>NC_141419.1:59833654-61102821 GCF_034619465.1 Leptosomus discolor | reverse complement strand
GGTGGTACTCATAAAAAAGGCAGGACAGGCTTCAAGAAATCTTCTGCTGAAGAAAGCCAAAAATGTGCAGCAAGAACAAAAAGGCTGCTTGAAGTGAAAAAAAAGAAACTGCATTAGTCATTTATAATCATCAAAATATTGTTTTAAAGAAACAAAACTCCCTTAAGACATGCAGATTGGTAAGAAAAGAAAGACAGTTTTCCGCAACTTACAATCTTAAAGTACGTTTGCTGAAAAACAAAGAGCAGTTGAATTAGAAGACAAAAAAGTTAAAAAGCATGGTCTACGCCAACAAGGAAGAACCAACCAACCACTGCTGAGGACCATAGGAGGGCCCCCCCCAAGACACCCATCAAAATCCACAAGTGGGATTAGCAGTGTGGTGTCACAAAACCCAAGAAAAATACAAAACAAGAATTATAAAAGAAGTAAACATTTTTGCCAGAGTATCAAAAACCAACAATACCACACACCACCAAGAATAATAAGTCATTAACCTTTCATTTCCAAAGCCTGTAGATTAGAAGATCCAAAAATCTAGAGGTGAGAGAATTCCAAGAAAAAGAAAACAATAACAAAAAATGATAAAGGGAAAAAACCCACTTCTTTAATTTTTTAGGGGGGGACACATCATTCTCAAGTTTAGGAAGTTAAAAGAAAAAAGGATTGAAGAAGAACAAAAATAAAAACCTTTTATGAAAGATAAGACAAAAAGAAGATAGTCCATGTTGTCTTCTGCATGTCTGCTACTGTTCTCCAGACCATCTTGGCTTTGGTCCAGGACAAGAACAGCTAAGGAAGAAAAAAAATGATCTTTTTTTGCTCCAGTTGGACAAAAAAAAGAGGAAGGAAAAAAAAAAAAGAAAAAAGAAGAAAAAGAAGAAGAAGAAAAAGAAGAAGAAGAAGAAGAAAAAGAAAAAAGAGGGACAAATGGTACGCTGTGACTGGGCTATGGCCAGAAGACCTGGATATGCTTTCTTTGAAGCATATCACAAACTGAATTATTGTTTTTTTTTTTTTTTTTTTTTTCAATGAATAAACAAAAAAGGGAAAGGAAAAGGGAGTGTGCAGAAAGAAAGGTCACAATATGAGAGTCACTGATCATAACCAAACAAGACAAAGGAAAAAAAAAATCAGATGATGAACATTTCTGTGGTTTGTTTGGGGTTTTTTTGGTTTGTTTGTTTTGTTTTTTTTTTTGTTTTTTTTTTTTTTAAAAAAAACAAACAACAAACCAAAAAAAAACAGGACAAAGATGAGAGGGATGAAAGGACAGAAAGAATGAGTAAGATCATTCTGTGAACGTTAGTTCAGCACTCTTACCTCTTATTGGTGTACCACCTGGGTGGATAATATGAATGCAAATAAGATTAGAAAGAAGAAGCATTAGTACGAGAAGAAGGAGGCTAGGGCTTTGGAAGAAGAATCAAATTAGATTTACAGAATTAAATAAGGTCTTAAGAGAAACTTGAATTACTATACTGTTAAAACAGGAATATATTAGATAGTATTATCAGGTTATAAAAGCAAGTTGCATTGTACCACAAAGGGCAAAAAGGCTACAATTGGCTGCATTGCCATTCTCAGAGTAGCATCTGAGTTCTTAGATGTTTGGTTATATAGGGTTAGATATATATCGAATATCCCTCAAATACTTAAAGGAAACTTTACAATACTGCACTTATGACATAGTTTAGGAAAATATTGGACACTCTATTTAAATATATATATATATATAAATCTATATATATATAAAAAGAGGATACACTGAAGGTTATCTCAAAACAAACACTGTAGTTTAGGCTGGATTATGGCATTTACTGTTCTATAGCTATGTGATACATGTGTAGTTCTTTTAGGTGTTGCTATGACTGATAAGACAACATTTCTGTGGAGGTGTGCGTGTGCGCCTCTATAGGGATCTGGTGACTACACTGACTGTTAGTAAAATGCATGCCATGCATTTTAAGAATAATAATAATAGTAATAATATAATAATCATCATAATAATAATATTCTGAATATGGAAATTAGTGGGGGTGAAGTGCGCTTCAGAACTAAGCACTTACCAATAGATTCTGGAGATTTAAATACGGAGAGAAGAAAGACAGCATAAAAATATTATTATATTCCTTATAATTTGGTACAAAGTTTTCAGTTAAAGCTTTATATACTAAATCATCTATGTCACGTGAAAAATTAATTCTTAATTTACATTAACAGAAGGTTAATTTACACAGTTCTGCTGACAACAAGCAAAAAGTCAGTTAACAAGACGATTTAACATCACAGGACAGGTCAAAAGCTGAGAATTCTGGGTAGACATGTGATTAAACAACTTAGATTCTACAACGATATCTACTACAATTGCCAAAGAAAAAAGCTCATTCTATCCCAATTACCTTATTTAGGGATAAGCTTTAAACTTTATAAATTTAGAGTGCTGTTTGTCTTTTTTTTAAATCTAAAGAGAGCAAAAGAATAAACTAGGGCAGGAGGAGAGTAAAAGAACTGCTAGGGAGGTGCAAGGGGCAAAGAGAGAGAGAGCAGCAAAAGCTGGATTCTACACCAAAAGCAGACTTCTGTAGATCCAGAAAATGTAGGATTCATAAAGCTTTAGCATGGGCGCACACTACTGTGGCTAAATGTGTTGGAAAAATGTTAAGCCAGCAAAAAAACTTTATTCATACATTACCCATTTTTTTTTTTTTTTAATTTTCTGTTAAAGGTATAATTGTGCATGGGAAAAAGTATTGTGTTTTATGTAGTTGTGAGAGGAAAGAAGATGTGTCCAAACTGGCTAATCTTTGGTGGAGTCAAATGTGGAAAAGACAGCACAAAACACATTTTAAATTTTAATTGAAGTGTCTAATGCAGGTTTTGGTTTTTGATGAGTATAACCATTGGTACTCCTTGCAATTTCTGAATGAAGTCCAATGTTGAAATAAATTTGTTAAAAAAAATAAAAAGGAAAGAAGAAAGAAAGAGGAGAAAATGGATCCATCAAGTACTGCAAAAAGCAGTAAAGAAAAAAAATTATCAAAAAGTACAGTCACAGCAGTGAGCAATGTGGAGTAAACAGAAGCTGCAAAACACATAGAGACAGACTCTAGAAAAGGCTATGACAACATCACAGACATGGACAACACATTCAGTAACACAGAAAGAGAGAAGGAAGAGAAATTATTACCTATAAATAAAAAGGAAAAAAAAAAGGAAGAGAAAGAAAATAAAGAAAAGGTGAGAGAGAACAGCTCTGGGCGTCAGTGGAAACAGTAACAAGACCCTACCTGAGCGTAACTGTTTGATGCGGCCATTGTTGTTGCTTGTGTCAACAGGTAAGAAATCTTTGAACCAAGTTATTTCGGGATCAGGATTGCCACTGGCTGCACATAGCATGGTAGCTGTACGAGTTCGTTCAACCACCTTCAGCTGTGGGCCCATATCAATGGTGGGGAAACCTCGAGGAATTTGATCCTCTGTAAAAGAAATGTATGATTTGAAGGATTTCACTTTAGTTATGTAGTAACAAGAAAGCCCCAATCACCACCTTTCTTACAAGTTCAAGGGTCCCCTAAATATTTGTATGCAAGTAATTGATGCAAAGAAAAGATACTCAGGCAATATTTTTGGTAACTTATAGTGATCAAAATGCTGATACAAAACAGAAAGTTCATAAAATTGGCTACAATTGCAGTTACTTATAAAGTGCATTAAATTGGCATAGATACTGTACGTAGTGCATAATCATTAGAAGTGCACTATGGTAGTTTACAACACTGATGTTGCTCTGCTTGTGTGAGTCCTTATTATTTTATATGAAATATTGAATTATCATGCCTACGAACAACAGGGAAAAAAACCCTTTCTTTACATGAAGCAAGTACATAAGGAAGTGTGATCATGCAGTACAGGAGCTGGCAAGGGACTTGACCCAAGTTCTATTTCTTGCTTTTTTCATTATTACATGCATGCTGTTGGGCTTAACTTTTAATGCCCCTGTGCTTCAGTTGTCCATCTAAGATGGGTATGACAGTGCTTTACTGCTACAGAGAAGTGCTGGGAGGATGAATGCATTGAAGATTGTAAAGCACTGAGAAACTCTAAACATTGGAGCTATGCACTTATTAAAGTAACAGGACATTTATAATGATATTGAATGGATACAATTGTGTCAACTAAAACTCTCAGGAATGGTCAAAAACCCACACCCTAGTGCAGTCAGTAGTGAAATACTAAGAAATACTGAAGAATAATTTGCCTTCTTAAGATGATACAGGCTAGCAAGTAACACTGGAAGCACAGTGGGATCAGGCAACTTCTCAGAATCAAGTTAGCATAGGTAAAATAATCTGTTGAATTATATCACCTTGCTATTCATTTCCATTAAAAAGTCAAAAATATTTTTATTGCAAAATAATTGCATTATTTCAGTTCAAAAAGGAAAAGCAAAAAAAGTCAAAGAGGATTAATACTAACTATAAAGCACATATCTTATTAAATGTATTGATTGGTAGTTACTGACACGCAGCTGATTAATGGATAAACTTAACTTAGAAGAAATCACTCACTGTCAACTCTCTTTTATGAAAAATGTGTCATATTTTCAAACAGTTTCAGGGAAGTCTTCAGACTCTTCTGGAAAATGTATAGCAAGCAAGTATATTCTATAAATCTTTGCAGTTCCTGGGTCTGCTGTTGCCCATGAGCTACTACAACACAAATGCACATAGATACTACACTGGCAGAGTAAACACAATTCTCCAGTTAAGTTTACATAAATATTCAGAGCTAGTATTTCTACCAATCTGTGGTTAAGTGTCAAATCCTTCACTAGCTATAGGCTCTTCCCAAAGAAAGGTATGTTTCATGTTTGTTCATAAACATGAAGTCTTTACTTTGTGAGTAACTGACAAGATTTGACTTGTGACGCATAACAGGATTTTTATGACCTGACCTTTCTTTTCTTACTTGGCTCATACAGAAAACCATGGAGTCCCTTTTGTAAATATGTAAGTGTACAATAAAGATAATCCATCTTGAATACTAATAGGATGGAGTAGTGAACAGCTTTCCTTTCTTATTTTTAATAAGGGTAATTAAATTCTATCCATCCCCCTTATGTATAGAATCTCTTTGAATGAATGCTCTTCATGAAATTTTCATGAGAAACATCACAATGTAATAGATTCAAATAGCCAGAACTGTTATATTTTTGACAGTTGTGGCTTGTTTCCAATCTGGCTTTCAGGTATTGGCAATAAAACCCAATATTCAACATAAAATGGACCTGGGAAATAATGAAATTTCTAATTGGAGTGCTTATCACAGTGGATTTATTTTTTAAGATGTTAATTGCTTTTTTTCTCTCTAAGTTTATTAGTGATTTATACAAAACTGTCTTTAAATTTTGATCATACCAAGTTTTACAGATCATAAAACACACTGCAAGAGAGCTGAATACCCCATCGGTGAAAAACTGCCTCTCTGTTACAGTAAAACTAACTATTAGAAACTTTTGATATATTGGTAGCTGTACAACTTCACATGAGGTGAAAAGAAAAATACTTTTTACTGCTCATTAGTATGCTCATTAGGCTCTAAACCATAGTATATACCACTATTCCCTATTAATATTCAGTTCTAGTGAATTAGCTTCCAATTCATCAACAATTTAAATCAGACTTGACCTTCTCAAAGCCATTTGGTACTGTCGTTTTGAGAGGCCATTAAAGGGCAGGTTTCTCTGTCCTTGTGCTTAGTAAGTCAAACATGTAATACATATTTTGTTTACGATGACAGATACAAGAAATTTAGAAATACAGCACATTCTTTGAATTTGTTAGGTGTCTCAACAGTACTGCATTCCATTACTGGCATTAACAGAATGCCTTTAATACTGTGCTAGTACCATTTCCAATTGCTGGAAGAGATATACAAAAGTTATTTTTCACCAAATGTATGGCCTGAACAACACAGAGAGGCAATTACAAAGGCTAGTTACCCCATGAACCCTTAAGAGAGAATGATAGGAAACATTTATTTGCCTTGATCCCCATCACGATTGTTCTTAGTATTTCTGAACTGTCTCTCTATGTATTCAGACTGTTTGACAATGCTCTTCTGTAAATGACATCCTTGGGATTCCTAGCCCTGTTGCCAGTTTTGTCAAAGTGGTAATTGCTTCACTTCCAAGCAACACATATGGAAAAAGCACATTAATCTCTACATTCAGATTTCAGCATACCTACAAGCATTATCCAACACGTGATTTCACATGTTGCTCCATCTATCTTAGAGGTAAGCCTGCCCTCACAAATGCAATAGTATTTAGTGTAGACACTCAAACTCAGCCTTTATGTGTAAACAGAAATTTTGATGGAGTGGTATCTTGAAAATACCATCAAGTTAAATTATGCTTCACCAAAAAGAAATCATATTTACCTTTAAGAGTATCTACAGAACACAGCGGCGCCACAAGTACATATCATAAACTCTGTTCTGCTCATCTTTTAACTGTGTTTTCTCTTATCTTAAAGGAAGAATTGTGCTGTGGCAATTTCTCTTTAAATGTCATAATTCTTCCCAAGCTATGTCTGAAGGTATACTGTCAAGCCTTTGTATATACAAAAGCATCTACAGAAAGAAGAGGATTTAATCTAAATCCAGCACAATAGATACACAGCTAAAGAAAGAGAAGAAAAGTAATTATCCAGTGTTTGTGCCACACTTTCTTAACATTTTGACTGCTTTTCCTTTAAAGATCTACTTTCAGATCATGTCTAGGCCCTGCTGGCAGCAAGAGGAGAGGCAGGTTTTAGAAACAGATTGGGTCTTAAAGTCTTAAATTCTTCATAGCTACATCGCTGAATCACTTTGGCAATCAACATCGTGTTTTAACAAGAGAGACAGAACAGCATGAATAATTTTCTCAGTTACAGTACATGATGATAATATTACTATGATATGGATATGAAGTGCAAATGTGAAGTACTCAGAGCAAATTGTGATTACTTTGGTTGTGGGTTATAGAGGATAAAGACAAGGTAAAAACCCCAGGGTCCACGACTAGACAGTTGACATGAAAATTGGGTAGTATTTCTGCTAAGTATTTCCTTCCACATTAACTATTTGCACCATCGAAACACCCATGTTCCAGAATATCCATATTAACCTGCAGTTAAATCTGTGTAATCTGACTAACTAAAAATAGATACTCAAAGTGTTCACTGTGGCTCTTAAAAAATACTGTCCTATGTGAAACAATTATTCTTGTTGTGGAAGTGGAGGGTGGTTCTCCACTCTATTCAGGAAGAAAAGAGATTTCAAGATTCACTGACAGCTTTGCCACAGGCAAATTTTAGTCATTCTGTAGCTCCCAGAATAAAAAGGCACACATGGAGTATTCCCAGAATACACTATAGATACTGAAGATAAACTGCCACAATAAAGTTTATTATTTCAAAGAACATTGTAAATAAAGCTTTAATTTTCACTATTGCAGATGTCAGCAGCACATAATTTGCAGTTTTGACATCATGACTGTATTATTCAAAATTATTCTTCCTACAACTGAACTGAACGCAGGATTGAGAACAGTAAAAGAGAGCAGGGAAGGCAGTAAAATCATCATCTTGCAGCAAAGTTGGTATTCTGTAGTATTATTGAAGAACTATGTATGTGAATAAACTGAAAAATAAAAACAAAGCCATTTCTGATTTATACATAAAAGAAAAATTAAGATTTAAAAGATATAAAGTATCAGAAAAGTGCCAGTTAATAAACATTATTGCTACTGAAATATTTCATAAGGTAAATTTTGCCAAAAATTTAATTATGAACACATAATAAATTCTTCTCCCAGGGTCCTTTGTTCAAAGCTGCTATACACAGATGGATACTTTCACTTAGTAGTGCCATAAGTTAGCAAAGGAGGGTAATGACCACACTGTAAGAATAGATCTAGGTATCTGCTGGGATTTCTCTCAAATTTCACACAATTATACCACAAAAGGAAAGGGAATTAGACATTAATAAGATGACCAGAGACTCACTAACAGTTAGTGAATATTCAACAACAGAACAGCTGCCCATACCGTCCCACTAAAAAAAAAAGCACTGAAAAATATTCTTCATATATTGAAGAGATATGCAAAGCTTTTTTGATGCAAAAGAAAATAAATTTGTTTGGTAACTCCGCATGCAATTACCCTGCAAATTGCAGAGTAATGTCTATATAACAGAACACAGAGCCACTTAGACTGAATTATCATTTGTATGAACGTTGAAGCAGCAATTTCACATTGCATTAAGTCAGTTAACATTCACTGTTATTAGCATTTAGCCTTAAATAAGTTCTCTGTTTTAACAAATGAGTGCATTGAGCCTTCGAAATTAGATATCTTCATAAGGACATGAAAATGGAAAAAGGAATTTGCTCCTTTGGGCAATTCTCAAAATCTGTTAAATTAAAGAATGTGCATAGCAAGCTCTTTCTAAAGTGACCTGTCTGATGTGAACAATGAAATACCTCTCACTGTCCTCTAAAAATGACATTCTGAATGACAAGAATTAACATTTGTAAAGTCATCACTCATACGAAACACAAGCCTCAAAATAAGAATTAATTCTCACATTTGCACTCAGGCACTGCCATAGTTTATAGAACAGCAATACGCCTATATTTGTTTGTGACTGAACTTTTGGACATCTCTTCTGCTTACTGGGAATGGAAAGGGAAATACAAAAGGCTGTGTACTAAAAAAAACCACCACGTAGGGAATCCAAGAATCCCTGCCAAATGTCCCTTCTCTAACATAAGGAGAGGACTCTGCCAGAGTTATGGTCATGAAAGAAAGGCAGAGAATGTGAAGTGGTGTTTTAAGTGCAAGTATATTTAGGAAAAGAAACATGAAACTTCTGAAGTGGAAAATCATAGAATCAGAGAATGGTAGGGGTTGGAAGGGACCTCTGGAGATCGTCTAGTCCAACCCTGCTGCTAAAGCAGGTTTACCTAGAGCAGGTCACACAGGACTGCATCCAGGCGGGTTTTGAATGTCTGCAGAGAAGGAGACTCCACAGCCTCTCTGGGCAGCCTGTTCCAGTGCTCTGTCACACTCAAAGGACAGAAGTCTTTCCTGATGTTCAGGTGGAACTTCCTGTGTTCCAGTTTGTGCCCATTGCCCCTCGTCCTGTCACTGCGGACCACTGAAAAGAGCCTAGCTCTGTCCTCTTGACATGCAGGTATTTGTAAGTGTTGATAAGGTCCCCTCTCAGTCTTCCCTTCTCCAGGCTAAACAGACCCACGTCCCTCAGGAGAGAGATGCTCCAGTCCCCTAATCATCTCTGTGGCCCTCCACTGGACTTTCTCCAGTAGTTCCTTGTCCCTCTTGAACTGGGAGGCCCAGAACTGGACACAGTACTCCAGATGGGGCCAGTCCAGGGCATACAGCATCCCATATAATTCCTTATGCAAATGTTCACAAGAACGAAGCTATGTATTTTGCACTGGTGAATAAAAGACAAGAAGACAAGAGGATAGCAAAATGACAGTGACATGAATTTCTGTGATCACCATTTCTAATTTGAGGCTTAGCTTCCAGACAGTGTTAGGATTTAGATTACACTAAATCAGGGTTAAATTGGGGCTTGCCAAGAGTGAGGATTAGGAAAACGCAGGATTGCTCTATCTAGTCAATATTTTAAATATACTAAGATTTGTCTTTCTACATCCCCCTTACTTTCATTTGAAAAACAAAGGGGAAAGAAAAACAGTAGTGATGTTACTAAGTAATTATTATATTATTAATTATAAATGCATAGTATGTAATTATGTTATTAGAATTATTTATTATTAAAGAATAATAAAGTGATGGCAATCTTTGCATTAACCTTTAATTTTTCACATCACACAGTTTTATGGTGCAGCTTATAATAAGATCAGCACAGGTTCATATGTAGACCAAGATCATTTCTTATGTTAGCAGTTGGAATATACAAATCAGTCCAGAGCACATAAGGCACTATTTTCTTTTTCTTCCCCTCCTTTCTACTCATTAATAGTCTGTGTTAAAACATTGATATTAATAAATACATGACACCTTTTATAAGTAATTACCTTATATTAATTCTTAAGTAGAAAGCAATAAAACATCACAATAAAGCTGTAACATACTAACCTGAATGGAGAAGGGGGCAGAAGCATCTTGCTTTTGCTTCACCGAAGAGGACAAGAGAGAAAAAGTGAGCAGTCTGGTAAAGGAGCTGTCAAGACAGTCCCTTCTCCCTCCGTCCTCCCCATTTACACTATCTGTCTAAACCTGTGCCTAAATCTAAAGGAGTGATAATACCGCCCAAGACAGTCAAATGAACTCAGCTTGTGATCATGGCTGTTTCTGTTACTGATGTCGCATAGCTTTCAACAATTTGTTTCCTCTATGCCATAATCCTACTGAATACCTTTTAATGCAACCTATGTGCTCTGCAGCCCAAACTGACAACTATGAACTATACTAACTGCATTAATGTCACAGCTGCAAAATTTAAGGACCTGTCAAAGGAACAGTAGTGGCAAAACCATTAACTTTGTTTAAGCCTTGTTTCCAAAGGAGAATAATACTGCTTTTTGCATTTCTATCTCAGCACCAAAATTGTGCATTTTAGAAAGAGAAAGCGCAGGATTTTCACTTTGATAAGTGGATAGAAAGGTGTCCCAGAAGGACTACAGTTTGGACTCTTAGAAGAAGAAATAAGGAATAAGGGTGATGAAATTGTATCCCTCAAGTTTTGACAAAAGATGCTTGGACGTTAATAGCACCTTTGGCGCAGTGAATTAGAGAGTAAGTTATTCAAGGTAGAGGCTGTGCATTCCAACTACTTTTTATAGTGCCTGGCACAATAATGCACCCATACAGATGTAGCAATTCAGACATTATTGCAGTATTTCAATAAATAGCAAACATAATGATGAATAACAACAGAAGTGCTATTACTGCTGAAGACAACGAGGAAAGAGGTATGTTGTCAGAACAGACAATGAACTCTGGAAAAATGCATGTGAAGAGGATATCCCTTGGAATTCAGTATTATTGAGCATGACATTAATGTTTGTGGTTCAAAATATGCACAGGTTTTCTACATATAATACAGCATTCATCTTCATTGGTCTGAACAGCATGCTTAAAACATCCATAACACTTACATGACTACAGATAGGTGACTGTAAAAAATAATAGCTACAGTAGCTTCCCATTTTAGTGGTTTGTTTGCCTTTTTTTTTGTGTGTGTGGTTTGTTTGTCTTTTTTTTTGTTTAAAATCTTTCTATCACTATGAATGCATGTCTACCAATCAGGAAAATGCTGGATGAGAAAAGGAAGATATAAGACAATAAAGCAATGCCTGATATCATGTATTCCTAATATTTACGAGCAAAAGAGAATCCAAAGTGCTGGCAAATATCAAAAAATGTGGCGTTTTTGAACCTGCAGGAATATTTAACAGAAGCAAGAAAGAATTTCCTGAATGAGTGGATAGTGAAGTTCTTCCCTGGTGGCCTGACTATGGACAGACTGGGTGTGCTCTATACCTCACTCTTCCTGAATATGAGGCAGGTACCCCTCTCACCTCTCACGTCGACCTATGGCAACGTTCCCTCTCTGTCACAGATATTGAGAAGATGCCTAGGGATCTGTTAACAGGGAAGGATAGGCATAGGAGAAGAGAATAGAATAGGTATGAATTTCTTTTTTGCTTGGGGTGAGTTTCATCACCTCAGTCGAAATAGCTCTGAGGAAGTGTCAAGGAAGTTAGAGGGCATTTTCTTCTGGGGGAAACACAGCCATTCACTTCTGTTGTAGAAGAACACAGAAGAGCTTTCTCTGCAGCAGAGGATACATGTTGCTTAAACCCCAGCTTTCTCACACTTCTGTGCCCAAGTTCAAAAATTACTGCTGTCTGATAAATATCCTTTAATGATTATGGAGTTATACAGCAGAACCTCATATTAACACCTAATAGTATACAGGTGGATGAAGTCATACACGCAGCAACACAGAAACGTTACTACTTCTAAAGCCTAAGGCAGCCAACACTTCAAGGTTTTCATCTCAGAAAGACTCACGGGCTTATGATGTCACAAACATAATTTTGCTATGGATTATTTTGCCCCCCAAAAACCAATGTTAGAACTGGCTGCGACCTGAGACTTCGACCTCTACCTGAAATTTTGCTGCTGCCATAAACTGAAGTAAATGTACTGGGACCAGCGGTGTTTCATATCTTCATTAATGATATTAACAGTGGCATTGAGTGCACCCTCAGCAAGTTTGCTGATGACACCAAGCTAGGTGATGCAGTTGATATGGCAGAGGGACAGGATGCCATCCAGAAGGACCTGTTGAATCTCATGAGGTTCAACAAGCCAAGTGCAGGGTCCTGCACCTGGGCTGGGGCACCTGCTGGTATCAATACAGGCTGGGAGAAGAAACGCTAGAGAGAAGCTCTGTGGAAAAAGACTTGGGGGTATTGGTGGATGAAAAGCTGGACATGAGCCAGCAATGTGCAACTGCAGTCCAGAAGGCCAATCGCCTCCTGGGCTGCATCAAAAGAAGTGTGGCCAGCAGATCAAGAGAGGTGATTCTGCCCCTCTACTCTGCTCTGGTGAGACCTCACCCAGAGTACTGCATTCAGCTCTGCAGCCCCCAACACAAGAAGGACGTGGACCTGATGGAGCGTGTCCAGAGGAGGGCCATGAAAATGATCAGGGGGCTGGAGCACCTCTCCTGTGAAGACAGGCTGAGAGAGTTCGGGTTGTTCACCCTGGAGAAGAGAAGGCTCCGGGGGGACCTTATAGGTACCTTACAATACCTGAAAGGGGCTTATAAAAATGCAGGGGAAGAACTGTTCACAAGGGTTTGCAGCAATAGGACAAGGGGTAATGGTTGGAAACTAGAAAAGGGTAGATCTAAGTTGGACATAAGGAAAAAGTTCTTTAATATGAGGGTGGTGGATCACTGGAACAGGTTGCCCAGAGAGGTAGCGGAAGCCCCATCCCTGGAGACATCCAAGGTCAGGCTTGATGGGGCTCTGAGCAACCTGATCTAGTTGGAGATGTCCCTGCTTATTGTAGGGGGGTTGGAGTAGATGGCCTTTAGAGGTCCCTTCCAGCCCAACACATTCTATGATTCTCTGATTCTACGAAATGGGACTAGTCTGGGATTTAGCATGGTTCATACTGTAATAAGAAGTGCTGTTTTCATAGAAGATAAATTACGCCTGTACGCTTGAGTTACTGTGTGGAAGAAAACACTCAACATCCTGTCATGCTTTCTAGCACGGTGGAGGTCTGCCTCCGAAGCAGGCACAGAGGGCCTGGTAATGCAAGGCAGTGATCATTCTGATCCACAGAGAGGTAGCACTTGCAATCCTCCAAAGCATTTTTCACAATAATAATCACACAGCCTTCAGAAAGCGTTTGTGAATTGTTGTGAACCGAATTGAGCAAACTCAAACAGGCTTTCTGTAAGACTGAAGTAAAGAGATGTACTTCAAACTTTCATATTTGTCTAGCAACAGCAGCTAGTATTTCTCATGGAACTTTAAATGAGGAATGGCATGGGGATTCACGCTTAAATTGCTGAACATAGAACAAAACCAGATTTACTCAGCTTTGCTGTAACTGTTGCTGGAATTTATCAACAAATTATACTGTCACTAATTCAAAATAGGATCTTGGCTTTGCATAGGAGCATACGATGTTAAAACATGCTTTTTTTAAAAAAAAATGTTTTACATGCTGAGCTCAAGGTTCACACCTGTAAGCCCATCATAATTATTTTATCTAATTATGAAATTCAGTGCTACCTCTAAAAAAATAATGAATCAAAATCCATCATTAGCAGCAGTAAATAAAATTTATTACGGTCTACAGTCTGAGTGAATATCTCAAATTTACAAATAAAAACTCTTGTCAACAATATTTGTGAGTGTTTGCTTACTAAACATTAAATTGTTTTTATGGAGGGTATAGGCAAGCTTTTCTCACCAACTTTCATCTGCCTGCTAAAAGATGATCCTAACAATGCAAGACGTACTTTCTAGAACAAAGTGAAGAGGAGGTGGTTTTGCTTTGGTTTGTTTTTTTTTTCATAAAAGAAATTTCTGCAATGAAAATGATAATTTGTTAACACAGTTCCAGTGGAATACTGTCCTAGCATGGACATAAGGAAGTAGCTGTTCTGTGCAGCTAGAAGTCATGGGCCTGCTGGCATAATGTTCAAACAGTCCAGTGTGATTGCCAGAAGGCCGAGGGGTGGGGCAGGGATGGAGGGGTTGGGAAGTGCATCTGAGAAAGAATAGTAAAAAAGTTTTATGTTATTACTGTTATTTGCAAATTTATCACAAACTGTTCTGTGAGAAACAGTGAATGAAGTCAAATGGCTGTGAAGGGCCAGTTCCTGCCTTTGAAGAGACACAGTGTGACAGACTAAGCTTAGCATAGCATTCTATGTGTCAAGTACATAAAAAATCAGTGTAAGCACAGAAAACCTCCACGCAAACTCTGTGGACAGACTTAACACATGATAAATTGTATGAAGAAGGTATAAATGAATAAAACAAAACGCTTGAAAAAAAAAAGATGTAAATCTGTCCAGTGGTGAATTACCACTCAGTGAGAGGCTTTATGCCACAGAAGCAATGCGAACAACTGACTGAGAGCACCAGGGTTTGTGTCTCATTTCAACAATGGAACTGTTTTTCTTTGGATTTATTAGTAATAACAGCTATGATCCATTTTATAACTAAATACAAAATTAATTTCTTTTAAAGAAAAGACATCAAACTACTTCCCTATATGCTGGAGAGGTAGGCATGAAGATTATTATATGCACACTTTAGAAGCAATTGGGAGCAGATGTTACAGTAATTGAGAAATAATTTCTGCTGCTAAATGACTATATAGCAATAAATCTTATAATACAACAGTATTTCTGTATTTTTTATACCCAAAGAAGACTTAAAAATCAATCTGTGCAAGCTAAACATCCTTCTGCTTTTATTTTATTAAGATATAGTCATTTGAGTAAGTGCTACAACAAGACCCTGAAAGTGTGAAAAAGTGATTACAAAAAGAAGGGTTTTTTGGTTTTGACTTTTCATAACTTCCAGCTCCTTTGGCACATGAGGAAAACATCTTGCTAAGATATAGCTAGCTTTTTTTTTGGTATTCTTGCTTTAAATACTGTGCTTCTGGAAAAGTTTTGTCTAAACTGTTTATCCTGACGTAATAAAATCGTTCTGAAGAAGCTGATATTTAACCTTTAATATGACACATTTAAGCTTTCATATCATTACAGGACCCACTGTAGGTACATGTGTCCATAAATACCATTATCTCCAAAGTCCTACCTTAAAATCTTATTTTCCTTTAAAAACCCACAAACAAGCCACCCTGGAAGAGTACCATCAAGAGCTTTAACAAAAACATTCTCTTGAATTTTGGCCTTAAAAAATCTCTATGCTTCTACAAAGCAAGATAAAAATCTTTCTCTATTTGTCAGGTTTTGTAAACTATTAGGCCAAAATTTTCCAAGGTAAATATTCAGGTTCACTTTATTACATGACTTTTTTGGTATGTAGTAGCTGGGTTTGCATAGAAGTTAGTATCATGGAGATCACAGATGCAGAAATACTTCCACAAAGTTTTTGCCTGAACACACTTGAAATCTTCCTCCACACAAAAATGTCTGAAAGCTCTTAGAAACTATGCACAAATAGCTGGAGAATTCCCACATCTCTGTTTCTATGCCTGTGGTCATCTTTACCAGCTCATATAGCAAGTAGGATGACATGAACTGCTGATGCTAACTTCAGTCTTCAAAAGAAACACAAAACGATGGGTTTGCTAGATGATCTTCTGCTGAAGTCTTGAACAACTGGCAGCAAGCATACTGAAGTGTTTCTATCAGTTTTATACGAGCTTACAAACACAATCTTTTTCACAAGAAAAGCTTAAAAAAAATAAATTTAAATTCATGACTACCACAGGAGGTACTCTTAATTTATTTTTTGCACAAATTTAGACACAAAGTCTTTTGTTCCAGAAAAGGAGATAAAAATTCCTTAGAAAATATCTTAGATTAGTCTCCATGAAAAGCAAAAATGAATCCAACTATTAGCTGTAAGTTATTGCATCCTGTTTCAAAGTGCAGAACACCAGAAACTATGAAGGATTTAAAAGTCAGGATACATCAGCTGTAAACTGGGAGATTATTTTTCTAATGATTCTGCATCAGGAAAAAGTGTATATCCATTATCTAGTAGCAAAATATGTAGTAATGCTAAATGAACTTATTCACAACATACGCTAGCGAACAAGTAACTTAGTGTGAATTATTTCTCCTGAGTATGCAACATTATCTATAGAAGCTTCCAGAAATCTCATTCTGTCTTATCTTTTTAACTCCTAGGTAAAAGCTCATTTCAATTAAGGTAACAAAAATAATTTTAATAGATATTATTTATGTAATATGATTTTGCAAAGCATTTCACAAAGCAGATTTACCCACTATAGTGAAAAATGGGTACAGTTACATCTCTGTAAGTCAAATAAATGCCTTTTTTTCCACCCACAGTATTTAGTTTCATCATATGAAAGATAGTGAGGGTGTTCACAGTATTTCTGAGTCTAAAAAGCACCTGCTCCAAAACAGTTTAAATGATAAAACCACTACACATTAAAAAAAAAAAAAACAATTCAAAATCAGGTTTGCATCATTCTGTAACATTGTATAACTGTAAAAATTATGAAAAAACAGTATTATTCCATATTTCTTAAACCCAGGCAGTCTGTTCCAAATAATCACATGAAGAAAATTATTTCTTGATTGGCTGCCAATGGCTTTAAAACTTTTTCATCACAAAATTTATCTAACTTAAAGCAAATGAGTAGTCTCATTGAGAAAACTGGCTGTAATGGAATTATTTATATACTTAAGTTTGTTGTTGAACCAACTATCGTATTTTCTAAATTCATTGCTGTATCATTTCATAGGCTATTTCATATTAAGCTTTCTTTCTACTCCAAAAGCAAATCAGATAATTTACAAATTTTCCCTCACAGGTGACAAATACTACATTTTCTTTCTCCATAAGGGAAATCAACTTGAATGCGTATCACTCATCTGCCTGAAGATTCATAAAGCACTATTTAGGTTTTATGGCGAGTAACACATAAACTTAGACATGCATCATCAAGAACATTGCATTTCACCATGGTATTTGGGCTAGCTCTTATGCGAAGCAGATACAGTACTGCACAGAAATAAATGGTTATTTTCTAATATAATGGAAATTATTTACTAGAAAACCAAGATCAAAGAGAAAAAGGTTATTTTCCAGTTGATGTTTTGGCAGTTGAGGTAGGCTGACATTCACACATGCAAACCCTGATTAAAAGACCCACTGGATTTTATCACCATTCATAGTTAACAACTATCTTTTTTTTTAGATCACAACAGTATATTAAGGCAAACAGCACTGAGCTTTTAGCCCTGTACCAAAGTATCTGCTGGATGGTAAGATTAGCACTTACCACCACCAATTGATTTAGCAACTACTTGTCAGCTGGACTACCTTTGTTATTCAGAAGTTGTAAGATTGAAAGTTCACAGCTGGAGGTCTTAGGGAAGTAGGCAAACAACTACATTCTCAGCCAGTAAGAGATGTTAATTTAATAATTATTACAATAAAACCCATTAGGTTTCTATTCTTCTCTTGATGTGCACATAATACTAATTAACTCTAATAGGAATTACAGAAGTGCGTCAAAAGAATACATTCTATAAAACCTAGAATTCATTTTCAACACATGAAAACAGTATTGCACTTGTTTGTATGAAACCGTCACACAAAATGGTCTCTAAATTGAATAGTAGCTGTTTTAATATTATCAACACTGTTAAAACTGAGATATTAATTTTATATTGATTTTATTTTACTATGCCCTTAGAGTTTCAAGCAACTACTGTTGTTCCATCTGTGTATAAATTTATTGTCTTATAGTAAGTTTCTGATTTGCCTTCCCATATTTTTCTCTACACTACTGTAACAAGTTATCTTTATTTCTGTGAGAGTATGAAGATGAATGTTTAAAAGATACTAAGTTTTATGCTTTGGTCTTCTTGGTGTTTTCACTATGGAGGTAAGAACCTTTTAGAACCTCTTTTCTTTTTTTCTTTTTTTTTTTTTTCTTCCTTCCCAGTTTTCTTTCAGCAGAGGAGTCTTTCAGGCAGTGTTTAGTCTTCTGTTCAAAACTGCCTCTCCAGAGAGTTGTAACTACTTGTCAATCTCCCAAAAGCAAAGATAAGAATTTTAAGTACTTCCTTTGTTTTAGTTGTAAAGTTAACTCCTTGTTTCCCTGCTGTTGGTATTCAAAAATTACACTCGAAGTTGGTGGTGTTCTCAACTTTGGTTATTTGTCTAAAGCCTTTGTGGCTTTAATGCTTTTTAGTTGCAGAGGGTATCTGCTGAGGGTTACTGCTCCAGTGCAGTACACCTCCTGTTCAAGTGCATACTGCTGGCATACACTTTCTGCCAGTGTTTTGTGGTGAAGGGTTTGCTGTTAGCATGTGGCCTGTCTGTGGTTAGCACCAGAGGAAATTAAGACTTAGGAAGATTTTACCAAGGGTTACAAAGTTCTGGTGAGGATGGATTGCTTCATCCCCAAGATGACAGCTCTCCCAGTTTTGGCATTGCTTTAAGGTGTCAGACAAACTATCTACTTGCAGCACTGAATACTAGAAGATCATTGAACAAGATCTGGTGGTACCACCACTAGTCCTGACAATTTACTTCTCCACTTCTTAGACTACTGTTTATGATGAAGCTCCTACCACTGAAGCTGTTTAAGAGATATTTGGGTGTGTACTACCTTGTAAGTAATAGGTACAGAAAACAATTATGACGGCTTACACGCCCTCCGCCTTTTCTAAGATGTTCTTCATGTGCAAAGGCACAGCTAGGTTCACTCACAATTTGGCGGGAAAAAGATAAAGGTGTGTGTCAGCCTACCACAAAAAAAAAGGATAAAAGACTGTTGGTAAAACTCCCAGAACAATTATAAGCATGAAATTCTGAAAGAAGGACTGATAAAGATGCAACATCTACAATATGACTATGCATGTGAGAAACTTGCGCTCAAACACAAACTAGTCTAATGATCACATCTGCACGCAAACTTCAAAATTTAAATGCGATGAAGACAAATGTGGTACTTAAAAACTGAAAAACAAGCCTCAATTTGTTTCTGAGCAGTGAATGTAATAACAGCACAATTACTCCACAGATATTAACAGTCATTTCATGTTTTCCAAATTGACTAATACCATACTTTATGCTATTTTTTTAACTTTAAAATTTTTTTCTAGCTAGTATTAGAACATCAAAAGCCAAAGATGGTTTCTATTTCTTTTTATATACCAATGTAATGACTAAATGCCAAGCAGTCACACTTCATTTAAGTGATTCTTAATGAACATCTTTGCAAATGATGATCAGATAGAGTCACAGAAATGAAAAATTTCCTTAAATCCTATCCCACCATTTCTAGAATTATTTCTTAACTTACTTTATGTTCACTCTAAATTAGCATCACATCTTGGAGGAAATGCAAAATATGACAGAAAATATAGAAAAGAAGTGTTTGGATATATCCAGGGACAGACTGCTGCTTGTGAACTTGAAGCTTACAAATGGTAAGAATATAGGACTCTATAGGGTTATGTATCTATTTCCTTAGAGGATTAGCCTTAGTAACCACTTTTAATCAGAATGGTAGCCATTCACTTTGGCTAAAGTCTAATTCATTCCACCTTTTCCTATCATTTCCACAGAACAAAAAATCCTTCTAAAACCAGTACTAAAGATTTTTAAAAAATAAAAAGCTTGTCCTAGAAACACCTAGCAACATTTCAGGCTGACTTCAGAGAGTCAGCACGTCACTTCTACGTTTTAATGAAGAAAACTGGAAAGACTGACGACAACTGCACAGTTTGTAGCTAACCTACATATTAGAAAGAATACACTTCCTTACGAGGCACACAGCTAGTACACTCAAGCTTAAAACCGGATCAGTTTCATGTGGCCTGCTGTTGTGTTTCAAGTAAGGAGTAAGCCACTGAATTATGCTGGTTTTGGGAAAAAATATTCAGATTAGATAAAATAATTCAAGCTTCTCAACAGCAAGGAATGTTCGAGACAAGGATGTCTGCTTCTGTATTTCCTACATATGAAGTAGCATTTGCAAGGAGTTCTATAGACTTCTACAGGACTGTTTTAAAGTCCAACAACTTTGAGCAAATGCTATTTTAATAAGCTAATGACCAATAATGAATCAAACCCTGACATAAGTTTAAAAACAGTGGGCACAATTCTGCAAAACAAAATCAGAATTTGTAGCAAAAGACCTTTTGTGCACTATGAAATGCTCTCAGAATACAGCAAACAGCTCTGTGGTTCATTTTCACAGCCAGCTGGTCTATCACAAATAATGATATGGTCTCTGTGTAATTATTACTCATATATATGAAATAAATGTGTTCTATTCAGGGTTTTCACTCAAATCACCACTCAGCATCTCTCAACAATATTCTCTTTCAAGACATCAATGGAATCAGGGCTGCAGCATCTCAGTTTGTCCCAAGACACAGAAATTGACCTCAAAGGCATTGTAACTGAAAAGTAAGAAGCCTTGAATTTCTCAATGCTCCCGTTGGGAGAGAAGGCATAGAGGTTTTAGAGATAGCCCTACCTCCACATTGTTACAGGCAACAGAATTTCATTTTGCTGATCCAAATAGCTTGTGGCTCAAAAGGAGTGTATCTATCTGCCTTGTGGTCTGTCTACAGTAACCACTATTCTGTTTCCTGCTAGGCGGAGGAAAGTCACTTCTAGTGGGAAGGAGGTAGAGTGTACAAGTCTGACTCTGCAATTCCTTACACAGCTCCAACTTTTTTGTTAAGTATAATACATGTCTATATTCTCCTGTAATATCTCATTCTTGCTTTGGAAGGTACTTAAGAAAAAAAATTCTGAATTAGTTTCTAAAGGTTTTTAAAGGTCAGATCTTCAGTTTTTATTCTGAAGATCCTGTTGTGAAGGCTATTTGTGTGACTATTTTTTTTTTTCTGTCTGCACAGATGAGTATAATGACACATCTTTAAATCAAACACCTCTACAGAACACAGTATGATGCTTCTCCTCCCTCTGAAAACAAGCAAAAAGAACCCAAATAACCCAAAGTTTTTATCAACTTAGAAAAGACACCATAATTTTGAGCATAAGAAAGCAGGAAATCATCACATTCAACAGAATAAAAAAAAACAGGCCAGTGCTACGTTTTCTCTCCCCATTACACATTATGCCTTGCACAGCAAAACTGAATGGGAAATATGCAACCAGTTTTGTAATATCGCAATATTTCAAAGATGCAGAAATTCATTACAACTTCTGTGAAGTGTCTATATAGCACATTTAACCTCTTTGATCATATCTTTACTGGGAACTTCTTTTCATCTCTAATTACTGGTATTATTCTTCCTCTGCAGATTCTTTAGCAGGCTTTGTGCATTTAATCAGAATCAATGCATTCCCCTGAATGATTAAATTTAAGCACATTATGATTTGATCCTTACTATGGTTTAGGTTGATATCACCACTCACAATAGCTGATCCTGATTTTTAAGCCCGAAAATGCTACGAATTCTAACTGCATAACATGTTTTACAATCAGCTCTTTTAAGAGATCATGAGATATAAATTCACATCCTCAGGTTCACTGGCTACACTGATAGACAAAATACAGAGAGAAGGGATGCTACAAACGAAACACTCCATAAAATTAAGAGTGTCTTGTCAGTGACAATGAAAATTAAATATTTTGTTATTCATCATTAAAATGCTTAAAGGCACTTCATCCCTCTACAAGCTGACCATATACTTTGTTACATATTTGCATAAAAGGTTTTACAAATTGATTTTCATATGTCAGATTTTAAATGACTTGATTGCATGTTTGTTTGGTTTTTTTGAGTAAGTGATCGAGATTTTCTGTCTGTAGCTTCTGAAAAGGAGATGATAAAATGGCAGCTGTTCTGAAAATACGCAGAAGGAATACAGCAGGGTTCCTCCATAACCATGGGTGACCTGAAAAAAATCTGTCAGGGCTGATTTGGTTTTCCACTTTCCCTAGGAGAAGCTACATGACAAAAAACACACAAAAAATTTCACATGGATTATCATCTTCAAATATTCACTTACAATAATGGTGAGAAAGTTAGATAAAAGTTTATACGGACTTTCTTAACAGGAGGCCTGATGTATTTTTCAGTTACACAGAAAATCACTGGGTTACAAAGCATATTTGTTTTCTGTTTTGCTCAGATTTTCTTCCATTTAGATATTATTTTTGCATTCTGTTATTAGTACCTGTGATACCACATTACAACATGAGCAACTCAGTGCTAGCAGCAAGTTTATTTCTATTCTGACATTACATTATGCTTTCTGGGCTGTGAAACTGGATGTTTATATGCAGTATAGATATCATTAGACTGATAGCTGTATTTTCTCTAGTAGCTTTTATCCATTCCATTGTACAGGTTTTGTGGCAAGAACAGTGTCACTGTACGGGCCTGTACAGTGTCCAGCACAATGATGCTTCAATTTTGATTGGAAACATAGAAAGCTATTGTAATATAAATAAAATATTTATTGATTGAAATTTTAGATAAATATACAATAGCTGATGAGACCATATTATTCTCTACACAGATTTTGAATCCACTATGCTTTTCTTTTTCTAAAACCTGAGTGCTGTTTGTGTCAATGGAACATTTTCATTCATTCCACAGTGCAGCAAATGCAAAATAATGACTTAATATATGATAAGAGTATGGCTAGTGAGAATAGCTCTATTTTGGTAAATAAATTACTTTGAGCTATCACATACCCTGAAGTAAATGGACAGCTGCAACTGTTTTCAGTAAGCTATTAGCGTGCAAAGATAAAATTATGTACTTTTGCATAGACAAAAGCTTGGTACAACGGCCAAAACAGCTGATTCATTATATTCAAGACTTCATGCAGACGGCTAGGAAAACTGTTTAACTTTACCTTTCAAACAGAGAGATGAGAATCTGACACAATTTAAAAGGCTATTTCTGGGCTGTCAATCAGAGCAGGCCAAGAGATGAACACTGTATTTTCAAGTTATTGGGAACTTGCCAAATGTAGACACAGAAATTAGACTGCTACATTACTGTATGAAATTTGGATTACAGAAATACAAGAAAAAAAGAAAGAAAAGCTATTGGGAAAATAAGGACACCATTGATCAAACACCAAGTCATAACACAAAAATGGTTATATGTGACATAATTTTTTAACTTATTTGCACTGATGAATGATTAAATGAACTCTAGTTATCTATTGAACAATAGCCTTCAAAGAAAGAAAAGGATAATCATCAATATTTGCCTTCCACAATCTAACAGGGAACTCATGTCTTGTCTCACAAAAACTACCATAAACAATGTTGTTAGTGTTGTTCAGCCGAGAAGTACTGCTTTTCAGCAGGTGAGATGAACAATAATTTTGATTGCAAAGAAAATTAAATTATATCACAATAGTATCTTGTCTATTTGTTTTGAGAATTGTCCTTGGAGATCAGAAGATTAAATTTCAATTAGATTACCCTTTCTGATGCTTTGTAAACATAATCAAATGTAGCTGATTTTTAGTGAGAAAGAAGAAAATATATTCTTCCATGTACAGATTTTAAGATGTTCATGATTTTACATAATGAAAGAGACTGGAAATGGAAAACACCAACTAGGTCAATAATCTGCTTAATTTAGAATTCTTCCCAATGATCCATTTTTAACTTGTTTTTTCTTGTCACATTTTCACTATTCTTTGCCTATGACCTCACATATATTCTGTACTCCTTTACAGTACCCCATCCTGAAGCTTAGTGATACATATCCCCAATGTTTTCTGTCATCAGATTTTTCAAATTAATGAACACTGAGTGTATAAGCATCTTTAACTATCAACAAATTCAATTCTATTTCAAATGACATGCTTTGTTGCAACTTCATAGCCCATTCAACAGGGGAATTGTAAAAGGCAAGGTTAGACAAGGAATGTTGCTGCATTTTCATATTCTAACAATTCTGTAACACAACCTACTGAGTCTCTTTTTTCTATTTCACCTGCTTTAGAGTAATTAAATTCTGATAAGTCTTTTTAGAATAACATTATGGAGGGGCCAGTTACCCAAGGACTAATTCGAAAATAAAAGGTACATATTATGATGGAAGGATAAATCAAAAAATACATGTATAACTGAACTTCCATTAATGTGAGTTTTGAAAAATAAAAATTATCCAGGAAGAATTAAAGCAAAAAAAAATTTAATATTTTGAAGTCAGACTATTAAAATAACTCATCTGCCATAATAGAAATAGATTTGTCTATTATCACCAGCCTATTTAATTCAATTCTTATGCAAATTTCACTCTTCCTTTTCCTTCCTTGAAAAACTAACACAGCATATGAACTTCATCACTTTGTTCATCCTTTGTGTATGTGGTATAGTCTGTTTTCTGTCTTAGCTAGTTAGATTAAAAGCTGTTTTCTCCCCATGAACTAGCCTTCCAAATTCACGTTTGGCATAAAGTTCAGCAGAGTTAAAATGCATAGTAATGAATTTGGGAAAACTTTGTACTTCTAATTTTTTTAGTTACAAGCCTTTCTACACAGAGTCCGGTCTGATCTATGAGCTTGCCTTTACTATCAACAAGGCTAAACCCTGTTTTTATCATCTCTCTCCTCCTCTCACCCTGTCCCTATCTGCCATTCCTTCCTTCCTCCTTTTTTTTGTGACTGTCTTCATAAAATATCATGGAATTGTAGTGAGCTAAGAATTTCAGAGTATCTTCAATTATAGGTGGTGCAGTTATAGCTGAAGAAGTGACACACAGTAGATTTGAAGACTAGCAGGTCCCCAAGTAACACAGAATCTGGATGACTATTAAAATAGAAAATAGTAATTGTTAATAATAAGAAAAGCATATCTATCTTAATACTGTTTTTATCAGTAGCAATGATGATTTGGTCACACACACAGATCTAACCAGTGATCTGTTGAGTTACAAAATGAAACCAAATAGCTCTCTCCTCTTCTTATGGGGAAAAAGAATATACCTCCCTTGTTTTATCTTGAAGACAAAACGCCCAGTACAGCTTTCTTTTTGTTGAAGTGGGCTGCAACACCAGTGCTGAATATTACTCAGAGACCTGTTACGGGACTTTGACTTACAACCGAATGATCTGTTGAGAAATGTGGTAACACCTAAGCCCATAAAAGCAGTACAGGACAGGTTCCAAACCCACAACTGCATTTCAAAAGGTTTCTTGATTTATTGCAGAAAACATCACATCCTAATACAGAAACCTCTAACTAGCAAATTCTCTGATAGGTTTCTCTAAAAAGATTGGGGTTTTTGCTAATCATTATCTCAAATGTGAATCTGTAGCTATACATACTGTTACTGTCTGCAAAGAGGGATTAACTCCAACGGTCTTTACAACCTTCCACAAAGAAACAGCATAATGTATTGATTTATTTTCTGTTGTTCCATCAATATCAAGGGACTCATGTGGAAAGTAGATACAAGTACAGAGCAGCATTCTCACTTCTCAATAGTTTTCATTAGCCATGAAGAAGTAACATTTTTACCTGTATTCAAGTAAACTGAATAGCCTAGGATCACATAGATCTTTATAAGATTTTAAATTTACTGATTAGCTTTTAATTTACTAGTAGCTAGTAGGTAGCAGAAATTAAGTAACTATGCAAAATACATTTTGTAAATCTCTACGTGCTATCTGTATGCAGAAAATTAAATGTTGAAACAATGCTATTTTATGATTTCTTAGTAATTACATGGTGGGTTAGTATCATGACTGACAATAAAATGCCAAAGGTCTAACTTTGCAAGAGCTATGTTCTCATCACTGGAAAAATCTTTCTGTTCATATATTCAGGATCCTACATGTACCCTAGTAAATAATTACTATCACCTTTGTCATTCAACGGCAGACAATCTGTTGCCCTTACTGTGTCTGTCATCCATTTCAAATAATCCAAGCATTTCAGACAAAAAATAACCAGTACTGAAAACAGAACATATGCAAGACTGAAAAGGACTTGCATCGGAACTTTCAGTTGCAAACACCAGGTAGGATTGAATAAAATTTGTTTTGTATCTGAAACAAAAATACTTGCTTGGCAGAAGGCTTACACTGACAGCATCTTACTGCATTGCTCAATCCTTCACTCTAAACTGCACCACAAACTGAAAACCTGTTAACTGCAACACCCTGATGTGGCTGCCATAGATAATTGCAACCCTGTGGGTGACAGTCAACTGACAGCAGCCTGTGTCTGCTATTGCCCCACAGTGATGATTAACACAGGGGAACCAACCAAAGCCCCCTTGAAATGTCTTTAGCCACACACAAACACAATCACATTACATTATTCAGAAGACCTGGGGCTCTAGAAACTTCTGTGAAATGAATTATGAAATAATTCTCTTGATTTTATGCATGGCATGGAGTTACTTCAGCTAACAACATTCGTTCTTTTTAGTCTTTCATTTCTAAGCCTGCAAAACAGTGGTTGTTCTCTTTACTAGTGGTGTTTCAAGACCAGTAAGGTTTCTACCAGTTAATCCAGCCTTTTCCCTAATAAACAGCTGACGACTACCGTGGACTAAATGCCCCTGAACTTAATTGACCTGTTCTCATTGTTTACTGCAACTATATTTAATCCCTCCTATGTAACTATAATTGTATTTAATTTTTGTAAAGTACATACTTTTTATTAAAAGTCACCTTTCGGGGTGCAGGTAAGGCAACAAAGGATTAAACCTGTAATCAGGAATGAGTGGGGAGATTTGCCTACGAGTTAACAAAATTCTCCATCATTTGTAATTTAAAAATGATAATGTAGTGAGGTAGGATATTAGCAGACTGATTTGTGACACATTAATATCCCTTAATGGTATTATGAGAACAGGCTGCTTTTAAAATTTTGCTTCCATTTCCAGCCTCGACACTGACTTGTTCAATACTAAAGGACAAATGCTCACCATTTTTTGTTTCTCAGTTTTCAAGAAAGACAATACTCTTCACCTCAACATAGGATCTGAAAGGCTGAATAGTTACTGGAAAGGCTGTCTAGGTCATTGAAGATGGCTTCAGTATCAAAGTAATGCCATTAACGCAATTTCTGAATCTACACAGCAGCACTCTCTAATGAGAATTTTGTTACATTGCCCTGTCAATGGGTCTTCAACGCTGACCTGGAGGAACCAGTAGATGAGATGGCAGTTTAGACTCTATGCGGTCTCTTCAGAGACAGCTAACAAAAACTCGGTTTGCCATAGTGCTATCATGATTGTGGCTTCTGTTAAGTGGACACCTCTCTGTTAGAAATTGGAATATGATTGCAAAATCAAGCACACACAAACTGCTGGCCATTCAGTTCAATAGTTACAGTCTTCCATCAAACTGAGAATAATTAGAAAAAGCAAATGGCTTTTGACACTGAACTGTTGCCCATTGCCCTTTTATTACTGTGTGTTTCTACATCTTATAAAGAATTTGTTTCAATCTGAGGTCAACAAAGTTAATATATTGTTTTTTTAAGGCTGCATCAGAATTTTCAGATGGTACCTTAGTAATATATTACCTGGCCCCTATTTAACATGAAAAATACCAACCATCAGTGAAGAGTGATGAATATATCAGAAAAGGTTCAGTCAGGATGACTGGATTTTATTTTGTGTGGATTTTGAGCATTTCTAAGAGCATTGAAAGTGCACTCCTTTGCAAAGCAATAACAGAAGTTACACAACAGGAAAGACAACATGCTGTAAGGCATGTCCAAGACTGCCTTATTTCCTCCTGTTATTTTTTCTTCCCCTTAGGCAAAAAAGTCTGCATGTGGTGGGGAACATAATCTTTAGAGGTTTCAGTACATCAAATGAAAGAAGAATTAGACGCATTAAATGTACAGTAGTGTAGTATTTGTAGTTGCAATTTCCTGAAGACTTTCCTTATTGTATTTATTTACAAATAGATCAGCTTCGCTTAATTAACATGACATTCCCACAAAGTAACATACAAGAGACTTTATTTGGCCATGAATATACACAGAAAGGTATTAAATAATGAGGTGAAGAATGTTATTACTTGGTGAAGAAAACAAGAGGATTCATTGCATTAGGCCCTGTATTAATGTATCTCTGACAGACTAGATGCATTAACACTACTTACTGAGTACTGTACACTACCATACTGTTGTCACGTTTGCAGCCCAAAATTTGTGTCAGGGACTTCCGTTTTTTTTGCATTCAGTTGTGTACGTAGTTATCTAGATGTAAACTTAAAGCACACTTTCACATCTGCCTGCCAGTGCAGATACCCAAATCAGAACTTAACACTTCATAGAAGACGTACAAAGAATGTTCATGCATTCTGTACATTTATAGCAACAGATAGATAAATGCTGGCCATCTCTAAAAAGTTTCTGTATTCACTTCTTCCCTACAAATCCACATTCATCATCTTGCTTTTCTTAAAATAAAGGTGATTCGGGTGAACTTCATGTGTCTACATCCCTGCTATATACAGCAAATACTTCAAATGTTCTCTTCAGTAACAGTTTAGAAAAAACATTTTGAATACTAGACCCTGAGGATTTGATGAGCTTTTTAAAGATTTTTATAACACAGGTGCAATGCTTTGTGCACTAGTTGGAAATAGAATAAAAACATTCATTTACATTTCAAACTTGAGACAAGTTTCCAATTTTGGACACATTTTTCCTTTTTTATTTTTTTCCTGATACGACCGTAACTACATCCGAAACGTGACAGGTAGAATTCCAGATATTTTACAATACATGTCTGAAAAAAAGCTGATTATGATTAGAATGCCCTGTATAATTCAAATCCTTTTAGGATGTCGATGCCAGGAAATAATTTTAAAAGTGGGTGAAGGTAGGGGGAAGTGGTTTTCTTCTCTTGTTTCCAAACTGTCACTGACTAAAAAGTGGAAGATAAAACCATTTCTTTTGAAGTTTATTTTATATAACAGAGAGTCGTATGCATATTTCTCTTTTACATGAAATGCATCACATCCATGACCAGTCATCCCTCAGAATACTCTCCCGATCCCCTTCACCATGAAGGTGCTAACTACAGTAGAAAGATTCAGCTGCACATGAAAAAAGTGTGCATGAACCTATGAAGGGTGCCTTTGTATCTTGTTGGTCCATGCTCTTTCAGAAGGTTGACTTGAATTCCCAGACCCAGATCTCTGAGGGAAAAAAGGATTGACAGCATAAGTGATGCATAAAAGTAGAGCATAGTGGTTTAACAGCTATACTATGCTCCAGAAGAGAAGGTGACTGAAGATATAAAAGAGTTAAAACAGTTACTGAGCAATCTACAGAAGTGTATTTTTCTTTCACTCAACCAGTACAGACAGATTCCCTCAATACTTCCATGACCCAGTAGTGGCTTTAAAATTTGCCTCTAAGTATCTATCAGGAAGGTGGTCATGTATGCCTGTGGAAGTACAGTTCCTGCAGAAGTCTGTACAGGTTCTGGATACAGTCAAATACACGACCAAGTCTTATCTAAAAAGTCTGAACAGTCCCATGGAACGGTATCTGGCATTAAAACCAGGAAATCCAAAAACCAGCTGATACTTTTCCTCAACAGCTTTAGATAACGAAATAGGAACTAATCCAGGGAAATCCTATGACCTGTATTATACACGAGGCCAGACTAAATAGTCTTCCCTTATGGCTTTAAAACCTATGGACTCAGGAGGACTGAGTCTCTGAATCTGCAACTGGTTCACTGTAGAGTTCACTGCACAACAGTACACTGCCTTTTCTTTTCTGTTTCTCCACCTGTAAATGTGTATTACTTCCTGATTTTATTTTACAAAGATACAGTGAAGAAAATATAATCAATGACTGTATATTCGTCTAAACGTGAAAAAATTTAAGTGCTCAGTAACAGTAGTGCATTATCAAAACACACCTCAAAAACATAACTCATGTATGGTAAGATTTCGTTCTCATTCACAACTGCTCAATGAAAGTAACCAAGTAGAGTAGTATGGAATGGCTTAAAGAGAAAACAAATGAGATGATGACCACCTGCCAGATTTATCCCTGAATTCCCTGGGGCTTATCCATACAAGTAATATCAAAACATTTACATGAAAGTTCCTATTTTATTAAAAATACGATGTCATGGGCTTTCTATAAAAAAGGATTGTTAAGCACAATGGTCCTTTCAGAATTATTCCAGTAACTCTGGAACACAGTCCTTTTCAAAAGCTGCTTTGCATGTGATAAATTAGTTTAACAAGAAAAAAGTCCAAAGAAAAAAACCCACACCATGTTTTTCTGTAGTAAACGTCATTATCTTCAAATTATTAAATATCCTAGTGTTTATTTGTTTTTAAACACAAATTGACCAAACGAAATAGGCACTGACCTGGTCACTGAACTAGTTCAATGTTATAAATATTAATTGAGAATTCAACATGAATTTTAAGCATTCCATAGACCGTAACAAATGAAGGCCCATATGTGAATACTTGTAAAGAACGGAGGATGTAAATAACACACGCAATTTTTTCTACCAGAAATTATGCGCCAGTAAACTACAGGAAAATAAATGAAATCTAACCTTAAACTTTTCCACTTTTTTACCAGCTGTAATTGTATCTTTTCCTCCAGTAGAAAATGTGGTAGTAAGGAAACTCAATGGAGTTGACAGGCCGTCAACTAGTGTACAACCTAGCACTGAAAACAGACACAGCTATGCTAATTTTTACCAGCCAGAGTTTCACCAACAGATGAGTGCAATTGCTGTGTTCCGTTTGTGTAAGCTCTCTTGACAGTGGAAGTACAGGAAAGACAGACTCCAGCACCAGGAACATTTCAGAACTAGCAGTTCGTGTGACCAGCTGATCCCATAAAGTCAGAAATTGCAAAAAAACACTGTAAAAATCATGGGGCAAATTCTGTTAATTGAGGATGACAATGTCAAAGGACCATTCAGTTCATTCTGAATTGTCAGAGTTTTCATGGGAAAACTTCTTAGAAAACTGAACAGCCAATACTGGACCTCTAGCAAAGGAAGGCTGTGATGGAACATCTCTCCTGGATTATCAGTTCCAGGTTCTTACTTTAGTAAGTAAACAGATAAAGGTCTTATCACAGACTGTTCAAACTCCACATTCAAACAGGTTACAATTCTAGCCTTTGCTCCTAAAAAAACTGTTTCAGAATATCTTTCCACTTAAGGTCCTAACTTCCTAAGTTTTCTTGTTCCCAGACAGGAAGTCTCACAGACAGTGTAAAACTATTTTTCCCCATCAACAATATTTTTAAAGTCAATATTCTCTCAATGGAAATTCTCCTACAAATGTCACTACAGAGAACAGACTATGATTCCATAATAAAGTTTACTTCATGAAAAAACAGGGAAAAATATTTAAAAAGGGGAAGGAGGATATATTTGTCTATATGGAAATTATCATACAGGCACATGCTGTATTCAGGCAAGCTTATTAAAACTTCCACTTTCAGTATCAGCGTCATGTGTTCTAACAAGACATACAACTTTGTTGTACTGAAAGGCAGCGTTCTGCAAGTGGATTGGGTTACAAACAAATAAAAAGTGCCTACAGCTAAAAGTATGGTTTAAATACTTCAGCACTAGAGCTAAATATAGATTAAAGGATCTAATCAGTGCAAGATTCTTTTAACAGAAAAGCTTTCAACAGGAAAAAATGCAGTAGTAAAACACAGAGACCTTATTGCTGTAGTATGCTGCAGAATCTAAGGTATGACAATAAATACATTAAGAACAGCTAGATTTTATTAATAATAGCAATAAAGTTAACTTTTTTACCAATAATAACCCTAAAGCAAAGCTCTTAAATTTACTTCATAGCTGTTGTTATTTTTCAACTCTCTTTTCATCATTTATACTCTGGTTGGTTTTTTTTCCCTTTTAACTCAGTGTTGTGATGGAATCAATACAAATCTGCTCTTAACATATCTGTCTCCGACCTGTGTTTGTTTTAAGCTGTATCATTCATAATGGTGATCGATGGGTAATGCTATTCCTCTTTCTCTACAAAAAGCACAGAGCATAAAAAGTGCATATATTTTATGCCCAAGGTCAGGAGAAAATTAATGGATAAGAGGTAGATAAAATGGAGTTCAAGCTGAACGGGCTGAGTGCTCTCTACAGGGTAGAGCCAAGGCAGGCAGTACAAAGCCCATTATACTCAAATGCTCTTGAAGCATTTCAGAAGTGAAATTGTTTCCACAGGCTAATGCATAAAAGTACGAAGCTTTAACTTTCCTGTTTCACAGATAGCCTACAGATATTGGGCAAGTGTTCCTATTCAGGATTTTATTTAGCATATTTCATTTATCAGTCTTTACCTTAAGCCATAAACCCATTTGGTGTTTATGACTAAAGCTGTACAAGCTATGTTTATTTGTCATTAGTGAACTCTACTTCAGACTTCACTGTTCTTTCTCTCACAAGTTCCTCGTCAAGATAACAAGTGAACAGCAGAGCCTTCAAAAAAAATAACCACACACACACAAAAGCATGGTTAAAAAAATTAAAGAATGGAATGATTATGTAAATATGTAATTTCTCACTTACCACAAAATACGGTTGAACAATTAAGAAATAATAACATAAACATATTTTTTCCTCACAAATATAAATTAAAGATTAATTTTATTTCAACCAAAAGACCATAAGAATGGTATAAGAAATGACAAAACCAAAACTCTGTTAGACTATTAGGCACTTAGCTTCCTAATATTTTCTGTCTTTACCCTGGTGAATTAATCTTTCTGACAAAGCCCTCTCCTATGTCAAGAAACTTGCCCCAGTCTGTAAAGAGCAAACTGCAAACAGGGTCTGCAACTAACTTGAATGAAGTCTGTGGGAAGCTGCTAAGTAGACATGTGACAGAGGGTCTGCAAAACATAACTTAGTTGTTGAAGAAATATAAAGCAGTTGTGTCATATGAGTTTTACTATAAATACTGTCTGAGGCTGTATCTGAACATGTTTCAGTGTTCATGCCCTTCTTATAATCTAAGGTTAAGAGAAAACAAAACCAAGAGCAGCTGAGCATAATTACAGGGAAAAGATCACTACTGACCACATCACCCTTTTTATCTCAATGATTTCCTGGACAAAGGACAAGGTAAAAATGTAGCACTGAGCACCATATTACATAACAGATAAATCTGGAAAAAATGTTGAATTAGAACACAGGACTATTTTCTCATAGCATGTATGAGTAGTCCTGTTGCTGCTGGTGTACTCTGATGAAAGCAACTCAGATTCTGGTGCAAAGATAGGGATAAGAGGCTGTAAGTTAGGTATGTAACTGCATACCTTGTTATTCGCTTTCAAAAAAACCCATATACTGTATTGGTGATATAAAAGTATCAGAAAAAAAAGCCCAGACCAACAGGCTAAGTTAGTCTTTCCTATTTGAAAAAAAAAAAAACGGGGAAGGGGGAAAGAGGTGGGGAAGGAATATCCAAAATAAAATCTGAGATAAGCAGGAAGCATAAACAAATTCAACCAAAGTACTCAAAGTGTCAAAATTATAACCAAATGCAAAAAAAAAAAAAAAAAACCAACAAGCAAACAGACAAATTCTGTAAATTTGGAGAGAACACACCGCGAGACAGGCATGTCAAATCCTCAGTATTATGGCACTTCACCCAAATATTTTAGTAGGAAATTACTTCAAAACATTCACACGACTTCAGAAATGCTTCACAATGCCTTCATCACTATTATATCTGACTGCTTGTCTCCAACAAGCCAAAAACATATACTTGGTGGTGAGCTGCTAGATATCCAAACGCCATTACTGTATCTAGGCAGAGACAGTTTTGTTCTGCCAAAGTGAAGGTTTTAGTTTACTAGATTCAGGCATACATTAATGAACACTTTTTTTAATTTTACTTTTATGACAAAATGTAATTACATGGCAATCTTTTTATCAGTTTTTGGTCTGTGCTTTGTCTACTTGATAAGGCAAACTTCAGGACAAAAAGAAAAATGCTAATGATTTATCTGAATTTCATCTTGGAATTCTGGATTATTTCTGAATTTCTTAAGAATAAGAAATCTGAAGGTAAAAATAGGATTTTTACACTTACGTTTCTCTCTGATGTAGATTGGCCTCACAGTGCATCCAAGTAATCTCTGTTACCGTTTTTTAAACAAAACATTTCCAGAAGGTCTCTAAATAACATAAACTAATTGGACTGGGATTAGCCTCTAGACTGTAATCAGTTGTGCCTTCTTTATGTTACAAGGCTATTATTTTGCTACATTTTATTTATGCCAAGCATGTAATGATAATTGTTTATATTACGGTGATTAAATCCCAATGAGGAAAAACATAATATTGTATTAGTTGACTGGTATTTACATTACTCAAACCAATTTTAATTATTGTAATTCTTTAATCTCTAAGGATGATATTTTTCTAAAAAGTGTTGAGGTGTTTTTCACAATATTATAGCATCATGCTGAGCTCTTCATTGCATAATGATGACCTTCTTAAACAAAAACAAGAGTCTTGAGGTAGTATGTTAGGGCAAATTTAACTTTCTCAGAATAAGAAGCTTTCTCCAAATCCTATGGATTTCACTCGCTGAGAGTAACCTCCAGTAAATCTAGTCCAGATTTCATTTTTTCATGTGTCAATTCACTTTCCCCAGAGAGGTATGCAACCTCTGTGGCCAGGGTATAAAACAGTCATAAGGCAAACAATTCTAGGATATACAAAGAAACTGAAGAGCTCATACAAGAAATCATAAATAATACAGATCTCACTCTTTGGTGCAGGCAAGAAAGGCAGGCAGCTCTGGAGGAGTCTGACCACAATCTTCAGCACTGCTCTTTCTGCAGTCAACTCATGACGAAATGCGTTCAAAATGCTTTCTCAAAACAGTAATTTAGGATGACAGAATTTAAATGCACCCAAAGCAAGTCAATACATCCTAATTTCACAAGAGAACGTCATTAACAGTAACTGTGTAATTCTTGACACTTTTTTTTTTAAGATAATGAGCATTATATTCTATTATCTTGTTGTTGGTTTGTTTTCAATAAGAAAATACACTGTCCTTGGCAGGGAACTGTGTAATTACATTATTACTGTAAGGGTTCATGGTGACGTTTTCATTACGTTCTTCTCTCTCCTTTTTGTCTTTTACCAAAACGAGCTATCTTTACCATTCCAAACTTTGATTGACACTCTGCTACAGCTGTTAAAGCAAAATAATTCCACAGATCTTCCTGTGTCAAAGTGGTATTTAATTTCACCAGTTCAATGCTATACTGGTGCTAAAGCTGTAAGTGGAAATATTGTGTATATGGTGTTTCATAAATAAGAAGTAAAGAGTCTTATTCAAATAAATAAATAAAGTTGTACGCAGTTTAGCAATCTGTCCAATTATGACTTCAGTCACTTGTCTGAACTGACCAATCATGATTAAAGTAACAGTAAGAGGTCAAATGAGCTCACAATCTTTCTAAGGTCTTTTCTATTATTCATGAACCATCTTAAGTAGTTTTGCTTCAGGTGGCAAACAACGCAGAAAGATCTCTGACCTTGACTCAAACAAGATGACATTTCAGTACTGTATGTTTATATTAGGCACTTTTCACGTATGCTAGAGAGAAGACTATTTACCCTGGAGCTACAGTACATTGATGACCTATGGTTTGTTCATCAAAAGGCAATTATAACTAGCTCTTAATTATCAAACTCTTTCATGCAGGCAGATCCACTCATACATAGATTGATTTCTACTTTCAAAACACATATACTCTAATTTTTAAATACCCACAATCATCTTTTCCCCATGTGGAGAAGACAGAGTGATAGAGAAATAACAGCACAAAAGTAGAAACATTCTGACTAGCATCCCTTTGACAAAATTTCTTCTAGAGATGTGACAGGAGGTCTATGTAGTGGGTGTGTAACAAATTGAAGGAAATAACTGTATTGGTGTGGCAGACAGGGCAACTGCACAGTTATTGAGGAGTTTCCTGTGTCAGCCACCCTGCTAGCGGTTAACTCCTCATAATAAACAACAGGGATAATAAACATTATCAACTCCCTAATCCAACACAACCATCTTTCTTCTCTGAACCACAATGTCACAGTAAGTTGAAGACTCTGACTGCTTATTACTTTTTACCCCTTCCTTAGTGATTTTATTTCTGTAGACCTGTTCTTACTATTGTATCTGACCTGAGCTGTTGAAATTCAGTTTTGTCCTCAGAAGGAGGAGCTACAAATGATTGACCATTAAGCTTGAAACTGGTTTGCTAAAGTAAATGGGAATGAGTAGTCAACCATGGCCCTATCACAAAAACAAAGCGCTGTGACATCATGCAGTTTTAAAGACATATGAAATAAATGCAAGTGTATAAATCCTATCAATAAAATATCAACTATGAAAAGCCTAACTCAGCTTTTCATTCCTATCTAAAACTGAAGTGAGTGCAGTAATACTAGGCATAAACTATTCTCGAACTTACATCCCATCAATTTATTTCTGAGCTCTGTTTCCTAAGATAACCCTGTCTTCCTGATGTAGGAAACCATAATAAAATACAGCCAAACAACAAAGAAGACAAACCCTGAAACCTAACACACATGAAACCACTAAAGCAGGAACAGATTCATTTAGGCAAAGGAGATGCTATTTCCTTAATTCAACCGCCAAAGTCTAAGGGTAATATGAGAAATCTAATTCCCGTTGTAAGGTGGTAACACTTCAAGAAGACCAGTCTCCCCTTTCACAGGTGTGAAAGCTTTAATGTAAAATTTATTTTACATTCAAACATAGGCCCAAGGTTTTGGAATTCTTTGAATTCAAATAAAATTCCATTTTCATTGAAGATAAACTGCTTTCTAGCTTTTGAAGACATAAACAAAAATTCTTAGATGTGACTTCAGACCAGTATAGTTCCTACAAAGTAAAAAAATGTAAAACCCTCCCACTAAAATGTTTGTTTTTAAAATTCATTATTTTCAAGAAAAGCTCAGCTTTTTTGAAGACTTTTTGATTGAATTAGACTGTCAATATTGATTCTAGGCTGCAGGGAAAATCAAGGTGTAAAAAGTTTCAAAGTCTAAAGAACATGACATTTTAATTAATAAACACAGGGGTCATAAACAGACAGATAGATAGACAGACACACAGACTGAAAGAGGTCTCAAGTGGACACAAAATTGCCTCACTGTGGGAACTTTAATACTATGCTGAAAAAAACCAGATGAACTTCAAGAAAGTCAGCAAGGCTAGTCCCAGACATTTAATCCTCTGATTTACCCTCTGGTAACCTACTGTCTTTCATTTATCTGGAGAGTTGCATGAGCCATTTTTAAGCACGTGTTGCTGAATATCAACTGCTAATGAAGTAGTGTCTTTATTGAATTATGACTAACTGAGAAAATCTCCTGAGTTTGTTCTACTTCTCTTTATGTTTTTTAACATTTCTTATTAATATATTTGTTGAAAAAAATTGTTTAAATCTGAAATAGCAGCTTGGAAAGAAGGCACTGACAAGACATGTCCAAGGCAGATGGGTATACTAAAGAAGGCAGCAGACAAATCTTTTTTCTATGCTATAACAGTTCAGTGCTTATAGCAATTTACTCAGAGGACTGTTCATAGCTTTCACATACACTACAGCAAGGTATATGCAGTGCCAAAATCTGCCTATAGTTAAAAGTCTGTAAAAATTATACTACTTTTGAAAAAGTCAGTCCAAAATTATAGCCCGCTAAACAAGAATCCTTTCCCTGCTTGGATTATGCTATCTATTTCCTTTTTACACAACACCTACAATAAAAACAACCACACACTTGGAGATGGCTTCTGGTCTCAGTATTTTTTTAACTGGTGTACTACTTTTAACTTGAAGAACTTACTCCTGATTTACCATCCAAACTCTGACACAAATGAGGCTTATACTACCAAGGAAAATTTATGAGACATGCACTGACTCATGTAACTCATTCCCTGTTGTGGTAAATTAGTCTTGGCAAACAGCCCAACTCCCCACCCAGCCGCTCACTACTTCATGCTGCTTCCTCAGCACTGTGGACACACAGGGAGAAAACAGGTTGAAAGAGCAGGATCAAGGTAAGGGCTGGGAGATTGATTATCAAATACTTTAGCAGGCAAAACAGACCTGGGAAAAATGAATTTATTGCTAATGAAAACAGATCTGCATAGTGAAACACAAACACAAAAATTAAACCACCACCTCTCCTCCTGTCCACACAGGCGGCAGTGTGGATGTCTGCTCTGCCATGGAGCACCTTCTCCCCTCCTCCTCCTCTTCCCTTGCTGTCCTCTGTGTTGTTTCCCACTCTATTTTTGCTCCCTCCTCCTCTGCCTGTCTGGTATTTTCGTCCTTTCTTAAACGTGCTTTCACAAGAGGCGCCACCAGCTTCACAGACCAGCTCAGCTGTGTCCTGCAGCAGGTCTGCGGCAGAGCCGGCTGGAACTGGCTGGAACCAGCTGCGTCTGGCACTGATCCCTTCTTGCAGAAGACAGGCCTGCAGCTGCCCTGCTGCCAAAACCTTATCAGCTACACCCAAAACACTTCTATATTTATATTGTAATTTAACTTCCAATTTAACAAGACTAATCTGAATTATGAGGTTTAAAATATGGCAAAGAAGTGAAAAATGGTGAAATGGGCTTTTATTTTATCAGTGTTTGTGCCACAGCTTGTGGCATGGTTTTCCTTTTGTTGCAGGTGATCATGAGAAATCTCAGCATTCAGGCCACCTTTCAAATAACATGAATTTAAAAGCACATGGCTGGCAGTCACACCCTGATGCTGTAGATATTCACACAATTTAAACAAGAGCTATATTTTGCAGCTTTGTAATTTGAACTGTGTGAAATAAATATTCTGGTATGCAAGCCATCACATCTATGCACTACATCTCAAATTTGTATTTTCATAACATATGAGTTGTGCATACACCAACATTGTATTTTTGCTTTGTCCCATTAATAAACAGCATTACACTTAATATCTCAAAAATGTTTGTAACCAACACAAATTATGTTTAATGGAAGGCTCTTTCAAGTTAATGCAATGGCTGCACATACTGGGAGATGAAAAAAGAGAAGATCCTGATAAAAAAAATGTTGCAAATATATGATGGATTTTTGGTTTTATTGATGTGCATTAGCCAAGGCAACAAAAATAAAGCCATTATATGGTATATTTCAAATGATTTAGGAAACTAGTAATATTTTTAATGAAAAACACTGGCTGGATTACCACCATCTAAAAAATAAGCAAGTAAGCTAGCAGTGCAGTATGTAACATTCAGTTATGCCTCATCAATTTGATTAAAAGTAATGTTAAAATGAAAACTACAAAATCTAAAGGCCAGTATAAAAGCTCATTTTAAAAAAGTTTCTGGAGATAAAGCACATGTCAAAGGCACTTCCTTTAAAATCTGGTATGAAAAAGATGCAGTAATAGAATCAAATATTTTTGGCTTAACATTTGAATCTACAAAATATGTACGTGTGGTTTTTCCTTTAAAAATATGAGTAATCCCATCCCTGTTCAGCTCAGATACATACGTTCATGCTCAGCTGAATGGGCAAGGGATCAACCATGTGAGGCATTTTGTTGAAAAAGGCTCTACTTATAAGAATTATGGCATTAAATGTGGCAAGAAAAATGGGAGCAAATTAAACTTCTCTCCACGTAACCTCTGAAACACACTTTTTGCAAAGCACTTGATAGGAGATAGCTAACTACCACAAACCACACATAGCTCCAAACAAGCCTGGTGAGCTAGGCACAGGGCATATTCTTCTGCTGACAGCCACTGTATATTCAGCAGCAATATCAGGGTACGGTCCTCTCCTGACCAACTGGCCACCACACTCGCCTGTCCCATCTAAGGCTCATGCAAATATTTGCTACACTATCTGTATGGTGTGTTTTCCTCTCCTGTAATGTATTCACTTTCCACCTGTATTTGATGATGATAAACAACCATCATATTACTCTTTGCAGCAATGGCTTTAGTGAGGGAAGTAAAGAGACTATAAGTCTGCTACAGCAGTCATATGTTTTTGTAGTCCACCATTCCCTGTTTAGTTTGGCACAATGGGACACGTATCTACTAAAGAGGCTTTGTCTTCCTGATGGTCCCTGCCAAGTACATTACACACAGTCTCTTCTATGCAGAGAGGAATCAATAAGATCTAACATGATTTTGTGACAGGATTTTAGCAATACATGTTTCATAAAAGTGACACCTGTAAGTAAAGGCATTTTTAGTAATCCTTATGTTGAAATTCATATAATACATACAAAATAAATACATTCATTGAGAGGCAGAATAAAACAGAAAGGACTGTAATGCTGTAGGCCAGCGATGTTGATATGGTACTGGTAGGAACAGGCTTCAAATTCGATTTGCAAGGCCTTGGCGCTGAGGCTTACCAGACTTGCTCTGTCTGAACAGGCCTGCAGCTTTGTTTTTACTTGGTTTAGCTGTAACAGAAATTTTTCTTCTGACAGGTGGCTATCACAAATTTGATTTACTTTCACTTACCTTTGAATGTTACAGCTGTAGTTTCTATATAGAAACATAACAAGAGGTCACTTTGTGCAGAATGAGGTATTTATGACTCTAACGCAATGGTATACATAGAGAAATGAAGCTTGGTATGACAGCAGAGGCTTTGAGAAGTGGAGACATGGTACAGACAAGTACAGACATGGGACTGACAAAAAAAGGGGCTCAGCCTGGTGTTGCAGATCCCACAATGCTCTGGTGCTCAGTTAAAGAACTGCAGGCCTGAAGCTGGGTAACAAAGCGAAAAAAAAAAGTAGCATCTGACATACATAAAAGGCACAGTATATAATAAAATCAGATGTAACATGAACTTTCAGACTGGTGAAGAAACAGCAAGGTGTAAAAGTGTGTTAGCAAAGATATAAAAATGACCCCTGGAGGATCCTGGAGGGAGGAAGAAGGATCAACATCAACATCGCATTTCTCAGACTTGCGATGATGAGAGCTTGCTGTACAGCCTATAATGCCAGACTGAAGTCATCGACCTCAATGCTCCAAAAGAGCACTGGAAATATGAGTGCAGTACCAGAAAAAGGGGGAAATACCAGGAAGTGTTTGTGTAACAAATTTAACTGTATGATTACTTTTTAAACTTCTTTTGTATACTAATATTCATGTACTTATTTTCTTTTTTTCACTCTGTTCTGCAACAGCTAATTTTGAGCTAATAACATTTGTTTGATTGTATTATTATGATTTAAATTATACTAACGTAAATTCTTGTCTTTACATATAATATACTTTTCACACATAAGACCCTGACCCTTCTCTTGAAAGGACAAAAGTCTCTAGATAAAGCAGAAAATGGTGAACAAGGATAACATTAATAGAATCCATTTAAACCTAAAATAATCATATTTCACAATTCTTTGCAACCCTTTGTGACAGAAAAAGCAAGTTAACAAAAAAAACCCAAAACATATATAGCAGCCCAAACATGCTTCTGGATTGCCTGAGAGCCAAAGATTATGGTAAGACTAACATTAATAAATGTTCATATGTTTTACTAACTTTAGCACTTCTTTTTCTATTAAAAATGGAAAAACACTGTCAATAATATAAAAACCTGACAGTAATGCATTTTCCATGACTTTCATGTTCTTATTTTTGACTTGTAAGTAAAGTTTATAACACCTGTAAATATCATGCTCCCTTAATACAGCCTCTGAACGAATTTCATTATGATGCATTCCCTAGAGAGAAAACTTGTATCTTAACAGGATAAGTTACTCACATTCCTTCACTTGGGTAGAAAGAGGTTCAAAGTACAGTGCACAAATACAAACGCCCTGTACTTTGCAAATCAAGTTGCAAACCAAATAAAAACAAACCAAATAAAAACAAACCAAAACAAATCTATAACATAATACAGTAACTCAACAGCAAGTCAAGAAAGGAACTCCTCACAGGTTACAGCTGCTTCTGCCATCTTTAAAAACACATTTTGTAGTGAGCAAACTCACTCAAGTTTCTAAATATGCTATACCACTGTCTTAGCCCAGACAGAACTTGAAACCTGTGATGTAACTAATGCATACTAGAGAATATCAAAGAATGCATTGTCCAAAGTTATCTTCATCTTAAAGCCTGTGTTTTACTACCATATACAGATTTAATTTTGAAGAAAGTGGAAGTTTACCAAATAACCTGGTCTCTCACCAGCTGATCTGCTCCCAGGATATTAGGTATGATGGAGAAAACTAGACCTCCAAGACAGGAGAATGGTGGCAGCAGGAAATTATTTTTATATGCTTACAGTAAGCAGTTATTTAGGAGAAGCTTTTTTTATTAGCATGAATGGTATCTACCTGAAAATGCATACAGGCAAGAAGCAGCTATTCAATATGCTTCTTCCCATCTGCAAAAGTCCTCAGGTGGCTTTTAAATTTAGAGTTTATTCCTGTGACATACCATGACCCATACGGCCACACATCTCTCAAATTATATGCTTCTATGTGTAGAACTTTTGCGTAACTCTACCCCTCTCCTTCCCTTCAGGATTACAAGCTATGTGATTATGCTGGTCCCTTTGGACAGGTAAGTTATGCCATAGAAATGTCCTTTCATCTCCTTTCTTCCTCCTGCACCTATAGGGTACATTTTTTTCCTCAAAATTTCTAGATAAATTTAGAGAAATGCTGTAATTTCTCTGTGACTCTTAAATATTTTTTTTAAACAATAATTCAATAATATAAAAGAACCAGACTGCCAACGAATACTCAGAATAAGAAATGTGGATATGAGACTGTATCTGCAGAGTTATACCTATCATGGAACAGCTATTAGTCCTGTGTGAAGTAGTGCTAAACAAAAAAGGTTTTACTGCTATCAATAAAATTTCTAATTCACCATGAGATACAGCAGAGGTCAACAGTTTTAACTAGTCTGACTTTGTGTGGTGTTAAGACAGATGTTGCAGATAAACTAAAATACAAAGCTTCTTTGTGTATTTTAGGCTTTTTTTTTTACACATTTTTTGTAAAGATGAAAAGTTTATCTGTAAAATAAAGATATAACTAGTAATATTCTACTGTCTGCTTATGATTAAAAACAGAGGATTACACTCTAGCACTTCCATAAAAGAATTTCACTCCTAGGTCTAGTAATATATAAGGCTTAGGTTTCCTGCACAGTTCCAATATTTTTTTGAACATATTGAATGAAGTATTTTTAAGCACAAAACTCTCCATACTTTTAGTTCTGCTCTACTGAATCCTCATGTCAAGATCAGTATTAAACTAGGAAAAGAAGAAATTATATAGAGTACTGACTGATATCTTATCAGTCTGTTTGTTGATGACCACATCACTTAACTGGCTGACAGAAAACCTTCAAAACAACAGAATCTAGCAGCTTTATTAACAATAGTTATGCTCTTTCATGCCTTTTTTTTTGTAATTATATTCACAAAGCTGCAGAACCTCCTTCTTTGTTGCCTATTATGTGTATATTTTTAATGAAGCAACATTATGGAACATTAAGTGAAGATATAATCAACAAGTTACATAGAAGACTAGCTTGGACTATACAGAGGAAGACTCACAGACAGCTTTTGCTGGATTGTAGCAACAAAAATTTTCCTAAATTTTAGTGAGCACAAAAATTGTAAACCTAACTTGGAAAATTAAACAAGGTATATAAATTTTATTTTTTTTTTCCACAAGGGTGTTTTTCAGTGCTCCCACTGAATCTGGCATAATTTACAATCCTCCTGGTCACATTCTTACCTGCATAAGTTAATTTCAGAACTATTTTATATTACTTGCATCTTTATTGAAGCCTTCCTTATGCAGAACAAACAGTCGCTTAATAATGGAAAATGCATACTGCAGCAAGAAAAATCAATACAGCACATATCTGCACTACCATATTTCAAAGAACAAAAATAAACAGAGGAAGCTTAGAATGCCATCATGCAATAATTAGTGTTTTTACAGAATTCCATTGTCTTTTAAATTTCTGCTTCTAAAATGCATTCTGATAAGCCTAAAGATGGTTTCAAGTTACTCAGCATTTGTGTTTTAAACTTCATTACATATATTCAGTTCACAAAAGTCAATGGTATATAGGAATGCCATTTAGGATCTCAGCCCAGTGAGCCTATCTGCCAATCTCTGAAACCTTTACATTAGAAAACACATCAGGAAGAGAACACGTGAAGTAAAAGCTCATTCTGGATTATTTTCCTGTCACGTTTTACATTTAAATGGTAAACTTTATTATCAGAATATTTTTTAAATTTCATTATTATACTTAAGTAATTAGATGTCTACCACTATGAAGATATTTTGTATTTTTTCCTTTCAACTGGTTGGATTAAATTCACCCACATTATTTTAGCAAACAATATTGCATTTGGGAGCTAAGGATATGTACATGGGGTTTATGCTCTACAGTGACAAGTAGTGTAGTTTAGGATATGCAAAAAACCAAAACATAGCACTAAGAAAACGGCTGTTAATAGACTCAAAACTTATCTAAGAGAAAAGACTCATGGTGATTTTATTCATCCTGCTTCTCATCTAGGTCCCTCTGGCTTTCTCATACAATCCTAGACAACTCATTAAGTTCAAAATAAAAACGAAGGTTGGGCAGGGTTGTCTTCCCAACAGACCAGTCAAAAACATACTGGGGTAAAGGCTGAAATGAAATCCCACATGTCGTCAGCTGCACCTTCAGTGCATATGCCATCAGCTGCTTTCCTCAATTGTCTAGTCATGCTGTAAACGCAAAAAGGAGCACTCCACGTTGTTCCTATTGCCCCACAACAGCTGTTATCCATACAATGAGAAAGAAGCAGACATTATTAGCACTTTTGGTATCTGAAACATTTACTGACACATTTCCAGGCTTCTAGAAACTCCACAACTTTATTTTTAAGTGTGTAATATGGAGGCTTTTTCATTGTATCATATCTTAAAATGCATCACAAAGCCAGTAAAGTGGCCTTTGATTTTTTTGTTGTTTGTTTTATTCTGTCACCCATACCTCAAAACTTCATGTTGGGAAGATTCATGAATAATACGAAAGTGGTCATTTTTTGCAAAGCAGTCATGAAATACTTAATTTGTAAACTGCTGATAGTTTTTGCAACTGCTGTTGTGAAAGAGCTATTACTGAGAAACAAAGAAAGTCTTGTAAGGGTCAAAAGTTTCACTCGTTACACCCTGTTTTAAAACTGAACTATATTTGTAATATAAAAAATATAGAGTAAATATTTCTTCTCTGTTTCTGGTTTTGGGTTTTTTTTTGGTTTGTTGCTTTTTTTTTTTAAGGAAACAAGGTTCACTGTTTTTCTTTGGAGGTGCTGCACTTGCATTCTTGGATACTGACATCTCTCTGTCAGGAAATACAGTTGCTAGCACCTATGCATAATATTTATGCAAATTAAGTAGATAGAATAGGTTTATCTGACCTGGCAACAGAGCGCTACTATTCAGAAGACAATGTAGTAATGATTTAACTGTTGATCATTATGAAGACTGAGATGCTTTTTTTCTTTCTGTGAATGATGGAAATAAGTGTATATTCGGGAAAAGAATGGAACATCACCGATTCACCTTATATTAGAAGCCTAAAAAAGCTCAGAGGAAAACTGACAACCCACATTTATTAGGATGACAAATCATCCAGATCTTATTCCTCTAGCATATATTTGATATATGTATGATATACACACACTTGATACCCGTAATTTACTGACATCAAGCAGAGGATAAACTTCCTATAGTTTCACATCAGTATGCAGCTCCCTAACACCAGTAACACCCCACATCACATGTAAGGATGAGGTACTAAGAGTCCTTGTTCAATTTTAGATCATGTCAGAACCCCAAGCATTAGGCTGGTTAAATTTTCTGTTTCAGAAATACTTTGTACCTCCTTAAAAGATTCCTAGAAATAACCCCAGGTCATTATATTTTTTTAGAATAAATAGCTATTTATTTTTTTAATAAATATATACATTTATTATGTGTGTATGTAGGTGTTTGGTAATCAACCACATAAACATTCCAGAAAATTCATGATACTAGATACATCATCACAGGTACGTTCTATGCCAAATGCAATCAATCAGACCTAAAGTTGTATTAAGTCTCTGCAGCTGCCATGTTGGTGTCACTTTCTTTTCACTTAAGATATTTGTATTAATTTTTACTGACAGCTTGCATTCTGTCCTCACATGTTTTTCATCTTGCCTCTTTCTTCATCTCCTTTCAATTTAGACTAATTCGTTCCTCCTCTTTGAGGTGTTATTGTCTCTCAAGACACTGACTTTTCCCAAGAATTGGTTATACAGGTTAACAATCTGTTTACAGCAAAACCCAAAGTGACAGATTTGTAACCTGAGCAAACATTCAAAACTGTATTATGTTTAATGGACTTCTCCTGATTGTGCTCAAATAAAGCAGAAAGTTAGACAATATACAATGGAAGAGACTCATTTCACACAGTAGTTTGAAGCAAATTATCTTCTCCATGTAAATAAAACCATTTTTGTTCTTTACATTACTAAATACAGTGGCCATTTTTCCTGATGTAAATAAAAGCATAATTTAATTAAGATTTCATAAACTCTACATTCCAAGCACAGAAATATAGTTTATCACAGAGAACTACTCTATCAGTAGTAGAAGTACTATCAGTACTTCAACATGGCTATGAACTATCCTTAGAAAGTCCCTATTTCCTTCATTTCTAACCCAATCTGCAGTAATTACCAATTCTTAACTGATGTCTGTATGTTTGCTTAGGTTTCTCATTAAAAAAAAAACCAACAAAAAAACCCCCAGAAAACCCATCATCAGTTAGCTTCTAACAAGAAACATGTAAAACTTCGTCCATTTCACTGATAACTCTTACGGCTAGCTGTTTTCCATGATGTCCTATGTGACTGTACTTCCGCTTCATCATTATCTCTAAATTTTTTAATCATGTTCTGCTGTTGCCCTGTATACTTTCTTTTCCTTGTCCATATGCTTCAGAGCAAGTTCCCAGTCCTTAATGAGAGACAAGAACAGTTATTTCAGAAGTCCCTATGGATCCATGCTGTATAAAACATTTCAAAACAATTACACAAAGCAGGTGTATTAAAATATACAGACAGTGGAATAAACTCTTCTTTTAGTATAGCTTTAAATGGTTAGCTAGGATGAGACAGAAATAAAAAATTAAACAGTGCTGAATATGTACCAAAATATTAGTATAATTTTAGGACTCAAAAGGCCTAACACCTTAATTTAGCATATGCCACTAAACCAGTGCCAGAAACTGATGCGGCATAATAAAGATATTAAAGATAATTTAAAGATCAGCATCACTGAAACCACTGAATTTAGACTTGTTCTTATCTTACGTCATCTTGACCCAGAGGGTACAATGTAGTTTAATTTTAGACCACCAGGTCATCATTTTAACTACGGTTTTAGCACATTTTTTTCTGAGTTTCAGTCAATGCAAAAGTTTAGTGGAACCACAACAAATAGAAAGATGGGGCTTGGGTCATCCAGATGAGCTTGGTATCTCTGCTTTAAAATACCACAAAATTACACTTTCTGTCCATAGCAGTTCTAATAACATTTATCTTCAAAGATCACTGCAAAAGAGATTCTCTCACCTTGTAGACTTGGTAACTTTATGAAAAAAATAATGCAAATTCTTTAAAGAACAGTTGTTTTCTCTGCACAGACCTAAGCAAAGTAATGGGCAAAGTGATGGGCAAGTTAACAAACAGGAAAAAATACCACACTCACAAGTTCTCTGTATTTACCTAAGGTATTTGTTTCTAAAATCAAAGTTGAGACAACAGCCAGCACAACTGAAACGGGTCAAAATGCAGTAGGGAGCAGGAGAAAGGTACAAAAAACCTAGCAAAATAAACTTTCTGCTAATACTCTGAAAGCATCGATGCATCTTTAGAAAAGGGGGATTCAGTGTCATAAGAATGCTGTCATCACAACAGAACAGCAACCAGTTTAATATAAGGAACAGTTATTCTCCAGAAAAAAAAATAAGCTTGGATGACTTCCAAAAGCGTTAAAGACCTTGGCATCTAAGTCTTTGGCATCTAAGGCCTTCGCAATGGTTAATCAGCCCTTGAAGTTATGGCACACTGCCATTTCCAGCTCCTGGACAAGATGAACAATTTGGATTGTGTTGTGAGAACACCAAGATCATTAAATTGACTTAGGCAGGAAGGACATTTTTTGGACTGATGGACACTTCCATGTGCTTATTTCATTTGAGAATGGTTATTACAGGGTCCAGGTATAGTAATTAAAAGCCAAAACCTATAATGTATTTTTTAAAATGGTGGTAAAAGTGGAACTGGACAGATGGAACAAAGTCAAAGCTAGCAGAAATCCGGACAGATTTCTTCATGATTATTTTAAATAATACTGAGAACATATACCAAGAACAGACTGGGCAAGGACACAAAGAAAGAGATACAGACTGGCAGAGGTTCATAGTAGTACTGTTACAAAAAATAAATGCATGCTGCTAGTCACAGAATGTCATCTTTATAAATAAAACTGGTCCAAAGGATTTATGGGTGCCTATCATTGTTGTATTTAAGAACTGTATCCATATTTTACTTCATACTGAAGTACATGAAGAATTCTTGGAAGCAAGCCGTTGTAATTCTATTGAGTAAGACAAGGCAAATCCAGAGTTTGAGTGCTCTGTGTATCATCCAGTCATATCCTATTCATCTTCCTTACTAGAGTACACTGGAATATAATCAGTCAGCCTGTAACTGTAGGTAGATACACACCTATTATCTATCTCTACTTTTTTTCTTAATTAATTTTTATATTAAGTAGTATTGATACTAGAGCAGAATTCTCACGATGTTGCATGAGGGTCAGTCTTGTTCAAATCCAGGATTCATACTGCAAATGTCTACTGATTGTATGAAATCTCACATGAGAATACTAAGACCATCAGATTGATGGTGCACACATCGGAGTTAACTAGTCTGAACAGTGAACATCGGAGTTAACTAGTCTGAACAGTGAACAGATACTTTCTATATAAATGCTGCCACCTTCTATGTAGCTGCCTATAAAGCATACTGGCTTTATACTATGTTTCAAATTTCTAAAGACAACTCTTGACTACAATCCAAAGTATAACTGAAATTTTTTGAATGTGGGGAAGATGAAAAAAATCTAGGCAGAAATGTTGAACAGCAAAGATTAAAAGAGATTAGGACATACACAGCATTCTACATAGAGAAAGGAAAGGGAATTTAGAATATCAGATTATTGTCACATGACCATTTAAAACTTTATTGATATCAAAAGACTCTATGGTATAAAGCACAAAGTTAGGGGTTCATCCAGTGCAAGTAGTCTAAATAATTTCCACTAAAAAATTAAGATACATTAGTGAGGATTTTAAAACCGCCCCTTTAATGCAGTGGGGAAAATCTTCACTGGTAAGTTCATCCACTAAATGATTCTATAATCTTTTCTCTACACATTTACAAAGATGTTTGTCCTGTGAGGCTGTGCTGTTAACCAGAACAGCCTGCCAAGATATCTGGTTTCTTTTAATTACTCTGAAAATATGGCAGACCTACTCATAGTAAGTAAAGGGCAGAATAGTATATGTTTTAATGAAACATTATCAATTTGAAAATGATTTTCACTGTATTTATTTTCTATATGGCTGTTGATATCAATCTGTTATACGGCTTTTCATACAGGAATTGAATAAATGGGGACAATATTTACAATTATAAAGAAATGGCTGAAAGAAGTGCATTTTTTTTTCCTATTCTTCTGCATGTTTAACATGTTAGTTAAACTCAGGCAGACATACCGTCTATTATGGGTTTGGAAATATACCGATTTTAGAACTTTACAAAATACTGAACTTCAGTCAGCAATACTTTTGTCTTGCTTGATATCTAATGCCTTCTTATGAACTAGTCCATACTTTCAGAGTAACTGTTATAAAATGCAGAACTGTGCTTGTATTACTGGGAAGTGATATATACTGCTTACCATAAAATTTAAAAAAATGCGCTAAATGTTCTGACACTTATACTTTCATATGAAACATTGGTTAGAGACCAGGAATGCTCAGGGAAGTGGAGGAAAGCCTAGTCACTGTTATCTTTTTGCTCATAAATAATGCTTCAAAATTAAATAAAAGCACTCCCACCACTGAACATGCAGTCTTCCATCTGATCACAGAGGCAAAACCTGGACCAGCTGTTCAGTGATTCTTCATTTCTTCAAATCCTCATTTTTAATTTCTTTTGTGAAGTAGATAAGAATTTACCTGAGCTTCTTTCTTTCTTCCTTCTCTTCCATATAAACAGGAGCTAAGAAAAGTGTGGCCAGCAGGTCGAGGGAGGTTATTGTGCCCCTCTACTCTGCCCTCATGAGGCCACATCTGGAGTGCTGTGTCCAGTTCTGGGCTCCCCAGTTCAAGAGGAACAGGGAACTACTGGAGGAAGTCCAATGGAGCGCTACTAAGATGATGAGAGGACTGGAGCATCTCTCCTATGAGGAAAGGCTGAGAGACCTGGAGCTCTTTAGCCTGGGGAAGAGAAGACTGAGAGGGGACCTTATCGACACTTATAAATATCTAAAAGGTGGGTGGCAAGAGGACGGAGCCAGACTCTTTTCAGTGGTGCCCAGTGACAGGACAAGGGGCAATGGGCACAAACTGGAGCACAGGAAGTCCCACCTGAACATCAAGAAAAGTTCTGTCCTTTGAGGGTGACAGAGCACTGGAACAGGCTGCCCAGAGAAGTTGTGCAGTCTCCTTCCCTGGAGATATTCAAAACTCGCCTGGATGCAGTCCTGTGTAACCTGCTGTAGGTGAACCTGCTGTAGCAGCAGGGTTGGACTAGATGGATCTCCAGAGGTCCCTTCCAATCCCTGCCATTCTGTCATTCTGTGAGTCTAATTTAAAAAATTTACTTAGTTACAAACTATCAAGCTAGTATCTCTTCCAGGAGCAACTCTTATGGTCAGGTCTGTAAAGCATATCTTACATGAAGTTAAAGGAAAACCAAGTACTAGGATCTGTGAAAATATCTTGTGCAATGTGACAATCTGAGCTATTCTTTTAGCAGCTGGTGCTTTTACATTGCTTTGAAGCCTCTTTCCACAAAGAAAATATATAGGGCAAAAGATGTATAAAATATGAATACTCTTTCTGACTTGCCCTCTCCCCTGTTTAGGTAACTTACTCCATTGAATTGTGTATACCTGCCTCACAATGACTTAAAAAAAGTGCTACTCCAATTGATAAGCTTCTTTGGATGACAAAATGACTATAAATGTAAATCTGCATACAAAAATGCAAATACTGGCATTCAGAAACTGTATATTTGGACTTCACTAGGGGAATTTCATTACATACAAGAAGAAATTGTTGGCATATTCTCGCTTCTGTAGCTTTCTCTCTAAGCCTTTTGTCTCTCAGAACAGTGTAGTATAGTTTTACAGCATGGAAAAAAATTTTAGTATGTCTATATCTTGTTTGTCAGAGAACAAATAATTTCAACTTAAGCTTTAATGCATTACGTTGAATGTACTGCAAACTACAGCTAGTGCTGGACTCATCTACTAGAACAATCATGTGTAATTATGTTGAGCAGACCAATCCTAGCTTTCCTTAAAAAAGATGTGCATAGCAAGTACTGTGGTGAAAGCAGTCGTCTGCTGACTTCTACTGCCTTGTTTGTACATCAAAATTCGATGAACTATGACACATCAGATGCAGATTCACTGAGACACTATGACAGATAAGAAAACATTTGAAAAACATTTGTATTCTCTGAATATTTTTTCTACTTTTGCCTTCAATACTCTCACTTGATTATCTTATACCAAGTACAGTTATATCCTGCAGTCTTTAAAAATCAGGCTTTGAAATGGAGAAAGTGCCATGAGATATATAACAGCTGTGGACCTTCTCCAAAGTGACACTTTGTCAGATCAATAAAAAAATTAAGTCCTCCATACATTTAGGATGCCATATAAAGATATTCCAGCTTCTTTACAACTGTTTTGTTTAATAGGTAACTGACAAATATATTTGAATGCTTGATCATAATGACATCAAAATCTGAATAGATTTTAAAGCAGTCTTATTTGTTTGTAAACCATTAGAAGTAATATATTGACAAAAAACCCACTTTTGCTCTTTGTGAAATGCATCAAAGGGCAGATTATTTTTTTTTTTTAATTTTAATTTTATCTTTTTCCATATCACTAATTACAGCAATGAAGAAGTCCCTAATTCACAAAACTGAACCATCTCTTTTTAAATTACACCATCTCTTTTCAAATAAGTTTTGCTTATGAGGACTTTGAAATCAATACGATACCAAGTTTCTGAAACAGAATGCACACTGTGTTGCCCTCATAAAATGGAACTGCATCTCTGTATTGAGATTTTGATTTCAGTTAATGAAAGTCAAGCAATGGAGAGGAGCACTGGCAGTAACACTGGCCTATGAAAATTCTTGGAGAAGCAATTTAGATGTGAAATGGGTTTCCCTCTAAACTACACAATCGGGGGCTCACTCATACTGGCAGGGACCTGGGGAGGTCTCTAGCCCCAGCCCCTGCCCAGAGCAGGCTCAGCCATGGGCTCAGATCGGGCTGCTCAGGGCTTCACCCAGTCGGGGCACGAAACCCCCCAGGCTGGAGAAGGCCCAACCTCCCTGGGCCCCAGCCCCACCGCTGGGTTGTCCTCGTGGGGAAAAGTCTTCACCTTATCTCCAGCCTGAGCCTCTCGTGTTTCAGCCTGTGTGGCTGCCTCTTGTCCTTCTGCCATACACCCCTGTGAAGACTCAGGTTGCATCTCCTCCATCCCGCCCATTGGTGCTGGGGATGCTGCTGGGTGCTCCAGCAGCTGTCCCCTCTCCCATCTGAGCCTCCTCACAGGGGAAAGGCTCTAGCCCCACTGCCTCAGTGGCCTTCCCTTAACTCCTGTAATTTTATATGTATTTTTATCGTATTGGTGTGACCAAAACTGTAATCAGTAACCAGATGCGGTCTAATGAGCCCTGGGCACATGGGTAATAATACCTGCCTTGATCTTCTGACTCTGAAGCTGTTCACACAGCCCAGGATATTGTTGCCTTTCTTTGCAGAAATGATAGCCTTCATTTGGTTATATGAGGCATAAGCTGGTTTCCTTAAACAGCCATATACCCAAATGTCTGAGGAGTTAGCTACCGAAATGTTAGCACAAATATCCTGTTTCCTAAACGTACAATGAACTAAAATTTTTGTTTACTTAGGAACACTCTGGTCTAACAAACTTACATTCAGCAAGTTGGCCATGATTTCCAACAAAAATTGTTAAAAATAATACCGTTAAGAAGATGTGTTATGTTTTGGCAATGTACCTGGAAATAACTTCTTGTCAAATTCTTCTTTTTCCTGGGCAGAAATCTATTCCGTCAACAACTTCTTCAAGAAATCACATTATTAGAAATAATGTGCCTCAACAGGTATTAAAACAAGACAGTGGGATATTAATGTAGGTCTATTTAGCATGTTTTATTACCTGACAGATTAATATTTATGTAGGCTACAAGTGTCATAAAAAATTGGACTAAACTAGTGGTCTTCATTTTAATGGGATTCTCTGTATTTCTTTGGGGGCTTATTTTTTGTCCTCAGAGACATTTATTTAACTTGCCTTTTTTTTTTTTTTAATTACAAAGAGAGGCAAAAATGTCAGACATTTGCTATCAAAATATTTTACCATCATGTTATATAGTTTATGAAGCTGTCTTTCTACAGATGTACGTTAAGAACATAAAACAGACACTGTATGTAACCGAAAAGACATTTAGCTGAGTACACATCTTCTGTCAATGGCCAAGATCAGATGCAGAGATAAGAGTGTAACAGGACAAATATATCATGAACATCCCAACATCCAGTGATTTGAAGCTCAGGGTCCTGTTACATTTGTGTACTCTCAAAAAATAGAATCTGGTGTATTCCTAGAACAGAAAGGTGGAGCTATTCCATGCTCTGTTATTTTCTGCTTTTTCTATTACAGCTCTGTAATCCTGCATCTGCAAATTCCATAAATGTCTGGAATTGCTAGAAGTCGGAGGAAGCTCAAGTACTAATGACCTGGAATACACTTTGCAAATGAAATTCAGCCAGCCCCCACAGATGTTTGACACACATCACTTCTACCTAATCTCACATTTACTAACTCATAGAAGGTATTAAAATCCTTTTAAAAAGAACTGCTTACTGACCCACTCGGTTGACGACATGCTTGCCTTGACAGAAATAAATGTATACAGAATGAGAACAGGCAGAATTAAAAAAAAAAAAAAAAAAGTGCCAAAATAAGTGGCAATAAAATAAATGAAAAAAGAAATCATGTGTTTGTGATGCCATTTCCAATAGATGGTTTTCCAGTTCCCATTTTGCCTTACAAATGCATGCTTATATTGCCAAATTTCATGGAAATGAGCAGCACAGTCATTTAAAAGACATCAAATAAACATCCTTTTTATTACAGTGAAATGCAAATATCAAGTCTTAACAAGTAAATCTAGGGTCTGTAATTTTAAAACAGCAATAACAATAACCTCAGGCTATGTTTTCATTTTGTGGTTGACTTTATGAGAAGCAACTGTTATTTCTGTGTGGCACTTCAATGACTCAGACACATGCTCATTCGCTCATTCAACTTAAAAACACTGGTACTCTGGCAGTATTTGTGATGGAAAGTCAATGATTATTGGAAAATCTGATCAGACTGCCCATCACACTGCCCCTGACAAGGTTTTTAACCTATTTCAAATTTAAATGTCAATGTTTTCATAAACATCCCTCAGGAAGATTAAACATATGCAGGAACATCAGTGAACCTTGTGACAAAATTTCTATAATTAGAAAAGCTGTTACAGATTCCTTCAAAATCCAGAAGTTTCTTAACAGACAGGTAGAAGATAGTAATGAATTGTTTGCCTATCTGGGGCTGCCCTTCCACAGACACACAAAACCACATCATTATTTCAGAAGACAGGAGTTTTACAGATAGACCTAGCCTCTGTACCAGTTTTAAACAGTTGAAGAATACATAAACCCAAAGAGATTCTGTCCCTGAGATACAGAAGACATTTTTCTCTTTGTAGAAATAAAATATTTACTGTTTTTATTTCCTTATATGCAAGAAATCTACAGAAGGAACAAACAGTTATATGCACACTTGAATGAGATATCCAGACGGAACTAAACTGATATAATAACTTAAAATAATTCTAATAAAAAGATTGCAAGCTGTCAGAATGTCAGGATAACTGAATACCTTAAAACAGCAATAACAACTGTAAAAAAGTTTACATTTTGGACTCATGGTGGAGAAGAACATGCAAATTTGTTTAGCATATTCTATAGAATAGGCAGTATACAGAGCAGATGCTTTGAATTAGTACCCAAGGAAGAGTAAAACATTTAAAACTGTGCTTAATACTGCATGGACTTCAAACACCATGTTTATATTACAGTACTGTCATGGCAAATTCTGACAAGTCATATGATCTTCCTGTTAGACTGAAAAAGTTCAAGACGAAGAACCTACTGCTGTTACTTTAGTTAGAGACAATTTTATTGACTTTCCTCGTAGCAATTTTTTATTTAGTCAGTGTGAAGTGTCTCAGAGAAACAATGGTGTTGCATGATTATTTTGGAGCCTATTCACCAAAGGAATTTTTTATTCCTTAGCACTGAATACCAAGTCTTCAAGACCTCTTCTGTCTACAGGATTCCTCACAGTCATTAAAGGAAATGCTGTTTGTCAGTCAGGCTCCAGGGTTAAAAGCATATACCTTCCTAAAATGTGACTAATTTTACAAGACAATAATAGTCACAATAAATAGATAGAAAGCTCTGCTGTGAATTTGTATTTCTCATACATGGTCAAATTAAACCAGAATTGTTTTGGTGATTTTATGCCTCTAAGGAGCTGGCAAAACAGACAGGAATGGAAACTTCATATTCAAAACTGATATGTGATAGTTTATCCATTATGTAACAGAAATTATTCAACACATCTTGAGAAAGTCCTGGATAAGAATCTTCGATTCAGTACTCACATGAGATATACCAGTTATTCTCCAGCTATCTGAAATTCTCTTGTCCTAATTTAAAAAGAAAGCTGCTCTCCCAAAATCCAGAACTACAATGCAACCTGTATGATGGTTGGAATGGGTGATAGGTCTACCACATGTCTTTAGCAGAAACTTTTTACCCCACTAGTTAACAGCCCTTTTCCAAACATCCACCTAGTGTTGTTTGAGGCACACCAAAACTACAGAACTCTCCAAGAATGGGGGAGAAAAACATCTAACTTCCACATCTTGGAAAACATAAACTCTTAAAAAATCTACTAAAATGAAGGTAATGTTAAGAGTGGGTAATTTAATATAAATCAACTGCATCAGCAGCTAAATTGTGAAAACAAGAGCAAGGCTCAAGCACTTAACTAAGTTTGTTATCCATTCCTATATTACCACGTTATGCTATAAAACAATGTGGACAAGCATAGAAAGCACGTCTCCTAACTAACTAGCAACACTAACTAGTTCTGCCATTGACCAGCCCTGCTTATACAGGCCTTTTCAATAATAGAAGGATTTAAGTGCAGCAGTTGCCCAGATTACAAAACTATGCTATTGGTTGTCTACTGTGCTTCAAATATGATTGTGTTGATATGGTTCTGCCACATCCTGAAAACATGTGCTGACTACAATTTATTCAGAAAAACTGAGCATAAAAAAAGCGTGGTAAGAGGCATCCCAACCTCTACTTACAGACTGACCATATGAAATACAAAAAAAAAAAAAAAAAAAAAAAAAAAAAAAAAAAGAGAGAGAAAATAATTATTTTTACCCAGAGTTCACTATCCTCATTTGCCTTAGTAATGCTATTTTATTTAGTGTGTAGGAATTGCAATTTACTTTACCTGGAAAAATACGGTTTTGGAGTTTTTATGTCAATTTCTTGAGTAACAGAAGTAAATTGTCTAGCATCATTTTCTTAAGATGAAATAAACTTACTGAATACTACTTTGGAGCTAGATGAACTTAAATTCCATTCACTGATATCCACTCCTAGATTCTACTCTCAGGATTCTTCATGTATCTTATAGCAGCTACCACTCCACAAAATTGTGCCAGCCTCTAAAAGCTAAAATGAAAGAGCACTAGGGATCTCTACTGTAGGTCTTAAATGATTTAATAAATGGCCTTTTCATCAGGAAATTATTGTAATTACTCTAATAGCAAAATATACTACAACCTATATGAAAAAATAATTAGGTAGTTATTAATTAAAACTTAACAAAAAAACCCATTACAATAGCCAAAAGTATCATGCAATACTCATTGTGATCATTATGTCAAATTCAATAAAATATTCCTAAAAACTAAAAAGTAGCAATGCACTGCTGACATTACTGACTGGCTTTGAGCTAGCACAGACTAAGTTGCCAGGATACAATATTGACCTTAAGATATCACCACTGATTTCACAGGATAACAAAATCCCTACTGGTTTGGTGTGCAGCAAAGAAAACACTGGAGAAGTTTCCTGATACTTCGAGTTTTATCTAAACACAGTATTCTAATATTTTGCCATTAAATACAGTAGGGAATGTCATAAGGCAGCCAAAATCCTAAATTATTTAAGCCTTACTATAGGCATTTAGGCTATATCTGTAGGAAAAAGTGTATGATGCAACAAGGGGTTTAAGCAGCTTGTCCCAATTCCTACTAGTAGTAAAAAGGAAGTAAGTAAGTCAAATTCATTCATTAAATACTTGTTTAATAAAGTAGGTTGGGGAAAGAAGGGGAAAATGCAGAATTACTTCTTTGAAATATTTTTCGCTGTTCAAGATAAAAAGCACCTGACAGGAATCAGTATTTTGTTTCTAAGAATAAAAGTTTCTGTACTTTTAGATTGCAGCATTTATATATTCTGTCTAACCTCCAATATCTTTTTTTTTCCCACTTTGCTCTTCTAGCTTATCCCTAGGTTTATGCTTCGTATTCACAGCAACTCCTGTAAGATAGGGTATATGCTGCAGACTTTGGCCATAATAGTTGTATTTGCTCATGGTATGATGATAGATCTCCAACTCATGCAAATGTGCCAGGAAAAAAAAAAATCATTTTTGTAAGAGTTTCTGTGGCTGAAACAAGCAATGTTGGTGAGGTGGGACTTGAATAAATTATTTCCCTAAAGATTTTTATGTATAGATACATTAAGTAGCAAGTCATTCCTTAACATCCCAGCTGATGATAGGATTGCTCTTTCCCTCATCCATTCTGTAAGTCAGTTTGCTACCTCTAGTTTATCAAAACTTTGGCATTTGTTTTTGTTTTTCTTAATCTTACTGCACTGCTTTCATAAGAGTATTGTATTATATAAGTAAGTATTATATAAGTATATGCAAGCTATATAAGTAAGACACAGTAAGTCTTCAACTTTTGTATATTTTGTACCATTACTCTCATCTGATTTTAAACACAGAAAAAAGAAAAAAAAAAAAAACACCTTAAGGAAACACATGAAAGAGATCTGACTTCTTTTGATAGAAAACAAAAACCTTCTTAAAAATACAGAATCCACTTTCTCCCTTCATTTTCACTACTTCATTTTCCCTTCATGGGTAACCTCTACTGAAAAACAACTCTTTTAATCTTCTCCGTTGTTCAGATTAACATCAAGGGGCACACAAGTACCAAAGCCATCCATCTTAAGCACACACAAAACTGGTATATGTAAAATTCAGTGACTTGTACCCAAATGTGACTACCTACCTACTTAGTCACCTAATCATTTGAGAACTTATTTTAAAATTACAAATTTTTAAACAAATGGATATGAAGTCTCTCTCAAATGATGGTGTAACAGTGCCTCAGAACAGGCATTCTTGTATGAGAGGACTGAAAATAACCCAGAAAGATCTTCCACAATATGCAAAGAAAGGAAAACCAAATCATCTTAGTATGATATTGAAAATTCATACTTTCTTAAGAGAATGGGGTAAAAGCTGCTCATAGTGCTTAATGGAAAACTCTTATGCACTTCACAAGTGTAGACAGCTTTTTGGGATCCAAAGAAACCTAACTGAGCAAGAAGGGAGAGGGCAACTTGGGAACCAAAGTGCTGGTAAATCTAGGGGTAAAAAAATAAGGTGTCACCCAATGTGTTGCTGCTCTATTGGGAGCTGTGCCTTCCCATGTGGTTAGGATCCATACAAGCAACACCAGAATCCCAGTTCTTCCTGTTCTCTCAAGAATCAATACGTCATTGACAACCCTAACTGTTTATTTTCTCTCCAGGATAAAAGCTAACTTGCAACCTTTCCAACATTCGCTTTTAAGAATGAACTCTAAATGGCTGGACTAGAGACCCCTTGTGAAATCCAGAGGAGGTATCTGAAGAAATGCATTCCAGAACAACTTTCTCTTTTTAACTTCTTGCCTAGTAAAAGGCATGTGAATTATCTTGCTAGCACTCCTGTCAATAGAAAGGATTCTCAACCAGGAGGTGAAGATGAAAATAAACTTTTACAGGTTACGATTCAATCACCTGTTTAAAAGAGAGCAAGCAGACACATTACCATCAATGGTATCTGCACGAATGATGAACTGAGGAAGAAGTCACAGCTTCCCTTACTAAAATTATCTTATTTTTCTTGCCAGTCTATCAGAAATAAAAACTTGATCAAAAAAATGTGGCCTACTCCCTTTGCTTTAATAAAAGGAATGAAAGGAACTTCTCATGCTGGACAGATGGATGAAGAGTGGGCAGAAGAACTGGGACTCATTCACTCTCTCATAGAAGGAAGATGGTGCTTGCTGCACTAGGTTAATAATCTGTCCACAAAGAGTGCTCATATGGTCTAATACATATAGGAGAACTAGCCAATTCTAAAGGAAAAAGAAAGTACTGCCTGAGAGAAAGAAAGCAAAACATACAGTTGGAAAGAAATACCTGCCTGTGAAATGATAACCACATACCTTACCATTTTCAGTAATCTAATCTTTTCCTCTATATTTTAAATGTCAGAAATGTGGAAGGTATCAAAATTTTGCACTATAGAATTGTCTCAAGGTGAGGAGCCTTGAATTGCAACTGCAATTGTCATAGTGTAATCGGCAGATTCATTTCAATAAATTAAGTATCAAAAGCCATCAAGCCAAAACTGAGAGCAGCTAAACTTCTACCAATTTTTGGTGAGAGCAAACATGAAATAAACTATTCCTTTAGCAGAGAACCCTCAGAAAACCCTCATGTTCCATATATCATATTTTTCCTAGCAATAACTTTGGTATAGACAGAAAAAAAATGAAATCCGTTATCAACTTTCTTGAACACAAAATTAAGAAGCTATCACTCAAAACAGAACCAAAAACTTTGCACCATTTTAGTTGGCTCTGAGTTTCACTGCTACGGTCATCTAATGCTCAAAAGTTAAATATAATGAGTGTGTCCAAAAGGTCCTAATGTGTGCAACAGGTTCAACAGGGTTCCTAATAGATTCAGTATTCCCCTTTCTTTAATGAAACATGATCATTTCACTGTTTATTTTAAGCAGATGGTAAGTCATGAGCGTAATCAACATGATTGAGGAATTGAGAAAATGGGAAAAAAATCCCAGCAACATTTACTTAAAATGTAAACCTAATTCTACCATAACCCAAATGGATAATCCATAATGTTTACATACTGTTCTGGGGGTATTTCAAAGTATGAAAACTTCCATTTGACTACAGGCATGTTATCAGTACTCAAGATTTGACCGACATTCTTTTTGAAACTTTCTAATTCTTGCCAATGAAGAGAAAAAACCAGAAGACTGTAGTCTTACAAGATCAAAAACACATAAATCCCCAATTTTAATCATTAAACCAGTTCAATTATTTTTAAACTTAGATCATGATTTCAACAATATACATTTACAATTCCTGAGCACCTGGTAATGACTGTTACTGGGAGAGTGGGTTTTTCCCACCCTCTTTTATAAGCAGAAGTATACTAGACTTAGTTATTACAGAACCATTGAAAACAGAATTTATTTATGGCCTCTTGTCTAAACTTTTCTCCCTGTCCCCAGTTCACCCCCAAAAGAATATAGACCAATCATCATGACTTATCTGCAAAGATAGGAATTAGACTTGTTTCAGGCATCAGAGCCTAAAATAATCTATATTAACAGTTGAAGATGAAAGCTAAACTGTCCTTAGTTTTGTTCAGCCTTACCTTTCCTTCTGTTCTTTCCTCTAATATAAAATCAGCAAGAAATTTGTCTATGAGGTTCTCTGCTCTATCTTCTTTGTATTTTTAATCTAAAAATCCAATCTTAAAATGACTTGTACCAACTGATGTCCTATCACACCCTTCTCCTTTTCTCATGCAATTAAATCAATTTCTTTTGATTCAATGAAGGATTGACACTAGTAATAAATATTTGAAACATCACCATGTTTATTTGATTCACCTATTAACTCTATGACACACCACACATGCATAGCTTCCTATCTTTTAAGAACGGCAGAAGTTTCAAATGTACACGAAATTTATTTTAAATATTAATCTATTTTATAAAATTATCTCTCATGACTTATCAGCCAGCATTAAGGCTAAAACCAGATTCTTCAACTCCAAAGGGCTGAGTTTCTGCAGGTATCACTGCTACATTCAGAATACATAAAAATTAGGCTACCATTTAAGAACATATACTTACACTGCCTCTTGAGTATAGGCAACTCACTAAACAACAGCACTGCCTTCATCCCACCCCATGGCCTGAGTATGTCACATTAAGAGCTATCCTCCTCTGTTTCAGTACATAAGAAAAAAACCCCACAATTTTGAAGTATTTAAGTATCCTTAGAAACATAAGGTCAGTACCTGTTAGAGGAACTACAAATAAGCCTAAACATAGGTTTCCAGGTTTGAAAAATGTGAATGGTACAGCCTGAGACTGTTTTGGTTTTTTGTGGTTTGGACTCTTTGCAACTAATGACCAGACTCAAGATTTGACTGATGTGAAGTCCAGCTAAGAAGACCGTTTTCTCACTGACTTCAACATACTCTCGATTCCATCCTCTGTTATATGAAATATGCCACAACAACAAATGATTGCTTTTGGGCTTACTAATGGCTTTTCTGCACTTGGCTTCATCTTCTTGCAATAAATCAAGTTCCAAGCGACAGCAGCTTTTTGCAAAGAAACCCCTGGCAACTTTTCAGCCTCTCAATTTTCTTTCCTTGAAAGTCATTTTGCTACAGGTATAATGAAGAGGATTCCCCAGATAGTCTTCTTCCTTATCTATACAGCCAAAACCCAAATAAATCTCTGTGTGAACATTAAGATAGAGGTTGTCTATAGAGATTTGTTTATCTTAGGAGCTGCGCTGATAATGCCATTTCAGACAAGATTATATATTTTATGAAAATAAATTACAGGTCTAGTGAAAACATAGCAGTGCAACAGTTAAAACAATGGAATATGTGGGGGCTAAGATGAGCTTTTGAGTTTGGTACTAAGTTAGAAGCACTGAAATTCAAATAATTAAATAGAAAATGTACTTTATAACTGCCATTCATAGCAGTGATCATAAAAAATGGAGTTCTTCACAAGGATATTCACAGTCATGAAGAACTGTGAACGCACTAAGAAGTTCTTCGTCAAGTTAGATCTCATACAAAAATATGGCTGTATTGTTCCAGAATAAATTTCATTTTAAAACGTAGGGATTATCAACAAGCATAGAAAGAACAAAACAATTTCATGTTCAGATTCATGTTCAAACTTACATTGATTGAAAATGAAGGGAATTGTGAAGCTAATAAGTTTAGCATTCTTCTTTAATTGACCTTTTTTAATTACTGTTAAATATAGAAGGGAAGGGAAGGGAAGGGAAGGGAAGGGAAGGGAAGGGAAGGGAAGGGAAGGGAAGGGAAGGGAAGGGAAGGGAAGGGAAGGGAAGGGAAGGGAAGGGAAGGGAAGGGAAGGGAAGGGAAGGGAAGGGAAGGGAAGGGAAGGGAAGGGAAGGGAAGGGAAGGGAAGGGAAGGGAAGGGAAGGGAAGGGAAGGGAAGGGAAGGGAAGGGAAGGGAAGGGAAGGGAAGGGAAGGGAAGGGAAGGGAAGGGAAGGGAAGGGAAGGGAAGGGAAGGGAAGGGAAGGGAAGGGAAGGGAAGGGAAGGGAAGGGAAGGGAAGGGAAGGGAAGGGAAGGGAAGGGAAGGGAAGGGAAGGGAAGGGAAGGGAAGGGAAGGGAAGGGAAGGGAAGGGAAGGGAAGGGAAGGGAAGGGAAGGGAAGGGAAGGGAAGGGAAGGGAAGGGAAGGGAAGGGAAGGGAAGGGAAGGGAAGGGAAGGGAAGGGAAGGGAAGGGAATAATTTCAGTTGGAAGGGACCTACGATGGTCCAAACTGCCTGACCTCTTCAGGGATGACCAAATGTTAAAGCATGTTATTAAAGGCATTATCCAAATGCCTCTTAAGCACTCACGGGCTTGGGGCATCAACCAGCTCTCTAGGAAGCCTGTTCCAGTGTTTGACCACCCTCACAGTAAAGAAATGCTTCCCAATATCCAGTCTAAGCCTCCCCTGGCACAGATTTGAACCATTCCCACCAGTCCTGCCACTGGATCCCAGGTAGAAGAGATCAGCATTTTCCTCTCCACATCTCCTCCTCAGGAAGCTGTAGAGAGCAATGAGGTCAGCCCTCAGCCTCTTTTTCTGCAAATAGACAAGCCCAGAGACCTCAGCCACTCCTCACAGGACATGCCTTCCAGCCCTTCCACCAGCCTTGTTGCCCTCCTCCAGACGTATTCAAGGACCTTCACATCTTTCTTAAATCGTGGGGCCTAGTACTGCACACAGTACTCCAGGTGAGGCCACACCAACACTGAATCCAGCAGCATAATCCCTTCTGTTGACCGGCTGGTTATGCTGTGTTCCAAGACTCAATATAAACAAAAGTGCTAAAACGCGATTATCACTAACTAACATTTTACATCACAGTAGATTCTTTGTAGTATTTTTTCAGTATATCATTTTAATGGAATAATTTAAATCATGGTGGACTTAAGACACGATTTTGCACAAGATTTATCCATTTGCAAGTGAAGACAAAGCAATTCCATTTGCTACTGAACTAGTGAGTGTAATTTTATTAATGCAAGTTTCCTACAGAGACAAATAGAACAGCAGTAAGTCAGATGCAGAACTTCATGTCAGTTTACAGCAAGCATTGAAATACCTGAAGTGATATATATAACAGGATTGTAATTCATGGCTAACCCTTACAGTAGTCATAAAAGTTTCTCCCTCCCCACAGAGCCAGATACATCACAGTTCTTTCAACCTCCTACCACACTAATGCAATGAAAGCTTTGCTTTGTTGCATCAATTAAAATTCATTACTTCAGAATTGTTCTATTACTAGTCCTAATAATCAAAATGGTTTTGCTTTTACTAGATTCATTGAATTTCAGCTTCCTTTTAATGTTTACATGTTTGCCAAAAATATTTGAAATACTTTTGTACATATTCTTCTTTTTAAATTTTTGCTTCCTATGTGAAATCCTTGAAAACTTAACAATCACAATAATAAATACTATTTGATGACCTATTATCAGGCTAAGCAAGTTGAAGTATTACATAAGCTTTCTTTAATTTCTAAATTACTTTTTCAGATATATGTGAAAAAGCATTCTTCCTAGGCTTTTTCTGTATTTGAAGATTAGCACTTATTATATTAAAATGGATTTAATTTTACTTCAGTAGACCAGTGTCAAACATGTCCTACATTTCAGCAAACATTTCTGTCATCCTAATGGTGCTCTTGATAAGACATGAGCGTTCACAGAAACCACTAGCCTGGAAAGCTGAAGACTGACCGACTACATGAATGTCTTTTTCTAGTAATTGCCTTGGTTTTATTATGCTATATTAAGCATCTCATATGAATATTTGCTGTGATAACAATTAAATTGAAACTATCAAGCTGCTAATAACACTGGGTTCCTTATAGATACGATGACATTGTCAGGGGTTGAGCAACTAATCATCAAACAGATAATCTCTAGAATCATGTTACTTTTTTTAATCAATAAGAAATATTGACATGAAAAAAAATTACCTACAATTCTGCTGTCAATTTTACTTTCATGTTGTGCAGTAATGACAATTACAATGCTAATTAATATCATAAGAGTTTGTTAAGTGAGTGAACATACAGATAGATAAATTGCATGGAAACATGGCATTTGATTAATGGCATTTGCTTTCATTAAGGCATTGGCTTTAATTGAGAGAGTGGTTTTAGGCCACTGAACAATGAAAGCTTGCAAAATCCTAAACCCCGATATTGAACCAATAGGAGTCTACACAAAGTCAAGGACCTTCAATGCATGAGTAACAACTAATCCCAGGAAAAGTGATTGCATTCTGAAAATTCTTCATGTAAGAAAAACTATTTTGTGCTTATTTTTTGTATCAATTAAAATACACAAATGCCCACAGCTTTACAAATAGATTAAAAAAATAACACAATGCAAATTTCAATGTCAGTTTTATTTAAATTGAATTACCTTATATCCAGGCAGAAACTGAAAAAAGTTTTTTATGTATGTACACGGATACAATAGCACTGCAAAATATCAAAATTATAGCACAGAAGTCTAAAACAACTATCCTTATTCAGAACAGCTAGCAGCTGCACACATGGTTAATGCTCCGCCTTTTCTTGTAAAGTTCATCCATAATATCATACCTGTATGCTGTTTATATATGGGTCAGCCTTTGAGGAACCGAATCAAAATGGTAATCTATCGTATATAGCAAGTCATGGCTCTTCAGTTAGGAAATATGATTTTAATTCTGTGCTTATGCACCTGCTACTGGTTCTGCAAGGACAGACTGGCAGAAGAAATATTCCTTCTCCTCCTACTAAGTCCTTTTTCATTGTTCTTATTATTGTTTCTGACAGATTTCTGATGATTTGGGGATGCAGGTCTTGGAAAAGGGACTGAATCATCATAGGTAGGTATCAATGAGCAGAAAAAAAAGTATGAAACAAATGTGTGTTTTAAAATTAATCTGCTGAGGATAGCTTAGTTTGCATTTTCCAAGTGGCCAGCATATACTCACTCTTGTTATCAGAAATGCCTAGAACACCATATGCAGTCATTAGATACTAGAATGGAAATACCCAAATGGGGGTCACGCTAAAATTAGTCATTGAGCTGTTGTCTGAAACTATTTAACAGGTGTACATTCTTAGCCAAAACTGTCCACTGCAAAATTCTTTCAAGCTAAAGAGAACTGCTCTGCCTTTGGCCGGTATTATTCAAATTCCTCTTCTTAGATCACAACAACTGTCAGCTTTTTATCTATGAGCTAGTATATGAGTTTCTTTTCTTTCACAGATACATAATAAGAACAAATACAATACAGCCTAGCCAGCTTGCAGATTTCAAGCCAATGTTTATCTCTTAGGACCATCCACACTGCCCTATAAATGTCAGGCATAAATAACTACCTACTACTGCTAATATTTCAAAACCTAAAATTGATCCTGTGCACATCTACAAACATGTGAAACTGAACTGGATAACTTTATAGTGTTGTATGTAAAATGGAAACTTGGCTGGATGAAATTCAGTGAGGAATAGAAGGAAGAAAAATAAACCTTTACAAAAACATAATGGTAGCTTGTATTACTAGCTGGCAGCAGGTAAACTTTCTCCATGTATGTTCATTGAGCAAATACAACTAACAATCGATCATGTTAAAAGAATATGTAGAACAACCCAGAAATGAAAGAAACTTAATGAGTAAAAAAAATTGTAGGGAATAAAGTTAGGAGAAATTTCTCCAAAAAATCTGATGACTATGGATACCTTCTTAAGACATCTTAAAAGATCTTGTAAATTGAGAAGCCTATTCTTGATTTTCCAAAGTAACTAATCTCCAAAAGTCTTGACTACAGGATTTTACATTGACGATCAAGAAATTTGGGATTGCCGTTTCATTCATTTTTTTAAAGTGACTGCTCTACGTTTTGGAAGAAGCCTTCTAATGTATAGCTTTAAATTTATAATGACTGTATCACGTTCTTTATAATAAAATGGTGTTCAAGAAAAGGGAACACTTGTACATTTAAAACTAAGAAAAAATGTGTAACCAAAATATTCACTAATAGAGGAGAAAAATATATTTGATATATTTTACATCTAGGGACATGAGCAGAAATATAAAAAAGTATTAACTATCAAAAACACGAGGTGAGGCACTTGCCAGAAAATTTTTACAATACTTCACAGCAGTTATTCAATCATTTTCATATATTTGAAATGACTACAAACATAGCTTTTTAAAGAACTACAGAAAAGTCAACAATAGATAACTGTGAAATCAGTAAGATCAAATGTCTATACCTACAAGTTGAACTCAATATCCTGCATCATGTATTTACAGTAATAGATCCTTATGTTTACTGATTGTAACAGAATTTATAAGGCGCAGTATTTTCTAAACCATTAACATTAGTCATCAAATATACGCCTACACTATAAAGGAACTTAAAACACACAGTAACTTAGAAGTCAGCCATGGGAAATGGACCATATATTTCACAAAACTATTCTTTTGTATCCTGTTCTGGCTAGTGGTTAAATCCCACCAAGCGGCTGTGTTTTGTTCCTTAATCCTCCTTGCACAGCTCCCCAGGAGAGACTTTACAACATAAACTGCAAAGTACCATTTTCACTGCAAAGTACCATTTTCACAGCACGAACAACACTGTTCCTCCTCAAAAAATGGCATAATAAAAACAGTACTGTAACGAACATGCTAATTCTGGTCACAAGGTGCAACATATAGCACAATCATTGAAAGTTCAGGAAGTTTGAGGGAAAGATACTTCTTTGGCTCCTCAAAAGTCTTCTCATGCAATACATCAGATAAATGTCTTTCTGGTGTTTGAAGTTCTTGCACAGGTATTTTCTTGCATTCCTTGTTGTTATTTATTCCACTTTCAAAAGCTTGTCCTAATAACAGCCCCTGGCAATAATCAGTGTGACTATATAGCAAACAGTTAAGTCAGACAAACACTGGTATACATCGTTTATACAGCTCCAGCTTGAACACAGCGAATTTCCCCTACTGTGCAGCTAATACCCAGAATATGTACAGTCCTTCCTCCCATTTGTCTAGAAATGAGAGACATCCCACAGCACATTTTCCAACATTATAGCTGTGCCACTCCATTTGTCTAATTTCCATGCCTTCAAAGATCGCTGTCCCAGATGAGATTACTTCAAAATAGTTCCTTCTCATTTCAGTACTAATGGGTACAGTGAAAATATAGAAATAAGCTTATATCATCATTTAATCTATGGCTAGCAGCAGAAACCAAAAATGTAGCCCCTTTGATTCATCATCTCTGTTTTTTGGGGTGGTGGGGTTTTTTGTTTTTTTTTTAAACAGCGTGGAAATGTTCTGCACTTTTGAGAGTCTAATAAAAATAATCTCTTGATTATCACAATCAATCTCTGTGTGTATCAATGGACAGGGAAAAACTGTTCAGTAAATACTTCACTTTTTATTTCATTCAGCAATGACTGTTCAACATTAAATAAATCAGTTTCTAAAAAGTATAAAAAGGAATAACTGCCCTAGGAACTTCCCACAGAAATCTTACTTCAATTCTTCCATCCTTAGTGCCTGTGCTACAAAGATGCTATGTGTCAATTTTTTTATAATGCACAATATGATCAACAATAACAGAGAAAATTGTGAGCTGAGAAAACAAACTGCCTTTTGTTTAAGTGCCCTTGTAGTCTTTCTCTTTAGTTCCCAGTCAGCAAAAAATACAGAGCAAACAGAACTGATAGAAGAATGGACTTAGGTATTCTGCTCTACTGGACCTTCTCCATCCTTGCTTAAAACCTGCACTTTTCTGTGCTGCAATCATATGCCTTCTTATGAGGTAGTTGAAGCTAGCCTTGGCAGAACGTTATCAAGGAATAAAAATCAAAAAATCATTTAAAAAATTAAAAGCAGGATTCCTTAAAATTAACAGCATGGAACTGTTGCTGATTTCTCTACTATAAGGAGACACTTCATTTCCTCCTTCCTGAACAGTTTATGTATCTGCCTATGATGCCAGAATCCTTGTTCTGTAGCCATGAAAAATGTCTGTTATCCACCATTTGCAAAAAACAGAGTTAGGTGGCTTTAACAATAAATTAATGGACAATGAAAGGAAAGCAATTCCATCTCTGATCGCTGCAGAGTATGGGAAGATCCTACACTTCAATGTCTTTCATTGCCTACTGAAAATTGATAATTTTGACTTAAAGAATCAAAGCACTGTTCCACTCATACGGTTCTCAGCATAAATTTTCAAAACAAAGAGCTCCAAAACAAATAGCATCCACTCCTCTTGTCTGGAAGGAGACTTCCAGAATTCTTACAAGTCTTGTTTCCCTTCCAATTCAGCATTTATGTGGGTGAATCTGTCCCAGTAAGCAGCTGCTGCCTTCATATACAGAAAATCAAAAGCAGTTTCCATTTATCTCAGACATTCACTCTTGGTCCAGACTGTCACCATATTCAGCCTAGCAGGTAAAACTTTAGCCTGGAACATTTCCTGATATACTCTGGTGACAGAAAAAGGCCCAATATTTTGTCTGTTCTGAGGCCTTGATATGTTATCATCTGTAGCTGCCTTTTCTGCCCTTTTTCCTTCTCACATTGTGAAGTTTCAACATCTAGAACCTACAGACCATTTATATTCATAGTTCTTAGAGGCCCAAGTACTACAGATTGGTCACACTGTAAGAACTTATTAACAGGGTAAAACCTGTAGTGCATAGAACTACTGTAACTCTATACCGCCACAGAGAGAAAAACTGCTAAGTGTGGCTCTAAAAAGATGGATACATTGGCCAAAACTTTGCTGTTCTGTGGTAAGCAAATGATTTGTAGCAGTTAAACTGGATTTAGTGAAACAAAAACCAAAAATGAATATAGGTAGATACTTCAACTCCTGGAAATGTCCTGATTTCACCAATGTCCCACATCAGGGTCACAGTACTTGTAGGTCAAATTGTGGGTAAACTCTAACTTCCACCCCAGGGTGCCCACTTGCAAGAGGCACAAATGCAAGTTGGGTCTCTGATAGGACCATTATGGAAAGATTTGAAGAACATGTGAAAGTTATGTGTGTATCTTCTGCAATCCAGAGTCACATACATGTCCCAGGGATGTGCAAAGCCTAAGCGGACCACAGAGCCAACTCACTCCACTCTTTCTCATTTGAGTGTGTGTGTTAATTCCTGTTCACATCTATGATAAATATTTATTCCTACAGCAGCTAAGTGAGGCACAGAGGCATTCTTTCCACAAAGGCATAATCAGATGAAGTGTCTTCCACAAGGCTAACATTGCAGACTCTACAAGATGAAGATTTGTGTAAGTTTGCAAAGTAGAAGTTTATAATAGAATTACTTATCTTCTAGGCTAATTCCCTTAGCACTGCACTATGCTTTGTCTTGGAAAGTAATATAGCAAGTCATTGTACTTGTAGCACTTCAAAATTTTAACCCTGCCAAAATTTCCTTACAACAATCTGTTACTCTGCATGGTCCTTGCTTTCTCTGGTGTTACCCCTTTATCTAAATCTGCAGTCCCAGTATATTCATGAGATCTCATATGCTCCCAGTTTCAGATTAAATCTATAAATCTGTTCCTGGTGCCAAACTATATTCCAGCAGCCATAAGTGTTATGTCTGGAAACAACACAGAATAATTCACATTTCATATATTTTTTTAATTAGACAATTAATTCTTAAATAAACTTTAAAATTTAAATTTTAAGTTCCTAACTAATAATCTACTTTTTTTTTTTGTTCATTAGGCATTTGCATTGATTTTTAAAACAGAACCTGATGCTAGTGTTGTCTGAAGTAGAACTGAGCTATTTGAGTAAGAAACAGAGAGCACAGACACATATGCCTTACAAAAAATTGATAGGACAAGCAAAGAAACAGATCACATTTTACAGTCAAGTCAGTTTTGACACTCAGACAACTCCTCTGCCTTTTTTGACCACTAAGGTCCTCAGTAGAGACATGAGGGCTGTTGCTTCTTCTCTACAAACCTCAAAGTGAGAACTTTGGTTGGTTTAGAGCAGTATTTTTCAAAATACATACATGCACATTTCAAGACCAGAGAGCCTTGTAAATACATTTCACAAAACTCTGAAGACAAAGAATATTTCTTCCACCTGTGTCTTCACATTGTTTTTTGCTTTTTTTTCCCCCCTCCTCCGTTTTCCCATCTCCCTTTAATTTACAAAACTTGTAAAGCAGTATGAAAATGTCATTTCATGCTCATTTTCAACAACGTAGAAGCTGTGCATAAAAAGTGCTTCTATCAGTTAACAAAGGGAAAAACTTATCTTAGGGAACTGAAAATAGGTTCATGGTGCTGTTAAAACATGAACCACAATACAAGACAGTTATCTTCAGTCATAAAAGCAACCCTGAAAACTGAAGAGTGTGATATTTCATGAAGCGTCTCTGAATCCAGTTTCCATTCATCTCCAGGTGACAGAATGAAACATTCAGGTCACTTGACTACTAGTATTTACTCTTCTGAGTATTACCTAGACAGTAGACTTGGCAGAACATTCATATCGTCACACTTGAAAAAATGTATTTTTTTCCTTTACTGTCTTCAGAAACTTCTTGCTGAAGTAAGAATACAATTCAGGTGATGTACACTTGAAATGGAAGAAGCCCGCTCCTTTTTTGTGTGTTATATTTTGGGGAGAAAAATCTCATAGCAGCTTTACCTCATCTAGAAACCGTTTATGCAACTTTTCAAGGCCACTGTTAATTGCACAAATTTCTGTGTAAATACTGATCACACAAAGCTAAGCTACCCACAGCAGCACTAAAATGTTAATCGGATGCAATTCATAAAGCATTGGGTTTTGACCAATAACTGATCTAATAACCTGTTGTGCACTGCACTCCTTTTTCACTTATTTCTTACTTCTTTCCTTCACTCTAATCTGTCATACCACACATACTCACATAACCATTTTACAGTCAAAAATCAGAAACATGATATTCAAGTATTACGTGAAGACGTTTGTATTTAACAGCATCAGGACTATCATAATGCAAGTTTGGAAAGAACTGTTTTCAACTTCCCTGAAGAGAAAGGTCTCTTTTACAACATATCGATTTCAGCTCTATGAAGTAAATTAGTTGTTTAGAACGAACTTACCACGCAAAACAGTAAGTCTCGTGGACACACTTATTTCACCAACACTATTGGAAGCCACACATTCATAAATAGCTTCATCTCGTGGCGTGCGCAGTGGCTGTATTCTGAGAACGGATCCAGATCCATCGTCAAACTCTATAACCTATAGAAGGAAACAAAAGCTGTCACAGATGTTGTTACAAATGCCTATTCCTCAGTTGATCTGTTCAAGACCTGCTGGTATTTGTGTCATCAAAGCCAAGTTTGTTTTTCAAATACAAGTACCAGGACAAATGTGAAAATGTTTCAGTGGCAATACCTCGTAACATATATGGCTGTTCAGTGATCATTCGATGGCCACTCTAAGGTAGTTTCAAGAAAAGACAGGATGAAAAACAAATGACAAAAAACCCCACACCCCAGTTAACAAGGGCTGTAAGAAAGGATTCTGTAACTTAATGTTCTTTTATGCTGAAGTTCACCACCAATCTCCCTCCATTCTCTTAGTTTAAGCAGTCAACCCTCAAATGCCTATTACATTCATTTTAATTGCTATATTCCCACTCTATTCACAGGGTGCAGCTCACTCATTCATTTAGCTCCAAAGTGAAAAAGGGTCAGCAATTTCTGAACAAGATAGGACTACTCAGTTTAGCTGTGCATTTAACCCACAGAACGGAAGTAAATTTATCCAACAATGTATTGGAAAACATGTGACTCATTAAGAGACTAAATAATAAGCCTAAACTTTAAGGTTTACTTTTTAAATCACAACATTTGCACAAGAAATACTAGTTTTTATATGAGAAAATTAATGGCTTTTATTTCCTTCTTGTTCTGCCGTAGGAAGCATATCAGGTATTGGTGAGTATTGCACACTTCAAGCATTGGAAAAGCCTTTCTAATAACTTAATCTATTTAATATACTTTTTTAAAACCGTATTTATCAATAATATATGTTAGTATTTATATTAGTACTACCATCAGGTAAATGGTAGTCATGTCAAGAAAAGACAGTCACAATTATTATCTTTTCTTACAAAATAATTAATATTTGGCCATAATCTATATATACATGCACAGAACAATTTACATATATGCCTGTTTGCACATATACTTTTGTCTGTATGTCTCATTTACACACAGGTAATCTCCTAGATTTCTAACCTTGTTGAGAGTGAGAGAGAAATAAAGTACAGGGTTGGGAACTACAGATACATGTCCATTATCTTCCCATTTTCATTGTAGGAATTGCTCAGTTACTTCTTAGTAGTGGGAGAGGTTTAAGAGGAAGTAAGGTAAAAACCTGTTTGTTTCTGAGAATAAATTGTTTAATAGCCCTACAGGCTGTATTACTTTTCCTTGTTCATTAAGTAAAGCCATTATCCTAAACGAACCTAGACAACAAAAAAATCTATCTGGTCTTAGCACAAACGAAAGAATAACTAGAATTCTTGATAAAATTACATTTATGAGGGAAAGGAAAACTTCACAATCTTAAAGCAGACAGACTAATGATTTATAGCTAAACAATGAAAGAACAGGATCCAAATAATCACAATTGTTACACTTAAAAAGAACAATTGTTACTGTTTAAATCTGAACGCTTAATAATCCTAGCTGGATAGCCAATAAAAACAATTGCAGTAGACTGGATTGGGCAAATATTGCAGAGATTAAGTTTCAAGTCTGGTATCTCCAAAATATATATCATATTTTGATACAGCCCTGTGATGAGTTCTCCCCTTTCCATCACATCACAGACAGTTAATTCTTCCCATTCCTCCATCTACTGAGTAAGACTTTTTTTTTTTTTTTTTTAAAAAAAAAAAAAAGCACAGACTTTTTGAATAAAATCAGCCTTGTGTCACAGGGTACAATGGTGCAATTTTTTAAACACATTTTTCCCCCTTCTCTGTTTCAAGTTCCTCTGAGAAAGACTTCTTAGTAACTTAAAGTAGATTTTTCTAATGCATGTTATTTGAATTGATTTGAAGCAGGAGGAGAAGAAAGAATCATCCTGAATCATGTTCATTCATAGTATATACTTGAAATATAAATAAAAGATGAAAGATTAACAGTGAAGTCCCACAAGGTCTTATTGTAGCCTTTAGTTTCAGAAAGAATGTATAGCTCTCACACTACTCCCACTCAGTTGAGAGAATTAGCCTGTGAGCAAGAACATTCCACATTCAATGGTAATAATCTTCAAATATATAAACATGTCACTGTCAAGAGAGAGGGAATAAACTATTTGTGCCCTCATTGCTACGTAAGACAATTGTAATGTACATCAAGTTCCAACAAAAAAGTTCAGGCTCCGCATGAGAAAAAAAAATCATAGTGGGGCTCATGAAACACTGTAGGAGGCTGTGCAAGTTTATTGGAGCAGAAAAAAAAAAAAAGTAACCCCCAGCATCCCTGAGAAAGCACATGGATTAGATGGCCCACTGCAGTGCCTTCCAGCTGTATTTAGTAGGCTTCTATGAAGACAGCTGGCCAGGTGTAACATTTTCATGTCTTGAATTACTAAGTAATCAAACCCAGAGAAATACACAAAACTTTAATGTAAAAGAGAGGAAAAGAAGCCCAAGTAATTGTTCTCTTATTGGTGCTGCTGATATCTCAGATGTTCCTTGTTTCCCAAATGTTCCATGTGTCTTTTTTGGATCTCTTTCTGTTCTTATTTAGAGATTCTATGGCAAGAATTAATGCTCTTACTTTGGATAGGAGGAAAAGCTGCTTAAGATATAGATGTGCTCTGCACGCTTTATAACTACTCTGCTCAGTGGTTATAATAAAAATTATAAAATACTTGTTTTTTCTATTTCTTTGAATTACATTCCATCTTACTTGGCTATATAGCTTGTTCAAATGCCACTAAAGGCATTTTTAAAACATTTAAAATTATTTTTTATAGTTCTATTCAAACATTTTTTATGGAAATAAAACTGTCTTATTTTTGCTTTTTCTCCCTAAAAACAGGTACATAGGTACATAGAAAACAATATATGAAGCAAATAAACTATGACATATTGCAAAATAAAACTGAATCAACACGGTAAACACGTATATACCCAATCCTTCACTGTTTAGAACTCACCTCGAGTGAAAATTTTGTGACTAGAAGGGGATAAATTGTGTAGAGTTTATGATAAAATGTCTGTGTTAATCACTCTAGACAATTACAGCTCTGCACACTCTCTGCAAAGCACAAACAGTTCTTGGCACTAAGAGCTCACATTTAAATTCATGCTTTTATTTCCCACAATGTAGTAAATATACAAGCAAAGAATTACATTGGTTAATGAACAAATTTAATTGTCTTTAAATATTTTTAATCAAAAAATAATAAAAAAAAAGAGTTTGTATAAGAAATGCAATTTTTTTCTGCTGACATAAATCTAACCTGAAAGCTAGGGCAAGCAGTCTTTCCAAATACTACTAAAAACTAACACAGAAGACCTTAATTTTCAGTCTACTTATAATACATATATCTTAGATAATTTGCTCATAAAATGCATGTCACAACTGTTTTATACACAAATTAGTCACATTTCAAAAAGTTGTCTTAATTCAGAAGTCTCTTATTTAACATTGAAAATAGTGAAGAGAGACAGCAAAAATTATACACTCTTAGTGCCAGTTTTGGTGTCCATTCTACAAGCCTTCTCCCATTTCCTGAGTTTTTTCTTCATGTTAAATGTCATCCATATTTGATATTAATTGTTCCTGCCACTAAAAGAGGGAATAATATTTGTTGTCTTATATCCCTCAAATAACCAGCATCCTTTGAACAGATTATCTTCACAACAGCATTCTCTAAAACCTTTTGCTAGGTTATTGGTAAGAAAAGACTCAGAAGCAAACAAGTTTTAAGTTTCCTCTTCAGCAGCAGGAACTACAATGTCCCTTTCATCTCTCTCTGCAACAGTGGTAAGGAACTGTGGCAGCAGAAGCAATAGCAGCCTAGGTCTGTTTAATGCACACTGTCACAAAAAGAGGTGGCTTGCTCTCTGGAGACAGCAATCATTGCTCAAATAATTTTCCCCCATCTCCTTCACATGAAAGACAGCAGGTTGAATAGAAGCACATCAAAGCTCCCTGGTTAGATCATCCTTCCCTTTAATAGTGCTACACATAACCAGTTTGCCACATAAAAACTTCATGAGACTGCTCCCACTAAATTATCCCTGATAGTCATAGCTATGTTGCTTAATCACTGATAATAAAGTACACATATTGGGATTAGAAGTGAGGTTGGAATTATGTTTTTCAGAGGAACAGAACAATGGACCTAATACCTCAAATCTCTGATTGCTGACTTTCTTTCCCTTTTTGTTCCAGACAATTTTAGGTCTTGGATCTCCCGTGGCTTGACAGATGAATGAGGCAACTCCTCCAGAAACCCCGGTCTGGTCAACAGGAGTTCTTGTAAACTTTGGTGGTGCTGAAACAAACAAAGAAATAACAAAATTAATCTAAGTAGTAAAATAAAAAATAAACCATGTAAAGATTTCAAAAATAATAAAAAAAAAAAGACAGTATTCACCTGCAATAGAAGGCATTAAAAAAACAACTGAAAGGACAGAAAAGTCCTTACAGGTTTACTAGTGAAATTTATATTAAAATGGAAATCTGATTGCATCAGAATAGCAAGATCGCACACTATATTTTATCACCATTATAAATAAAAAATCCAATTCATGTTCCATTGCAAAATAAGCTCATCAATCAGCTGGAGTATGATCGTGATTCATGTCTTGATGTTATGATCACGGGACGTCAGGAAAACTGGATTCCCAACTTTGAGCCATTAAAATCAGTGACATTTAGAAGTACACATTTGTAAGTGTGCACTGGTGGAGGTAAATGACTGTGTATTAAGAGTCCATGCAGAAAGGACTGTTAGCAGAAGAGAGATTTATATTTGGGTAGAGTTGCACATATAGCTCCTATTCACTCCCAGTAGTGAAAAAAAGATCCCACTACTGCAACAACAGGAGAGCAGAGAGAAATAGAGAAATCATTTTAAAAGTAGGAAAAGGCATTTCAGTTAATTATTCTCTTTCCTTCCATTTCTGTTACAACATAATTTAATTTATCAGCCTTGTGGTGAAGCAAAACTTTCAAATCTAAACCAACACAAGACATGACTTCTAAAGATTTAATATAAAAATCTATGAGATTATGTCTAAACACAGTACAGAAAGGTTGAAGAATTCCTGTGAATACTTACATAATTCTTAGCTGCGAAACCTTTAAGAGATCAAATACACTTCAAAATGCTAATTTGAATGACATGAAGTGAATACTTAGGGCCAATAAACAATAAAAAAGCCAGGTCTTTGCTATATTGTCTTTCTCAGTTTTAAGTTGTTATACGTAGTTGCTCTATAGCAGCTGTTGCAATTAATTTTTGCTCTCATCTTCAACCGTCAGCAGTCAGTTCCTTTCTGACTCAATCACTTTGTTCTTCTTCAATTTCCTCACTTAATTCTGACATTTGTGTACCTGTACTGTATTAGTTTTGATTTCTAAGTTGCTGCTTTTCCCTTCTGATGTCTAACCCCTTATTCTGCTGAACTGGTCTTTCCACAGGTAACACTTCTTGACACTATGTTTATTTAAATGTCAGAAACCCAGAAGACTACAAGTATGCATGTATGTAACACCGAAAAAAAATCCTGAAATAATCAAAAATGCCCAGAAAACATGATGTGGCCATTACTACAAAACAAATTCAATATGTTGTTTTTATGTTGCTACATTAAATATTAGAGTATGAAAGTTGTCCTAAGTTTACGAAATGAAGTAAGTCCTTTTTACCTTACCCCTAATGTGCAATGTACCAGTAACAAAGATATTTTCAAAAAATGCAGTAAAAACATAATGCTCCTGCAAATCCTCATGTTTTTTTTCTTTACTAGAGATGTCAGGCAAAATTGTTATTGCTCAACTTTTCAGAATGCTCAAGGGTCCTTGAAGTATCTGCTGTGCTAATTTTGCCTGGTAAGCATGTACCTGAAATCAAATGCAACAGCAAATCTAAGCACAGCAAAATAAGCGTGCCAGTGCTACCACAGGGATCTCATGGAAGAACTTCTTTGATGTCAAAATATTGCCAAAACCACAGCAAATAAAACACACTTAGACCAAAGAAACTAAAAATCCTTTCCCAAGTCACAGGCTTTATGCCTGGACCACAGAAAAGACAGAAATGTATTCTGATGAAGAACATCTCAGTTCCATCAAAACTGCTAGCTTTGAATCCTTTTCTATGCATGTATTAACTCAGCACTCTGATATGTAAAGAGACATGACTGAATCTGATACACTGATATTCTGTGGCACAAGTTGTGACTGTGTGCCACTAATCGAAAAATGATGCTCTGCCATTCTGTTTTTATTCTTTCTGACATTTTGGAAATCCGGTGTTGAACCTCAAACCAACGAAAGAAAAACTGTGTGTGGACAAGTCCACCAGCACAGAGTAACTATGTACAGTAGCTCACAGCTCACTCATACAGTCGGTCACTGCCCAACCGATAATTTCAGCATCAATAAAGTAATTTACATCCTTAGAGACAAAGCCTGTTTTGGAAAATTTGCCAAATTTCCCATGCATTACAAGGGTCAAGGAGGAAAAGCAACTCAATTTAAGAGCCATGCTGTGCATTCATTCCTGCAGCACTTCCTTTAACTACCTTGAGACCAGGAGAACTGCAGACTTTTAAACAACAAACAATACAAAAGCAACAAAAAACGATAAGCAAAGACCATGTTGAACTACGTTAAATTAGCTCTGGAAAAAAACAAAACCAACTAACTAACCAACCAAAAACTCCCATCATATTCTACTATTAGGTTTTATGTCACATGCCAGTTGCCATGGTATCTATGGTTGGCATGCTTTTACTAATATGCAATATACTGTGTTAATGATAGCAATAATTAAAAAAAAAAAAGATAAACAAAGAGTAATTCCTTCCCTCCTCATCAGACACTCAGTCACAAATTCTTCATTAGCACAGTTCAGATAGACATAAGAGAGCTTGCACTAATTTACACCATATGACAATTTACCTTTCCATTGTTGCTGAACAAAAAAGAAACAAACAAAATCCCCTTAGATTTCCAACACTCTGCAAACTGGTAAGTTGTTTATCAAATAGTGTACATAGCAATATATATATATATATATATATATATATATATATATATATGAAACAAAAAAATTTCCACCAATCTTTACTGCCATTAGAGGTAAAACCAGTTTTCTGACGATTTCTTCATTGAGGACTAGCCAAACCTGTAAAGGCCTGTAGCTGCTCTGACTCCTTACAAAAATTGCTTACTAGCTTCTGCAGAGCTGCATCCACATAGTGGAGCTCCAGAAATAGGGCTGAATGCCTAACGTGGCTTTGGTAGCTACCTGAAGAAGAACAGTATTTTTCCAGTCCTATATGAATTTTTGCTGGACCAACAAGTAGTAAAGCTGTTGTTTGTTAACTAATAACAGTTACTATGAAGCATTAGAAGAAAAGCACAGTTGTTACATAATGACGTAATTCCCTATTTGTAGTCATTTTTCAAGAAAAACAAGGTTTTAAGGTTGTATGTAATGACCACATTATTCTATGTAAAGACTGGTATTATCTATATTGATTAAAAAGCTTCACATTCTGAATTAAAAGGGAACCACGATGATGTTTGAGTTTAACTTAGACCATAATCCAGCTGAAAGGTATAAGGTATGTGACTGGTCAAAGCTTCCTTTTGCGTAAGTAAGTAATTCCTAGTAAAAAACACTGCCACAGGCCTTCTCCAGTGCCTAATCTTAAAAGTAAGACAGTTATCTTTGAGGTATCATATGGTATCAGAGAAGGTAAATTATCCTTAGAACATATTTTATCTGCAATAGGAAACACAGTAGTTGTGCACACCTCAGATATTTTAATGCATATAATGACCGTTTTCAGCAGTTCATCTTTAAACTCACAAAATTAAATTTAATTCGGCAAAACAGTTAAATTCTCCACTTCAGGGTCAGCAGCTGCACCAGAAAGATAATAATGTCTGCATGTTTAATATGTGTTGTGAGGATAAACCCATTTATGGCCAAGAGACGCTCAGACTATTGTCATGGTAGCCAGCCACCATGGAAAAATACAGGTATTATGTAATCCACCTTTTCATTATTCAATCAACATGTTCATCTTGTTACATATAAAGTGACCAGCATTACTGTAAGCGTATGTGAGATCATAACCCAACAGAATCAAAAATGAAAAGTAGTATTTGTTCCCTTTATCTTTATAAAGATTGTTAATTAAGGTTTGACACAAATTATCTCCACAATTAATGTTGTCAGTTTCTTGACATTGATTCTGACCTAAGCTGCTAGGCACTCTGACAGCAAACAATTACAGTGCACACACAGTTGTGCTTATTAACATGAGGGCAATTTTGATTGAGAACGGACAACTATTTTCAATCTCACTTAACAACAGCAGTGCAGAGTCCAACAAAAACTATTTGCAGCACACTTCATTAAGCACAGCAGCAATCTATATGGGAACCTTCCACTGCAATTACATCTGCCAAAAAAATCAGATGTAATATGCTACCAACTATGATAACACAACCTTTCAGCACTTTTGAAACTCTACTTGGTCACATTTCAATAAAGCTGCAATTAAAATAGCATAAGTGTAATTAAAATAACAAAAGTAAAATTCAGTTAAAATCAGCACCTCATATTTCCGTCCTGGAACTCTCTTCTGGGCATTATCAAAATTGCAGCAATATTGGCTACTAAATGCAAATAACACAAGTTTTGTTTGTTTCAGCTTGTTTATCTATCAGTGTCTCCTCAGATATTTGGGCTGAATCTGAAGGCTGATACTTTGACAAGGGAAAAAAAAATACAGCAGAAGTTTTCCATAACTTGGACTTATGGAGAGTAACACAAGCTTCATCATCCAAGGCCTGAGGGTTCTCACCCTCTGCTGCTTTTTACGCACTTCTTGATGGGACTGCTGAGCAGCTCAGGTGACAACTATTGAACTACTGAAAATTACATTCTAATATACGAAGAAAAATTGAATTTATTGCTAGCTCACCTTAAATACACTGAACTTTAATTCGTTTGTTTTAAGGAGTTTAAAACCACAGAAGTTAGGCTGCTGCTTCCACAAGCAGTCAAGCTGTCCCCCCAGGGGACACAGGAACCTCTGAAAAAGAGTTAGTTTACTACCATCCAGAATGAAGCTGTCCTGTTTGGCATACTGAGGCTCCATGAAACATATTTATAACAAGACAGTAAAATAACTCGCTTGGATTGGAACATTTTCATAGCTTTGAATGAATGTAAGACATCTTTTCTTTTGCACTTGCACATCATCATACAATTCTGTAGTGAATGGAATTAACTAATTCACACTTAACCATGTTATGGAATTATCTGTTTTAATTTTGCTGTGCTATACTCTGCTGTGCTTTGAGGACATGTAATACTTTCCCTCTGCACTCAAATAAAATGTCTGACAAAATATTTTTGAAGTTAGTAGTTCAGCCCCCTTCTTTCCACAGCTAATGAGAGCTGTTCTTGTGTAGAGATACTTTCATGGACACAACTCCTCTGATCAAGCAACTAATATGAGGATAAGACTTCCCCTCCTTTGAAGGTAAAGTGAGAGCGAATGGGACATATGCAGCCCAAGTATAGCAAGCTCAGCATGCGGGCCTACTGTGGAACAGATTACAGAGAATGCAGATCTCAATACATTTCTGTTACTAGACCCTCTATTTGGTGTGTATGGAAGTTTCTAGTACGCCATAATTCAACTTATGGTTAAACTTCATCACATACTTGAAATATGAAGAATTTTCCAAAATCAGAATAAAAATTTACAAAAATCATACCCTACTATATCCTTTGTCAGCATTCATAGGAAGTGTGAATAAAGTAACAAAGACATCAGAAAAAAACTAAACTTGCTAGGATGCTTCTTTTGAACGCCAAATTTACTTGTAAATTAACATATACTGAAATTACTGTAACTTTTTGGTTGTAAATCTTGTTTTGTAGCAATAAAAGTTGGAACATGATACAGTCACAACTGTTCCCATGGAACCTTTTCATCTGATACTGAAAAATGCACAGTGAGAGCAGAGTAAACAATGTGGTCTGGCAAGTGTCCATGCACTTTGGCGTACTGCACACACACCATCACAAGAATCACTGTTACATAGTGTAGAGCCCCTATGTATTACTGGTCTAGTAACACCAAGTTTCAGTGGGGTATGTGACTGGACTCACTCTAGTTATAAATTCTGAAGTCATTCTTCCCATGTAAAATTGCACACTCATAAAACTCCTACATGGAGTGGGAAAAAAATAAAAAGACTAAAAAAAAAAAGAGTAATAGAAATACCCTACATGCCACTTTGCAATATTCACTGCATCCTACTGACTTATCAGGAACTGATATATATTCTAGGTAAACAGGCCATAAATTGGTTCACATTCAATAATGGTGAATGCTCTTGTCCTGGTAAAAATGAACAAGTAGACAAACGCTGCATGTAATCTTCGCCTGATACTGTATAGATACATTACGAACGACATTAAGTTATTCTTTTCACAGTTCCTCTAGGAGTTAACATACTAAACTATTTTATGTATTTACACATAACATTTAATAGAAAAGCTTTTTGTGCTCATTTATTTATTAAAAACAATTTTAAAAGCTCACTCATTTACAGCATTCACTGCTAATTTACCTGTTAATTATAATTTGTGACATCAGTTAGACTGATCATTGATCTGAACAATTGTCTTGCCTTAATTGTAACCTACATTTACACTGGACCTCCAAATTGGCTATGTAAGAAAGTTACTTAGCTTTTTGTATCTAAAAGGACGAGCAACAATTTCTATTTGAGAAACCTGGACGAAGAAATCCCAAAGTCACCAACTGGTATGTTCCTAAAGGCTCTTCCCTGTCAGTCACAAGCTGGCAAAATTTTCCTGTTTCTCCCTGTAAACATCTTAAAACTGCACCATCCTTACATCCTTCAGCAAGAAGAATAGCAACAATGCTGTCATACTCTGAGCAGCTGAATAGTTTTACCATCCTGTGAACGAAAATTACCAGGTTTTCACCTGTGAACCGCTAAATGCTATCCAGCTATGCCAGCTAATTCCAGCTGAAGACCTTGATGCATCTGGTTGATAAAAATTATTTGCAGGTACAAACACAGTTTTCCCAAAACTAAGCTATTTCACTGTACAGGCACCACAACACCCTCTTAAAAACCCAGCCCCTGCAACAATGTTCATAAAATCTTTACAATATAATCAAAACTTTTATCTCTCCACCTTCTTTCTGCTACTTGTATTTTTTTTTTTTTTTTTTTAAAAAAAAGCACTCAGAAGAAACAATTATGTCAAAAACACCTGTTTTTTTGGGAGGGTGGTTGGCTTTTTTCTCATTTAGCAGTCATCTCCAGTTCCACAGCCTTTAATCAATGAGAGCATACCCACCCTACAAATTTAGCAAGCAGCTCAAAACCAGATTATCACTTCCTGATCTCTCAAGGAAAATATTAAAAGTCAAGCCTAACTTTATGTTTTTAGATTATCTGCAATCGCAATGTCAGTTTACTAGGCTGACCATTAGATTTATTCTTCCCTGAAACACGGAATCAAATTACATACTTACAAGTAAGGCTTTACAGGTAGAATAGGTAGGTTACATTTTCCAAAAGGTCTAATGTTAAAATAGCACATTCCTAATTTGTACCTCTAGGCTGTGCAAACCTTGGTACCAGCTCATTTCATTGTGGATTATGCATGCTTTTTTAGAGGCAGACATTATCTGAGCCCTAGGGACATGGGATGAATACAAACCAACACAGACAGCAGCAGACATTTATTTGCCATCTAGCATCACCCCTCCCCCCACACTCCCATACTCATTTAAAGTTTATAATAACTGGAAGAAAGTAAAAGGCTTTCACAAATATCAAGATCCTATGTGAAAAACCTATGAAAAAGCTTTTTATTAATACTATAGACCAATACATTCATACCCTAAGTAGGACAAAGCTGAAGAATTTATTGCTGTGCTTTTTCTAGTAAAACTGTTGCAGACAACCTGATAACAATTTAAGTTGGTTTCATGACAAACTATTAGGACAGTTACTGTAAAACTGAGACCAGCTCTTCACTACTGCCTCGACAAGAGTGCTATCACACTAACCCTAATAGGAAGCCAGGGCTGATGTGCCGTCAGAGACAGCCTTCTTGATGAACAGAACAAAGGAGAAGGCCACTGAAGCCAGACCTACTCCCACCCCCCATCTCCTCTTGCCCTCCACCCCCAAGAAGCTTTACCTTCACTACAAATTTTAACCTTTTAGATATCACTACAGAAAACAAAAGTTTTACATATTTGTTTCCAAGTCTCCCCTTACTTACTCCAGTGTCTCTTCAGTTGTCCTACACAAGAATTCTGATTTACGCTAGTTTAAGAAAAGACAATCAAGATGCTTGGTTCTAGTATTTGATTAGACCAAGCACTGAAAGATGCAGGCATAGCAGTCAGTGGCCACTATGCATTAAAGGCACAGGAAGGCAAGAATTTTCTTTTTCTCTGTCCCATGCCTATAGGAATTCCAGCACTGTAAATTTAACCCGACTACATGTATGCCTTTAAGTTATACACTAGCACATGTGTTCAAATGCACAATACAAAACAAAATAGGTATATGTTTGTGTGTATACATATTATTTAGCACATACAGTATATGTAAAATCTGGGTGGGGCTTAATCTACCTGAGTTATGAAGAGGAACTGGCTAGTTAATCCAGTACTAAGCCTTCTTCCAGCAGCAAATGAAAAGCATAAAGCCTCTTGAATCTAAAAGGTTACTGACGTGCACTACTTCATCCCCCAGGAACATTACATAACCTTGTCATATTCACTAATTTAATGAAAGGAAATTCCGCTTCAAAGCTCTCTACTGCTTCTTCTTCAAATTTTAATGTCTCCAGACTGCATATGAATTATTTGGTAACCGAGAGCTGACACTCCTTTTCAATGTGCACAGTAGAAGCAGTGGATCTTAAGATGCCAGGCAAGCTGATCTCTTTCCAGAGAAATTTTGCTCTAAGAGAAAAGGAGGAATAACGAGATCCTACAGGTAAGAGTTTCAATTAGTGACTGAGAGTATCTGGGTTATGAATAGAGAGAGATGGCCTTTATCAGTGTCTTACTAAAAACCCCAAAATACAGGTACCAAAACTATGAAGAATAAAACCAGGCACTGTAATAACTGAGTGAAGCTTCCACTCATTTTTTATTTATCTAAACACAACAAAATGCATCTTTGGCCATTTATACACAGGATAGACTGCTGATTAATGACTGTGAAAGCAACATCACCTATCTAATGATAAGCCTGACTCAAAAAGAAAAGAAACCATAAAACTCTACATACTAAATATGGTTCAGTGTTAATGCTTGACAAGGCACTCACATAGCAAATTCTCATAACTCCTGTTCAACCAGAAGAGAAATTAATAATCATCTTTCTTTTCCAAACTGGAGGCAAACTGCCTTGACACCAATACCCCAACTGGCCAACACATAAAAGATGAAAAGCATTCTGTTACAACCTACTACTGTGCTCTGTGAAAGTGATGTAAGACACTACTCTTGCACAACATGCCTATATGGGTGAAATGCCTTAATGTTAACCACTTACCGTAATCCCTATCTCAAGACAGATGAAGGTAAAAGCTAGAAAAAATTATAAAACTCAAAATACATGTTAACGAAGTTTATAAGGACATGGATGACAGAAAATTTAAAGTCATTCAATCTTCTATTGCAGTTACTAAAATCAAAAGACCTTCTTTCTCCACTTCTGTTTCCAGATAAGGTGAGGAGGCTTAGCTTAGGGACCAAACCCTTGGCCAAATACTAGTCCCCAGCCTTCATCCTCAACAGACAAGGAATATACCCAGTCTGTTCCTTGGGTGGTTCAAAGTGACCTTTAGATTCATCAAACCTGTCTCAAATATAATAACTGATCTTCAACTTTGTAACAAGGTAGTTTATATCTTCTTCTCTTTTGAAGCAGTCTGGACAGAGCCGTGTCCTGTCCTGGTGGTAAACACATAGTTTTATACCTTTTTCTTTGTTGGGTTAAACTATTAAACTGCTGAGGGGCAGACTGTTGTACTTGGGACAAATGTGCGCATGCGTCTAATCAAATCTTACAGTCCATATGAACATATATAGCTTGGAGCATTAAGGGGTTTAAGATTACTTTCCACTTGTAAACCAGCATAAAGAGATGGCATGATTGATATAAGCATAATTTATCAGTTAATAAAAAGCTTAATTGATTAGATACTAAAAAGACTATGTGATGAAGCATGCTATAAAATTAAAAAATACTAGTTAGTAGAGACTGATAAATCTTTCTTTCCTTTTTACTAGAACTACTTCATCCCTTGAACTTGATAAACACGTCTCTATTAGTTATAAAACAACATTTACCGTTTGCATACAACAATTGATATGAAACCTAAATCAGGTGTCAGTCAACTAGAGAGAATATATGTTCCTCTTATCAGCAACGCTGTGAGAGCTACGCAATGCAGCTCAGCTACAGCTCTATTAAAAGACAGGTTAGTGTGGCCTGTAAGATGATACATTACTGAGACATACGCAGACATTCATAAACTAGATCAGAAAAATGTTTATACGTATCCAAAAAAGATTCAGTGACTAAAAGCCCCAGTGGATTGTCCCAGTTCCTTGCCTACAATTCACTTAAGATAGATCAGTATGGTTAACACAGTACAAGTATCCTGTTCTGGAATACGGTTATGCAGATATAAAAGCACTCATTAGAATGTATTTATACTGGCAGGATTTTTGATACTGTGTGTTTTCGGTACCACACAAGTGTCCTACTGTATATAGCTCCTGCTGTGAACACAAGCTATTACAAATCACATTTTGTTGCCAGTTAGGTCAATGCGTTGCCAGTATGCAAAAAAATACTAGTCCAGAAGTGCAGTTCTGTAATTAAAATTTACAAAAATTTACAAAACAGAAATTAAAATGTAATTTCTGTTTTAATTGTGATACGTGACACCACTTCGTACAATGATGTTCTGCAATCTATTACCTAAAATCACTGAAGACAACAATTATTTGACACCTTGGATGTCACCGTAGCATTGCACTTGCTTTACAAGAATCTTGCATGGTTATTCATGTTACTTCAGTGACTTTAATACAATTTACAGTGAATAAAAATACACTTTAAAAAGATAAACCTGGCCCACAGTGCTGTGTCTAGCTTACACCTATCTCATCATATCTCACCAATGATATCTTCCATTCTTCTCTTTTTACGAGAAACTAAAAAATCATAACACTACATTGAACTGACATTCAGTAAAGGGCATCCTGTTTAAAGGGGGACATAATAACAAATTCAGGATGGAAGAGGGGTAAGAGTCTTATGTGTGGCCAGATATCATGCTGCAAGAGGAAATCTTACACTAGCATTCTCCAGCTTCTTTTGCCATTGAATACAGAGTCACTCAACTAAAAATACCATAAATCATTTAGTTTCATTCATACATGTTATTTACAGTGTTCAAGTTAAAAGCACTGCCAAGTGATTTTTATTAATGTGCTATATACAGATTGTGAAAAGCCTTACATTTGTTTGCCCTTAGAAGGAATTCCCATCAAATACCACAATTCTCCTTTATCCTCACTTAAGAAAATCAACAGTGGCCCAGACATAGGGACTTTTATTCTATTCTTACTCTCCTCTCATGCATCACCCTTGTCTTGTGCTCTTCTTGCTCAATCCACAGCTGTTCTGAGACCAAGCTAATCAGACCAAACTTGAACTATCTAGAACAGTTCAGGTGTGTGATCCTGAGAGTCAGTGAAGGCCATACAGAATCAACGAAGTTAATCCACCTGGGCTTTACATCATGTCTTACCTGTGGATTGATTATATTTTTACAGTGAATGGCACCCCATAAATTGGGACCATGACCACATCCCTGAAATACTGATGTGCACAGGTGATCTTAGCAGGGTCTGAAATACATTTTCAAGTTAGTGATTTGACATTAAGCACTCGCAATTCATTCTACGATTTCATCCATCTGCTGTTTTTAACACATACTTGGTGTTTTAAAAGATTACAAAAAAGAAGCTTGCAAGAGTTTTGTAGGACACAATGAAGCCTTCTTTCTTAAAAAACTAATTTACATTTGCCTTGTCATAGAGATTTTCACTCTGAAACCTCCATCATAATTGGAAAGTACAATTAATGCCCATCGTTAAAATAAAAGTAAAACCTACTGAAAAATAAGTAACACTAAGGATTGCACTCTCCATTTTTCTTTCACAGGCAAAGATGTTACTTCTAACTATTATTAAAAAAAAAAAAAAAAAGAGTAGTATCAGTGATAGTCATGGTTCCCTTCTCAGTTCATATCTAAGTAGCAAGAAGATTCAGAAAACAAATTCACTGAAGTCTGGTCTCAAGAGATAAAACTGGAAGCCAAAAGCACTGAAAGTGACAGTTGGCTACTGGACAGAAGAGAAGGCTGAGAGCCAAAACTTTGTAATTCTAATCCCATCACTGCTAATTGCTTGTTGTTTAGCTTCAGGCAAATTACTTAACCTCCATATCTCAATTTCCTTACTTCCAGGATTATGCTACTTACATATGTCACAAAACACAGGGAGGAGTATTATAGTGGTTACTGTCACTATATGTACAAAATTTGTGTAGAGATTTGTGCTCATGCATTGAATGAGGGGGCTGAAGAAAATTCCAGTTTAAGCCCTATCTACATATAACAAGGATGACATTTCTTGGTCGAAGGAAAGAAAAACAAGCAAACAAACAAACTACACTCAAATCTTCAGAGTGTCAGTGAAAACTGGTCGCTATTTGGCAAAGTTATTAGTCTTTGAAAATTGCAGTCCTCTGCATATCAGTATTGCAAAATGTTGGTTTAATTAACACTCTTTTCTCTAAGGAAATCAGCTTACATTGCACATGTGTACTGCATAAGAACTGCTCATTTTGACACTGAGAGGTGTGTACTGAACGTGGTTATCCTCTATGAAATTATAATAAATTATTTCTGCAAAATATATTGCTCTGCATCATAATTCAAATTCGAAGGCGTATAATTCATATTGTGTGTGTCCATTTAAATAATGGAACTGAATGTTTTCATTATGAGGCCATGTTAACTATAACATTTACTTAAAGTATTTATATAACACTAAGTATGTATAGATATGTATACATCTAAGTGACATGCATGTTCAGAAATCAGAAATTTAGGAAAATTGTATTTTAGACAACAGGCTTCAGGTTCCTCTTGAAATATACTTTAAAATGGCTGACTGTTTTTTCCTGAAGACAACTGAGAACCTGGGTTTGCTGTCTATGAACTCAAATTTCTACATGAATTAATTTCAATGGCATATTCGAAATGTAGAAAATGTCTAGTGATTGATTATTGCATTGCATCATCAAAGCTACAGTCTGCTTACAGGACCCAAACAGAAGTAGGGTAAAACCTGCATTCTTGATTTTTCTCTGTTTTTTCCTTCTGGATATAAGAAGACAACCAGAAATACATTTCTCAAAAAACCCTGAAACTATTAATACAAATTCATATAAGACTACTGAAGGTGGGGATGTAAAGAATATAGTAGGTCACCAAAAAAGAACACACAATAGTTGGCCTCAAATATACAAATACGAGAAGAAGTGTGTTGCAGAAAGACAGAAATAAGAAACACACCGAAAATGTGGCTCATTTCATGAAAAAATGTTGAAAAGCAAAAGCGGAGCAGAAATTGCTTGTCAAACAATGCAGAGTGATAACCCGCCAAGATGAATTTCAGGTCTATTTAAGATTTAAGTAAAAATTTAAGTAAAAGTAATATCTTCACATATGAACATATAGCCAGTCAGTCACATGAGTTTATTAAAAATGAAAAATGTCTGAAAGCTTTGACTTTAGTATGTATAAAAGCTGCTTGTTCCCAAGGGCTGTCTGGAAAGTTGTAATTTACTCTTTGTGTTCCTTAACATGCAATGCGCCATACAGAGTAATAGTGAAACCTCTTGAATGAATTACTGTATTGTTCATAAATCACAAGAATCAATTACTATGCGCATTGTTCCTTCACTGAATGCCTTTAGAAAAGCTGCTTCTGGAGGTTCAATAATTTTGCTTATCACTGTGTGAAAAGCTGGCACACACAACTGGAAAAAATTCTAATTAGAGTTAGCAATAAATATTTAGAAGTTATACTTTGATGCTTTCACTTCTAATATCAAACCTCTTTCTCAAAGTAGACAGCTTTCACAAAACTCCAGAAAAAATAAAAGTCCTTGAAGTTTTTGTTTTCATTATTCTTAACAGTGCTCTTCAATGAAATTAATACAATATAAGGCAATACAGGGTACCAAAACAAAAGGGAAGTGGGGAGAAAAATCAACATAAAATTATCATTGATAAAGATGAAAATCAGCAAAGAAAAGCCCATTGGAGTTCTCTCTCTCTCTCTCTCCCCCTTCCCCCCCCCCCCCCCCCCCCCCTTAATTTTAATATATTTGGCCTTAACCCCAGTAACACAGTTAAGGATGAAGAATACAAGGTTTAAATTTTTTGTATACGTTCTCCCTCCTCAATTGACAGTATAGTATGTCTATATGTACATGTTGACCTTTTGTATCAGACTGTAGGAAAACATCAGCAGATACAAGATGTCTTTTGCTGCGTTTATTTAATTAGGTCTGTACAGGAATAATCTGCTGGGCAGAGTTAAAAGCACAGTTCTCTTCTCAGTACAGAGGCCTGTACTGGTTGAGGAACTCCAACCTGTGACATTCTACTTGATATCAGAAGCTAGAAACATTATGAACTAATCCTGTGTTTTCTGTTTATTTTGAAAGTTCTGAAAACTTATTTGGTGTACTAGCTTCTCTGCTGTTGTTCTAGGACAACAGAAGTAGCGTGTTTTGCCACTGTCCCTTCCTATAGACAAAGCGCTATATGCAAGTGTATGTAAATGCTAAGAATGAAGGAATTAGTATTATTTATACAGGGCCAGTTTGTTCTTAAATTATTTTATGTTATAAATATAAAATCAGAAGGAAGACATATAAGGAAACCCCAAACTTATGGTAGTTCAATTTTAAAAAATAAACACTTCACTTTCCATAATGAGGAACCACTGTTATTTCAAAGAAATACTCATGCTTTGAGAATAAGCTTACAAATTACCAGTCATTAAAAAAAATCATCCCAAACTTATAAGGCTTGACTATATGACTTACCACAGCAAACATAATGTAACTAAAGCATGTTTTTGCTTCTGAGTGCATAACGCTAACCTACATGTGTGCACAGTTATAGCACAGAAAAAAAAATACCAACACTTCAAATACTGTAAGAAGAATCCATCACCTTTGAGTTTACCCATATTGCAATCACTCCTGTAATTACTGTCACATACACATATTCTAGTCAGTTTTAATTTAGGTAACGTAGCACAGTTGACCGTTAGCCACAGATCCCTCAAGCAGATACTAAAGTAACTACATGGACCTTGCAGAGGGATTGGGACTCACACAGGCAATGAGGCTACCTTGTCTGCCTAATGGTTAAGGTAGCCAGAGCACATCCATACAGTCACAACTAAGAACAGATAGTTCAGGATGGACAAAAGTATTGACACGCAAAGCTTTTCACCTTCCTAGTCATTTCTCACAAACACCCCACACCTATCCATACTGCATTACACATACTGAACTCCTCTCATTCTGCAATCCATTACAAAGATGTATTTTGCCTTCTCACTATCAAAATCAGATTTTTACGTATGTGTGTAAAACTTTCCATATTGGTAACCTACAAGTTTAGATTTCCTGTAACACTTGAATGTCAAATTTCTTTCACAATCTACCAGCGTGGCTTCTCTTTATGCTACGTGGAACTGAACTCTTTATCTGATTCCCACCTTAAGCCTCCCCTGTTCTCCCAGATCTGAGAATCTAAGTCCTTTCTGATGGAAGTCAGGACTTATTTCTTAAGCTTTCTGGTCATGTTCCAGCAAATGTTTCCACCATGCCCTCAATTTCTTTCTTATCTTGTTTACAGGTGACTCCTCTGCACCACAGCAAAGGACTATGAAATTAGGCCAACAACTAAAGTATTACACTGTTAAAAGGTGGGACGGCTATGACCAAGTAATTTTAATTGCCAAACATTGCAAACGGAATAAATATTGGATCTTACGCTGTGGAGACAGAGTCAATTGTCTGCATCACTGTTATTTGAAAATATTAATTCTCTTCCTCACATACTGCTTCACTGTGACCTTTCAGAACTGACTAAATTAACCTCTTTTCTAAAAGAAATAAAAAGGCAATGAAAGTCATGCAGATGTGCACAGTTTCGTGTGAATGAACAATGAAGAACAGACAAAGAATTCACACAGTTACCTCCAACGTCCAGAGATTTACTTCTAGGAGCAGCTACTTTTCTCCCAAGAACAGATGAATGTGTAAAAAGAACATGACAGAATTGAGTGCTTAAGAGACTTATAGAAAAAGTTGACATGCAGAGTAGTCAAAGAAATGCAACCCTAGATATTTCACGCAGAAAGTTAAACCTGTTTCATTTTTTTCTTTCTTTTTTTAACTGTTTTTCTAAGAGTGACGCTACTAGATTCTTAGAACGCTATGGACCATAGACTAAGATATAAATTTTGCTGTATAGCACAACAGTTGAAATCCTGATGCCACAGAAATCAGTGGCATTCCTAAATGGAGATAGTCTTTTGCCCATACTGCTAGATTTTCTACGATTCTGAATGACTCCCAGTAGTAGTACTGATTTTCAAGACATACACCTATAGAACTTTCTAAAGATTTCTACAATTACACTCACAAAATGAAGGTTGTGAAGATACAGCACAGTGAATACAAACGCACCTTTACATTTATACCATTTTATAAGTAGAGATTTCGGAAGAATCCTTTTGGTTTTGAACTGTCATATTGCTATAAAAGTTGACTAGAGATGCAACTAGATTTCTGATGCCACTAAACTTCTGTAAAAGTTCATTCCTGTTAGGCAATCTTTGGACACTGGACTGTTTTAAAAACAATTTTGTTCCATTTTGCTTGAAAATGGCCTCCATCATCAGTTGATATTATGTTTCATTCAAGAAGTTTTATACATTTGATATTCCTTTAATAAAATACTTTCCACCTCTTGAAAATGAGAACATATGCATACTATGAACAGGTAAGGTGTTTTCTTAAATGAGATGGCTAACTTCTTCACTATTGTAAGCTGATCAAAACTCAGTAATTTCAGTGACACTGCTCGAATTTACAGGAATTGAAGATTTGGCCGCTTATTTTTAGACACAGGTTGAGCAGCAAGCAGCACGTATTTACAGCACTGTATTAGATATTAATTATATAGCTTCCAACAATAACAGAAGTTTGCAAGATTGTTTCATTATGCACTAAATTAGCCCTGATTGCACAGAAGTTGAATGAATAGCTATAATCTGGTATATATTCATACCTTCAATCCAGAAAAGTCACGCACACAAAAAAAAGAACACAGAATACATTCAGTAGGCTGGGAATAGACTGATCTGGGCAACAGGCACTCACACTACACTGTACAAAAAACTGATAAATAAATGGGAGTCATGGAAGTTCTTACATTTAAGTTTTGACCTAGCCTCCTACGAGAGAAAACAAGCCTATATTTCAAATGAACTGATTCATAATGTGCTTAATTTGAGTCTTGCACCTAGAAAGTCAAAAAAGTTAGTGATAAAAAAATTGTTTCAACAGCACTTCAAAACTAATGTACTAGAATTTAAGACTGGGTATTGGTTTTGCTTAGCAATTAACAGCACAGTATTTATTTTACTCTAGAAGTATGTGCATTTCAGCAAACGGAAAAAAAAGATATTTATTTATCCTAACCTTCACACTTCTTTAATTATTCTTAGTATCTTAATTAGTCTTAATTACTCTTATTTGTAAATAATTTCTATATTCACAATGAAACAATTACCAGGAGAAAAAAGAGGTATAAAAATACCGAACAGCAGCATTGTTTATTGAGTTCAGCTTTTTTGGACGGTAAGATACAGGAGAGGGGGCAGAGCTGACTTTCAGCAATGAAAGGAAATGTGTCATTATGTTTTTATAAAGTTGGTAAACATAGGCCTGATCCTACAGCATAAAAAATTTACACTGAAGTGGAAATTCTGAAGGCCTGTAGTGAAAGTATTCCCTGTGAAGGGATGCCAAATACTGTGTGTCCTTATATAAGAAATCTCCGTATGTATTGAGTGTAATACTGTGTAACACTTCATCATGCCGCTGTGTTTCAAGATGTTCCTAAATAGCCAAGCTACTTTGGTAGCAGGCCTTAGTTTCTGTATTTATTGACTGATATTATCAATCTCTTTAAGGTCTGGGGGTCTGATTCTCCTCCCAGTAATCTTGGTAGAAATCAAGAAAAATTCCAGTGAAATGAGGCTAATAAATGGGTAAAAAATGATGGAGGGGAATCGGTGTCTGAAGATTTTTTTAATAAATAGTTTCTTTTTTCCTTAGGCTACAAAGTCCAAACAAATAAGTTACTGTAATTTTGTTACTACTGCTCAGTAGACTTAGCATGTTTGTGAAAGCTAATTATGTGGTAAGATACACCATAGATATTACTGTCAAAAAATGTACAAGAGTGTTTATTAATTCAAAGTGTTCCACTACAATAAAGTGTGTTAAGTACATAGCAGAACTACTATTTTCTTCCGATTATTGTTGCAAGATGATTTTGTTGTTTTTAAGTACCTCTCCTCTGCCCAGAATGCGTACCAATGTATTCAGCACTATTAGCATATGCAGCCAGTGCATTTAATATTATTGGTTTATTTTCAGCAGAACAAATAATACAAATGGAGTATTTTCTGATATGGACATTCAGATTCATCAATTTTTATCTTATTTAACACTATGGGATAGAAGAAACCACAACATAAATATTACATACAAATATTTTTATCTTAAAGACACAAAGATATTAGAGATTAAAAATTATGAAATATCAGATTCAAGGTTGCTTTGAATAAATTTAGTTCTGCTTATCCTTAGGTATATTACAGAGGTCACTGTTAAATTATCTTTATACTTATGTTCATGTTTATTTACAATCCTATTTTAATTTGTACTAAAATCGCCTCATGTCGTCAACATCATCTCTTTTCACACAATACAACTGGTGTTTGTATTTTGCCAGTTATAAAGTAAAAAAGAACATTCACATTTCTGAACACAGAAAAGCAAAAACCAAAAACTAAAAAACTGTCTCAACAGAATCAGGTTATTACTTTCATTCATGAGGGTGCAAAAAAGAGGCACAGTTGCAAGCATAGGGAAAGGTTCAATTACAAATTCAAATAGCAGCTGAAAGTTATGTTATTTTTAAATGTTTCAGAATAAAATGAAAGCTCAGCTCTAAAATTCTAAGTATGAGCACAGTCAGAAAATAAAATGCTAAGACAAGACACCATAGAAATAACCCCGTAACAATCAAACAAATTAAAAGGGAAGGAGGGAAGAATGACTGTAATTAAAGCAGAATTAACAGCATTTCCTTTCACAAAGCCCTATGATAGTCCTTCTGTCATAGAATCCCAGCCATGAAATGAAAACAAAGAAATATCCCTTTACATGAGTGATTTTTACAGAATATATGTAAATTATTCTACAAAAGTGAGGGTTTCTCTGTACTATGATCCTCTAACCTAATAAAAGACTTGTAAGGTCTAAAACCAAAAAGTATACATGTTTTACAGCATTGTTGTAAGCCACATTACTTTACAAGTATGAAGGGCTAAATTCCAGTCTTATATTCAGGTAATACTGCACTGCTATCTAAATGCGTTATAATTCAGGATTAGCTTAATGCACCAGTTAAAATTAAACAAGAATTACCTATGATACTTAGGTGCAATGTTGCAATAAGCAACAAACATCTAGAATCGACTGAGTTAGTTCATCAAATCTTGCACTCTCTCCAATGAATTCTAGCTGAAGGACCAAAAAAAGCTCCATATTCAGGTAAAACTGTATTTCACAAAGACTCCATGATCACAATAAATTTCAAATTCAACACAAATAAAATTACATTATAAAGTGATGCACTTTTCCAAAGCAAACTTATTTGAAGATCCAATTCTTACATACTCATACACATATGAAATAACACTTAGGGTAGGAAAAACTCTCTGGTCCCTGATTTACTAAGAATATAATAACCAATTAGAAAATAATAATAATGGAGTTCACCCCAAAAGAGAAAGATAACAAGGAAATATTACAGAATTTTTCATTCATTCTTTCACTATACTTCCACTATGTTTCTAAGAGATCACAATTTGCAATTGTCCTGTACCCATTTATCAGCATTATTTAGTATCTGTAGAATATTTAGCACTCTCCTAAAACAGAATCTGACTTTGCTATGTCCAACAAAAACAGAGTAGATAATCTTTCTCCGAGAATGTTTACTATCTTAATCTTTCCCCCTACAACGTTACAGTCTAAGTATAAGATAAGGCATGACAGCTGGCTACAGCTAGACTCAACACAATACGTGGAAAATATGAGAGAGTTTTAGTCAGCATGAATGGCATTAAAATCGAGTCTACTAACTTTCTAACAATTGTTGAGTTATAGCAGAGCAAAAGAAAACTGAAGGGAAGATTGTGAAGTATCTTTGTAGATAACTACGGAAAACTAAGTTTCTTACCTTTTTTAATAGCCTGCAAACAGATTTACGCAAACCTGTAAATGGGTCTCAAGAATGAAAATGCGTAAGCAGTCACTATCTCTGCACTCCAGATCTGGAATCACCAGGGACATAATAGGAGAACGTTCATCAGCTCTTCTCACAAGAAACTCTGTACAGCTGTCTCAAATGTATTAAAATTAAAGAAATAATACTGAAAGGTAACCAGTGATCTCACTTACTACAAAAAGAGCACATTCCACCTGAGTGAGAAATCAAGCTTACAGTAAATACACCATATGTTTTCAAGCTGTAACCACCAACTCAATATACTTCCTGAATTAAGAGACTGACTCCAATCTCACATTATAGAACTACTCTTTATTTTCCATTTTGCTCATTGAGTGTAACAGGGATTTACTGTCTTGTTTCAGTTTAGGAAATATGGTATCATCATAACCAGCTGGTAAAATGCGCAAAAAGGTCAATCTCACACCACAACCTGAAATACTGATAGATGTACTTTCAGTATGTTTTCTTATCGGTTAGAAAGTTTCTCTCACACAGTCATCACACTTACATCGCAGGTATCAGTCACCCTGTCAATATAATTTTTTGGGTTTGAATCATTCCTGATTCTACTTGCCACTGGAATAAACATCCCAGCATAGACACTAAATTAAAACTGTGGTTGGTATCTCAAAGCAGTTCAGACTTTCGTTCTTGTCTTGATATATAATATATAATATTATTTTAATACATTCTAATATGTAATAAAACATTTAGTTTCCAGAATTGTGAAAGAAGTACAAGCAAGCTAAGCTGCATAATGATAAATGTCATTGGTTCCAAAGGCACCACGCTTGTAACTTCAATCTGCATTTTTGTACACATGTCAGGATAGCATTGCACCCAGACAGACTGGCATGCTTAAGAACTTCTTTTTTTTTCCCCCCAAATTGTAACATTTGAAGGATCCCACAAGTGGTTATGTTGGTGTTTACATATGATGATCAATGACCTCCTTCACCTCTGAAGGGCCTATAATGTATCATAGGGCTGCTGTAAAATATTTATTAAGCTGCAGTGAAATTTTAGTGGCAAAAATTAACCTTGCTCATGAAGATTTTTCATGTTTCAAAAAGGCCCCCAATGTGACAAATATGTGGTCAGCGTCCCGTTTCTACTGTCTGCTTAACACCTACCCCAGCGTCTCCATATTCTACAGCACTGATGTCTTTCAAGAGCTTCCTAAGCTTATACTTCCTGCAATTCCCTGATTTGTTCACTGCACAACTTCCATACAGAATGGAAGACGCAAAGGGCTTATAGAAAAGAGCCTGAACTACAAAAAGGGCTGAAGCCTAGCACAGTGCCAAGAAAAAAAAGTCAGTGTAATAATTATCAGCAAGTCAGCATAATATGCATATAAGGAGAACAGAAAGCTACAATAATACCTTTGATTTAGGCATTTCCCAGTAAGTGCAAACATAGCAATCTTCACCAGGTTGTGGGTTTTTTCATTTTATTTAAAAAAAGGGAACTCTACAGTATAATACATATTCCTACTCATTACAAGTCTTCCCCACACTTTTGCTGAGATGCAGAAGCAGCAGCAGCATAATGCAACTTGTAGTCACTTAAGTTGGCCTATCTGTCTGACAACAGAAGACAGTCAACCATTCTTCCACTGGTTTACAAGCTATTTGTCATAAAGCAAAGGAATCCTGGATCCCATGAAACCTGGATTAATTTACAGGCTTTGCAGAAAAAAGCTTTTACCACTCTTATTGCCTTCGGGTTCTCCTCCCCCAGCTTCTGTCCTTGCTTTACTATCTCCAAGGCTGTGTCTCTTCTAATAGTTCTGAATTTAGTCCCATCTCCAAAGCCTAGTCCAACTCTTTCCTTTGGAACAGAGATTATTTTAACAGCTACTCTAGTTTACTGTTCTACATTTGAAAATTATGCAAGACAACAGCAACGGCTGTCTGTCAGCTTTTATTTTTTAAATAAGTCTGGGTCAAATAGTTCCATCTCTTAAATAAAAACAAAATACTATGCTGAGTTATTTTTTTTAAGCCTCAACTACTGTATGGCCAACAGCCCACATGCCTTTGCTGTCTGTCCACCACAAAACATTTTCACATTTGGCTCCAGCAAGAGCCTAAGAGCAAACTTCATGCTATAAAATAAAATGAGCAGGATGAGAAGTCCTGGATACCTATTCATAATTTCAAGTAAAGGGTAGATGTCAGACACAGAAGTCTTGCCCAGATACCCTGTATTAGCCGGCCTCTCAGTAACAAGCCATCTTGCAAAGTCTTAGTTCTGCCGCAGGAGGGTATGCGACATTACCAGAAATAATGAAGAAGAATCAGGCCGACATTTTCTCAACAGTGGAAGGCAACACTCTGTAACAGTCCTCTGTTTTTCAGCTTCAAAAGAAGTCAAAAAACATGTTTTCACAGATGTCTTGGTCATTATTTCAGTATATAACTGAAGCAATGGTTAAGGTGTAATATACTTCCCATTAAGGCATTACACATTTACATTCCCTAACTGAGAGCATAGGCAATTAGAAACTGTATTTCTTCCTAATTCTACTAGTACTTACTCCTGAAAACGCAGCTTAGTAGGTAACTCACGAAACATAGCAACTTAGAGCCTTTCTGTTTTTCAGCTAATGAAAGAGCAGGCCATCCACAAATTATCAGTTAACATTTTCAGACATACGTCACTTACTTTTTTTCATATGGGAGGCATTTGTTTCTAAAAAGCTAAACCTAGCATAATTTGTACTAAGTACAATCAGCTACAGACCTAGAAATGCTCTCAGCCTAATTCAGTTATTCACAAAGTAGTAACAATAATAACGAAGTACAGGCAAACTAAACACTTCTTGAACTAACCTTCCTTCTAACAAGCTGGTACAGCCTTTAAAGAAGCCCCCCCAAAAAGCTTTCAACATGTATACAGAGTAAAGTGTTTCATATTTCTAGCTGGGTTTTCAATTGCTTTTAGCAGAATCACTCCCTTGTTATAGTCTCGAAGGAAACAAATTTGTCATGTGTCTTCATTTTGTGTCTGTCATATCAGCTTTTGTAATTTCACACAGCTAGTAAATGTAACATTGCAAAAACCTTTGAAGTTACTTGTGGGTTTTCTGAGTTTAGTGAGGTCCTCTCAATGAGGCTTGAAAAATAATTTTATTACAATGAGGACCCTATAATTAAGCTCCATGAGATTCAAGTAGTTTACGTAATTGACTTTTCATTAAACTTTTCATCATCTGTCACCAAAGCCATAATTACAGCAAAAACTAATCTGAGTTTCACACTAATTCCCAAAAAAGGATTTAGTATTACATATGGGTCTTCAGCATTGTCTGGATATTTTAACTCCAAAAGTCTAAATTTGAGACATATTTGGTTTATTTTTTTTTTTTTTGCCTTTGCAGCACGTTTCTGAGAGTTTTGTAACCTGACCTTTTGCTTTCAGTTCAATTCTATAAACAGATATTGATATTAATGCTGTCCAGAAAGTCCTGTCTGAAGTGTATGCTGTTCACAAGGTTGATATTAAAGACTCAAAAAATGTATTTAAAAGACAAAAAATTCTCACAAACTTCAATGACATTATAAATCCAATAGTAAAAAAAAAAAAAAATCTATGAAACAATCCTTATTGAAACTTTGTTCCTCAAGTGCAGCACTGTGTTATACTAAGGGCTTTGTTGCTAGAAACTATTTATTTATTTCAAAGCTTATCCAAATGCAAACAGCTTCTAGATCCTTAAATTAAGAATTCAAATGCAATTTCCATGACTACCAAGGAAATCTAACAGACCACAGTTTGCACTGCTTGAATTTGTTATGTAGAAATCAAAGTATTAGGAATCTTTTTTAAAAAAAGAAGTTGCAAGTTTGCATAATCCTCATGTTCCAGCTCAGTTAATTTAAAAAGGGCCTGTATTTTAGATATTTTTAAAGAAATATAAGAAAATAATTTTCACAGAATGTGAAAAATACTACAGAAAGCCTTATGTGCACCCCCCTTTTTCTCCTGGATTTTAATAATTTCTAGTTTTTAAAAGCTGTGAAATGGTAATAATATACCTAACTTTTTAACATAATGTCCTGGGTTACAGTGTAAAATGTGCCAAAAGAAAAAAAAATATATTCTATTACCATCTTCAGGAGCTGTTGAGACCAGGTGGGGCGGTGCTCCCTGCCTCCCCCCCTCTGGACTATCTCCTGTCAATGGGCACAACAATGCCTTATCGCCTGACCCATCGGTAACTCGCTCCTGGGCTATCTCCTGTTAATGGCCCATCAAGGAACTGCCTCACGACTCCCCATCCCATTGTGAGATGCTCCGCCCGGGGAGGGGGGGGGAAGGAGCCAAGCAGTCCATGCCAAATAAAAACGGAGATTTTGAACACGCTAGCCGCCTTTCTTCCACTGGATTCCCAGAGGAGCTTTCCCCCCCCACTGGAGTTCCAGAGGACGAGAGCTACCTGCCGACCACTGGACCTTCGGAGGAAGACCAGACTCTTTTACCTGATTGCTGCTTCCACAGAACTACACCCATCACTTCAGGAGGACTGCAGCCAGCATCTTATCGGACTGCTACTGCCACCCTAACAGGGTGTCAGGTTGTATTCCTGACTCTGTCAGTGTAAACCAGTGGGTTGTTTGTTTTTTCCCTGCCTTGTGTTATATATATATATATATATTAGTAAAGAACTGTTATTCCTATTCCCCATATCTTTGCCTGAAGGCCCGTTAATTTCAAAATTATAATAGTTTGGAGGGAAGGGGGTTGCACTCTCCATTTCAAGGGAGGCTCCTGCCTTCCTCCACAGACACCTGTCTTTTTCAAACCAAGACACATAACAACTTCTAAAATAACCCACAGAGAAGTCCAATACCTCTGTTTTCCACATCATCTCCCATGAAATGAAGAGACAGAAACCGTTTCCCTTATGAGTAATAACAATGAATTATAACCCTCTAGCTCTATTTAATACTGATGACACATTAACTGTTTTCTTTTCTGTCATTACCTGTTTCATTGTGTCTTAACAAGAATATTCAGAAATCAAAAAAGCATTGATATGTAAGTTGTGGGTTGTCTTTTTTAACACAATGCCAGAAGAAGCTGATACACACTGAAATATGAATTCTACATGGCACTATGTAGAATTTGTAATATAGTTTCCAGTGAGTACTGCAAAAATAAGTAAATGTAAGAGTCATGCTAAATACACGTTTTTAACAGAAAACATTAGCAATGCAAATACGCATAAGGTTCTAGACTCTGAAACCTCTATTCCAGTTAGATCAGTATCTTTTTCTTTACATAGGTCCACTAATTGCAGTGAGGGTTTCTATGTAAGATGCTATTCAACATTAGTAACACCACTGCAATCTAGGCTTAGGAATTAATCGTTAAGTAAAATTTATTTAATCTATTTATACAAATTCTGTACAAAATCACCATAATTATCAAGAGGGCTGAAAATTACCTGTAAAACATGATACTTAAGACATGAAGCCATGCTTTGGCTTCAGTTATGCCCTGTGTTGATATTCATCTGCATTCATTCAAAGCTGCAGAGCTCGTTGCTTCACAGGACAATGGTAGTCTGCTGTACGTTTCAAAGTTAAGCCTGTGTGTTTCAAGACAGTGATGAAATGACATGCAGAAATTCGTAAAGATTGTACAACTACCATTGCGAGGCTTCCACTCCTCTACTTGTGAAAACAAACCTGTAATAAGTCTATAAGCTAAAAGCTACCTATGATTTAGAGTCAATTTTCCTTAATATCCTATTAGAATTACAACAAATCCATTAATAGTTCTTTTTTAATAGCACTTAGCTTGTTAGAACACATAAAAGGTTTGGCTCCCTTGGGCCACGTTACAATGGCAGTACATTTAGAGATGAGAAAACACTACCCACCTGAAGAAGGACCAAACCTAGTTCAAAATGTACACCATCATGCTTTTCTCTATTTCATTTCCTAATGTATTTCTACAGTTCAGACCTATCACAAACCAAATTGTAAATGGTGGAATGTTTCAATTACGGAGGGGTGCAATGCTGACCAACTTCAGTTATGTTTTAAATTTACCATTATCCCTGGACATAAACTCCACTGCTACTGCCACCTATTAATAAACCAAAATAATTCTCACTAAAGACCTGTAAATGCCTAGATGAAATAGATACAAGACAATTTAATTTTTTCTAAACATTGGCCATTGTGCACACTTTTGCATTTTGGAAATTTGTTAGTACCTAATAAAAAAAAAACAACCCACAGATAAGGCAACTTTGCAAGGGAAACAGCGTTAACTTACAGAGTTTTGAAACTTACGTTCAATTTGCAATGTATCTATACACTCCCATATACATATATCTGCATTATAAAATAAAGACAGAGAATAACTAATCTAAGACACACTGAGCTAGACAACCACTGGTATGCACAGAAAATGACAGCGTGTCCTTTCTCTGGATGATAAACTCAAATCCAGACATGTAAGCAGGAAATTAATATTATGAATGTCTCATAGCTGCTGACAGTCACCTGTACAAAATTAGTGGATCATTTTACTATGTCCCTTAATGTAATTTATTTCCATGAAGAAACCAACTAGCCTCATTAGCCATTTCTGACACCTATACAACCAGAGGTGAAGGACTAAAATGCAACAAGAACCAATTTTTGCAGAACATTATCTTGAGGCACTGAAATAATGTAAGTTTGAAACACGACATTTCAATCGGAAGGATTAGTAACCCCACCATAATATAATGACAGTAGCAGTGGTCATGATGTGATAAAGAACACACAGGCATAACTAATTTTTGATGGTGGTAGGATTCAGGAACGAAACATTAGTACTTAATGGTCTTAAACAAAAATTATTTTATGAAGTTTGATGTAAGCTCACATGAGTTCAAATGAAAATAGAACCAATTTCCTTTCAAAAGATAAGATTTGATGTGAGTACTACGGCAATAAAATTGTATGTCCATGTATCACCAATTTTTATCCAAACAACACTTCAAAGAATATGAATGTTACACCCCGTAACCACTGTTTGCAGCTGTGCAGGTTTTCTCATAGTGAATACAACTGCGTGTAACATGAAGGTCCAGATAGGATTTCTAAAGACTCCAGCAGCATTCAATAGTGAATCTTACCACTAGTAAGCAAATTTGATTTATGATAAAATGTAGTAAGAAAGTCAAGCTAGATTTAGCTTCAGAAGAAAAAATATACTTGTTGTGCCAAATACATTTTTAGGTTTCTCCAATTCCATTCCAACTAAATTAATTGTGGTTCAACTAAAAACACATTGACTACCTTAATTCTGGCACAACATTTAAATGCCATGAGTAACTTCACTATTTATTTCCTGTAGGATGCCCTGATTCTACCCATTCCTATCACTAGTGGGTTTTGTTCGGTTACTTACTTAGTTACAAATTTTCCACCAATGAACAGAAGAGACAGCAATTTATAACAAATTTCCTTAAAATAAAGGCAGAGTGAGGATGATTATTGAAATAGAAATACTCAGCAACTACTTGCTATTGTACATTTCTGCTTGGTGTATCCTCAGCTGTAATTTCTATCCATAAAACACAGACTGTCATTATGTTACACAGAATAACACAATTGTTGTGAACTTGTTAATTCATGCTGATTCATGGTAACAGAATTTTATTACTGTCTGGTGACAGCAATGACCTTTCACCACTTCTGTGATCAAGCCTTAATGTTTTTCTGGACATAACACTTACTTGATTTGTATTTTACTTTAAAGCATTCAGGATCAAGTAAGGACAGGACAAAATCAATACCCCACTAGAATTGAAAACAATAAAAAGATATGATCAAAAATACGATTTTAACTAAGAGTTCCTAAGCCCGGTAGAAGCAATACCGTGTATGAAATACTGCATGTAAGTAAACGCAAATATACACATCACTTTAAAGCCAGGAACATACTTTTACATCTAAACCTTTGCCTGCTATGAAATGCATTGCCTTTTTAAATAAGTTATTTGACCCACCTGAGATCAAATAAACATAATCTTGAAAATAAATAGTCATGGGCAATACCATTTTTTTTTTTTTTTTTTTTTTTAAAAAAGGGAGAAAAAAAAGTAACATTAAGATGCTACACCTCATGGGAATCCAGATTCACTGCAATCAACATTGTGTCTGCCTTTGTCCTTAGTATGCTCTCCTTTCATGTATACTGTGCTTTCCTTGCTCACTTCATTAATCACTGTCCACAGTTGGTACAATTTAGCTGTGGTTCTGTTAAGAATATCACAGACTGCTACAAATTCAAGAAGTAAAACAGTAATTACGAATTAAATAGAGTTTAGTAACACGGTATAAATCCTTGCAAAGTCTCAGTCTTAAATCCCAATATGCAAAAATGTTACGTAATTCCATATACTCTATATGTCATTTTTTGAAAGATACCTCTTAAAAATAACTGCACTTTTGAACTTATGAGTGGTCATCAGGGACAAGTTACACACCTAACTAAAAATGGTATATTATGATTTTACCAACAATCCTTATATTTATTTTCTAATTAAACTTCACTATTGTCATGCATGACTAAATGGGCCTTGGTAATTTCTAATAGAAAAGTTAGCTTCTGTGGTAAGAAGTCAAATAATGCTTTATTTCCTTAACTTCTATATGACTTTTTCAAGCTGCTTATTAAAAGAAAGCTAAGAAAGTTGCAAATGGAGCTTGTAAGAATAAATAAGCCTCTCCCTGCAAATCTCTCAACCTTCATATGCAAACCTACACGCAACTAAAAGTCTCTATAAGCTTTCTGTCCCCCTCTTTTTTTTTTTGTGTCTCATACACGCACAGGGGAACAAACACAAGTCAAAACCTTCACTACAGCTCTTCTCAATAAAACTCAGAAAAATATGCCCATTTAATAAGGTGCAAAAAAATGCCTGATCTAACAGAAATATATATGTATGTATAATAATTAAAAAAAAAAAAAGAATGAATTATTAGTGAATTCCAATTTTCTCACTCTTATATTGCTACAAGTTTTCCTTGTTAGGAAGCTAATAACAGGGCAACTCATAGAAGAAGACTGAACCTTGTGTTTAAATAAATAAAACAATTCTCTGCATATACATATGTGAAGAGCGTTGTATCACTGAAATGCCTCAATGCTTATAGCAAGATGTTATTATTGTGGTCAGAATTTTGGTTTTTATGTAACTCTGCCTTCATTATCATCCGCAAATATAATACCACAACCAGTAAAAATGGAAGATAATGCAAACGGACAAGATTTCTCCAGGAAAAAATTGCTCATTTTTTCCTAGCAACAGGAAACAGGCTTTTAATTATCTACATTCTCACATCAACTTTCAACTAACACATAATGTAATCGATACAGCGATAAAACACGTTTAGTTTATGTGTTTACCCACAGTCCGTTTCATCAAAAGAATAATGAAGTTTCATGTTTTGCTTTAAAAATACAGTCTACATAGCAATCACTTTTTAAATAGCACGACAGCTGTTTTGGGAACGTTAGTTTTTTTTAACGTAATTCAAATGACATGCACTCTCATCATGGGACCCAGAAGAAGTGTTAATTTTGTGCCCTTGTGGTACCCCATCCAATAAAAAGTCACTCTGTACATCCTGCAGAGTCCCACACGTTGATTTATTTCTAAGGCATTATCAGCGTTAGCAATATGAAGACTGTTGGCCCAGGCACACTGTGGCTCAGTCCCATGATCCATTTATGGGCTCTGTTGGGCGACGAGGGGACACCCTGATGGTCTCCATTTCCTCTCCCACCACTCCATATCTATTATCTAACACCCCAATACCTCCTGCTGAGGCTCAAGGCATATTAGCCTTGTCCATCCCATAACCATCCCATACTGGCAACTTCATCATCTCACCACACTCAACACTGCCTGTTGGAAAGCTCATCAGACTTACCAATACACCCCAACAAAACACAGCTTTCTGCTGATGTTATGAAGGTAATGAAAAAAAGTCATGGATGACTCTCCAGTCATTATTTTCCTCTTAAGATTTCAAACAGGACAAATTCTTACCAGACAAGCCTCAATATTCACTAAAAGGAAGGGCTCTTTCACTGAATCCATTCTGACCTTGGACTCTGAGAAAAGCACACAGATGTACTAAGCAGTGCTAATCATCTTAGCTTACCACTCAGAAATCTCATGCATGCACCTAAATAAAGAGTAAAATGGGTGCCTTAGAGAAAAAATCAGCAGCTGGGGGGGGGTGTGGGGTGTGGGGTGTGGATATAATTTTTTTAAAAGACTAATATAGAGGAGGAAACAGTTCACAACTTCCAGAATATATTAACGTATCTCTAAATAAGTTAAATTTTGGCTGACAGTTCATACTTTCCATATATAAAATAAAGAGTTAACTCTTCCCTTACTTTTTGTTAAGTTCACTGCTCATCTTCATAGATGTGCAGATAACCCCTGAATGACTGTCTGAAATGTATCTAAAAGCTATTAAGTAGCACATACAGATACTTGAAACAGCAAATATTTGAAGTTGCCTCCTTAAGACTAAAAAGATATTAAGACCATCACCAACAGCTTGCGTTTCCCAACTTCTCCATCTCTAAAAAAAAAAGAATCTCTCTGAAAGAATTCAGTTCCTAATCCAGGCTGTACTGCAAAGGAAAAAAAAAAAACCACAATGATGCAACAGTTTTTCCTGATGGTTCCTCCCAAGTCCCAATTCAGTACAAAAAATGAAGAATTTGATTGACCCTTAATTAATTATGATAAAGATTTCTGGATAAGTTTGATTATTCATGCACAGTGCTACTAGTGACCACTCTGCCAGAACTACAGTAATTTTCTCATGTGCAAGGCATCTTGAAAGGGTGGCTGAAATTTGTGGCTGCTCTGCAGTTGATCATATCCAGTCACGAGTCCTCATGAGAGAAGTACCTGCCCTCACTGCACCTCTTATATTGCCCAAAGCTTTATCTAGAATTTCCTAGCAAACAGTAGATGTTCTTTACAAGTATGGGCCTTTCCTACATCTTACCAACGGATGCTACCTATTGCATCAGCGACACTACTGAGACAAGCAGTCAGTGTTACAATGTAAGTAACTTTGATAGGGATATATGATGCCTTGGGGAAAAAAAACCCAACACAACTAGATACAAAGCTCTCCTTGGTAGCTGTCCAAAGAAAAATTACGATAATATTAATTTAGAAAGACTATGAAACTTCATAAGCAGGTTCTTTGGAGTTTAAGAGCCTGGACAAAAGCCATTTAGGACTCAAGCATCTAGGCTGTACTTAAGGCACTGGATACTACTGTAGCCACTGTAAGATCCCTCTCATGTGCTGGTGAGTTGGATGGTGACGGATGCACGCAGCCAGAACAACTGCATCTTCTTTGACTCTCTATACAGATCCATTTCCATTTAATGACATGATCTTTCCTCAAATATGTGAGATGTCACTTCAGTTCTGGAAGAAAATGATTTCTGTAGGCAAACATGTGAGAAGAAACTTGAGAATTATGCAAAGAACACTACAGTTCAAATTTCAAGTCTGTTTCTCCTCTCCTTGCTGGATCTAATGAACATTGACACAACTACACAAGTAGCTGATTTCAGCTGAACTAAAGTATGCTTACAACGAGGCTGAGACCTTAAAACATTGTGGATTTTTTTTTCCATATAGTCTCTTTAGACTTGGTTTATTAGAAAAATTATGATATTATGAAAACTAAAGTGGAAGATGACATTATATTGGGCTTACATAGACAGTATTTTCTCAGCAGGGTGCTGCAGGGGTGACGTCTGTGAGAGGAAACCAGGGGCTTCTCTCACATGAGACACAGCCAGGTCCAGCTGCCTCCAACAGACCCAGTGCAGGATGCTGCTGAGCCTATATGTGATGCTGGCGGTGTCTCTACGATAACGTATTTAAGAAAGGGCAAAAGACGCTGCACAGCAGCTCTAAGAGAGGAGTGAAAAAACATGAGACAAACAGCCCTGTAGACATCAAGGTCAGTGAAGAAAGAAGGACATGGATGAGGTGCTTCAGGCACCAGAGCACAGGTTCCCCTGTAGCCTGTGGAGAAGACCATCGCAAAGCAGGTTGTCCCTGTGCAGCCAATGGAGGTCCACAATGGAGCAGATATCCACACTGCAGCCCATGGCGGTGTCCGTGATGCAGCAAGTGGATGTGCCTTGAAAAAAGCTGCAGCCCATGGAGAGCCCATGCAAAAGCAGGCACCAGAAATAGGAGCCGCAGTTTATGGAGAGAAGCCCGCACAGAGGCACATTTTCTGGCAGGAACTGAGGCCTATGGAGAACCCACGCTGGAGCATTCCGTTCCTGAAGGACTGTACCTCATGGAAAAGACCCATGCTGGAGCAGTTCATGAAAGACTGTATCCCATGGCAGACCCACACTGGCAAAGGACAGAAGCCTAAGGAGGAAGGAGTGGCACAAACAAACCATTCTGAACTGACTGCAGTCCCCATTCCCCATCCTCCCCTGCACTAGGGAGGAGGCAGAAGAGCCGAGAGTGAAGTTGAGCCTGGGAAGAAGGGGAGAGTGGCGGGAAAATGTTTATAGTTTTGTCTTTGTTTATCACTAATCTACTCTATGTTTAACCGGCAATAAATTAATCTTCCCCAAGCCAAGTCTCTTTTGCTTGTGATGGTAATTGGTGAGTGATCTCCCTGCCCTTATCTCAGTCCATGAGCTTTTTCATCCTATTTTCTTCTATTCTGCTCAGAAAAGGGAGTGACAGAGAGGCTAGATGGGCACCTGGCAGCCATCCAAAGTTAATCCACCACACAAGCATAACAATTTATTGAGACTTAAAGCTGATTTCATGTCTACAAAATTAAAATCCAGGTAAAAAACCCACCAAATTGTTAATCCCACCTTTTCCTTTTTATATATAAATATTCAATTTTCTGAACAGCATTATTATCTACATCTGGACCATGGTGGCCCTTTTTTCATAGTCATGCTGAAATGAGACATTAAAATCTCTTAAGAATGCACGTGTATACTATTAGAAAGAATGAAGAGGCTAGACTAATCTTTACATGCACCAGCAAGCATTAATAAATTCTAGAGATCATTCACAGGATTCTAGGTGTTGTATCAGATACAGGCATAATTTGCTGATACATTTAAAAAGATATTTAACATAAAGCACATTTTAATCCCACTGAGTTCAGTAGGACCCCTTCGATATGAATTTAGGCAACAGATTATATTCAGCTGGAAATCACATGTTAAGGAATTAAAACACATTCTTTAAAGCTACACCATGAACTTCCTACTGACCAAGAGCCTTAGTTTGTAACATCTGGTATCAGAAAAGTATTTAACAAAGGTAAGCAGATAACAACAGGTGAAGATATTCCTACACTATGCCCTTTCCCAATGACACCAAGAATGCCTGACTATCTACAATAAAATACATTATCACAACATTGCCAGGAGTACTTGAATACCAATAAAAGTTTTTACTTAATTATCACTCAAAATAAAAAGAAAACTTCATATCATTATCATGCTGTTTACATGCTGTATGTATACACACAAACACAACACAACTACTGCTGAGCTTCGAAATAAATAATCGACAAAGACAAAGGCAAACAGGATAAATTACCACAAAGACTGATCAAAATTGGACTATGCTAAATGCATCTATTATCTTTGATAAAATACTTGATGTTTTAGACAGAGGAAAAAATATACAGCCAATCGATTTGTATTGATACCATTGGTCTGTATTCTTCACTAAAGCATACATGAAATGGGAAATTAATGGTTAAAATCAAAACAAACTGGGATTATTGTAAGAACTATAGAACACAGAACACAGTATCCTCAGCTGAGATGAAAAAAAAACCACAATAAAGCTACATTTATAACTTTATTCCTAGAGGATCATCTTTGGGATTTTAAAAATTGTAATTATTCACTTTGCTGCAAAAAAACCAGAATTAGCTAATGAAATGTGCTAATGATGATACAAAGCTAAAATGGATTGCCTTCCATATGGTGGAAGGTGTTGCCATCATAGAGGCGGATCTGAACACCACATTAAAGGAACTGGATCTAGAGTACTGGAGTAACAGAAGTAAGAGAAGTCTCAACTGTAAAAATACAAGTTAAAGTGCTCACAGCCTCCTGCAAAGGGTGGTTATTATATCCAGCAGAAAAAATACATAGGTATATTAATTAATCATGGAATTATTATGAAGAGCCAATGAAACGCAGCTGTTCCAAAGGCAAAGAAGTTTCTGGAAAGAATAAGAATATATTTTCCTTGAAGAGTTGGAGAAGAACTAATGCTAATGATATTAAAAAAACTAGTCTTTGACAATATTATATCTTTAAGCTTACACAGATTTCAGCTATCCATGTGCAAGAAAAGTGCATTCCAAATGGAAAAGGCACAGATAGGGTGTACCAGGGTAGGAAAAAGACACTCCATGTTTCACGAAAGACTCAACAAGCCAGTCTATAAAAATAAAGGCTAACTGCTACTGATAAGTACTAGGAAAGGAGAACAAAGGGGCTAGTGGATAAACACAAGGGAAGAAGGTGGTTAATTCAAATGATAAGCAGAGTTATAAGCATAAGGCACAGCCCAAGAGGTTATAAACGAAGGCTCAGTCTTGAAGGAAACCAACTTACCAATTTACCATTTTCAAAACAATAATCTGTTTACTGTCTCAAGTAGCTGTTCATCTCTTAGGATCCTTCTGGGAATCTTTCAACTAGAAACACAGAGACGGTTCACTTGGGAACTTCACTGCACCAGCAGAAGAATAAATGCGTGAAAATGGTTCAGAGGAAAGGGGCCAGTGGAAAGATGCAACATCAGGAAAATCAGGAACTATAACACACAGCTACCAACACTTAAACAAAAACTTTTTCAATACAGATGAGCTTCTGGGTGGGTGGCTGTTACTGTCCTTTTCATTAATCCTTCAACAGTGCTGATTAAGTTTTTTTGTGCAGATGTAATGTGATAGAGAAAACCCAGAAGTGCCTTTTTTTTTTTAATTATTATTTTCTTCTCATTTTCCCATTTTTTAAATGTTTTACTAGCTGTGTCCACATGGTTAAAATAATGATTCTGGTATGAACTGAACACAAATAACTGTAGGCTATAAATTGGAAATAGTGTGAGTTATCAAAAGCGCCATGTCCAAAAACTGATTCAAGATGAAGCTCAGTGCTTTAGCACTACATGAGAGATGTATTCTAATGCTTAATAAGCAAGGTTTATCATTCTATAGCATAATGCTCACCACTGCCATGTTACTATCCTACGATCTTCCTTCTGAGATTCCTTTTCCAAAAAATCTACCTTTTCAAAAACTACATGAGATGGAGAGATGTCCCCTGACAAACCAGAATATCAAAACCAAACAGAACAGATCTTCATTCTAATCCATGTTCAGCCACTGACTTTGTCAATGATTTTAAGTTACTTGATCAATCTATATGGGTTTTTCAAACTCCCCATCCCAGTTAAAAATCAATGGGAGTTGGGTACCCACCTCTTCTATGCTTTAGAAAATCCGCCCTTCTTATGCTTCAATTAAGAGAAAACATGTATTAAAATTAAATAAAACAGAGCAGAAAGAAGTTAAGAAAGTCAAAAGTAAGTATTTTAGAGTAAATATGAATGTCAGTGTATTTTAGTAACCCAGTACACTACTTTACTATCACAGATATTTTATTTTTAGCAATGGCTTAAAGCAAAATGATAGCAAATAATGCTATTCTATGCATCAAATATTTTATTACCTGACAAAATTACAATAAAGCATACTGAGCATGAGAGAGGCATCGAACACACTCCGCAAACTTCCAACGTCACGGACTGCATCAAAACCTTAAAATTACCAAGATACCACCAATTTTCTACATATCAAGAGCAAAATATTCATTTTTTGAAGGAAAAAAAAAAGGGGGGGGGGGTGTTGTTCTATAATCTGACTTTTCTTGCATGAACAGTGCAGGAGGTAAAATAGATTTTATAACATTTGACCAGTCTAAACTGCAAATTTCAAAACATTTACAGCTGGTTGGGGAAAAAATAAAGGAAATAAGCAAATCCAAAAAACTTAACTAAGATTCCATGAATGAGTGAAAGATTAAATAAAATATAAGGAAATCCTTGTAAAACCATATGCTAATACCTTCTTTACTTACTTTATAGATGAAAGTCGTAATTTTTCCTTTGGATGTACACTAACAATTCCTAATGACACCTTTTCACTATTTGCAACTTCGGCTCCAGAACCATTTGCTTAGTGTAGGAAAGTGAAAAATAAGAACCACAGTTAGCAATTATGTGCGATACCATTCTGTTCAGCTGATGTGCTATGGTGCTGGGAACTAACTCACCAGGACACAATTTGTGTGGAACAGAAGGCTGGCTTGGATGCAGATTTGAATATTCATCTAAGAACAACTTAGTTAATTCAAAATACAGACAACCATTTGCAGCTACCTGGCTTGTATACATAGACCACATAGTGATAAGCTTAGCCTAATGCTGATTCTGACTATTGCCTCCCTAAATACTGCAAGTGTACCACAAAACTTTATACTGAAATACCACAAAAACTACATCAATATGTCCTTTTCTTACCTTCCTGAGACAAACTCTATTGACAAAACAAAACAATCTTCCCAAAGCAGAGTTGTAACAGTGAATGTGAAAAACTTACTGCAATTCTGTATTACAAAATACCTCATAGAACACCCTAAAGATAAGGCTGAGACTGTTTTTACAAAAATAAAGAACTTACAGGGGAAATAGTCAAAAAACCCCAAAAAACTGTGTAAGAAAAAGCTATAAATCATGAAAAAAAATGAAAAATACAGTTTGAGAAGAATTAAACTAATACACATTTCAGTCAAGTAAACTATCTTCCTTTATCTAGAAATTTACATCAATCTAATAAATAAAACTCAAAGAAGAAATCCTGATTTCTCTTCGTGCAACTTAATTTTTTAAATATATGGAGAGTTTAAACCTGTACTTAATGTAGTTCTGTTCAAAGTGCTATTATACAGGTGACTCTAGATAGCAAAACTTTTGCTTGCTTATGTTCATCTGCTGTTGATACAGGCCCTCTAGATATGAGAAAGTAGCATTTACCAGCTGATCTACAGAAGCCTTGTGTCTCTGCTAAACGCCTTTTTCAACAGATACTATTCTGGACTGTACTCCATCTCTCAGGGGGATCTTGACCAAAAGAACTCTAGCAAATTGAGTTCAACCCAGCTGAAACTAAAGGAACAGAAAAGCAGCTTGATCCACAGGCTGCAAAATTTTCTTAATACATGGCAGGCTGGGTTGTTCTCCAAAACCACAAAACTAAGAAATGCATGCCACTATCAGCATAGGGAAGAGATCCAAGCTCCAACCACCACAGGTTGTTTCTCCATCTGTCACTGGTCCAGAAGGATGTTATAGCATAGAAACGGGAAGAAAAATAGAGTGAGTGAAGGCAGTTACAGCCATCATATCTCAAATGCAAGGAAGTAAAACAGATGATGGAGAACAGAAAGAAAATACTCGTTGATCATCTGGCATTACTACTGGTTGACCTCCTTTTCATCCTGTGATCTCATCTAGTACTGACATACCTACTACTGCTCAACATGGCAAAAGGAGAAAAATCACTTATGTGAGCATTCAGACAATGACACAGTGACTTAAAAGTAGGGAGGAGCAGGCACAGAGGGAAAAGAGAAATAATGACTGAATACACAAAAACATATGTTCCCAGCTATGAAAAGTGAATTGCTATCAAAAGTCATACTAATGCCACTGCTAGAAGTGTTTGCATAACCTGATAGTAGATTAACTGATTTCATGAAATGAAAATGTATCTACTCTATAAAAGATAGTGCCTAACAAGAATCTTGTGTAACTGAAATTATTGTAAGGTATTTCCTTATGTAATTGTACTATTTTATGCTAGCATTTGCACTATTATTTGTAATTATTATTACTGTATCCCTAAAAAAGAAAATATGTTCTTGATAAACAGCATAGAAACAATATGTAGTATTTCATATAAAGCTTCACTTACTAAAATACTTGAAAATATTTATTCTGCTGTGTTCTTGCATGATATGGGCCTTTTCAGAATATCTATAATTTATTTATTAAGTTGCAACATTAATTATTTTATGTCAAATCAATTGGTCAATCAAGGCATGTCTAATGAGTAAACCAAAATTAAGACAAACTGTAAAAGAATCCCTCATTTTGTTTATGAAACCTACCAGTACAGCTCTGTGCCTGGAAGACAGATACTGAACAGCTGCACCAGGAGGTTACTAAATCATATTTGTGAGGAGAAGAGGCTATTTGTAAGACATTGTGACCTAACATCAACAAAACAAAAACAAGGAAGAAAGGCAAAGATGGCAGAAGCTGTATGAAAGTTCTGAATAAACCTAAAACAATAAGAAGTGTGTATATTTCATGTGACTAAAAGGCAGGCTGCTACAATATTACTGTATTTCTCAAGTCATCACGGAACTTATTTGCTAGGTATATCCTTGAAATATCTTCAACATATTCAGATTAGATTTCCATCAGAATGCCTCATTTATAATTCATTTAATCCTATTCTTTATATAGAAAAAAAGTAGCTGAAGTGGATGTCAGGAGGCTACACATGAATAACAAGCACATGTACTGCAACGGAAAATGTATTTCATTTAGTGACTGCTAGCTACTACTGCAATAAGATAATGTCTTTATATTACAATATGATAAATGCTTTTCAAAACAGACAGAATTTACATAATTTGAATATTAAATAACTCAAATACTCTTTGAAGAGAGTTATTCTAGAATACCATCATATGAGACTCTGACTGTCAGCGTTAACTCATTCTATGAGGTAAGCTGGAAAACAAAACTGCATGAAAGTTGGTGATGTTCCTATTATTACTAATACACACAAAAACTTCGCTGTATTAAGACAGTTTCAGTACTACATAGGAGAGTAACTGATGCATCATGTATTTGTAAGATCACTATAAACGCAAAATGTTCAAGCAGATTTCTATAATGTATGTGCTTTCATAGAATAAAACCTGTGTTAGAACAGTGAAAGATCTTTCCATTCATCACATGCCTTGCCTTTCCCAAGGAAAAAAAGGTCTTAAATTATGAACCCATTGTGTAGATACTAATCTAATAAACATTACTTTAGCAGTCCTTCCGTATATAAATAGGTGTCAAATATTGTACATAATCTGTATTTGAGCTCCTTTTTTAATAGTCAACTGTAATTAACATGCACATCTCAGAGTAGAAATACACAAGTTTAACAAAAAGGTTGCAATGGATATCAAATAACCTGATTTGGCCATATTAATATTATTTGCATCTGTAAAATTTGCACTTCTACTTAATTTGACAATTTGGTTATCACTACATAGTTCAGAACCTTTTTCACAGCATTTAATCTCACTTTAAGACTTGAATTTCATTATTTACTAGACACAGTATTCATTCAAATCCAGAATTCTAGTGCAGATCATTCTTCTTTCTCTTTTGTAATTAAAAAAAATTTATAGAAACACTTTCTCTTGTACTCATGATATCCATCAATTTCTACATCAGATGAACAGAAAAATGCATCTGTCCTTTTTTTATTTGTTTTTAAGTAAAAGTCAGAGGTAGCAGCAGAACCTGATTAATCATTATTTGGAAACATCACACCATTAAACCTACGTTTCAATTCAAAGATGATTTTGTATTGTAAGGTACACCATTGTAAGGATTACTATTTTCAGCAGCAGGAATAGTTGAGGCTTTGAAATCTTTTGTTATCCAATCTGTCATTCCAATTAATCCAAACTATCCACATTTATCTTTTTTTTTTTTTTTCCTCCCATCTGTGTGCAACATTTTACTGATGAATAACTAAATGTAAGAGAACAATTTAATTCTTATGGCACAGTATTATTTTCACCTGTGGAATTGTGCCAATGTCAAAAAGAAAGCAGAATTATTATTCACATTTGTTTGAGATCAGCCCTCAAATTCCTTATGGCACAGTAAAATAGCCACCCCAGGGGGATCAAAAGCATGTGTTTTTTCCATTTTGTAACTGTTTTCACCATCATCAAGCAGTTCCCTTATCATTTTCCTGTACTTAAATTTCATTTCTTATAAGCTCTCACTCTCTTCACAAACAGAATTATTCAATTACATGGCTCCACTGCACACTAGAGGTCAGCTGTTAATGGCCAAGATGTATTGTGATGTGCTTTTATTATTTCTAGCCAGTGAGAGACATAATGTCTTGTACTATAAAACTTCGGTCCCCATCAGGCTTCTCATTCATTTTTGAAAACAAACTTGCAATTCAATCTAACAGTGAACAAATGAAAAAAATGAATATTTTATGACTAATAATTATAGAAATTTTATGTCAACATGAGACATACATAAATAATAAAGCCTTACAGTTTTGCTTCAACTCATTTTAAGCAATCTTTACCACAGAATGGTGTACAACTAAAATAATTAGGTTTTGTCACCCATCTGTAAATATTACCCTTTCTCTTGTCCAAAAATTAATTAGAAAATCAGGGAAGTAAAAAAATAATGGAGAAAGTATTAATGAAAAGCAGTTTAGAACTGACAATAAACATGGTTTGAAATTAAAAGTTTGTTTTGCTTGTCATTCAACAGGAAATTATATACTAATTTAGAACAAAATACACATTTTTATTATACTATTAGAAAAAGATCAAGCAATCAAAAAAAAAAAGAAAAGGTATTCTGTGCATTACACAATTTCTATCCATCGAATTCATGGTACATTTTACTTTATTGAAGTAGTAAATGACCCCGGCTTTTTAATCTAATGGTTTTGAACACAGTTAGTTGAGAAAGCAAAACAGTGAAAGCACTGTTCAAATGGTAGGGATTTTGATTTCATGGAGTTCTAATGGCTTGGTCAAAACTTAGTACTGAAACGTACTGATCATATGTCTTTCATTTTTTTAACTGACACCTAGTTAGCTTTTATAGCTTTTATTTTAATGTACCAAATTAATGTGTGTCAATGACTGGCTTACCACATTTGGAACTCTGATGCAGTGTTTCACATCATGTAAATATAGAGGAAGATAAAAGTCCTGGAGTCTGTAATTTGGATAGGATTTTTCCAACTGATTTAATTTGTGCCAGAGTTCACCCACACACTTGAAGACACTTATTATTCTGTGGTGGTTTGGCCCTGGCTGGATGCCAGGTGCCCACCAAAACGGCTCTATCACTCCCCACCTCAGCTGGACAGGGGAGAGAAAAATATAACAGCAGGCTTGTGAGTCGTGATAAGGACACAGGGATCACCCAGCATTTACTGTCATGGGCAAAACAGACTTGACTTTGTGAAAAAATGTAATTTATTACCAATCAACTCAGAGAGGAGTTATGAGAAATAAAACCAAATCTTAAAACACCTTCCCCCCACCCCTCCCTTCTTTCCCAGGCTTAACTTTGATCCCGATTTCTCTCCCTCCTCCCTCCCAGCGGCACAGGGGGGGAATGGGGAATGGGGGTTGCGGTCAGTCCATCACTCTGTTGTTCCCGTCGCTCCTTCCTCCTCAGGGGGAGGACTCCTCACAGGCTTCCCCTGCTCCAATGTGGGGTCCCTCTCACAGGAGACAGTCCTCCATGACTTCTCCAGCGTGAGTCCTTCCCACAGGCCACACTTCTTCACCAACTGCTACAGTGTGGGTGTCTTTCATGGGGTGCAGTCCTTCAGGAACAGACTGCTCCAGCGCGGGCCCCCCCACGGCGTCAAACCTGCTCCAGTGTGGGCTTCTCTCTCTGCACGGGTCCACAGGTTCTGCCAGGAGCCTGCTCCTGTGCAGGCTTCCCAAGATGTCACAGCCTACTTCAGGTATCCAACTACTCCGGTGTGGAGTCCTGTATGGGGTGTAGGCAGTCATCTGCTCCACCGCCCATGGGCTGCACAGGAACAGCCTGCCTCACCATAGCCTTCACCACAGGCCACAGGGGAATCGCTGCTGTGGCACCTGGAGCACCTCCTCCCACCACTTCTTCATTGACTTTGCTGTCTGCAGAAATGTTTCTCTCACATATTCACACTCCTCTCTTGCTGCAATAGCTGCTGCGCAACAACTTTTTCCCTTTCTTAAAGATGTTATCACAGAGGCGCTTCCACTGTCTCTGATGGGCTTGGCCTTGGCCAGTGACAGGTCTGCCTTAAAGCTGTCTGGCATTGGCTGTGTCAGACATAGGGGAAACTTCTAGCAGCTTCTCACAGAAGCCACCCCTGTAACCCCCTGCTGCTACCAAAACCTTGCCACACAAACCCATGTCATATATAGATAACTGAAGGTATATTTATGAAAAAGAGATCATTCCTTCAGTCAAAATAAACAGTAGGTTTCTTGGTCACAGAATTTCAGATGTGGAACAGCACTTGAAGTGGTAGTGCTACATGCAAGACAGAGACCTCAAGTCATGCAGTTTTTTGCCTTATTGTAAGTGGCATAAAACAGAAATGTGTAGAATTTGAAAGGGTAGACTCTGTAGTTCCGTGTGTCATCTATCTTTCCTACTTGTTTTTTTTGTCATGATTGCATATAGTTCTGTTAACACTTTCAAGTTTTGTGTTTGCTTTCCATTGTGAATATTGTGACGTTAATTTTTTATGCAAAAGAAATCTAACCTATTATTAAACTCCAACTTTTCTCTCATTCCTCACTGTGTTAAAAGAAATAGCATTTTTTTTAATAGTCCAAGATGTCCCATTCTTACATGTCAACAGCTGAAATACAACATTAAAAATATTAAGGGCATCTTTAAATTTAGGTATTAATTCTCATAGAAACACTAAAGCTGGCAGTCACATCTAGTCAGCGTCTAGTCAGCTAAGAGCTGGGTCCGTTAGAGAAGGTTGCCCAGAGTCATGCTTTGCTCAGTTTTAAATACCTCCAAGAATGGAGACTCCACAAACACTCTCAAAAACCTGCTCCAGTGCTCAGTCACTCTTGGAATAATAGTAATAATAATTTTAAAATTTCTTATGTTTAAACAGAACTTCATGAGTTTCAGTTTGTGCCCACTGCCTCTTGTGCTGTCACTAGGCATGACTGAGAAGAGATGCTCCCACATCTTCACTCCCAACTATCAGGTATTTATATATACATAGATAAGATCTCACTAAGCCTTCTCTCTTCAGGCTAAGCAGTCCCAGCTCTCAGCTTCTCCTTGTATCAACAATGTTCCAATCTTGTTACTGCCTTTGTGGCCCTTCACTGGACTAACTCTAGCACATCCATGTCTCTCTTGTGCTGCGGAGCTCACCACTGACTGGACAGAGCACTCCAGATGCATCTCGCCAGTGCTGAGCAGAGGGGAAGGATCACCTCAGGCCAGGAAACTGTTGGCCTTCTTTGCCACAAGGACACTTTGCTGGTTTATGGTTAACTTTTTGTTGACCAGGACCTCCAGAGCCTTTTCTATCAGGCTGTTTTTCAGCTGGTCAGTCCCCAGCATGCAAGTAGTTGTTTCTCCCCAGGTGCAGGACTTGCCACTTCCCTTTCTTGAACATCATGAGGCTCCTGTCAGCCCATTTCTCTATCCTGCCCAGGTCCCTCAGAATAGTATCGTGTGCACAGTTTTGATATAATAGCTTATTTAAGGAAATAAATGTAAGAATATCTCCATTTTCATTTTACTTCCCTAATGAACCCAAGGGCAAAAGCCAGTCTTAAGTGTATCCAAACAAATCCCTGAGGCAATGCAAAAAGAAAAAGTTATCGTGAATATTCACACACAGATTAACAGATTGGTTGTTAGAATTCAAGCAAGAAGTTTCCAAACTTATGAACTGCTTTACTTACAAGAACATTCCAGGATAGAATCACAGAATCATTTAGGTTGGAAAAGACTCTTAAGGACATCGAGCCCAACCATTAATCCAACCACTAACTGCCAAGTCCACCACTAAACCACCTCATTAAGCACCACATCTACAGGTCTTTTAAATACCTCCAGGGATTGTGACTCAACCACTTCCCCGGGCAGCCTGCTCCAGTGCTTGACAACCCTTTTGGTGAAGAAAATTTTCCTCATATCCTAGATGTCTAGCTTGGAATAATATTGTCAACTCTGTCATGTGAGCTTGAGAAATCAGCCACCGACAATTATGTAGTTTTCAAAGGATCACTGTTTTGATTCAGTTCTAGCTAATCAGTATGAGCTGAAGAGTAGTTTGATCAGCACCAGCTGATACAGTACTAGCTGGTCAAAATTATCAGAAACAAATTTTCAGTCACTGAAATTGGCATTCAGACTCAACATTACAATCCTCAATATGGACAGGTGAACGTCTAACCTGGTACCACTAAAGCAACATATTAATCATTCCATACCCAAAACATTTGTATTGAAATACACATCCACAAAAGAACCCCTACACAAAAACATGAACAATGAAAGTAGTCAAAAAACCCAGTCAGGACTCTACAATGAACTCTGTTACATGGTTCATTGTCCACTATTAATTAGCTACAGTCAGCTTGGTATTGTCCTTTATTTTTCACTGAGGGAACACATATCAAGAATCAGTTTGTCTAAAAGTAAAGCAACAGGTTAGGTTAACTCTCTCCTGCTGCTGCTCACATTGGTAAGCTACAGTGCTGTGCACTGACTTCACGTCTCTTGACAGCACAAATATCACAAACGAAGAGCTGCATGAAGAACTGAAATGGCAGGTCTTTGGGGATCAAGCAGGAAAGCACTAAGTTTTATTTTGTTAGCAAGGGATCAGTGCCAATCAATTAATGATTTAATTACTTAGACTAATTAAGATAATGAATAACAGCAAGCCTACAATCAATTAGGTTTATCCAAACTTTCTATTTTTAGGGTAGGACTTTGATAGTATTCTTCTTACAGGTACTTGAAGTGTGAAGACTGTGCTACTTCAGTCTCAGAAAAAAAAATAAAAATTCAATAAAAATAAAATGTTACATTTTAAAAAAAAAAAGTATGCGGAGAACGAAAATATAATTTTGCCCGAGCTAGCAAGTCCAGATGCCATAGTACAGTAAGTTGGGAAAGTACGTTAAATTTTAGCAAAATGACGGTTCTTGAAATTCTTTGCAGAGGTAAAACTTTTTTTTTTAACTGAATAAAAAACCAGAATACTTGTGCACAACTACACTCCCCTTTGAAAAGGTCTGTCTAGTCTTGACAGATAAAAAAATAGTTTGGCTTCTTTTTACGTCATTTACATTAATGAGAGCTCACCCTTTCTTCATTGAAAATACTGAAATATCAGCAGAAAGTAAGTCTTGTCTGTCTGACTGCTTGTCTGATCATACAACACAGATACCATTGAAAGGATCTTTGTCATTTTTGGAAACAGTTTGGTCAAGTAAAATCAATTTTAAATATTCAAACCCAGAAACAAAGTGAGTGAATATGAAGAAAGCAAGGCTGCTACACCTTAAGCTTTATATTGTAATGCTACTTTACTGACCTCTAACGAGTTTCTGCACCTTAAATGAAATGTCTTCGATGAATTTTTCAGCCTATTATTTCCACATGGCTGCTCCTGCTTTGTTTCTACTTTGTGACGCATAATTGACAACATCCCTGTACCAGAGTCCAGAGATATTTATGAACACTGGTGTTTACTTTTGACGTTAAGAGAATAAAGACAGTTGAAGGGAAAATGGATGCATAGGAAGAAGCAAAAAGGGTAAAACAAGGATACAGGAAATCTGAATTGCTGAAGTCAGGGTGAGGCCCACAGGAGATCCACAGCACAGCAGAAAAGCAGGATCACTCCCTGGTGCCACAGAACACAGAATAAGCAGAGGGTGGTAAAGTTCAGGCATGGCCTGTTGCTCAGCTTTACAGGTGCACACAACTCCTCTGCATTCCACCCAGGCCAGCAGAGGAGCAAAAAACACATGTTCTTAAAGCAGAAGACATTCTCTGCTGGCCTCCATCTCCAGTCAGAAAACACTCCAGCCTTGCCTGAAGAAAACCGGGCCACATATTGTAAGAGGTGTAATCACCCAATAGTACAGGTGTAGGGACAGTACACCCATTGCCCTAAAGGACAGGCAGAACCTGGGAGCTGAGCACTCAGATTTTGACAAGAGGACTGGACATCAACACTATTTTTAGTCCACAGACTGCTGTCTGTGTGTAACTTCAGGTATTTTGGCAGAAAAAGGAAAACACATTAATTATCAGAGAAATTCTGCACACTCTTTTAAAAGCTTTTATACTAGCAGCATTTAGAGATATATACTACAGTGCTGAGATTTAAATTATCCTAAAATACTACTTACAGTTAAATGGTATTTATGATTCCATTTTATATTCCCCTTTAAAACACTACTGTGTTGATTGTCTTTTCTGGACCATGTTTGCATGCTGAAGGAAAAAAAAAAGTGGCCTAGAGAGTGCTAACGACCAGAAGTGCTGTGAACAGAGCAGGCAAACAGAGCGTGGGCATCAGCCAGAGCACGGCACGGCAGTTCACGCAAGGCAGGGTGCGAGCGAAGGACACTGAAGCTCAGCCAGTTTGAGAGGCCAAGGGTGCCCGTCCTAAGGTCCTGCGCACTGAGCAAGGTCAAGCACAGGGGGCGTAGCACGTCTTCCAAGCGTGGTGTAGCAGTCTAGACAGTTGGTTGTGTGGACAGGACCAGCTATGGTTGCAACCCGAGTGAAGGCTGTTGGCAGAAGAAATGTGGCGACCCGGACTCTAGAGGTCCCATGCAAACATGCAGCTGTCCAGGTCTCTGGCTGCTGAGAGTGCTGGAGCCTGGCACTTGCAATGGAGCGTGACAGTGGCAACACCTGTGTTCGATGTGATCAGGTGAATGATCTGCTCAGCTTGGTGGCTGAGCTGAAGGAGAAAGTCGAAAAGCTGAGGAAGGACTATAAGCGAATGTGAGAGGGAGATAGACTGGTGGAGTCAGACTCTTCCATCCCTGAGCGAAAGGCAGCAGGCAGAAGCTCCACAAGAAGCAGAGGAACTCCTCTCCTCCTGCCACCAGAAAAAAGGAGGAGACCTAAGAGAAAGGGATGAACGGAAACAGCTCCCTCCTTGGAGAGGTAGGAGAATCCTCTCCTGGCCTTCCACGCCTCCCCAGCCGCCACTGCGCAACAGGTATGGGGCTTTGGAAATAGAGGGCCATGAGAATGAGAATGGAGATGAAGGGTCATCAGGGGAGTCCCCCAAGGAGAGTCAGTCACCTCCACACATCAGGAGTACTTCTATTAAGAAGAAAAGGAAAGTAATTGTAGTAGGTGATTCCCTTCTGAGGGGAACAGAGGGCCCCATATACCAGCCAGATCCACACCACAGGGAAGTCTGCTGCCTCCCTGGAACCTGGTTTAGAGATATCACGAGAGAACTCTCTGTTTCTGGTACAGCCATCAGACTACTACCCACCGTTGATTATACAGGTTGGTAGTGATAAGGCTACAGAGAGAAGTCTGAAAGCAATTAAAAAGGATTTCAATGCACTGGGGAGATTGCTTGATAGCTCAGAAGCACAGGTAGTGCTCTCCTCAATCCCTCCAGTGGCAGAGAAGAATTCTCAAACGAGGAGGAAAACTCAACTGATTAACATGTGGCTCAGGGGCTGGTGCCACTGGCAGAACTTTGGGGTTTTTGATCACGGGGAGGTTTACACTACACAGACCCCACTGGCAATAGATGGAGTTCACCTGTCTCAAAGGGGAAAAAGGATCCTTGCATATGAACTGTCTGGACTGACTGAAAGGACTATAAAATAGGTCTGAAGGGGGAAGGGGATAAAACCGGGCTCGATATAATTGAGACTAAGGGTGGCAGGCCACTGTTTGAGAGAAACTGTTAGCCTGGCTCAAGTGCATCTACAGTAATGCACGCAGCGTGGGCAACAAACAGGAAGAGCTGGAAGCCATTGTGCAGCACGACAGAAACATGGTGGGATGAATCCCATGAATGGTGTGCTGCAATGGATGACTATAAGCTTCAAAAGGAAAAGGCAAAGTAGAAATGGCAGTAGGATCGCTCTCTATATCAGGGAGTGTTTCAAATGCATAGAACTCAACAACTGTGATGGAGTGGTCGAATGTTTGTGGTTAAGGATGAGGAGGAAGGCCAGCGAGGAAGACATCCTGTTGGGAGTCTGTTATAGACCACCCAAACAAGATGAAGAGGCTGATGAAGTGTCCTACAAACAGCTGGCAGAAGCCTCAAAATCACCAGCCCTTGTTCTCATGGGGTATTTCAACTTACCAGACATCTGCTGGAAATTCAACACAGCAGAGAAGCAGCAGTCCAGGAGGTTCCTGGAGTGTGTGGAGGATAACTTCCTGACACAGCTGGCAAGTGAGCCCACCAGGCAGAATGCCTTGCTAGACCTCCTGTTTACTAACACAGAAGGACTGGTAGGTGCTGTGGTGGCCCGAGGCCGTCTTGGGCTGAGCGACCATGAAATGACAGAGTTTTCAATTTCTGGCAAAGTAAGGAGGAGGGGCAGCAAAACCACTGCCATGGACTTCCAAAGGGCAGACTTTGACCCGTTTAGGACACTGGTTGAGAAAGTCTCTTGGGAGTCAGTCCTAAAACGCAAAGGGGTCCAGGAAGGCCGGACATTTTTCAAGAAGGAAGTTCTAAAAGCACAGGAGCAGGCTGTCCCCATGTGCCGTAAGACAAACTGGTGTGGGAAATGACCAGCCACGCTGAACAGGGAGCTTTTGCTCGGACTTAGGAGAAAGAGAAGAGTCTACCACCTCTGGAAGATGGGACAGGCTACTCAATAAGAGTAAAAGGACCTTACTTAGGTCACGTAGAATGAACATTAGGAAGGTAAAAGCTCAGCTAGAACACAGTCTAGCCACTGCTGCAAGAGGTGATAAGAAGTGGTTTTTTACAAATATATTAACAACAAAAAAAGAGACAGGGAGACTCTCCATCCTTTATTGGATGTGAGGGGGAACATTTTCACCAAGGAAGAGGACAAGGCTGAGGTACTTAATGCCTTCTTTGCCTCAGTCTTTAATAGTCAGACTGGTTACCCTTAAGGTAAACAGCGCCCTGAGCTGGAGGACAGGGATGGATTCCCTCATAATGCAGGAAGTAGTAGTTAATGACCTGCTATGCCAATTGAATACTCACAAGTCTATGGGGCCAGATGAATCCACCCGAGAATACTGAGGGAGCTGGTGGAGGAACTTGCCAAACCGCTCTCCATCATTTATCAACCATCCTGGTTAACGGGAGAGGTCCTGGAAGACTGAAGGCTTGCCAATGTGACACCCATCTACAAAAAATGTCTGGAAGGAGGATCCGGGGAACTACAGGCCCGTCAGCCTGACCTTGGTACCAGGCAAGATTATGAAGCAGTTCATCTTGAGTGCTCTCACACACCAAGTGCAGGATATCCAGGGTATCAGGCCCAGCCAGTATGGATTCATGAAAGGCAGGTATTGTTTGATCAACCTAATCTTCTATGATTAGGTGACCCATCTAGTGGATGAGGGAAAACCTGTGGCTTTTCTCTACTTGGACTTCAGTAAGGCATTCGACACAGTGTACCACAGCATCCTATTGAACAAGCTGGTGGCTCATGGCTTAGACAGATGTGCTCTTTGCTGGGTTAGAAATTGGCTGGATGGCCAAGCCCAGAGTTGAGGTAAATGGAGTTCGATCGAGCTGGCGGCCGATTGCAAGTGGTGTTCCCCAGGGCTCAGTGTTGGGGCCGGTCTTGTTTAATGTCTTTACAAATGACCTAGATGAGGGGATCGAGTGTACCCTCAGCACGAAATTAAGCAGGAGTGTCCATCTGCTTGAGGGTAGGGAGGCTCTGCAGAGGGATCTGGACAGGCTGCATCAATGGGCTGAGGCCAATTGTATGAGGTTCAACAAGGCCAAGTGCTGGGTCCTGCACTTGGGTCACAACCACCCCATGCAGCGCTACAGGCTTGGGGAGGAGTGGCTGGAAAGCTGCCCAGCAGAAAAGGACCTGGGGGTGCTGGTCGACAGCTGGCTGAACATGAGCCAGCAGCGTGCCCAGGTGGCCAAGAGGGCCAACAGCATCCTGGCCTGTATCAGAAACAGTGTGGCCAGCAGGAGTAGGGAGATGATTATGCCCCTGTACCCAGCACTGGTGAGACCACACCTGGAGTACTGTGTCCAGTTTTGCACACCACAGTATAGGAATGACGTTGAGGTCCTGAAGTGGGTCCAGAGAATGGCAACCAAGCTGGTGAGGGGTCTGGAAAACAGGTCTTACGAGCAGAGCCTGAGGGAACTGGGATTGTGAAGTGAAGAGGAGGCTGAGGGGAGACCTTATTGCTTTCTACAACTAACTAAAAATAAGATGTAGTGAGGCTGGTGTTGGTCTCTTCTCCCCAGTAACTAATGACATGACAAGAGGAAACGGTCTCAAGTTGCACCAGGGGAGATTTAGATCAGATATTAGGAAAAAATTCTTTACTAAAACAGTGGTCAAACTTTGCAACAAGCTGCCCAGGGAGGCGGTGGAGTCACCATCCCTGGAGGTGTTCAAAAGACATACAGATGTCGCTTAGTGACATGATTTAGTGGTGGGCTTGCCAGTGTTAGGATAATGGGTGGGTCTGATGATCTTAAAGGTCTTTTCCAACCAAAATGATTCTATGGTTCTATTCTATGAAATGTATTAAACAAACATAACTTCCTCTACAGAATAAAAGTAGTAGCATAATTTATTTATCTTCAATAAAACAGTAGTGTTGTAATTAACATCACTGAAATACTTCCATAGAACCGGGACTTAAGATCTTTTCTAAAGCTTCAATCTCAAAGCATTCGAGTATAAATGATATGGTACAAAATATTACCTTGTTATTTTTCTGAACAAGTTCTTGGAAACCAATTGCAGTAACCTTCTAAAATGATCAGTCTTTTGGATACCATTGAGACCTCAGTGCCTGTATTACCACTGCACAAAGACATCAGTTTTCCTTGAAACTGTGCATTACCTGTCCTGCATTTTCCTAGCAGTATCCTCCCAAATAGCAAGGAGTGCTTGCCTGTCTTAGTAATTTATTTTTCCTCAATCCGAAATCTGAAAGTTCTTAAAATTTATCTGTAATGTCTGAATACACTGGTGAAGGTAAAGAACTACAATTAAGGTTTATTAATCTACCTCTTCAAAGTTAGCTTCACACAGGATACCGGGGTTACACTTGTGAAAAAAATTAAGAAAAGAAGTCCTCTTTCTTTGAATCTTCTCTTGCTTATAGTCAGATGCCTAACAAATACTATTTTTGAGGTTGACCTACGCACAAAAGACAGCAGTCCTTCCTGTTTTAAGATATCTATAGCTCAAGCAGAACAGTTCTGAAGATTTGCAACTTCAGTTTTACACTTTGTTCATCACCTAAGAAGTAAATAGTAATACACATAATAAGAAAACAGCAATAGGTAATTAGAAATACTGTCTTGTTGATACGAGGAAGATTGTAAGTGCTGCAGATTTGACACAAAATCTAAAAACTGAGAGTTAGATTTAGTCCTCTTACATTAGAGACCCCTTTTTTATTTCCTCTGATCCTTCAAAATGCTTTCTTTGTAAAATGGAAAGACATGACAGACCTATTAACATCAAAGAGATCCAAACTCTTGATCTTCAGGCTCTGAGAGTAGTGCATCTTTCCCCCAAGGTTAAAGTGTATTTTGCAGGGAAGAATATGACACTGAGCCAGGCACTCATAGATAAGGAAAAAAAAAAAAAACCAACAAACCGAACAAAACAAAAAAACAAAACAAAACAAAACAAAAAAACACACAAAAAATCAGATTCTAAAGACTTGGCAGATCTGCTCAATGGCAGAAACGATAATTTATTAACAAAGGCACCTAAAAATTCTCAGTCAAACAAGTGCAGATATTCGAATACAGAATTACTGATCTATACATCTGAGAAGAAGGTTTGGTGCATTTCAGACAAAAGGTGGATTTTTCTGGCTATTGATAAGGTAAACACACCAAGGCATCTTGCTGCAGTTGGGGATCTGAGAGTAATTTGGCTAGGAAGATCTAATATTTTCATATTAATAAAACTACAAATTTCATTCACATATTCCAACTTCTGCACTTCAAAATCAGATAAATAAAATTATGGCCAAATTTAGTTAAAAATACACTATAGACCCCATTCACTTACTCACATTTATTCAGAAGGAAAAAACAACCAGGAAATAGAAATAGCACTGGAAACGCATTTATTAGTTTTTAGCAATACCTGTAAATTATATAGCTGTAAGAAGAAATGCTCCTTTATTTTTTTCCCCATCCTACACTTGATACACAAAAGATTCCAGAAAGATTGAAGGATCAGGTTTATGCAGACTTTATTTAATCATTCAACTGGCTATACATAACCTACAAGTTATCTAAATTGAGATCAATCATGAATTACCACAGATACTCCGCTGCTTTTCTCAAGACACCAAACAAGCTCCTGCTATGTGTAGGTACTGAGCTAATGTCAAGTTGTGCATAGCTGAGAATATTTTCCTAATGGACTTTCTGCAATGGGAAAATCACACACATTTTTCATGTAATTCTAAAAGCTTTTTTTAACATACTCATGTTATCCACACCATTATACTTATGAATCTCCAAAGCACTTCATTTCACTGTACTATTTTTAGAAGTCACAGAGCTGCTACATGGAATGCAAATCACCAATCTAAGAGAAACATGTTCGGTTAACAAAGGGGAACGAGTAGAAATAAAAATCTAAAAAACCCCCGTTCTAGTATTTGTTTCTCTCTGGACTGGAGGTATTTGTAAAAAGTTATAAATAATACCTTCTCAATACCATAATAAGAAGCAACTGATTTTTTACGTATTAGTAAACTTCAAAATAATTTGCTATAACTTACAGGGTTCAACAAAACTTCAGACATTAGAAGGGAGGAGGTATACCATCATGGTAGGGTCAATTTTTACAAGATTGCAACAATGGAATTTGTGATTTTAGATCTGCATTAATAAAATAGTACACATTGCTGCAGTTCTTGATGTAGGAAACTGATAAAAATCTTACCTCGCAAATGTCAGAATACAATATAAATATATAGTCAATAGCCAAATGATGAACTTTTATCAGCCAAGTCAATCATAAAAGTGCAGTTGTTTCAAGCAGCTAGTTTATGTTAATTAAGTAGCCATCGACTAAAAGCATTTATTGAGGTTTGTAAAAGGGATAGTGTAACTACATTTTTATTTCATACAGTGCTTAAAATTTGAATGAATGCCTTTAATAACAAACTGATCTTTAATTAGTCCATTGCCAAATTATTTTAAGGGAACAAACTGATCTTTAATTAGTCCATTGCCAAATTATTTTAAGGGAATCTAAATTAATTCCTTATGAGTCATTTAATTTGAAAAGGAACTATATACCATTCATATTTTTAAAGAAATCCTTATCCACTTGATCTGAAAACCTGCACTGAAGAGTAGATATAATGTCATCTTCCTAAGAAACTGCAGGGTCTTTCTGCATTGCAATTTACCTCTTTCTTTTTTTAATGCATACATCTTTAGATGCTACAACTTTTAAGTCATTTTCATCAGACCACAGGCATTGAAAAAGGTCAGTGGACATGTTACACTTTTCCATATGAACAGTATGTCTGAAGACAAAGGATTATAAAAAAAAGGGGAAAAAAAGTGACTAGGATTTTCCACTAACATACTTCACCTGTGAACTGTAAAGTATCAGAAGGCATCCTGTAAAATAGCTCTAATCCTCATGTCTCCTGCCCCACAGCAATGTATACACACATTGCCGCACAGCTGGCATACATGTGAGCTCTGCCATATTTAACAATAATATTGTAGTTTTCAAAAATCCCAAAATGCATTTGCTTAAACGCTTGCCATTGCTTTTCATTTCACTTCCTAGGTTTCAGTTATATCATCAATGTGATACAAGAATCTCTAAATCAGCTTTTCTGGAAAAGGTACACTAGGGAATAAACAGTGGTGAACAATGCTTGTTGAAAATATATGTTTTTCTGAATGCAAGACCACAGAAAAAGCCTTACTGGGTTACAAGAAGTCTGTGCAGCCTGCTAGCATGCCTTGAGTAGTGTCAAGAGAAGGCGTTATCTGGGCACATTAGCCTGGGCACTTTTCGAGGTCCATTCATTTCATATTCCTAAGGAGATCAAAGCTGGCATTCTTGCATGCTCTTTTGGTACTAATTTATGGACATCTTGTACATGAATTGTTGAAGTTGTTCTTCACAGGTACTGTCTGTGTCGAAAAAAAACATGCAGCAAATTCCATCTTTTATCTGCTTTTAATCAATCCTCTACTGAATTCTTCAAACATCACAGTTCTATTATTATGGGGTGGGTGGATAACGGTTCTGCTTTCACTTTTTCCTTTACAGCCATAAGTTTGGAGACCTCAGCCATAATCCACAAAGATGCCTCTGCCATCTCTTCTTGAAAATGGAGGAGTCTCGGCCTTTTCAGTCTCTTCTTACTTGGCAGCTGTTCCATCCTCAGGACCATTTTAGCTGCCATTTTCTGCACCTTACTTAACTCAGTTTCTTGAGATACGTATACCAGATTGTATTCTACTACACAAAATGTGGGTGCAGTAAGGTCTACACCACATCAAACAAGCTCCTCCTTTCCTTTATTTCCTCAGGTAGAATTATTCATAGATTTTAAACTAGTTCTGTCTTTACTACATTAAAAAAAAAAAAAAAGACAAAAGGATTATCCTTGCCACTTTCATACTTACTCTAGCATCTTCTTTAATGTTTATAAAATGCATCAAATCTTAACCTGAGAATATTCAGATACATAGTAGCAAAGGGCCATTTAAACATTCTGTTCCAACAGTCACAGTGAAATTGCTCAGAATTAGCTACTAGATTATTTTTACATTCTCCTCAAACTTGTTAAGGAAAATTCACTGTTGCAATCTCTGTTGTCTCTTCAAGAAAGTACATATACATCAGCTGAAATAAGCCTATCTTTTTTATAAACAAACTTAACTTACCACCAGAGATGATAAAACATCTTCGCAGTCCTGAATCTGTGTTTTTCTCTTCCCTGCACTTTCTCCGGTTTGCCAACACACTTTTTAGAATGAGAAACCAGAACTAGGTTTGCACTGCATTATTAGTCTCACTAGGCCCATACATGTAGGGTTAATTTTCCTTTCTACTCCCATTCATTCCACCCTTGCTTTTCAATCAAAACATAATGTTAGACCCTACTGCCTCACCTCAACACATGGAACATTTTCAAAAAAAATCTTTCAGTTTATTTTCAAAATCATTACATTTAAAGATACCAGCCTCTATTCTGGACCATATTTTTTTCATTTTTAGCTGTTTGGTCTTGCATTTGTTGCAAGATTAAATGTGTGCTGTTTCACTAGAACAGTAGACTAAATGACTCTTTCTGCAATCCAGACATCACCTGACAGTGTTCTCAATTTTATAGATTTTTCCAAAGCATCTGTGACATTCTGGGAGGAAGAAAACTGACCTAGGTAGAATTCTCCTGGAAATGCCCATATATAATTAACCCACACTGCCATAATAAATTTGATATAGTATCACTTTCCCTTGTTGTTTCTTCATCCTTCACATTTGAATGTGAAGAAAAAAAAAAAAAAATCACGTACTGGAGCTTCCCATCCATATGCTGCAACTGAAGCAGAAAGCACAGAGAGCTTGAATGATACACAGTAATTTAAAAATAAGCTTCTTAAGCACAAACGAGAACAAAACCTCTATCCAGTTAAGTTTCATAGACACATTTGGTGAAGAATTTCTATCCCAATAGAATAAATTTTAAACTTCTTTTGAACTCTTTCTGAACAACAGCCTGACTGGGAAAAGGCTCTCAAAATTTCTGTTTAGCAAAGAACTTGAGAATGTGGTATGCATTGTGAAATTACATTGCACAGTAAGATCATGTTCAAAGTACTGTTTACAGTCATAACCCAGAATTTCTTGTAAACAGAAATGATCACTTACCACAAATTTTCATTCACTTTGTATGAGTAATTTCAAGTTTTAATTGTCTTTCATCAATATATTCTCTTCAATTGTGCAAAATGAACTCTTTACTCATCAACTGATATAATTCTGCGCTCATTTTTTCTCATAACATGTACATTACAGTCTTGTGTAATTCAGTGAAAGCTACAGTAGCAATTTATACACAACTTTTTTCACATTGCTACCTTTAGAAGAAGGCAGGAATCAAATTAATTTAATCTGCATCACTAAAAATTCATTAAAAATTGTGCATATTCCCAAAACTCTAAAACGATTAAATTAAAAATTATTTGCATAACTATTTTGAATACACATAAATTCAAGCAGACACTATTTAAGACAGAAGATCCTACACATCAGTAATTTTGGGGAGAGGTGGCTTCCTAAAAGATGCTGAGAAAATAAAAGGGAATGGTGATCTTCCTATATATTTTCAGATTTTTTAACTTGCTAAAGCTGTTGTCAGAAGTACATTGCTGCAACAGACACTGCTACTCAAGATTTTGTCTTCATTTCAGCTGCTGAGGGTTAAACTTCAGATAAGGAGTAAAAGATTGTAAACCACCACAGCAGTCATTGTGCTGTGTGAATACAACCTAAAAAAATCTAAAATTTCTACACTGCTGTTTCTCCTTTCTTTTTCCCTAAGAATTGCTCCTATATTAAGACTATGATACATTCTTTTAGTAAACTTTTAAAGTATGCAGACATGTTCTTAACACATCTAGCAAACACTAACACATTGGAATTCCCAGCCAGTTCTGGCAAGGGAATATTAATGACCCATATCCCTTTATCTGCCAGTAGTCATTACTGATGCTGCAGGGAATTATACAGTGAGATAGTTTCCCATACTGAAGTTTCTCCAGCCACACTTTCTGTCAACAGTTGACATTAATCTAAATAGTGTGGTTTTGTCCAACTCTGCTGGGCCATTAAAATACAGCTCCCTTATCTAGATTTCTTGCTGTCTGGAAAGACGGCAGACCCTGGATTTGCTGACTCTGGTTTTATATACACTCCAGAAAATGAAAAAGATACTGGGCTTTCATACTTGGGGAGACTTCACTGCCTCTACAGTCAGCCACAGCAATGTTGCCAGGGCTTAAAGGCGTCTCAGAACTTGATAACTTATGGCTTAGCTCTGTTCAGTGCTCTGCTTTTGGGAGGTAGGGGCCTGCAACCACCTAAATTAACAGCAGCTGTGAAACAGACATGGAAGCAATCTTCGAAGTTGCAGAGATAAACTTACAAAAATGTTCAGGAGAAACATCCTCCTGTTGTTCTTGAGTTTATTCTGTAGTTCAAAGACTTCATAAACATATTTAATTCTCAATCTACACTTCACAAAATACACAAAAATATTTTGTTCATATTAAATACTGAAATGTTTTGTTATGTACAGATTTTGATATAATCCAAACACCTTCTTAAAAATTATGTGAATTGGAAAACTATATTCCTCAAGCAGCTCTCAATTTTGATGTTAATACTTGTTAATGTAAAGCAAGTTAAACACATATGCTGGTAATTGTGGCTACTCTTGGAATTGAATTATTCAAATTTGCTTTAATTTAGGGATTTGAAAAATAAGGGTTGGATAAATCCTGGTTCATGCAAACACCCATATTATCTGTAGCTTCTGTGACTAAGTATTTTTGGAATGACCACACAATGTTTTCAATTCCCCTGACTTTTCATTTCAACTATCACATATATTCCAAAGCCTTCACTTTGCTGCAGAGCAAAATTAATACATCTAGAATAGTTTGCTATAACTAGCTGTTCCACTTTTCTCTAAGACTAAAACTGTCGAAAACTGATGGGTGACTTACTTGATGCATTTTATTATCATATTTAACAAGTGTAATATAAAATTACTCTCTCAATACTAAACATCAATTTTCATAAAAGTAACTGGAAAATGTCCTAGGCTTGAACTGTAGAGAGCATGTAAAGATTACTGAAAAAAAGAACATAAAAAAGAATTGAAAGCTTCTTTTTTTTTTTTTTTTCCCAGAAAAGACAGTCCATATTTAAACTCTCTTGCATACATCATCATTACTAAAAGAAATAGCAATGTAAACAAAGGTCTATATCTTACACAAAATGGATACTATCAGCACTAACAGATGAAGATAGATCATAGTGAAACATTACCAATAAAGAACTGAAAGATTCTATCTTGGGATTTTACAGTTCCTGCTATTGCCCATAACTGAAAGCAGTAATTTAAATAACCTCTTTAAAGATGTCAGAGCTTAAATCTAAATATAGTATGACAGAAATTTAGTCCTAGTTACCAAAGGCACATATATTTAAAATTAAATCATTTCCATGTTGGGCTTGCCTGCATAAAGTGTTTATGAAGCTATTCTGGAATAGGGGTTTGTTTTAGTATAAAGCAAGTATGTCCAGTTGCAAGATTTCCTATAGGGTAAGTACTTTCTGTAAAATAATTACTTCAGAAGATCTATTTAGGTTAGTTTAATGTTGAAGACAAGTGCTCAGAAACAAAAATTTCAGTGTGTTTCAGCTTGTCAAAGAACATAAAAAAAATAGAGAGGAAGAATGGTATTAGTAGGGAAAAAACCAGGTGTTCTTTAAGAAACAAGATGAAGGAACCAAGTGGAACAAGAAAAAAAATAGAGGCAAACCAGGCACCTTATGTTTGATTTCACCAATACTAAACTACGTTCTTTAGGTCCTACTTAAACAAGAACTTGTCTCAATCACTCCATTTCTTAAAAGTAATCACTTTCCTGTTGGCCCTAAGTTTTAGCCCTTCCTGATCTCGTCGAGCGAAGATCGTGAAGACTTTTCTATTAGACAGCATGATGCAAACTGACACATATGCATCAGCAGCCAGAGAGCAAACTAAGCATTATTCATGTTTTGAACAACAGGGAATGGAAGCAATATACAATAAATGTACTGTTTACGTTTAGGATTTCTGCTTGCCTTTTAACAGTCAGCTGCAACCACTTCTACTGAACGAAGAAAGAATTCTGGATTCTCATCTAAAACAGCATCTCAAAAGAAGCAGCAAAAGAAAAATGTCAGAGCAGAAGCTATGTAACCAAGAATGAAGGAAAAGAAATAAACAGACAAAATGACTGGAATGCAGTGGAGAATTTGGAAGTGCTAGTGACCAGGAGTTTCTCAGGGTGGAGAAGGAATAGGGTGTGTCCTGCAAGAAACAATTTTATTACTAAAAAGTAAGATGCAGAATTTCTGCAGAAAATTATTTTACTCTGTTATTATGAATTAAACTCTTGTATTTCAAAAGCTAGCATACTAGGAAAGATGAGGAATAACCATTTTAAAAGCATTTAATATTTTGTACATTTCTTTTAGCTCAGTGATTAACTTGATCTCACCATTACAGAGGTCAGAAAGAGATATACCATACTCTACAGTTCAAAAAGGAATCTGTTACATGAGAGTCTCTGAAACATATATGCTTCCTGTTATCAAACAGATGAACCTGCAGAAAGCTTCTAGGTAGTTACTATTCTGCCAGTTCATTAGAAAACATGAAAAAAACAGTATTTCCTTATGACAAACAATGTGATATTACAAATTTCTCATTAGATGTAGAGAAGTATTGTCTTAACACAGCTGCCATCTACACCACTAAGAACAAGGCAGCCAATGGTGAACACAGAGAACCAGCAGATTGTCCTTGTACAAACAAGAAGGCTAAACATTTTCCTTCCTTGGTGAATTCCGTAACATCCTCTCAAGCATGCACAGAAGGTACAAATACCATACATAAATGGAGGCAACTAAAAAAAAATCATATTACTCAAGATTGTTCACTTTTATATTTAAAAGGAACACTTCATTTTACTAACAATAATAGGTAAAAGAGTAAAGGTAATTTTACCGCCTTTCAATTTTGCTTAGTTTTCTCAGTCAAGCATAAGATTAGTTTCTGGATTCCAAGAATTGTTGCACACATAAGGGGCATGATGAGCTCATCCAGGGAAGAGTTTTTTGGCATTTCCATCCTGTAGCCCTTTAAGAGGTGACCACAGGACAGTTTATCAATCCATGCCAACACATTTCAGAGTTTGGGGTCTTTCACAATGATGGAGAGAAGCAAAGATGTCTTATTCCCTCCCTCAGCTGTGAGGGCAGTACGTAAACAGAAAAGAAGTACTAAGGACTACCATTAGGAAAGCATGAAGCAGGCTTGCTACTTGGATCCCGCTCACAGTGATTTCACAGTGAGATCGTAAAAGTATGAGTTCCTAGTTCCTCATCCATTTGCAACTACTCCGTAAAGAATACAATGCAGTGGCAACATCAGGATATATCTTCTCTTCTGTAGGACCTTGGTGCTAGAAAAATGATGGGAGAAAAAAAAGGAAAGTATGGCCTTTTCATAGTGACACAAGAAAAAAAAAAGACAAAAATTTAATTCCCTTTGTCTCACCTTCTGTGCCCTCTCTCCACTAAAAGAAAATAACATAGTCCTGTCAACTGTTTGTGAAGAAGATCAAGAAGAGCCCTGGACAACAGTAGGGTGTGGGACCCTTATACAAAGAGGTATACGATCAGGAGCAGTATCTGCAAGAGTGCAGGGCAGACACACTCCAGCACAGCAAGAACTTTTCCTCAGGTCTTCAGGAAATCCAGATGAGCTAATCAAGCAAGAAGACACATCTTTCTGGGTGTCTGCACACAGACAGTTCACTGATGCTGTGCTATCTCTCACCCAGCCCATAAAATAACTGTGTCTGTGGAAATTCAGCATATCTTCCAAATAAACAAAGGACAGTGTGTTACTGTGACTCTCAAAGATCTCTTCTTTTAGCTCGGTAAAACCGGAAAACATTAATTTACAACTCACAGCATTAATGCAATACTACGTTGAGCCACATGAACACATACACGGCACAAAATTTAATTCATACCATATAAGGTAGACCATTTGTATATACATACATAAATATTTCTGCAACTTAAAAACCTGTGCGTGTTAATTACAATCACAGTCTCTTTCTTTAATCTCATTGGTTAAGAGGAAGAGAAATATGCTCTCATCATTTTTGGCACTGTATTCTAAAGCTAATCATCAAATATGACTAGAATACGGAGACATTGCATTGACATCTAGCTATCACAAGCCTTTTTGATTTGTGTTAGGTGTATTACAGCCTTCTAGCTGAAATTTAAACAAAATCAGTCCAAGTGAACAAGATCTTGCAGTAGATATACCTCTCCCCTTTCAAATCCAGTTCTTTCTATAATTCCTTGGAAAGAAAAGGAATGCAGGATAGGATATATGAAGCTGAAAAATCAGTTTCAACTGTAAAGTTCACCTTGTAAGAGAGGATTATGTTAATTTACATAAATTGTGGGCATTCACACTATTTCTCAGTCAAACTTTTTATTAGTAGTAAGCAGAAAATAAGGGTAACATCAAAAGACAAGCCTTTTCCCATAAAATAAGAGGTAGCTAGATCAGATAAAAGCCTAGCTATTTAAAGTGAGTATTTCATATTCACCTGGTACACGTAAGAGTTCACATATTTCCTGCATTTCACAGTACCACTACCCACATGGCGAAAACTTTTAACAACAAAAAACCAGGAAAGACCAACAGAAACAGAGTTTTCAAAATTCTAAACAAGTCAAGAGTATTTTTGAATGATCAGGTGAGAAACTGTACTTCTCTTCTTAGAAAGTTATATTGCCTAGCTTAGTTCTCTCCTTAAGAAAATACAGAAACAGTAAACCCACAGATACCTAGTCTATCACTTCTTGACATAATTCTCTGATTATTCTCTATTCTGGAATGTCTTAACAGAGGCTCTGACCAAAAATCTTGGCTAGTATATAGCACAAATGAGTTCGTCTTAAAGCATTTCTAATTTTTTAAAGAAAAAATTAGTTAATGAAATTATTATCCCATCATACTTTAGTTCCAAAATTCTAGAAGTGTTTCCCAGCTTCTTCTTTTTTGAACCTTTCTCATCTTTTAACTTTTTTTTAATCTTCCTTGTTTTTTTTATTCTAAACTGTAAGGATTTTTAAATTGTCATTTTCCTTCTCCTATTGGCTAATAATGACAAGATGCAATAGATACTAAGTAATAACAATAGACGATATTGCAACTTTAGAAACCCTCCAAGAAGATAACCTAATGTATTTGTTTGGCTACCCTCTATTCTTGTAATTCTGCCTAGTAATACCTACTAATTGCAAAGACAAATATACGAAATCAAAAAGGATTAGTTTATGTGAGCTCCTCAGCACAAACCTGAGCTGATTTGTGCACTTGTGATCAGTGGTATTTACGGTGGGGTGTTTCCAACTTACATTAATAGCACTCCTGACATATTATCTATTAACACAACCACATGAAACTATTAATGATCACATAATATGACTGTATGGTATTAATTAGTGTCTAAGAGAAACAGAAAAACCCAAGTAATTAATCAGTTATCTTAAAGAGACTTTTGCTTCGTTCACCAGTCAAGACAGTATATAGTCCTGAAAGAATATTATTAAGAATCTGTCTTTGAAAATGCTACTTATCCAGCATTAATTAATATCAAAGGAGTTTCTGGGGTTTGACTGTCTTTTTGCAAATTGATACCTGATTGGAGTTACCAAAACCACAAAAAATATTATTCACTAATCGTCCACAGGAGGTTAGACATTCCATTATCTGAAGCAGAAAAGGTATACCAAATTCTAAAAATCTATGTTTGCCAAGCACAAAATTTACTTTTAAAATAGATGGTATACTACAACTGCAGAAACATCCAACATATGGGCCCACTTTCCAATTAATTATTTGATGACTAAAGTGTTAAAATGTCCTTGCCTTCACCTTAGACACAATCATCCCAGCTGGTCATTATCTACCTGGAAAGGGGCCAAAGAATTTCAGCTATCACTACTTGACAAACATGTATACTTTATATTTTTTTTTTTCCATTTACTTCACTTTCATAGAGATACAGTTAAAAGAACGAAGTCTTACTGTTGTATCTCTTTTTTTGTTGCAATTTAGAGTACCTGGAGTGCAGGTGGTAAGTGGAGTGATAAGGAGCTCTTCAATATGCATTTACTGAGAACTGATTTATCCAACCTTACTGACACTGGTTTTATTCTTGTGTATCCCTCCTTAATTCAACTGCTCCTTTGTTTTACACAGATGTGTGAAAAAACACAGAAGTCTTCGAAAGTCAGAGCTGGAACAAAGTTATTGATTGGTGATGTATCTGCACAGGATCAGGAAGATTCAACAGGAAAATATCCCTCAATCAAGTGAATGCTAACAGTCAGCTTGTAACAGTCAGCTTGTAGTAAACCTGCAGGTCAACAGGGGGAAAACAAATGGCTTTTCTCGTTTGTACATTACTTCTGCAAGAAGCCACAGGACAGCTGGGAGAAGGAACACATGTAAACAAGGCAGACATAATGACTTCCTAATTAAGAAGAAGATATTATCTTTCCATTAATAGGTAAACTAACTGACCAAAATCCAACAGTTTCCCCTCAGTACAAGTAAACATAGGTGCCTTTCCTCACTGAGTTGTCATACATTTAGGCCAGCCACTAATTTGTCAGTTCTGCTTGGTTTGTTTGGACACTGTACTCCATGACAGCTGTCAGAAATAATACATTAGAACAGCTGTTGTGGCAGTTACAAAAGGCCTGGAATTTTAATTGGACTGGACATTAATTGGGGGCGGGGTCTTTTTATTATTTAAGAAAAAACAAAGTTAAGAAAGAAATATTCGAAGAATGACACACGTCTTTAAGGGATTTGACCAACACCAGGTAAGCAGGGTTGATATTTGTTTCAACTATATAACTTTATGGCAATGGTCTCCACCGTCTGAGTGGGAACCATTAGTTGCTTAAGAAAAGGGGCACTATGAAAAAAATTATAAGGAAATTGCATAAATAATCCTTTTCAAATACTAGCTGTGATCTAGTGAGGGTCAGAGTGTAAGTTTTAAGATCAGTCTTAAAACACTTACAGGGTTTTAAGAATTACTTGGAAGGAGACTCATTCCAAGACCCTTAGTAACCACCAGCTGAAAACAAAACTGTTCATCATGGCCAAAACCTAAGCACAAATTGAATAATAAGCTTACTTTCAGCATCAGCATAGAGTAGAAAGCACAGGAGCACCACCATTGGCCTGACTACACGCATGATCCGACAGCTTGGCACCAGCATGCTTTAGCAGCCTTCTTCTCACTGGCCTAGAAGCCACTGCAAGTCTGTCTGGCCTGAAATTTCAGATGAAGTATTTTCAGAACCTGTGGAATAGATAGGAAAAGGAGAAAAATACAGTTAGCAAGAATAGGGCAGAGATTTTCTGATTTTTTTTTTAAGCATTTTGACGATCTGAGGTAAAAACTTTAGAAGACAAAAGGTTAAGGGACAAAGAAAAGGGAACATGATTCATTTCAGGCTACTGGCATATACTAGAAGACTCAAGGTACGGTATATGTTAGCACTGTTCCAACATATTTCTCATTGCATGTGTCACACCCTGGATCTTTTATTGTATTCAACAGGCACCTTCTGAATCACAGGAACTGACATTGTTAATAAAGTATCATACATCATTGGAATACTCATGTTGCAAGAAGGGAATCACAGTGAATTCAATATCCAGAACAAAAAGTCCACTTGCAAGCAGCATACTGGGAGCTGATGCCCTGGTATCTTGTAAGAATAACTCAGCAAAATCTGCTTCGTGAGATGTTCTTAAAGCTAAACATCAAATGCTAGCATATTGCACAGTTCAACAACTCTCAAAGGTTAAAACTCCTGCTGTGATTTCCTGTACATATCTCAATTATGCTTAACAGAAAAAAAGGAATGCAGCATTGAATAAAGGGCTGAGATTCCAATTCAATCCATCTCATTTATTATGATGCACAATTGAACATGATACACTGGGAGCACTACAACTCAAGTACCTCTCTTAAAAAAAGCAGTGTCTCATTCTTGACCAAATTTACCACACCTGGCAATAACAGAAATTAAGAAATACAAAAATATTTTTCCCGTCTCACAGGAAATACTAGAGATATCCCCAAATAGCTTGACATTGTCACTAAAACAATACTGAAATATAATTTTACTTTTCGAAAGGCCTGCAACATATACACTTTGGTAAGTTTGATACTATCTTTTTCATTACTACATGAGCGGTTTCCATGCAGTGAAGATAAAAACCAAAAGGGCGGAGAAAAAAACTATTCTAATTACCATTCTGCTAGATAGATCTTACAGATTTGTGAGTGGTATAAACAGCCCATTTTACATTAGAGTGCGATGCTCAAAGATTCTACTCAAGGAAGAGAAGACATGAGCAGCTGTTAGAAGTCTATGGCTGTTATGAATCTCTTTTGTAAAACTATCTTTTGAATCAGCTACTGCCATCAAAAAAATAAAAACGTAAGAAAACTTCATAGGCAAAGTGCTGAAGGCACCAGTTCCCCCCTTTCATCGCTACCATCTTCATGCCAGCATCTCAAATGACAGCAAAGTCCATGAGACATCAGTCCTGTCGGACTCAATTTGCGTCTGTGCAAGCGTATCAGAGCCAACTGCTACATCGTGATTCCAATGCTATCACAGAGATGAAGATGTATGAAATGTACTTTCAAGGAAAAGGTGATTTTGATTTTGCTTCTTCAAGACTGCAGGAGTTACAAGGGAGCCCTGAACCATCTCCAAAGGCAGCTCACTTCTGGACAAAACTTTTATCTTTTTATTGGAAGGCAAACACACTAGCTGACATGTGAAGCTGAATGGCAGAAACGTGATGGGTACTAAGATTTGTGTCCAAACCATAAACTGCTCCCTTTAGCAAGGGAGGAAGTAACACTGATAATGAATAAAGGGAGCAGAGGAGGGGAAAAAAAAAGACGACCACGAAGGCACTTGTTTTACACAACCATTTTTTAACAGGGCACTGGAGATTCTTTTCACACATTCCAAACACTCTGCCCTGGTTTGGGCTAAATCAGAACTAAGTCTCCTCTAACTAACGGCATTTTCTGAAACAGCAGCATGTTTTTCCAGACAGTGACTGCTCCTAGCAGTGATAAGGCCTGATGTTTATAGTTCGTACCATGGAATGGTGTGCAGAGGAGCCCTTGCTTATACTTGTTCTTATAGTGACCAAGGTCACTGCTGAATCTTGCACTTCGTGTTGGGGTGCCAGAAGTGAAAAGGGTCGCACCTACAGGGAGGAGCGAACTGGACAGGTGACCCAAACCTGACCAACAGAGTATTCCATCCCATATACGTCATATTCAGTATAAAGCTGAGAGATCACGAGGGTCTCGCTAGCTCTTCCTCTCCTCCTCTCTTCTTCCATGGCCGGTATCTGAGGAGGACTCTGTCTGTTCTTCTGTCGTCGATCCCAATCCATGCATCCCTGAAACCAGTGCCTGAGTCCAGCTCCTGCATCCCGTCCCTGTCTGCTGCCGAGTCCAGCCTGGGACTGCCCCAGTGCCAGCCCTGCAGCGTGGTGGGGACGTATTGTCATCAGGGTGGGGGGAGTTGGGTTCAGTATTGGTTTTGTATATAATTGTACATATTGGATATATTTCATTATTTCCTTATTCTTATTATTATATTTTCTTTTACTGCTATTGTTTCATTAAAGCTGTTTTAGTTTTCTTTTCCAAACCGTAAAGTCCCTCTCCCTTGTTCTCTCTCCTTTTCCCTTTTGGGAGGGGAGAGAGGTTAGTAGAGAGCGTCTGTCATTTGTTAGTGGCTGGCCCAACCTCAAACTGTGACACACTCCCACCAAAATATTAAATGTAGTATCTAACAGAAAAAATATTATCTTCTTGGGGGGAAAAAAAGAGGCATTCTAAAAATCTCATGATCCCGATATGTGAATATGCTTTTATCCTCTACAAGCTGCCTGCAAATGAAGTGATGGATCACAAAACCTGGCAAAGAAAAGGTTGAGAAGAAAAATGAGGAGTTTCGTGTTGTTTTTCTTTTTTTTTAATTAAAAACCCTGTTCCATTCTCTTACTGTAAATGCACATACAAGCACTTAAGAATACTGCACTCATCGAACTCTCCTTTGAAGGTGGTATTCATTAACACTCAGATCATAGAAATCAAAGCCCTGAGTACTTCCTTTCTTTGCTGCTTCTGAGTGTCACAGCTTAGCTAACCTCATAAACACACTGAGGTTTCTGGGAGACCCTTTGCCTGTTTATTTCTCTCTTCACCTGATTATGACTCCATAGACAACTTCTAGTATTTTAGGTCAAGTAAACTGAAGCAGTTGAATGAAGATGGGCGGATGGGTCTTTTTTTCTTTCAAGTGAGTTGAAGAGATACTGTTAATGGAGATGCATGCAGAGGAGGGGCTGGTAACACTATGAAAAGCAAGCCAAGAGACAATCAGGTGCTATCAAGGTTCTCCACATAAGTCTGCCTCAGCTTTACCTACAAAAAACCCCATAGCTTCAGCCAGGGACACTGCTACTGACAACTGTACCAACCTTGAGATTGATAATCATCTGGTATGTAGGTCTATACTTGGCTTATTTGTGAAGACTAACATGGAGATGCAATTCCTTACAAGGACTAAATGCAATTATCAAACAAGTATTAACTTCCAAATCAAGCCACCTTGATAATGCTAAAGTAAATTCTTTGAAACTAATACATTATTAATCTTTAAATGAAGTAGGTTCTTCCCTTTTCTATTTCCTCCTGATAATGGATGGTAAAATTTAGAGTAAAACAGCAGTTGCAGCAGGAGGTTATACAAGCCTCTCTGTCTCTCAGAACAAATCCAGAGTGAGGTACTCTCTTAGCAGCCCATTACAACATTCACACTGCACCAGTGCAGAAAGATGGGCTTCTCCTTTGTAGAAAACTGATTACAATAGCTACAAAGATCAACAGTTACTCAAAAAAAAAAATCTTTGGGAAGCTTTAATAAACCCTGGTTTTATTTTAGGGTAAGTATTGCATAACTGCTGTATTAAATAATCAAAAACTACTCTCACAACATCTCTAAAAGAGCCACCTATGAATAATTCCTTCCACAACAGCTACTTTGGTCTCTTTGCCCAAACAAACAAATTGTTAACACAAAAGGTAATTATCTGTCATCAGCACCTAATGTAAGTAAGAGCATAGATTTTCCCTGATTAGTGGTGTCTATCAATAAGCTCAGTAAAAGTGGAGATGCCCAGCCCCCCTCCCCCTGCCCCCACGCTGAGTGTTCAATGCAGCAACACGAAAGAATTCTCCTCAGCTGGGGCATGACAGTCCATAGCACCTGGGCATGGGCACATAGACCGATTATCCTCAAAAGGATCAACTAAGCAAATGAAACATTTGAACACTGAAGTACTTCCCTGAAGTCTGTTTACTTTAGTACCAAAAATAAACTTTTACGTGCTAACACAGTACTCAGGAGGAGATGGTCCCTGCTCCAAAGCAGCTGAAGTTACAGAAAATGCTTACCTGGAGGCAAATCTTAGAACCAAAAAAAAAAAAAAGTACATACTAATTTTATTTATCTGCTTGCTTTTCGATGCCTGCATGTGCATGCAAATGCGTGATAACTCAACACAGACATTTAGCACAGCAGGGAGGAGTTCTTGGAAGAGACTTGAACACAGACAAAAAGAAGTCAGTAACGTCCAAATTTTTGGAATACAGGAATTTGAAGATATGAGAGCTCATTTGTGCTATTACACAAACAGGATATCTAGTTCAAATTTTCTGAACTTTCAATTGTTCAGAGACAGGATTTTAGTTCACAGTCATCTCTGGTCTGCCACAAAGATTTACAGGAAAACAACTGGATACACCTTACTTTTTTAAAAAAAAAACCCAGTGTTTCTCTAAGAACAAGTGGAAGGCAAAGATTGAAAAGGAAGACTGTTTTGACATTCTGTTTCTACACGTCATCACACTCACAATCCTAAATTACATCCATTCCCTAGACATAGATTTGTTATACCATACATAGGCATTGAAGAGATGCAAAGAGAAATCTGAAACATTACTAGAACCAAGTCAAGGAAGAAGTGACACATATCACACCTGCCTATCAACCAAGATCCCTCCGTAAAAAAAAAAAACAACAAAATAAACAGCTTTCACAGACAAATCTTGTCTGCAAAAGCCTGACTGACAGCCGAATCATTACTCGAAAGAACAGGAAAAAATGCCTAAAATTAATGCTTATAAGCTGTTTAACCAAAGAGAGATATCTCTAGGTGAAACAATGTCTTTTAAAGGGAATTAAATGTATTTTCCAAAGCAACGACAGAAACTGTCAGAAGTTCTACATTTAGCTTGCTCTTTTATTAATTAAACATGATAGAAGTTTTCATAGTTGACCTGCTGGAGAATTTCCATGCTTCATTCTGTATGTTTTTTTCTTAAAAAAGCGAAATGCAAACACATGATTAAGGAAATTTAAGACAGATGTGTTGAATGTTCCAAAGCTTAGTCTCATCAGTCCCTAGATAACAATACAGCTTAAAGTTCCCCTACGATTCCTGAACTTCTCTGTTACAATTACGCCATCACAAGTAAGCACACACCCTGGCGGGTTTCTGATCTCAAGCAGATCTCAAACAGCAGGTTTCTGATCTCAAGCAGATCTTTGAACTACATCACTATAAAAGCACCACTGAGTTGCAGTGACAGGTGGAATTTTGCTTATATTAAGCAACTTAATATATTCAATCTGATTCTACATTGTAATTCTATTTTGGACTTAAGCAAGGATTCTTCTGTTAGCACGCAAAACAGAAAATGGATTTTCAATAAATGAAAAAATAAAGGAAACAGATAAATGAAATTAAATTAGTGAACAAATGCATTCAATGATGGCAAAGTACATTAAAAATCACACTAGATGGTTGTTTTTCTCATGTAGAAAGTTATTTAAAAGTTCATCTTTTTTTTTTTTTACTTACAGAAATACCAATTTTCATATGTAATCTTAAATAATACCCAGAAAACCCTGCCTAGAGTGATCTTTATGCAGCTTCACTCATACTCTAAATCACATACTGAAATACCAATTTGTAAGTTGTCACATTATCTCAATGCTTGCAAACTTCTGCCACCTTAGTCACTTCTGCAGAGTATAAGAACTTCTTATTCATGGTGCAGAAACTATTCACTAGACCATTCTGCATTCTTAACTCTGTGCCTCCCAAATAATGGATCAAGAAAAAAGTATTGTGCTGGTAATAGCTGAATTGCTGAGACGAACACTGTCTTGCTAGAGTAGAAAATCATACAGTGTTATCTGTCAATGCATATTAAAGCAACACATTGTTGAGAATCTATACTAAGAATTTAAACCACGTTACAAAGCCACAAATAACAGGTTAAGTGGACAAATAAAGTATCTTCTACTAAGACTGATTTCTTCCCTGAAAAACACAAACTCTGCCAATACCCTAGTCCTGATTCCTGTCACCCAAGAATGCTGTAAATTACTTAGCTATAACTACTCTGAAATAGTCTAGTTCTGACTTTGCCCGTGTAAGAAATTCAAGACAAATTCAAGACAAGCTCTGTTCTGACTCTTACTTTAAAACAAAAAAAAACAACAACAACAAAAAAAAACCCACCAAAAAAACAAAAAAACAATGAAAGACAGAAAGGACAGAAAGGAGGGAGGGAAAGCAGCAGCTACAGAAGAAGAGCTACAATAAATATCTTGGCTAATCTGCATTATTATACTCTTTCTCCAACCACAGAAGAGAAATAGGGTGAAATCCACAACAAGGTTTGTAGAATATCTATTTTTTTGCATATAGAAAAAGTAAGCACTAGCCTAGAAAATAGCGAATCGTAACTTTCATCAACAGGCCTGTACTCAGCACTGGTGAGGCCGCATCCCAAATACTGTGTGCAGTTGGGACATTGAGGTCCTGAAGCGTGTCCAGAGAAGGGCAACGAAGCTGGTGAGGGGTCTGGAGAACAAATCCATGAGGAGCAGCTGCGGGAACTGCAGTTGTTTAGTCTGGAGAAGAGCAGGCTGAGGGAAAACCTTATTGCTCCCTCCCTAGAACTACCTGAAAGGTGGTTGTAGTGAGGTGGGTGTTGGGTTGGTCTCCCAAGCAGCAAGTGATGATAGAATGGGAGCAAACAGCCTCAAGTTGCACCAGGGAAGGTTTAGATTGGGTATTAGGAAAAATTTGCTCACTGAAAGGGTTATCAAATATTGGAACAGGCTGCCCAGGGAACTGACTGAATCACCATCCCTGGAAGTATTTAAAAGATGAGTAGACATTGTGCTTAGGTATGTGCTTTAGTGGTGGACTTGGTGGTGTTGGGTTTACAGTTGGACTCAATGATCTTAATGGTCTTTTCCAACCTAAATGATTCTATGATTTGATGAATTGTTTACCTCCAAAGCCTAGTTTAAGAACAAATACAATGACTACTTTTATGGAAAAACATATACAGTCAGATTTTTGCCTTGGTCTTTTGTCACAAAAGAATAAAAAATTAAAGAGCAAATCACTTGTAGTAGGCTATTTGCCGTAGACAGTTTGTTAAAGTCTTCTTTTGCTGTCTGTTGCATTACTTGAACAACACTGGATCTGTGCAACTACCACCTTTTAGGACAGGCTAAACCTATGACCATGTGAGCCACACACCAAAATGTTCATAAAGCCATTGGGCAGTACACCACATACTCATCAGACATCCCCAGGAAAAGGGGCTCCAAAACTAGCTTTCAAACAGATGCTCCCAGCAGTCCTATAGGAAAGCACCACTCCCAAGGAGAACAGCTAGACTGCAAGATAAGCAGCTGAATTCTGGGACCACAGTGACTGTCAGAGATAGCATCTTTCAGTGGCTTGCTTCCTCCCAGAGCTAGGTATTTGGATGACATAGCAATGAGAATAATCTTACAGCTCCACTGCTATGCACATGACATAAGCTTGCTAACACTGCTTATATCTAAAGAGCCACCACAGTTTCAGAAGAACTTTGCCTCTTCAGTGTCTTTGTAGCATGGAAATCGTGAAACGTACAGGTTGGGCCTCAGTTCTAGGACCAGGCATAGCTGAAGTGTACTGGGTGCTGCAGATAATAAAATAAAGCTAGAAATATATTTGCAAGTCTGGAGCTAACAGGTCAAATTTGACTCCAAAATTGCAAGGCGTCTTTTCTATATTATATTACTCTGCAATTTCTTCCTTTACAGCTTTTCTTTTTCCTTTTCACTTTATAGTTTTCTTTCAGTACTATCCAATGTACTTGTTGCCTAATCAGATTGAAGCATGACTGACTGAGACAGTGAATTTGCAGTACACACAGGACAGTAATACAGCTGCAGCTAGTTTAGCCTGACTGCACTTTATTATAACATTGCTGATGGCAATACAATCATATTAGAGGAAGATATGGAGAGCTGAAATGGCTATTTTTCAAAAGTAGTTGGCATTATAAAATGATTTGATTATAAAGTACAAAAACTTCCTGAAGCAATAAAAGCACTATGCTTTTCCCATACTAAGATATGGCATAATGGCACACAGTTGTCCACAGTTCCTCTTTTGGAAAAAAGATGAGAACTACAAAATATCTTTGTATCACACAATACTTTTTATTACACTCAAAGAAAAAGTAAAAGTAATGTTATGAACGCTGAATGAGACAAAAGTCAAAAAAGTGTATTTTATTGTTGGAAGCTTCCTTATTAAGGAAGGAACCACTTGGTACACTTCAAAATCCAAATGTCCTAACATTGACAAGCCAGTTTCGATACCAAATAAAATCATAAAACCATCAGCAGGGCCAGACAGAATGGTTCAAAATGTGTTTTTCTTTACAGACAACATTAAAAACTATAGTTTTATTCATAACTACTAGAAATGGGGGGCTTTGAATGGCCAATTCAAGTGGCACTTCAGGCGCTGCATAGAACCTATCCCTCAAAAGTGAGAAATAGAAAGGTTTTATCCCCACAGACCTCTTGTATTTAATTTGGTGAAAGCAAACTAAGAAAAACAGCAAAAGATTTCCATCATAAAATCATTCCATCATATTACTGCTTTAACAAGCTAATAATCAGAGATTGTGCAAAGCATTTATCAGTACATATGCAGTCATTTCTCATTTTTGAGGTTAAAATTTTCTTTGTGCTTTGAAGTGGTCCAGCTTCTATACCCAGAGCGCTTTCATTCACATTGTTTTGTCCAGGCCGCTTGGCACTTAAATGCTTTAGCTACAAGAATGTGATAACAAAAAGAAATGTCTGTTAGATCTGTGGTTCATCCTCTTACAACTCTGCTACAGACTGCTAGAATAGACTAAAATGCGTTATTTATATTCTCTATGTTCTTCACTGTTTCTACATCCTTCTCAGGAAACATTTCAGTAAAAGCTTTTCAAATCTCAGTCCTGTGACAGCTTTCCAAGCACTTGTTTTTTGGGGCTGATATTAAAGAAAAACTAACTGTGACTTTACTCTCTTTCAAACATTTTGGCCTTAGCAACAAGGAAATGTTTTCTAACGTTATTGCCAAATGCATATTGACATTGTGTAATCTTCAGCTTCTTTTGGTCAGTTCTCCTTAAGAAATTTGAGAATTATGTGCTACCCACCAAAATGAACATTATTTTCAAAAAGGGTATGAGAATGAATAAATTTGAACTGTACTGTATACAACTGTGGAAATATTGCTGTAACATAAGATACCAACAGCACACTGTGACATGGACAGGGTATGCATGTCTAAAATGACATTATACAGGTGATGCCTAATTTAGCAATAATTGTTTTCTCCCCATATACTGGAGTAGTTCCATCCTGCTAAAGAACTCCCTACATACTATTGGTTTATATATACACTCAATCACCTCTCTTACTAGTGAGGAACATGACACAGATTCTGAAACAGGCAATCTGTTGCATCTTCTTTCCTAAATTAGCAAGACAAATCAGAGAAAAAAAAATATTACAAAAGATTAGGTTAGTGAAATAACCAAACTGCAGGCACCATTGATCATCTCTCTTCTAAATGAACAGTCAAAAGATGTAAGAAAGAAACTGGACTGAAGATGGGACACAAAAGGTAGTTTATTATCCTAATTATGTTTGTCACCTTTTATAAAAAGTACATAGCTGAGAAAACACAAGAGATGGTGTTTTAGATTAGAGTGCTCTGTCATTCAGAGTTTTGGAGTCTTTGATAATCTGAGCATCAGAAGGAATAAAAAAATGCAGATATAAGACAAAGCAATGCATTTAACGACCAGTAAAGCACAGTATCTGCACAGCAAGAAAGTTTAAGAACATACTCATGTGTGTACACACACACACACAATCACAAAAAGGAGAGACTGGAAGTTCAAATTTGTATCAAAAGGTAAAAGAGACAACCTATTTTCCTTTCAATCACATGCCTCATACACAAAGACTTCCAGGACTTCCCTCTGCTTCTGCTTTTTCATTTCTAGTGGGAAAATAATACTCTGTCAACATACTGCTATGACATTCAAACTAAAGAAACAGCCTAACCTTCAAGTACAAACTTCTTTCTATTTAGCTAGAACTAATGAAATACCAAGAGTTCATGTAGGTGACTATCAAAAAACATTTTAGAATTTTACCCAGTTGCTTTGTAACAGGTAACAAGGTACAAAACACCATATGCTGTGATCACAAAAGCCAGTATCCTGTACACAGTAACTTTAAGCCTTCAGACAGTCCCACTAAAAATCGTGAAACTTTCGGAGACTCAGCTTATATTAATTCTCTTATTAGATCACGAAATAAAACCATTTATAGTACTTGGAGGAAACATGCTGTGTAATTTTATGGAATTTTCTGCATTAGCATCATCAGCATCCATGTTACCACAACACTGCTTCCCAAACACAGGCAGATAAACGTTAACTGTGCTCCCTCTCCAGAAATAGGCCACTCACCTGGCAGAGATACCCAAATTCCACAGGAAGCACTGTCTCAACAGCCACAGTGTTGTGGCTGCCAGTCTTTTGAGGAACCCCAAAGACATGCACATTTCATTATGAAAGAGGGCTGTAAATGGCAGCAGTTACTAGGACTCAACCACTCCCACAGGAGTGTTAGCACTGTCCCAGAAAGATAAAATCTCAATAGAAAAATTTAGAGGGAGCTGAAAATAATTATACTTTAGAAACTAATTTTTAAAAAACCCCAACCATATTCTAGAAAGACAATTCCTCTTTTGGCTTCCTTTACTCACAGTCATTTGTTTTACCTAAGAATCTGCCTAGATGCAGGAAAGCTTATTTATTTTTAAATTAATGCATTCTCCTTATTTATACTGATGACAAACTATTTATTTTTTAATATGTCTAAAGCATAGAAGATGAGCCTGAAGTTCTACATGGAATGCTGCAATAGACTTTGTGGGAGTTTCATCCTTCACAACAGAAATGCTTGAGCAACTAATCATAACTCAGTAAAGTTTCTGCAGTATTTCTATTATAACGGTTATGTCTCTGGACGTGTGTGCTGTCCCAGGAGTATTGTTCTGGATTGATTAGCATCTTTATAATGAAATGCTCAATTACAGCTTTGAAAGAGGTAATTATAAAGGGAGTGTGCATTTTCCAGTTAGGGATTTTGTTTTGATTTTTTTTAATTATCAGTGCATGAAAGGCAGCTGTAGAAGTTCTGACTACACTGTCACCTCTTCAGAAAGAAACTATGTTTTGTTGCTCTCGCTGTGCATAAGCTAAATTGAATTTCTAGTTATGACTGGTATGGGATTTTTATTTTCAACTGTCAGTGTGTGCAGCCAGCTGTAGCCAATTTTCCAATATTTTGAAAAGCCTCATTTGAAGTATACAGTTGCGAATGACTTAGGGACCTTGTCATTAGTCAAGAGAAAACTTTTTCAAAACATTTTCCAACTACACTTCTTCAGTGTAAAAGAAAATAAATGTGTAAAGAAAGCTACAAAATATGGATTTTCTGCATAACTTCAGCAGCAGATGTAAAAAGGGCAAGCGGATTTTGGGGACATGTCTATATTATTCTGTTTTGAAGACAGCTGTATCATCTTAATGTTGTTAAAATTAATTTCTGCAAAGGAAAGCGAATCATTTTTCCTGAGGGTTAACAGCAACTGAGGAGGTGGGGAAAGTTCTTTTAATTTCAAGGGTCAGAAGTCAGGAGAAAAAAACTGTAAATATTTCCCTTCCTTAGTACTCTGCATGCTGCAGCAAGCCATCAATTTTAAAAGAGGTTTTCTACTGAAGAAACTTACTCAGCTGTTGAGATGATGTGTTAGTTTCTATTGCTTCCTCACCTCTGGTGCTAGAAGATACACTATTGACAGGAGAATTATGCTTTTATGTGTTTATTTTTAAATTAGAATAACAGAAACAATCGGATCAAGTGAAAAAATGTAAGGATGTATTCCAAGCAATCTCTAACCCCTTGATAACCAGAATTCCTCAGCCCTAATCTGTCGTATAATAGATCCACCTCTGCAGTTAGAAAAAGGTTAAAGATGCTTCTGGAAACAGACACATGCAGGTCACAAGTTAAAGGACAAGGGGAAGACAAAAGTAGATAGGCTCTGTGTCTTAACCAGAATATAAAATCTGAAAAGGTCATCTTGTTCAGGTACCTGGAGATGAACCTATCATGCTTTTCAATGTCCACAGTGTGCACACTGTTACCTTAGTCTACATTAGACATTTTTCGTCACACAAGTAATTTTCTAGTTATCAGCACTGTGGAAGCCAGGACTACCTCCACAAATCATGTGACTATTGCCTCTTCATTTTTTTAAAGACTCTGGAGCGAAAAATAAAAAATTTGCTTCAAGCATTACTTTTCTTTTTTGCAAGTCAGCTCCTTTAAGTATCAAATAAATGTGAATCACCATCTTTACATTTTTACTAATTCACCTCTTTTTTGAATTTTTTTTTTTCTTCTTAGCATATCTAAAAAGCCCAGAATGTAACAGTCCAGTCATGTCTCAACTATTGTACTACCACACAGACACTTCCACATCAAACAATATTATTTGAAATGGTGTAATGGAAGCACCAAACTTCTACCAGTGTGGAAGAGACTGCCTAGGATCTAGGACAAAGATGTATACTCATTTATCAAAGTACTGAAAATTACAAGGAATTCTGGAGGACAGCTTGTATTTATCTATATAAAGTTCACCTTACACCTTGTCTGCATTCAAATGTATTGGTGCAATCAATTTGTTCTTGGTTTGTTGGGGGTTTTTTTTGGTAATCAATTCATTTTTATCTAGAAAGCTGCCTTTATTTCTGCAGCTGAGATCTCAAATAAGCATGTTATTCAATAGTCCAAACAGCCACCTGATTTTGAATTTAGCATCCAGAAACAGAAAAACGCTAACTGTAATGCTAGCTTTTCTCAAACTGGTTCCAAGAAACGTTCTGCTACCTGCCTTTTTCTAAACCTCTTCCAATAGCTAGAGAGAAGACTGCCTGAAGTTCCTTGAGGGAAAAAAAAAATCAAAATCCTATGTTGATACCAAATCTTCACACTTAAAATCAATTCATCACTGCACAGAATTACCACTGAATAAATTTACAAATGTGAAATTTCATTCACAAACTCATTAGAGAAAGTTTAAAGCAACAAATCATGATCAAACCAATTACAGTAATTCCTACAATCCTGACTCTCACATAGAAATTGTTAGTATACGGTATTATTACACACATTTCAAGTTCTTCAAATATTATTCAAATTACTTTAACAATTCTATGATAGTTTCAGTGTCTTACAACTGTTTCATTAGAGGCACAGTTAAAAAAATAATCTGCCGTCACACTGTCCTGCTTCATGTTTTGTTTTCTCCAAAGTAGTCTTTTAATTACGTAACCACTGCTACCACCCTCAGTGGTTCCTACCTTTTCCTCACAGTAATACCCAAGAGGTCTTTAACATTGAAATCCCTTGGAAATCAGGCACATTTAAAAATACATAGAAAAGAGAGAATGGAGGACTGTGAAATCATGTTGGAAGTAATGTCTTCATTACAGAGTAAAATATCAGCATACAGAACACGTATGCAACATATCTATAGCAATATCCAACTGCACATACATGGAATGGTATCCTGTGCTATCACTTTGCAGTTAATCAGTGTGAATTATTGCTTATAATGGATCTGCAATGAAACAAATAATGAGCAAACACCACATGCACAAATACTCTCCTGAAAAAGGATTCTTTCCTGACTCAGTATCTTTGGACCCTGACTCAATAACATTGGACCCTGATCCTAACAATCTAAGAATCCAATATTCCACTTAGACACAGCAAAGCCAGTAAACATCAAAACAAAAAGTAATGTTCAAGTAACTGAGATAAATGGACTGACCCTTCCACTGCCTCACAGGAGGTGAGTTCTCTAGATCCTAAGTGATGTTTGCAGCTCTTCTCATTAAAAAAAACCCACCACCTTTAAGCAGACAAATGCATGGGGACATCCTACTCAGTCACTTCCTTTCAAAATTCTTATTTCCCCCACTGGAAAACACTTGCACGTCCACTTTGCAATGGCATGTCAGTCTTCACCACACCTATACAAACACATCTATACTGCAAGAAGCACTAACTACCAGAATGACTAATTACCACTGACTTTCGACAACAGAACCTACTTGTCTGTCTCATGCTTTTTTTCCCTGACATTATTGCAGACCTTTTAATATGAAAAAAACAGATCTATTAGCAAGACTTTCTCCAGTCATTGTGCAGGCACACAAATTCAATCATCTTTTCTAATGAACTGGGAAGTGAAAACGCAACTTTATCTTTTCCTTAAGGTTATTTCAGCATGTCTCTTTTGAGTCAGATGCCAAACAAGAATTTTTGTTGATGCATAGAGTATGTATTTGGTGAGGCTGTACTTTTACACATAGATACATTTACTTGCACAGATGTATTTATACAGATATGTAGATACATTTACTTATATATCCTTAAATCATCAAACTAAAATCAACTACAGAAAATGCACTTGTTTCCAGGTCAAAACTTTTTGATCTCTTAGTCATAGTGACATCACTGTTACATTAATCAACCTGAGTGTGAATGACAGACCAGGATGCAGATTGGCAGAGCTCACTCTGTCTCAGAGAAATTATCTACAGTTTACAATATCCACTGCCCAAGCCTGACTTGATGAAAAAGGCAGACATAAAGCTAAATTTAAAAGATAATATTATATGTCTTTCAAACAAGGAAAATTGCAGCAGGCTGAGTCCAGTGAATATTACCTCTTATCTGCTGCATCTGCTTTTGTTAGCAGTTCTTTCTGGAGGATTCTCCAGAGTGCTTCTACTATGTTCTCGTTCCAAAGAATCTAAAAGGTCTTTTGAATTTTTATCAGCAGACTGTGACATGACAGTAGACAGGATATACAACAAATGGAAGTGACATAAACATATGTTTACTAACATTACATTTAACAAATGTCCTAAAAATACCAATGTAAAACTGTAAGGTGCATATGTATTTAGTTCTTATTTATATAATATATAGATAAGATTAATAATAAATTTATTATTTTATACATATATAACGTGTATGTAATATTTGTATCTTATATGTATTTACTATATTAAAAGTATGTTGTGTATAAACCCTGAGAGACCTCCATTTGTTAAAGCCTCTACTTCCAGCTCATTCAATGCTTATGATCCTTCCTAATTTTTTGTATGCTTCTTCCACATGTGAATACAAAAGCACACAGTTCCCTAGCCTGTGGAAAAAACGTTTAGACACATTCCCTTTCTTAATACCTATTCCCTGTGCAACTAAACCAGGCAAAGCTACCAGAACCATGTAAGTCACCTAAGGTCAGGTAAACATTCTCTTTCTAACTCATAAGAGGAAAAACTTGCTTAATTTTAACTTTATTAATGGAAGATATTTTGAGAAATAGGTATTACTACCGTTTGTCAAAAAAAAAAAGGAAATGCATGGAATGGTAGCAAAAGTTCTACACCTCTCTTTCATTCTGTATAGGTCATTATGCAGAAAACAGACCTTGGGCAACGAAGGTCCATAAGAAGTAGAAATTCATTCCTAGATCTAAACTTACGTTGCTTTATATTTGTGCCAGAAGTCCTTTATAAGAATTAAAGATGAAATTGCAAAATATTTCTAAATTTAAAAAGGACACATTGAATATAGAAAGCATGAAGCTATATAATTACCTGAAAAATCAAAAAGGCTGCTCATTCAACTTTGTAAAATTATGTTTTATCAATATCTTCTAGAATATTAGTATTAAATTAATAACAATTATAATAATTTATATAGAAAATATTAAAATAATAATAAAATTTGTAACAGATCTCAGCATATCTTTATGACAACAAACACATACATTTTAATACATTTGAGTATTTTCCTGATTGTATTATTTGCTAAAGCTGTAACACTGCAGCAGGAATAATCTGGAGCAAGCATCAATGCCTCAGAAATAAACTAGGCTGTGAAGAATACAAATTCACCACAACAATCATAAATCATAGAGACAAAGGAAAGATAGTCTCTTGAATTAAGAGTTTATTTTAATCTTCTTTTGATTATAATAGCTTTAAAGGCCAAAACAGTAAAGTATCACCCTTGTTCCCCAAAATCCAAATTCATACTGCAATGACAAGGACAGAAAACTCAGAATAATTAAAACTTGAAGTAATACCTCATTTCGTCCATATTCTGATGGTAATATAAACACACTAGCAAGGAAAACACCTGTTTAATGACCACATGATATAATGAAAAAGAATACATTTTTTTCTAAAACTCAATGGCTACTCACAGAACTTATTTTACATACATGTTTTGTTCATTTTTTAAAAAAAAAAATAATAGCCTGAACAGAACATAGAATAATTAGGGAGAAAAACCCCAAACATTGGTCAATATATACAAACTCATGGGTTTTTTAGCAAACAAAACTAGCAATCCACAATTGATAAAGAATAAAATGACTTTGATTGAAAGACTATGTTCTGCCAATTGTATGTTCTAGAACAACACTTTGTTTATCATAAAACATGATCTCCAGGACTGGTTAAATCATGAAAGCTTCTAATGGTTATTACACCATGGCTTCATTTTATCCCTTATTCTGTAGAATACAGATAAGAAAATTATTACTACAAAATTCAGCAAATAAGGCTATGCTCTAAAATTAAAGCATGAAATTAAGCTGGCTGGCCAACTTCCATTGTTTGTTGTACTACAGAAAAAACATGCTCCCTTCAAAACCCTAATACAATGCAGTCTTTTAGCCCACATTAAATCATACATATTTCCTCTACTCTGATACTGTAAAAGCCACAATATTTCAGAACAGATGTTTAAAAAGAATCTCACAATACAATAGGTGTCAGAAAACAAATCTCAATAGAAAATATTTTTAAAGTCATGTTTAAGTCATTAACGTGATAGTAAATTCTACAAATTTCATCTATAGTTACTGAACTGAATTTGCAATTCACGCCATTTGTTTGTGCCCTTTACAAATTTCAATCTTTATCTACTGTTGTTGACTTGTTTCAGCACAAGGCAGATTCTTATAAGCTTTGTTTCATATTTCTTTTAATGAATCACTTAGTGATATGCCATAATTTGAGAATTTTTCCTGATCTCAGAAACGAAATAGTTAACATATACACTCATGTCAAAACCTGCATTAGCACTAAGCTAACAGCTGAACACAGAGAGGAGGACTTTCTTACAAAAATGAGCTAGCAAGACACTCTTAAGTTTCCCAAATTTACTGTAGGCCAGGATCTTCACTTGCTGATCTTCAAGTTTACACAAAGTATTAAAGATTATCTAATGACCTTATGTATTTCAGAAATAAATCTCTCCCCTTGGTATAACTGATGTCAGTCTTGTTTTTCCTATGAAAACGAAAAAAAAAAAAAAGAAAGCCCATATCTTAAAAGTATACACTTACGAGGGAAACTCTTTCATAAAACTAGAAATCCATGTGACTAGAAATGACAAAGAGTGAATTACATGAGTAGAATGGTCTGCTTCAAATGATTTTAACAATGTCAGCATTGAAGTACTGCTAACCACTCAGGAAACACCAAACACTTCCTTAAAGAATCTCAGACCAAACATTTCAAGACCAGAACAATCTCAACTGTATTCTACTCGGACAGAACTAAAAAGCAAAATCAAGTCTAATTTTGTTGGAAAACTAAGAAGGAAGTGGTCTGAGACAGAAGGCTGCTATCTATCCATCATTCCGAAAAGCTGAGAGTGAAATGTCATAAATATTCTTATAGTTTGCCAAATAATCACAATGTGGACTTTTGAGATAGTTCATGTAGTCACCTCAGAGGATATGGCAAGGTCTTTCATATATGTATTTTTACCATAGTACCCAATCATTTATAAAAGCTATAAGTTAAAAATGAGCTTTGCTTAATTTAGGTCAATATTTGAGGAAGATAAATACCTAGTTTGTCTGATTCTCTCCTCCCTCTGTAAAATAGAAAGGAACAGTGCTATCCTTGCAGATTTAAAAGGCATTATTTAGCTTAAAGAAAAGATAAAGACTGATTCCCTTTCCCCTCCAAAAAACCTCCTCCAGTAGATACAGTAATTCAGAACAGTTCATAATTTAATGTCACTGTAGTCTTAGATTGTTAATACACAATAACAATATCTTTTTCAAAAATGAAAAAGTTTTGCCTTGACATTTTATTAATTAAAGTTTTCTCAGTTTTTATTTAACATGTCCAAAAATTTATTTGAAGTTAGAAAGCTAAAGTAACAATCACAGTTAAACTGAATAGTCTGCCTGGTGTCAAATGATGTCACTTCTCACCTGAAGTGTAAATGGCTTCAATTTCTGTTTGGCAAAAATAAAACTGCTTCAGAAGTGCTAATGAACTAAAAAACTCTACTACTGATACACTGTTATGGCACGGTTGACCACAAGCATTGAGATTACAGAGGGAAAGAGGATGAAGGCAGGCATATGTAAATCTTTAACATAACTGGACAAGCTGAATGGGACACTTAGAAAAAGAAAAACAAAACACCAAAATAAAACAAAATATTTCAACACAGAGTTGTTGCATTTCCTGATAAAAGTGGAACACTTCCCCAACAACAAGGCAGCAACAAAAGTAACACCTTTTAGGAGCATGGAAATAATCTTCATTAGTAGCCTCCAAGCAGGATGTTTGTCTTTCAATAATGTCATCTCTTACCTGTCCTTATATTTGACATTTCTGGAAAGATTATCTTTCAACGGGAAATATATGGAAAAGTAAAATGTAAAAATTATCTTTGATAGAGAAGGCTGATTTTTTAAGAAGGATATATGAGATTTCTCTAAGTATGACTTTCTGGCTTGGCTACTACTAGATATGGTCAGCTACCAAGTCAGAAAACTATTTACTAAAGAAACATAGCAGACTAGGTCTTCATCATTTTTTAACCAGAAAGGTACTATGAAGAACTGGAACAGAAGCAAGCAATGCTAGAGATTAATCTTCTAGGGACTGGAAAGTGACAATAAAAGCAAAGGTAATATGTTTAGCCCTTTCTACAAGGAAAGGTGGAAGACATCATACATGCACAGACCTTTAAAATATTTCCCCTTAATGCTGTATGAGATGTATGGTGTGCAGAGCCCAAGTACAGTGTTCTTATATTAAAAGTACATTACCAGCACCAACCTATGTGTTTAAACCAATCAAACTTTCTTGCTTTCTGCCAGCTACGAACAATTACATAAATCCTAAAAGAAATTATCAGGGCATTACAGGTGTCTCATTTGCAGTTGTTGTACAAAGAAGTCAACACAAAACAAGCATGTCACCTCTTCCTTCTCTTGAAGAAAAATCCCTTAAAGCTGATACGTGCATTCCCTGACTTGTTCTAGCAATTTGCTATTTTCTATTCTGAGTACAGTGTTGTTTGATAATTGTTTGATAGAAATTGTTGATTTATTCCTCTGACAAACAGCACTATTTTACTCAAAAGAAGACCTAACCCTAACAGATAATTAATTGACTATGTGTAACTACTTGTAACATATACTTGATAAAGGAAGTCTGTTTAAGAACAGCTGCATCACACAGTATTAAGACTGTTAAACTTCATTTACAGCCCTCCTTGTTTTATTACCTTTTCCCCTTTACTATGCAGAGAAAACCTTTTTTTTCACTAGTGTTCAGATGTGCAGTGATTTTTCCTTATTGAAAAAATTCTAAGTTGTTATATTTTATAGTTTTGGCAACCATACAATCCCATCCCTGCAAGCTCAAATAATCCTCATTCAAATTTTTGCAGAACAAGCTAAATTAATATCTAGACTAAAAGGGCAAGCAACATGATACATGAAAGGCTGCAAATCATGACCTAATGGTGAAAGAGAAGAATCAAGATCCTTCACTAATGCTCCTACTGCTAGTCACAACTTCAGACAACCCTCATATATCATTCCAGTATTTTATGTTCTGAAATATTCTTTGTCCCTCTTACCCATACAGACATACACACAAACACCTTCAGAGCACCTGGATTTGAAGGTACAGAGTAACATTCAGACTGCAAAACAGCTCAATTATTTCAGCCACAATCTAACACATCACATACTGAAATTTTAGAACGAGAGTATTCCCATTAATTTAAGCAGAAGTATTGGCACCATGAAGTTAAACAGGCGTCAAAACATTTTGTTCCCTTAGTAGCAATCTAAAAGTCTAGTCAGTGTGCAAACAAGGGAATCTTCTGGATATGTACTAAGAGTTTAAAAGGACAACCCACAAACACATACAAAAAGGCATATATTTTACACTTATCAGGCCTGGTTCTTCAGCACAACATTGCTTACTTCGCAGCAGCTAATAAATCTTTCAGGGAACAAAATATGATTGAAACTTTTTCATAGATTTTCTAACATGGAACTTGGTCTTCGTTTTCAAAACAAAATATGCTTCTTTATTTTAATGTGATTTAATGTTAGTACCATCTGACAGGTTTCTAAATAGTTTTCGACTTATTCAGAAGCACAGTTGTTTATCCTAAATATTTGAGCTACTGGGTTGAAAAATGTGAACTGTGCTTTTTTCAATTATATGTCTACTTAGAGCAAGACAGTAAGTTAGCACACGGTGATGAATGCATGAAGCAATAGCAGTGTCAGTTCACACAACAGAATGGCAAAAATGTCGGGAATATAGATTCAAAGAGCAATTGTTAAAATATCTGAAATTTTTTATTATTATTAATGTCAGAGTATTTACTGTTGTATGTGGCTGATAATGAGTGTTTAAGGCCTAAGATATCCAAATTCCTCATCATCAAATCAGGAGTGTCTCATATTTGCAATTGTTAATTAATAATATCTCACAGCCCCAGTAATTGAGGCTAGTTTGTCAATCCTACCTCTACTTCAGCCCATACAAAGAAGGTTGCCACAAACAATGAACCATAGGCAAATATTTCAGCATCATTCCCAGTCACATTCAGAGCACTGCATTTATTAGTGTGTTTCCTTCATATGATGTTAAATGTTAACATCCATATTCTCCATATTTCTTTTAACTACTGCTACAGTGGGATCCACTTCTACACTTGGCAACCATCTGAGAAAAAAGTCTACTGAGGGCTGAAGAAATTAAACTGTAAGATCTCATCCTCTGTAGTAATACCGGAAATATTGCCATTCGGGGAACAAAACACCTATGGCAGTGATTTCCAAAGGAAGATGAGCCCTTCCTAACCTTCAGAAAAAAACTTTTAAAGAAGCGATCATTGTAACCTTTCCTTTGGGATCATAAGGGACAAGCAAGGAAGGTGCTGCTTTTCACCCATACCCAATGAAAACCACAACTCCTGAGGCGGTGTTACTACACACACACCCCCCATTCACAACAGCGTTTTTCTAGTTTATGTCTCTTCCTTTTCAACAAGACGAAATTAGCTCTCTGTTGAAGAGCATCTAAGACTCACTCATGGATGACAGGATGTCCTAACATCCCTAACTGGGATGAGAGGGGCAGGCCTGAGGAGGGGGTGGCACAGGCACAGGGCAGGAGGAGGGCAGCCGCTGACCTGGACCAGTCACATCCAGTTCCAGTCACCTCCATCACACACCAAAACAACCCAGCCTGTGCCAAAAACAAACCAACCAGACAAGCTTGTGCTGCCTTTGCAAATGCATATTTAATAAAGTGCAGAAACTGCCAGGGACACAGAAGAAAGCAGGAGATGCTCAAGCTGCAGCAGACATGATGGCAGAGCACAGGAGTGAAACACCAGGGTAGGAGTGTCACTGGAGAAGAAAGACATGCAAAAGGAGACACCTGAGCTGAACTGCAGCAAAGAGATGCCCAGGCAGGGCTGAAGCAAGGAGATGCCTTAGCAGGGCTGCAGCTAAGGTATGCTCAAGCTGGGACAGACACAGACAAAGGAGGAAGGTACACCCTCGAGGGGAAAGCAGCCCACGGAGGAGCCCACACTGGAGCAGCTGAGCAAAAAACAAGGAGGGACAAAACAAGAAAAGAAACAATCAGGCATTGATCCCAAGCTCCTGTGCCACCTGTCACCTCGCCGAAGGCACAGGCGGTAACGTGCCGAGGGGACTGGTAGACAGAAAAAGGGGAGTGTGAAGGAGGTGTCTAGAAAGGAGCTGTGGTGCATTTGTCTAAGTGTTGTTTTATTGCTTATCTTTATTTCTCAATACTAGATTCAATGGTACGTCAATTGGCAAGTAAATAAATACTATAAAATTCCCCAACGTAAAACTGTTTTGTTGCCCACAACATATATTCACTTAAATTTCCTTGTGCAGAAGTACCTCCAAGCACTATTACCATCTATGTCTTATGGATGGGTCTGGAGCTTTACTCTATATTTCTTAGTCTACAACTAACCATGCTGAGAAAAAAATAGCACTCTGACACACCCAGGCCCACACTGTATCAGCATGAATGCCCTGGATACTCCCATAGACATACTCTTCTGCAGCAGTAATCCTCTTCCGAATTACAGATTTTACAAAACAGTTTCAAGACATAATAATTCTGTGCATTTTTTTTAATGTAACATAGAAATCCGTGAAAACAACTTGTCCAACTTAGGGGTGGGTATATGCAATCACTGGTTACTTTTTATTCCCATTCCAGACAAAACAGAGGTGTCCCAGATGACCACATGCCAAACAGATCTCTCTTAGCGACAAAAAGAGCAAGCAGGTGGCTCTTGCAGACATGAATGTAAAGAGGAGCCAAAACATGCCCCTCCACTTAGACATAGCCAAAAATCGCAAACTAGAATGCTTGCTGAGAACATTACAAATCACAACTGGAGACACCTGTATTTGATCAAATTCTAATATTACTTTCTTTCAATAAGCATAAACCTCATATAATGCTGATAACAAGTAGAAGTTTTAGTATCACCTGGGAAATATCCAGATCATCTCAGCGCATAATTGGCCTGGGTGATTAAAATAACAAAAAAAATTATTTTTCTTTTTCCCTTGAAAGCTGAAATAATCTTTATTTATTTTTAAAACTGTAGTATGTGAAGCCAAGGGACCAAATTCAAAATGTAAACCTTTGGCTGCCTTTTGGATCTAAGTACAATATCTGCTTGTGCTGAAGAAGCTGGGAAGAGTAACATAATAAAAAAAAAATTCATTCTATCTGAGAGAAAGTACTCTGTAACAATCAATAAAAACCAGCCTCATATAATGTCATAATTTCTCAATACTATAGAGTATACAATTCATGCTTTCTTTATAACACCTCTCTCTGGTTAACTTCATTCGTTAAAATTTCCTGAATTACTATGACTTTAAAAATTACAATTTAAAAATTCTAATTTTAGTATTAATCAAAAAACAACAAAACATCAAGTTATCACTAAGCGCACTATGTGAATGCACTAAAAATAAAAATTAAGTATCTCTAGTCACCACAGCTGCCAGAAACTAGTATCGATGTGACAGCATATAAACTGTGAAATGCCAGTAAACTGTGTCAATTATTCTGGTATGTTTGTTTATTGCTGCTTCAGGATATTACAGAACAGATTTTTTTCGTAAGCTATCTCCATGTACCGTAAGTGTACACATCTTGCCTGTCTAAAAAGCCTTCTGGGAATTACTAATTTGTGAATGATCTCTTCTGTGTCCAATGACAGTTATAGCTACTAACCAAATGCAATGAACTTGGACATTAAGGTGTTTGCTTTTTATTTCCCGAAAATAATTTTATAACATTTTTGGAAGTTTTGAGTATATGGGAAGCCTTTTGCTAAATTATTTTATTCAAATAAAGGGCTGTCATTAAAAAGCACAAATCACCAGTCTCAACATTTAGACACATGTTTTAAGACAACTGGAGCTCTCTGGTACAATCAAATAAGTAAGATACTTCAAGACACACTCTTCTTTCCAAGGTAAACAAATGAGAGAGAGGTATCCTACCCTAAGTGGAATAACATTCAGATACTATCCTCTAATGCTTATCTGGGACTAGATTTGCGCAGCCAGTTAATCTCATCTTCAGGATGGTTGGCTGAGTAGTACATACAGATGCACCAACTGCAACACACTTATTTCTGAATCACACAAGATCTTGTCTGAAGACAAGGTAATTCTATTCAGACTGAAAAAAAGATGCAGAGCACAACTATTTTGGAAAAAAAAAAAAAGCAAGCACACTAAAGAAATAAAGAAAATATAATAAAAAATTAGGCAACAAACATGAAAACACTATTTTTTCCAAAGGCTGTCCTTATTTTTTTTTTCCCTCAAGTGACAGAAAGAAACATGTTAACATTATCCAAATGTAATACTGAAGGTAGTACTTCAATCAAGTGTACCACAGTATATTCTTTGCATTTAGTCCTATTACATTGGAAAGAACAGTTATGAACTGATGATACAGATAACATCAATTACAACTCTTTCTAAAAGTATATAGACGTCTTTGGTACATCCATTTTAAGACTTTCTAAAGGTATACAGGCATATTTGGCACTCTCCTGAATACAAGCAAACCGTTTCCCACTGTCTGTAGAAGGTTTAGGGCTCGCCCTGCACCCTCACACTAGCCTGGGTCTGGTTGGAGATTAATACATGAACAGCACAATCTTTAGATGACAAACAGACTGAACAGCTGAGAAAGAATAAATTGAGGAAAAGACAGGTAATACAATTTAGAATATGTTCATAACTTTTTTCCTGCTGTGGTGCACCATTTGAGTCCCTCACAATAACCCTTCACCTTCTAGAAATTACCAGATTTTAACACTTGGCAGAATTATTAAAATACCTTCACCTGATTTCTACATAGTACAAAGCATGGTATTTCAACTAGTATTTTAGTATCAAGATGGTAACTCCTATTACTGATGCACGTTTTTTTAATAAAAGCATCCAGTCTTGACAGAATGACTTCATATAATCAATATTCCATCATATATTCAATGGTTAATTAGCTCATTGTTTACAAATATTACCATATATTATAGAAAAAGTAAAATGACTCCATCACTTATTCCCAGGAGAAATCTTTTTTTTTTTTTTTTTTTTTCAAACAGGCAATACTTAAAGAGTTATTTCAAATGATAGTGTTCCAAGCACAAGCAGAAAGTATGGATAGCTGGAGGGCACCCCAACCAGTTTTTGCTGACTACTTCATCCCTGCCTCTAAAATTATCACATGACTGAATTGCAGTTTCACCTTGCAGGGAGAGCAATTAGTTTGCCTACTCCTTTCCCACTGGAGACAGAACACCAGCCTCCCACATTTCAGACACATAGCACAGAGCAAATTTTCCCATGCTGATTTAAACAATAATAGTTGGATTACATTTAATTGTAGAGTTCCTCCAACCATGCTAAACCATCCTCCTACTAATCCCAATGTTAGAAGAAATACATAAAAGCCAAAGTAGGTAAAAATAGAAGCGCAAAGCATTTATTTACTTTTTAAAGTACTTCTATTGTGCTTCAATATTGAAAAACTATATTCAATCCCTATAGTTAACTTCACCATCTATTGTGAGAGAGATGTCTGCCTGATTTTTAATGATCATTCTTAATCTATCCTGGTATTTTCTCAACAGCAGTGTCAAACAATGCATTAGTGACAAATTCCCCACACTGTGCCCCTTCAGCCCTTGGAGTTTAACTCCTCTCACATTACAGTATTTATTGAATTCCCAAGCCAAACGGCGTTCTGCTCCATAAAACTCTGACAAGTGGACTCTGCCAAGCTAATAACAGCTTCATTCTGCTGAAATAAACTTATTTCACTGCGGCAAACAAAACGACATGACCTGGAAAGGTTATTTTTAACTGGGTAATGACTCAACTCAAACCAAGCTTCTCTCACTACCTCCTGAATACTGTTAAGACAAATTTCTTAAATGTAAATGTGTCCTCACACCAGTTTTCTTCTCTGTTGCACTCTCTGGACATGGTTACGGCAAGTATTGTCAAGTCTGTGTTGTCAGATTTTCTTATTCAATAGGTCAGTAAACTTATAAAACAATGCCTAGTGAGAATACTCAGTGTAGTGACATAGCTGCAAAACTCATACAAGGAGGTTGTGTTGTTTTTTCCCCCCATTTTAACACTTTTTTTCTATTTCGTTGACAAAGTTACATTAAAATTGCCTTAATACACACAAAATTTGAGAAGTATCGCTTTGAGACTCATTACTCGATGTTTTAACAGCTCTCCCCTCTTAATCTTACACTAATGTTGACAACACTGCCATTACAGAGGTATAGAGGATAAATGATAATTTGACCTTCCAGAAAGGCTACGACTTCTATGTGTATTTCAAGTTCTTCATAATGGTTATTCAGTCAGTGAATATTAGTGAGATACAATTCATAAAACAGCTTTTCCGAGCTACCTATATTCTGCTACTAACACTACGTGCTTTCTGCAGCCTACACCTACAGACTAACCATCAGTTTTAGGTTAGTTCTACATCAAGTCTCAGATGACTGGAGACCATGTGAGAACCTTTGTAACAGCTGGAATCTTGAACAAACACACTGTACTCTGCCAGGTCCATCTTCTGAGGGATTATAAAAGAAAGAATCCTTGACTGCAAACAGACAGGCTCCTTGTGAAGCAGTTCACTAAAGAATTGTTAGAATTCCTACTGCAAACAAAGGGAGAAGAATAATGATCATTCACCAAAATTATGAATTTCAGAGACTAAAAGAAAAAAAGAAAAAGAAAAAAAAACAAACAGGAAACTACAAGAAGAAGCACTGTCATTCTGTTAAGCAATGTGGTATGGTCTGTCCTTTATCAACAGTACTGGTGAAAAGTAAGGAATTTGAAATGGTGCCTGAAATTACCTAACATTAAGCTATAAAAATGCAAATAGCTATATCTATCAGGTAAGTTATCTTATTTCTTCCTTACATTTTTCTTATTTTTTTTCTATAAATGCATCAAGTCATTCAAAACACAGAACAACCAGAAGGTTTCTCAACAGACTGCCTCAAATTTATCAATCCAACCGTTAATTTTGATATTAACAACCCTTATTCTTAACCCTCGCCACAGAAGTTGCTAACAGTACCCTCGGCTGCATTAGGAGGAATGCTGCCAGCTGCTCAATGGAGGTGATTCATCCCATCTACTCAGCCATAGATTTTATACTTGTCTGTCTATTGAGAGTGGAAGATACAAATTCATTTATATGCTTGCTTGTTCTAAGAAATAATGTACTACTTACACGTCAGAGATCATGTGTCCTATGACTAGGAAAATTTGGTTTTGGCACAACATTAACTTCTTCTTAGACATTTATTTTTAAATTTTGCAATGTTCAGATTCACTTTAGAATGTCCAGCTCTTGGGGTACAGTGCACAAGCTTCAGTTCTCACTTTAAATATGTACTTTTTTGTTTTGTTTTGTGACAGAAAGAATGCATAAAATTTAAAAACTTACTTAGTCCCAAACAAAGCAGAACAGGTGTAATTTTAACTATTACAGAATACGGTAATCACCCATTTTGAAAACAGCCACCCTACTAAGATCTAATGAGAACACAACGATATTGCTATGACACTACTTCCTAGTTTGGTATCCTGCAGCATAACCTGCCACAGGCTTTGTTGATGTAGACCTCAGAGCATTTACATACCTCAGTTACTGTTTCATAAAATGAATGCAGGAATAGCAAGAGCATGTTATTTACTTCTTGATTGACTGAACTTACCCAGACTTCTAGCAAAAATCCTGACTTTACTAATCGTCTGTGTCTTAACACTACTTTTTTTGTTGATTGCAAGAGAGTGAGAAAGGTAGCCAAATCATGTAATGATGTTATCAATTGCACATTTTAATTCTGTGTTACTAATCACAGAATCACAAAATGTTTCAGGTTGGAAGGGAACTCTTGTAGTCATTTGGTAAAACACCCCTGCTCAAGCAGGGCCATGTAGAGTTGACTTCCCAAGACAATGTCCAAACAGCTTCTGACTGTCTCCAAGAATGGAGACCTCACCACCTCCCTGGACAACCTGCATTAGCACCCAGTCACCTTCACAACAAGAAGTGTTCCATGATGTTCAGATGGAACCTCCAATGTTTCACTTTATGTCCAATGACAGGACAGTAGACAATGGACGTATGCAGAGCAATGGTGACAATTACCTATTGTTCTGTCACTGGACACCACTGAAAAAAGCCTGGCCCCATTATCATTACACCCTCAGTCAGGTATTTGTACACATGGAGAAGATCTCCCCAAGCCTCCTCTTCATCACAGAGTCCAAGCTCTCTGAACCTTTCTTTGTAGGACAGGTGGCCCTCCTCTGCAGTCTTTCCAGTATGTCCATGTCTCTCTTGTACTGGGGGGCTCAGAACTGAACACAGTGCTCCAGGTGCGGCTTCACCAATCCTGGTAGTCAATAGGTGGTTGTACAGAGAATACTGCCAGCTTCAGAAGAGGAACACTCACAAGCACCAGACTGCCTTACAGTCTGAAAAGCTGTCTTACAAGATTTCTATGTACTGTTTTGTCTGGTGTTCAGAGTTCAGAGTCACCTTTCCACACTATCAACTTCTAAAATAAAAAAGGAATTATTTTGAGGCCACAAAGAGAAAAAATACAGTTCAAAGTTTTGTAAAGTTTATTAGAAACAACAGCAAGCATGATTTAAAAATGATTATTTAAGATACTTTTTTCTAAAAAATTCTGCAATTTTGTTGGGTTGTTTGTTTTTTTTTTTAAATACAGGCAAAGTGATAAATGGTAACACGTTTATAAAAATTAGCTAGAAATCTACTTATTACAAACACTGAAGTTTGCAGTGTGGAAGCATTTGAAGCCGAACTCATGAAATACTTAAAAACATGCTCGTGACAGAACCCATATTTATACAGTACACCCTCAAGAGCTTTCTTACAGGTGCTTAAAAACAAAAGGTTGCCAGAAACTTTATCTTTCTATTCAAACAATCTGTGTTTTTTAATAACTGAGATTAACTGAGGTTTATTTGTGTCATTGTGTTTATCTCCCTACTGAGATGTTTCTCTAACAGCAAACAAACTACTAAGGTTCTTCCTTTTATCTAAGCTCTATTGCTTTAAATATATTCGTAGGACATGATTTTTTATTTTTTAGCATTCAAAAATTGTTAAGGACATTCACTTGTTTGCAAGACAAATTTGAGAAGAGGACCCACAGCCTGTTCTCAGTGGCAATAAAATACACTAATAAAATGTTGTTCCAAAAAACCGTAACAAATAGATTATTATTTACAAAAATCCCAACTGGACAGCTATAAAAACTTCTTGATACTTTACAGGAACGGAAAGCATGACCCAAAACTGAGGACAGTTTCATGATTCAATATTCATGATTCCTTTAACAAAATCAAATTAATAGAAGCTATCTGGTATGTAATTGTTAAGTAGATGTATTAAAAACAAGCTACATACTGAGTCACTGAGGTCTAATTATTTGTGAAATCTGTTTATGTTCATATACTTTACTATAAACTGCTACTAATAAAATATATTGTTTATAAAATACTAGAAAAATTAAATTGAGAGATGGCCAAGCAGTCCTTCCATACTAGCTGAATGTCTTATACTTGGAGATTTCAAAAAATAAGGTGCTTATGTCTGTCTGAAAATTCACAACAGTTCACCAAAGTATCAGAAAAAATAAGATAAGAAATATTTTTTTAGAAACCCTAGAAAACAGATAAAAATCAACAAATAGATTTATTCATACAATTGAACCCAAATGCATACATGAAAAAATTATATGAAATCAATCTAAGCCAGAATGCCCTAATAATGATGATGTTGAACACGTAAAGATTGCATGCCATTTAGAAAGTGTACATATAGTTTAATAGACACTACGGCAATAAATTAAAATGATACAATGTTGCTTTTTATAGGCAAGGAAGTAGCATAAAACAACATATGAAAAGATACATACACTTGGTAAGAACCCAGCAAAATTTCACAAGAAATACACCTTTAGGTTCAAAACTAAAAATAAGCAGGTGAGATAGTCGTCAGTAAAATAAAGGCAGAAGACTCAGGAGCAGCTTTGTAAGGACAAATTTATGGAGGAAGACCACGGAGCTAAATATTGGCATGCTGCTTATACATTGGCTAAGTGACAATTAAAAGAAGATGTAACAGTCTGCAAACATTTGAAGGGCATAAGGAAACTGAGATGTAAGAAATAAGAGAAGAAATTGAGTGATTTTTAGGAGAACATTCTGGAAATAAAATGTATCATCAAGGCAAGAGGCCTTCTAAACAATATACAGGAAATCCCTCAAATTGGGTATTTGAAAATATTCTAGACAAACAGAAAATGTTAGCACAGAAAAAAATTACAAGTCAATGAGGATGAAGACCAGCACAGTTAATATTTTTTCTTTTTTTTTTTTTTTTCTCCCAGATAAAGCAAACTATAATGCAAGTTGCCATTGTTAGGGTTACTGTCTCCTTTGAAATAGTGTATCAGTCTTATAGTGCTGCTTTTTAGCACGTCAGCTAATTTTACCCTTCAAATAAAATACATTTCGTGCCTTTAAAAATACAACTCAATTCCAACTCTGTACTGTTTCAACAGAATATATCACTGACTCTAAACCTTTTTTCCATAATTAATATGTAGAACAAGTGTTTTCGGGAAGTCAATGACCAAAGTAAGAAAAAACTCATCTTGTATATGCATGAAAGTTCAAAAGCTCAAAGAAAGCACAGAAAGTATTCATATGACTCATGAAGGCTATGGCCTGTAAGGAACTGGAGATTAAAGCAAATCTCAGAGATCTTTTTCTTGGAAGGGGGTGAAAATTGGTTGAATGGTCAACAAAAGCCATGCCAACAAAGTGGTGAGACTGGAGTGTTAGAGAGAAAAAAGATTAAATCCAATAGATGCTTTTATGCCTGATCCAGCTTAAGCACACAAATAGTCCCAGGGATCAAGTGCTTTAAATTGCTTCTGTGTTTTACACAAACAAGCCTGTATGAAAAGATACAAAATGAGCAAGCAGAAGGCCTCCTGGAAGAGGTTTTAACAACAACCTCAACCTTGTCTACCATGATTTTGTGTTTCTTTAACATTTTCGGCCTTTGACTTTTGTGAGTTAGCTCCTAATCATCACTTGATATTGGCAAACTTTGCAGGAAAAAAAAAAAAAAAAAGGAGTGGAGAAAAATGGAAATAATCCAGTGACTAAAACATGTTGGCTTTAATGTGACAGTAGTCATGGACCACAAATATCAGCACTACACATTTTTACTACATCAACTGAATTACATGTTTTCAGCTTTATTTGCCCTGGTAAAATGCACACATTCCCCAACAACTGTTTTAAAGGGTATACTTTTAGGTACCAGAATAGAGCTACTTCAGTCCCACTCAGCTACAGCCCTGAAAATTTTAAAGCAGCTCATCTTAGAAGTTCTTCACCACTAGCCCAAATAGCAAAGCTCAAAAAACCAGACACCATCTTCTGAGTGTTCAGAAGATGGTAGAAGATCCAAAAAACACACCCAAAAATTCACAAAAGTCAAGAGCAATGCAATCTGCTAAATAGGAAGTTGTCAGGTTAGGAAAAGTGAGATACATTCACATGACATCTTTTACTAATACATGTGCTGTACTGAAAAATCATGGAGAAATGTAACATAGGAGTAGAGCAGAAAAGTGTAGAGAATTCACAGATTGATGATGAGAAAACAAACCAGGGTAAAAACCAAAGAGGTTCTCTGATCAGAGCAACAGTTATTTCAGCTGATGTTTCTTTAACATGGCAAATTTCCACTATTCCTCTCTAAGCATATAATAGTTCTGCCCCTTTTTGAAGACAGTAAACAAAACCAAAACAGCAACAACTCACCCGTCAAAGCTGAAAATCATTAGAAAACATCTCTGATGGCAAACTGTAGAGTGCACACTAGGCACAAATTTTCCTTTCCAAAGTCTGTATCATCAAAGTCTCAAAAATCAACTGCATTTAGAGTTCCAACCTAGGAATGAACAGCATAAATGTAATTTGATAGCAACAGGGTCCTAAAAATTGAGTGAAGAATAGAAGAAAGCTCATTCAGCTTGCAAACCCAGATTTCCACTGTAGAGAGAGACCAGCAGGTGCTCAAGAATGCAAGTGCAACAGTCTCAACCTAGACGTACACCTGGATTAGGAGTCTAGATGTACTACTACTGTTTTCCCAGATTAGTACTGCTGATCTATCCAGCTGAAAATTACCAGATTTACAATGTGGTAGTGACAAGTGACATGTTTGTGTTTCACACTTTTCTTTAACTAAGAACAGTGACTGTGTGCTACACATATTTTCATCTTAGAAGCAAGTAGGAAGTGCCCCATATGTGAGATTCATGCTCTCAAGGTAACCCCACTTCCTCTAAAAAAAAGAAACATCTCTGTGACAGATGAGCTGCCTTCCAATTCTTTCATTTCCATTCATCTACCAATGTCCTGAAGAATTGGTTTTTCATTCATTCAGTGCCAGATGTGTCATACAACTACCAGTTAAAGGATGATTCACTGAGCCTATATAAATTCGGGCAGAACATTTTACATGCAAAGTAACTCACTGCCAAGTGTCTAATCCCTTGCTGCTTTCCTGTGCTATGTGGTGAATTCCCTGCCCTCTCTCCTTTCTTACTCCACATGGGAGACTTTACTCCCATGCAAAAACTGAAACTGTCTAATAGCATTTACTTCAGGTTGTTCTAGAAAAAATGTGATAGGACTCTCCCTCTAACACAAAACTCAGGTGAAACGGAATGACGACTTCTGAGACTATTCCTCACTTTCTTAACTTGATAATCAAAATGAAAAATGCAGAAAATTATTCACCAAGATGTACAGGCAACTCAAATATACATTCATCACTACAGGTGTGCAATGTCCTCCCATGCCATGTAAACAAAGCACTCTATGTTACATATGTCAAACAAAATAAAGCCATAAATAAACATGCAACAGTATTAAAAGTCACAAAAATTAAATGTTTCAGAAAACTTTTGCACTACACTAAGGTGTTCTGAACCTGCTACACAAATAGTGACGTATATAATGATGCTGATTCAATGCAGATAATCCCTTTAATGATATCTAGATGGGAAAAAGCACATGCTCTAAATGTAGTAGACATTGGTATATAATGCAAATGGAAGAAAAGGAAGGCAGCTCATCATGTTATTCCACAATGCACTTGGAAGCTGTCACACATATCACTGTTATCCTCCTTAGCAATATATTAAAGTAATAGAAAAATATCTGCTGTTCACAGCAACCATGTTTCCCCCTCCAAAAAAAAAAAGCTGAAGCTGATCTAAGTCACAATAAAGACACAAAGAAAGGGGCAGAGAAGCTTATCAAGATCCTCTGAACAGGTACAGGAAAACAGAAGTCAAAGATGGCAAAAAAAGCTATCAAAAAGGCAGTACCCTCTTGATGGCCTGGGTTATCCCTTTGATTATCGATAGTTCTTAATAAAGGCAGCAAATTTCCTTTGGCATGAACCATTCTTCTTCTCTTCCTTCTACTTTGCTAGTAAAAATCACAGGACAACCTTCCCACCATGAGAGAATGGAGTGAGAGGCAGATAAGAGAAGATAAACAAAAATAACGTAGAATGAAGAATTTACTAAAAGACATTAAAAGCTAGGTTAGACACTCAGGAATTGTTCTTCCTGAGACACTGGCTGCAGAAAATTAATGATTAATAGCACAACAGTCAAACCAAGAATAGGAAAAGCAGTTCAGAGATCTGAACCTATGAAGATTTAACAGTGAAAATCCATGTTAAGAAGTGAAATTTGGCATCTGTGTGGTTACACCCCTGCAGGCAATCAATTGGCCTGAATACATTCCAGTCATTGGCTACCTAACTTAGTTAAGAAATTACATCAGAAGTGGTGACATGATCATTCCTTATTAATTAGAGATATGAGGAAACAGTGGCAGCAAACAATTTTTCATAAAACCATTTGCAAATTATGCATAGGCAAACCAGTAAGTAAAAATTTCTAATCCTGTGATCTAACAGACTGATACCGTCTCCTCAAAGGAAAAGGTGTAGGCCACATAATTTTTGATACCTGACACAAGAACGCATAAGGACTAGAAAAATATAATGCAAGCAATAATATTATGACTGTGTTTAGTTGAAACCATTGACGACTGCAGCTTTAATTTCAGGGTGTTGGGTGGAAGAATGCACAAGCAGTCTTCTATCCTTACTCCTGTCTTCTTTAGAAATCCAGACTTTGTATTTGCCATTATTGGCAATATGAAGGGGTCAGTAGCGGTACCTCCTAAGCAGATCAATTTCTTAATTACAAATCTATAATCATGTTTTAAAAGCAACCAGCTCAAATTTGTGCTCTGTTCTTTTACTGTACAGTTCTTGTATCGTTACAGAGAATTTGTAGTAGATCATGTTTGTTAGCAGTAAACCACTGTAGTTTTGTGATTGTTCTCAATATCAACAAGAGCAATTCTTCAAAGTTCAAAGGTACAAAAAATCCCAAGCAGCAGAAATTACAGTAGTTCCAAAAGAGAAAAAAAAAAAAAAAACAAACAACTAAACAACACCAAAAAAAAGAGCCCATGGTATTTTCTTTCTTACACTATACATCCTAATGTTAACATTAGCATTACATTGGTCTGAAAATATGACAAGTTTTTCTTTCACAAATGTAGAGCTAAAAATGCAGTCCACTTACTTCTCTTAATATCTGGATAACATTAAGTGCACTTTTAACACGATGATACTGTTAGGACTTACAAAGGCAGTACACTGCAGTGCAGCAGGCATTCTGCAGAGCTGAACAAAGGTACTTCTATTTCCTTTTTTACCTCCTGCCCAAGTAAAGTGAGTCTCACTTTATTTCAGACCACAATACAACAAGGCAACACAGAACTTTTGCTTCATATTGAAAAGACTTCACATAATTCAGAATACAGTATTTTGTGCCTAGACCTTTCCAATGTAAGCCCATTTTCCTTGAGTGCAGCTCAATTAACATTACAGCTATACTTTTTCAGAGTGTTATGTACCTTAATAGACTTCCCTTCAATTTTGCATCTTTATTAATCTTCCCAAGAGAAAAAAAAAAGGTGTTTTACATTTTTCATTTGAAACCTGTAATTCTCAAAATTCCTTTATCTAATCTATATTTATCTAGAGCAATACTAGCTATAAGATAGAAAAGCTAAACTCACACTTTATAGAAAATGTAAAGTGGCAAAATCATCTCTCAAAGATCACAAAATGAAAAATTAAGGCCTATTATAATGGGCTCTTAATTCAGTTCTGAGGCATCATACGCATTAATATACATTCCCAAATTAGATTAACTATGACCCTCATGATGCCTAACTCAATCTATACAAAGCAGTGATCATATTCATGGAACGAGCAGGTATTCGAGATTTCATGTTCCTCCTGTATTTATGTCAAGAATTCATGCTTTTTTTACTACGCACCACTCGAACTCTTTCCTGAGTACACGAATTACTAATTTCCTCACGAGTAGTCAATACTGCCATGTGGTACCAATTCACGAGCAGTAATGTATTGTACGTCACACACCGATGTCACAGGCAATCACATTATTCTTACTTTATACAACTAGAACTGATAAAACCAGATGGGTCTGGATCAAGTTCTGCAATATCCAGGCCTTAAAATGTATATTTCCTGAAGAATAAAGCATACTGAAAAAGTTAGCAGAGGTCAAACATTCATGTTCAGACCTCTCATGGATAAGGACTTACGAGATTAGCCTGGAGTCAGGTTACAGACCTGGAGGAAGTTTCACTTGTTGCTGGATCCAGTAAAACTTGCTAGTTTATGAATAAAAGTGATGCAGGAAGGGAAGAACCATTTATCATTTATTCTGGCTCAGGTATGGCTTTCTCTTAATCCTAATGTTATGTTCAGTGCTGGTTGCAGTAAAGTCTAATACTCCAGGATAAGGATTAGTTGGAAAACGTGAAAACAGCTTGTATTTTGTGATAATCTGGGTAGGTATCTCCAGGTTAATACTAGCCTATTACCACTGAAGTTGTATATTGAAAAAGTCTCAAAAATTGATTTTCTTACTGGAACATAAAAACCACAGAGGATGAGGAAATGCAGACACAAAGGGTAGAGATGGGGGCCAAATAGGGTAGCTGTGGCAATGCTGACAACAAGCACATTCCTTTTACTATGAAAATCAAGGTTGGTATTAGAACAGGGAGTAAACTAGTTAAATCTGTTGGTTGATCCTGTAAAGCCTTATAGCTTGGGATAAGGACAAAGGTTGTAATACAGAATCTGACCCTCTCATTTCCTCTGCAAGGTCTCCACAGAACCAAAGCTTCTTTAATTAGTTATCCTTCCAGTATTTCTTTTTTTATTTCTAGTTGTGGGCTTTTCATTTGCAACAGTTGTTTTCCTGACACATCAAAAAATCTACACCATCTACTCAAAAAAGCCATTTAGCTTTTTAGATAGAAGACTATCATAAAAATCATACACTAATTTAACTGTTTGACAAAATCAAATTCAAAGGTTTTTAAAGAAAGATTTCTCCATATTTACTTCTCTTCACAGTTCCTGTAAACGATTATTCATTATATTTCTCCTTTCTACTTCAGCTCACCTACTGTTTCAGAAACTGCTGACAAGCAGCTCTTTCATTTGGACCAAACTAAAGCCTGCTTGAATTAGAAGGATATTTTCCATTGACATCAGGGGATGTGAACACTAACAACAATCTATTTCTTCAAATTAAGTTGAAAGTGGTTCAAAAACAGGTTCTCAATGTACTGAAAGACTTGCAACAGGCCAAAAAAGTGGAGAATATCAGAAATATGTTACGTGTTTTGTAAACATTGATTATGGATGCAGAAGAAATCCTCAGCTTTTTAGTGTTACTGGAGAGTCACGAAACTTCTTTTTTTTTTCTCACCCAGTAACCTATTTCAGGTTTAGCTATTTACAGATACATTCTAATCTATCCACCTTTCTTTATGATCATTTAGCACTGTCACATGACAGTTGGAAAGCACCGCTAACAATAAGTTTTAGTATAAAATGCGAATTTTTATATTATAATGCAAATATGACTCATGTAACAGTTCAGATTTAAAAATACTATGAAAGAATGGGCTTAAATGAAGAGAAAGAAATTTATCCAAGCAAAAACACCATGAAGACTTAAAACAAAGTTATATAGCATAGCTAGTATCACGATATTACTAGCAGTTTAAATGAGAGGTAGTCCCCATCCTAACATCAAGTACTTTAAATTAATTATTGTCAGTAACACATCTGAAAACCTTGAATTTCATTTGAGATAGCCAATGAACCCAAAATCTGGGGGGGAAAAGCTCTGCAAATTTTAGTTTTATAGGACCACATATAAAGTTTTAAGGATTATAAATTACTGAACAGATAGCAAAGCTATTATTTCACAATCATTAACTTCAAATTTCTTTTTTAAAGTGTTAAGTCATTTGATAACAGGCATCTTGTAAACAGGCATTTTGAATACTACTGAAAAAGATGGCATAACTCATTATGTTAAAATTAAAAAGTGCTAACCAAGTCACTGTATTTTACACTACGTTTCTCTACAACTGCAGAGTAAGTGTACCTTAATAGTCTCTGTATCAAATCGAAATACAACCACAATTACGTCACAAAATCAAGCTGCAACTAAGATAACAAAATGTTATTGTTAAAAGAATATCTGCTGACACTAAAGAGATTTTTCAAGATTAAAATTTTGTCTCTGCACATTTACAGTGCAGTTTGTTTGATGATACGAACTGCAGCACCTAACCTGTTGCTACTAATGAACATCATAATCACTGTAATCAAACAAACAAAGCAACCACAAATTAGGACAGAATTACACTACCATTTAGAAAGTACTACTATGTTCTAAATGAGTAATTATATTTGGAGATTGTAAACGAACTTGAGGCTGCTCTGAAAAGATGATTTGTTTTATTATGGTGTCTGTAAAATCACTATTTGATCTTATGGATGCTACAGAAATAGTTTTCCTTTTGCCACAGGCCTTAATTTTACCAACTGTATTCAATTCACAGCCTACTTCATGTAGTCCATCTCACTGCTAAAAGGAAAAGGAAGAATCTGTTTCACTAATGCTCCAGTCCTATTTTTTTCTATATGCTTATCTATTTCGAAGGAATAGCTTGCCAACTAATGTCAGGAAAAAAAAAACCAAACCCAAAACCAATAGTCACGTAGCCCAAATCATCAAAGAATTATCATATAAATGCATTCATTTATACTGACTTTGTCATCATGATATTACAATATATGTACAATATAATACTGGCATAAAGCGAAAGCAACAACTTGCTGTAGGTGCGCAGTTTGGGCTCAGAAATTGTAGATATTTCAACTAAGAAATAAGATGTCATCATATTAATTTACTTCTAAATGTATTTTTGCTATTGACAAATTATAGTATTGTCAACAATGAATACTGGAGCAAAAGGAAGCATTTCTGGTTTATACCTCATGCTGGTGCCACACATTGTTCCTAAAGGAGCTTGTCTGTTCTACAGAACAGAAAGTCAGGTTGTTATGTTTCAAAACATTCTTTTCCCATAACTAATTTATACGCTCACTTCTACTTAATAGAAGACTGCTCTTCGTGAGGATTATTTTGGGGAGGGAGACGGCAGAAATAGGAAAGAAGGTGTGTGAGAAGGGAACAACATACTTATCACCAAATAAATTTAAATAGATTTGTTCTTTTACATTCATGAAATTCAACCAGATAGAAAGGTGTAGTCAGTGACCAAAACAACTGAAGATTTAATGTTGTAAGAGGATCTATTTCAAATGTGCCAATGTTTGTATTATCAGTAGTAATCTGCTAATTCGTTATGACAGGTGTAAATCACAAGCTAAGACATCCTTCTTAAAACAGTTACAGGCCTTTACTGTTCATGAGGAATATCAAGGTTACCGTCCAGCTCAAATATAAAAAGCTTCCATCAACAGATGTCAAAACAGATAAGCACAGATTTGACATGCACTTGTAGAACTATCACCTGCTATCAGTGCTGCAATGACAGCTTTATGGTGAGAATGGCAATGAATTTAATCATGCTCTGTGCTCCAAATATTGCTCAACTGAATATGATAAACATATGTCTTTCTGCCACACAGCAGTGTTTACTGCTGCATGTTATTTGTATAATGATCTGACTAGTAAGTGTGCAGATTCTTTTCTTTCTGTATAGATATATCCATATTCCATTTAAGCACACTACCATAAAATTTTCCAGTGATACCTTTTTAATTGATGCTATAGATGCAACAGGAGAAGATGGGAATGCACTGCAATGAAAAAACATTCACTTGCCCTGTGGTGAGTAAAGTGAAAATAGCTAGTAACAGAAATTTTCTACAGTTTCGGAGCATCTAAGACAAATGTTTGTCTTTATGACAATTGCTTTATTAAATAAACAGGCTCTGCAAAGGCACCTACTCACATCTTTCCAGTACCTCATACATTATCAAAAAACATGTTATTTTTAAGTACTGTAAAATATACTTATGCTGCTTAAGATAACGCAGGTGCAAGGAAAACATGCAAAAGAAAAAGGTATCCTGACAAAATACAAGGGAAAAAAACAAAGGCGAGGTGCAGGTGGACAAAAGCCTGCCAGGATTTCTTCTCAAATGTAAAAGGCCCTGTGAGGGGAGGAGGAAGGGAGGAAAGAAAGCAGGGAGGAAGAATTATTTATATTTAAGATCATACAGAATCATTTAGTTCGTTCTGACCCCGTTTAACCTGATCTTTGTTTTATAAGCATTGACCGCTACCTCTCACCTGTATTGCTTTTTGACAGGTTCTAGATCTCCTTAGGTACCTTGGTAACAATTAGTTCCAGTAACATTATTACAGGTTCTTTCTAGATTTTCTCCCAATTATCTGTACAGAGACAGCGATACCACCATAAGGACCACAGTTATCATTTATTAGCTTTTTTAATACTTTTTACATCTTGCCCTCAGCCTATTTTTGAACAAAATAATTTCCCCATGAAATCCCCAAAGCACAGAGAGAAAAAAATATATTTTAAGTCTTCTGTTCCTTGAAGTATCAAGACTTCTCACTGTTTACTGCTATGATTTTTATAAATTATCCCTAAAAGAGTCTTTAAAAAATAATCTCTTAGCAGCTTTGGAAGTAATAATTTCTCAATTAAACAATTAAAAATCTCTTCATTAAGTATATCAGTTTTCAAATAACAGTTACTTCAACAAGAAAAGTAAACACAGTCAAAAGAAACATCGCTATACTCTCCCCTAATAAGCCAGTAGTTCTGACAGGAAGAGAAATTATAATGCCAAAATTCCTAAGCCTTTCATTAGTAAAAAGTTTCCTTCCTTGTGGATTGTCTGATGTCTTTCGGAATAGCTGCCTTTTCCTCCACAGGCACAGTCGTTGGTCTCTGTCCTCTGCTGACACAGAACCTAAATATCTTTAAAACTTGCACCACTAAGAATAAAAATGGCTAATAGAATCAAAAGTTATCAATGTGGAGTGGAGGAGGATACGGATACAAAGAGCAATTTTGCTACCTTCATTTAAGAAACCTGTCTGAAAATTACAAAAGTATTCGCATCATCATACAGAGGAAGGACACTTCTAAAAACCACTTTTACTATGAGAACAAAATTCTCTCTCAGAAAAATTTATTCAAATTAGGGTTTAAGAAAGATAGAAGGGTACTTTGTTTCAGAAACACACACTATTAACAGGCATTATCCTTACCTAAGTCAGAGTACAAAACCAAATCTTTCATTATCTTTTTTAAAACCTACATGGATCGGAAACATGAGAAATTGCATACATATTCATCTTTATTAGTTATAATTAGCAAGTTTTACCACTGTGTTTTTATATAATACCATGTAAAGAACTATTTGACTGTCTTTGACGAGAAACTCCCCCAACATGGTACTCAGATAATTTTCTGTTCAAAGTGGCACTACTAATGGGGCTGACATTCACCCTTTAACAAAGGATATCTGTATACTAAGCCTCAGGTTTTACTGAGATCAAGAAACAAGATCTATCTCTCTCTTAATCAGGGCACTGAATTGAACTGTTCAACTTGCTATTTAATATTTCAGGGTTTTCCGGACATTGACATGCATAAAGTAAATTATTTACAAATTGATATATAACTGAAGAGAAAAATCAAGAACTCGAAGTAGCTGCTGGAGACACTTCCACTGCAATAAAATAGTTGGTCTAGTCCTAGTTTACTTGTTATGTTGCAAAAATAAAGGTCTTGCTGAGTTTCCTATCAGTATATAGTGGAGAATGGAATTGGTTCAGCACCACAAAGAAAAAGAAGAGCAATGCAGTCTTTTGATTGCAGAGGATAATCTATAAACACAAGGAACAAAGTTGACCCTCGATGTGATCTCTCTTCACCTCTGACAAGGGATGGCAATCTAAAGATATCGTTATAGGCTACAAAACAGCTTTTAGGAAAGGTTCCTAAAGGAAATCATTCTTCTATTCAGTCATGTTGCTATAGAAACAGAACCAATCAAGCCTGTTCACAAAGGCTTTTATGTCAGCTTCTGTTAGGAAACTCATACAAAAAGTAGAACTCAAACTAAATTAACATGACAGTCATTAAGCTATTAAGATAGGTAAAAGAAGGAAATCATTTACAAACAAATGTATCACGTCTTGCCTCTTAAATACACAGCTTTTAAGGTGTAAATCAGCTTAGTCCAAGGGTTTACTGCCCACTGCTATATTCCACTGTCTTATATTTTCATGTAATCTGAGCGGGTGTAATTTATATAGAATGCTGTCCCCAAATCCACTGGGTCACAAGCTATACATTTTTTTTCACCTGTTTCCTCCTCCCAACCATTAAAGCAAGGTTATATCATATCCCATCATCCTTGTAGGCTTCATTCCTTCAGCATACATCTTCCGCCAAAAGACTTCAGCTAAAAAAATACACATACTGAGGACATTTACATCTAATCCCATCATATCTTCAAATCATTGATTCTGCAAAAATCTCACAGCAACTACTGTCACTGTATAAACTAAAATGGCACTTAATGAAAATGGATTTCCAAATTAAAACACGTCAAATTTCCTGTAACCCCCCACAAAAGATATTATGGGCAGCAGAATCTGGATCTCGGTGTCTAACATCAGAAATGAGTTTTCTGTCTGGGGCATTCTTAGACAATTAAAACTCATGCAGGACTAATACTAAATTGCAGATTTCATGTTGCCATACAGACTACTGCACATTAAAAGAGAGGGTTTGTTAAAAGACAGAGAAGAATCTCCACCTCCTTTAAATTGCTGATCCCATCTAGTTGTCTAGTCCCAGTTTGACTCAAAACATACTATGGAACTATATCAGTTCAGCTCTTTTAAAGAATAAACTACCTTTGCACTATGCAAATACACTCCAGGATTCCCCTTTCCATTCCCTTCACCCAGTCCAAAAGAGTAACCATGAGTAACATATAAAACAGGAAAACTTTAGGCACAGCCTAAATTCTTTGTTGGTTTTTAACAAGAAAAAATTAATTCTTTTTTTTTTTTTTTAAATTAACTTAATTAGTTAATTTGTTGAAATTAACTTAATTTCTTTTGAGATATAAAAGACTGAGTTTCATGCTCCTGGTCTGATTCAAATGAAGCACGATGAAGTGGATTCACCCACAAACCAAATGAATGCCCTGCTCCCAGAAGCTTAAGGTTCTTCACACTGGGATGTTTTCTGAAAAACTTCCAAAATTACTGTAGTCTTTGTATTTAATTTCTGAAACGTCAAAAAACCAAACCCAACCCAAAACACAAGTACAAACAAAATATTTCCATTCTTCAGCAATATTTATAAAGATAAGGAATGTCCTAGATCATTCAAAATTTATAAAACTCTAGGGGTTACTTTGTTTCATAAATTTTTTAGGGTTTTTTTTTTCAGGGAACACCAGAAAACTGAGGTTCATCAGTTATAAAGTAATTTAAAAAGTACGTTTGATAATGTGCTGCTTTTCTCCACAAAGACAACACAAAATTCAAGCAAAAGTTATCAGACTTTGTAATCTCTAGATGGTTTGCAGTGATTTCCACGTTTATATATGAAATCTATAAACTATTGTTTGCCATATCTGACTTTGAAATGGGTTATTAAATGTGTGGTATCAATTTTAAGGAAGATGAACCTACTAATTCTACTGCTAAGGGTGCTGTGCAGAACATCTGGAATTCCAAACACGTTTTGTATTATTAGAGCTCTAGAATCCCCCAAACCCCAAGGAAGAATCCTGGGGTCAGGTCTTCTTTTACTGTCAGTAGGATGAAGCTCAGATTATACTAAAGCCTCAGCTCTACATCAGAAACTCACAGATTGAGTCTCAGTGACTCTCATAGTTCAGAGTACTTTGCTTACCCACTCCCAGCCAGTCCACAAGTAAAAAGATGAGGCTTTGAATTCAACTGTATTTTTACAACAAAAAATGTATATATCTAGTTTTATAAATAACATGGTAAATTATAAATGGTGTAAAAGGAATAGTGGTAGGGTCCTTTGCCCAAAAGTTTACAAAATTATGGGTAAATTAGAGCTCATACTATGATATCCTTTATTACTTTTTTAAAAAAAAAAAAGAAAAATTACCTAACTTCATACACATCAAGATAACTCTGATCCCCAAATAAAGTCTACCAATAGCTGAATTACTCAGGGCACTCCCCAGCCCCCTAGTCAATCTTCCCACAACAGCTTTTTTTCCCATAACTCCCACTATGGGATTAGGTTTCTGATGGAAACAAGCAGACCTCTTTCCTTTACACAATGGTTTCCTTGTAATTATTCCCTTTCCCATTCTGCTCTTCCTTGCTTTATGGTGGTTTTTGACTTACCAACACTTTTCAAATAGTAAACTGACCAGCACTAAAAAGGTTTTCCTTTGCTATTTCAAAATCAGTTAACCATTCTGTTGCAAAGAAATACACAGAAACATGTGCTGATTTTGATGAATTTCGTACTTTGGATGAAACGGAAATTGGTTTATCAAACAAAATAAATTCACCTAGCTCTAGACTACACTCAGTGATATTATAAATAACTAGCTTTTCCTTCATACCTTTCTACCAATTTCCTGGTCCTGATGCAAATAGAAGAGAAGCAGAAAGTAGAGAAATGCTTTTTCCATCAAAACTTAGATATTGCTTCTTAAGAATAGTTCACCATTAAAATTTATAATTAAGTATCTTGAAAATATTTGAAGCAGGTCACATTTGATTTTCTGAAGAGGGATTTGAGAATCATACAGAATCAAAGATACACACAAAAATACTCTGATGACAGCATAAAGGACATGTATAAGACTGGAGAGAGTAAAGAAGAGTACCTGCAGATCCCAATTTCTGAATTGGAGAACACTGAATGGTCTCTGAGACCCAGGAACAATTTGGTTGTTGTTTGGAACAGATGGCTAAGAGTTCTCTAGATTGTCAACCAGTATTTGTAAATTTCATCAATAATTTAAAAAATACTGAGAATAACTTCCATAATGTATTATGTTTAAATGGTTCAATTAAGCATAATTATGCAAAGAGGAAGACCTTTTAGCACAAGGAACATTTACATGAAATTGCAATCTCATCTGATGACTTCGTACAGGTAAGTGGCAGGCACGAAGAGCATCAGCTCTTTTTGCTTTCAAGTCTGTGTGGACAGCAATGATTTATGGTTTGAAACTTTAATTCTTTTCAGATTCCACAGGGTTTGCTTTGTCACCAAAACATCTATTTATATTGTGTTCTTAACGGTCATCTGCTCCAGCCACTAAGCAAGCAGCTACACTTTCTTAGAAAACACCGTCCCAACAACTCTGTTCTAATGAGCTTAATTAATCTAAAACTTCCGAGGACTGTGCTCTCTCTAGAGGTTTACTGCTGTGTTCCTTAATTGCTTGCAGTAAAATCCTCCAAGAAACCTGAGGACTGAGCCAAATTCCTCTATGACCCACAGAACCAGAATTAATCAGTTATACTACTCTTCTCTTGTTTTTGTGCACAACAAAAGCAGATGGATTGTTATTTCTCTAATCTACCTTTCATGTTGTTCCTCTTTAAAATTATGTGCTTTAGAAACATTATTTGTCAAAAACTCACCTGTAACAACTAAGCCAAATTTCTCTTTGATATAGCAGGAATAGTCCACTCAAGTATTCTATTTACCTTTATTCAGATGATAATGCCTAAAACCTGAACTGACTGGGTTCTATGATATTTTTGCAAAAATTATCCCTAATGCTGACATAAAAAAGAAAGCACTCTGGAATAACCTTTTATACTTGTGAAAGCCTCCATAAAATGGAGTATTTTATTTCATTATTTACAGTACTGACATAAAACACGCTCACAAATGTTGTCAGTGAAACACAGAAGTCAGAGAGGCTTTTCTTTTGGGGCCTTTTTCTTCAAGGATAACATTAGATATGTTTTTCTTAGGACAGGCAAAATCTGCTAGCTGATTGCCTGAATCTTCTTTTTTTAAAAGCCAAATTTTTCCAAAACCTCAAGTCTTCTGTTACCATAAAGACTTCTATAACAGGTCTGGATACAGTAGCTAACATTTCTGATACTTTTTTAGCCTACACCCTCCATAATCTCTTCTAATTTATCTAAACTACTGCTGACATTCGCATGGATAAAGTAGCATGTGGCTGCAAGTTTGCTCAGTTATTTTTTTGTTGTTAACACCAGTGGTAAAGTTGGTTCACTACATTTGTTAACACTTTTTTGTTTATCCTTTTCAGGCAAAAATACACCTGGAAGTGTCGGCCTAAAATTCTATTATGTGGGAGGCAAAGGCTGGACTTAATAAAGAAAGTGTAGAGATGCATTCTTCCTCTTAGAGGTTTCCTCATCTTCAGGACTACCAGCTCTGCAACCATACATACAAGTCTACATGCACCAGACACCAACAGAAAACATTTGCAAAACAGCACATTGATAAAATAGTCACATATACAAATTGCAGGCCTTCTGGCCCTTTGCTCCTAGGTATTCTCAGAGTTATCAGCTAATCCGAGTTTTGAATGACTCTCCTGAATCTCCGAGGCAACATTTCTTTTAGCAAACTATGTCAGAATGTATGTTTCTTTTACTAAACTCTGTTGCCATTTGCTGGGAAGTTCCTTATGGCTTTCTTTTTAACCATTAACAAAGCAAAAGAACCATGTTATGTTTTTTTTAAAATTTACCCCAAAACATGTTAACAATAAAATAGCTGTTGCTTGGATGGCCAAATAAGCTCATTTTGCTTCTCTCTCTCCCACAAGAATGTCTTTATTCCCTTGACCTGCTGACTGCAGGGACAATAATGAGAATAATGACATATCTGTGAAAATCAATTGTGTAGTCAGAGGAGAATCAAAGCAGCATTTCCTGCTTCTGGTTCTGAAGGAACATAGACAAGCATCAGGAAAGATGCAAGTTTAGCTTTTAGGTGAAACAAGTTCAGCTATACCAAGACAAGACATTGGTATATCTGAAGTCCTACTAGGATTAAGAACATGTGTCTGAAGCACAGCAAAACTTTTGTCAGCTCCCCTTGGACCATTGCTCGAAAATTGCAATCTTCTGCTCAATTCAGGATTAGGTACATTCATTATTGTACTGAGTCTGCCTGGGATGAAGAGATGAGTTACTTTTCTTCACAGCAGACCATATAGTGTTGTGATTTGAACCTGTGACTAAAACAGCGTTGACAACACACTTGTGGATTGGCTGTTGCTGAGCCACACTTGCACAGCGTCAAGACCTTCTTTTCCCCACTCTGCCGTGCAGCAAGTAGCCAGGATGGCCAAAAAGCTGGGAGGGAACACAGAGGAGGGATAGCTGGCCCAACTGATACTCCATGCCATATAACATCACGCTCAGCCATAAAAATTGAGAGAAGGGTTTTTTGAGGGGAAGGAAGCTATAGCTCAAAGACTGGCTGGGCATCAGTATACTTGTGGAAGATGGAGAGTGACTGGTTTTGTATTGCTTGTTTTGGTTTTTGTTTTCTTCCTATTCCTTTATTAAACTGTCTCTATTTTGACAAGTTTTCTCAATTTCAATCTTTCCATTCTCTCCCTCAGATCACTGATGGGGTAGAGGAGTGAGGGAGCAACTATTTGACGCTCAGCTGCTGGTCAGGGTCAACCATCAACCCACTTCCATTACAAATTCCAATACAACTTCACTGGGGGAAAAAAACCCGAATCAAATAAATAACAAACCAAACCAACCAACCAAAGCAGAACTATGCACTCTTCAGAAATTTAAAAAACTACCACTGTAAAATGTAATTTTTGGATCAGTGTTTACTGCAGGCAAGAGGTTTTCCATGAAAGCACAAAGAAGTAACTCAAGGTAGAAGTGAATATTCTTTTATATGAAAAAAAATAATTAAGTAAACTTACATTTTGGAAATTACAGGCTCTAGATCCCATTTAGCTGAATATGACAAGGCAAGTATCAGTACATGATCAGCCTAGCAATAAGCTAGCTTTGCTAAAAATGAATATCCTTATGAGGTCTGCTTTCTAGTATCACACAAGATCACACCAATATAAGTATACAACTGCACTGCAATGCAAATACTGGTTATATCTTCTTTTTCTTCCATGAGAGAAAACAAAAAACCTGCCACTAAATAATCTATAATGATGCATTTCATCAACACAATTAGACTTTGTTACTGACAGTGAGACTCTGTGAGTCAATTGTGAGGATGGACACTTCAACGAAAGCACTGATGATTCAAAGGAAAAAAAAAGAAAAATTCTGTTCATAAGGTCTTTGTATATACAAAGGGCTTCTACAAAAAGCAAATGAAAGCAAAGATTTAATCAAAATTGAAAGTGATATAGATGATGTAGAAGCACTAAATATCTTCTGTGAGTTCTCTATTGCAAAAAAGAGCTAATGAAGTAAGGAAACTACCTTGATTATAACATATATTATTTTTATTCCCAAAGCTATTACAAGTTGTTCACATCACAAATCAACTTTCAGGAACAGTTAATACTCCTTTCCAAACCAAATTATAAATGTTACCCCCTTTCTGAAAACTCTTCTCTGAGTGAAGACGCTATGCCAACAGCTAGTGCTTTTGAGTACATAATGCTTTTCTTGCATATTTCCATGACCCAAGACATCATATCAAGCAACATGCTTGAAAGCAATGCTATATATGCTATGGAATTAAACATATGACAAAATTCAGAGACTACAAATTACTTTAAAATCCTAGCAAGATGAAAAATATTTTGTTTCTTAAGTTAATCCAAAAACAAAGACGCCATTGGTTGCAAACTAGAAACCAGACTCCCCAGGAACTGAAGCACTTGAAAGAGTATTTGAAATTAAAAAAAAAAAAAAATTAAACATTTTAATCAGAGATGTCTCACAGTTTCTTAGGTGTTGGACCACAGAACAAAGAACAGGGAAATTTATTTCATATATGCTGTAGCAATAGTAAATAACTCAAGCTGATTGTTAACAGCAGACAGAAAATATCATATATATGCTTGTCATGAACTGTGTAGAAGTGTGAATATTTTAATGAGCCCCAGAAAATATGGGATAAATAGCACTGAAAAAGAACATAAGAAACTAATCAAATTACTATAAAACAACAACACACTTCAATGTGATTTCTAAAGCTTCTTGTAAAAATGAAAACTCTTTAAACAGCTGATAGAGATTAAATAGTTGCTTTTTATCGAAAAAAAAGAACACAGTGGAAAGCTGCTCCTTCAGAATTAATACAACTGAATGCAATCAGATTTCCAAAGACAATACGAAATACATTATTTCATTCTTTAAAATTAAAAAAAAAAAAAAAAGCTTCCTTATTCATCTCTGATTCCAAAAGTGGGCAGATATATTTCACCAACTAATGGCTAACAAATGTGTTTCAAGTTGTGCCCATTACCTGTTCTCCTGCCAATGGGCACAACTGAAAAGAGCCTGGCTCCAAACCCCTTGCACTCTCCCTTCAGATATTTATAGACATTGATAAGATCCGCCCTGAGCCTTTTCTTCTTCAGGCTAAACAGTCCCAGCTCTTTCAGCCTTTTCACATGTGAGAGATGCTCCAGTCCCTTCACCATCTTAGTGGCCCTTTGCTAGATTCTCTCCACTATGTCCGTGTCCCTTGTACTGAGGAACCCAGAACCAGAGAGAGTACTCCAGGCATGGCCTCACCAGTGCTGAATAGATGGGAAGGATCATCTCCTTTGAGCTCCTGGCAGCTCAGAACACCGTTAGTCTTCTTTGCAACAAAGGCACATCGCTGGCTATGTTCAGCTTGGCGTCCACTGAGTCCCCCCTGGGCCTTCCCAGCAAAACTGCTTTCCAGCCAGTCCAACCACCCATGTAATGGTACATGGGGTTATTCTTCCCCAGGTATCAGACTCTGCGATTCCCTTTTTTCAACTACATGGGGCTCCTGACGGCCCTTTTCTCCCACCTGTTGCAAGTCCCTCTGTATGTCAGTACAACCCTCAGGCATATCAACCACTCCTCCCACTTTTATACTATCAGCAAACCTGCTGAAGGAACACTCTGCTCCAACACACAGATGATTAATGAAGATGTTAAACAGGGCCAGACGTGGTATTGAGCCTGGGATACACCACGAGTCACTGGCTTCCAACTAGACTTTATGATACCAATTATTACAGAGAGGCCTCAGCCATTTAGCCAGTTTCCAATGCACTTCACTGTCTGCTCAACCAGCCCATACTTCTTCAGCTTCTCTACAAGAATCTTCTGGCAGACCGTGTCAAAAGCCTTCCTGCAGCCAAGGCAGACAATATCCACTGCTCTCCCCTCATCTACCAAGCCTGTCGTTTCATGATAGAAAGTTATCAGATTGGTCAACCATGACTTCTCCTTGGTGAATCCATGCTGAATTGTTCTGGTCACCTTGTTGTTGACATGCCTGGAAATGGTTCCCTGGATTAGTTGCTCCATCACCTTCACAGGGATCGAGGTGAGGTCTGAGAGGCCTGTAGTTCCCTGAGTCTTCTTTCCTGCTCTTTCTGAGGACAGGAGTGACATTTGCATTCCTCCAGTCTTCAAGCACCTTTCTAAATCACCTTGATCATTGTCCTGGGTTACAGTGTAAAATGTGCCAAAAGAAAAAAATATATTCTATTACCATCTTCAGGAGCTGTTGAGACCAGGTGGGGCGGTGCTCCCTGCCTCCCCCCCTCTGGACTATCTCCTGTCAATGGGCACAACAATGCCTTATCGCCTGACCCATCGGTAACTCCCTCCTGGGCTATCTCCTGTTAATGGCCCATCAAGGAACTGCCTCACGACTCCCCATCCCATTGTGAGATGCTCCGCCCGGCGAGGGGGGGGGGGGAAGGAGCCAAGCAGTCCATGCCAAATAAAAACGGAGATTTTGAACACGCTAGCCGCCTTTCTTCCACTGGATTCCCAGAGGAGCTTTTCCCCCCACTGGAGTTCCAGAGGACGAGAGCTGCCTGCCGACCACTGGACCTTCGGAGGAAGACCAGACTCTTTTACCTGATTGCTGCTTCCACAGAACTACACCCATCACTTCAGGAGGACTGCAGCCAGCATCTTATCGGACTGCTACTGCCACCCTAACAGGGTGTCAGGTTGTATTCCTGACTCTGTCAGTGTAAACCAGTGGGTTGTTTGTTTTTCCCTGCCTTGTGTTATATACATATATATATATATTAGTAAAGAACTGTTATTCCTATTCCCCATATCTTTGCCTGAAGGCCCGTTAATTTCAAAATTATAATAGTTTGGAGGGAAGGGGGTTGCACTCTCCATTTCAAGGGAGGCTCCTGCCTTCCTCCACAGACACCTGTCTTTTCAAACCAAGACAATCATTCAGAAACTATTAGGAGTAGCCTATCAGTGACATTAGCCAGCTTCCTCAGCACTTGTGGGTACAACAGGGCCCATGGACTTATGTACGCAGAATTTGTTTAACTATTCTCTAATCCGTTCCTCTTCCATCAAGGGTAAGTCTTCCTTACTCCAAACTTTCCACCTGATCTCTGGGGCCTGGAATTCCTGAAGGCTGGTCTTACTAGTAAAGACTGAGGTGAAGAAGTGATTCAGCAGCCGAGCCTCTTCTATGCTTTGTGTCACCAGGGCCCCTTCCTCATTCAGCAGCAGGGCCACATTTCCCCTAGTCTACCCTTCGTCCCCTGTGTACTTACAGAAGTTCTTCTTGTTGCTCTTGACACCCCTCACCAGATGGGTTTTGGCTTTCCTAACTGTGTCTCTGCATGCTTAGACAGTGTCTCTGTATTCCTCTCAGGCTACCTGCCCTTGCTTCCACTTTCTGTACACTTCCTGCTTATGTTCCAGTTTTGCCAGAAACTCCTTGTTCATCCACACAGGCCCACTGATCTCAGCACTGAGATCACTTTCAGAGTTTTGACCATAAAACATTTATGTGTATCCTTCATGAATGGTTGTGTTACTTTGTTGTTAATGAACTTCCAAAACAATGCGAGTAAACTTTGCACTTAACATTTTTCAAACCCATCCTCCTCTTCTTCAGGAAAGAGCACAAACAACAGTTTGTCACCAGTTCACCAAGCTTCAAACTTTTAACTACCACGTGTTGTGTTAAAATGCATTTGTCTTCTTGAAAAAAGATGGTGTATTTTTTTTTTCATCTAGCTAACATACTAGTCATAGGGCATTTTCTTCCTGATTTTCACACTTAGATTTTTAAGTTTCTAAAGCTTAATGCTGGGAAGCTGATCAGTCCTCCACCAAAGCAAGTTACTTTATTCATTTTATACTAAGTTATGGAAAAAAAGGTAAGATGTGGTTGTCATCTTCCATCTTGGTTACAAGATGCATAAGGGCTTACTTTGCAGCATGCTAGCACAATCAGTGAAAGCTGTCAACAGTAAAGGTAATGTGGGGTAAAATTTCTTCTCAGTTACTGCTACAGACTTTCACATTACTTATGTAAGTTTAACTGATACAGCACTGTTTTATATCACCAAAGCACTTGCTGTCTGTCAACTTATAGGAACTTTACAGAAACACTTGTTCATAGCATATCACAGTTTAGACAAATGGAAATTTACCTGCATAGGTGTTTCAATATTTACCAGATATTCTACCAATTAGTCTGCTCTATCTATGTTCTATGTGTATAGTTCAATCTAGTTTCACCTAGCTGAACAAACAAATACTGCCTAGCTCCTGAAGTTTTCTACTCATTTATTTATAGGATGAAGAAAACACTAAACTATTCCTTTCTACTTCAACAACTACCATGTTTATACTTACCCTAAATCTACTGTAGTATTAAAAATACTGCTGGACTGCTAGCATGTTTTTACCTCACTGTATCATGTGGAACTTTGCCTGAGAGTCTACAGTCTGAATTTTTATCTTCAATTTCTCATTATCTAAATTGTTACAAAACATTACTTTTAAGGCTTCAGAAACAATCTTGGCAGAAAATGCCACATCTAAGAAGGGGACAGATCTCTTGCCTAGATTCATATTTAAAAGAGAGACTGTACACATATCGGCACAGGAAATTGCCAAGAACTGATATACTTCTTTTTAATTAAGAGTTTTGATAAAAAATAGCAGTCATTTATTTTTAAGACTATTATCTCCTTTTTTATTCACTATTTTAAAAAGAAACTAGTCTAATACTTAAGTATCAGAATAAAAAGTACAACATCCTATTCTGACTTCTTTATAATCGAGGAAATATAACTTATACTCTGTATTAATATCATTCTAAGAAAAAACTGCATAAATAGGTGGAAGTCTGAAAATTCAAAACGTAATCTCCCACTTTGAGTCAAAACTATCTATTTGCTCATCAAAAAAAAAGGGGACGTATTCCTCACTCATTTCTATTGCTCTCATTTGATCATTCTGTGGAATCTTGTATGGTTTGTATGTATTTGTATGAGTAATTGCTAACAACATTTAATCTCTTTCACTAGGAGTACAAGGCCAGTTATTTTTCAAAATCATGAAACAATATAAAAAAAAATTGAAAATTATTTCAATTGTGATAAATTCCTTTGTTACATCTCAAATGTCATTAATCTAGTGCAAATTTTCAATTCAGTTCCTTTTCACAAAAAGAACAACAAACTTTCAAACCGAACTTACCAAAAACATACCCGAGCTCTACAGTGTACGCTTCTTAAATAACTTACACCACTTTGACCACTGCAAGGTTTAGTATAACACTGTTGATTCAAAAACCCAAAAGTGCTCTTGTATAAAGGACGTCTTTACCACAGTAATTTAGCATTGTGCCCTATCACATTGTGCAGTATGTACTAAAGTTGCAGGTCTTAAATTGAGTCAAACTTTAATACAAAAGGTTATGAGCTAGACCCTTTCAGACAGCACTTGAAAAGCCAGTGGTTAATGTATAACCTGAATCCTGATTAATAGGAAAAATAAAGATGTTCACTCAGTCTCTGATAAGCAGGACAAGAGAGAACTCAGGTAGCACAGCTCCCCTATTTAGCCTCTTGAGTAATAATGTAAGAGATCAAAATCTCATTCCTGAGAATAATCACATTGTTATCATAACACTGTCATTGGAAAAAGCATCCATATTTTATGTTCTCTGCTATAAGACATCTATGCTTTCTTAATATATTTGGTCATTTTCTCATGCATTTATATTCTCCAGGAAATAAACGCACTTTTTAAATTCTGTGTCTTGTCCATGGCATTAAAACATAATTAATGTATCAGGCAACCGAAATATAATTACTGTGATGAAAGTACAATCAATTATAAATAAAAAGGGTTTGCTTGTGTGTGTAACCACATTATGACGACTTAAGCAACTTCTTCAGGTCTTACTCAGAAGCCTAGAACTATTTAAAACATTCAGACTCACACAATCATTCTCAAAATCCAATAATGAAGGAGATCTTATGATATCACAAAGTAACACTACGGAGTAAGAAATAACCCAGAAGATGGCTGTAACACTGGATTTCTCTAAGCCCACACCTGGTCACAAATATCAATGACAGGGCACTGAGAAAGCTCTCACCCCTCTGCTTCTTTCGCTACTATTTTAGATTTCAAAAGGCTACTCATTAGCACTTAGTTTCTGTAACTTTAACTAGCATAAGAAATACCAAAAATTACACCAAAACTAAATTTTTATGATGTCTAAAGAAAATATTTCCCCACTGCTAGGAGGGTGCAGGGGTTTTATCCATTTCTGTCCATGTACTTTCATATGCTATATAATTACAGTATCTTAAATAATAATTAGAAGAGTGAATGAGACTCTTCCTATACTTACATATACAGACTTACACATGCAGGGGAGGCAGTAAAGAAGTCCAGATAGGTGACATCCATAGCTCTTCCCTTGTTCATTGATGTAGTCACTCCGTCATAGAAGGTCACTAGGTTGGTCAGGCAAGACTGGCTCTTGGGAAAGCCGCGCTGGCTGTCTTGCATGCCCTCCCTGTCCTCCACGTGCCTTAGCATAGCTTCTAGGAGATTTGTTCCATGATCTTCCCAGGCACAGAGGTGAGGATGAAAGGCCAGTAGTTCTCAGAGTCCTACTTTCTACCCTTTTTTAAAAGTTGCTGCAATGTTTCCCTTTTTCCAGTCACCAGGGACTTCACCTGATTGCCATGACTTTTCAAATATCATGGAGAGTGGCTTGGCAACTACATTAGCCAATCCCCTCAGGATTCTGGGACGTATCTCATCAGGTCCCATAGGCTTATTTGTGTTCAGCTTCCTCAGCTGATCTCAAACCTGATCTTCTCTTACATTGGGAGAGACTTTGCTCCCCCAGTCCCCATCTTGCAGTCCCATCCGCTAAAGAGGTGTTAGAAGAGATGTTGCCAGTGAAGACCGAGGCAAAAATGTTGTCAACTGTACCTCAGCCTTCTCCTCATCCGTTGTTACCAGGTTGCCAGTCTTGCTCATCAGGGGGGTACACTTTCTTTGACTTTCCTTTCCTGGCTGACATACCTGTATAAGCCCTTCTTAATGTTCTTTGCATCCCTCACCAAGTTCAGCTCCAGATGCGCCTTGGCCTTCCTGACCCCAGCCCTACACAACTGAGCAGCACCTCTATACTCTTCCCAGGGTACCAGTTCCTGTTTCCACTGCCTGTGCATTTCCTTCTTGTCCTTTAGGTTGTCCAGCAGGTCTCGACATAGTAGCCATGCCGGTATCCTGCCCTCCTCTCTGGTTTCCTTACACCTGGGGATCGAGAGCTCTTGCACTCTATGGAAAGCACCCTTAAACATCGGTCAGCTCTGTCATGCTCCCTTGTCCCTGAAGGCAGTTTCCCAGTGGGTCCTATTGACTAACTCCTTGAACAGCTCGAAGTTTGCTTTCCAAAAATTCAGAGTCCTGTCTTTACTCTTTGCCTGACCCATATCCCTCAGGACTGTGAACTCCACCGGTGCATGATCACTGCAGCCCATGCTGCCTCCAAACTTGACATCACCAATTAGCTCACTTAAATTGGTGACCATCAGGTCCAGTATCACATTATTATGGAGTATTACAACCTAAAGATTGCCAATACTTATTACTTTAGCTTTTAAGAATTTAAGCATCTTCCCTACAGGATCTCTTCACAAATAACACTGAAGAAATTATGATTTAAATTTCAATAGCCCAAACAATTAACAGGTAATGTATTTTGGTATCTATGATACATTTCTTATCACTATATTAAGTTTTAGAAGTATCCACTCAATATACTTTATTGAGAATACTGTGTTAAACTAGTCCAATTAGGGCATAGCAAACTGAATCTGAATGACATCCACTTAAATAATAGGCCTAAAATTGCACAGAATAGAAGCTTTTTGCAAATTTATACATTCCCTTAATGTCTAGTACAATATCCTTAAGCACGTTTAATCAGCACTTACGATGTTAATAATAACAGTAATAATACTACATTAAATCCATTTTATGCTCTTGGTAAGTTTAGACAGCAGTTACATTACAACAATAGAGTAAAACAAAACGATGGATTGTTCAATTATGGATCCACCCTGTGATAGAGTCACAGTGCACTACAGAGCTATCAGGTCCCCTAAAGCAAACAGAAAGTTTTCTGCTGTACAGAGTGATCACCACAGCCAAGAATAAGCCTGATTTAGAATTACGGTTGAGCTGGAAAACAACAGTGTAAGAGCACAAGGAAATCAAAACAAAAACCAGTATGACAACAGGTAAGCAAAACACCTGGCAGAATGTCACCGGAAAGAAAATTACGAAGATTTTTAGCTCTCTCTTTTAGATTCCAATATAATAAACAGAAAAAAAAAATCATTTGGATTCAGAGTGTGTAAAAAAAATTCTTCAATACCACATGTTTGTTGTGAGTTATGCTTCATTCTGGATAACACTTAACACAGTTTATAAAAGGTATATTCAGGAAAGTCATAGACTGTTGAAAGTAAGAGCTCTTGTTCTTAAGAACTAAAAAAGGCAGTATATTTTCAAAAGCACCAACCCTGTCACTTCATAAAGCTAGACTGAATTCTCAGCTTTTTAGCCTGTCTAGCAGAAAATATGACCATCCCCACAGTGTAGTAGCTCTATGAAATGCCCATTTCTTATGTCTGTGTGGCACAGTGACAACAGTACAGAGGTATCCCTCCCCTGGAGGGGGGCCAATATCAAAATTCTGTTGTGTATTTACTGTCTGATTTGAAATTCTACTTCGCTGTGCTTCATAGCACTTCTGTTACAATTCATGGTACTGGCTATGCCCCTAACTCCTTCTTGAAGCAAAACAAGCTCACATTGCCCAGTCCCTACCCACTAATCCACACAAGCCCAATCTAGCCCACAGAGAATATACATTTTAAGACAGTCTGCCAGTGATCCACAGGACAAAACTTCTATTTTTAATTAAAAACTGTGGTCAGAGTGAATTGGAAAACGTCTGGCTGTCACTGTTATTTTAGATTCTAAGATCAGAAAAGAAAAAGCACAGATACGGCAGATAAATTACGGTAATTCATTTCAAATATGCACTACAGTATTTCCAGTAAAATATCTATAGAACTGGCAAGTAAGCTAAGGATAGTATAGTAAAACAATCATGATGATAAAAACGTGGCGCTCTTTCCTCAGTTGAGTGTTATATAAAGGTTTGTGATCTTTATAGACTCTGGTCCATGTCATAAGCATGCAGTGAAACTTAAGTTATACAAATTTAATTTCTGAAATGAGTTTGGTTGAGAAAGGTCAACATAGTTAAAGAAGTAAGACAAAATTATAATACACAGTACAAACCACTACAATAACACTTTGACATGACTTTTTTTCAATCAAGTCAATTCAGTATCTAAGAAAAAAAGCAATGCTTGCATTTACTATCAAATGGCACCAATTGCAAAATGTCTGGAAGTTTCCATCCTGAGAGACACATGCAACTTGTCTGGGCAAAAGAAACAAGCTCCACTGAAACCATCAGAAGAAAACAGCTCGTATTTGCTTCATGAGGTTTCTCTTCAATGCAGCAGAGCTCCAAACTGTTCAAAGTTTTCAGCTGCCTTAACGCTCATACATATCTTAGGAACACTAGGGCATCTGGCCAAAAAAAAGACCATAATTCAGGCCTACTGAGCAATGGCAGAAGCACATAAGTTATCATGAGAATTCCTTAGCAAGACAAATGAAGGCAAGAAGAAAGCTATTTTCTTCAAACTTGAAGACTAGTACTAAACATTATATGCTGGTTCTTTTGGGAGATTGTTTTGTCCTGGAAGTTTTATACAGGTAAGACCATTCTTAATGGCTTGGATAACAATGAACCAGGATAAGCTCCTCTCAAACACTTCTGGACCTCACTTATGGAACATACAAACCAAATCTCACTGTTGGATGGCAAGCACTCCCCACTGCTAGCTACTAAATACAGTCCAAGATTGTAACAGAAGGCCATACAGAGGGTGTTGCAAGAAGTCCTACAGGAATTCTAAAGTCAGAAAACCATACTGATGATGCTATTTTTCTTGAAGAAACGAAATCAAATCATGTATCTCAGATAAAAAGGCGTTAAAGTTATATTCTGTTTCAGCATCAAGCAACTGAAAATTAAATAAAGTTGGATAAGGGTAGAATCATGATACAGACATCATATGCAGCTCCACGTATTTTCCCAGAGGACTTGCTTCAATTAGTCCATAAACCAAATGAACAAAGGAGAGGAATGAGACTCTGTGGCCTGCTGCAAAACCTTAACTTCTCAGCCTTTAAGCTTACAACCTAAGTAGTCTTTTTTACTTTGTAGCACAGTATACACAAGATTTTTATCTCAAGTAGAATCTATAGACACTCAAAATATCCCTTGTACTTTAGCTCAGAGTTAACTTTAAAATGTCTGTTTCTTTTCAGGCTATTCATGGACCAGCTCTTCCTTCCCTTCTACAATAGCCTCCCTAAGTAATCGTTTCATCTACTTTTTCTCATCCTTTGTACAATTTTAGATTTCTTCTTCCCAAGGCTGTGATTTATGGCTGACATACAGCCCTTTAGCTGCTAAGGCTCTCCTCAGCCACCCACCTAACTTTCTTTAAATCACATTTAAACTGTAATTTTCTCCCTAATTCATAGCCAATTTTGTATAAGAACAAAATGTTTTAGGAATGTTAATGAGATATGGGTGCTTTAACATGTAGGTCTCTAGATCAAAGTCATCTATAAACAGCATACACCAGTGAAGATTTGGTGGTTTTGATGAGCTGTGGAAGATACACTCACAGTCTCCATCAGACTTCAAGTGGTCAGATATACACATCATAACTTCAAGAAAACAGTATGATACCTGTTTGCCACTGGCAGCATAGAGGTCAGTCATAGAACAGGTACAGGAAATAAAGCTTTCAAACCAAGTAGATGTTACTCTCTCAGATGATAATAAAACTACCCTGGCCCATCAATATGCAAGAACACCTGTCATCTACAGAATCTGCAGTAAATCTTCCATTTTACACAGTGGCATTGCATTAAAAAATATATAGATTTTGGACTAACTACCACTAAATATCCTTGTGTTTTAGCAGATTGCATGTGAAAGACAGCATGCTAAAATTGCAATGCATATTTGATTATAAAGTTTAAAAATTACTATCTTTGCTGTATCTTTTTGTCTTCTTAGAGCAATCTTATTCGTTTATTTTAATGAATTTAATGCTCATTAAAGAAATAGAAGAAGAAAAAAAAAATCCAGCACAAATACAAAAAATAACCATGCTTCATGAAAACAGATGCCATCTTAAGCTGCCTGCTCAGGTCTAATTAAACATGGTTTAATGTCGCAACATCCCTTGTACGCGAAGTTACACTTATTCTACCACTAAAAACCTCAGAAAACCAGTCAAAAGGCTAATTAATATGCAAGAATTCAAATATACAGAACCTGTTTTCCTAGATCAGTGATGGGAGGACAGCAAGTCAGACACTGAAAACAGATTACATAGTAACGTCAAGTTTCTTACTACTATTTAATGATACTTTGTGGGTGAAAACATTTATTCTGAGAATTCAGGTCCAGACTACCATCTGAATTATGATCTAATGTATTCAAATAATGCCACATGAATAGGTTGCTATCAAAATACTACAGGAACAAACATACTCCTTACAAAAATAGCCCTATTGCCCATGAAAAAAATGAAAAATATTATAAAAGAAGGCTGTAAAGCTAAACACAGACTTAAGAATTTGATTTTGGTAAACATGAGTTCAAACTTGAACATTACTGTGCATTTTCTTATCTCATCTTTCAATAGCTCCTAGTGAAAACATTTCTGTATTAGTCAATCTATCTTCAATTTGGTACGTTACTGGAAGTTTTCCAGGAGAGCTGAGGGTATACAGCTGGTCAGGCTTACAAGACAAGGTACTGTGAATTCTATGCAACACCAACTATACCCGTGCAATAAACGGTTTATGTCAGTTCTACCAGTCACTCACATAGATTTATTATATCCAAATGAATCCTGTTTTTAATACCCATACAAATGACTGAAGGCTGAGTCTAACAGTAAAGCAGCATACCCTGAGAAACTAACTTTTAGATTTGCCATATGGCATTTGCAATGAGTCTTAAAAGTATTCATCTTTTCAGGATGTTTTCCTACATTCCATGCTCGTTCTTCAACCAAATGGAATTAGGATGGCCATGAAAGGACTAAGCTTGAGTTGGCAACACAGTACTTTATCCATTCATTATGTATTCTGCAAGGTAAGATTTCACTTCAGTCAAAACAAGAAAGAAAAAAAAATTACTGAAAGAACAAATTGGCCAGGAGCAGCTTGCTCCAGAGCATTTCAAGTTTTTTGCATGATTACAGTGTGAAAAGCAAGGAAATTTATACTTTACATTGTTATATATATAAAGCAGTGTCACTTGAGACAAATCTGCTCTATAATTAAACAAAAAGAAACAGTACGATTTAACATTTATGAAGGAAACATTCAAATGCTTTATTTTTTGAAATATTTGTTAGAAATCCATATATTTAAAAAAAAAAAAAAAAGTAAAAGAAAAAGAAAGAACAACGATAACATAAAGCTGCCAAATTTCTATCCCACCAGTAATGTAATCTGGAGATGGGAAACTCTTTATTGAGAAATCTTAAGTGTCACATCATCCAGGAACTAGTGCTTCATTACAAATTCTAGTTTTAACCCCTGTAACTTCAAACAACTAATTTAAGCATCAAAAATGCTCAGCCCAAATTCAGAAGAAAAAAGAGTTAAGAGTCACAGTCAGTAACGACTGCCCCTACAGTAACACTGGATAACTAAAGAAATTAAAGATAAAAAATGGTATATTTTTCCAGGTAACTTCCACCAAACTAATTCATGTATATGGAAACTGTTAAGAAATTCTGAGACTCAATCTCAACCACATCTTTCTGCATGAAAATAATTGCCAGGGTTCTTACCCTGTGCAGATGGAGTGCCTAAAATTCATTTGGTTACTCCATCTAAATACAGAAATCGAATCGTTTAAACTATTTAAATCTAGGTAACTACACAGAAACTGATAATCTATCTCAAGCATAGTACAATGGGCAATTCATCAGTGTGCCTGCATGCACACAACGGGTTACAGTAGCACCAGCCAAGCACTTCCCTTGTCATCTCTCCTCTTATACAAGATCACATATACCATTACCAACACATTGTGCCGATCAGAGCTATCGTTACCAGAAAAAACATCAGCTACTGCTGGTATAAAACCTGTGAGGAACGCAGGGAAGGAAGGAGGTAAGGAAGAAGAACAATAACAAAAAGCATCATTCATCACCTAAGGGTGATAAAAGTAGAATAATCAGTAGCCTACAGAAGAACCTTGTAAACCTAGATCAGGACACATTTGAAAAGTACTTCAAGAAATGACAGTATTTTCTAAATCCCATTACTTAAAAAAAAATCAACAAACCCTCAAAATATCAAAAGTTTCCGGTGTTCAGAAACAGCAACAAAATCTAATATGTGCAATCTCCCAAGCCATCATAAAATTCTCATGGTTTATGTGTGTGTGCATTTGTCCGCGTGTATGTGTGTATGCATGTATGAGACCTCAAGACTAAAAAGAAAGAAAAGAAACCCATTTGTAATCATGATGCTTTTCACTTCCTAGGGAAAAATATTTATCAATTTAAAAATACGAATCCATGTGGCTCAATTCTACATTATTTTTATGAGTCAACTGCAGTTGTAAACATTTCAATCCTACAGAGAAAGTTACACAGAAAGGACAATTTACATATACTAATTTGGCAAAAATTGCTTTCCAAATAACTACGTTTTATAAAAGCCCCATTCTATTTTTCCTTTAGTGCTTTTCTGACAGCAGAAACAGACACAAGTTGTAATTTACTTGTATCAGTTTCCTACTTTACTAGTGTCCAGTAAAATCATTCAAACAGCCTGACAGATAAAAGGCAATAATGAAAAACATTTTCAGTCTTCGGAGAGCTAAATAAACAGCAGTTAGGGAATAAAAATTAAAAAACAAACACACCCATACTTAACAAAGTCCTGCTGGTACCTTGTAAGACAATTCCTAAATATATTTCAGCATCCAGCAATGAAAATGTTATGTAAAATGATGTGCATTGATCCAGTAATCCCCAAAGCTCTTAGAGTGACTTTAATTTACCTGAACAGAGAACTGCTTTGAGAAAAATCCTTCTAGACCTTGCCAAAATCTGACTGCAGGGAACAGCATATTTTTATAGTCATAAAAGCAGAACAACAAAAAAGATGTCAAACACAAGGCCAATGGCAGCTGAAGCTATCACGGTTTTTACACAAATAACAATCAACAGAGTGAAAATTACTGGTAAAAAAGGCTATGAAGTACAAGATGAAAAGAAAGTTGATCGTGAGTGACAGTACAATATTTTTAGGAATAGCAGCCTGTACAACCTACAGGCTAAAAGGTGTATAAAATGGAAAATTAACATAAACATTTGCATCCCATATATGTGTATTTTACTAGAAGGCTGTTCTTGCTGAAGTTTATGGTCAAATTAGAAGACCATAAAGAGCCATATTGTTTTAAATGTAATGTTCTGTATACTGCTGTAGTCTAATTCCCACTGATGTCAACAGAACACAAAATCAGGCCTTCAGGATTTTAGTTTATGTTTCCATTTCAGTTTTACTTTTTATGTAAAATTGAATGCTATCCATGATTAGAGTTCCCATTTAGTAGTTTCTTCCAAGGTTGAAGGATGACCTTCTAATCACGTGTGTTACAACCGCACATACCAAAAGGATACCAAAACGGTGACTTCAGTTACACAACTGGTAGAAAATATGGACACAGACTAGCTACCAAAACTATTGCTTTAAAAAATCTAATATGTAAAAAAAACCAAACAAACCAACCCACAACAAATAATAGACTCTATATGTGACAGCCTCTCTGTCCTATAAAATAAGGCAAAAATATTAATTCTAAGAGAGCTTTTATTCTCACATAGCAGGAGAAAACTGGAGCTTAGTGTTACAATTCCAAGAAATACTCTCCTGGTTCTACCTTTATTTGATTTATATGATTCATATCACCCTATCTGTGATTTATTAATATTAGGTTTTATCACATGTACAGAAGTCACCTGCTTGCTCTGTATTAGAATGTTTATTCCTCTACCGATCAATTCCTGTGCACTGAATTCTCCAAAACTATGTAAGGGATGAGACGCTACCTTTAAGTAAAAGGATAAAGAGGAAATTGGAAGACTTAACCCCCAACTGGTTCGTGTAATTTAATAAAATTCTGGTTTAAAATTAAAGCAAGCCTGTGATGTACACATCAGACCATGTCAGCAAACCGAGCTGTTAAAATCATACCAATCTTAAATGACTCTCTTAACTACCAAGGGAAAACAGACTTTCACACTCTTAGATCTTTTCCCAAGAACAGGTACAATTTCCAAAGTCTTCTGGTCTTCAGCTCATCTACCTTAATAACAACGTATGAAAGGCTTTCAACTTAAAAGAAAAAGAAGACAACACAGACAAGCTGCATCGTAAGAAGTATAAAAGCTTCTTGAGGAAAAAGGTTGCAATCTTTATGAGAAGGTAACACTACAGTGAAAGAACTATGGATGTAAAGCCCTCTTTTAAACAGAGAGTACATCACTGACACATAACAATGTCACAAACAAATCCAAAGAAAGTAAATTACTTATACATCGTAATTTACCTTGAAATGCCAACTACTGTCCACATTCAGTTCCATAGTCTTACACCAAACATCAACTTGTGCACAGTTTTCAATACTTGCAAAATTCTTTTTTAAGTGCAAACAAAAGTTGCTGAAATATTTCCCTAAACTATTTCTCCATCACGAATTCAACATAATTGTGAATAACCACAAGGCACAAACTACAAAACGATATAAAGCAGCATAGGCCCAGTGAAAAAAAAAAACAAAACCCCACAACTAATTTGTCTTGTAATATATAACTCATTTCTGCTAATTTTTTCAGCTACGAGATCAGGAACTGTCTTTTACCAATCCCTTCATACTCTACATAACACATTGGAATTTCTGTGCTACAATTCCTCCATAAGATAAATGACTACCAGTAATAATATTACTTTCTCTTTAAAACTTTAAACACCTGTAACAATCTAGTGCTGTATTTTGCTACATTCACCTTAAAAATGAGTAGGTATGACAATGAAATGCTTAAGAAAAATCTGATTAGAACAGATGCAACAAAAAATTGTTTAGCATACATCATACCTCTGAATCTTTGCACAGATTTCAGCTGATACTTAGATAAAAACTGAAAAATATCTTCGCTAAAATATTAGCGAGTATGAATAAAGGAAAAGAATCTCTTGGCTTGAGTGGGTTCAGCATTTCAGCCCTGCATTGTGCTTTGGTTAAAGACAGAAACTCCTGACAGAGTGATGCCTATAACAGTGTTCCTGTACTGCGTAAGATTAAAATAAGTGTGTTCATGAACTGACGTGATCATACTTAGAGAACAGATTGTGTCTTGTTATGGACCTCTTATTTATTAATATTTTTTTCCTCTAGTCAAATGACAGTGTTCCATAATGCACACAAATGGAAATACAGACTATGTCTATTTCACAGTTCAGTAGTTTGGAGATGCTTTTCTTGCTCTGTATGCAAACTGAAAAGAAAAACAAACAGAAGTAGTAGTATATTACTTTTACTCTTTCTATAAACCAAGGAAAGGAGTATTCTGTCTCTTGTCAGCTGTGTTAATAATATTGATTCGAACATACTGAAGAAAAAGGCAAAAAATAGAGTAAAGCAGAAATTTGCTTTTTTATTTCCTTCCCCTTCCAAATTAAAAAAAAATAACTTTTGTGTGCATTCTTGTTTTTAAACCACACACATACTTATTTTTAAACTCACATATACTCTCATGTATTTCAATGATGTCACATAGCAGTGAAGTTATCTAGATATATGGTTATGGGTATGGGTGAGCCTGACTTCTCTACTGAATTCTATCTTATATGAAGCATTTTTCTTTATCCTTTCTGCCCTTTCTTGCATTTTCATATATACATTTTCATATTTTTACTATACACTTTTACTATATAGAATGACAGGACAAAGCGCTAGCTCCTGCTAACTTGATGTGCGATTAAATCCATTTGATACTGTGGGAGTATGAACATGAATAAAGTGAGCCATATGCAGCACACAGTTCTTACTATCACGGAGCGCTTACAAGCAAAGACTGTCCTTCCAGAATGAAGTTCATTTAAAAATAGTCCTTCATTAATCTACAACAGAAAATTTTCTTCCTAACACTTAAAAAACCCCTCTCACATTTCCTCTCTGATTTGGTGTGTTTAACATTAGCAGCAGCCATAAATGTTGGATATTTTTAAAGTCACTTCAGGAGATCTGGTTACACGACTCTCAGCATTGATAGTTATTTTTAGCTATATGTCTATAAAGAACTTCTTTCTTCAAAGTTATCCTTAGATTTCCAGATAATTAGTAAACAGTAAGAGAGCAGAGCAAAAATTAGAGTGTTTTATAACCAGATTTTTTTTCTGTATTTTTTATAGTCTGTTAGGCAATGACACAAAGTAGAGACTAAATTCTAGACTCTAAACCACAGAAGATGCCTACAATGATTCTCTTACATATAACGGTGCAAACAGTAATGGGATTTTTGCAAAGTACAGCTGACTGGACTTGATTTTATTGTTCTGGAGATCTCTGTAATCTCTCTGTCTGGCCAGTGTATTTGTGATACACAAGTGTACAATTCCTTCGTACTTCTCAGACATCCTAAAAATGCAGCTCTAAAACTATTTTTGATAGTTCAAGTGAAAACTAACAATGCAAAACAATGTATTACATACACTACCAGTCCCATATATAGACACCAAATAAAGGACCATATAGTTATCTAAAATTATGTCTGATTTAATATTATTTATTCCACCTGAGATCTAAGATTCTGCCCATCTGAGAGTATGAAGTAATTCCCAATTGTCATCTAAGCAATCAAACATCAATTCACTCCACTGATGCTAGTTCAATTATCAGTTATTTGATTACCCATCATACGCTAAGCCCTCTCACACAGCTGTAACTTTTAACGTAGGCATGCCTTACCAATTAGTAAAATATCCATGAAAGCTATCATTCAAACAAAGGGAAGCCACAAGACTTCTGAACGATAAGCTTCACGTACACTTTGGGTTAAGAAACATCAGAAAATTGACTTATTGTTTTCACAATCAAAATTGGAAAGGGAATAGCTGAACATATTTTCACAGTCTTCCAAAAGAAGACTATGGTTTTCTAAAGAGTACTCTGGTATCTTCAAGGGAACACTGTACAGAAGAATTATTTGAGATAGACCTCCTGTCTTTCTCCTAGTCTTCACACCATTAAGAAAATTCATCAGCATTACTGCAAAACATAGAGGAAAATTACAGACAAGAAAATCTGAATACATTTTTCTTTTCAGCAAGTTTGAAGGAAATGGTTTATCAGGAAACAAAGAACTGGTAAGTCAAAATGTTAATCCACCAAACATCTGAGCTATTTGCAAACAGAAAGGAGAGAAAACATTTACAAGATCTGCAACATATTCTGAACTACACAGTCTCAGTAAGTGGAATTTCTGAAAATTGGTCTTTGTAAGAACAGGACTCTGAAAACGTGCAAGTGCTGAAAGCCATGTCCAAATGGCCAAAAATCTAATTATGAAAGAAGCTTCAGACCCTGCATAGATTCAGACAAGCTACACAACTTCAGTACTAGCTTCAAACCATCACAAAAGGCAACCAAAATCATAATTAAACATCTGTTGTCAAGGGTGTGTGGTTACCTGCACTCTCAGGAAAACACAAACTCTCAGCTTCTACAACTTCCTTCCCAACAGTGGAACCATACACCCCTAGCTCTCATCAGCAGTTACTAAAGTATTAAATACATGGCACTCCAGGCAACACTATAAATCTAGTAGTACAACTGTATTTGAGTGGAGCAGTCATCTACCCTACAATAATAGCAGCAAAACTTACAAACACAAAAGCTGGAGGAAAATCTGCTTATTGCTGTATATGTGTACGTATATGTGTAAGTCAAGAAAAGCAGCTGTTGTTAACCACTAATAACACCTCAGAAACTCAGTAGGTGGAATAATAACTACATTAGTGAAAAAAGCACAGTGAGAACCCGCCTTAAAATCCTCAAACACATTAAACACAGTGAAGTAACACAGCATAGTAAGAAAAGTACAGCGAGTGTGACAATGCCTGATAAATGATGTCTATTAACGAAATTTAATGCCTCAAAACATTAACACAGCAGTTTTATGTTCTTCCAAAAACTGCTAGCTCTGATTCTACTTGCAGAACCCGGCACAACAGTGAGCTTGAAAGCCTGGGAATCTACACTCTTGAAGTCTCTCACCAGAATGTGAACTTGCAACTATTTTACCAGGTATGTCATCTGTAAGAACAAATGGTCAGGATTGTGTCTCAATAAAAACTGACTTGCTTTGACAGAGATGGTAGTCAAGTAACTGAATTCAACTGAATAACGTGAAGATTTAAATGGAAGGCTGTACCTGGAGAGGAGAAAGCCACCACCCACAGTTAAATCTCAATCTGCCATCTCTGATGAGACTGCATCCAGAGACAAAAACACCAAAATGGCACCAGAGAGATATATTTCTTTGTTGCTACATTCATGCAGTTTTCCAAAAGCTGTCAGGCAGGTCTATTTCTCTTACTGTGTTCCTTCTTTTAATGTGGAGAGCCTCCTGATGTGAAAAATGGCAAGTGGTTGAGAAAGCAAAGATTTCATAGAGAACCAAAAGACAACATTGTATCCCATCCGAGACATAAAAGCACAAAACTTCTTTAAAAATAGATAGCCCAGTGTTATTCAAATACCTCAACAAAGGCAGCAGGTGTACAAATATAGACATGTTGTCTTAAGTACAGCAATGGATAGAAAAGTCTGTATTGAAAAACTGCTTTCTAGATATCTACACATAGTCAAATAAGTTAGAGATCAATGCAAAAAGGACAAACCCGTGACACTTAGCAGAAGACGTAAAAAATACAAATGAAGCCTTTCACATCCTAACGACAATAGGTTTCAGACGGGATTTCTAGAATGTAACAAATTGAGCATCCAATATTCATAATTTAAGTGACATTCTTAAATAAGGACAGCCTAGAGAGCCATTCACAGAGTTTTTGAGAGTTCACAACATCAGATAGGAGCTAACAATGAGAAGTAAGAACTGCTAGAGTCACCTTTAGAGGATACCTAAAGATTCATTCAAGACAGTGTGCAGTAGGAAGAGCCTGGATGAAGCAGGCATCGGTATTTCTTCAGGAACACACATTTCTCCTTGATTTACTAACTTGCCATTTTTCATACAGAGGACAGATCTCCAGATGAAATGTTCCCAGCAGTGCAAAACCAGGATAGACAACAACTCGGAGAAAGAAGAGGCAGGGAAGGGGGATCCCAAGCCACAGTAGTCAAATTGGCATTGATCCTGTGGTAGTTTTGCTTTAGTGGGAAAATCCTGAGGTTGTAAAATTTCACTCTTTACTCTTTCAAGTCGGTGATTTCAGGTTTATTCCCACCCCCAAAACTCTTCCAAGTGCTCTTTTTTGTTAAATATGAAATAGATATTAACGCTACCATCTGAGCAACAGAAAGTATCTCTGCCTAATTTTCTGACTGGCATCTGCAACATGAAGTTATCCCAGGAAAGCAAAAATTTCACATGAAAATGGCAAGCTCTTCACCTCCTTACAACCATGACAACAAAAAAGCTGAAAATGCAGCTTGCCTACCAGTAACGTGGTTTAAGAATTCACCTATTAAGAGAATATGTCTGTTAAGCAACGGTTGCTATATAAGCATTGCTAGCAACTCATTCATAATCATCCTAGGAAAATCCTATCACCTCTTTCTTCAACACATAACTCACAATCTATTTTCTTTTTTTTTATTAATCTGTCTCTCTCTAAGATAAAATAAGTTTTAAGGCCACTGCACCTTCCGTAGGTTATGTACTCACCACTAAAAAGTAGAAGGACTGATTGAGATTTTAAATTAGAATTCCTCGAAAGTAGAGAAATCCACGTCTCTAAGAAGTCCAGTAGTTATTCTCATGCTTTGCAACACATTTGGAGTAAGATTACCCTTGTGCACTAGATTAATAAAGCAATCCTATGAATAAATCAGCCAGTGATACAGTCCTAGTAAATGTCCTTTTAGGGATTACATTGACTAGAAGGACAGATATCTGTTCCATCAAATACAGCCAAATGGCTGGAGAATAAACATTTCCTTTTTACTTTACACAGTATTTACTCCACTCAGTTCAAAACCGTCTAGAAATTTCCAAGCTAACTGAAACACTACTGCTAAAGTCTTAACACTCTGTTTTTCTTCCAGAGTCACTGTATCATGCAAAATTAAACCCAAGGCATGCTAGGATTCTTACAGAGGTACAATTGCTCCTGCAGGCATCCACTGCCACCTGTTAGCATTAGAAAGTACAATGCTCACTGCGTTATCTACTACCCTTGATATATTTAAAATTTTCATCTAGTCAGTATGACGAAACTTCACACGACCATTCAAGGCTGCTTTTGAAAACACTAAATGGGAAACGGGTGTGCATTCTACATATTTGACTTCGTGACAACAAAGATTTACACTGATTACCCACTTCTCTTTAACAAAAAACACCCCTGCATTACAGTATCATTATATATTAATAGAGACAAACATTTCTTTAGGTTAATGTTGTACTTTCTCTTTCACATGCTACGTACAATAGAAAAATTCAAGGCTTCTCATGTCAAGTAAAAATAATATCCAAAAATATCCAAGTTGTCAAACAAGTTAAGCAAAACGATTTCACTATTTGGAAAATTTTGTCAATCAGGAACACATCATTGATGCACTTAATAATAATTTGCAAAACTCCATTCTTCATGAAATAGGTTAAAAACAAAGAAAAAAATCACAGGATCCATCTGTTATTTATAGTAAAATGAATTGGTAAATAGCGAATATTTATTACTTAAGCAAAGACAGTGTTCCAAATAAAGTTGATGGCATGCTGCCAACAAGTAGAATACATGGGCATTTGGCAAAATGCCATTTCCTTGATGCAAAACTGTTCTAAAGTGATTCTTGCTGGATACATATTTCTCGTTACCAAAATGCTTCCTACTCCCTAATTTATGAGATACTATAAATCAATTTATCAGATGTTTTATTAAGCTTTCTTCTCTATATTTGAATTTAACCACTGCTAGGATTACCCAAGATAAAAACTGCTAGCATTTAAGCAAAGACACAAAGGTACTATGGATCTGATCCAAACAATGCTGCTGTCAAAGGAAATCTTTCTCACCGACTGCTAAGGGCTTTGAGCCTATTAGGACAGATCTTCTAAGGCTTGACAGAAAAATCCACCTATACTACTAAGGTACACACTAATACAACCAATTCTTCTGAGTTTTAAAGACTTTGTTACAATTGTTACGAAGCTACTGTTACAATAACCAGCACAGTTTTTTGTGCACCTTTCTCTACCAAGATTCACTTTTCAAAAGTCAAAAGTTAATCACATCACCATATAGCAGGAACAAACTTCAACAGCTCAGGGAAGGTAAATAGCCCATAAATACAGTCTGAAAGTCTGATCTTAACAAACATTTCTGAAAGCACATGTCAGAGCTATCCAAACTTTTCATCTTTATCAGCAATACATATTGAGATACCCAAACTAAACAAGGTAACACTAAATACCATTTACCCCTTCTACCTGACGAATATCTACCCTTTCTTCACTAACGAATATCAACTCTGCCTTGGTTAAGCTTGCTGAAAGCCACTAAAATATACTTTTTCCATTGAAAAAAAACACAACCTATTTTTAGTTGAAAAAGTAGAGTATGTTTGTGCTCGGTAAACTGTTAAAAACTTTAAGCATATCTGAAACAATTAAAATAACAAGTCAACAGTGTAAGTTCCAAATTTATTAACATACTTTAAAATAGTATGTAAGAAGTTCTAAATAAAGTCACATCATTGTATTTACTTTTTATAGCTATTATTTCTGTGTGTTTCTGTGAAACAAAAGGGCATACTCGTAACTAAATTTGTCTTTATTATTCACAAATCTACTCACTCTTTCTCGCTAGTATGAATAGCTTTCTGAAGTACACTGCAATACAAGAATATAAGCTCAACAGTGAATGTACCTAGTTGTTCTTTTTTTTTCTTGAGAAATGCTGGCGTAGAGACATAAGGCTGTAAATTCCTATCTTCCATCAGTACCACTGACCTCAGAGCAAACCCCACAACTGGCTACAGGCATTCAACATCCATCATTGCTCCTGAAACCTAATCTTTCAGGGAAGGACAGCTGCACTGGGCAGCAGTTAAGCAGCTTTCTAAGATACACTATCATCCCAAACACACATAAATAAATAAATATAACTTCCTGTCCTACTTTCTGATCAGTGTTTTAGAAATCACTCATTGCATGTACTTCACACCAAATCAATGGCTTTTGATAGACAGGCAAAATTCTAATCTAGTAACCAAAGACCTTATTTAAAAAAAAAAAAATAAAAAAAATAATTTAAAAAAAATCACTGCTTCTTAAATGCAAAACATAGCAGTTTGCTTATTAATAAAAAAAAGTCAAATTCCTACAAGTATTAATACACAGTACATCTGCAAAGAGGATTTAAATAAAATGTAGCACAAGAGGTAAAGAAATGATGTATCTGACATTCACAGCACTGAAAACCTAGGCAGGAAATCTCTGGTCCTACATCTATAAACTACCTTTTAAAAAAGTATCTCCCTGCCTAGAGTAAAATCCACAAAGGGATAAAACACTTTAAGTAAAAAGAAAAGAAAATTAAAAGTGTGATTCACAGAAACTTTATTACACAGGTGAACACAGGTAAATTAATCATGCCTTTATGCTAGAAATCGTTACATCTGTCTCATAAACCCCTTACTTCTGTAGCATACAGGAGATAAAAGAAAGGCATAGAGTATAGAATATCCCTACATATTTTTGTGAACTTTAATAAGATCAATTTTATCTCACTTCTTTTAGAAAAATAAAGTAAAAAGCATTCTTCCTTAACTTTAATAAAGAATATGTGCTTCACTTTTACAAAAGTGCGCATAAACATGAGAAGAGAAGAGAGAGAAGAGAAGAGAAGAGAAGAGAAGAGAAGAGAAGAGAAGAGAAGAGAAGAGAAGAGAAGAGAAGAGAAGAGAAGAGAAGAGAAGAGAAGAGAAGAGAAGAGAAGAGAAGAGAAGAGAAGAGAGCGTGAAAAAAAAGAAAAAGCGTAAAGAAAAGGAAGATAGTAGAAATGGCAGTCTCTACTCCTCGTACACAAATTTCAGCTTTCTTTGTGAAAGCTTTACAAAACAACACAGCCTACAGACAATTCAAATCACAGTAAAGAACTCTTTAATTCAATCAGCATTGTAAAGCAAGCAGAATTACTAAGTTCAAACTTAGCAAACAGTTATTTTCTAAAGGTCACAAAGCCTATGACATTGTTACCAGATTGTATTTGAATTTCCTCTCAGTGATTCAAAGCAAGTAACAAAAAGCTAGACTTTTGGGCAAAACCAGCGAATAAGCCAAGATAAGACACTGAAATCTAAATGGGATTGGGCAAATTCGCAAGAGAAATTTATACCTGTTTGCAAGTTTAGGACACAAATTTCTTTCAGTCACGTTGGAACGGACATATTCTTTATGAAAATCATCCGATTCTGACATCTAAAAAGACAGATTTTACACACCACTTACTGAACTCTGACTTACAGATTCTTAATTTCCAGAATACTAAAAACTGTAAAAGAAAGAGCAACACACTTGCTTGCATTACTTCATAGACCACATCTGATATACTGCTTGGGGGAAAAGTATGCATTATCTGACTACAACAATACGTGAGCAGTTCGGCTGGCATTAACCACGACATCCATTTTGACTGTCTTCAAACAACAAATTAATTTGTGTACCAGTGAAGTGACTCCAATAATTGGAAGATTACTGAAAAACTCAAATAACTCTATGCTTAACTATGAAGAAGCACAGCACAGGGCATGATAGTATATTAAGACATGTCCTCTGGTATAATAAATCAAAGTGCCTAAAATTCCATCATTTGTCGTTGGCTGAGAAGGAAGGAGGAAGTTTTCTGCACATTTTGTAATTGAAAGAAGACACAGAATTCCCGGCAGACATCAGACACACAGATATCAACAGGGGAGCTGAATTTTGCAAAAATCTTTATCTGTTTCGGAACGCTATTGCAAGATCAATCACTTTTCTTTTTCTTTTTTTTTTTTCTTTTTTTCTTTTTTTTTTTTTTTTTTTGGTTATCAAGCTTATGGAGAAGGTTGACACGGCATGTAAGCACAAGAGACTTAAAGCTGTAAGTCTTTTTATCTTAGGGAAGTACAGACTATGTATACCTGCTGATGTAGTTAAAAACAAGCTGATAAACAAGAGTATACAGTGTGAACTGTCACTTTTATGAATGAATCGAAAGAACCTGAATAATGTCTTAAAAAGGGAATGGTTTCAATATTTATATAATAATTTATTCAATTTTTTTGCAAACAAGCCATTTCTATCAATTTGTATTTATTTTCCCTGCATTTTAGCTATCCACACCCTACAGGAGGACACAAACATGCAATGCTTTAATACATATTGTCAATCACCAACCAAAAGCCATCTGAGCTTATGAAATAGAAGTTAAAATTGTGCAATAGTAGACATATGGTTCTATCAATGCATAATGACTTAAAACAGGGGAAGTGAAGGTTGTTGGAAAGGAATTTACAGGCAAAGCATTCTCATGCAATCTTTTTCTACATCATCGGATTTCTCCAGTTGTACTGCAGCTTTTACCGTAGTAGATCACCAAGAGAAGTAACATTTCCTCTTTGCTCCTTCTTAGTAAATCATTGATACTATATGAAGGAGTATTTTTAAACACAGATTCTTGCTTTAGGCTGCCAAGTTGCCAGCATACGTTCATTAATTAGCTTCATTTAAGGCCTTTTACTAAGAAAACAAGGATTAAGCAAATAAAAGTAAACAACTCCAAGGGTACGTGAAATTGAGAGTTTTCACAAAAATACTGTATATTGACTGTGTTATGCCAACTGTTTTTAAACAGAATTACAACATAAGCAAGCTCCCATTAGAATGGACGGCATTATGTGACTCTGACACCGAATGTAAAAACAGCAAGCATCTCTACCTTTTTCTCAACTTGTTAAAGAACAGGAGATTAAAAATCACCACAATCTTATAAAAAATGAAACACCATGATTTATAAACCTGTACTGTATTACTCCTCTTGATACTCAAAGTGCAAATGAAGTGCCTATCCTCTGCATTTCAGAGACACTGCCTTGGTTTACTGACTGTAAGACTTACAGTTTTGAAAAGACATCTATCATTTGAGAAGACCTTTAAAGTGGATTCCATTACATTTCATCATGCCTTTACCTAAGTGCACACACGCACATTTCAGAAAATTAAACTCGGTCAATATTTGCGCAACTGTTGTCGGTAATATGACAAAATGTCTCTTGCTGTAACTGGCCCAAAACTTGATATATAATACTCTTTCGTTTTAAAGACAGCTTATTAAAAAATTAATATACTATAGGGAAACTGCATTTTGATTGTATAACCTTATTGTGATTCAGCTTGAAAATCTTTTTAAATGCCAATTTTCAAAGAGCTTAGTAACGGAAGTTCATTTTGAAGGAAATCCAATATGCAAATATTTCAGCTGTGCTCTTTCACAAACGGTCTGCCTTGTCAGTTTGAAAAACTGAAAATCAACAATGGAAGAGTGTAAGTATACTTGACCTTATTGCTTAATCTTACCAAGAATGCTACAGCTGGTGGATTTTAAATTCCTGAAACTGACACTCAAAAATGTATAGTGCATCTTCAGCCCAGGTCCCGTAAATGCTGACTGCGCTCCAGCCAATGCCTTGGAGATGCCACACTCTCAAACTTACATAACACTTACAAAGCTAGTTTGAATACACCATCAATCTATGTCTGTTCCTGCCTTGAAGTAACCCTGTTCAGTTTATCTTTTAACCCTCCACTTGCATGGAACAGTACCATTACTAATCTAATAGAAGAAACACACAGGCAACAAATCTGATTTTCTCAGCTTACAGAAAATGTGAAATGCAGGGAGGCACTCAAATCCGACTATGCCCAAAATCTGCACCTCCCAAGTCAATGTTCATCCCCAACTGACGGAGCAGTCAGGACAGCAGGAAGGAAAGAACTACATTGGACACCACACAGAACTGGGGGAAATGGATGAAGTAGGGTAAAAAAATCCCACAAAATAAGATACAATTTGTATGCATCTCCTAAGTAACTGCAGTCTCACTCATTAGTAAGGAATAAATAACTGGCAACTTTGCTTTTCACATTAGGCACCTGTGCAAAAAGTGTCTGGTGAAAGAGTGAGCACATGCCATGTACTGGTATTTGCTGTACGGAAGCAGTTTATACAGGCCCCTAGTGGCTCAGCAGACACAGCAGCAGACGAAGGGGGATTCCTACTCTCTTCAGCTTGTCTAGTTTTGGTCCTGCATTATTCAGTCGTAGGAACGAAGGGCAATCTTAAGAACAAAAGGTGAATTGCTGACTAGACTTAAATCACCAGTTATTTCACTCTTTCGCACACCCCCAAGTCTGTTCTTGCAAACCCTCTCCTAAGATTAAGCACCGTCTTACTATCACCCATTGAGTTCGCTGACAGTGCTGGCGTTTGAGTTACATAACCATCACAGCACAAGGCTTAATTCATATTATTCTTTAGCACTGATTTTAATAGTAGTATGATTGGTGTGTCTAAAAGCAGGTTGTAAGACCCATTCCTGAAATCCAGAAATACCAAGACACAGTTTTCCTTTCCACACACCATTCCTGACAGCTCGCCATAGCACACACAAACCATAATGAATTTCTTAGTGCCATCTTTACGAGTAGAAGTCTTCTACTTTGGCAAAGCTTTCAGTGTTTTAAGTGGATCTAGAAAAGCTATACATCATTTCTGCATTGAGAGAAATCTAAATATACTCCACCATATTACCACAAGTGACAAAACTAAAATTGGAAAGCTACTCCTGTAAAAAGTCTCTCATTAAATCCTTCTTCCTTGCCATGTAACACTCAACTGTGTCTTGAAAAATCCCATGCCAGTACATTTACAGCTTTTAGCAATTTTGACTGGGCAAAATTTGACAGTAGAATTTATTAAACTGACCAGTTTCTCAATTGCACGCATAAAAAAAGCAGTAATAGCAGATCTCATGAGATGGAATTCAAAGAACTCATCAAAAAACTGCCATCTAAAGTAAGATACAAGTACATATGATTGTATTTAGGAGAGAATCCTTTTTTTCTTCAGAGTTGCCCCATTCAATAATAAGAATTGTAGGAGCTTTGCGTGCTTCTAGCCCAGGAGAAAATGATGTCATTTACTATTCACTTTTACAGCAAGAAAAGAAAGTACTGACTATCATAATGTTATAAACCACTAGCAGATATCAGAGGAAGGAAAATATGGTACATATATGTTTTTCCATCTCTGCGTCAAAATTCCCAATAAATGTCCCGATATTACAGAAGTTGCCTGTGCCTGAACAAAAGGTACGTTGGAAGTGATCTCAGAAAGGCTGAGAAGACAATCATAACTTCCCACATTAATCCTAAATTGAAGAGAATAAAGGCTTCACCAAAAATACTCATGTCTGCAAATGGGAAACTCCAAAGCAAATCAGCATCTACACTCATCTCCAACACAAGGCTGTCTCAGGTGGCAAGTGAAGGAACATATAAAACCCTAACTACTCCATGTAAATAAAATGACCCTGCTATGTATGTTGAAACCGTGAATATGGACATGGTAAGCATGGTAAAGAAGCTGCCATCCTTCCACGAGACAGTCACTGTACAAAGGCCAGGCAAAAGAATAAAATACGCATGACAGCAGCCTGGAGAAGTAACAAGGAGGAGCAGACATTCAAAAGCCATACATGCAAGGGTGACTAGTAATCGCTTAAAAAGGAAATAATATAGTTCTGTCGGGCAGCGAGGCGATAGAAAACAGGCAAAATACGGAATTCGGTGGAAGAAAACAAGTGTTTTATTTGCCAGCCTGGGAGAGCCTGGTTGCAGCAGTGAGGAGTACCTGCTCGCACGGGCAGACGGCGCACAGGGAGCTGCTAAGTTTGGTGAACAAATTCAAGATCCCCTTTGTAAGCGCTCGGAAAACTGAGTTTCCAGCCCGACGTGCTTTCTTTCAAGTGGTTTCGAGAGTAAACAAAGAAATTAAAAGCCTAACCTGTGAAAAGCTTCGCATCTCCGTGCCTCCCCGCTCCGCCGAGAGAGAAGAGGAGGAGGAGGCGGCGGAGGAGAAGGAGGAGGAGGAGGAGGGGAAGGAGGAGGAGGAGGGAGGAGGAGGGAGCGCTCCGCGGACCGGAGCCGGGGGTCCCTACCGGCCGCCCGCCCCCACAGCCCCTCTCTAGCAGCAGGCGCCTCGCCTCTCACTCCGCTGCCTTCCCCTTCTCCCCGCCCGTTAGAATAAATGAGACAATTAATACTAATAATTCGCTCGCCGAAGCAGACGACCAACGTGTAATTAGTGTAGCCCCCCCCCCCCTCCCCGCCGGTGTAGAGTGGCATTCAGTGGAAACGTCGACTCCGATCCATCACTCGCCCTCACCCTGCCCCATCCCCCGTCCGCGCAACGCAGCTCCCCGAGCAGGCCTCGCCGCCAGGCGGGGGGAGAGGAGCGGGGGGAGAGGAGAGGGGCGAGAGGGGCGCCGGCCGGCCACGGCCGGGAGAGCCCCGGGGCGCCCAGGGGGAGAGTTGTGTGTGAGGCACATGTGTGCCGGGCTGCGCACACGCACGCACGCACACACGCGTGCGCGCACACACACATTTTTATGCGCGCTCACAGGCACAAACTAGCCGAAATAACCGGCAAAGACGGAGCGGCGGCGGGGGTGGAGAAAAAAAAAAAAATGGGTCAGGCGCGGGGCAGTTACCTGGTCATGCTGGCTCTCCCGGTCCCAGCAGCCGCCGCCGCTTCCCGCCGCCACCTCCTCCCGCTGCTCCCGCTCGTCTCCGGGGCGGCCAATCTAATCCAAGCCCCGCAGCAGCAGCAGCAGCAGCAAAAGCAGCAGCTACGAGCGGAGCCTCCCGCCGCTGCTGCCTGGCGCTGGTGCGTGTCTCTCACAGTCCGGCGCCGCGGAGCGGGAGAGAGTCAACTAGAGTCCGAAAATCCAGCATCCAGAAGAGCCAGGTCCCCGCCTGCCTCCTCCTGCCAGCGCCACCTCTCCTCCGCTCTGCTCTGTTCCGCTCTGCTCTTTTCTTCTTCTGCTTCCTGCGGCGGCTGCTGCTGCTGCTGCTGCTCCCGGGCGCGCTCTCTATTCCCGAGCTGCTGCTCCGTTTCCCCTCCTCCTCCTCCTCCCTCTCTCTCCTTCTTCCTTCCCCCTTCGCTCTCTTTTTTTTTTTTTTTTCTTTCCCCTCCTCCTTTTCTTTTCTTCCTTCGTCTCTTTTAGCCGATTCTTTCGCTACAAATAGCAGCGAGGTCGCTCACCCGGGCTCCCCCCCCGCCCTTCCAGAAGAAGTGCAGTGCAAACAAAAGCGAGGGAAGAGGGCACGGGGGGGGGGGGGGGGGGGGGACGACGGACGGGGGGACGGGGACGGACGGACACACACGGACGGGGACGGCGGGGGGGGGGGGGGGGGGGGAGGGGGGGAGACGGAACGGAGCGGGGAGGGCAGAGACACGGGGAAAATCCCCAGAAACCGTCCCCCAGCGCCGAAACACACGAACAGCCCTCCCCCCACCTCCTCCGGGGGAGAATGAGGACGCCGTGGGTACACTGCTGGAGACGACGCTCTCTCCTTTTGTGGGTTTGTTGCTGTGGGGTTTGGGTTTGTTGGTTTGTTTGGTTTGGTTTGTTGTCGGTGGATTTTTTTTTTTTTTTAATCCTCTTACGCTGCGCGGATCACAGGGTCCGTACGACCCCGAGCGTCAGGGACGGCGCGTTGCCGAGCTCCGTGCCCGTGCGTGTGTGCGCGGGGGGGTGCAGCGAGGGGGGGGGGGGGGGGCGACCTGGGCTGAGCGGCGCGGCGGGCTGAGCGAGGGTGGGAGCCACGCGCCGCGCGGGGACACCCGCACCCGCGCGCGGCCGGGCGGAGGGGGAAGGGAGGGTGACGTCACTCCTTGTCGGCCCGGGGGCGCGGCGGCCGGTCAGCGGGGCAGCGGGCGGGCGGCTGCCCGGGGGGGGGCTGCCCGCGGTATCCCCCCGACTTCCCCGGGCAGGTGAAATTCACCGGAGTTGAAACGCGTAACTTCGTGTCCGCGTTTGCACCAGGGTGACATCAACGGGGGGTGCCGGGCCCGGAGGGGTGTGTGTCACACGGCGGCATTTACTTATTCAAGTCACGCCTGTGATCTGACAAGTCCCTAATTTTCTTCCTGAAGAATGGTCAGGTTTCATGTTGAGTGACACCACGTGTTGCTTGGCGCAATCGGTGGCGTGCTGTGGGGCTAAAAAAAAAAGGTCCTTGCTTTTCTTCCCCCATCCCGTCTGACCCTCTGCAAAGAAGGATCAGCGCATAGAACATATGTGAGAACAATAGGATTTAGCTGAGAAGCGCTTTGAGAAACCTCACTGTTGGCTTCCCACCATCTCCAGAAGCCCGGAGCATGTGCCCACCGGGGCACAGTGCCTCCTGTGTAAAACGGAGGTGAAGTGTTAGGATGAAGACAGTCCAGTCATTGTAGTGGTGGGTTAGTACCGATCCCACAAGAGCTGGCTTGCCAGCTTCCACGTGTGTGAAGCTGCAGCTGGAACATGGGCCAGGCGGATGCTTCATGTCCTGAATTTAGTGCTGTCTTGCTGCAACCAGGTCAAGCTGTGTAGCCTGTGATTCTGAACCCAGCCATGGTGGTCCATCGTTGCAGATCATTGCTACTTTTCTGCAGAGGAGAGGGATTTGGGTCTTTTTTATCATATAATCATATTTTATGGTCCCCTGGAAGGTAGTGCTGCCAACATGAAGGCTGACAGAAGTGAAGATAAACTTTGTTCTCCCCAAGTCAGATAAATTGCTGTCTTCTTTTGATGCTGTCAGTTACACCACGAAAAATGGTCCCCCTCAGTAATCTTACACTTAAAGGAGTGCTAGTCCTTTCCAAATAGTGTCTTTCAAAATACAGGATGACTTAGTAAAAAAATTTGCTGCGTATGAAAAGGTGACTATTCAAAATGTAGCATGGATAACTACTTTTTGTCTTGTCAAAAAGAACTATTCAGTAAAACACTAATTTTTCAGCAAGCATCTGTGACTACAAAGTAAAACAACAAAAATCAAAAGCTGGACAAAACACTATTTTATCTTTATCGTAATGTGGTTGAAGAAAGCAAGAATTAAATCCTCACCTTTGCCTATTGACTCCAATGACTTCAGGGCTGTATTTGTTTTGAAATGGCAATACTAAATAGGTATTTCAGGTTTTAATGTTACATCCCAGCAGCTTTTATCAGTATACATAGCTGTTTTAGTGCTCTTCATGCTGTGATCCTTGCATGACATTGAAGAATTCAGCAATAAACCCATGCATTTTATATTTTTCATGTGGTATCACAAGGAGGATGTGAGTTTTGGGACTACATTTAGCTTTCTATTATCTTAGAGTCATAAGCAGGTTGGGTAGCTCTGCCTTCTGTTCAGTCAGTGACACAGTACGCGTTAGGAATGTGTTTCTTTCTATAGTAGTACTAAAACTGGATCTTGTGAATATTATTTATAAGATTTCCAGATTTTGTAGTGATGCTAAAGCAAAATAAAAAGATGAGAAATTAACCTAAATTCATGAAACATCATTTGAACACTAGGTACTTACTGTTTCAGTAGCATAAATTTTGTATTTAAGACAGCAGTGTACACATATACATACATAAATGTATGTATGTGGTTTGGTAACACACCTTTAACATTTCTTCCCTTTCAAGAGGAGATAGCAGATTAGGAAGCATAATTCACCTGTAACAAACTACTCACTGAAGTGGATTTGTTTTTTTCCAAAATACATAAAAAATTCAAACACAGCATTCCAAACTGGTGTTCTATTTTTGCCAGGATTACAGCTGTATGTTACTCTAAGGTTAGTACAGCACTGAATTGGAAAAGCATTTACACATTTTATTAACTTTGAAATGTTTCCTGTAAAACACTGAACAATCTGTAAAATGGAAATTAAATTAGGTTTGGAAGAATCTTCTGATAATTTTTTTTTTTTTTTAAGGTGAAGGGAGAAGGGTCTTTTATGACATTTGGAATTAAGTATCATGTGTTGCCTCAGAGTTTTTATAAAAAGAGACATCTTCCTCTCATCATTCGAAGTTAACTCTTTAAATCCTGTTCTTCCTGCTCATGCAGCTGCTTTCAGTGTCGTCATTGAGGCTACATGCCAACAGTGCAAGTTTGACGCAAAGCGCAGGATGTGAGTGCAGGTTTAAAACTCAAAAGGCATAGCGAAGGAGGAAGAGAAACAGGTTGACTTTCCTTCTGTGTGTCTGAATACCTACCTGCAACCATATTCTGCGTGACTTCTGCAACAGCTCTTCAAGTAAAGGATCGGCCATACTCCTTCACATCTCAGTCTCTGGAATTTCATATATTAAATAGTAATCTATTAATAGTGTGTAATAGTGTGCAGTATTATTTTTCTCTTGGCTGTTCTGCCTTGGATTGTTGCTTGTGTCCCTGGTAAATGACATCCCACTAAGCTCTATATTACAGTAGGACATTGCATTAACACTGGAACCAGTGGACATTGGGTTACTACATAGCAAGATTGGGAAGGGCAGGGGACCAGTAAGGTTACTCTGCAGTTGCTTCTTTTTTTTTGTTTGTTTTGTTTTATACATTATTATAGCCATGTATTACAGTTATTTATGATTAACGTATGACATGCTGTCGGCTGAAATCTAACAGATTATTGGTCACAAAACTGCATTGATGCGTATGTTAGACATTGTCTTACAAAATGATTACGAGAAACATTCCTGAGTTGCTGTACTGATGTTTGAAAAGTCTCATTTATAAGCCACAGGCACTGTAAGCTCCTGTTATTAAAGGTAGTAAAACAGTACTAGACAAGTAAACACGTGTTGTCTGTATGCAAAAATTTATTCAGCTAAAACAGTTTGAATACACATCTTTTAAATGCTCATTTAGTACCTCAGCCCACATTCTCAGTGGTTGTCTTTATCTTGTAATAGTTTTTGATTCATATAAATCTTTTAAGTGATGAAACTTGGGTGGTTAGAGACGGAGGTATGGAGAAGAAAGTGATTTAAAAATGTAGGTTTTTCTGGTAATTTTTGCCACATTCACTATTTTTTTACCTGGTGTCTTTTTTAAAGAGATGAGGCTTTATACACTTGTGTGATCTGCCTGGCATTGCAAACAACTTCTGTATATGCCAGACATTTTAAATCCATTGCAGAGAAGGATTCAGGTCTCATATCCTACAAGTCTCAAACCCTCTTCTAATTATTTTTTTTTTCTTCTGTGGAAAGAAGGGTTTGGTAGACAAAGGAGATGAGCAGGATGGTCTGCAAACTCGTCCCAGCCCATTCATTGCACTGAGCCTGTCACACCACATGTCCTACCACAGACCCAAGCTAGCTGATGGGAAAAGGGTGGGAGAATCAGGCAATGCAGCACATAAATGCAAAGAAAATTTGGCTTGGTTGTTTCTACTTCTCAGGGAACAACTTGTAATATCTCTCTTTGTATGTTGTTGGGTTGTGGGTTTTTTTAACTGAAAAGAGCAAGAGGCCTAAAACTAGTGATTAATCACACAGTACATGAAAATCTGCAGGGACTTGGAGATCATGAAGCAGGATCAGCTTTATCAGAGTGCACTACAGTGTGTGCCACAAACTGAAAATAAACAGCAGCATATGTAGGGAAAGCTGTAAATAAGATTTGTAGACAGAGGAGACAGCTTTGTCTTTTACTTATAGAGTATTTGGAGCACCTCAAATGTGGCAAGAACTCTGCTAACTTTCTTTCTTTAGAAAGATTAGACTTAGAATACAGAACATAATGTGGTATTCTTCTTAAAAAAATCATGCATATGCATATAATATATGTATGCACACAGGTGCAGGAGGTCTGTGTCAAAATCTGCTTTCAATCTGAGTACAGTACAGTAGATGGGTTGTTTTTTTTCTTCTGGTTTCAAAATGTAGCCTTCACAAGAAGAAGGTACCCCTAAATTTTAATGACAGCAGCAGAGAGCTAGGACTAGAATATCAGGAATATTTTGTAATGTCAGAAGAGGAAAATGGGGATCCGAAAAAGGAAAATCAATAGCCAAATGACAGCTTACTAGTTCATACCTTTTACAATGATCAAACAGAAAGAAATACCATATGTTACTTGCTGTGCGATTATTTCATGGTTGCTCAATATGCACTAGGGAGAATAAAGGCACCATTTTGCACCTGTGGGTCAGAGATCACAGTCTGTGTAACATTACTTGATGTAAGTCCTGCCATCAAGTAACTGAATTCACGTGTTGTAAAACTCAGGAACAAGAAGAAGATACTAAAGCTGTAACTGATTCACAGAACTTTAATCTTTTATTTGAACATTGACTTCTGCTGTTTAGTTTACATAGCTTCTTTTATATAAAAGTTTCCAAAAGCACTTTGTAGTGGATCTTACTAGAGGATCTTACAAACTTAACAACAACTGGTCCAAGTGAAGCCTCATAAATCTCAATGTTTGTTCCCTCCTGCCAAACCTCAAGGAGGTTCAGATCACAACTTCTTCTATGGCAGTGCTGTCTGGGCGCTGAGCAGTGGATAGAGGGAGGAGAAGGAAAAGTCTTAGTTCATTTCCTAACCAAGAACCTTTTGCTTTTGAATATCGGAGTATTATGGAGTAAGGTGCTCAAGTCATCTGAGGGAGGGAGTGTTTCTCCATCGCTCTTATTTTGCATCCTTTCTTTTAGTAAATTAAGAGGCATAGATAAGCACTGGGAGGCAAGATACAGACTTTCCTAGCAGAGGTGTTGCATTATGAAAGCGTGCAAGATAGAATGTCGAAAAGAAAAAGAAAAATGTAAAAGAAAATTCTTCTCAGCATATGTCTCCCTACAACTACCTACAGTTAATATTTTAAAGTCATTGTTGCCGTGGACCTAAAATACTTCAACAACAGTATTGATAAGTATCTACAGTACCAAAAGAAGCGGATTTTTTTTTGACTAGAGTGGTCCCTGTTGTGCTCTGTCTTGGCTTTAAGTCTGTCTTAGGATGGCTACGTTTAAACCTATTCTGTTAAATCTTTTCAATTTGTACATACCAGATTAAAGTCTTTTTTTTCTCCTAACATAACTCCTGTTAACTTCAGAGAATGTGTTTCATAATTTAAAATATAGAAAAGTGTCTGTGACTTGGTTATTAGTTAATGGCTAGGAAGAATTTCAGCTCAGCTTTTAGTGGACCAGTGTCCCCATTACAAAAATGGTGTCATATTTGATAATTATGTTTGAGTCAAGGATTTCATGGAAAATGGAATTATTCTCTCATTTCCAAACGTGGTTGTTCCAGACACATTTTGTACCTCCAAGTTCCAGAGTTATCTGCGAGTTCATTGGCAGGTCAATCTAGATAAAAACTCCTGAAGTCTTTAGTATAGAGTGCTATTAATCCAGCACTTCTCATAAGCATTCTTTCAAGAACACTGTGCTCACCTTATTTTCTATTTAAAATATAAAATATTGCAAATTCCATTAATTCTGGTATCAGAAGGAACATTTCTACAGTATGACCTTGACTGACCTGTGTAAACAGATTACAGAATTTCACTGAAACAGAAAAAATATTTTACTTTTAATCACTGCGTTTATATTACCTTTCCATTTTTTCAGTTTATGTTTCATTCCATGCCCTCCATTAATCACTGAATGCAAGCCCACTGAACATTTACTCTGTTACAGAATGTAGTATATAAGCTATGTACTATCACATCCTTTTAAGGAAGACTGTGTATTTTGGGCAGAACAAGAGGTGTTAAAACCACATTATCCAAACAAATCTGCTCACCACACAGCATTCTCTAATCATTTTCCTTCTCAGCAATTCAATTAAAACAGAAATTAGGACTGCGAGAAAAATCTATATTTTAGCCAAAGAAGTTATTCATGAAAAAGGAATGGAAAGATTAAATCTGTTGTATTGAATCCAGATTATTAGCAAGCTTGGGTGCCAAGTCCTTTGTTTTCCAATGTTGAAAAGCACTTTTCCACATTAAACTAGCCCAGTGAGGGAAATTGCATATTACTCACAGTTTTCCGATCAGAGGTTTTTTGTTTCAATAAGGGAAAAAAACTTTTCAAAGTTCTGTTATAAAATGACAACCCATTCATTATGACCTTCAGCAGACATCTTTTTAGAATGCAAATATAGTCCAGTGACCTCTTTATATTTTTTTTATATAGACCTGAGCTAGCACAGACATGAACTGGTGGAAATCAAATCTGCAGCCTAAGAATGTGCTGGTATTTTTTTTCATTTGTTTCCTTCACTGAGAAGGCACAAAGGAAACAACAGGGGCAATAAATTTCAACTCCAGTGTTTATAGAATGATGGCAACATGATTCAAGTTTCTAATCTCAAGTAGGTTATGCATATTCAGGATGCAGTTATGATTTAAAAAAAAAAAAGACGACAAAGAAATAGAGATTGTTCCTTCTACAGCCTTAATTTCACTTGTCTCTTCTTGATTTGGGTCTGTGAACTCTTCTTTGGCTTTGCAACAGTGTTCAAATAGGTTTCTTTCCTTCCAGTGAAACTACCAGTCTCTTCATTCTCTTACAACCACCCACATACAATGCCTTTGCAGAAACATCTATTTCTTACATCTTCTGATGCCTCCTTTCTCTCTGTCAAGTGACTATGCCTTCTTCCATTTAAATCTCTTCTTTCTCAAGTTCCAGCTTCTCTGTTCTATTCCAAGACCATGGGTTACCTTATCATTTGTTTCCTCTTTCATTCATTTCCTCTTTTCCAGATTTACCTCATTCTCTCTTCCCCCAAACACCTCTGCCATCAGCTTTACTATCTCCCAGATCCTTGCCATCAGCCTTACTATCTCCAAATCCTTCCACTTTTCATTCCAGAAGTACACTTTTGCTTACATATGTAATGGGAGACAGGGGAAGGAGATACTATTACCTAAGCAGCATTTTTTTGAGATCCCAGACAGGTTAGTACACTCTTGCTCAACATGTTGAGAAGAAGGCTATAGCAAAATACCGTACAACAATATACGTGGCTTTAGTGCATGCAGTACTTACACTGTTCTACAGGACATCCTTCAGAAGCTGGAGGCACTGAGGCTGGGAGCAGTTGGCATCCCACTGAATAGTCCTTCTTGATACAGCATTCAGTACCTGAATGCTTGGCTAGCTAAGAGTTGTTCTGCATCTCCCTGCCTAGATCCAATTGATTTTGGTGCTGCAAGGTGTAAGACTGATCTCAGAAGGAGATGACATATAGCAAATATTTGGAAGTTAGTTTTCTTCAAGCTTTTGAGGAGACAGAGCATCAAAGGGAAGAAAAGGGTAAGTCACTGTCTTATCTGGTTCTGAGTAAGAAGTAGGTCACAAATATAGTGTCATATTGGGGGCTTTCAGGAACAGTAGTAGAAGGCAGAAGGTGTCCCATCCAAGAACAGCAATGGTGTTGGGATCAGAAAGATGTTAATTCAACTATCACTGGTATGATTAACCCTCTTTTCACATAATAAAGAAGGTAGAAATCCTAGGATTTGCATAATTCACAGTAAATAACATGCCAAATCTGCAGGCATTTATAACAGTTTGCAACTGCAAACTCTGTAGTGAGCAGCAGCTGGATTTGTGGACTCAGATGAGCAGAGACTATTTAAGAGATGCAGCTTGAAAAAAGGCTGTAATCTTTTTTCTTTGCATGCTGACTCCTAAGGTGGCAGAATGCAGTGATGATAGTGATGATGGAGGTGTCTTCCTGTAATTACGCTCTCAGCACATTCAACAATATACTGAGTAGCATCAGGATGATCTGAAACAAAGTGTTCTATCCAAGATAAATCATTATCTCATTCCATCACAAGAACTAGCTTTCAGTCTACACACACACAGAGCCCCTGTTCTAAAGAGGTTTATGAAAAAGACAAACTTGGGATGTGGAGAAGTACTTTCAGTCAGGACATTTTCTGTAGTAGTTTTCTGTAGCCAGATAGTAGGTTTAAAGACAGGGAATGAGCTTGTACTTGTTTTCTGGACACAGGAAAGTGATTTATGAAAATTATTTTGTATATGATTTCACTAAGAAGCAATCAGGGAGAGAAAATGGGTATTTTAGTTACAGTAAAAATAAAGCTGCAACTTAATGTTTTCATTCAGCAAGGATAGTTATTTTACTTGATAATTCCTCAAACAGAGAGGAAGAATAGCAAGAGTGCTCTTGTGTGTTTGGAACAATATTCACGAAGAGAAAAAAAAAATGAAAGTAAAAAATGTTTGTAGATGTTTCAACCAGTTCCATACTTTCAAACTTCAGAGGTTCTACTGGCTCATCAACTCCATGTCAGTTACCAGGGCATGTAAACACCACTGCAGCTGGTCCTTTGTTCAAAGCTACCAGAATTCTGTCCATCATACCCTAACAAATATTTTGGCCTCTTTAATCTGGTGTTAGTAAGCAGAAAAAATACAGACATGCCTCCAGCAGAAGGATACATGCCTCCTCTTCCTACTCTGTTAGATCATGGTGAAGACCATGGATATAACAAGCCATAATGATTGAGATATGTTTATATATGATCATTTCATTTTAAATAAGAAGAAAGCCAAAGGAAGAATTCCGAGCACAAAAGGAAGTTTCAGATTGTTTGCACTTACTAGGATCATATGATACTGTAAACCACTGAGCAAGTAAGCTTGTTTAGGACCCTGCTAAGTACTTTTGAGACCTGTTTCTTGAAACAAAGTTGTGTATCATGTGAGGAGGGCCTACAGTTTTTGTTTCTACCCTGTATTTTGTTTGTCTTAAACCAAACATTTATCTGTGCTCGCTTTACCTAATGATTCAGATAGGTCTACATTAATGATCTGTGCAGAAGCAGTGCCTGGAGAAATCTTCTTTCAAAGGGATTTGGAAGATAGAAAACTACCAGTAATGTACGAAAAGAGCTTCCCAGAGCTGGCATATACTTCCTTTCATACTGCGTTGTTTTGAGCTGGTCCAGCAGTACAGACATGGAAAGTTACCTAGCACCGTCAGCAGCAGTGATAATTGTAATTCTATGCATTAAAAAAGCACAAGGACTTAAAATGGTTTCTGGTCCTTTAGTAACTGAAGTACAAGAAAATACCTTGTGTCTTGTGAGTATCAGAATGTCCTTCCCCAGTCAGATTTTGAAAAGCTGTACATTGCAACCTGTGTACTTAGTACACTATTTTATGCTAGTATACAAACCTGAAGAAAACAGGAGTAAAAAAATTCAAAGAAGGCATAATGGACAATTTTTTTACTCACTTGTATCCTAAGATGTAATACTGGTTTTATAGCTAGTGAAACTTTAAATATGTAGCTGAGCATACACTTTTGTACCTCTCTCTGCAGTTTTTGTATTAGGTGTGATACTGATTATCTATACAGTAAATATCAAACAGCTTATATAGACAAAGGCTCATGCCAGTGCCTATGCACAGCATAATTCTGAGCAGACTCTTAGTGTTCACACTACACTAAATGAGGTGAGTCTTCTATTTAAAGTGATGCACTTGGATAAGCATTTGCAGGAGCAGACACATAAAAAATGTAGTTACATTTCCCTCTAAAGGCTGAATTGGTCTGCTGAAACTTTTAAAAGGCCCTATGAAAAGTATATTTTCATGAGTATGAGAATTGAGCATGTTCCAAATGTATCCAAAATACTGTCACCAAGTGGAAAGCATTTACAGAAATACTAGGAGATGGTATTCCCAGAGCTCACTGCTGAAACCGTAGTGATTTCCATCTCCTCATTATTTACAGAGGATACACTCCCCCTTTCCTCTATATAAATTGCTTTCTTCTGGGTATGATACAGCAGAGTGATTCAACTCTCCTTAGGAAACCCCAGTGGAAATATGAGTGCGCTGAGAAATTCACGGGGTCTGGCTAGTCAGCATAACCGGGACTATATTCAGTACATAAAAAATCGCCACGCATTTTTAAGGAGAGTAAAAAGGTTAAATTTTTTTTAGAGGAAAACCTTTGAATAGGTAACATTTGTAAATCCTATTTTTAATCTCCTTTTGCAGTGAATGTTCAGGGTTAATAATAACACTGCAATATATTCTCAAGAATTTGGAGCTTTGTCAGTTGTCCTGGTTAAAGGTTTCATTATTTGCTATTGGCAGAGCACACAGGCGTGAAGCATTCACTAGTTTAGCATTCTAAGTTAATAAAAGGTATCTGTTTAAATGTGGGAAACTCACTTGCGAAAATAACTTGGTACATTTTGTGCTGCTTATTGATTGGAAAAAAAATTACTGTAAATGGCTAAGGATAAATAACTGTTCTTTTCCAGACGTTAATATCAGATCAAAAGAGGTTTGTTAATATAATCTTGACACAATCCAGTTCAAAACTATGTTTCTGAAAATATGTTTTTCTGGATATGTATAAAAGCTATTTGTAATTACTGTAGTCAAAAGAAATATGAATAATGCAAATTTTGTCTCTGTTTCAAAGATCCAAGCATGATTAACATAGGTAAATCCATTTGCGGTATAGACAGTTCATTAGAATGTCTTTAGAAGCTCCTAATCTCCAACTGACAAGGCGTTCCAGGACTCTTTGTTTTCATACTTCACTAAAACATTTGAAAAATAGGAGCTGTTAGACTAATCCCTTAAGAAAACTGATTTATGACCACAGTAAATTATCCTATGTATTTTATGAGTCAATTCATCTGCTTTTAATAACTGCAAGATACTTAGGAAAACTATTTTTTGTCAGAATGATGAGATTTGTTTTTTTTAAGTGTATTATTTTGTATTTAAATGCTTTAAATATTAATTATACTTGTTGGATCATATTACATGTATGAAATGTTATAATATTGTATGTTAATGTATATTTTAATAAACTTTATGATATAGTCATCCAGTCAATAAACTTGAAGGTTAAATTGCTTATTTAAAACTTAACAGTGATGAAATTCATAAACAACATTGTCCTTTGTTGAACAGGACCATTATTGTGCCATCATTCGATTACAAAGAAAGCACTATGGGACATCATGTAAGGAAGCAGTAAAAAGTATTTTTGGTACTTGCTATTGTCAGTCAGTTCTAAACTTCCAGTTTTGGAAGTGAGCACAGGCCTCTGCTTAGACTAAGCAGACCTCCAAGAAGCACTTGAACTGGAGTGAGATGGAGTATCTGAATGGCAGTAACTCACCTTAACTCTCTTAAGTTACCTCAAATTTCTCTAAAGTTGGCAAGATGGTTAACTATGAACAAAAAAATGAAGATTTCCATTAGAGGAAAGATTATGTTTTCAAACAAACCTCTTTGAAGAGTACAGCCTAAAATCGCCCATGTTTTCAGAATCTACAACAGAAGTTATTTTTGCTTTCATGTTCCAAACTATTTTAGAGATGAGGTAGTGTGGGTGGAGAAAGAATGTGGGAGGCACCCTTAATTAAAGGGAGGCATCCAGCCCTCACAGCTACACAGTTTCTTAAGAGATAAGAAATCTATATTCCAGAGTGATCTGTGATTTAGTCTGTCTTTTAGGATATCTGGATGAGAGCTAGCAGTAATATTTAGAGTGTCTATTCAAACGGAGTTACTAGTGCAAAATGCTTCAGAAATGAAACACAGATCAGGAGTTTCTACAGAGTCAGTCCTCTTTACAGTTTCATTTCTCCTGCCTGCCTGAGGTAATCAGTAGACATCTATTTGTTGGATTTTGTGTCTTATGATGTAACCGTATAATACAATGTGTGATCAAATTCCATTTAATGTTTTTAATGCTCTTATTCCTATGGAGTAAAATCTTAGTTGTACAAAAATTGCTGTTTCAGTTAAAGTTGTGTGTAAATACCCAAAGTAGTACTACTACTGACTAGTCCAAACAACGGCATTTCATGGCACCTTGCATTTTCCTATTAGTTGGCATAGATCTACTATAAGTAATTTATAAGCTTATAAACAAATAATAATGCAGTTTGTGTAATAATGAATCTAGCTGAATTGCATCAGGGAAAGTCAGACATCTTCATATTATGTCAAAGCTTCCAGAAATAGAACTGCTTTTCAGTTCTTCGCAGAAACTTGGGGGCACCCAGAAATTTGAGTGCAAGTTCTCCCTCAATCCATCTGTTTTCTAGGGGACATTATAACCTAGGTGACTCTGCTTTGAACAATAGACAACCTTGCTTGAGTGGGGAAGGATGGATAAGGTCACGAACAGGATGGACAAGGTCTCCTTCCAACCTCAACCTTTCTGTGATTCTCATCATAGAAGACAGTTCAACAACAGTGAGTCAAAGTTCGTATTTAATCACTACAGACTGCTGCATGCTAGGAGAAAAAAAAATCATTCAGCTTTTGACCATGTTTTCATGTGTCCCTTTTAAGGTCACTTTTTGTAAATATAAGAAAAAAAATTACCTGCAGGCCACAGATTTGAAGTCCACATTGGACAATATCATTAAGAAATTCTGAAACAAATAAATTCTGAAAATTCTAGGTACTTCTGCAACCCACTCAGAAGAACTACAAACTCAGAACACTCTGAACTACCAACTTCTGTTGTTACCTTTAACAATCATCTATCTATAGGTATCAGTTTTCAGGTAAGTGCAGGAGAGTTCTTTTAATGTGACTGGGAGAGCATTTGCTTACACTACCTACTTACTGTTAAGTTAGGATTTATTCTGTAAAAAAACCTGCTGCTGCCAGTAGCCTTCTAGCAGCAGGACAGCACTCCTCCAATGTCCGCTCTTTCTCTAAACACATGAAAATGCTGGGAAGAAGGATTTCGTATACTGAAGAACTATTTAATGAAGAACTACTGTCCTCATATCTTTACCCACACTGCTCAGTTGCTATCACTTTCTTAGCTGAAATAGCTTTTCTAGATGTACAGCTCTCTTGCCATTTGTCATAATTATTCTACAAATACAATACATAAACACATTTAAAATCTACTCTAGGTAAATCAGAGAACTGTAAATTTTTTCTTTGTTAAATTCTGCAAAACTGTTGTGTAGAAAGGTAAAGGTGTGGTGTGCCAGGATGACTGTAGTTCTCTGGATGACTTTTCTCCAGTGATGTCTTGTGCTTGCAGAAGACATTGATGCCTTCTGGTAGCAGAGAGCCACTGAGGGCAGAAGAAGACAACTGACAGAATGAAAGTTTCTCTGACAAAAGTCTAAACTCTGCCATTAATTGTTTGTTCACTGTAGAAATTTGTGCAAGTGACACAGGGTTATTTTTTGTTCAGCTCTTCTTGAACAGGCAATTAGATTTTGTGCAATTCTGTTATTTCCAAAAGTATAATTAATACAGGGTCATCTCAAAATTATATGCCTCAATAGGTAATGAGCTTTTGTCCTTAATTATAGGCAAAGGAAACAATTCCTTTGCTTGTAATCATCAAAACATAACTATGATAGAAAGATTCCATGTGGATGTCTGCATAAAGTTGAATTTGGGACAAGAAGCTGGAAATATTTGGGCTCTATCTAGGTAACCAAAGAAAATAGGGATGAAGGGAAAGACTGGAGTATTAGAAAAAGACATTTTCCTGGGTCACAGATCTTAGGATAAACGAGGAAAAAGATCTCAAGCATAAGCATACTATCATTCACAGCATTGAACAGAAGCCAGAATTATTTCCCCTTTCTATTCTACTGCTGCCAACAAGTCTCTGAGAAATACAGTGATAAATAATGTGTGTGCATCTATTGTTGATCATTCTGGAGGATGACAGCTTACTGTTGTTGTCATTTACTCTATTAATACTCAAGGAATAGAGGTCTGCGTAATGGACCTAATCAGAGACTCCAGTCATCCTGAGAAAGAACTTTGACCACTACAGTTTCCAATCATAAATTTGATTATGGGAGATGCTAGTTTGTTTGGATTAAACAATTCCCAAATGTTCCTTTCTAATTTTTTTCTTCACCACTGGACCACTGTCATCCTAGGTATTTAGTGAAATTCCTTCATATTCATGTACAACTGTGACTATCATAGCACTTTTCTGGCAACTAGCAGCAACTGCTAATTGAGTTATTAGTATCAAAAATTGTCTTTCAAGCTGTAATAAATAATAGTAACAAGCAAAGACCAGATCAGTTTAAGGACATCCAGATTTCTGTGTGACACCAGCAGATTGACATAACCGAATTAGAAAAAAAAGAGACAGGTTGATGTGAAAACCCAAGGTCAGCATCTACTTTCTTGGACAGCTTTATAGCCTATGGACAGGCTTGCAACTTCTGTGTTGAGGGATTTGTTATAACTAATAGGTGTGCCAATAGAGAGATGACTTCCAGTTCTTCTATAATTTTGACAGTTAAAAGATACTCCTACAAAGTAAAATGAAGTGTGATTATTACATGTGTTAGCTTCATCCTACCATTATAACAGCAATGAAATCACAACTGCATGGTCTGAACACTTGATAGCAGCAAGGTTCTGCACCTTGCAAACAGCTCTGGTTGCAAATGGAGGTAACCAGATAGGCACTGTTAACACAGTGTAATAGAAAGTCTGCATTTAAAGAGCTCATTGAGAAAAGAGGACAGGCAAAATGAGACAGCAATAAAATTTATGACTATATCTGTATTAAAAATAAGCCAATTTTACAATGGTTTTAATGTAGACCGGGATTGATGAAACAATATTGCAAATGCGTGGAAAGAACATGCACAAGGCAAAAAGGAAATCATAAGTGGGAATTAAAAAACAGTTTATTATTGTTGGGAAAATCAGTTCATCTGCATTCACCCCTTTGCCAAAGTTGGGGTTAAGATATGCCGGAAAAGTTTTTTCCAGTTTTTCTCTTACACAACTATTTAGAAATTCGTGGCAATATTGTAAAGGCCCGCTCGTGTCACAATACACAGTGTATAAAATGTTGGTTACTTTGTAGTCACTTCCTGCCATGCATATTTGGAGTGATATTATTTACATTTTTATTAAATAAGTGATCTGTATACTGCAGTAGCTTTTTAATTTACCAGTTTTAAATTTTCTAAATTGCATTTATGAATGGTCATAAAGTGATAAAAAGTTCTTTTGCAGTATGTTTCTTAGATGTAAGTCCATCTTTCCTTTCTGCTTTTTAAAGTCATAGCAAGACTCTACACTCCCTCAGACTTTATGTTTCTCCCTAAATCCAGCCGCAGTCAAAAGAAGCACCAAGAATTTAAAGTCTTAAAGCCAGCATGGTTCACCACCTGTTCTCCAAGAACTGGAACTGCTTTGGGTTTAGAAAGCTTTCTTTTCTTGGAGTTAAGCAAATGAAAAGATCCTGATACTTTTCTCAGGTCTCACATATCCAGAGGGGTCACCATGTCTGACAAAATTTTGGGTGTAAAACAAAGCTATGACTGACTATTCCTTCCAGTTTTCAATGGTGTATTGTTAGGTTTAATCTGTTCCAAACTTTGCCATGTCATAAAAAACTTTTTATTTACAATTCACTGTTAGCTGTTTATTTCAAGCCGGTGGAACTTTCCTTGTTTTCCAGGAAAAAAAAAAAAAAAAAGACCGTTTACCAAGGCCTATCATTCTTTAACTGGAATGAAAGTTAAAACACTTTCTGTTTTGGTAAGAAGAGTTCATCTACTAGGGATTTCTTTATTACATTAACAACTACTAGCTTTATATACTTATATATGTACTGAAATAAATCCTGTATTTGTACTGTATTATTATAATAATAAGTTCAGGTTCAAGAACTGTAAAAACATTTTAGTGCTTTAGGAACATTAAGAAATTTTAAAAATTATAGTGTATCATCTTTCATGAATAGAAATTCATGAACTAATTTCTAGAGCTTAAAGTGAAATAATGCTTTTAAAGGAAACTTTTATATATGTAGTGTTAAAATAATCTTAACTAAATAAAGATGTGCTCACTTTTTAAAAAAAACCCATTTACCTAGGAAGACTACCTTATATGTTTCCCGTGAATAGTAGAACTTGTTGCCTTACAAAACGGAGAGGATGTGACCCGGTAAGTTCCCTCCTCAATACACTAGTTGGCAATACACTAAGTCAGGAAAAAAAAAGAAAACGAGATAAACCAAACCAAAACAAACCAAATCAAAACCCTCCTCCATCAAAACATTACAAGACAAAGAAGACTGTATTAACAATATACACTTTTGAAAACGTCCTGTGATTTCTAACATTTTGTGATATTTTCTGAGAAAAAAACTTGACATACCGTTAACATAAACTGTGCCCATATATCTGCAGGGACTTTATGTTTCAGATACAATGCTACTTCCACCTGTGCAAATACCAATAAAATTAATTTCAGAATGAAAGGTCACATCTGGTTTGTCATCTGTGTTCTATAGACTCATGACATATGCCCAAGGCGTTACGGGCAAAAGTTAAACCTGAAAACAGTTCTCTACCTAGTGAGGTAGAGAACTGTGAGTTTCTAAAAATACAGCAAAATTGCACTTCCTAAGTCAGAGCGTATTGCTGTTTGTCAGATCTGTTCAAGTATCACTTGGCTCTGTTTGTTTTTCCAAAGTGGAAGTGTTTTTCTTCCTAGTGGAAGGAAATTTATTCCTTGACATGAAGGCTTGATGAGCTCAGGCTAACAAAGAGAATCTTTTCTTATTCTTCCATACTGTCATTTGATAGCATCTTTGTCCAAAGACAGATCATCTCTGACACTCTACTTTTCTACCACCTGCTTAGTGCTAGGTGTTACACGCTAGAGAGGCAATCCCAGTAGTGGTCAAGGGAAAATTACAAGATGGGATTGTCATAACAACTTCCATATAAGTGTGTGTATTTTGGTTTTTATATCTATTTATATTTTGTAAATACATTTTATGTATGTTTACATCTTGCATATGTGTGTGTATATATGTGATGTATGGTCTCATCAGAATTCCATGATGAAACATTATGTTGACAAGGTGATACATTTTTTTAAAATCTCTGAATAATTCTGGAAATGGGCGTATTGACATGAATTTTAGTTGGCAACTATATAGTCAGGTGACAAGTTACACGCAGATGTGGTTTGCAAGATTTTCAAACTGCAAATGTGTTTGTAATGAGACTGCTTGTGTTAATAAGAAATGCAAGACAAGTGCTATGTTTTAGGATATTTTTAGGTCCCTCTGAATTGTAGGGTGTCTAAAAGCAGCGGTTGTAATTGTTTCCTATAGACACTTGCAAAAATAATTTAATGAGGGGAACAGAAGGCACAGGAGTATGGTTTGATGGATGCACTTAGTAATTTAAAAGATTAAATTAAAAAGAAGACAAAGCCTCTTTGATTTACAGAACCAGTTCAATAAGTTTTATAGGATTTTTAATGCTATGGCATATACAACAGAAAATACCAACAGATACTCCAGCATTTGAAAAATCTGTTCTATAAAAATAAAATAAAAATGAAAGCATAGTTGTAACCGTGAAACAGCTGTCCAGAACCACAATGTTAACAAATTTAGCCACTACATTTTACTAACTTTATTCTTTTGAAGAAGGAAGTTTTACAGATTAAGTTTTCTGAATAAACTAGTTGTCAGAAAAACCCCAAACACTGTGTCTTGTGTTTTGGTATTTATAAAGATCAGTAAGTGCACACATGGTAGGGCCAAAATATTAAAATAACTTAGATGTCTCTTGCTACATTTATTAGGTTCAAACTGTTCTTGCGATACAGTCACAATAGTCTGAATTTCAGTCTTACATTTGTTGATGAACCAGAAAGCTGATACTAAGTTTACAATCCATGTTATGAAAACAAGTCTCTGTGGAAAAGAACATTTAAAGAAGAAAAAGTATATTTCTGTGTAAGAAAAACTCTTATATATAAGACAGTCTGGACTTGACTCACTATTTCACTATGTAAATGTGCATACTGGCAAAACATAACACATTATTTAAAATTTTGGGATGCGAAGCTAATAGAAAAGGAAAAAGCGATTTTTATAAGTCTTTAACAGAATAATGGAAACAATTAAGTGAAAGTGTCCAGGTGTTGCAGAGAAAAAACTGCTTTGAAAACAAAGTACTGTCCAGTGCCCTTTTTAATTGCATAACACACATCTAAACCATATTAAAATAATTTGATTAGTTTCTAAATATAATCAGTTCTTTAGTAACAAGTCTTGACAAATAGTTTCCAAAATTTGCAAGATACAATAGACTAAAGCACTACTAAGGGGAAGTCCTCTTATTTCTGGGCATTGGCTTTCATGTGATATCTGGTTAATATTTGCTGCCCTCTGTAGTTTACTCTGACAGTTTCCATGCAATCATCTGAGGTGACATTATAAATTTAGAAACTCAAAATATAAACCAAGCATCCTGATCTTTTGTCCTGATCATCCTTTGGTTATTTCTTATTTCTGTCATCCTGTCTGAACTGTTGCTGTGTTGAGATTTGGGATGATTCTCAATGAAGTTTTTGTTCAAATGTTATTTGGTAGATTAAAATTAACAGTTATTTTAAAGTACATGGATCATATTTTAGTCATGACTCTTTAAAAGTAAATATAATTCCTTTAAAGAGGCAAACCAGTCAAATATTTAATAAACTGCTTTGTAAATAGTTACAGCATATAAACATCAACATACTCCTTATGGTTCTTTGGGGGAAATGATGAAAAGTGGTCGTTTGGAAGTTTAGCATCCATCTAAGATGCTTGCTGAGTTTAAAATGGCCCCATCACAGACTAATGGGTATCACACTGTGCCTCAGAATTTACTAACAGAACTGCACATTTATTAACATCTTCCTAGTATTGAAGGAGGAGGGATAACCAGCAATAGGTTACATGAGAAGAGAGGACTGCTGTAAGGTATACCTCAGGTATTTTTAACCCAGTAATGCTAGAACCAGCTCGCGGTGATCAGCTTCCTGGAGGCATTATGACTTCCTGGATGAGTTACGAGGCAACTAAATAAGGGGTGTAGGTACTTATTTTTGTTTTAATTTAGAAGAAGAAAACTCTGAATTCTGGAAAAGCAGAACCTTAGGAGGTTTGTAGCACATTGTTCTGCTGACTGCAGGCTATTAGGTCTTGTAAAACAAGCATTTATAGCTAACAGTTATGAAGAATGACATCCAAGTTCAAAAACTGCGTTCAATGAGTTCAAACTCAAAACCTCTCAATCAGCCAACTTCAATTTCACTCATTTATAAATGACGAGTAATGGTGTTAAAAGGTGAAGAGGGAGGAAATACGAAAAAAGGATCAGAGGTGTCAGCCTCTGCCGCAGATCAGGACACAATAGCAAATCTAATCTAATTCAGGAAAATCCTGCTATGGATAGAATTACTTTGAAGCTGTAATTGACCTTCAGCAAAGATAGTCATGCTATGCTTAAGCCAAATCATCATGTGGGGAATGACCTAGGCACCTGAAAATTGGTCTGTGCTCGCACAGTTCATCAATCCCAAATGCTAGGCCTGAACAACTCCAAGACAGAGCAATGCATGGGGAGTTTTTTGCTTTAACAGATGAAGGCACAAACTTAAATGTCAGCATTTGGTTTACAGAAGTGTACACTTGTTAGCATAGGTACCTAAGGTAGAAATTTGCCTTCAAAAACAAATAAACAAACAAAGTAGAAGGAAGGAAGAGGTGATGGAAAGCAAAAAGAGGGAAAAATACCATTTAAATCTCTGTATTTCAAATAGCGTTTCAAGAACTGAATGGTTAGCACAAATCACAGAGAAACATGCTCCCTTCACTTCCTCTGCATGCTAGCCTGAAACTGCTATTGCCAGTTTATGGTTTATCATCTCCACGATATATTAAAAAATTATTGCAAAAACAAATTTCAGGTATACACTGGAAAAGACAAAGTTAAAGATGACACTTTTAAAATAGCAGAACTGTTACTGAGTCATATTACTTACATGCAATCAATTTGTCAATCCATAAACCTGAACTTCAGAAGAAGGTCATTTTGATAATTTGTTCTCACTTACTACATAAAAGAAGATACAGAATTTCTCTCCCCAAGTCCTGTCTCATACCATTGCACTGCCTTAGCAAAAACATGTATTTTGGAAAAGCATCTAATCTTTATTTAAAAACTTGCTGTATGGGGAATCCACAATATTCTTGGAGAAGTCATTGTAGTGTCTGAGTAGCCTTGCTCCTTAAAGTGAGTCTGTAATTTTTCATCTCAGATTGTCTTTCTGGTGGCTTTGAGACACCAGAATTTGACACCTATCACTATCAAAAATCTTCGCTTACATGCTTAAGAGCCACAGAGAAATCAGGTTTTAGTTCCCTCCGTATAAACTAATAGATTGAGCTCTTAAGTTCCTGACAATAAAAAAAGCTTCCTGAATTCTTGTTATTTTTCTAAGGAATATGATAAAAATACCACACCTATTTACATTGCACATATGCTATCTGTTTCATAACAGGGCTTTTTTTTTCTAGTATTCTGTATGTGTTACTATTTACAATATTCCTCTACCATAACCCATGCTTTCCTCAAAGCCCTGTGGTGACTTACAGAAGTCTCAGTGAATTCTAAACTCAACCTGTATGTTAGAAACCATTATCCTGTGCAAAAGTAGTTTTCTGAATATAAAATTATGTCATTCATTTAGGGCTCTAATCATAATGCTTTCCTAGAAACAAATGCTAGGTAGTCCACCAGAGTGCTGGAAGTCTCTGCCTTAGTAGTGAAAATTTATTTTTCTACAACTTTTCTTTGAAAGCTGTTAAGATGCTTAAGACTGACTGTAAGAAACTCTGCCTGTCTGCAGAATTTGATAATAATGGACTTTATTTGGCTTAGATGGGGGAAAAGAGGAACTTCAGGTTTAAAGAATTATTTTTTTGTATGTTTCCAAGGAGTTGTTTAAAAAGGAAAAAAATAGGCTTTTGGAAGTTGGAGAGTAGTTCAGGATCTGAGGGATAAACAGGCAAAAGGCAGAGGAGGCAGATAAATACTGCTGTTGTCATTATAATATACACCACATTCTTAATGGTAACATATATTGCACAATTGTACAATTGTTTGGAATGATTGGAACAATGCTTTGGGAACTCATAAAAATTTTGCGCGTAATCATATTTGGTCATTCACAGAGGAAATATTTTTAGCTGTGCATTTCATTTTTGTGTAGTAAAATACTACAACTAAGATAGTGAGCTGACTGTCCCTCAAATTGAGTAAGGATAAACAGAAGATTAAATATGTGAATGCATGTATATCGGCAATTTTTTCCTATTTGCTAGTCTATCCTGGTTATTTCTGTAGAGAGTCTTGGGAAACTAAATTTAAGTTTCCCTTACCTGTGATGCAAAAGGCAGCCACGATCCAGTCACTTACTCTTACATTGCACCAACTAAAAAGATTGGTGAGAAGACCAGATCATCTTTCATGATTAGGGTGCTTCTCAAATAATGTCCATTAAATCTCCATTCTCTGCTATGCCACCTAATTTACTTGTCATAAATAACTTCTGCATTTTGAAGAAGAATTTTTTATTATTATTACTAAATGCATGTTTATAAATATATAAGAAGATACTTGTATTTAGTAATGCTTAAGTGTTAAAGAGGTATAGGTGAACAAATGAAACTGAGGATCAGAATCAAGTGGAACCTAGAAACATAAGATATTTTAAAATTACCTGAAAACACATTTGAATTAACTTTCATGTAAAAGAAAATAAAACACATTGCTGCAAACTTATTTTAAGAAATTGATGCTTATTTTTGTTAATCAAATGAAGGCCCGAGACTTCTAGAATGAAATTTCCTTTCAAAATAACAATACTACCAAACTGTGATTTGATTTACTTCCTCAGTGAACTATAGGTTCCATAGTACTTGACAAAGGGAGGAAGTGTTACATGACAGCATTAGATAAATATTTTTCAGATTTGTTTTTAAATATTGAGGTTTTGTAGCATTAATCTTCAAATTGAGAGAATATTACAATGCAAGAAATGAATAAGCAAATAAATAAGTCACTCAAGACGATTTCTGTCACAGAAGTACTAGGAAACAAATGGTGGTTAGCTGCTAAGAGCTTTTTTATGAAGTGCAACGTCTGTGTATTTTTAAAAAGGAAAGACGGTCACTGACTTGAGGAATTATTTTCTGCATTATATGTTTGATCCCTGACTAAGTGTGGGTTTAGGTAAGGGAAAAAGCCAAATACAGAAAATAAATGTTTTACTTATCATAATATAATCTGTCAATGAATGCCCTGAAGAAAATGTCATAATTGATGACTAACTTATATTTAAAAAAATCATAACCATAATAAATCCCAGTATAGTGACCGTTATGTGAGATTCAGTGCTATAGTACTGAGCAAATGTCTGGTTTTCTTTGACAGTATTGGCCACTTTTCCCTCAAGTTTCTTTTGATTATAGATTAACAGTTTTCTGATTTCAGGTTTGGAAACGGGCGTGACACTGAGCATTCTTGATTTTCGGTGTAGAGATGATGAGAAAAGGTAATAAAAATACACTGAAACAACATGACCTTTCCCTGCTTCTCTCTTAACTCTTGGATATATCAAAAACCAGTAATAAAATTAGAATAATTATAAAATATAATAACATAATAGCAGTAATATACTATAATTAGTTTTAGATTTAAAATTCCATTGATGAATGTTTTTAAAAAATAACATTTTTCATTGTGCTTGTCATTCTTTACAATGATTGTTAGCTTTCACTTACAACTAAACAGACTAAGTACCTGGGAGAATAGATTTGCAATTTTCATTTCGTCTTTTCAGAACTGAAAAAAATAGATTAAATACAACATGGCTTCAGGTAATTGCTAAGTAGGTAAAAATTGCCTGCATTTGGCAACTTTTATGTAGTGCAGATGATATGGGAAAGAGAACATGGAAATTGCAGATGAGTAGAGAGTATATCTGGGCACAAAAAACAGATGATGTTGGAGCTGTGTAATCATATTAGAAGGAATGTGACATTAAAATATGTTCACATATGTCTTGGAGAGAAAGAGCCCACCTATAAATCATTGTTCATTCACACTGGGTTTTTTGTTCTTCCTTCTCCCTGTTTTTGTTTCTAATACAACAAAATTTTAACTTAGATCCTTAAAAGGAGTTTGCAGACATCCAAGGAAGTAAAGAAATCCTCCTGCAGGTCAAAACCAGAAGTCATAATTTAGAAGTTATGCTTGTTTAGGAAACCAGCATTTCCTAATGATTATATAACGTGATGCATAGCATAAGTGCCTTCAAACCCTATCTACTTGGGAACATTCAGAAAAATCAGGTAAAGTTGTGAGGATAAATATGGATGATTGAAGTGTGTTATATCATTCAGAAGTAAAGCAATGTTAAAGGGCTATACCTTAATTCTTGTTCGAGGACAAGTGAGAATATCAAAACAGATTTGATGTGCTTTAATTAAGCATTTTAACCTTTGCAATTTTGGTAGTCTTGTCTTCATTTTCCTAAGTGTTCCTGGTAAAAAAGTCCTTCATCTACCAGCTCTATAATTTTTTACTAGAACACAGACTAGTTGTAATTTCTTCAAAGACCTACTTCACATAATGAAGCCATTTATGAAATATCTACCCGTCTTCTTAAAAAAGGTTTCTGGCTGAAGAAATATGCAAATGTGAACTGAATGCACATCAGGTGTCAATTAAAGAAATCCATAATCTGTTACTGTAATGAATTTAATGATTTTAAAAAATTCCAAGTGTTTTGAGGGACTGGATTCATCTTTTATGATAGCCTTGGTTATCTTCTTCATCATCCCTTGCATTACAGGAACACTTTGGCAGCTAGATCTGGGACTTTTAGGAGCTCTTTACCCAGCATATACAGTTTAGACTTTTCTCTGCAATAGTACAGCTGAGGTGTACCTTTTAGTGTCCGTTATTATGTACACTAGATTTTGTGATACATGGTAGTACTGTTGAATACCACAACTTTAAAATCTAGAGGCATAATATCAAAGGATTTTTCATGAAGAATTTTTAACTATTTCATAATTAAGAGAGAGAAGGAGAAGCAGTGCTGTTCAATATCTTTATCGACAGTATGGACAGTGGGACTGAGTGCACCCCCAGCAGTTTGCTGATGACACTGAGCTTGTGATGTGGTCCACATGCTGGAGGGAAGGGAGGCCATCCAGAGGGACCTTGACAGGCTGAAGAGGTGGGCCTGTGCAAACCTCATGAAGTTCAACAAGGCCAAGTGCAATGTCCTGCACCTGGGGCGGGACAATCCCAAGCACAAATATAGGCTGGGCTATGAGTGGATTGAGAGCAGCCCTGGGGAGAAGGACTTGGTGGTGTTGGTGGATGAAAAAGTATGAGCCATTAATATGTGTTCGCAGCCCAGAAAGCCAGTCAGACCCTGGGCTGCATCAAAAGAAGCGTGGCCAGCAGGTCGAGAGAGGTGATTCTCCATCTCTGCTCTGCTCTGGTGAGATGCCACCTGCACTACTGCATCCAGCTCTGGGGCCTCCAGCATAAGAAAGACATGGACCTGCTCGAGTGGGTCCAGAGGAGGGCCACAAAGATGATCAGGGGGGCTAGAGCACCTCCCCTATGAGGACAGGCTAAGAGAATTGGGGTTGTTCAGCCTGGAGAGGAGAAGGCTCTGGGGAAACCTTATAGCAGCCATCCAGTACTTAAAGGGGGCCTATAGGAAAGATGTGGAGGGACTTTACCAGGGAGTGTAGTGATAGGATGAGGGGTAACCATTTCAAACTGAAAGAGGGTAGATTTAAAGTAGATATTAGGAAGATCTTTCCTGTGAGGGTGATGATACACTGGAACAGGTTTCCCAGAGAAGCTGTAGCTGCCCTCTCCATGGAGGTGTTCATGGCCAGGTTGGACGGGGCTTTGAGCAACCTGGTCTAGTGGAAGGTGTCTCTGTCCATGGCAGAGAGGGTGGAACTAGATGATCTTTAAGGTCCCTTCCAACCCAAACCATTCTATAGTTCTATGAAAAAAAAAACCTTTACCTAATACATGCTTGTATCTCTAACATAGAATCATTTAGGTTGGAAAAGACCCTTAAGCTCATCGAATCCAAGCATTAACATAACACTGCCAAGTCCACCACTAAACCATATCACTAAGCACCACATGTACACGTCTTTTAAAATCTCCCAGTGATGGTGACTCCACAACCTCCATGGGCAGCCTGCTCCAATGCTTGACAACCCTTTCGGTGAACAAATTTTTCCTAATATGCAATATAAATCTCCCATGACACAAATTGAGGCTGTTTCATGTTGTACTATCACTTGCTGCTTGGGAGAAGAGACTGACCTCCATCTTGCTACAGCCTCCTTTCAGGCAGTTGTAGATAGTGATAAGGCCTCCCCTCAGCCTACTCTTCCCCAGACTAAACAACACCAGTTCCTTCAGCCGCTTCTCATAAGACCTGTTCTCCAGACCCTTCACCAGCTTTGTTGCCCTTCTCTGGACCCGCTTCAGGACCTCAATGCCTTTCTTGTAGTGAGAGGTTCAAAAGTGAACATAGTATTTGAGGTGTGGCCTCACCAGTGCCAAGTACAGGGACACAATCACTTCCCTGCTCCTGCTGAGGAACACTGTTCTGATACAGGCCAGGATACTGTTGGCCTTCTTGGCCACCTGGGCACACTGCTGGCTCCTGTTCAGCCGACTGTCAACCAGCACCCCCAGGTCCTTTTCTGCTGGGCAGCTTTCCAGCCACTCCTCCCTAAGCCTGTAACGCTGCGAGGGGTGGTTGTGACCCAAGTGCAGGACCTGGTACTTGGCCTTGTTAAACTTCATACAATTAGCCTCAGCCCATCGATCCCCAGCCTGTTCAGATCTCTCTGCAAGGCCTTCCTACCTTGAAGCAGATCAAGAGTTCTGCCCAGCTTGATGTCATCTGCAGACTTTTTTGGGTTTGACACTTTAATAATTCCCTTCCCCTCTCTAGTAAGCATAACTTCTTCATGACATTTAGATAACCTTGATAGATATTTTGTAATTTTTGATATATTTTTAATGTAATGCTGGTTTCTTGTTGTTCTTAAAAGAAGTGGAATATTGCTGTTATTTATTTTAAGAGAAAATTGGTGTATCCAGATAGATTTCACTTAAGTATAGACGAGTAGAATATTAAATGGTCATGTAACATGAGCTACCTCAGAATGACAATTGCTTTGTGTTAAAGCAGGGGGAAAACAGGAAATTGAAAAACTCATTTATATGTTTTACTTTGTTTGTTCCTTAAAATTCTGTATGGCTGTGATCAGTCTGACCAAGTTTAATGCTGCAGCAAACACCACACACTTCCACAGCCACTGCACAATACTAACTATAGATTTTCCTTTGTGCCGTGGGCAGAGTTTCTCATTTCATACATCATTTGCAACTTGCTGCAGTGATTCTGCGAAGTCATTGCCTATCTCACTAACACAAAGTTAGGAAGAAGTAGCATCTTTCCCTACTCTTGTTTTGAACAACTATCGCACTAGTGATCACCGCCAGTTTCCTGCTACTCTCTGCTTACAGTAAAACACCAGCTATAATTATATCAGCTGAAATTATACCAGCAACTCTTTACATGCTATTCTTGAGTGTCAATGTTAAGGAGGTTAAATCCTTCAGCAAAGCTTTGTCTGTCAGGTGCTATAGGCTACTACTCCTTATTTTATCTGCCTAAAGATATCCAACAAAGTGCAAAGCCTGCATCCTGAAAGGAAGCTCTGGAGTGTAGCCAATCTGACAGACATTTTTTATATTTCTGAACTGCCATTCAACAAAAATCAGTGTGAGTTATTCTGACTTTCACCAGCAGTATAATATCTTAATGATAGCATGAGACTCAGGGCACAGACTTGAGACAGGCACTCATAGCAATATCTCATTTTCACCCTGGTCTCCATCCACTGAACCTACATTTCAAGCACTGAAGCTAAAGCTGATTTAAAGCAAGTAAACCAATACTGCCAGCCAACACAAAGTGTCACTGGACCTCCCCTTTGTGTGGAACAGGCTTTGATATTGCTAATTTTACTGGACTAAAACCATATAATCCTCTTTCGATACAGCTGACCGTGTAAATGAAGTTTAGACAAGGAGTGAGCAGGGGAGATACACTTAAATGTAACCAAAGATTTAAATTTTCTTTATTTCCATAAAATCAAATGTGTAAGTAAGGTTAATGGCTTAAGATACAGGTCTTATTTATCCCAGAAAGGGCCCCCTGCCACCACATTCATTTCTTGATTTTCATTTTAATTTATTTCTTGTCTTTTACAGTTTGGGATTGATTGTATGCCTAAGACAGGCCATGTCTGTTGTTGCCCAATTAAATAAAAAATTAAATCTTATGCCAGTTTCTCTTTCTTTAATAATAAAGAGCGATGTTTAAAATGCAATGCTGTTAAACATGCTATTGATTTAACTCCCTTTGTATTGACAGGAATATACTGGGCCAAACTCAAAAATTCTCTTTACAGCACCTCAGTTACCGTTTTGTCAGTCTCAGAAATCAAGTAAAAAGCATCACTAGCACACTAAGGACTTGTATACATCTGCTATACTTTTAATCTTTGTTTAGTTTCAGAAAGAATGTGGCAAAATTTGGATATCTTCTTCTAATCACTTTTTTTTTGTAGATTCTTTCAAAAAATAAAGTTTTCTTTTCCTTTGAAACATACTTGGCATTCAGCTATTTCTCTTTATCTGAAGCTAAAGATTTTTTATAGAAGTGGAACAATGCGACCACCTCCATTATTTTCTGGTTTCCTCAAGACAATAGGCTGCAAAGTAAATGCCTACTTTGTTTTTGGCTTCTGTAGAAAATTTGGACTGTGCAACCCCTACACATTCCTTTTCTTTTCACTGTTAGTATCACTGATTTTGTTTTACTGTTTGTTTTTGCCATGATGTAGCTTCTTACTGCTCAAGAGATAAAGGAAGCGATGGGTCATTTTAAGCAGCTTCCTCACTCCATGATTACAGTGCTGTAGCATGTACTGAGCTCCTTAAAACAAAACCACTCCTCTCTCCTCTATTTCTTTTCCTGTGTCAGGGAGCAAATGCAGCACAGATCAAAGGCAGTGGAGCATGGTAGGACCAGGATGCATAACAGGACCATTATTAAGCAATCTCAAGAGCACAGTTGCTAGCAGGACAACACACCAATATTAGTCAGAAAAAATAGCTGAGAGGAGCTAAATAAAGTAAAAATCTCTCTATCGTTTGTGGGATCTCAGAAATACTCCTGAATGACCATTCTCCATAACCCTGTAGGCCAATTTATGTTAAATGATTATCACTTACGTAACCATTACCTCAGGTTTCACTGACCTTGACAGCAATGCAGTAATCACCTCTTTGAATTTCACTGAAGAGTATTTACAGTGTAATGCGACAGGCAGACAGAATATGCAGAAATTTTTTCTACTCACTATTCATAGATATATATGGATTGTACAAGCCTATTACAAAAGAAATCCATCTCATGTCAAACTTCGTTTTTATTACATTTTCTGCCAATATTGCAGATTCTTACAGTATGCTGTTATTAGATTTAAGTGTGTGAATATCCTTGATACATTTCTCACTCAGTTAAGTTTCTCTGGTCTTTTCTGTTTCATTGAAAGAGCTTGAGCCATGGTGAGTGCTTAAGAGCATCCATAGTTGGCATCAGTAAATCTAAAAAATATTACAGCAGTTCACTGACATTACAAAGCTGTTGTTAGACCACTATAGTCAATGGAAAGAGTTGGGTGACTCCAAAAAAGAACTTGGCAGAAAACTTTGAGGGAGTAAATTTCTGCAATCAGGAAGTTCAGTTCACTCTCAACTGACTTAGCTACTCAGTTCTATAACCAGTCACACATAATATGAGGTACTGTGCATGAACGAATGTGCTCTGTACTTTGGCTTGCTTATGGCCAGCTGTTTGCATTGTGCTTCTTTGTACTTCCGATAAACAGACAAGCAGACACAGTGAAGTCACATCATAGGAGATGATGAACACTAAAAAGTATGGGATCCTCTGCTGTCTTGAGGTTAGATAGTAGGCTGCACATTAAGCAGTGCTGGTACCAAAGAAATGGAGCAGCACTCTTAAAGGAGTGTTAAACGGAGAGTTACGTTTCTCCAGGGGAGGACAGTCTTCAAAATAGGTGGGAAGTGGAGGGAAAAGTTTGCTGATCCAGTTTGACACAATGCTGCTGTCAGTTCTAGGAGTACATTTAAGAAGGGTGTGTATACTCGCAGGCTACAGAAATCTTAATTGATATGTTTAAAAGGTTTCGTATTGTCTGGTTTGATGATTAATTTCTGTAATACAATAAAAATTAATTGTCACTACTATCAAATATGAAGTGTCAGACCTTTACCTGCTCATTAAGTAGCATCTTCATGTAGAAATTTTTTATTTCATATAAAATTTCATATAAAAATAAAATATAAATAAATAATAATTTTATAATTATTTCATGCATGTTTTTCTCTCTGTGGAAGACTCCATGAAATTGTTGCCTATCAATTGAATGACCAGTGCACAGATAATTTTCCCACTTAGATATCTAATTTGATGCAAAATTTTACTTCTGTTTGCAATTTGTTTTAGTATCAGGAAAATGTTTCCACATAAAAATATTTTAGCTGTATATTACATGAACACTAGTAATTTTTTTCTTAAATGAACATTTTCTCTACAATATTATTTCAATCTTTGTTGTAAGAGAAACAATTATTAGAAATAGATGATTAATGAGGGACTTTAATTCTTGATTTAATAAGTCAATGAGGATAAAAATAATTTCATTATTTTAAATAATATACCAAAAATTAAGAAATCAAATATAATCTGCAAAATTTTGTGATTTCCTTAAAAGCTTCTCTCTTTTTATGATGGAGATTATAATTAAGTAGTTCTGCAAGACATCTATTAACCAATGTTGGTTACAGCTGAGCTGAAGTTCTGATTGGTTGGTTGCTCAGGACTACCCACCCAATAAAGAAAAATCAACAGTCCTTGGAATTAATTGCTTATTTGTGTGTGTCCTCCCCCCCCCAAAAAAACCCAGAAGTTTAGAAGGAAAACAAAAATTCCTGGAAAAAGCAGAAGAGACAAAGCAGAGAAATAATTCTGAAGTTACAATGCCTGATGCCAGCATTTCAGCATTCAATTATACAATTTTTTGAGTAGCTAAGGTACTAACATTGTTTATTTCTTTTTCAATAATTTTTGGACACTATTTCTGATCACTTCTTTATCTATATTGATTTGAGAAACTGTAGTTTTAAAATAATAACTTGGAATGTACGTTTACAAGACACTGATGTTAGAGGTTCACTATGATAAGCGCAAGAACTGCAATTTAGGGCAATTAGTTTTGCCTAACTGCAATATATATTCTAATGCAGCAGAATAACCATTGAGTGCCCTAAGTCCACCTAAACACCATCTGATTTAACAGCTATCTAGATCTGGTATTTTAAATTTGTTGCCTGTTAATCTTGTTTCCTCTCATTCTTCCAACACGCACTATGTCCAATATCAACTACAACATAATGTTCTTCCATAAACAAGCAACAGAGAGACATCAAAGCAGATACAGAAATAAGTGGTAGCAGAAAACACCATACTATACAATAGAACAAGCACTGCCAGCATTGTGGTTATTCTTAGTGAAATGGTGTAGTGCAGGCCCAGGTACCAGATCTTTAATGTGAGTTTGAGTATGTGGCCTTCCAGATCCCTTGCTTTGAGTCTCCTCCAAGGGCAGCACAACATATCAGGATGAGTGTGCCTCATTGTGAAAGAGTCTCCCATCTTTCATGACCAATGTTCTTTTTAATACTTCAGCTGTGCTCATGTATTCCTGTGCTCTGTGAAGCAGTTCGTACTTCTGCTTTACTTTTCTCATTCACTACAAAATGTACTGGTCTGGGGTCTCTCTTTTCAAACTGAATGTTGGGCTCTCTATATGAAGTCCTGCTGAGATCCTGGTTGCACTTTCTCTGCTGGGTGGGTTTCTTGGTTTCCTACATATGACATGTACAATCTTTGCAGCTTAACACGGAAAGTGCTCACAACCTACCTTACTCAACAAATTTTGATTTTTATCACATTTAGAAGGCTTTGGAAAACTGCAAACTATAGAATTGTTAGCTCTATACAGAAAAGTTTAGTCCAGTAGCAGCTACATCTTGCTGTACTGTCACTGAAGGAATCTATGTAGCCTTCTTACAAAAACAGTACATGAAGTCGTCGTTTGATGTGTTTTCCTGTAACAAGAAAGCACATGAAAGATTGAGGTGCTGAATCTCATGTTGAATTTGTAGTTGGTCTTTTCCTCTGGCTCTAGAATTCTGCCATCACAAAGAAACAATAAAGAAGGTCTGTATAGTTTACCTATTTGGTATCAGCTTGGACATACATTACATACAAAAATGTAGGGCCCATCTAGTATCCACTTATGCCAATTAAGATTTAGTATTGATTTTAACAACTCTGGGCTATGCACTTAGATAGGAAATTTCACAGGAAAAGCAAACAGTACAAATCTGACCACAGATCTGCTCTGTGCTGGAAGTGTCTCACGTCCCCAGAAAATGGGAATGACTCAGAAATTAAAATAAGTTATCAGACTTTTCTCTCAATAGTTCATATAAGATTGACTGCTTCTACATGACAAGGTCAATACATACCATATCAGTAAAGAGAAATGTAAGCAATTACAAAGCACTCAGTAATACACACAATCTTTTCCTCGTGCGTCCCACACCTACATGCACAGAGTAGAACAAATACGTTTTTCTTAGAAAAGTAGAATCTTTAACTGATGCAAAGTTCAGTATTTTGTAACTGTCAAAACTTTATTATCATAGAAGAGAATCCAATGACATTTTCTTTTTCCTGAGACAGCCTGGTTTGTAAATACGTTAAAAAAGAGGGGAAAAAAACCCTTCTAGAAAGAATCTGTTTCACATTTTCCATGTCCATTCCTGATTGGACAAATAGACTTGAGTATACATTGCACCAAACAAGTTTCAATGCAGGTCACAGGGAAAAAAAAGGTAGAAATAATTTTTAAAAATATATTTTTTTAGCAAGGTTGTCACCAAAGTCTCTGGGAATAGATGACACAAACATCTGCTAGGAATGCTGCATATGTCCTGCCTTCATACACAGGGTGGGCTAGATAACCTCGCAAGACTCCTCCCTTCCTCATGATTCTTGCACAGGTTCTTCAGATTTTCAAGACAGGTAATGGCTTAGTAGACAAATAGTTACTAAAGAGGCTGCATGTGTGGGAAGAAAATTATAGTCATTGTTCAAATGAAATCTGAATTGCTGAAAAGCTCTGCCCTGAGGCAATATCCTGGACTTAGTTTTGAGTAAACTGAAGGATTTTCTGTTTGTTCTGTTGTTTGTTTTAGGTTTTTTGATTTGTTTTAAGTTTTTTGATTTGTTTTGTTTTGTTTCTGTCAATAAAGGTAAACCCTAGAGAAGAGGTGTATATTCTTTGTTTTAGAACAGGTTGGAAAGACAGGAGCAGATGGATAACATTTGGGACATTTTGTCAATTCATCTGTTAATAAGTGAGACACTCACACTGGCTTCATTAAGCAAAGTCCTTCTGTCCACAGCACTGCCAGCAGCTCTCAAGATATCCTCTGAGAATGTTTTTTATGGTGGACGGCTGAGGTAAAAATAGTAATATTTGCAACAGCCAATAACCATATCACAGCTCCTTGAATCAAGACCTCTGTTGTGGTCACACCGGGAGTTATTTTATCATGGAGACACCTTTTTCCCAGTAATAAAGCCTACTGAGCTTGCCCAGACAGAACTAATGCAACATATGGCTTACAAAATCTTTTTCTACTGTTTCTGAGAAACAAAGCAAACATATTACCATGTGGTTCCTGTTGCTGCTGATCTAGCTGATGTCAACCTGCCTGTTACTACTTTGTGTTCCCTGATGCTCCTAAGATATGTGTTGCATAGTTTTTACCTATGATATCTTCGATTTCTTATTCCACAAAGGGTCAGAGAATGATGAAAAATTAAAAGATACTGTATGCAGTGGAAAAATAGAGATTTAATTGCATTTTGTAATTCAAATTAGCTAGATTTGGAAAGAAATGCTAGGATATGAAAACAAGTATTATCACAATTCTTTTGAAAAGTAACTTTCCCATTCTTTGGAAGCATTGTAAATTAGAAGAACATATTCTAGCAGGTTGTAAATCAACACCAGAGTATGTAAACGGAATGCAATCACTTATATCACCAGATGATGTACACAGAACAAAACTGCCAATTTCTGTGATTGCATGCAGCATTTTTCAGTGTTTCAGCATTGCTAGTATGATCAAATGATACTGCCAAGTAAGACGCAATTTTTCTTTATAAACACATAGATATTGCAACTGTGTGCAGACATACTATTTGACAAACTATCATGCATGGATGGAATTAGGAAAGTTAAAGCTCAAATGTTGAAACTAGTGAGGGAAATGAAGGACAATAATATGAAAGATTGAGGAAAATGTGGGGCTGATGCTCAATAAAGAAGTGAACTTACTGACAAAGGCAGAGAAAAGGCTGAGGTACTTGGTGTTTGTTTTGCATATTTTTTGGTGATAACATCTGCCATCTCATTCCCCGATTTCCTGAGCTTAGTGAGAGAAGTTGTGTAGCAGTACCTACAGCAGAATAAAGTAGAGCAAGAAACACAACCCATTTGGGGATGGGACAGAGGTGTTTGGACTGCTGACTGATGTCACTGAAAGGCTGTTTCCTGCCATCTTTGAATGTCAGTCAGGGAAGTTTCAATTGGGAAATGCAAACGTCTCACTCACATTTATGTAGCGCAAGCAGAAGGATTGGGGGAACTAGAGGTCGATGAGCTTTCCTCAATCCCTAGCTGATGAATGAGCAACTCTTTCTTAAAGCCATTTCCAGGCACTTGAAGAACAAAGACTTGACTGGGAACAGACTGTGGGTTTGCCAAGTGCAAATTATGCCTGACTAACCTGGTAGCCTTCTATGGTGTTCTCCCCCTATCCAGCTCAATGGATAGGGGGAGAACAGCTGACGTTCTTTATTACAGATCTAGGTGGTGGGGTCCAAGCAAGTCTGTGGTCACCATCAAACTGAGGGGGAAAGGTTAATACACTGGAGGGCAGTGCTGCTATTCATAGAAGCTTCAATATGCTGGAAGACCTTGTAAGGTTCAGCAATTTTGTCTTTAAGTTCAATACCTGTGGGATTTGCTCCAGAGCTTTAATTTTCCTCTTAAGTATAAAACTAAGGTGTAGCCTTTCTTAAGAAAGACATTAATGCGATCAGCTATTGTCAGGGTATGGTTTGCCGGAAAACGTTTTGCATGACGTCTTCTATCCACGGATCTATCCCACAATGTTGTTATTCTAAGGCAACACAGACAGATGATTCACATTTTGGCAATCCTATTTCATGCACTGTCACTCATCTTAGACAACTACTTGAGCTGCAGAAGCTCTAATATTTGATTTTTTTATACTTAAAAAATCTTGTAGATTCTTATGTGGCTGTTAGATGTTACTGGAACATAACTACAATGTCAATTCTAACTGTACCTGCTAAAACAAAACTAAAATCACAACTAACAGTACTTAAACATCTTATTTGATCTCATAAAACCTCTGCCTCCTTTCTCTTGGTAGTTTAGCCTTCTGCCAATACTCTGCTAATGTAAATGAAGGTCTAACACAGAAGTAGACAAACAAATGAAAGAAAAAAAAAAAAAAACCACCAAAAAGCCTCGATTGTAAGTTATCTGTCCCTGCTCTCTTTTTATGATGGGTTATATCACACCCTTTCCAGTGCCTTGGAAAATCTCTTCTGTCATTAACAGATCAGGGAAAATAACACTTATTGGTTTCTACACTCTTTACATGCAAGGTCAGCATTGTAAGCTTCATATATCTTCGCTCCTCTACTGTCCTTTAAGATTATGTCTTGAAGTAACTCCCACAATCTTATTCCGTCTCTTGCATTTGCTCCCAGACTTGCATGATTTCTCCTAAAACTAATTCTGCAGTTGCTCTGTGTCTTGGTAATGAAATCTTCCAAACAGATTCACTGGGTCTATTACAGATCAGAAATATAGGGTATAGTGTATGAAACAAATGTGGAAAACTATTTGCCAATGTGTTTACCACATACAGCAGAGCTTATATAGAAGCATGCACTCCCTAATAACTTTTGGAGGTGAACAGGAATAATTATTATTTATTATTCTATATTACTTATTCCTGTGGCACATGCTCTATCCAAATATGCCTGAATAATCAATTGATTTAAGATTGTCTGCTTTTAACAGACAGATGACATATCAGGTCTTGTTTTAGAAAGGCACTTGACTAGATTTAGCATTGGGTTAATATAAACATATACTTTTAACATGTAAATATATAATATATATAATAAATATAAAGTTATAGACAAAGAACGGGATTTTCAAGTCTGGAGACAAATATATTTCACTTTCTCAGAAGATAATGCAGTTTGGCTGATGTCCACTTTTGTGGCAATCATTGGGGGTGAGCTAAAGGCTGCTTTTTTTGCTATCTTATTTGGATGACTCCGTGCCCTTCTGAAGTGTCAGCACTGGATTGCAGCCCAAGTGCTAATAAGAAGTCTCCAACCAGGGAATCTGAGATCAGAGGTAAAATGCTACCAGTCTCTTTTTCCTTGTGATAAGGAGAGGTACTGACTGTGTAGGATCACTGCAGCAAGTTATAAATGATGTATGAAATTAAAAATCTTCTGCCCAGTGCATGGAGAGAACACAGATAACACTGCAGTTACTGCTTGTTGGGGTATTTGCAGTGCTATTTATCTTAGATACATCATTTGACAAAAGGCAAGCAAACAAACAAACAAAAAAAAAACAGAGCAGAAATTTTAAGCAACTTGTAGGTGTGAGGAATTAGCATTAAGCTATATTTTGTTTATTCTTACTTCCCTGTCCCAATTTCCCTGTCCCTGTCCCAATTTCCCCCCTACTTCCTCACTAAACTTCATTTGAAGATCATCTTATATGGAGAGCTGGACTTTGGTGAAGTATCTTGCCAGCAGATAGCTCTTCTACACTTATGCATAACTCTATGGGACATGCAGACACACTTGGAAGATGCACAGGTGGGAAGAGAAGAGGAGGGCTGAGAAAATGAACCACATCCTGGAGAGTGTGAAGTAAAAACAAGTAAGAAGATGAGTTCAAAAGCTGTACCGCAAAGCTGTCTCCAGGTTCTGCGGCTTCCCAGCCATGCTAACAATAGTAAATAGCTGGCTTTTTAAATATAGTCTTTAAAAGTCCTTTAACCTTGATGAAGTGGGTGAACTGCACAATTTTTCTACTCTCATGCAACACTATATCTTAAATAACTAAGGAAAAAGAGAAGAAATGTGTGCAAGTAAATCTCCAAGTGAGTGTTTGAGATTTAATTTTGAATTTTTGAAATCGCTTTATTTTACCAGAAGGGCATAGAAAGTGCCTAGAAGTCAGTTTGGTTTGATGTGAGATACACTGAAATATTTCTAGAAGTAGCTGATGATGAATTAATTTGGTTACTCTCTTTTTCTTGATTTAATGAATGGCTACACAAATTTAAAAAAAATATTTTTCATGTTATATTTTAAATCTAATGTCTTCCTTCCCTTCCATTTTGCTTTACTAATCTGAACTGGCATCAGTGCTAAGGCTCCTGTCTTATAAGTAGCTGTTACACACTCACCGTTTTCTGGGTTATCTAAAAATAATCTACCTTTAAAATGGTGTCCTTCTATCTGCCATTTTTCCATCCTTATATTTGACAACTGTGATCCTGAGTCAGATTAAAGTAAGCACCGCTGGCAGACAGTCTAGTGAAAGGTTCTCTACTAAGTAGTACATGCATGTCAGACTGGTAGTCACAAGCTAATTCAGCTAGGAACACTGGCATTATCCAACTGGAAAAGCAGGAAACTTCAATTTAGTTTTTTTTTTTTTCAGGACAAACAGAGTACGGTTCTAAGAACGGCTGTTTAAATAGAAAATTTATTTTAGTTCATGTCTTGAAAACACTATTTTTCTGACATTTTTCTTAGTTTCTCCTCACAGCACAAAGACCTCCCTTTACAAGTCATCAATAAAAAGAATGTAACTCTTTTAAAGGTTTCTATAGTATAATGTTGGTAAAATAAGTAACATAAGTGTGTATATGCTGGGCCTTGATATTTTATAGCAGGTTTACTTTGCATGAGTAATGAAGTCACCCAAGCTAATGTATTAATATTCAGAGCACACTGAAGCTTTTTGTTTGTTGTCAGATGTTAGGTATAAAACTGAAAGAACTGAAATACTGTAATGTATTTTAAAAATGCTGCGGTTATTTGGCCCCTGCACTAACTCTGCCACATTATACATGTTGGTGAGTGCTCTTACATCTGAAAAACTAGCTACTGAAAAATAATAGTCTAGATTACACATTTATTAAAGTATAAACACAATAAAATTTGAACTGGATATAAAACAAAATTATTATAGTAATCCTGTACTAATTGCCTGTCTTAAACTAAGGTGAACCTCTCTAACATGTATTCTCCACAACTATCACAAAAAGATATATTCTATACTTCACTAAGTGAACCAGAATAAATCTAGTTTAACAATGGGAACACAAACCACACATGCAAAAGAATTGTGATGGACTAAGTCTAGGTGGTTGTTTCCTTCAATGCTAACAGAGGCAGAGAACGTCTATAATTACCACCACATCTTGTCAGGGATCCAGAGTGAACAAAAATTTAGAACCAATGATCTTTTCCATCTAACAAAATAACATAAGATGCACCTTAATTTATTTTTTTCTCTTCAGCCTTGTAAAAACTTTGTCTTTCAGAGTTTTACAAGCATTTTCATTTTTAGGATTAAGCAAACTCACCAGGGGGATCTTTGTAGAGTGGAAGACAGTTTAAGAAAATTATTATATATAGCTAAATTATAGACTTGAACAAATAACTGATTTCTTGGTTCATTGGCAATTCAGAAAAGAGCAATTCAGGCACTGCAAGGTGAATTTTAGTTCATCCTCCAGCTCAAATAGCAAATCAAACAGGAATTATTTGGGATGATATGAAATATTTACTGCAAAATGAGTATTTGATTTCAAATGTGAGCATTTATAAAGGCTTAAAGAGATAAAGGAAATGTAAAGCCAAAATATTAATTCAAATATTTAATTTAAAAAAAAACCCTCAGCTTTTACAATTTTTGATATGAGCTGTTTTGCCAAACATTCGAATGGACAAAATGTTTTGGTGTTTGCAAATCTATGTTTTTCACCAGAGGATATACAGTCCTGCTGAAACTCTTATCAATGACTAATATTCCAGCGGGTACAAAACTTGATCCTAGAGCTACTAAGTGTTTTAACAATTTGTGTGCCCACTTAAGATTACAAATCTTCAGAACCAGCATGATTTGGATACATTCAGTAAGTGAAGTCATGCTGAAAAACAGAATTATCATGTAACAGGAATCCTAACTGTGCTGGTTTTCCCTAATTCACTTCCTTTTAGACTCCAATTACGCAATATCTGCCTGGACTATATGTTTCTGCGGTAGGGCTTTCTTCCCTTGCTCCAAATCAGGATGGACTCTAGCGACTCATTCCCATGCCGCAAAGGAAGTAGCAATTAACTCACTATATTCTGACATTTGCCAACAGACTGCAGTAACAAGAAACATTCAAAAACTTATCACACTGAGGTTGATTTCAAAGCCATATACTTTTCTTAGCATGCTGCCTACTTGTTCCCAGTGGAGAAGCAACAGGGGTAATTTTCTGCAGCACTACAGGATGTGCAAGATGTTTGAAGAGAAGTGTTTAAATCACTAACATCTGGTGAAATTCAAGTGGATTCTTTATTCTGTCTTTCAGGAGCTCAGTGGTAGCTGCTGAGAACTACTCTGAGTGCACACTGAACAGATATTGTTTAAGACTCATTTCAGACAACTGTTCAGTGTTTGCTGTGAATCTATCCAAAATTTTGAGATCCTACAGCTGTTTCACTGTTTTGGAAAAAGTTAGTGCATTAAGATGTTTGACAATTCAAAGGGTTTGGCAAAATAAACATGGACATTACCATCTGGGTACTGCACTATTCAATTTGCTCATTTGTGCATTTAAACAGTTAGTCAACTTGCCCCTTCAATTGTCTTTTATGTATATGAATACAGACTTCATTGCAGCACTCAAGAATCTCAACTTAGTATGTCTTTCTTGTGTGTTTGTTATTACCGTATTTTGTTTCACTTTTAGCTTCTTCTTTAGTTCTTTAGATCTTGCTGTAAAATACTGATGCATGAGGCAGTAATACAATAGTTTTTGTAAGAGCTATGAGGAATGAGAACTGGGTGCTAAAATATGTATGACCACAGCAATTCAGAACAATTTTCCATGAAGTCCTGTATTCTGAGTCTCTTGTATAATTTCTAGAAAAATGTATATTTCAAAAGAGATATATAAGATCTGATGGAGCTAATTGAGAAAACATATCTTTAAAATAAAATTTTGTTCTAAAACTGTGAAGTTAATGGCTAGCTTATGTCTCTGAGAATAAAGATAAATATTGCATAGAAATTCATGTATAAGCCACTGAATTGAAGAAAATCTTATTCTTCGTAAGAATATATAATCTTAAATCCAGATCTAAATAATACCTTTGTCTTATTACAAAAATGTGGATATGGGGTTTAAACTTACACTGTGCATGATAGATGCATTAGATGTTGATATATATCAACTTAGGTAGATACTGGTATATATATATATGACAGATGCATATGCACAGATATTTCAACAGTTTAAATTCTTAACCCTTTGAATTTAATTAGCTATTGTTTGAATCCTATTTTGTGTAAATGAATATAAATGTGTTATCATTGTGAGCAATATATTGAGAAAATATATTGAGGAATATATTGAGAAATATATTGCTGATAATGATATTGCAATATTTTCCCCTCTTGATCACATAGGTAGGGTTTCTAAAAATGCCTAAGCAAGTCCTCAGCACAGTTTCCTCTGAAATTTACTGAGTACTGATAATTGTCTGTGTCGTGTTGATATAGATATCTTTGTATTCCTTCTATTATTTCTGTCTCTTTTCTGGATTTTTTTCTTTCTACATAATTTTTAACCTAGATAGTAAGACTCACGTTTCATGTTTGTAAGTCAATGATATTTTCTTGGTTCCTTTATTAATACAGCATAGTGCAGTATTTGAGGATTTTATATGCCCATGATAGCAGAAAAGTTTATTCACTTAAAAATGTATTAGACTAATACTGAGAAGATGCTCAATATTTACAGTCTTTTACATACTTACCATACTATGCTAATTAATAGATATTTAAATCCAGGCAGTCTGGCTCAGTAATTTGCCATGATGGTAATAAGAATTTATTATTTAATATGCAAAGACAGTATGCTTAATCTTTGTAAGGTGTGCTAGGAAATCCTAAAGAGTTTGTTAAGCCAAATGCATTTGGAAAGAAGGCAATTAAAGGATTTGGATGCCTTTGTTAGAACTTTCACTGGTTTGTCTACTGTTTAAAAAGCTGCAGAGGATAAATTAAATTTTGAGAATATCAAAATTATCTCTGACTCTGATGTTGTTAAAAGTATAACCTCAATAAATACCTTTCCAGGAAATGGTCAACTGGAAGCTCTGCTCCTGGAGTCAAGATTTGTTGCTCGTGTATTTCCAAGATGTACAGAAGATATTATTTCAGAATTACATGCTTCTCCCATCAGGAACAAATATAATGGTCTCCCCTTTTGTTCTTTTTACAGTTTCTTCATGGTTTTGCGATAAAATATATGCATGGTTTTGTATGGAGGAACTGTTACAAATGAGGATGTGGGAAACATTGTTTTTGTGGGATAGATAACAAATAGGTACACTCATGTAGGACGGAACAGATAAATTCTTTTTATCTGCATTTATCCTTGACTGTGTTCAAGTTATCCTGGTCTCTGTAGTAACTTGCTGTAGTGAAATTGATCTTTCAGATACACCTAGTGTTTTTGTAACTGTTACTCCTAAATGATGATAAATCAAAATTGCCCAGCTGGACAAATACTCAGATATTCACACAACGATAAATGCTGGTGTCAAGAACATACAGTGACCTCTGAACATGAGAGAAAAAAAAAAGACTTCTCAGGACAAATACATTGATTAGAGATGTTTCATTCTGTAAGATAAACAGGTACGTGGGCAAATTATTATCAATAACTGCTGCTGTTCATACATTCTGAATAAACTTGGTCTATGCAAAAACTTCCAACGCAAAATATAAAAAAAAAAGAAATATAATATATAACAGAGTGAGAGGACTTACAAATATCCAGTATTTATTGTAAATGTAGATTTGAACTGTTTGCTCTAAATCAACCAACCAACCAACAGACCAAAAAGCATTGTTTAGAGAGAACTATTGTGAAATTTCAAGATATTTGTAACTTGGGAATTTACAGTGTTTGACAGTGTGTATCTACAGTATGGCATAATGAGAGCTTCAGCTACATTCAAAATTTTGTTGTTTCCAGGAATGACGCCAAATGTATTTCTAAACAACACATTATATTCACTTCATGTGAGTGACTGAAGATGAATGATATGAATGATTATGTATGATGCATATTGAAATAAATATCTCTCATGTGGCATAACTGCAAATATGGAGGTAGAATCAGAACATCCTTCACACTACAGACTTCTAAAAAAAATAATAAAAACAGTAGGCCTTTTGCATTCACACAGGGATACATGTGCTCAGAACACACATTGACTTCACATAAACACATAAAGCAGGAAAATAAACTAATTTAAAAATATTCTTTAGGCTCATATTATAACTCTCTCTCCAGGAGCATTTCTAGAGCTGGTTGAATTGATTTGCCAAGTGTGTAGGAAATTGTAGTGGGCAGATGAGCAAGAAGAATGTGAAATATAATATTACAAGTAATCTATAATAAGACTTATAGATTATTTGAATTCAAAGGCAAGGAAAAATAGAGATAATTTCCCCAAACCATTCCAAAGGCTTCCCCTTTGGTTGATTTCCCCTTGAAGTAAAAGATGTGTACTTTCCTTTACAAGCAAGGTGTGCAGGCTAAGTACTACACAGAACACAAAGAAAGTATTCCTGATACTCAAGTTTCCTGGACAAACAATTCTCTCCTCTACATGCACATCTTCCCACATGTGTACAGCTCATGGAAGACTTTAATGCAAAGCTGATAACCACAACTTTTCTCATTTATGGAAGAGAAGGAATGGAAAGGGATGAAGCACTGTAGAAGCAATAATGGGCAACATTCAAATATTGTGTGTGACTGTTAGAATAGAATAGAATCAATAGAATAGAATAGAATAGAATAGTGTTTCAGTTGGACGGGACTTAACAACGATCATCTGGTCCAACTGCCTGACCACTTCAGGGCCAATCGAAAGTTAAATTGTGTTATTAAGAGCGTTGGCCAAATGCCTCTCAAACACTGACAGGCTTGGGGCATCGACCACCTCTCTAGGAAGCCTATTCCAGTATTTGACCACCCTCGTGGTAAATAAGTGCTTCCCAATGTCCAGTCTAAGCTTCTCCAGCGCAGCTTTGAACCATTCCTACATGTCCTAGCACTGGATCCTAGGAAGAAGAGATCAGCACCTCCCTCTCCATGTCCCCTCTTCAGGAGGGGGTGTTGTAGAGAGCAATGAGACCGTCCCTCAGCCTCCTTTTCTCCAAGCTAGACATGCCCAGATTCCTCAGCTGCTCCTCACAGGACATGCCTTCCAGCCCTTCCAGCAGCTTTGTTGCCCTCCTCTGGACGCATGCAAAGACCTTCACATCCTTCTTAAATTGTAGGGCCCGTCACTGCACACAGTACTCGAGGTGAGGGCACACCAACACTGAATCTAGCGGGATAATCCCCTCTGTTGACCCTCTGGTTACGCTGTGTTTGATGCACCCCAGGATGTGGTCTGCCCTCTGGGCTGCCAGGGCACACTGCTGGCTCCTGCTGAGCCTGCTGTCTGTCAGCATCCACAGGTCACTTTCTGCAGAGGTGCTCTCCAGCCACTTCTCTGTACGCCCAGAGTAACTCTGTCCCAGAATCCAGCATTTATTCTTGTTATATTTCATGCCGTTAATTGTTGCTCAATGCTTCAATCTATCTGGATACATCTGCAAGGTCTCTTGTCCCTCAAAAGAGTCAACAGCAGCTCCCAGTTTGGTATCACTAGCAAACTTGCTAATGGTGCATCCAACTCCTGCATCCAGGTCATTGATAAATGTAAAGAAACAAATTGAATAACTGACTAAAAATGAACAGTCAGCTATGCTATTGAAATCAGAGCTTCTCGAAGCTCAGAACTCTGGAAACAAACCACATGTTTAGATGCTTAAGTATGAATTTATAGGCTTGATTTTACCCTTTTGTCTAGAAATACAAATAGAGCACAGCTCTGTTCATTAAAGCATGCAGGGTTGACTCTGGAAGTAGATAAAAAATAGCAATGTGTCTTTTTGGCTGCATATCACAGACAAGTCTCTCAAAGGGGTCTCTCAAAGATGAATCTAAGATTGGGTCTGCAGTGGTGGGCACTGGGCAGATCACATAGGCGGTAGGTCAGCTCTAAGAGGGATTCAGGCTTACACCAACTCTCACACAACACTACACACTCATGATGACTTTTTAGTAAAACACACCTTAAGATAAGGTTTTTAAAGACATTATTTAGTTAGTAAGATATTTTGAAAATATTTCCTTTAGAGTCTTCATCACTTGCTGTCTAGACAGCCTAATGAAAGCAAACACGAAATGCTGCAAGTCTTGTGTGGCAAAGTTCACTGTTTTAGGATTTTTTTTGTTCCCCGGTCCACAATTTTTGGTCCACAACAGAGTGCAATTTCCTTCTGCATGGATGCTTTTTTTGTCATACTACAGCAACATAAAAGAGCTCCCTGGGCTATATGAGAGATGGCTTTAAGTGGTGTATATTCTAATTTGTCAAGATGGAGCATGTGGAAAGGAAAAGAGAAAGGAAAGTGGCAAAGTGTGTTTGCACAGGCCCTGGGAACAGAATCTGGATTCCCAGAGCACCTTATCTATGTTCCTTCTTAAATATAGATAATCCTTTCCAGAGACAGGAATACATAGTGTTTTACCTGTGGAAAACCCATCCTAAGCCACCCTGGAGAACACTGGGAGCACATACTAGTTTTTCTCTATGTGGTCCATTATTTAAAGTATAATAAATGTTAATGAAATTTTAATGCTTAAATACGGACCTTGATTTTGTAAATACTCCTTGCAAATGTAAAGCCTCCACACCAGTGTATGTACTAAAGACAAGTGTGTGTCTAGGCAGTAGCAGAATCAAAATTTTTTTTCACTTACCAATCCACCTGTAGGTGAAAGGACTAGATTACCTAGTGGATTTTTGATCTGTTTCTTTGTTAAACCTATTTCTATTAAAATTTGAAATCATCCTGTTGACAGAAAAAAAATCATTAAAAGATTATCTAAATTTAAGAAGGATCTCAATTTGTTTTAATTACTACTTATACTAAAATACGCTATTTGTCTTTTTAGCTGCAAGATTTGTTTAGTTTTGGTTATGGCTTGAAGAGTCAGAAATTCATTTTTGTGCCACTTTAGAAGATTTGGTCGACTCAGAGTTGAAGATATTTGCCACAGCAGTGTAAGGGAAGGCTACTTTTAAGTAATTTGTATCATTCTCCCCCACCCTGGATGAACAGAACATCACAATTTCCAGTACCTGGTGAACATAACCTTTCCGAGTAAAGACAGACACGAAATCAGAACCCCAGATGCTGGTATAATTCGGATGATGCATGACATCTATATGTATCTAGCTGGCCCCTGGAAACATTTGACATGTAGTGAATACATCTGTAATTGTAGTTTCCTTATTTGCAGTGTCAAGTATGCAGCAATATAAAAAAAAAATACGCATTGAGATAACTGTGAAAAGGCAAAAGGGCCTTGAAAGCTGACTGGAAATACACTGCGCAAGCCGTGCATCGAAAGTATGTTCTGAAAAACTGTTTACTAGTATTGTATGAGTTCATATATATATGTGTACATAGGCAGGCTTTTCTTACCAGAGAGTAGAACATTTCTTTTTACAGAGAATTCTTTTATCTTGTGTATGATACAAACATGGTTAAGGGAGTAAAAACCTGATATGGGATCTCGGTTCTCCAAGACAACTTGCACGAAATTTTTCAAACAGAAATACAGTACCACAGGAGTAACTTCACAACATGTTTTATTCATATACAGCAAATCTGATTAAAACAAAATAAATTTCACTGATTGCATATTAAGTTTAACCTCTGCAAGAGTTCCATCTAACTAATACTGCTCGTGGGCTTAGAAGAAAACATGTGACACTTAAAAGAGGGCGGAGAAAAACAACTAAGTAGAAAAAGCAAGTCTTGTTGTGGCAGAACAGAAAATACAGTGAAATTACCATCATGAACTTTCAGTAAAATGTTAAAATTGGCTTAAAAGCTTGTCTACAAAACACTCCAGACAATCTTAAAAACCTTTATAATTCCTAGAAATGTTCCCTAGAATTCATTCTGTTTGGATTACTGTTGAAACCTTCCTAGGCAAATGAAGTTATTTTGCGATAATTCAAGGTTGGAGTTGGTTGGTTGGTTGGGTTTTGGTGGTGTTTTTTGTTTGTTTGTTTGTTGCTATTCTTGAAGGATTTTTTTAAAGCAATGTAGTGGATAATAATATAATGTTTCTGAAGTGTATCTGAAGGTAATAAGATTCTAGAATTTTCAGTGTTAGACTGGAAAATATTAAAACACGTGGTGAAGTATTCCCTGAGGTTAAGTTTGAAATTATATTTTACTAAACAAACAATAAAAATTTTTCGTTACAGAAATACAAAGCTCAGCTATTGAATTAAGTGAAGCCAGCTATAATGACATTTTAAAGAGCTAAATTCCCCATATCTGGCATAAAAACTAACATCTGTGTTATACAGGAGATACTTGAAGATGAACAGTATGCTAACAGCTGTTTTTGAGGAAAGAAGCCATAGGAGATAGATATGGATTGCCAATTGGGTTAGGCAGAAATGAAGATCCTCACAGAAATTAAGCAGGGTACAGATTATGTAAAAAATATTGCCAGGGACAAGGTAACGGGGTTGAAGAGAAGAGGCAATTGTAGAAAATTCCCATTTTGCCTCTAAATAAAGACTCATAGTCATTTCACCCGATACTAGGTACTTTACTGAAGTATGTAAGACATAAAAGTAATTTTTAAGTTCTTTCATGAAGACATAAAAGTAGTTTTTAAGTTCTTTCATGAAGACTTTCACAGAGACAATGGTCTAAGTTAATAACAGGCATCTCCAAAAGTTAGCTTAGAAAGATGGTAGCCCAAATTGCTATCTGGAGGTGCATCTTATTAAGATGGGCATCAGCTTATATATGTACACCACTCCCTTTACTCCATGGCTAGACCACCTATACACATATCAAATCTGGCAGGTTTCTTTGTGGACATGGTCTTAACTGCCTTTACTGTGACTGATTCCTTGATTTATTTTTATTGACTTTCAAATTAATATCTCTCCTGGACTACTTGTATAGTTTCCCCAATGCCTGAAAATATTTTAACTTTTTAGTTCCCATTTACTCTGAATCGTTAGATGATATTATTGTGTGTTTATATAAGTGTGTATTTACATGCAAGTACTATTTGGTATATTTAATTGCATTGACACAGGAATTTCTTCTGACTGGGACAAAGAGTTGAAATTTCAACATCTAGAATTGCTGGAATTTCTATGAAAAATAAATGGCATTTTTAACAATACATACTGCCAGATTGTTTTCTTCTATCTTTGGCTTTTATACTGTGTCTGCAGAGCAAGGAGAAAATTGAATGGACTAGAAAGACACAAACCAGAAATAAGCTAATAGTGCAAAGGTTGTGTTACTGACTCTTCCACCCCTGCACCCACGTTTTCATGTTGTAAAATATCATGGCATCCTGTGCTTTGATTTCAGTGGTACCTGCAAGTGTTTTGCTGAAAATAACTTTTTTTTTTTCTTTTTTTTTTTTTTTTTTGTTAAAAACAGTTCTGTTAGGATAGAAGTTTCGTTTCTAGGAACCCAGGCTTTCACATTTGACTAGAAATCTGTGTCTTGTAAACACATATATATAAATGCATACTGCATACTTATTTGTTATTTATAACAAGCCTACTCTTTTCCAATCAAAACAGCATGTGGAAAGTCAGCAAGCGCTGTCAAATAAACAAAACTCTACTTAGCTCAAAACTGACATTAAGCGAATGGCTTCACTACAGTGAATTCTATATTTTTATTCTATATTTCTTTCTTCTTTAATATGTCAGAAAATAAACCTCATTTGGCTTCACAAAAATTGTAGTTCTAATGATGAATTTTCAGGAAATAAAATTTCATAAAGTTCCTACCATATAAAACAGGGTATTGAAGCTTTACTTGAAAAATTACTATCTCACAAGAAGTAACAGTATGACCTGCTACATGGAACAGCAGCAACTAATTGAGTGTAGGGTGTAGCAAATACTGGATCAGAACACTGGCTGCTAAAATAGCTGACGAAGAGAAAATAGTCATGATTAAATTTCTTTTTTTTTTTTTTAAATATAGTGCTATCTCGCTTACATGTTTAATGGCTAGAGATGCGATTAAAGTGTTATAAACATAGACATTTCAATGGTCCCCTCTAAAAATACCTGTCCAAGATGTAGCACAATATCATTCAATTAACTTTATAACAAAGATAAATGCAATTTCATTAATTAAAACCTACGTGTATTCAGCCAGCCACTTCCCAGCTTTATCACTCCATTGCCTATTCTACAGATCGCATAAAGATGTGTGAAGTGTGCTGAGAATGTGACCCAATGTGACTATTCAGGACTACAGGGATAAAGCAGTTTACAGCTCCTGATGACAAAAGACAGAGCGTCTGATCAGCTACTTCTATTTTATAATGTGCATGTTTGGACAAATACCACAAGCTAATAGCAGTGGTCTTCCCATTTCCCCCTATCCCTGAATTTGAACAATTGGGAAAATGAGATCTCCAAAGTGGTAAAGGTCATATACACTGCTCTCTTACAAATCTATTGTATTGCAATAAAATTTCTCTGATGTAGCTTCTCTAACAAGGGCATAGCACATTACATTTATGTAAATAAGTGCACACACAATCGCACATATTCAAAACACAAAACCAAACCCCTGAGAAAATTAAAAACCTCATCCCTTTCACTGAAAGAGAAGTGAACAAGCCTGAGTAAAGTTAATTATAATAGTCAAAACCATAATTATAATAGACAAAACTATGTGACCATATATTCTGGATGGAAATGGTGTGTCTCTTTCTGAGAAACTGCAATTGTGTATGTATGCACTGCAGGTATGTAGCCCAGCATGAGTCACTGCCAAAACTCCAGTGGACTTCAGAGGCTTCAGAGCAAGCTACTGTGTGAGTAAGCCATCACAGGGGCATGTAAGAGAAAGATCAAGCTTCACTTCCCTTCAAACACTCAGCGTTTTTCACAATCCTTGGATTTGAAGAAAAATGAAAAATATATAAGAAGCCGCAATAAGTGCAGGTGATAAAGAAGAGTTACTGTACGAAACAAAACTCTCCAGAAGCAGATCCTTAGTTAGTAAGATATTCTGAAAACGTTTCTTTTACAGTCTTTGTCCCTTCCTGTCTACACAGGAAAAAAAGACTACTTTTTCTATAAAAGGAGGAACATTAATGTTAGAAAGTGATAGAAATTTTTATTCATCCATTCTCCACCTTTTATTTCAAAGACAGTAGTTTATATCATTCACATTCAATAACAGATTTTTCAGCTGAGGAGCTTGTGGGAAGGAAACACCATATTAGACACAAGTTATAATGAAGTGAGATTCTGGAGTTCAAATTGAAATATTACTTAAAATTTTATTGTGAATCTGTTGGAATTGATACACTGATACTTGGCTATTTACCCTCTTTTACCTTGAATTCTCCTGTTCCAATCTTAACTAACTAGCAAACCTCAACACTTTTATGAAGAAAGGAAATACAGATTTATTAATGAGTTGACTTCCGTTATCATTTGATTTGTGTGAACTTTCCTAGAATTATCATAGTGATGGAATTTAGCCAGGATCCAGTGTTTTTAAGTTACCGTTGGAGCCAAAGAGCACTCTAGGACCATTTTTAATGCTAATACGTGTTTCTGACAGTGTCCTACATCAATTGCTTAAGCATCTGACTTTGAGTTCTTACCAAGCTGACAATCTTGTTTTTTTACAGAGGAATTTAAGAATTAAATTTCTTTTAAAGGGAACAAAGATTATAAAAAAAGTTAAAAGATCAGAAGAGAACTGACAAGCCTATAGTTTATAGTACTTCACACCTTCTTTTTACACTGCTGGATAAAAATATTACCCAGATTCCTTCTATCCTATAATGACATCCTAGTATTTTCTACAAATATAATGAAGTATCCTTTGTCAGAATGACTTAAGTAATTTACCTCAGCAAAGCTGGGCTTCTACGAAAATGTAGGATTTTCATTGGGCCATCTGTTAACAGCCTTAACACGTTGTTTCAGTTGTAACAGAAATAGCAATCTTTTGGGCACTCAGGTGGACACTTCTTCCCAAAAATATGTGTGCTGGAAGTATGCACCCTTTTTTTGCCCCCAAACACTGTCATTTTTTCATAAAAGATATTATGTTAGAAATGATGTCTTGTGTATACTGTTAGGTCAAATACAGCTACTGTATTCCTAGCCTATACTTACACTTTGCTTAACCTCCCAGGCTTTCTCATTTTTTTCTAATTATTTTCCTTGCTTCTTGTGATTTGCTCGATTCAATAATCTATTCTGATCACACCATAAATCCCTTAGCCATCTTTTTTTCTTTTGACAGTTTCAGCAATGTCCAAGGCCATGGTCTGTTCTCAAATTGACAGCCCCTATTCACATGCAAATTGTAAGCTGCATGCATTATGTTTTCTGTCTTTTCTAGTCAGATTGCAATAAGAATGCCGGTATATAAGTGGGCAAATGTAGTGTTGGAGAGGATGTGTACAGCACTGATGTTTCTCCTTTAGAATGTAAACTATCAGTTGAGTTTCTGGGAAGTGAATCAAACTGTATTATGTTACTTGTTTTTAGACAGTCTAAACATTATAGATCATACTACTGTTGTATTCTAATCAGTAATTCTCTGGTCACAGTCAATATCCAAAAATCCCATAACACTCTGAAACATTACACCTACAATGAAAACGGTGTGTGCTTCTTCCAGTGTAAGGATTGTTTTGTACGCAGTTGCTGTCAGTTTTGCTGTCTCTCGGTTTTGCTGTTTCCATCATCATGCAACATTAAGCTAATTCTATCAGATGCTGTCTTTAGAATATGATAATATCCCCAAGTATGAAGAAATAAAATTGGGCATTTCAAGTGTAATTGATAGCAATGATCTCCTCCTCCACATTTCAGCCCCACCATTGCATAAACCACATCTTCAGAGTTCAGCCCTGGCATGTGGTGTGTTTTAGTAGAAGGCTGGTGGGTCAGCACTTCTTACAAAGATGATGTAGCTCTATGCAAAGTGATACAGCAAAAATAGATAAGAAGCAAAAGAAAGGAAGTACATTCTCATTTGGCCTGCTTTCCCATACCAAAGTGGGTTAAAGATCTTGCATTTTCAAAAGACACTGAAGAGTATTTTGGTGTTATTTGAGAGTATATTGGTCTACACTGGAGACTGCAGAATAGAACTTAGGGAAGAGTATCACAGACAACTTCAAATGTGCCACCTTGGGTACCGGGAACAACATTGCCATGACAGCAAAAGTTAAATGTAGGCCAGAGAACAATTTCAGGTGACAATGCCATACTAAATTATGAGAGATAGCATAGGTAAATGTGTTATAATTCATATGGGTGGTGGAAGCGCAGCCAGAATAGAATGCAGTGCAGCCCTCATAGCATGCCCAAACAGCAACATGAAGAGGTGGCTCACCAGAACTGAACTGGGTGATGCTACCTCCATACCGTTGGCAGATATTAAACTTTTTTGTGCTTGAAACAAGGTCGGGTCAGCAAAAGCTTAAAGATGGCAATCAATAACCCTAGTAATTGTATATCTTTAGCTTTCACAGTGCACAAATAGGTTTTGAAAATTACATGCTTTATGTCTGTTAGTGAACTCCATTACACAAAATGGTTCTCTCCAGTAGTGGCTGCTAGTTGAAACTTTAATTCAGGGAAGTTCCTAATTGCAATCTTAGGTTTATTTTTGTTTACAATACATGCAAAGCTGCAAGACCAATCTGATTTATTGGTTTACTGAATTTCTAGAACAATGTTCAAAATTGTTTAGGTAAGCCTAACAATGTTTTTTAAATATATTCATAGCTGAAAAATTTAAAAAAAATAATTGTCAAGATACACTACATTTAGTTTAGAACAAAATTAAACATATCTTTCTTAGAAGTTAAAGGAAATTCTGAGGTAAAAGTTATAGCAAATGGAAAGCCAAAGTGAAGCACCAAGATTTTTCACAATTTTACCAACTCCCTACACTAATAGAACCCTATAAACATCAAAAACATGTGTTAGCAACAAATATTTTAATCACTGCATTCATATTCTTTGATTAAAAAGTAAAAATCTACAGTTTATGCCTAAATCACCTTGGAAGGTGTTACAGAATTTCACTTAAAACAAAGTCAGTATAAGAACTTATACTTCCTACCGTTCTGTTGAATTTTTTTGTTTCTTCTTCATGACATCAAGGAGTTACATGTCTGTGCTATAAAGGAGACTTGGTCTTCTCCTACTACCCAGTTTTACTTTTGTTTATTTATTTATTAATGTTTCAATTTATTTATTTTCTTTAAACTTGAATGTTTCAATGATATGGTTAGTGAGAGACGACTCAACACCTAACCTGTGAAAACAGGCTGGGCTTTATCCAACAGTGTAGTGAGGAATGCTTCAGACCACATCAATGATGTATGAAATCCTTCAGGTGATCTCATGTAGAGTACCTGTAGAACAGTATATTTTAACTATTATAACTGTATTTTAATAATATTGTATTTTTTCCAGTAACAAAGTTGCAATTACCTCCTGAGCCTTATGGATTTATGTTTCATATTTAAATATTTTTTAACATGTAATAATAAATCAAGCACATCACTTTTATAGAAATCTCATCTCTAATATATACGGTACTAGTATATATTAGTATGCTAACAAGAGTAAAACATTTTGGGATGTATTTTTGATGCTATATTTTTGCTGTTCTTATTTCTAATCTTATTCTGACTGTAAGAGCTTATTTGTAGAAATGTCTACTTAGGAATAAAGTACTATCTTAGTAATAAATCAAAAAAAAGAGTAAAATAAGGGAAGGAAATCTGTGAAATTACAATCTCTATTTTGTTCCATGTGACATATTAAGAACAATCCTAGTGTATATATTTGGTGAACCAGTATTTAAGGTTCTCATTCTTCTCAATGATCAGCAACCTGTAACTGGACCATTTCTTTTTATAGGTTTGGGGTTTTAAGAATTATGTTGTCGTGTTGATGAATATAGAATCATGCACAATGTGTACATGTCAAAACAACTCTGCAGAAACATAAAAACTTGGTCTGAATGGGACATTTGCCCAGAGGAGCACTTTGGATCCCTGAATAGAATTTGCTTCTGGGACTCATGTATTTTACATGAATAGGTGGTTTCAGGAATGATACATTTAATAAAGTCTATTCATTTTTTAACATGTATTCCTTTTCTCTTTCTGTTATACCAAGGCAGTCATTTGGTTATTTTATGTTTTAAACTTTATTTACTCAGGAGTCATCTTCTGTAGCCTTCAGAACCTGAAAAGACACTGAAAGTGATGGGATTCTCAAGAAAACAAGTCTTTTGACCTAGTTGAAACTTTGTTTTCATGCAGTACCATATTTCCATGTTCTCCATGGACACAAGATATGCAGAATTGCCAGCAGCAGCACTTTATTTTTTTTTTTTTCAATTCAAAGATATTTGAAATGCCTTTATAAAGCACCTCAGAACAAAAATGCAATTAACCAGGATACCCTGGTATATAAAAGAGAAGAATGTTTATCAATACACCAGGGTAAATTCGGCAGGGATACTGGGAGAACACGGGAGACATTTTAAATTATATTAAAACACATATATTTCTACGTCCATGAAGTCCTCATATATTATCTCATAAAAACATCATATTTTTATACCACAAAAGAAGTCTGACTTTTAGCCCATACTTTTAAACATTATATACTATATGCCTCTATATTATCATATGCTGTACAAACACAGGCAACATTACTGAAGTTATTTAAGTATTTTCTGATAAGACTACTGACAAAGTTATGCAAACCTGTGAGCTTTGATGAGATTTCAGTATATTTCATGGCTGCTAAAAATGTGATTGGAAAAACTGAATATTACTTGCATTTTCCAAAGTTTTAAATCAAAAATTGAACTAGATCTGTGGTGTATCCTTCTACTTCCACTGCCAACCCACCTTTTTTCCTTTCCCTGTAAGGTGTCTCAGAGCCTATCCATTTCAAGTGATATGCTCAAACCCCTTGCAGGGGTATCTGGTGGCACTCTTGCTAGGCCTAAATGTTATTAATATAAACTCTGTGTGTCATTGAATCTACAGACCATGAAACTTAACTGTGCTATGTATTAGCTAGTGGAAATGTCACCTCCCTTTTGAAGAAAAAATGTATCAAACTAACAACCTAAAAGTAGAAGTCTTCCTTTCAGTTTTGCTCGATGTGCTGCTTTTGGATGTGATAGAGGCAATTTTCTGGTATGAGGCTATGTTTTGGATTTTTTCTGAAAACAGTGTTGATGTTTGGATTTGTGATGAAAATAGAGACATTTTTGTTACTGCTGAGCAGTTCTTACACAGAGTCAAGGCCTTTTCTGCTTCTCAGACCACCCCACCAGCAAACAGGCTGGGGATGTGCAAGAAGTTGGGAGGGGTGCACAAGAAGTTGAAACAGCTGACCCCAACTGACCAAAGGGATATTCCATACCATACGACATCATGCTCAGCATATAAATCTGGGGGAAGAAGGAAGCTGGAGACATTCAGAGTTATGGCATTTGTCTTCCCAAGTAACTGTTAAGCATGATGGAGCCCTGCTTTCCCAGAGATGGATGAACATCTGCCTGCCAATGGGAAGTGGTGAATGAATTCTTTGGTTTGCTTTTCTTGTGTGCACAGATTTTGCTTTATGTATTAAACTGTCTTCATCTCAGTCCACCATGGTGGCAGGAGCACTGAGCAGGTGGCTGTGTTGTGCTTGGTTGCTGGCCAGGGTTAAACTGTGACATTAGAGTAGATAAACTTTTTTTTTGCATTATGCAGTCTATAATCTATTGGCATTTACAATTTTAGAGGATTAGCTAGCATTAAGAAATCTATTTTAAACTGCAAGGAGGAAAAGACATGGCTGTGTAAGTTAGCAGCTTGCTCTACTTGCATTAGTTCACATTTGCACCACAGCAGGCACAGTGAATTATTTTTGCAGCCCACTTTTGTTCCACAGGCCTTTTTTCAAACATAGTCATGCCTGTGCAGTAAAATGGTGAGTGTATGCAAGTTATGCGTGAATGCCTGGTCAGACCTAGTCTGGTGGTGGGTGCTTGCACAATGTGCTGATGAGCCAGGGACAAATTTGTGATATGTGACCAAAGCACTCCTGATGGTAGAGCATTTTGCTTCTACTTCTGTCATATGACAGAGACCACAACATCACTCGTTGTGAGATGGGCATGTCACTGAGAAGAGTAGCAGTACATGACCTTCAAAATCCTCCATGAGAGGCTGTCTAGCACACCTCTCAAGAAAGTTTAGTGCCATAGGGTACTGAGGGTTCTTCGCCTGTCATCCTGGGTGATCTGCAAACTGCAGATGTAATTTATCTAGCTGGGTTCTGCTGCCTGAAGATTCTTTTCTTCCAAAGATCCTAAAGGGGTTAAGGACTAATGAGAAGTAGGTGAATTGCTTTTGGTCACTGCTTACTTCAGGGTCATTTCAGCTCATATCTTGTCATACTGGGCTTACTGATCAGAGCTGTGCAGAGGTGCACAGCTAAATCCTTTTTCACTCCCCAGGAAATTTGTATTTGACTGTCAGATGCCACCACCATGGCAATTCATCTATTCCTTTACTTCTCTTGCACGTGTCTAAAAAAAGAGGGCAGATAGAACAGGATGCATGATTTTTTTCTCTCTGTGCAAGCTAGCTGCCAAATCACACTCTCGTTATGAGGAGCAAATCAGAGGACTTCTGTGTATACGTAAAATAAACCCCATACTTTAGGGAGCCTTCAGCACACATGCAGAGCAACCTTGCTTTTTAGGCACAATAGCTATACTGATGAGGCAGAGGAAGGCTGAAACATATGTCCTGTCCTATTATGTAGAGTACTTAACAAGAAGGGCTGAACAATGCTGATATATTGCATCACAACTAGCATTTCTGCAGGGAGCTACAAAAGATGTGGCAAACAGTAATTAATTAAAACAGATACCAGATGATAAACATAGGTTTTCTTTGTCAAAACTAAGATCACAATGATCTTGTAGATAAGGAGAGAATTCAAGCATCACCTTTTGGAAGTATATGATCAAAACATTCTAGAATTTCCCAGCTTTAAATTTTCACTATATCATGAAACATTAATGATACAGATAGAAGAAAAATAATTAAAAATTCCTCTTCCATACCTGTTAATGACATAAATAATCAACAGAAAAGATCATTTGACAGCACATTGAAAAAGGGGAAAATCACAGCTGTTGTATGTTAGATGAAGGGGAAAAGATTCTGTTCTCTTCCCCATTTTCATTGTGGCTTTCTCATTTTTCTTCACCACCTTTTATAAAATATAATACAATATATGTCCATTAAAAAGATAGAAAAATATTATCTATTTTAACATAAGAATTCTATTTTAAGTTCTCTCTATGTTGACGTAAGTATGGCTTGCATTTTCTTGAGCCTGAAGCTTGCAAACATTTCTTCTGTGTTTAACTCTACTGCTGTGGACAGCAGCAAAACAGGATTACACATACTTGTAAAGGCTATGAGTCACTGCAGCATCATGCTTTTACCTAGTGAATGGTGCAAGAAGATTGGGAATTTTAGGTACATTATGTCCCATGGAGTTATGCATCTACCTCTACAAATTTACTTTAAAATATTTATATTGCAGACTAAGGAAAACGAATTATGTGCAGCCCACACATAAAGAAGAATATCTTAGTATTTTTTGTATGTAAGTTTTCTTTAGTTGGTCAATTTGTTTTAACAGTGACCCTGGACAGCATGGAAATGCAGCTCTGCAGGGAAAGAAAAAAGCCAGATGAGGTCAGAAAAGCTATTTTCTGGTGAATCTCATCTTTATTTCATCTCTTATCCATTCCCTTTGTCAAAGGTGATGCATCATGTTCTAAAATGACATTAAGAAGTTTTATACCAGGTTCAAACTGTAAATATTTATTTTTGCATAACTAGTGTATTATTATAAAAAAAAATGTTCTGATCAGTTTTGCTTGTTACTTGTATTATGTCATGGAAACAACACAAAAAATGTGTTTTGATTTCATACTACTGTAATGATGTTCAGAATGTGTGCACTATAAAACCTGTGATGTGCAATCAAACTTTTGTACTTTGTTTTGCTGATGAAATGCGACTCTATTCACAGCAATAGCCATATTACAATATCTAAATAATTAATAATTGTGTAATCAATGGCAACAGATTTTTCTTTAGCAGTAGTTTTAAAAACTGTGTAGGGAATAATAACATAAGTTTACCAAACACCCTCAGGAAGAGGTAGACAAAGGTGAAAAAACTCACAAGGTTAAACAAGCTTGTAAAATACAGGCTTGTGAAAGCCTGACATGACTCAAGATTTCTGTCCCCTTACTATAATGTCCTCCTGAGCAAGACCAAGCAGTATGCCCAAAACAAGCTTAAACTAGTGACGTATAGTACCTCTTCAGGAGAAAAGGACCTTATCTCATATTCTTGTGTTTTTCAAAATGTCGGACTGGTCAAGACACAGTCTTCCAATTTAGACTATACCCATGGCATACACTTTTATGGTAACAGAAATTAATGTCCTGAAGAAAAGAAGTTCCAATGAGACTTTGTCTGATTCCTGTCCTGAAAAAGCATGGTCTTTTCAGCTCTAGAGAAGCTACTTGTAGTGGGAGTACTCGCTTCCTTATCACAGTGTTGGATCTGTCTGCAAGACAGAAAGGTTTTTCCTTCATCTTTGTACATTGTCCTCGGCTAAGAAGCAGTCTGAATCTTAAGAGGTTTAGCCTACAGCTATGTAAGTGTAAGATATCCTATTGCTGGATTGTTTTACCAGATCTTTAATAAACTTAGGCAAACTTTTTACTGTTTAGAGCTAAGAATTCACTGTCTTTGATGGAAAATTTTATAAAGCACATTGTAAGATAACATGCTTTCTACTTTGTTTTAAAGAAGAAGAAAAAATCCCAAAACCACTGCTGTTCACTTGTATCTTGCTTGTGTTTCAGAGCAAGAGTCAAAGACTGGCAAGGGAATGTGTTAATGTTAAGGACAACTCTTTGGCTGCTCTTTAGGAAAATTAAGCAAATTGTCTAAATTATAAGGATCTGAAAAATCTGTGTTCATTTATCATTAGGACTGACTTTAAGAACTTGGCAATCAAATTCTCCAAATATGCCATCTGCAGTCTAAGCCTGTAGGGGTTGAGCTGCTTTCTGCTGCAGACAAGCTGGTCCTGAGTATCAGTGTGAAGAGCAGAAAAGTTGCCTCACTAAAGCCCTCAATGTCTCTTTGCTGGTACCAAAGCTGCATGGGAGACAAAGTAGAGAAATGAGAGGTAGACTGGAGGTGGGTAAGATGGTAGTGGGAACAAACTGAAAGGCATAATTAAGACTGAAAGTTGGTAGGAAAGAAGGGAGATACTGGGATGAGTGGCTGTGGTAGAGATATTTGAATGTAAAATGAGAATAGAGAGGAATGGAATAAGAAGCAGTAGAGAGTGGAACCAGGTAAGTAAGACAAGGGCAGACTGAAAAGAACAAAGAGAGTGTTGAAGAACAGAAAGATCTGTTGTTGCTATCTCCCCAGGTCTTCCATAGCTGGAAAAGGAGTAATTCAAGACTCATGAGCCCCAGCTTTCATTTTTTCTAAGGAAACTTCCCTGAAACCTCTGTCTTTCTTGTCTCAGGATTTTGTTGTACCTGTGCAGGACTTACAGCCAGCCTTTATAGGTGCTATCCAGTAGGAAATGAAGGGATGTCACCAATATCACACTATTGTCAGTTTCTCAGCTGTAAACATCAGCTGGGGAAGATCCATGATGAAGACTTAAAAATTACAGTCTTGCCAGTATGTTTCCACTTGGCATGCTCTTTTAAATATTTGTTTTTAAATAATAATACCCGCCTGCACTCCTATGCTACATTTACCTTAAAAGAACATCACAAATAGTAGCAAAGTTGACAGAAATAAAGTTTCAACCTCAATTTCTCCTCTTAACATGTTGTAGAATGGTAGTCTTTAATCACAGTAAGAGTAACAACTTTCCTCATTCCTTCTTGTCTGGCTTTTTGGAATAGGTTACAAGAGAGAGTCCTTAGATGTTCAAAGAGGAGAGCAATAGGAAACACATAAGAAGAAGGAGAACAGCTAAAAGGTAGCCAAAAAAACCAGAAACAAGCTTTCACGTTAAAATATGTATGAAACCAACTAAATATCAAGCTCTGCAATTCCTGGAGTTAATTCTTACCGAAAACATTGAATCTAGAAAAAATTTATGACACTGTGTAATCAGGAATGAGCCCTCAGTCCAACAGGAAAAAACCCAAAGCTACTTAGAATGTTTTCAGGACTCCCTGACAAACAAAAGCATTATATGTTTGTGTTTTTCCCTAAAGTGTTAATCATTTTTATTTTATACTGTCTCCTCAGACTGCTGAAATGTGAAGTTCATTTTCCCATGGGAAGTTACACTTTTAATGTCAAAAGTAATTATGTATAAAGAAAGGATGCCAAGAGAAAGTGTCTATTCAGAGAACTAGGGCAGACAGACTGCTACTCCTCTAACAGAAAAAAAGTCCAATAAATGGATACTTCCCCCAGCTGTGGAATACTGCCTGTGTATGTGTGTTTGAAGATATATTTACTATGCCTTTAATTACTGCGGTTTTTTGGTTATGAGAAAACAGAAACTTAAGTGGAAATATGACCATTCAGTTTCATAAATGACATCTACCTGAGCAGTAATCCATGCTATAGTGAGATCTGATTCCAATAATATCTTGGGAAAATTATGCTGACATAGTTAAAAACAACGGGTATAAAATATACTCTGTCAATAAAACAATTACTAATTACAATCTCAGCTGCTGTAGTCTTTAAGGCTAAAATTTGATATTTTTCTTCCAATGTCTGATGATATACTTTGTGGAAGTACCTGATACATGCCTTTTACCAATAGTACAGCTCTTTTTTTTTTTTCTTTTTTTCTTTTTTTTTGATATACATGATGATTTGCTCAGGAAGTGAGCAAAGGAGGTTTCAAATGAATTATGATTTAATAAAAGTCAGGTTTAAAAGTATGTCCCATTGCATATGCATCCAAAAGACCAGTTTGGGAGATTAGCTTTAGATAAATAATACAATACTTGTAGAGTCTTCCATGAAAGATTTACTTTAAGGAAACCACCAAGGAAATTAAATGCTTTAAACTATGTTTAAGTACCATGAAGGATCTGACAGGCTGGGAAAAAAAAAAGCCCAAACTCTTGAAAACACATAGTTAAGATTGTCCTTAACTAACCCTCCTATTCATAGCAATGTGAGCTGGGATGTGTCTTCCGTAACATGAAACTCCTTGATTTTATTACTTTAAGTCACATTCTTTCTGATATTTACACAGAATTTTAAGGTATGTAATATTTATATATATGAACTCAATTCCCACATGCTCAGCAGTTTTCTGTAACAGCTGAAGCATCGTCAAGCTTTTACCTCTGGAAATGTTGGCTTTAGTCTGTTTTGAGGGCATGGTGCTGTGAAATCTAAGTTTTCTGGGGCATTAAATTGATGTGCTATTTCATAATGCACATCCCTCTAATACATAATTTTGTTGTCTGAATCAAATGGTGGAAATGGTCATGCTACTATAATGTAGTAATTTGGAATTATGCTAGAAGGTGATACATATGGCAGGGTCCATTGCTAGGGAAAGAAAAAACATCTGGTCTGATTGAATAGATGGAAGATTGACTAGGCCTACATCTGACAATCCCTGAAGATGTTATTTAAGAGTACAGAGAAAGTTCAAGCTGTTTAGGCTAGGTGGTTTGCCTTTAGGACAGGGAAGAAAGAAGTGAAGAAAATGTTCAATTGGAACATAATAGTTAATTCTTCAGAAACTTGAATATGCCCCACTGTAGATATCAGTTTAGATTGCTCACCTTAACTGCGATAGAAAAAGAGCCATAAAGAATGCCTAGAAAACCGAAGACTTCAATATACTTGCTGTTCAATAATATTTGGAAGACAGACTTATTAATTCAAACCAAAAACATAATTCACTGCACCAACAGAGTACAAAGTGCAATTTAGGGAGGAGGGGAACGGTTTTAACCTAACCATACATTCAAAATTAATGTTAGTCTGTGGCATTAAGTTGTAGAAGAAAACAGAACACAGAAGAAAACAGAACACAAAATCTTAGAGCTGGAATTCTTGTACCATAGATCTGTGTTTTCTTGAGTATCGTTGAAGCCATAGTTCCATAGGGTCACTTTGTCTCAGCCTCCTCCTTTTAACAATTGTGTTTCATCTCTGTATGTTTCAGTTCCATTTATAAGTATAGTGATAAGTGATTCCTGGATAATGTAATAATCAGCCAAATAACGCTTAGAGAGAAAAGAAATAGTTTGTAATAGTTCGTTTTCTTGACTGGCCTCTATTATTACAGAGTTGAAGAGTCTTTATTTTTTATGTATTTATCCTAGCTATTTCAAACTGTGGAATGTTTTAGCAGAGTCATAGCTATAGCTGTTGAACCACTGACTCCCATTCAGTATTCAAATATGAATCCCGGTTCATGAACTTACCCATATTTCTGATTAGCCACACAACCAGTATTAATCTACTCAGTATGGAGAATAAAGTGGCAGTAAAAATACAAATGTCAGCAGCCTTCAAATGCCCACTACCTTACCTCACAATTCAGTAAAGCCAAATCACCACAATATGGGAGGGATGACCAGCCTGGGCTCTTGTGTATGGTCTATGCCATCTGTGGGTCACAGATACAGATGCTTAACTCTCAAGAGGTTGCCTCATGTAAAAGGATTGCTCATAGGATGTATATGCTTATTTGTTGCTTGTCCCCTGTCTTGCCAACATATCTGGGTTCTGCACCAAAGGGAAGGAGCTTCTCTCTCATGTCCTGGAAGTCACTGTGGAGTACCACAGGAATTTTATCACTGTTGTCATCTGGTCCAAGTGGTCTGCCAGAGAGCATGATCCTAGCAATTTTCATGTATCATTGCTGTGCAAAGCCAGTAGCACAACCACATTGTTGAGAATGGTTGGCAAACCCCTTGATGGCCTGGCTGATGAATCTGGGCATGGAGTATGACACTCTGGCTCATGAAGCTTTGACTACTGCCAGGTGTCATTCAGCAGCTACCACAGCAGCTGCAGAGCAGGGGTTGACTGTGTTTCTGGTTGCCAACAGTTCTTGCCGTAAGAACTGTATTTCCTGGCCATGTTGCCATTTACCTATTTGATACTGTGTATTATCTAAAAAGTAGAAAACTAGACTTGTCTGAATATTGGAAGGATCATCTCCATTACTCTGCATTTATTTCTTCCAGGATGAAAGGTTTTGTGTGGAAAGAAATATTACACACGTTCTGCTTAGGCAGCAGATATAAAGAAAAAGGCCAAGGGCAACCCAAATGGCAGTTAAAATGAGCTCTGTGCCACAGTGCTGGAATACTCTGCACTTGTGTTAGACTGCATAGATGAGTCCAAAGCAGCATTACTTTTTGTTCTGCCTGAGAATGAGAACCTGGCATCTCACAAAACACGTAATTGACTTATGCAATTTTACCATACCATTCTCCACTTTTCTTTTCTGCTCAAGACAGTCCACATTTTGCCTTTGTACTCTTCCCTGATCCTGTCACATGTGCTTTAGATCTAAGGCAGATGCTTAAAATTTTAAAATAAAACTTATGACATTAATATTTCTATTCTTTGTCTGCCTGTAATTTCATCTTAAATTATAATTTGCACTTGTTGCCTATTAATGTGGTTAGTGGGCGCAGTAATAAAAGAATAAGCTGTTTTGTTTGGTTAATCTGATGATAAATATTCCATACCTGATTATTTCACTGTTCTTTTAGAGAAGAACTACTGCATCTATGTCTGGGCATACTTTCTTAAGCTTGTGGTTATACTGTTCAGGAAGAAAAATGGACTGCATTGCTCTTTGCTGCATAGTGAGCAAGGATGTGATGAAGAAGAAAGAAATTGCTTCAGTAGGAGGAAAGCACTGGAAGGGGAAAAATGGGGTTTTTTTCAGACAGCTTTGCTGGCAGGTAAAGGAAAAGGAAGAATTTTGTATATGTAAGAGGAGGAGAAAGTCACCATTGACATGGTGTCCACTCCATGCCATTGTCTCCAGGGCTTTTGATTAAAAACCAAATGAAGAAGGAAAGAATCAAGGAAACTCATCAACAATGTGACTTTCTGCCAAATGTTTGGGGCAGGCATTATCCCTCACCAGCTTCTTCCGTCAAAGCGGCAAAAATGTCCTCCTGGGCAATTTTCATAGGAATGTAGACTCCAATACAGAAATACAGATGATAACAAGTATTTATGAAATGCTGTGAGTAATCCTGTGACCTGACTTCTCTAGGTTTGCCTTGTCTAGGTCTACCATTTCACTGCTGCTGTTGAACAAGAAGTGCTAACGACCTCAGATGAAATAAGTACCCAAGTTCTTTTTAAATGGTTAAGGCACCACTGAAGATGCCAAAAATCTAATACAACTCTTGGAAATGGGTTTGCCTTAGTTTTAGAAGAGTTTTGTTGTCCATTAACCTTCTTTGAAATGACCTATAGGCTTCAAGGCATTTCACAAAATCACGTGGGTACATCCTCTGGTGAAGGTGGGGAATCCTAGGTTTAGAGACACTTTCGAAAAAAGTCAAGGGATGGCCCACGCAGGTGAATGTGCAAATGGTCAGGGGATTGGAAGCAAAGCAGACTCCTGGGCCTGATTTAGAGAAATTAATAAAAGATTACCAGCACTTTCTCTAATAAAATAGATTAGAACAAGACTCAAACCTCAGGATGTCAATAAACCATCTGGCAATTAAACATTTGGGAAGCCCTGAGTCTGGAATGATGGAGAGGGAAAGAATGAAGGAGATCCGCAGCTTGTGAGATAGTCATCTACTATGGATACGCTATGACACAAATCTCTGATAGACACAAATCTCCAACTCAGAGTTTTGGCATATTCAGATTTGAACTGCCAAAGGTAATTTCTGCTTACTCTTTAGCATTTTCATGCAGACAGTTTTCAGTCTGTTGCACTGTTTATGTCATCTTGCTTTTCTGTGGATGTAGTGTTTTAAGTAGAATGAGGGAACAAACAGGGATTTTCAGAATCAAAATGATACCGAAAGTATCAATCCCTTGAAGATTAGAGTTAAAGTGCTGAGGTCCCTCATTTGACACATGCAAAACCAGTGCTCAGCTGACACTTAACCAGGTACATATCTAGTTTTTTTAAGCTTTGCCTCTTAATTTTTAATGTTTACTTTACAACCTGGTTCATTTAACTTAGAAGTATCATTGTATACTAAAGACAGAGAATTTTTCTAATTTTTAGAAGTGTCATCCCTGTAGGTGTGTAAACACTAAAATATGCTTCTAAATAACATGAAACATGAAAGAAAAATCATCTGTATAATTTGATGGGTAATACCAGTGACAAACTGCTAAAAATTGCAGAGAATTGTCATTAATAACTTAATATTTCTGCTAGTTAAACACAGACAGGATATGCAGTATTACATGAACATTATTCATTTATTATGGCAGATTGGCTGACTTACTGAATCATATTTTAACTAATGAACTTGGGGACCGAGGTCCAAAGCTGTGACAATTGTCTACTCACAAGCAACAAGGTGGATAAAGGTGAGACAGTTAGCATTCCAACAGAAGCATTCTACACCAGTACATACAGCATGGGTAACAAACAGGAAGAGCTGGAAACCACTACTGCAGCTGGAAAGCTACAATCTGATCGCTATCACTGAAACTTGGTGTGATGAACCGTATGGTTGGAGCATATGATTATAGTCGATGGCTATAAACTGTTCAGGACAGACAGGAGGGATGATTTCCCTCTATGTTCAGGAGGAACAAGGAAGGAAAGGTGAGGGGGCTGCCCTCGATGTAAAAAAAAGGGATCAAGTACCCTCTATGCAAAAAACAAAGCTGTGATTGAAAACCAGCGATGCACAGGTCTAAAGCTTATGGGTGAAAACTTGAGGCCAAACCAACAATGAAAGCTTTGTGGCGGATGCTTACGAAAAGCTACCTGATCAAGACAAGGATGTTGGTGAAGTGTTCTTTTTGAACTACATGAAGCATCTTGTTCACAAGCCTTTATCCTGACATCTGCTGGAGAAGCAGCACAGCAAGCTGCAAGCAGTCTAGGAGACCCTTGGAGTGCATCAAGGATAAATTCTTAATACAGGTGATAGACAGCCCAACAAAGGAAATGCTTTTCCGGACCTGTTTCTCCGCAACATAGAGGAATTTTTTGGAGAGGTCAAGACTGGTGGTAGTCTGACCTGCAGTGATCATGCCATGGTGGAATTCATGGGACGTTAAATGGTGGAATTAAGGGATATAAGCTAGGTGAAAAGTATAGTCAAGATCCTAGAATTTAGGAAAGCGAACTTTCAGTTGTTTAAGGAACTAGTGGATGGGACCACCTGGAAACACGCTTTCAGGGATAAAGAAGCAGAACAGAGCTGAAAGCTCTTTAAGGACATTTTTCTTAAAGCACAAGACCTCTTGATTCCCATGTGCAAGAAATCAGGTAAGGAAGACAGAAGACCAGCATGGCTGAGTAAGGACCTCGTGGTCAAACTGAAATATAAGAGGGAAAGGCACAGGCAGTGGAAGCAGGACATACATCCTGGGAAGAAAGTTGGGATACTGCCTGGGAGTGTATGGATGGGATCATAAAAGCCAAGGCACAGCTAGGGCTAAATTTGACAGGGGATGTGAAGCATAACAAGAAGGGCTTCTACAGGTATATTGCTCATAAAAGGTAGACAAAATAAATTGTAGCCCCCAATAAATAAGACACAGGATCTGGTGACAACTGATGTGGACAAGGCTAAGGTACTCAACAATTCAAGGTGGGGACTGGAGGAAAGAAGTCCCACCCATCATAGAAGGTCAAGTTTGAGACCATCTGAGGAAACTGAACATACACAAGTCCATGGGACCCAAGAAGATGCGTCCCAGGGTCCTGAGGAAACTGGCATATGTAGTTACTCAGCCACACTTCATGATATTTGAAAAGTCATGGCAGTCACTCAAAGTCCCCAGTGGTAGGAGAAAAAGGAATATTGCACCCATTTTTAAAAAGGGTAAAAACGAGGACCCTGAAAACTATCAACCAGTCAGCCTTACCTCTAGGCCTGTTAAGCTGATGGAGCAGGTCCTCCTGGAATCTATGTCAAGGCATTTGGAAGACAGGAAGGCAATTAGAGATAGCCAATATGGCAAATTGTGCCTGAATAATTTGGTGGCCTTCTACGATGCACCCACTGCACTGGGTAATGATGGAGGATAAGTGAGAAGCAATCGATGAAATTTACTTTGACTTCCATAAAGCCTTTGTTATGGTCACCCACAACATTCTTGCCACTAAATTGGAGAGATACGGGCTTGATGGATGCACTATTAGGTGGGTAAAGATTTGGCTGGATGGTCACCCCTGAAGAGTTGCAGTCAACAGCTCAATGTCCCAGTGGAGATCAGTGACAGGTGGTGTCTGTCAGGAGTCGGTATTGGGACCAGTACAGCTCAGTATCTTTATTAATGACATACACAATGGGACCGAATGCATCCTCAGCAAGATGATATCAAGCTGAACAGTGCAGTTGTTACATTAGAGGGAAGGGACGCCACCAAGAGGGACCTTGCCAGGCTTGATAAATGCCTCATGAAGCTCAACAAGGTCAAATGCGAAGTCCTGCACCCTGGGCCAAGGTAATCAACAGTATGAGTACAGACTGGGTGATGAGCAGCCCTGCAAAGATGAACTTGGGATATTGGTAGATGAAAATTATATATGAACTGGCAATGTGCACTTGCAGCCTAGAAAGCTGATTGTATCCTAGGCTGCAAAAAAAAAGATGTGGCCAGCAGGTTGAGAAAGGTGATTCTCCCCTTCTTCTCTGCTCTACTGAGGCTCCACTTGGAGTACTGCATCCAGTTCTGGTGTCCTCAGCACAAGAAAGAGATGGACCTGTCAGGTAGGGCCCAGAGGAGAGCCACAAAAATGGTCAAAGGTCTGGAAAACCTCTCCTATGAAGAAAAGCTGAGATAGTTAGGGTTGTTAAGCTTGCAGAAAAGAAGACTCTGGGAAGAACTTACTACAGTCTTTCAATACTGAAAAGAGCTTATAAGAAAGATGGGGAAAAACTTTTTGCCAAGGCCTATAGTGGCAGGACAAAGGGCAATGGTTTTAAACTGAAAGAATGTAGCTTTGCATCAGATATAAGGAAGAAATTTTTTACAGTGACAGTGCTGAGAGATGAGAACAGGTTGCCCAAAGAAGCTGTGGCTGCCCCCTCCCTGGAAGTGTTCAAGGCAGAATTGGATGGGACTTGGAGCAATTTGATCTAGGGGAAGGTGTACCAGCCCATGGCAGGATAGTGGAACTAGATGATCTTTAAAGTCCCTTCCAACTCGAAACTCTTTGATTCTGTTTTTACCATCTTGATCTTCTGCAGGCCATATTCTCCCTGTGTCTGCATAGTGTGTTATAACACCTATACAAACAGAACATCAACTATTTGAAACAGCAGTATCTTTAGATCACTGAATGCTAATGTAAGTAATTAAGCACACCATCATCTGTCATCTGTTACGGATCCACAGCCTTACTTCATTAAATCCAAATCTCTTGTTTAAAGCAGTTCTTGTTTTCATAGTCCAGTACTGCCAGAAGGGAAAAATGTATTGATGATATCTTGTGGACCTTCCCATTGTTATCCAACTTATCCTGCATTAGGAAAGAATGTTGAATGTATTTTTTTTTTTTTTTTTCAATTAACCAATACCTGTTTTCTCAGTTTTTTCAAATGTTGTTCAGGTTTCCCCTGTAAAATAGGCTTTTTTTTTTTTTTTCTATTGAAATCACAGTGTATCAAAGTATTTTTAAAATATTTACTTAAATATTTTGAAGTATTAAAACAATACTTAAAAGTAGAAGAATTGTTATCATTCTGAAGTGAATTTCTAAGCAACTTTATTAAAAAAGTATTGTAATTTTGAACCGGTTTTCTGTGTTGAATTTTGCCAGTTAGTTCTTTAATTACTTATTCTATGCTGTCGTAAAGATTGCAATGTTAACTAAGATTTATAAGCAATAAGTGTGTCACATCCTTCCAAATTTTTTTTTGCAAAACAACGTCTTGAAAAAGGAAAAGGAATATATTTTAGAATATCATGGAAAAGAGATTACATAAACTAGAATGAAAATATTTATGCATAAGAAATTTATCCTGGGATAAAATTCAAGCTTTGATAAGTATCAGTATTTGATAAGGAATATAAGGATTGTACATCTTTTTTTATGCAAAAGAAAGGATACTCTGATAAATAAGCATACTGATGGAACAATGTCAAGTGTAAAATATTTTTATGGACATGTAGTGTGTATGGTTTTAGCTGTTTATGTAGGTGCATGTTTAAGCATACAAGAATTCCTTTTGAACTGAAGTCTTGCTCTACAGCAGGCCAAATAAGAAAGCTAAAATATTCTAATTTCTAGTGCCATGTGCACTGTCCGCCAGCTGCTATACTCATTATTACATGCAGGAAACAGCATTATTTGCTAGATGAGTTTGCTATTTCATTGTTAAAATTCATTTATGCATCCTTTAGAGCAGCAATTAAAAGGTGGGCCTTCAGCATGCAAGAGACTATTTGAACTATAATCACAGCATATTTTATCCTCTGTGCTGGAGGCTGTGCAGTGGTTTGGAAGTTAAGTCCTGGTGCAATCTCTTAAGATTGCCTCAGAGGTAGGGGGGACTAATTTGCAAACAACTTTTTGTAAATGTTTTTTGACATGCAAAAAGAAAGAGGGGCAGGGTCTTCAGTGTGCTGTACTGTTAATTAAGATATATTTGATATTTGGAAAAAAGAGAGAAAGAGAGAGAATAAAGATCCATACTATCCTCTGTAAATAAGAAAATCTTACTGTAGTAAAGTTCACATAGTGATATATCTGACTGTTGTCAGTTTCTTACCTGATAGTCCTTTCTTAAATGAGGGACTTTTATTATGCACAGAGCAGTCTATGAAGGCTCCTTGTCATCAAAGCTGTCAGGTTGCTCATGAGAAAGCTACAGCAAATTTTACTAAAAAGCTGGTCTACTCACCAAACCCCTCTTCCCCATAAAGCATTAAACAAACATTTTTGTTCTAGCTTAACAAAATATGCATGAGAGATGGAGGTGTGTTTTTTTAAAACAGAGAATTCCAGAGTTTTCTGGGAAATTTTGTTTAGGATTTATTTTATATTTTTCTGGAAACATCAGGAGAAAAAAGTTATCTTTCCCAAGTATCTGTTTAGAATGGAATGTGTATAAAATGCAAAATCCTCCGATCTCTACATGAAAACCTATTAATTTGCATTTATATTTATGATATTTATTTATTAAGGTGTTTAAAATAAATTCTTTAAAACAAACAAAAGCGACTTTCTCTAGCACCACTTATGTTCCCTAAACCTTAATTTCTCTGTATAAGTAGTCAATTCATGTCCTGGAAAGAAAGAAATTAAATAAGTCAGAAACTTATGTTTTGTAAAGTCTACAAAGTCCAATGGTATAACCATTCATCTAAAAACAGCATCAGTGAAAAAACCAAATCTAATGTGAAACATGGGCATAGTTGCCCAGTTCTTTGGTCATTAATGAGGAGTTTTATGACTAAATAAAGTGTGTTAATTGAATTCACATCATTATTCACTAGCATTGCATCACAGAAATTCCTCCATGGTAATTTTATGGAGTTTAGTATTTTATGCCAGAAATGAGGAAACCTTGCTTTAGATTAAATTCTACTTTGTGGAGTGTAGAATGGGACAATTATTCAGTTTGCCTGAACACTAGAATGAGCTCTAGTTTGAGGTTTCTGTGACAAACAGCAACGCGTCACGTGGTAAAACATATAGCAAACATTTGAAGCAGGTCCCAGATCACTAATTGTCTTGACAGATCAAAGCTACAACAAGAGAGCTCTCACAGAGATGAAGCAATTTACGGAGGAATATTAGATGGCTGCAGGTTCCTGAAAAAGCACAAGGAAACAAAAATAATCTTGTTGACAATTAAAAACCCTGCTTGCCATAAAGTGTGTTTATATATAAGCCTCTGAGTCCACCTACATAAATAATTGTTGTGTGAGGGGAGCACTGCTCTCTCTTCTTTGTCCCTCTCCATAGGAGAATGCCAGACTAAGGACTATGAAACTTGTGAATAAAAAAGCAGCAATACAGAATTTCAGAATAAAGAAGGTACAGTACTGAAAATAGATTTTAACAGTTCATCTAATACATCAGCCTTTTTGACCAGAGTGAAAATTTGTCTCCTGGTTTTAATTCAAACCCATCTTTCACACTGTCTACTGTAACAGTACTCTTGTACTGTCTGGTCACTTGTATTTAGTATGATAATACAATTGACATGAAGGTACTGTGGTGCTAAGTTCCTGAGGTTAGGCAATGCTCCTAACCTATAACAATATAGCTTGAGAAGGACAAGACTCTGAAAGGGATCTTACCTAGATGCCTGTTAAGATCAGCACTAGGACAGAAATCTGCTGAGACTTTGGCTGGCAAATTGCTATTTTACTCTCTCCAGTTGCCTGCCAAAATGCCAATACAATTCAGAAGTATAGAGTACAACTAATGAGAACAGCCAACACTTATTCAGAAATGTTATTCTATATGTGATTTACATATATTGATAAAAATTACAAAACGAAATGAACTACTATTTTTACAATAATGCATGACAAGAAATGATGTAATAATTTCAGTGAGCAATATTTCTTTTTGCACATCTTTTATGATATTTATCTGTCTGGTATAGTAATTAAAAATAGTATGTATGATGTCTAAACTTCAAAGTGTTGTTGAAAATGTGCCTGTATACCTCTGATTAGCAGTTTATTCCAACATTTTTTAAATTGTAGTTAAATGGAATCTTGTGGAGTGAAAAGCCTCATAACAGTGTTATCACCATCAGGAAACAGCATTTATTTTTCTTCCATTCTTAAATCTGCATAGTTTATCCTCAGATCTATTTTAATGGTATTTACTAGGAGGAAAAAAGAACTATTAACCTCCCCACATTCTCATATTACAATAACTCTGTAAACAGCAAATTCAGAAAGAAATAAGCAAACATACTAGAGGTAGTTTATGTCCTTTTTTCCTCCCTCATTAAAAAGTTAATTTGGGATTAACAAAACTACAATGGAAATGTTTTCTACAAACCTCAGTATAGTTATAAATGCTGATAGTTACTGAGAGAAATATGGTGTGTACTAACCTTTTAACTGTCTTGTGCTCTTCCTTCTGAAAAATTTTACACAATAGTGTTGTTTGTTTACAGTGTCCGTATTGATAGATACAAATACAGGACCAAAGTTACTGTTAGACAACGCTTCTGCTGAAAAAGTGTTTCAATCACTATTGTCTGTGTCAGTGTTTAGAGGAATGCGAGAAGGAACAAAATATTGATATTCTGTGCTGCACATCCTCCTTTCCTTTCCAAAGGTTAGCAAAAAGGAACCAAACGTTGAAGTTTTCCTTTGACTATTTCAGTAATAAAACCTTCTGTTCTCTCTAATTCCCCCTTCTCCAGGGACTTTGCACTTTATCAAAGTTTGCAACAGGAGACCCTGGACCAGAATAGCTATGCTATAGATGGGGACTTAGATTGACAGTACTTTTGAACACATAAATCAAAGCCTCTGTGCTTAACAAGCTTGAATAGGAACAATTGGATCTTAACCACCTAAAATCCCTGTAGAAAAAAGGTAGAAATCTACCAATTTAGTTAGGCAAAATAAGAACCAGTATGTACCCCTTTCAAAGGTTGTTTCTAACACAGTGATTTCTGGATTGGAAGCGTTCAAATAAACTCCCTCTAAGTATGCAACCAGTGGAAAAGGCAGGAGAGAGCTGAGAACTAATGAAAATTTCTGCACCAGGGTGCAATAAGACTTCGTACAGAAGTAGCTGTCTACATAAGAAAAAGAGCAGCAGGATTAAAAGATCCAAGGTGACAGCTCTTATTAGTTTTTAAAGATAGCGTCTGCCATGATCTGTAAGTGCAGCTTCAGCTGAAGTTAGTGACTACAAAATACTAATTTTTATTCCATTTATTTATTTAGACAATGAAAGGCTTTCAAAGTCTGGGACACATTCTTTGCATTTTGTTTCAGTGAAGCATGGTACAGTCTTACTGGGTGCACTCGGCGTATGCGAACAGATGTAAGAAGGCATGGTAGGTTTTAGTACATATGGGACTGACTGAGTACTAGGAATAAGCTCATACTTTCAATAAGTGCTAATTCTTTTGAATTTAATGCATTTATATAAGGCTAAAGCTTTGTTGGTTGGAGGTTTTGGCTTTTCTTTGGTTTTTTGGGGGGTTGTTTTTGTCTGTTTGTTTGGTTGGTTTGGTTTGCTTTTTGTTTCATTTTTTATTTAGCTTAGTTTTGTTTTTCTTTCTGCTTTTCTCACCTGAAAGGAACTTGGAAGAAAAATGTGAGAAGAAAATGTTTTCCATTGGAAAAATTTGTTGGTTTAAACAAAACACGCTCTTCGACTTTTTATAATGCATTAACTTTGTTTTAAGTTGACATTAAATGATTTCTGCTGCAAGTTTTTCACTTTGGCAATTCCAGGAAAATTAAAGAACAAAATTCTTATGGTCTTAATGATGTATATAAGGCTCAAAAAATGACTGGATCTAATGAAAACTAGGTAATGGAATATAACTCCTAGGTTTGTGATGGAAGAAAGAGTAGAAAAGCTGAAATGCTGCTAGAAAGAGAGATGACCTTTGATTTTAAGAACACGTAATTCTGTTCGTTTAAAAATAATACAAATGCATCATTTTTCACTTATGGGTATTTATCTTACCCTTTAAAGGCCAGCTAGTGAGTGGAGCTAAAGTTCATACCTAAAATGAAATCTGAGTCTCCAATACAAACCACACTTTTCCCTTAGCATACATTTTGAACCATAAAAGATTGGAAAGCACAACAAAAAAGCATCTGTAACTATTCGTAGTACAAAGGAAAAAAACGATCTCACAATACACACACACACAGAGGCACACATGTGATAGGCAGTAAATGTAGACTCCAAACTTCTTACTACTTTTTGAACCCCACAGAGATAATTAGAAGAGTAAGTACTGAAATGGTCTACAGATCAACAATAGTATTGAAAAGATAGTTGATAGTTCTCATCAGCTAAGGAATTGTAGTGGAGAAATTAGGAAACCATATTTTTCTCCTTATCATCCTCTTGACACCTGTCTCAAGACAGATCTACCACAACAAACTAGCCTTTCAAGCAAAAGCAATTTAAGAAATATGTCAATTCCAATTTCTAAATGGAAAAAGATAAACTTATTTCTGTATACTCTACTAAATATGGATATTTGTTACTTAAAATATTATTAGGGAAACACAAGAAAGTTTTCGAGGAAGACTGATACTTTCCCTTCTGGAGCTCAACAGACGCCAGTCCTATCTTGGCATTCTGCTTTCAGATTAAGATATTCAGGTGTTTCCCAATGTACTGCTTGAGTAAGAATAACTATTTATAAAATGTGTTTTGAAACAGAATTTTTGACAAATGTTAGTTTAGGAAAATAATTCTGGGAATTTTTTTACATTTAATCTTCAAAATTATTCTTATTCCTTGTATTTCATTAAATATTTTGAAATACCAGTAGCAGTAATATGTACTTCTAGGAATAAATAATACATTGACATATTCTAAGATAGAATACACCTATCTTAAAATTAAGAGTAGCCAGTGGCTATAATACTTAAAGAAAGAATTTCTTTAGAAGATGAAATTGCTTTCTGCAGCTCAGTTATGAAACATAATGTTGATACAAAATACTAAATTTAATAAAAACATATTGTAAAAATTTTAACTCTGAAAAGAATGTTTGATTTTTTTAAATGAAATTATAATATTAAATATATACTTCTAGGTAAGAAATATCATCTATATATATATGAATAAATAGATGCTATGCAATTTTAAATTTCTGTCTAGTTCTTCAAATCATTTAACTGGTTGGACACATGGGAAAAACTCATAGCCCAATAATTAGTTATACATCATTTAAGGCTATTTCAAATACACTGCTTATTTAATTTGGTATTTGTACCAAATGCCGATGATCATTTTAATTCAATGTTGAGATACCATTTCTGCTGTGGTACAGCATTTATTAAGCACTAGCACAAGGATCTTCTTCTTCTGTAAGAACGAGACTGCCCATACTGTAGCAATCAAGACACCTGCATCCACTTCACCCATCCTAATGTGATGGTAGCAGCACCAGGGAGCATGGGAACTGCACAGAAGCCAACTCTCATCTAGAAGCAGTATGGCTCTGCTAGCAAGGCACAGTCTGTAAGCTAGCAAGCCCTGGCACTTTTTAGAGCTCAATAGCTCAGGGGCAATGCTGCATGAACATGCCTTTCTGCTTTTAGAGGTAAGTAACTTCACCCGTACCTCTTTGCACTGTGCACCATGGACTTCCTGATGGCAATTTCTGCTTGTGCAGGCATCCTTGGCACTGTGACCCACTGGGCACTGTAAACATGCCTACATCTTTTTTTTTGTTTCACTGTGAAATAGTTGCCCATTTATTTGAAGATTACTGATTTTACCTTTTTCAAGAGAGAGGTGTGTTTTATAATCAGAAACACTGACATTCAAAGCTTTTGTTCTTTCATACAGACACTGGCAGATATCTAATGCTCAGCTATTATAACTAAGGTCAAAGGACTGTTTTTACCGTCTTCAGTCTTTTAATGAATGATTAAAACTACAGTATTTTCTTTTTGTGCTTCAGGAGAGTCTTTCTGACATACTAGCATCAGTAATTACAGAAGGTCAGAGCACAGGAAGTATTCCATATGACAGGAAGACATGAATAATTTATAGTGTAACACTACCGTAGATCAAGGTCCTTATGTAGTCCTCCAAATTCTGTACAGATGGTAACCATGTTAAACCTGTATGGCCCTCATTGCTAATATTAATATTGCAATTATTCAGGAATTGTAGATTGTGTTTATATACACAAATGAGTGACCACTTTTCTCCTAATCATAACTGTGAATTGCTGCTTTGTTTTCCATGGTCATTCACTTTTCCATTTTCTAAACCAGAAAGCCTTTAGCTGAAATGTAAAATAATGAGAGCCAGAGATAAGACTTGACAGCAATACTATCTTGCTAATTTTGAGCCTAAACCAAAATAACTTGTCATATATAATGAATTGAATAACTAACCACTTCTCTACAAAGACCAACACATAACCTAGATTTTAACATGACTAACAGAAATCAAGTGAAAAAAAAATTCTATGTACATCAGAAGCATTAGTAGTTACTGCCATTAGTAACACTAGTGTTACTGCCATTAGAGGAAGCAAAACAGGTTTTCGGTGATAAGGATGTCTGTGTTCTGAAATAGTATGTGTAAGTAGTAAGAAGGTAAGGTAACAGAAAAGAAAGGGAAGGCATAGGCCATATCAGAAAAAGCTGTCTGCAAATGTGTCTTAAATTTGATCCACACTTTTCCCTGTGCTTCATAATTCAGCTTCAGACCGCTTTCCCAACAGTAATGCCAAACAGGCAGCTCTTCTGAGGGACACCGGGAGAAGAAAATCCTGAGACTGGGCAATCACTGCTTCTTTGATTGCTCTTCTTTGATTAATTGAAATGCTATACTCCCGAGCCTCAAAGCCAAGCTGTGCAACATGAGGGATGCAGAGATCAGCATCTTTCTGACCTCTTCTCACAAGTGGTGAAATGAAGGAGCATGAGATTAGTACAACACAGTGCATCAAAATCTGTGTTCATTATTTCTGAAGTAATGCAAGATGTGAGACAATCAGTTATCCTGCCTTTTCCCCTTTGGGGAGCTCAACAAACCCAGTTTCTGAAGTCTCACACCAGCAGCCTGAATGTCCCTTCTTCTGTCAGTCAGCCACTCAAAGATTTAGTGAACTCTGTCTTGAAACTGTGTTGGTTCTTCCCAATCACTATTTGGGTGGCTCTTCCAGGACTTCACACATCTGACAGTTAAAAACGAAAACACAAACTCTAAAACAAACACCTACTAATTTTTATACTAATTTGATCTGTTAAACTCTACTTCATTTTATGTCAGGATTATAACTTGTAAATTAGTTTTTCCTACCTGGCTTTGATCCCCTACATACATTTATTTAGTGTATTTATAACAAATTTATTTGGCCTCTCAGTCCTTATTGTACTAAGTTTAACAAGCCAATACTTTTTAGTATATACTGAAGAGAGAGGTGTCCATTTTCCTAATTGTGTTAGAGACTCATTCACACCTGCATCTATTTACTATTTTTAGTCTATATATCTGTCATAATCTGTCAATAAGATATTGGCAGAAAATTGCAGCTTGAGGGAAATGCTGTTTTGTCTGAGTTATGTCATCTCTTTAGGATAACTAATACTAATCCAAACAAAGTGAAGTGTTTGATCTACCTTTCAGTAAAAGACTCCAAAACATGCTTAGGTATGGAGTGTAGGCATACAGATTCATGAGGAGAAGTGGGCATTGGATTGCCAAATGGTGGATTCTAGTAGTGAAACTTTTTTAGTAGAAATTGAGTGGTGCCCCATCGGAGAAATTCACACAATTTTTCTCACATTGAGAGTTGCGTAGCACTCTAACTGGAGTCTCTGCAAGGCATTCTTAGTGTTTAAATACTTGCTTCTTCTGAAAACATTTCACCTGATCCATACTAGCAATTCATTAACCTGCTCATATTTACAGCACTTCAGCATACACTCTATTTATGACCAAACATAAATTCCTACCCTCTTCTTCGATTAGTTAGATGCCAGGCCTTTTTGTCCAGAGCAAATACAAGACCTTAATAAGAGTGAAGATGACTTCTCTTGTTATTAGGTTTCATATTATAGGGCTGACAACCCTGCCCTCCTACATCAAACAGACACTGTTTAATGGTTATAAAAAAATATTTGGTGATGTACTGCTTTTGAATCACAGAAAGCTTGCTTCAGTGAATGTTTTATTTCACACAAAACTGGGACAAAGTAGTTACAGGAAAAAAAAAATATCTCCATGAACAAATAGTAAAATCAGCATTAAAATGTATTATTAAGCAGTCTAATAATAATCAGTTTGATTGCTGAGAAGAAGTCAGAGGAACTAATGTCTGTGATTACAGCAGGATAAAAAAAATAGTCCAAAGCAGCATCCAACCAAGGGAAACAATAAGCTAAAACTTTAAACATGTTATTAAGATACACAGTGCCCACAGCAAGAGAACAGGACTCGCAACATTAATTGCTGGTGTCTAGACCATAATTTGGTTTTTAGTCCCCAAAAGTTTAATCCATCTAAAAAAGGAAATAGTATATTAATGACAAGTTTAATAAAACTGGCATGAAATCAGTCCCAAACATGTTTAGATTCACAGCTTCAGCTAATTTCCTGTCTGGTAAACACAAAGATAACATGTCAGCTTAATTCAGAATCACTGGAACCTCTGGATTATGTCTTGCAATTATGCAGTCAGTGCTGATACAGTCCTTAAATGGAATAAATAGAATCATGGAATCATTAGGTTGGAAGAGACCTCTAAGATCATCAAGTTCAATTGTCAACCTAATAGCACCATTGTCCACTAAACCATGTCTGCAAGTGCTACATCAACACTTTTTTTGAGCACCTCCAGTGACGGTGACTCCACCACTCCCCTGGGCAGCCTGTTCCAATGTTTGATCAATCTTTCAGTAAAGAAATTTTTCCTAATGTCCAATATAAACCTCCCCTGATGCAACTTGAAGCCATTTCCTCTTGTTCTATTGCTAGTTACTTAGAAGAGGAGACCAAACCTCACCTCACTACAACCTCCTTTCAGATAGTTGTACAGAGCAATAAGGTCTCCCCCTCAGCCTCCTCTTCCCCAGGCTAAACAGCCTCAATACCCTCAGCTTCTCCTCATAAGACCTGTTCTCCAGACCCCTCACCAGCTTTGTTGCCCTTCTCTGGACACGCTCCAGCACCTCAATGTCTTTCTTGTAGTGAGGGGCACAAAACTGCACACAGTATTCGAGATGTGGCCTCACCAGTGCCAAGTACAGGAACACAATAACTTCCCTGCTCCTGCTGCTCACGCTAGTTCTGATACAGGCCAGGGTGCTGTTGACCTTCTTGGCCACCTGGATACACTGCAGACTCATGTTCAGCCACCTGTCGACCAGCACGCCCAGGTCCTTTTCTGCCGGGCAGCTCTCCAGCCACTCCTCCCCAAGCCTGTAGCGCTGCATGGGGTTGTTATGACCCAAGTGCAGGACCCAGCACTTGGCCTTGTTAAACCTCATAGCATTGGCCTCAGCCCATCGATCCAGCCTGTCCAGGTCCCTCTACAGAGCCTCTCTGCCCTCTAGCAGATCAACACTCCCACCCAACCTAGTGTTATCTGCAAACTTACTGAGGCAGCACTCAGTCCCCTCATCCAGATCATTAATAAAGATATTAAACAAGACTGGCCCCAATACTGAGCCCTGGGGGACACCGCTTGTGACGGCTGCCAGATGCATTTAACTCCATTCACTACAACTCTCTGTGCTTGGCCATCCAGCCAGTTTTTTACTCAGCGAAGAGTGCACCCGTCTAGGCCATGAGCTGCCAGGTTTCTTAATAGAATGCTGTGGGAGACTGTATCAAAGGTTTTACTTAAGTCTGGGTATGTAATATCCACAGCCTTCCCCTCATCAGTCTGGTTAAGCAGGACCTGCCCTTGATGAACCCATGCTGGCTGGGCCTGATCCCTTGGTTGTCCTGCACATGCCATGTGAGCACACTAAAGATGAACCGTTGCATAATCTTGCCCTGTACTGAGGTTAGGCTGACAGGCCTGTATTTCCCTGGATCCTCCTTCTGGCCCTTCTTGTAGATTGGCATCCCATTGGCGTCATCTGAGACCTCCCCTGTTAACCAGCATTTCTGACGGAGAGCGGTTTGGCCAGCTCCTCTGCTGGCTCCCTCAGTACTCTTGGTTGGATCCCATCTGGCCCCACAGACTTGTGGATGTCCAGGTTGCATAGCAGGTCAGCATCTGCTTCCTTATGAATTATGAGGGGTTTCTTCTGCTCTCCGTCCCCTTTTTCCAACTCAAGTGTCTGATTACCTTGAGGACAGCTTGTCTGACTACTAAAGACTGAGGTAAAGAAAATATTAAGTACCTCAGCCATTTCCTTATATTTGGTGGTAATGTTTCCCTCCACAACCAACAGAGGGTGGAGATTCTCCTCGGCTCTCTTTTTGTTGTTAATACATTTTGAAAAACATTTTTTGCCATCTCGCATGACACTGGCCATCTTGAGTTCTAGTTAGGCTTCTGCGTCTCTAATTTTCCCTCTGCATGACCTAGCAAGATCCCTATACTCTTCTTGAGTTGCCTGACTTTTCTTCCAAGAGTGTTAAACACTCCTTTTTCCCTGAGTTCTAGATCTGTTCAGCCAGGCCGGTTGTCTTCCCTGGCAGTTCATCTTATGGCATATGGGGACAGCCTGCTCCTGTGCCTTTAAGATTTCCTTCTTGAAGATTGTCCAGCCTTCCTGGACCACTTTGCCCTTCAGGACTGTCTCCCAAGGTACTCTCTTGACCAGTGTCCTGAACAGCCCAAAGTCAGCCCTATGGATGTCCATGTTTGTGGTTTCACTGACAGCACTCCTTACTTCACCAAGAATAAAGAACTCTACCATTTCATGGTCGCTAAGCCCAAGACAGCTTCCGACCACTACATCACCCACCAGTCCTTCTCTGTCTGTAAACAGCAGGTCAAGTGAGGCACCTCCCCTGGTAGGCTCCCTTACCAGCTGTGTCAGGAAGTTATCTTCCACACACTCCAGGAATCTCCTAGATTGTTTCCTCTCTGCTGTCTTGTATTTCCAGCAGATGCTTGGTAAGTTGAAGTCCCCCAAGAGGACAAGGGCTAGCAATTGTGAAACTTCTGCCGGTTGCTTGTAAACTACTTCATGTTGGTATCCATTGAAGGTATCATCAGATCTACTTTAGTGTTTTTGCCCAGGGATGAAAAGGTAGATCATACCTAGATATTCACTGTAATAAAAGTTACATATTCATACAAGAAGGAGAATTATAGCAATTCTTATCCTACCAGGAAGTCAGTTCTACTTCTGTGCAAATGGGGAGTTCATATTGAACTCAAATGTGTGTAAGGAGAGCAATGTCTCCCTTGGTTGTATCATCATGTATTCAGAACTCAGTAATGAGAGTAAAATGGCTGAAGAAATGGGGTCTTGGTGCCTTTATGCAAACTTAGACAGGAAGAGGTTTTAGTTATGTAAATGGTCATGCACTACAGGCAATATAGTATAATGAGCTAATCAATAACATGGGAAAGGGCACAACTTGCCATTTGTTTTTGTTCTTGTGTACTTATTCCTATTTTAATTGTCTTAATGGTCTTTTCCAACCAATTTTTAACATGATAAATCACAAGCCATGCCCTTTTAATAAATCAATCTGAAATCTTTTTCTTCTCAATTTCCAGTCGACAAAAAAATTCTTTATGAATTTCAAGGGAAGAGACAGATAAAATCCCTTCTGTAGGATGATGGTACAGTTTACAGACTTTTTTTCAATACTGGATTTCCATTAACCATCTAGCTTAAGACAGAGGGAATAAAATATGGTACACTTTAAGGCCTACAAAATTTTACTGTATTTTTTTTAAATAATAATGATAATTAGAATCTTATTATTACAGTAGCCATTGAAGAAATGTTTTTATCAGTTCATTCTAGGATAGTCAAATTAGTTCAAATTATGGAAAACAACAATGTAAGAATATCTCCAAAAGATTAAGGTACATAATTCCAACTTATTTTACACAAAAATATTTACACTGTTTTTATTTGTAAAGGTAATTAACTTGGAAACTTTCTCATAGTCAGGAAAAGACTAAAGTGATCATGAAATCTAAGCACAATACTGTAAATCTTTTTATGTGGACTGAAAAGATATTATTCCTTGTCCTTTCCAACTGTTTTTTTTTTGTTGTTTTTTTTTTTTAAATCACCAAAAATAATTTATTTGCTCTGATCCAGTAGAAATAAAATTAAAAATTGTCTGAGTGGAACATAGTTATTACTTACTATCCCACAAACTGTTAAGTCATCTTCGAATATGCCATTCTTATAAAGCAAAAAATTCCCACACTGAACTCTTACAACTGGAGTAATACATTATATAAAACTACAGAAACCATGTGAAGAGTTTTTCCTCTTTGGTAACTGCCAGGTAACTCAGTACTGTAATCCTGGGAGCCTAATAACTTCTCTGATGGAAATCAGTAATTACATCTATTAACTTGGTTAATGAAGTTCTTGATGTGAAAATACCAAGTAAATAATATTAAACAATAAGACTGATTATATTTTCTGAAATATCTTATGACCCCAGTGAGTTATCTTACAACAACCCCTAACCTTTTGCAGAAAATGATCATTTTTTCAAGCCCGAAAGGACATATGACTCATTGAGGTTGAAGGAGTCATGCCCATTTCCTTTACTGCTGTCCAGAGGTGTAATATGCTTTTAACTGCAGTTCTCCTAAATAGAGCTCCTGATTATATCTTTTCCAATAATAGTTTCATTTAATGCCCTTTCATCAAATTAGAAAACAAAAAGGATTTAATCTACAGGAAATAAGATCCACTTTACTTTGCTGTTTACTCTGTAATATTTGTTAAAAACATACTATGGTCTTTAATACAGTTTGCTACTGAATATTGTTGGTATAATGTGGCAACAAATAACGATTTGATTAATAGGGAGTTTGGATGGTGTTTTGAATTCCAGTTTTCCAGTGGTTTACTTTGTATACATGACGGCATTTTATGTGTGTGGCAGAGTTCCGTGTGAAGTTATTATCACTCATTTTATGGTTAAATATTCTTTCTGTTTTCATTGCAGACTTAGTCCCAGCTAGTGGTGGTAGAAGCAAGTTTGCAGTACAAGTGCCTAGGGCTCAGAAAGCTGGCTATTTCTACAGAATCTTAACTAAAGGAATAATAAGCTACTGAATTTTTTTCATCATTTATAATGTCTTCTCAAGACAGATAACTAAGAAGGCTAGAAGAATCATATTTTAATGATTGCATTTAATTTGAAACCCTGATCGTGTATGTTTTGATTAACACTGAAGCTTCTGATTTGTTAATTATTTGTGCTGCTTGTCTTCCTCTCACTCCTTTTACCTTATTTTTGTGTGATGGATATTAACAGCTATTAATTTGCTCTGGAATAGTTAGATTTTTTTTTTAATTAGAAACAGTGGAATAATCTGCCTAGTACAAAAGTCCATGTTAAAATCACTGTCCTTGATTGCTAATTCATGTACAGGCTAGACTTCCTGTAATCTTCCTACGATTTTAATTTTTCTTGACAAAACTTCAGTCTAAATCTAAATCTCAGCCAGACAATAGAGAATTCTTCTCATCCTACCTTTTGCATAATATTTTGTGCTAGGCTACAGGAAAGAAAAAACTCTACTATAAAGCTGTCAGTTTTTACAATATCCATGTCTTTCGTGAAGATTCAATGTTTTAAGTGACCTCAGTGTTGCAACAGAAGTATGAATGGTTTCATGTGTAGCAGGAAATAGAAAAACATTACTTGGGGCATCAAAGTTCCCTGAGATTTCAACAATGTTATGTGAAGAAATTTGAGTCCTGTTTTAGAAACACTGAATATTTTTGTCATGGAGGAGTCCAAAAGAAATGACATCACAAATGTTATTTATATTTTTTTGAAATATGTAATTAGACAATGAGATTTCAACAGATAAATATAGCTGGTTACAGATTAGATTTATTTCAGATACTTTTAATAACTCATCTGTACTGGAAATATCAGTACCTTTGTAGGCTTATCCTAACCTCTACAGAATTCAGACTTTGAGTATTCCTTCACTGTGAGATTTTTTGTCGTAAGGCTGTTGTATAATCAAAGGCTGCTGCACTTTAGACATCTTAGTGTCCTTTGATTTCCATAATTAGCTTCTTCCTACATAATATGCACTTTAATAAGTAAATTGCAAGCTCTCAGGATCAGCTACAGAGAAGAAATAACTACTGCTGCAATTAACAGAGGGTCTTACAGAATAAACAGCTAGTTGGCCCACAGCTGTCATGACACTGAGTTTCAGTTTACTCCACCAGCGTAAGTGTTCAAAATTTGTTCAGTAATGTTTAATTTGGCTTTAAAGAAATACTATTTGTAAATATGTTTCCCTTTAATATTAAGCCACAGACCATCTTTCACTGTGATTCTTGCTCTTGTAAAAACATGTTGTCCTACATTGCCCTGCAGACTATTTAATAATCAGGCTTCTGTTGAAGGCTATAAATGTTTCTAAGCAACCACAACCCACTTTAAATATGTTAGTCAATTAGCTATAGACACCATCTTCCAGTGTTTGTCTATTGTTTCTTTCTGACTTGAAACAAAGAGACAGAGAGAAGAAATTTTAAATTCATGCCTTGTACTAATCAAGGTTGACGCTATTAAGTAGCACCCCTTGCAGATAAACAGCCCTTGGACAGACCCTGTCCAAGAGCACAGTGATGTGTGTGCTCATCAATGCCTCGTCAATATATAATCCAGAAAGAACAGAAACTTGTCTAGCTAGTGCCAATATGCAAAATAAAAGTAAAAAGCAAGAGAGGTATTGTGAGAAGAACATATTATCCAGTGTTTTCATATTGTGATTTTTAGTACTCACTTCTTTCCACAAACAAACAAACAAAAGAGTCTCCCTCTAAAATAAAACCAGTTGTTACATACCTCTTAAAAAGAAAACTCTGAAGAATGATTTTTCTATTCAAAAGTTAAGTATCAGTTGAATTTTGATCACAGAGGTGTGTTTTAGTTAGGTTGCTTATTCTTGTTAGTCTATCATTTTCAATTTCTCTTTCTCATATTCATAAGCCCCATTTTATTCCTAGAGCCACAAGAACCTTTCTTACTTGGTGTGGTCTGTTTTCATAGAATCATAGACTAGTTTGGGTTGGAAGGGCCCTTCAAATTTTATCTAGTCCAACCCACATACAGTGAGCAGGCACATCTTTAGCTAGATCAGGTTGCTCAGAGCCCTGTCCAGCCTGACCTTGAATGTTTCTAGAGATGGCACTTCTACCACCTCTCTGGGCAGCCTGTTTCAGTGTTTCAACACCCTCATCGTAAAAACTTCCTTCTCTGTATCTAGTCTAAAAATAGATGCACTTTAATAAGTGCATAAATCTTTAATAAACTCTTTTAGTTTAAAACCATTACTCCTTGCCCTATCACAACAGGTCCTGCTAAAAAGATTGCCCCCGTCTTTCTTCTAGGACCTGTTTAAGTACTGAAAGGCCACAATAAAGTCTCCCTGGAGCCTTCTGTTCTTCAGGCTGAACAAGCCCAACTCTCCCAGCCTTTCCTCATAGCAGAGGTGTTTTGGCCATCTGATCATTTTTGTGTCTCTTCTCTGGACCCGCTCCAAGAGGTCCGTGTCTCTCTCTTGTCCTGAGGTCTCCAGAGCTGGACATAGTATTCTAGGCTGGATCTCAGAATAGCGGAGTAGAAGAGGAGAATCTCCTCCCTTGACCTGCTGGCCACGCTTCTTTTGATGCAGCCAAGAATATGGTTGGCCTTCTGGGCTGCAGACACACATTGCTGGCTCATGTCCAGCTTTATGTCCACCAGTAACCCCAAATCCTTCTCAGCAGGGCTGCTCTCAATCCCGTCATCCCCCAGCCTGTACTGATATCAGGGATTGCCCCAACCCAGGCACAGGACCTTGCACTTGGCCTTGTTGAACCTCAAGAGGTTCACTACCCTGTGGATGCAATCATCCAAACAGTTCTTCACTCACCAAACAGTCCACTCATCAAATCCATACCTCTGCAATTTAGACAGAAGGATGTTGTGGGGGACCGTGTCAAAGGCATTACAGAAGTCCAGCTAAACAACATCCATTGCTCTTCCCTTGTCCACGGATATAGTCACTCCATCATAGAAGGCCATTAGGTTGGTCAGGCAAGACTTGCCTTTTTGGAAGCCATGCTAGCACTCCCAAATCACCTCCCTGTCCTCCATGTGCCTTAGCACAGCTTCTAGGAGGATCTGCTCCATGATCTTCCCAGGCACAGAGGACAGGTCAGTAATTCCCAGGGTCCTCCTTTCTACACTTTTTTAAAAATAGGTGCAATGTTTCCCATTTTCCAGTCACCAGGGACTCCACCTGACTGCCATGACTTTTCAAATATCATGGAGAGTGGCTTGGCAACTGCATCAGCCAGTTCCCACAGGACTCTGGTATGCATTTCATCAAGTCCCATAGGCTTGTTGTTCAGCTTCCTCAGGTGGTCTAGAACCTGATCTCTTACAGTGGGAGGGATTTGGTCCCCCAATCGTCATCTTGCAGCCCTTATCTGTAACAGTTTCCCCATTGTATTATTGTGTGTAGACATTTCAGTGAGGAATGTTTGAGAAGAAAATACTGACATTTCATTAAGTCTTTTATGGCTTCCTCTGCTGAGGTCAGTACAAAACATAGTTTGTGTTTGCTGTGAATATCCAACACAATTTAACTAAGCAAGTATGAATCGTGTTGGAACTTGATACTTAACAGAAAGCCTTTTCTAGGATTCTGGTATTGCCACTGCTATTTAACACAAGGTTGAGAGTGACTTAAAGTGTAAAATTACATCAAAACAGGGAGGCTAGAAACAGGCTAAAATACGTGTTCTGGTAACTTACTTAACTGACTAGCTGTATTTCTATGTTTTACTTTCCAATTGATAGCATATTCTATAAGATTCACCATAAAAGCAAGAATGGCCAAACATCTTTGCAACACAATAGCTCCCATGAGGTATTGAGTAGCTACTAATGGAAATTTTGGGAAATTCTGGGAACAGCACAAATATGTAGTGATACTACTCCTGGACATGTATCTATGTAATTGCATCTTAGGGACTTCCTGAAGCCAGAGGAGTATGAGTGTATTTACAGCTTTGTGGGATTTTCTTCTACATTTTTTTCTGGCTTTCCCTTGAGTCTATGGAAAATTCTGAATTCCCAATAACTTTTTGCAAGGAGTTTCATATCCTTCCTGTAAGCTGTATACTTCAGTTTTCGGACTACATTTTTTTGTACTGGAAGAAAAAATGAATGTTCCCTTCTTTTATTTTCTACACACCAGACATGATTTTCTAAACATCTGGCTGGTCTTTCCTCAGTTTATCTCTGTTCCAGATTGAAGAATGTTAGGTATATAGTCATTATTCATACAAAAATTGTCTTATTACTTTGATTATCCTTTTTCTCCTGCTCCTTATCTTGCCCAATTCTGCTGTATTTAATTTTGAGGTGAATTATCTAACTCTGAATGGAAATTAACCACCTTCAAATTGTGAGTGCTTGCAATGTTAGGGTTGTTTTTCTTAGGGAGCATCAGTTCATGTTTATTGCATGCTGAATTTCATCTGCAATTTATTGTCCATTTATTTGATCATCTTAGGATTCTTCTGTCTTTATCCACAATGAAGTCAGCAGTTTTACTTCTCTAAATAGCCTAATATCTCCAGAAAAATGTGCGATATTATGTTTCACCACCTTTTTCAGTTCTGCTATCAATGTGCTAAACATAGTGGGTTAATGTATGAAACTTGAAGACACACCTTCAATACAGAAATAATTTAGCTGTTTTATAATGTGATCAACAACGCCAAATTTCCTATATATTATCACACATACATTATATAATACATAGAATGTATCATAAATTGCCAAACTCTCTGTACATGTATAAAACAATCACAAATTTGCTGTGATGCTTTAGTAGCCATAAAGTGTTTTCTCACTAGGAACTGATCTACTTCATAGCCAGGTCAACGGATACCCTGCCTTACTCATCAAAAAAGAGATAAGTCAGGTCATATGTGCTTAAACATCATATCATCTTGTACAAAAGAAAGAGTATTAAAGGTTTGACGTATCTTTTTCATACACTTGTAGTTTGTAGAATACCTTCGTACCAGAATCAGTGAACTGATTTCCAGTCTTACTTTGCCTTTACAGATGAGTATTATTCACTGTACAAAAGATAGTGTGAGATATCACATGAAACAGAAAGGCTAGAAGTGCTCAGTACACTTTGTTGTTACTGCTATTACTCATTCAATGTGTTCCCTAAATTCCCATTTAATTTAACACACTTTAGGAATCACACCATAGCACTAAGACTTTCTTTTGTTCCAACACTGCAAAATCTGAACTATGATCTCACTCCTGCACCTTAGGAGATATCTGCAAGAGTTTATTACACGATCTGCTGATCCAAGCATTATGGTCTGTTTCATGACTGAACGAACCTCTCAGAATTTCAAAAGCTATACACTTTCCAAGATATACTAAATATTGCCAAGTAGAAGAAAGTTTGTGGTTTATAACACAAAACACAAACCAAAAGAAGTCATAGACTTTTTAGAAAGAGGTAATTAACATTGCAAAAATCAGTAACAATGAACATTTAGAAAGCGAGCGCATGTGAAATCTTACTTTGATTCTTTGTGGATTTTGCTTCTGTCCACTGAATTTTTCACCTAAGAAAAAACAAAGGGGCAAGATAAAACTTTGTGAAATGCATAATGTATTATTCCATTGGAGAATTTAAGTTAAAAATTGTCACAAGCAAGATTCATTTTTACTTTCTAATTCTGTATCCAAGTGAAGAGAACATCCTGTGTATTGAATATTCAATCTCTAATAAAGAGACAACAAACAAACAATTTAAAAGGACACATACTTTCTCTGGTTTCAATCTATGTAACAGTAAATCTGTATAATACAAAAGATAAGAAAAATTATCCTTCCAGTTATGACTTATAAAAACATAAACTCAGTCTTTTTTAGTGCATCAAAATGGATACTCAGTGTCGTAGTCTGTGGGAAGAGAAGCATTTTTTATAGACTGGATGCTTAGAATGTATCAGGTACTATGCTTGTTCTTTGCATGCAATCAATATTTTCAATTTCAAATTGAGGAAGTATAAAGATAAGAATAGATGTAGAATAAAGAACCTGATCCCATACACTGTTAATGTAGTGAAAAATCTTACAGAGGCTCCCTCTATGATGTCTGGAGAAAGCTTTGAAGTGGCGGTTACTCTTAAAAGATGCTGCACATTTCTACTAAGCAGATATATTTCCTTCTAAAGGATGTAACAATGACAGAGGATTTATCAGGTTCAAGAGACAGAGGCAGAATATCTTGAGTTTAAATTCGTGTTCTGAACTGCAGTTGAAGGTTTAAAGTCAGTGTCCTTTTGTTTATTTAATTGAAAGACAATTACAGAATTGTTCTCCATAAGTTTTGGCAGTGAAACAGAGAAGAGACTTTTGGTTTTGTAAATAACACAGACAAGGACTTATGCTGGTTAGAAATCTTTCTTTGATTATATTTTCTGCAGCAGAAGATTTACTCAACCTCAATTTTCTACTAAAGTTGTTAGCATTTTCTTAATCTTAAAAGAACCTGGGTAGAGAGGAGAGCTGGTACTTTAACATTACACTGTTGCTGGACATTTCTGCAGCAATCAAATTCTTTGGTTGAAGAACTCCTCGACTTCCTACATTTTGTATAGAAACAAGAAGATTGTTGCAGTTTTCCTTAGCAATATATTTCAAATTCTAAAAATTAAAGTAATGCTATGGATACCTGGTCAGTGAATGTTAAAATCCTGTGCAGAGAAGTGGAGCTGGCATGATTTTATTCTTGCAGAAGGCCTCTGATACTTGTAGGTTTATGTCCAACACAGAGCAATTGGGTCTTCCTGCCTTCCCTGACTATTTTTACTCTCCTGTTCTACAGGAGTGGAGGATGGGCTGGCTTAGGTATACCTCATCCTGCTGGTTCTTCATCTGGAACCTTGCCCATAGCTGGGAAACAGAGGATACATCGTATGTGCACCATGTTCCCTTCTCCCATATTCTGACCACATTACTGGCCAAAGAAGAAGAATGAACAGAAGAGATATGGATAAAGCCAATTTTCATTCAGTTTATGGGACTGCAGTAGCAGATACAAAAAATGGAAAGAAGGTAATCAAAAGGAGCAAATCCAAGCATCTGTTCTCTGTGCAACAGATGCTCCAGGGCTCAAGAGGAGACACTGCCACCATCAACACATTTTTTTGTTCTGTTTTGTTCTTTGTAGTTTCATTTTTGATGGAAGATTCTGTGCCAGGCCAAGCTCAACAAAATAGCTTCATGGCTTGTTCATTTTAATCTGGCCCTGGATCTAGCTCTGGCTCCCAGATCCCGAAGAGAATCTGATTTTATGTCTCCACAGTACTTTTACTGTATTTTTGAAGACATCTAAGGGAACACTATTCTAAACTAATATTAACCATTTATTACCGTACATTTTGCCAGTTCTCTTATACTAGTTTTTGATGAAATGCTGTTAGGAGATGCATGAAATCCTTAAAGAGAGAACATGTAAAAGTTGCTCTTCACAGAAATATTTCATTGATACTTGCCAGAGAAAAAAACTCTCTCAGGAATGTTAAAATGGTAAATTCATACAAAAGAAAAGACTTAAAGTTAGCACTACATCTAGGTAAGTTTATTTTTAATATTCTCTCTTCAGAAAGCATGTTAACATGGTTCTTGCTTTCATTGCAGTTTCCACCCTCTCATCACATGCTTCCAGGTGCTTTAGTGAAATATGTCATAAACAGTAGTTCCCATTTAAAGACAAAAAAAGTGCTTTTTACTACTCCAGCTGTTCCTTTCATCAGTAAATTCAATAAAACAGAGAAAAAAAGTTGACCCCCAAAATACCTCCCACCCTCTAACCTCAAGGGAATATTTTGAACATATTTAGATGAATGAGTAATTTTTCACGTGTGAATAGTCAAAGTGAAGATTTTCTGACAGTGTAAGAGACATAAATTATACATGATTTAGCTCCTTCAGTAAGCATTCAATACAAGTGACCAACTGAGTGTTAAATATATTGAGCAAAGTAATGTCACTGATCTCTAGGGCAATTTAGGACATGTATTTCCAAAACCATAAAAATAAATAATACAAGTGTATTTAAAAAATAGTTCAGTGGGAAGACGTATTTTTAGAAAAGTAAATTAAGTATGCTGCAATTGCATAAATAAAATATCTAATGGTCAAACAGTGAGTACAGCCTTTATTGTACTTGAGAGCTAAAATGTAATTAAGATAAATGAAGAATTCTTTCTCTGCTCCCAGAGAATTTTCTGTTCCACTTGTCAAAATAGTTTCAAAGCACCAGTTCAACTCTTCTTGGAGACCTCCACTACTGAAGAGTTTCATCAGAATTTGCCCTTTGGATGTTTACTTCATACGAAGTTCTTCCAGTAAAAATGATGTGATGTGTTCTCTTTATCATTCATCAGACTTTTCTTTCTCTCTTCACCTCATATTTCAATAGGTCTCTCCTTCTCTCTACTCATAGCAACTACCAGTTAAAAAATATTAACTGGCTTTGGAGCAGCTCAGCCTTTCTGATCCTTTCCTTTTCTCCTGCTCTCTGTAAATTACCCTTTTTTTAAAAAAAAAACCACCCAGATTCTGTCTTCAGTATCAAGATACCTGTCCTTTTTTGTAGGCCTTCTAACCCACTTTTCTCTTTCAGGCTTTCAATGACAGTATTGCACATAAGAGTTGATACTCCAAAATTTTTCAACAATTATTCATATTTTATTATATTTATTATTGGAAAAATCCAAGGATGCAGTTTTTCTTCAAGCAATAATTTTCTCTAAAACACTGCACCAAATTAAGCTGTTGTAGTCTAGTATTAGATACAGTATCAGTTACAATTCCATTAATTTCAGTGGTATTATGCCTTTACATGTTTGTCCATTTGTTGCCAGTAAAATATTTCCTCTGAGTCAAAAGTTCAGACTGTAGGATCATGGTTTTAGTTTTCACAATGTATATTATATGTGGAATCAAGCAATCGACCTTTTTTTATATTTCTGAAGAACAAACAGTTTACTTAATGCAAATTCACCATTAAACTGAAGGCCAGTATAAGATAAATGCATGACATGTTTAGAACACAGTCTTGACTGTTATATTCAGAGATGTTATGAAACACTTATGAACACTGAAGTCTATATATATCAGCAAGCCTGCTAAAATTGAAAAGACCTCCTTACTCATGCAAAAATAAGCAGATGCCTAAGTGTTTGCAGGAACAAGTTTTAATTTCTCTCCTTGGGTATTGGACAGATCCTCCGCATAGGGATAAACTTTATTGAATATATGATTAACAACAGCAACACACACCGCAGCAAAGTTTATCCACTCCAGGAAAATTATTTTACTCATGTTAGCTGCAATCCGATCAGTGACATTCAAACCCTTAAATCTCTTGGGGCATATGGCATTATAGAACAATGTCTGTAAGTATTCTACAGCAACAGTTGTTTTGCCGACTTGTGTAGAACATGGCAAGACTTTTCCACTTAATGAAAACAATTACTATTTTGGTTCATTTTCTGCAAAAATGTATTGCCTATGTTTCCCATTTAAAAATGTTTCCAGTCATCTAGAAGTTTTACGTACTTCTCCATCTTCTTATTGTGTTATTTTGTCTGACTGTTTTCCAGTGTGATGAACCTCCCCAAATCTGGCTATAATCAAGAGAAATCTCAGAACTATCTTTGAGTACCCTCTCCAAGTTTGGGAATTATTCGTAACTGCAGATACATACATAAATAAATGTCTGTACCCTGATTTAAGATTCTGTCACCATATTAATGATATCAGCATTTTAATCTTTCATCCTTCCTTTTTAACTGCTTTTTAAAATCTGCATTATTATATCCAGCATTTTTCTGTTGTGGTAGAGATGTCATAAGATTGGTTCCAAAATTTACTGAATGCAATGAATGAATTTCCCTGAGCTTCAAGAGGGGGTGTGAATCAGGCCTCTAATTGACACCAGAAATTAATTTTAAATCAGTTTTCTATTTCACAGCCATGCCAGAAATCTCTGTCCACATAGTAGTTTTCCAGTTTTTCTGTTATGAAAGACTAAAGCTATTGTACCTGTTTTCCCCAAAGTGATAAACTAATCACATATCCAATACATTTTCTTTCTAATATTTTCTTCAAAGATAAATTAATCAGAATAATTTTTTAATATGGCATCTCACTTATTTCTGTAAGTGGTGCTAAACACCTCTGCCATTTTTTAACACTTGTGGCTTTATCTATTTCTTTTGATAAACTACCATTTAATTGTGTCTTAACCTGACTTTATATCCAGAGGAGGGATTACATGATATCATTTCCTTGATTCTCATTAAAGATGTGACATGCAAAATTTGTAGTTTTGGTATTCTGAAGCTAAACTAAATGTGAAGTTCTTACAGAAAGAATAGAGGAAGTAGTAGGTTCTATGGTAATGAGATATCATTAAACTCTGACTTCTGTTTCTTCATGAGTAATTCCTGAGGTCAGATTTCACAATATATTGACTGATTCTCCTGATTATCTGAAGACTGTGTGTATCTGAGAATATATTTATATATGTGCATAATTGTGTGTGTTGGTATATTTGTTTCATCTGAAAAATGTGACTTCATGTGGCAACATGAACATGGGACATAATCAGATATATTAACACTGTACACATATATAGAACTGTCATACAAGAAATCACATTCTTGTCTGATACACTAGCAGAATTTCCATACCTCAAAAAGAACAGCATACAAAAAGAATATGAGTGACTGAAGTATAACAATATTGATAATAAATAATATATTTCACCACGTTTTGTCATATATTTTCTTATTCAAACAAATGTGCTACTTTTAATTAAGAGAGAATTTGAGGTTTTTTTCTGTACAGTAGCTTATTGTTGCTATGGAGCTATTTTATGATCAAGAGGACCCTATTTTTAATAAGGAGAAATTAAGTCTTGTTAAGTGGAAATGACAGTGGGGAATGGAGACAGTTCAAAGCATACCCATGATAACAACAAGCAGTGCCCTCTGTGTCTGGTGGATGATGCAGAAAGGATATGTAGAAGTGACTGCATATGCAGAAAGGGATTGTATATCTTTTCGGTGTGTATAGTGTATAAAAGAAGACCATTTATAAATAAGATTTGGAAACAGATCAGTCTGTGTGGTGAGATAAGAGGAAAAATATTACTTAGCATGTGGGCAAGTCCTAAGTCACAGAATTAAAGACTGGATTACAAAACACCCTGAAAAATTGCTGTGTTTGTGGATCACATTTCTTGTTTCTTTCAAGTCACTTAACAGTGACACAGTAACTTTCTTACAAGCACACATACTCTGAGTGTGTAAAATCATTTCATTGTTTAAAAAACTCTTATGAAGACTACCAAGGCTGTGTAAGTAAAATTCAGCACTGAATTTTAGTGTGTAAGTAAAATTCAGCACTGAAAAAAAGACAAAGTTTGTATCCAACACAGACCATTACCTGTATCCCTTTATATATATGTATGGTTTGTTGTTGCAGTGGGACAAGGAAACTGGTAACAACCAGAAGACACAAATGGAACTGACAAGCTCTGTGATTTCTCACATTGCTTTTCATTACCTTCTTTCCTTTTCTTGTTTTAATTCTACTGTATACACAAATACATTTTAACACAACGTCAATTACTCTCTCTTAAGAACACAATATAGAATCATGTTTCTTTAAATAATCAAATACAGAGTCCTGAAGGCTCCTTAAAGAGAAAAAGAGAAATTGGATAATTTCAATATAGTGAGATACTAGCAGAAAATGAAAATTGTACATGTTAATGCTAATATGCTAATACACTGAGGAATCACTGCTCTATAAGTATCTACCACAAGATAATTGTCTGCCACACTACAGAAATATTGCTGACATCTAACCACAACCAAAGGTGATGTTCGTCAGAAAGAGTTTTACTGTATAATTTTAGGTGATACTTCTGTACCAACGAATAAGTAGATGGGATACATATGGATAACAATAAAATAATAGTGGAGACTTACTACTGCCTTCAGGGACAAGGTGTTTTCTCCTCAAAGATTCCAATAGAAGAATATGTAAACTTTTGTTATTGAACAATATAAAAGATTGCTTGAGCAGGATGCAAGAAGCTTGATGGATGAAAGCGACGATTTTTGTACATTTATAATAAAAATTTGTGAAATAACAGCTTTATACAAGTATGTATAAAGAAAAATAACAAGTACTGCTCTACCATCTTAATTTTCATAACTCTCAAGCCATGACATACTGCATAGATCTAGAGCACTACTGGGCAATACTGAATTCTGCCACTTATCTTAAACTAAGAATAAGTGAAACACTGAATTTCATTAAAGTTAACAAGAGAATCTTCTTAGTTGTTCCCAAGAGGTAATTTTGAGCAGGGAAGCAAAACTGAGTTTATATTCACGTTGCTAGGTAAAGAAATAAGACTGTTGCTAAGGTGAAATAATACCTGAAAATTCCTGACATACATCCTCCGAAGTTTTCTATAGTCTGATCTTCCATTTTGGCTCAGTATTGCTGGTGGTCTGAATACATATGTACTGTTGCTAAGGGCTGTTGCTGTTGCCAGGTGAAAACGGCCCATATTAACCTGCCACGAATATCTAAATATGTTGATAGAAGTGTGCTGTTAAGAGATAGGAGAAACATGTCTTGGGAAATTGGATGACCTATTATTTCTTAACCACCATATAACAGTGAAGTGACTTCGCTTACTCTATGTTCACACGAGCTCTAACCCATAAAAGTATCAATAAGGTACCTGACTTAATAATGATGGTACTATTAAATGAACATTGTGTTCTATAGAAAATAAATCTTAATCAGGCATTCAACAGAACCTATCAAACTGTTACTGAGGGGGATATAACTGGAGTCAGCTGATAGCCCTGTCTGTAGTTTGGACTAGCAAAGACAGCAGATCATTGCCCATTTACCTTTAAAAGGGATCCTTTCAGGCTGTTCTTTCTTCTATATTGTTATGAAATTTGAGTATCATTATCTCAAAAGCAGCTAAGAATATGCTTCAAGTAAAATAATGAAACAGATACTTTGAATGCAAATGAGCAGGTTCTTTAATTGCTGTGTGTCATGTGTATCAGACATTCTTTCTTAGGTGCTAGTTAAATTGCAGTCTAATGCTTTTCTGATAATTTGCATAGTAGTGCCAATAATACTTCATAGTATAATCTCGCTTGTAAAATCTTGTCGTTCTTAGCCATTTCAGGGAGCAGATTCTTGCTTATAAATCAAATAGAGAAAGGAGACCAGCAGAAGCCATTAGACAAAAATATCCACACAGGAAGGCTTGAAAAAGTTTCGGTATCCTGACTTGATAAAGCCTATTACAATACACCAAGTTGCAGAAAAAAAATTATTATATTGAGATGAAATTATAAAGAAAATTAGTTTACACAAGGGAATGGAATGTCCAAGCTACAGTGTTCAGCTCCGAAGTTCTTTCCCTCCTTAGGACCCTTCCTTGAAGTCATTCTACCATCTCTCATGTCTTTCAAGGCAGGTTTGTTCTTGCTTTTGCCAGGCTTCAAGAAAGACTTGCAAAAAGTCATTTAAGAGTATGATCTCTAGAAAACATCTGTCTGCTGTTCTACCCAAACTCAGAAGTAACTTGAAGTCACAAAGCCTAAGCAAGCACATGACTGCTCTTGTGTTGTGGAAGCTTATGTCTGTATGCTCAGCTTTGACTGACACATCATTTCTTCTTTGCACCCCAATCTATTTTCTGCCTCACTAAGCTCACAAAACTCTGCATAAATTTTCCTTCTCAGCTTGTTCTGTAATCCTGCGAACACGCTGTCTTTCTGTTCATTCCTTCAGCCAGTAAAAGTGCCAGCTGTTGGGTCCTGGAAACGATTTTATTTATGTGAAGAAAAAAAGTGGAGAAAAGAAGTGGAAATAAAAGTAGTTGATCAGAAAGCTGTGAAAACAACAAAAACCTTGTGACTGTGCTGAAATTTTTTAGTCAGGGTGTTTGACTCAAGTAAAAGAAATTATTATGGTTTCCATCAATCAACGTACAAACCAACTTAGACTAGATAAGTTTTCCATGGGAAGATAAAACTGTTTTCAGTCTATAAAATAACACATTTTTGAGCATTCCATTATGCATGAAACAGAGGTCTTGCTGAGAAATGAAAAAAACCCTGGAATGAACATAAATTAATTATCTTAATATATTCTGCCATATTGCATCCGTCAAAAATATCCTCATTTTAGATGGGAAACACGCAACACACCATGCATGCCCCCTTCATATTTCTATAAGTTATAAAACATGTTTGCATTTCAAAACCCGGAATGCAAGTATTAAAATACGTTAGCAGAAGTCCATTAATATGTGCATACATAATTAACAGTGAGTAACTATTTATATGAATTATGATGGCTTGCAGGAGGCAGTGCCTCCACAAAATGGCAGAGGAGGCTGGTCTTTAACGAGATGCACTGGGAGGGAGGTTCACCTTCTCCTGGATCTGCAGTCCGTGCTGCAGAAAGTGAAGTTAAATGAACACCTGTTATGTGGAAGGGAATGACATTGCTGGGTAGCGGTGTATTAATGTCCTGCCTTGCTCATGAGGCCCGTACTCTTTATCCCTTCCTGACAGTAAGAGGCAACAGCAAGTCTAACTGACATAGACAGCAGCAATGGTATCACCTGCCAGAATCCTTTGCGTTTGCAAACTTTGCATAGGCTAAGGAAGTATCAGAAATGGTAGCTCTCTTAAACAGCCTTTCATGTTGTACCTGTTTGGGCAAGATAAATTATTGCTGATAGTAGTCCCCTGTACAAATGGTGTCATCTTTCACATTCAACACAGCTTGGTATTTCCAAGCAACAACTCTGAAGTGGTTGAGAGTGGCCTACACCTCACCTGACTGTGTGTTGCCCAACCCCTGCTATCCGGTGACTGAAGAAAATGTGCTGGCCTTTTTTTAGGCATACGATGTGAAACCTGATTGTTCATCCCTGGGAGTGTTTCCAGTTGAAGTGTTGCTATTGATCATCATCAGAGATATGTAGCAGATTTGTTAGGGTTTAAAGAGTAGTCCTGTTCTTGAGAAGATAGATCCATTTTTTCTCACTAATTTTCTTGGAAACAGCTGATGCCTGAGCAAAGAACAGAAGTGCTGTATGCAGCTAAGGAGCCTGGAGAATCCAGAAGGACTTTGGAATTGCTAGGAGGATGTCTGTACTTCATTTGGAGACTTACATAGCTACACATGTCCAAACAGAAAAGTCACTTTTACAGTGCCACATGCTAACAGTTCCACAGTTCCAGTAAACATGACCGCTCCAGATAACATCTTGAAATTCTTGCAAATTATGGAATCTAGAGGCATGAGAATGATATTTTCTGTTCCAGTTTGTAGTGTTCAATGCTAACTGCCTACCTATTTCCTTTGCATTCAGAAATGATGTTCCCCAAGTGAAAAACAGTTGTGAAGAATAACACAGCTGTTTCGTGTTGGCTTGTAGAGATCAATGGACTACTAACAGGTAAGGGAGAAGTGCTGGTTTAAACTCAAAATTGCTGTAGTTTACCATCAGAAAATAAGCAAACTCGAATATAACATTCCTGCTGTGTTCCTCTGTCTTTTATCCGTGTGCCATTATACATTATGCTTTTGTGATATGTACAAGAATACAAGGCCTAATTCAAATTAAATGCACTGCAGTGACTGGTTGGTGTGGTTGTTTCGATGTACATTGTAATATAGGAGCTCTGGATGACAATATCACAAAGAATTCAGAAGTCTGCAGAAGAAAAGCACCAGAGATCACAACAGATACAGTACAATGATAAAATATCTCAGCCAATCTTATGTTACGAGTAATTTTAGTATTTGTGTGAAAAAAATTTAGTATTTACTCCTGTGGATATATATTAGTATTCATAAGTAATTTTTAGTATAATAATTTGCTGATTAGAGGCTGAAACAGTACATCTATTTAGTGAAAACTTGGCAAGAGAGAGCCACTAATAAATCAAACACCTTTACATCTATTTTGTTTGCTTACTAGCGAGGCTTGGGTGATGCAATACAAAAAGAGTACACATTCATTCAGTCTTTGAGAAAGCCTGAGAGGATTCATTGAGGTAGTCAAAATCAAAATGTACTGCCACAGGTACTGAGCCAATTAGGAAAGCTCATGCTTTCTTATAAGAGTTAAACCAGATCTTCTAGACAGACCATTCTGGTTTTTCATGGTTTCTGGAACTGTAAACATTAGCTGATTCTCTGAGATGCATGTGAAAATATGGAAACCCCCTTTTATTTTGATGCCTCTCTACACAGCTGTTTTTCAAGCTTCTTGCTTTATTCTTTGGATGTCCTTTGAAAGCAGTCATCAAAGCAAACTTTAAAGCGATCTGCTCATAAACTTGATAGATCAGTACTGTACCGAATAACATACTGAAGTGTTAACATACTTTGAGATGACTGGATCATACATATCACCCTATGAAGGAGACAAGTCGTGTGTCCTGTCTTTATTTGGTATATCCTAAGCTCTTCACCTTCTATTGCTCACAACTGCTTGAAAAAGAGCCATGAAGGGTTTTTTGTTCATAATGAAGATTCACATAAATTGCTCCATTCTTTCAAATCTTTTACCCAGAGTATGGAACAAACTGGAGTCATGACTTCTGTGTGACATATCTTAAGGGAAAGAAGATGCATTTCACAGAAAATGGTTTTCCAGCTGTCTCTTCTATCTTCAAAATACAAAGTTTGATCATCTCCCTTTCAAGATAATGGTGGAGGACCTCTGATATGCTCTAGAAAGATATGGAGAGAAGGCTGGAGAGGGTTTTTTGTGTTCTTTTCTGAAAATACTATGATGTAAACATACAGGTCTCTTTGTTCTTCCAGCACAGAGTAAACCATTCACTTCTGACAAGACACATACATACCTATCAAACATATGCATATCTTCTACATTTCCATACACATAAAGAATACGTATATATCATCAAATAAATCATGAGGCATATGGAATTGTGTATTTTCCTTAATATGTGGAAACAGAGTTCAGACAGATCGCGTCACAATCAGAACAAAACAAAACGAAACAAAACCAGCTTCCACAGTCCCAAGGGAAAAAAATGAAATCAAGTAAGAAATTCCAAACGGCATAAAACAAAGAAGCTTCTGGTTTTAAGAAATAAATAATAATCATAATACAATAATAATGTACACAGATATATAATACACAAACAGAAGAGTAATAAAAACTTACAGCATGTGGCAGATCCTGGGGCTTTTTAAATGTTGACTATAATTTTTTATCTCAAAGGCTATATCTCAAAATTGACTGGCTTCCCAAGCAAACTTTTGTACAGGCAGTATCTACATATGTAAAAAAACTGTCAACACTGCATTTTACTTTAGATCAGTGAACAGGTCCTTAATGAAAACAGCAGGATATTAATAAAATTTACATGGTCCCAGTGATGGCATAACCAGCAAATACTGTTTTCTAATAATTTCCTTAAGAATAGCCAAAACAACTAGCACTGTGAAAAGCCATAATGGAAGAATTCAAAAGGGTAGATTTCTACCCTTTTGGCTTTCTAAAGTAGTGCCATCCAGAACTGCAGAGTCCCTGTGCTCAAATTTATATAAATGTTTCCTGTTTATAAGGAGAAAAATGCTTTTACATTGAATTGCCAGAGCACCATCCTCTTTTTCTCCTATTTCCTTTCCTACTATAGGATTTTACACTCAATTTTTCGGGCAATTAAAACTCAAATCAACAGTCAAATAACAATTACGTTATAAGGGGAATATATTGCAAACAAAGGCTTAATAAACTCCTCAACATGGTAGTAAAAACTGTAGCTGGGGTCTGTGTATCAGCCTGACAAAAAACAAACTGTGTTTTCTTGAATTGCTCTCTCTGGGGAACAGAGGAAAGGATAGCTTGTCCTAGGAGTAATGTTAAAATATGGGATAGGTAGCAGCCAATTTCAAACATTTGCCAGAGTAACTAAAAGTAACTGCTGTCTCATAGCTGTTTCATTTTTTTTTCCACCATAAAATGTCTTGATCTTACTAAAGCTTCTTTGCAGTTTCTTACATTACAGATTCACAGCTGACACTAGCAGACATTTTTGTCCATAGTTTCAAGAGAAGACATAGAATCATAGAATCAGTAGGTTGGAACAGACCTCTAAGATCATCAAGTCCAACCATTAACATAAATACAACATCAAGGAAGCTTTCATTTTTAGAGAGGTTTACTGCCCAAACTCTTTGCTGAGACAAAACATTTGTGCTCCACTTTTGAATATATTGAAAATTTGATATCCACATTGGTAGTCTGGCTTTTCTTCTGACGGCCACATCAGTATGAAAGTCAACATCAATCTTTGCACTACTGCGAAACAGGTACCTCACCAAACAGTTTGGGACTCCATGAATTTCTCATATAACTTTTATTTTATAATTCCTTTTAAGATGCTTTCCTAGCTACATGACATCTAGGTTTTGTAGATTTTGCCTGGTGTAGAGCAGCTGTTGAGAGAAAAATGTGAGAAGATCTGACCTAAGCACTAGTTTTTGACACAAGTTGTGCAAATACGTCCCAAGAGAAAACTGAAAATCAGGTGTTTAGTCTGGATCCACAGCAAAATATTTTAATATCAGACTTGTCATACCTCAGGTTCTGTTTTTGTGGCTGGAGTGGAACTACAGGCCTATTGAGACTGAAATAATACTGAAATGTCTTATTTGCATTTTCAAATCTATGCAATTTATACTTCTAAAACTTTCGTCCTACAAGACAACCCTGTTCTAAGACGAAACAAACCATGAGCTGTCAAGAGAACTGTTGAACACAAGAAAGCATGGGGAGAATGAAAGGCACAGGTCACATAATGATATGTCTGGCTGCTTAAATTCCAGACTGAATTTAAGCTGCTCAACACTCTAAACAAATAACTGAGTCCTTCACAGGCAAGAATTTTCTGAGACATAAGGCCTTATCCAAATCTATGAGTGGAAATGAAGACTCTTGCTTGACTTCTTCAGGGTTTTACAGAAATCTTCAGAGATGGAAGAATTCCAGAAAATAAATTTTGAATGAAAGAAGAGAACAGAGATTGCATGTGCATAAGGGAAGGGAATTGGGAATGAGGGAGAAAGAGAGTAAGAGCAAGAATGAAACTGAAGGCGTGCAAAGAGAAGTAGAAAAGGGGGAAGAATTAAAACAGTTTTAGAGAGGGGAAATGAATAAACAAGAGAGACTGGGAAAGACAAAGGAAGAAGAGAAGAGGAAAACAGTGAAAGAAAGAGGAAGAGTAACCAGAAGAATGGAAAGAACTGAAGAAAGAAAGACTCCTTTACACATATACTGAAAAATTATGTATATACTGGAACAGGGAAAAATATGAGAAAGATAACAAAGAGAAAGAACACTTCCGAGTGAAAGAAAGGAAAGGAGAGAAAACTAAAATTCAACTGAAGATGAACTTTCATGACAAAATATTACCATGAATCTGCGCATTTTTTGGTTCCGGAAATGGACATAAGAGTTTCCAATGAAATCAAATGAAATTCAAATGTAATCAAATAACTAAAACTTCTTAAAGCTAATGCAGTTATTCATCAAGCTGTGTCTCATGTAGCACAATGCATATATGAAATAAACTGATTCTCAGTATTGCATCTCAGGAGTCAAAAAATTGCCTGGATGGCAAAGAGAAAATATTTCCTGTCATACTACTCATCCCTACTACTAGCCTCTAACAGAGATTCCCCCTCATGTCAAATGCTGTTTGTTTTCTGATTCTTCTCGTTTGTCCTAATTCTTAAAAAAATCCATGGAATTACTATTTTACAAGTATAATATAGAGGAAAGCAAGCTCTTAAATAACTTAGTACTTATATGCCCATACACTCCAACTTCTCATTTGCCCCTTCTGCCCAATCAGATGCAAGGCTATGACCATGGCTCTGCTCTTTAGTGAATCAAACTCTTGTCTAAGCTAGACATTATATCTCCAAATTAAACCAAAAAAAAAAAAAAAGAAGAAACTGTGAAGAAAAGTGAAAAAAGGTCTGGAGATAAAGACACTGTAAAGCAGAATTTGAAAATTTTTTCTGTTTCTGGAAAAAAAAAAGTCAAAAGTAACATATTCTTGTGGAAATAAAATTTAACTTCTGGAACAGGATTCCAATGAACATTAGAAAAAGGTATGTGTGACTCAATTTATTGAGTATAAATTTCATCATAATTTTTTCTTAAATGCTTTCGATGGTAAATGGTTATTTGAAACACAATGTCTCCAACAACTGGAGAAAGGCAAATGTTGCATTCATCTTCCAAGAAGTCCAAATGAATAAACCAGAAAGTTACAGGTTGGACAATTTCATATTGGTCCTGGAGAAAGTTATGAAACAAATATTCTTGAGTAGTATTTATGGGCACATGAAGAAGGTGAGTGGAAACAGACAGCATTGATTTGCCAAGGGTGAATTGTGCCTAACTAACCTGATTTCATTCTGTGATGAAAGGGCTGGATTTGTGGACAAGAGGAGAACAATTTTCCCAGACTGTAGCAAGCCTTTCAACACTGTCTGCAACAATATTCTTCTAGGATCCAAGCTAGGATGTTAAAGTCTGGGTGTGGGAACAGTAACCAGATGAAAAAATGGCTGGCCAGTCAGTCTCAGAGTATCATGGTCAATGGGTCATACTTTTCCTGGAGGTAAGAAGAGGGGTACTGCATGGTCTGTCTGGGCATCTGTCCTGCTCAACATCTACGTCAATGACCTCGAGAAAGGGATGGAGGGCACGTGCACCAAGTCTGCAGATGACATCAGGTTGGGGGGGACCAGTGGACAGTATTGGGGCTAATGACACAGACACAGTAAAGGTTAAAAGCTAATATAGAATATCGAAAAATGTGAATACTATACTTGAGATGCCAGATCCCAGCATCTCTTGACTTTTCTATAAAGTATTTCATGGTTCATAACCTGTTTCATAATTTTTCCTTCATAAATTTTTCTGTGAAGTGTTTACATATTGTAAGCAGAATCCCCATTTAGAAGTCTTATAAGGTAATGATCCTTCAGTAAAGACCTTGATGTGTTAGCAATATATTTCACATCAGCCCATTCTGAAATTCTAGCTGATCAGTGTGGCTTTCAATATTTTATTTATTCACAATTAAATCTTTGTCTGAATTAGCTGGGTTATCCCTTTGCTTCAGTTGATTAGTCAGATTTATACAAGAGTTGAAAAAACAATTTTTGTAATTCAGACATGTCAGCTTATCAGAACCCAAATCAAGGTGTATCTTTTAAAGCTCATCTTGCAGTAGGAAGCCTTCTGTGAATAGAAGGACTGCATGCTGTTTATTTGTTCTCCATTTCTCCCCAGAGTTATGGTAATATACAATTGTGTTAAGTGACAAAATGCCTTTCCTCTTTTGTTCTTACTCAATCATAGAATCATAGAATCACAGAATGGTTTGGTTTGGAAGGAACCTCAAAGATCATCCAGTTCCACCCCCCCTGCCATGGCAGGGACACCTCCCACTAGACCAGGTTGCTCAAGTCTCCATCAAATATTTTATTATGTTTCCCTACTTCCATGTTTTCTTTTCTTAAAAATAAATAATCTCTCAAGTCTCATAGTGAGTCCAGGAGTTTTAAAGATTTCAAATTAAATGTGTTTATTTCGTTGGTACTGTATCCAAATTCAGAATGACCAAGAAGTTAATTCAAAATACAATCCCTTACCATCAAAGGAAAATAAAGCAATAACACCATTTTCTGTAGTGTATTTCAACTGTTTCTCTTCCTTTATAGCTAAAGATTAAGGAAATATTCATCTACAGAGTAAAATTCCATAATCTGTGTTCTAAGTCGAACTTTTAAGTCTGTAATACTAGATCAGAAGTTGGATGGTGAGTTGATTGAAATCATAGAACCACAGAATGGTTTGGGTTGGAAGCGACCTTAAAGACCATCTAGTTCCAACTCCGTCCACTAGACCAGGTTGCTCAAAGCCTTATCCAACCTGGCCTTGAACACTGACAGGCATGAGCCATCTACAACTTCTCTGGGAAATCCGTTCTAGTGTCTCACCAGCCTCACAGTAAAGAATTTCTTCCTAAGATCTAATTTAAATCTACCCTCTTTCAGTTTGAAACTGTTACCCCTCATCCTATCACTACAATCCCTGATCAAGAGTCCCTGCCCATGTTTCCTGTTGGCCCCCTTGAAGTACTGGAAGGCTGCTTTAAGGTCTCCCCAGAGCCTTCTGTTCTCCCAGCTGAACAACTCCAACTCTCTCAGCCTGCCCTCATAGGGGAGGTGCTCCAGCCACCTGATCATCTTTGTGGCCCTCCTCTGGACACCTTCCAACAGGTCCATGTCTTTCTTACACTGGTGGGCCCCAGAGCTGAACACAGTACTGCAGGTGGTGTCTCAGGAGAGTGGAGTAGAGGGGGAGAATCACCATCTTTGACCTGCTTGTCACACTTCTTTTGATGCGATTGCTCTTCCCTTATCCACCATCGTTATAACCCTGCCATAGAAGGCCACCAAATTTGTCAGGCACCATTTGCCCTTAGTGAAGCCATGTTGGCTGTCACCAATCACCTCCTTATTTTCCATGTGCCCTAGCATAGTTTCCAGGAGGATTCGCTTTGTGATCTTGCTGGGCACAGAGGTGAGGCTGATGATGGGCCTGTAGTTCCCCACGTGTTAGTATTTCCCCTTTTTAAATGTAGGGGTTATGTTTCTTCTTTTCCAGTCAGTGGAACTTGGCTGGACTTCCATGACTTTTCAAATGTGATGGATAGTAGCTTAGCAACAGTTCTCTCAGGACCAGTGGGTGCATCTCGTCAGGTCCCATGGACTTGTGCATCTTCAGGCTGCTTAGATGGTCTTGAACCTGATCTCCTGCAGTGGTTGGTTCTTCATTCTGTCAGTCCCTGCCTCTGCCTTCTGCGTCTATGAATGAAATAACGCCCTGTTTTTCACATATGTACAGAAATGATAGCCTAAAAACTTTCATTCTGTCCTTAACCCCTGAAACCAACTATTGTGCCTGGAGGGCTGAAACCTAGTTTCAAATGAATCAATTAGAAAATGACTAGCACCTCAAACTCCCAGTGCCTTCCGTGAGAGCATGATTTTACCTTGAAGTGAATATCTATGTAAATATCCTTATTCCTATCCAGTTACTGTGTTTATATTAAAAAAACCTCAGTCTAGTTATATACTGCCAAAGAAGAGAGAGTATTGGATTACTGAAAACAATTGTTTAACTTCACTTTGTTAATTTTCATAATAGTTGAGTCAGTGAAAGCAGAACATATTTTCTAGAACTCTTTGGGGAATTAAATACAATAGTTTGAGACCTTAAAAAGTATCTATTCACCTCATTGTTAAGCTTTAATATTTCTGTTTCATATGATAATAGTAAAAATTTAGTGGCATTGTTATTTACACACTAGGATTGTTGCACACAGTAGTTCACAAGTAATGACAGAGTTTTGACTTGGGAAATTTATAGTGTAAATTAAAAGTAAAAATGCAGGTGTACCCATGCTCACTTTATTCTGCTATCACCAACTCTGATGATAAAATTTCCTGCTGACTTAGTAAAAGTGCAACCTGAATGTATGCTTCTCATGGACTCAATATCAATATCTCTTAATTCTTGAAAAAAAAAAAAAACCAACAAAAAATGTAAAGGAAGACTGAAGGAAAAATTATATTGCAAAGTATATCTTCTGTTATTTTTGGGTTAATAGGGTATCTGTAAGTTTGTGACGGAAGAGTGAGTGATGGAAGACCAACCACAAAGATTTGTGAAGAGGAAGCAAAGCTGAACATCATCTGAATTGCAAAAAAATAGTCCACATTTAGATGCCAGATGGAGAAAAGGAAAGATGAGACTGAAGGAGGGCTTAGCAAGCACGATTTGGGGCACAAATTGACAAGCTGTGGCAAGCTAGAGACAGAAAAGTTAACACACACGTTTTTCAAAGAACACATTCTACTAGAGGTTGAAGAACTGTAGCAATGATGAACACCTAACAAATTAATGTAAGGCAACAACAAAGAACAGTACTTTTTCTCTCCTAATGTTTGTAATTTGCATAAGAGGGTTGATGAGTGTGAAATTGCAACGAAACTGGTTCTTTCATCAAGCACGAGTCATCCTGTCAATGCTTTCTTCACTGTGTCTTCCAATTCTGATACCAATAAAGATCTGGGAAATGCTGAACTGCTATGTGAAATACTGTGTTCCTAATATTTACCTCTGAATGGATGTATCAGTAATACCACAATGTTTACCTTGCAAAAGCTATCTTTTGTGAAATTCAAAGCCCAGACCTTGTAAATACAAAAACCCCATTTTGATCTGAACCTCTCTGATGGGCTTAGCTAATGAAACCTTGTGAAATACCATGAGGATTCCTGCACTATTGAAATTCTTCCCAAGTGGACGTGGAAATAACACCATTATTCAGCTGAAGTTAGGTTGCATAAATCCTGTTAATTAGGGCAAAATGTATGCAGCTATCATCTTGGTTGGAAAGTAAAGGGAGTCTTTGAAACTACTTTTCTAGCCTGAATTTTGTAGTGTTTCGAGTTTCATATTATAGTACTTTTCCATATCACCCTCTCTACCACACTTTTATTTCAAATGGTTGAGGTACAGCATGCTTGAAAAACAGTCATTTTCTGTAGAGTTCTCCACTGCTCTTAGCTTCCATATTGTCATCTTGTTCTTCAGGTTCCTAGATGGTAAAATGAGAGATGTTGAAACACTGTATGAAAAGCCTTTCTATGCTCCATTCAGTCAAGCAAGAGAGTGAAGAAAAAAAGAATTAAACAGTCTGTGGGGTTTTTTTTTTTTGCTAAAAGAACAGTATTAAGTTGCTACATCTGATCTGAGAAACAAAGAAATCCTATTTGAATAATATGGATAAATTAATTTATTACTTGCTTGAAATGACCTGAAGAAATTAATGAGTTTAGAAATTGAAATTTCATAAATTAACTTTTGGATTTATTGCTAAATCTAATCAGAGATGTTCCTGATTTATATAAACATACTTTCTTACAAATGGCTATTTATAGAAATCAGAAAACTCAGATGAATTAATCTGAGTAAAAGTTTCCTTTACCAATCAACATTTACTGACATACATTATTATGTTATGCAAATTTCAACTCAGTTTTAAGAAGGAACTGACACTTTCATAATAAAGAAATGTGCAAACTGCCTATGTATTCACATTTCAATACTACAATGATTTCTATTGCTGTAGTGCATTAATAATCATCTCTCACAACATTCCCAGAAGCAGGTAATATAAGTATGAATATCCCTAGTGTTCAAAGGAAAAGTTGCATAGTCTTCTATCAAAATTTGTATTATAAGGTATCATTTGTTGAGGGGTGAAAGTAGAATTGAATATTTTATCGCAGCAATCATTTTAAATATTTTTTAGAAACATGAAAATCTGCTGCAGTAATTCTCACTTTAAGATGTAGCTGCTTTATTCATAAAACAGCCCAGAGAGTAAAAATGATTTGTTAGCTACCTGAAGGCTCAACACTTTGTTGCAGAATGACTTTTTTTTTTTTTGTAATCGCAAAATAAATCCATTTGTAAATCTTTGCATCCGTATTTTTATGTGTTAACTGAAAAATGCCCTCATTATCAATTGCACTCTAGTATGAAATCAAAGCAATTTACAAAAAATTCTGCAATTCAATGAGATCACCAACATTTGGCATTTAGTCCTAATGTTTTTTTCTCTATAACTGCCTGTTTGCCTCACAAATACACCAAGGCATTTGCAACTGCAATCCTTTTTTCTTTTGAAAAAGCTGCACAGATTTTTCAGTACTTGTAGACATAGAAGGCCAGTCCTTTTTACTGTTTATTGAAATTCTTACTTTTTTCTAGACGCAAAGGTAACTACTACTCAGGGTAAATTTACCTATAATGAGCTTCCTCATCTCTGAATCACTAGACTCAACCAACATGCTGCTTGCTTTGCAACAAACGATTCTGTGTTTTAGGCAACGGGGAAACTCATGAACTATCTTTTGCCATTCTACTAAATATGTAGGACAGACTTTCAAGGTGTCCTGATTAAGAAAACTGTTCAAAAGACAATAAATATACATTTAAAAAAAAATTATCCGTTCTGGAAAGAAATAAAGCTGAAGCACGACTTTTGCTCTTGTTATTTGAACTGAAAGAAAAACAAGTAAACAAATCAAACAGAAAATCACCCCTTTTCTGACAACAATCAACTTGCATTCCATTGTGGAGTTCCTGCTCCTCCTTGAGAAACGCAATTAAATACGCAATGCACGTGTGCTACCTTGATTATGCTCTGTCCCATGCCCTTTGCATACAAGAGCTTTAACTACAAGAAGAAACAAATTGAAATCCAGAAATAAAACTCTGATATTGATATATAAGATATTCTGGCTTTCACTGAATCACTGTTTGCAAGAAAAATGACGTAGGTTTTGACACCACAAGCAATAATTGCCTATCCCTAGTAGTTCTACAACTGCATCTATTGGTGCTACCAGTGCTGTATGCCCTTGGATAGAATGGCTGCCACAATTCCCAGCTGTATGAGAAATAGTTAATGTCCTTTTAAACAGTTTAGAACCCTCTGTTAGAAGGCTAGATTTAGCTGTTTTAGGAAGCATATGTCACTAGGCAACTTACATGTAGCATGTAGCTGGTAATGCTGAATGAAGCCTGAATCCATCTGTTTCAGTACAACTGTTTTCACACTCTATCCTATGCACACAGCCAGAGACTTAAGTATGGTCTTCAACCTGGAACTTGGGTTTCCTTTGTTCTTCCAACACACAACTCTCATAACAAATTTGTTGTGTTATTAATTCCACATTCTCCTTCTGTAAATATTTGTGAAAGACGATGAGCATCAATGGGAAATTGGGAGAGGTTTTTCCACTAAATGGTGACTCACTAGCTGTAGAGTTCTAAGCACCAAGATTTTGTGGAAAAACCTGTTCTGAATTGTGCTTGGAACTGCATATTACTTTCTCAGCCCTTACTGTAGAATGCATGGAGGTGATTCATATTTAGCTAATGGGATAGCTTATAGTTGAATACTATACATCACACTTTAGCTTATGTAAGGCTCAAATAACCTCTTTGTGCTGTAAGGTGATAATACTGCTAATACTCCTAAATTACCAAAAGCTGTAAGGCCACACACACTTATTTACATAAAAAGAGCATTTCTACTCTAATGAGAATATTAATTACATATGTTAATACAGTTAAAGATAATTAACAACGTGCCATTTCATATAGCTAACCAGCTAGAGGTGATTCAGACTGCTCTCTCCTATGTGCCAAATGCTATGTCAGATAATGACAGAGTATTGAATGTTACTGGTGTTTTATTTCATAAACAAAGATAAGCAATCAAAACAATGAAAATGTGGAGCTTTGCAAACTTTGCTCTTGTAGACCACAATAAAAGCAAATCCAAAGTATGTCTTGGTACCAAAGACTGTAATATACACTTTTCCACACAGTTTTGTCATGTGTGGTAAGGTTGGGCTGAGAGCCAAAGTGAGCTCTTGCATATTCACATGATTTTTGCTGCAGGAAGGCTGAACATAGAATGTAACTTTCACAAGCACCTACTTGTATCATGAACTAAGACTAATTTTCGCTGGCCTGTGTTACAAGAGTGTCATTAGAAGTTGCATGGATCAACAGCTTGTCCTGTATTAAGCAATCAGCCTTCTCACAAGCGCTTCCTCCAAGCGCAACTTGCTATCCTGCAAAGTAGAGTACATTTACCTGACTTCTCAGGTTAATCATAATTTGTTGTATAATTCTAACTCTAACTGCACAGTTAATCAATAATTTTTCCACGTATTGTGGATGAACATCTAAACAGTAGCTGAAATCCATTTAACTGATTCTATCACTTCCAAATGTTGTCTGATCTTACCTTAAACAGTCTTAGATAAAGATATTTTAAAAATAAAACATTTCAGTCCTAAGCTATCTGAAAACACTTATACTCAGATTTGATTATAAAGTCTTAAGAAACTTTTTTGCAGCTAAGTACGTTCTGAACAGCACAAAGGCTGATTAGTTGCGTCCTGGTTTGGCTGGGATAAAAACATAGGCCAGCGATTAGCAGTTTCAAGCCAGCCAGGGCAGCTGACCTGAGTTAACTACAGGTGTAGCCCATCCCATAATATCATGGTCATTATAAAGGGAGGAGGTTTGATGAGGAGAGGGAGCTCCTGTGGGATTCCTCTGGCTTCTTCTCTGGCTCTTGCTGAGGACTACTCTGTAGTAGATTCTGACAACAGCATCTTCATTTATCTAAGTATTTTTCTGTTTGTACTGGTGATGACTACATTAAATCTGTTGTGATTTTTACCTGTGAGTTTTCTCTTCTTTTTCTTGATTCCCCTCCTTGGTTGGTGAGGGTTCATGGGGTGATAGAGAAACTGTTGTAGTTTAGCCCTGGGTACAGGCTAAATGTAGACAAGTGGATACCACCATTTCCTCAAAGGTAGTATATCTTCAGAGAGCATTTAGAGTGACATTTGCATATCAAGACTCACTTCCATAGTTCTGAGTTATGTCTCCCAGAACAAAAGTGTACAGCTTTGAAGTACAGCACAAGTGCTACTATTTTGTGGGATGGGGTTTCTATGGATAGAATTGGGTAAAAACCAATTATCATCTTGTTGACTGGATGACTCACTGTCATCCACAAGTTGAGATCAAACACAATGCTTTTCTGCTCTGAATTAGTTAGATCTGGAGGTAGTAACAATTATGAGGCTGGAAAGTGTTGCAAAAAAAACCCCAACAAATAAACATGTTTTAGAAAATAAAATTTTATTTTGGCCTTATGTTAGACAGAAATTAGGAATAACCACTTGGACAAGTTCATCAGGAAATCACCAACGGTAGTTTCCTCTTCTCTACCAGGAACCACTTTTAGAATTAAACGAGTCAGCTGGCCTAGCAAGCAGATGTCCAATTATGTCATGGAACAGAGGTCACAGCATCTCTTCTTAGGCAAAACTTGTGCAATATTCAAAATGCAGAACAGTGCTAATGTGAAGCTTACACTTAGCATCTTTTTAGGAACGCACTTTAAAAAGTAGCTGTGAAAATGAGAATATTAAATAGTATTATTTCTAGGGACAAATGCAATTCACCAAACATTCAGCAAACGTTTTAAATCTGCCAACTAGTCTACTCGGAGGGGGATCTCTCTTTACTTGAGAGTGTATCCCTAGGTGGTGAGTAAAGAGAGATGCTTGGCTTGCTATTGTATTCCTAAACACATTGGATAACTATGCCCACCAGCCTACTTGGACACAGCAGTGGGTTTGACCATCTGCTCCCAAATATGACTACAACTCTGCAGCTCCTCAATTTTGGCATTAGAATTCATGAGAAAAAGCAAAGGTACTAAGAAACACTGGGTTCAGACAGGTGCCTTGGAATTTTACCCTTGGTAACATGTGTTGTTGTAACAGTGATATGCATTCATTTCCACAGTGCTCTGAAAGTGCACAATTTCTGTTGGCGTGGGACAGCAGAAGGTTGTCACTTCTGGTTAGTATTGCTTTCTGTAGAAATTACTGTGCATACACTGTGTACTCTAGACCAAAAGATAGCTGAAAAACTCTGCTTAACACAAAATAAATATATCCCGCTGCATGATGCTGCAAATCACGGAAAGGTTTGCGAAGGACTCAAATGTTCATTGCTCTGAGAGGATACAAGGCACAGCTATGACCCCTCTTTCATTCATTTAGTTCATCAAGAATGATTCACAAATGTTTTGTAAAACAGTGGATAGACACCGTATCTATGAAGCAGTCATACAAAAATGGTACAATGGTCAACCATTGTTCCCTTTTCCTTCCTTCAAGAACCATCCTGGAGAACTCTTTTGCTTTTTGAACCTTCTAGTAGGCATTCTCTTGCCCTCTGAAAATGGAGCAGGGTAGTATTCTTAAAATTGACTTTATAAGCCATTTCTCAAAATAAGAAAAACAATGCCCAATGTTACGAGGAAGGAAGTCTTCTTTAATAAAGGAGGGAAAGAAAGATCTGTTATGGCTGTTTCTACGCTTAGGTTTTACCTCTCCTTAGATGACTGAAAGTGCTCTGGTCCTAGTGATCAGAGACATATCATGTGGCCTATTTGGGAAACTTCTTTCTGATTTTCTACCAGTTTCTTGTGGAGTAAGTTTAATTCTACTCTAGAAAATAAGGTAAAAGCCAAATTTGAAACATCTTGGCCCAGATTTCCTAAATGTAAAAAAACCTTAGACACTCTAGATGCTTATCTGGAAAGCTTAACTTCAAGAATACATATTTTAGAAACTCTGAACGTGATATCTCTGTGTAAAGACATAAATGTAGTCAGTCCTAATTGTTTTTTTACTGATTGTTGCCATGGTCAGGGAGCAAAGATATCTCAATTTTCTCAGAAGAAAAAGAATTGAAAATCGAAAGACCAGGAAACTAGATAGCTGACTAGAAAAACCTGGAGCATGAGAAGAAAGTGTTTCCAGCTCTGATGATTTTGTTACCACCTCTATATCTAAAGTAAGAAATAGGGAAAGGAAATTCAGTTGCTAAATTTGGGCTTCTCTAGTGGTATAAAAGGTGAGCAAATGGATGAAATTAAGGAAATGGGATACAGAGAATGAAAGTGAGATGTCACACTAACCACTCCAAACATTTGTCTGTAGCCTGTAACACTGCAATGAGTGAAACCACGTGGAATACTGAATATCTCAATGACCTCAGCAAACTATGTCTTTAACCTCTCCACCCCAACCCCATTTTGTGTCCATTTTATCTTGGAAACTTACTGAATTTGCTTTCTAATATTCCTTTAAGGATCTCCTGTGACTAAGTCAACATATATTTTTGGAAAATTTGAATAAAAGTCTTATTTTAAACAAAGAATATTTTAATTCTGTTAACACATACATGTATATGGAGTTCAGCCAGACGGCATGAAACAAAGAATAACAACCCTGCCATTCAGATCCCATACCAAAGAAAATTTTCTTGCTTCATCTTTTTTTCCATCTGACTCAAAGTGCAGAATCAGTTCCTATCAAAATATACTGAAATAATACAATGCAGAGGAAATCTCATTCGAATAGGTTCCTCAGTAGTGATTGCCAGGAGCTTGATGCTGACCTGGGGACCTGGCCTCCTAGCTGGGACTTGGATCTGCCTCATCACTGTGGAAGTGCCTGGTGGTTGCTGGGCTCCCAGTGACCCTGTCCACTGTCAGAGACCTGCTGGGCTGGACTTGGGCAGGCACAGGGGCACTCTGCTGTCTACCCTACCTCTCATCTCACCTTCCTTTGCAGTGCTGTGCCTACCCTTGCTGCCTGCTGGAAATAATATGGGTAAAACAACAACCTTCCAGGTGCTATGATGTCTGAAGTGTTTCTGTTTGAAGAAGGCTTAGGAAGAAATAACTAAAAGTAGATGATATTCTTGAAAGCAGAAAGTTTTTGTTGGCAGTTATGCAGAAACACATCTGGAAAGGTATGATTAACTGTGTTACTTTACATGAAACCCAGGAAGGGGAACTGAAGTGAAGATTCTAGACATTCATGTCACTATATGGCAAGAACTGAACAAAGTTGTTAAGGAGGACAGAAGATAACACCAGAGGCAGCAAAAGAGAACATTAGAATTGATGTTAACAAAGAAATAGGGAGCTCGAGCAGAGGAAATAATTTTCCTTGTCATCAGCAGAATAGAAATTGTTACACTCCAGTTTTTCTGTGTGAACAGAAGGCAAATGCTGGGGAGATGCTGGGAGGATGTAAAACTCTAAGCTGTGTAATACTATACCCTTTTCCTTTTTAGGAAAATACACCAATGAGAAAATGGTGCACCACATTCAATTAGAAAATGGTTGAGGATCTAGAATATTTTACAGTCTGATTTAATGTATTTCATTTTATGCATTTGGTCTCATTTCATCCTTTTTTTTAAAAAAGAATATTTATTCTTTAGTTTTTAAGCACTGTGTTCTTTCTAGTTTAGCAATGAGTCATTCCAGGCTGGCTAGCTTATTTTGTTAGCTTGCATAGGCTGTATATTTAATACAACATTTCAAGGGATAAGAAACTTCCCATTATTGTTCCCTAAAGGAATTGGATTAATTAATCTTCCTGCCTAAATTCCCCTGAAATAACGAGTGAGCCACTTGTTACGATGTTGGATCTCAAATGAAACAGAGAACAGATTTTGGAAAAGAAAGCATTCTGCAAGCCTATCTAAGAATTTCAGTGCAGAGCTCTCTGCCAGCTCAGTGGGCTGCCCTGAAGATTGACATGCTGCCTCAGTCTTTCAGGGGAGTGTGGTCTGTGGCCAGATCTCAGAATGCCCATATGCCGTATTTTCTCAAGAAGGCCTTAGGAGGCTGTCCTAAACTTATTTCCTCTCTTTCATTTGCTGGGAGCTTATGAGAACAGCTATTAAAACCTCTCACAATGGAGCAGACATGTGACATTCTTCCACAGATTTCCTGGTTTGGAATGCTGAATTCTTTTTCAGCATTAATTTTCTCTCTTAGGCTGACAAGCAGGATCTATTTGCTTTTCTCAGTGTCATCACTGTCCCTTGTGAGTCCTTTGATATTGAGATAGCTACCTATGGGAATAAAGTATTCCTTTTCTGTATGAATTTGTACTTAAAATCACCCACTGGATGCGTATCCTCACAAGAATATGCAGAATCCTCTGTCTTACCTTCTGTCTATTCTAAAAGTCTAAACTTTGTGTTGGTATGGAATCACACCTCTTGTAAATTTACCTGTTGTTCAGGATATGCATAAAGAAACTAGAGATCTCTCTTCTCTTGGTTTCATGCCTTCAGTTAAATAATATATTACATTAAAAGCTCTCTTTTCTCTTTTGTCTTGATAGAGGTACTCAGGAGTGTTTTTGTCTTGGATATGGGACATAGTTAATATAATTATTTTTATTTTTCTTGTATTTTTTGTGTGTTATTTTAAACAACATGCCTGTAACTGCTATGTGCAAAGCAATGGAGAATAAGACTCCCAGGATTTTCAGGTTTCCCATAAGTTATAGAAGAGAGCTATGATTTCATTGTCAAAAATGTGAGACTATCAGGATTTACAATCCTGATATGGGTTGCATTTTGACAATGACTATAGAAAGCATTTTTTCATCAGGTGCGCCTCACAAATATGTGTTTTATGAGTATCTATTGTCAAACAAGAATGAAAGCCATCTGAAGTATTACTACTCTGAAACCTGTGCTCCCGGAATATTAACATACTTATGCTATTAATTTTGTATACGTTAAAAAAGTCATGTATTGAAGTCTTATTGCTGGAAAACCAATGGAGCCAGTAATATAAAAAACTGCAGAAGAAAGCATTTTCTTCTAATCCTTTACAACTTCCTTTTGGCTGGTTTCACACTACTTTACTCCTCTTAGGAAGAATCCTATGTGAGAGCAACTTCTGCTAGCAAAGTGAAAACTCTCCTTTAATGATACGTTAGATTACAGTAGATAAAATGTGACTGAAATTGTTGTTCTTAATAATTTCTAACAGTAAAGTAAAAATGTAATTGTGTCATATTTTATTCTTAGCTTACTGATTTTTTTTTCTGGCCAATCTGTCAGTAACATCTATAGTCTTTTCTGGCTTTCACAATGTCATAAAAGAATATCAGTCAGGACAGATCATAATTTCCCTTGACACAAAACAAGAAAAATTAATTATATGTAAGTGGGCCGTATTTCCAAGAAATCTTACCACCTAATTCATTGCTCCTTGAAGATAATAAAGCAGTTCTTTTCCAAAAAATTGTGCAAGCAGCAGTACTGACAAGCTATGATAAGCTTTATTTCCCACACTGGGACAAGAAAGTCCTAACATGACTCTATTCTATCTTCTGGTACAAAGATGCTGCAAAAGTATTTCAGCATTTAGGCCAACTTATTCTAAAATAAGAGTTATACCAGACAGAACTTGAGTAAGGCAAGTATCAGTATGAATAAAACCAATCTGAGACCCTTCCTGGATTTAGTATTGAGCAGAGGCCTACCATATCTCACTGCATTGTGCAGAAGCTAGATTAATTTTTCTCAGCTTTCCTTCACCTTAGTGGAATTTTCTGCTCAGTGTTATGGCCAGAATTGATTTTCTTCCCAAAACCAGAATATTTAAAACAGTCAGGTCATAAATGAAAATCTGTCCCAGAGTCTTATGGTATGTCTGCTTGGCATATATTTCTGACAATGAACTAACAATGGTGATGATTACAGACAAACAAATAATGGTTTTCTTGGTCTAGAGGCAATTATGTTTTATTTCTTACAGTCATTTTATGCATAGTGCATTTTTTTTTCACAAGCTATATTATTTTAAAATGATTTCGTGTTCAGAATTTCCTTTAATTTTCATACAATCAAAAAGAATATTCAAAGAGTTTGAAGCATTTTGGGGTTTGGGACTATTTTTAAATTTCTTCCAAGTACAAAAAAATCCAGCAGAATGTACTTTAATTCAGATTTGTTTTTTAACACTGTCACAATTTTATCTGTTGTTGAATAAGATGTTAGTATCAGTAATTTTGTCTAAATATACTTTTAACCTAGGGAACTAAAGCATATGACTAAACAATAGGGGAGATGAGAACATATAAAATTATGTTTCTACTTCTCTCTGGTTCTCCAGCAAATGGAGAAGCTGGTATGCACTTAAGGTAAATCCAAATACAGTCATCTAATACTAATTTAATCGCATTTTCTCCCAGAACAAATGACTGATTAAACAGGGTATTAAGTATTCATTTTTCAGCTGTCCGCAGCTAGCTTCTAACACCAAATGCCTTTATTGTTGAGGGTTGTTTGTGAGGCTTTGAAAATCCGAAGGTTAAAAACACACACTTGGACAAAGCATCTCATTCAGGAGTGAAATTCTAATGAAAATTCTGTGCTGACACACTAAAAAAATACAGAGTTCCCCTGAGTACATTTTCTGAGGTATCAAGATAGTGGAATATATACACTGAAATAAATAAACTCTATGCTGTACAACTGTCTGACAGATTTGAGAAGAGTGGGTCAATGACGCCCAGATGGTCTTTTGCATTTCCTATTTCTCCAGTACATGAGATTTATTTGCAAAAGAGATAAAGAGCTACACATATGCAATCAATATACTTACACAAGGGAAGAGGCTTAGTGACATTTACAAAATGTTCTGTCCTGAGTGAGAATAAAACCATGGGAGAATACTTTTCTTAATACTGAACTATTTGCTTCCAAACCCATACTTAACATAGCTAACAGTCGTTTCTATTTAAATCACACTATGTGGAGCCTAGCTGTTAATGTTCTTGTATGGGAATACAAAAATTTTACTATAATTTTATGAACCAAGGTGTATCACATATTAAATATAAAACAATAAAAAATTCTATGGATACAAATATGCAAATGCCAGGTTTAGGTACTCCCATGCTTGAGCTGTTCTGGTACTGACCAGCTAGCTGAACATAGATGTAATAAATGTAACACTGCTGCCAAGAGGTCTGTGCCTTGCTCATGACCTGAATACACTGCTGAATTTTAACACTGAAAGTCAAGATATGTTTGCAATTAATATCTTTTCACTTTCTTTTCCAAACTTCAGTCTGTTTGCTTTAGTATAAATATCAGTATTTGTTTAATACCAGAAATAACTGGGCAAAACAAAGAACGAAATATTCACATGGCTTTTTCTCCTTGCTTTTATACATTACAATATAGCTGATGTTATATAAGAAAAATTGTAATAATAATATTCCTCCTTTAGCAGAATGAAATATGGAATAAGCACAATCCTTGTAGCATCCTTGTAACAGATAACAGTCTTGTAGCTTAAATCCCACATCTTGTTTTGCTCTGAATTCCCTCATGCCCCACCTCCCCTATTCTGTGTTGCTGACCCTAATTTCAGGTGAAATTCAGAGTTCTCCTAACTACCTTCCTGCAAAGGCAACACCGGTATTAGTCACATGTTACATACCTGGCACTGATCTTTCTTGGCATGAGATATGGTTAACATTGTACCTGTTAGAGAGATGCTTACACTGATCTTTGTGAGTTTATTTCCTTCAGCTGACATCATATTCCTATACACCTTCCCCAGTTTAGCTGCAGGTAATGTTTGGACTACTAGTTTCCCTGCCATAGCAGTATTAGATGACTATTCTTGGAAATTGGTCACTTTTTCCCTTATATTTACTGACTTTAAGCAGTCTGACTGGTATTTCATCTTATATGTATTGCTGCTGTAACATAACCAGGTTTTCTACAGCATGTCATTACTGTTCAAGACAAAGGAAGTGAAAATACAAACTAAAGGCTCAATTTTGTAAGCATTTACTACTATAAGGAGACATGTTGAAATCAACAAAGCTTACTCATGTTGAGAAGTGTTATGACCACTGGCCAAGGTCTGCAGGGTAGTACTCTAAGGTGTATAGAATATCGTCCTGCTTAAATTCCAAAGATTTAGTGTATAATGAATGTTTACAACAGGAAAAAGCTTGCAGAGTGAGGAATATTTTGATCCTCATCAAACTTCAGTGAAAGTAAGGGCACTAGATAGATACTAGAAAGTTTGTTATACTGTAGATAAAAATGTCAGAACATTAATATCTGTACATTTTTAAATGATATGCAACAGCTAAATCATGTCACACATAATGATTTCAGACAATAAACTGGGAGATCAGTGGAAGAAAAGGTTGAGTGTTCAGTTAGAGATGTTAGATTTTTAAGCAAAATCAAATTATATTGCACATGTACTCTATATCTTTTAAACACTAAGTATTGTGTTTGCATGGTGAGATTTTGGGAACAGGGGAGCTATAGGGGTGGCTTCTCTGAGAAGCTGCTAGAAGCTTCCTCCATGTCCGATAGAAGCAGTGCCAGCCGGCTCCAAGATGGACCTGACAGTGGCCAAGGCCGAGCCCATCAGTGATGGTACTAGTGCCTCTGTGATAAAATTAAGAAGCTGAAAAAAGTTGCTGCACAGCAGCAACTGCAGCTATGAGAAAGGAGTGAGAATATGTGAAAGAACCAGCTCTGCAGACATGAAGGTCAGTGAAGAAGGAGGGGGAGGAGATGCTCCAGGCAACGGAGCAGAGATTCCCCTCAGCCCACGGTGAAGGCCACGATGGGACAGGCTGTACTCCTGTAGCCCATGAAGGTTAACAGTGGAGCAGATATCCAGCTGCAGCCCATGGAGGACTCCACACCAGAGCAGGTGGATGCCTGGAGGAGTCTGTGACCCTGTGGGAAGCCTGTGCTCGAGCAGGCTCCTGGCAAGACCTATGAACCCATGGAGAGAGGAGCCCACACTGGAACAGTCTGTTCCTGAAGGACTGCATGCCAAGGATAGGACCGTGCTGGAGCAGTTCATGAAGAACTGTGGCCTGTGGGAAGGACTGACATTGGAGAAGTTTGTGAACTGTCTCCCATGGTAGGGACCACACACTGGAGCAGGTGAAGAGTGTGAGGAGGAAGGAGCAGCAGAAACAATGTGTGCTGAACTGACCACTAACCCCCATTGCCCATGCCCCTGCACCACTGCGGGGGAGGAGGTAGAAAACATCAGGAGTAAAGTTAAGCTTACGAAGAAGAGAGGGGCGGAGGGAAGGTGTTTTTAAGATTTTTTTTTATTTTTCATTATCGTTCTCTGATTTAATTGGCAAATAAATTAAGTTAATTTCCTCAAGTCGAGTCTGTTTTGGCTGTGATGGTAATTGCTGAGTGATGTCCCTGTCTTTACATTGGCTGGCAAGCCTTTCATTACATCTTCTCTCCCCTGCCCAGCTGAGGAGGGGATTGATAGAGCAGCTTGGTGGGTACCTCGTGTCCAGCCAGGGTCAACCCACCACACATTAAAACACTCTTTCACTTGCAGGAGTGAATGATCAGCTAACAGCTAATCATCTAGACCTCTAACACGTTCTTTAAAAAGGGCCAAATACAATTTTGTAACAATAACACACTAGGTTTGTAAGCATGGCTTATCATGCATGCTTTTCTTTTTCACAGAAACAAACACAAAACTGTGAAATAAAAATAAAACAGCAGTGACCTGATAACTTTACGTACTATTGCTCTTCAACTATAGCTACAACAAGGTTAGTCTCTTTATGATGCATGAAGTTACAGACTTTTCCACTTGTCCGAGTTAAGTACTATACCACGTCAACTAAAGAGTAAAGATTACATCTCGCTTCTGGATTACTAGATTTTACATATGCCAAATATAGTTTTCCACTGTTTTCTATATGTTTAAGTTGGGTTGGATACATTCTATAAAATAAAGTCAGAAAATGAGGTGTTTTGAAGCAGCCAACACTGCCATTACAGTTACTCCGTTGTTCAAGTTACTTTCTGCATATAGCTCTGCCATAGACAGGAAGACCTCTTACGTTTCTTGGATGTTTTTTTTCAGAATCACTGAGAAGGTACATAGACTCTGCCTGTTCTGTTAGATCAAATTATCTTTCAACTGCACTGGAGACTAAAATTTCTTCCTTCCCCTCTTCTTCCAACGTATTGTTTTGTATTTTGGGTTGGATAGTGGACTCCCTTCACTACGAAAATTTGAAATGAACACAGTTCATGTTTGAATACTGCTTCTTTGCACTTTAGTACATCCTGTCTTGTTAATTTAGTTTAGGACAGTCTTCATACTTCATTTGTTACCCTACTGCAATCCACCACATACTTTTCTTCCTCCTCCTCTCTGACGATGTACTGTTAGAAAAAGCAGTACGCACAATAAAACACTTTCTGATGGCATCTGGGCATGTGGAAGAGGCCCATTTAGGACATTCAGGAAGCTTTTCTCCAGATCATTGTCTTAAAGACTGTGCCTGGACTTATGGATCTGGAGTTTCATAGGCATATCTCCTGGAACAAGGTCCAATCTGAGAACCAGTGCTGGGAATGATGCATGTTAAAACCAAAAGGTTTTGGGCCTCAGGATAGCCTCCAAACACAGAAGCCCATAGTCAGTGCTGTGGCTAGGGCATTTCACCATTACCCTGACAAGATGCTGCAACAGAGCCAGTGGCACAAGCCAAGAGTAGGGCTTTCATAGCACAAGACCTAGAGACCAGGGGAGCACAAATGCATATGTCAGTTTTTCTTGGTTGCTACTGTTGACTTTTGGAATAAGCTGTCTTCTCCTGTTTCTTCTCTTCAGACTAATTTTACTCCTTGCTTTAAAAATAGCAGCAATCAATTTCAGGGTGTGATTTGGATATCACCAAAACCAGTGCCAGTGTGGCAGCTTTTTCTTGCACCTAATGTATGACTGAGGTAATGATCTGCTGTCTTGTGCAGGGAGCTCAGGGTGGCCACTGAGGGTGGCCAAAACTTTAAGGACTGCAAAAGTACATGAGTTGGTTGGCAGCCTTTGTTGTTTTTTGTCAAAGTACTGGGCACAGGTGAACTAGCCTGGTTAAATTAACTAGATCCTAGCTGGTATTAAGGCAGACAAGACATTCAGTTTAATGATAATGGTAAGCAATAACACAAACTCTTGTTGGGCAGCAGAGAAAGGTAGAGGACAGAGCAGAATAAGACTCCAACAGAACTAAAAGCCACAAATATGTGCAAAAGGCTCCTCTGACAGCACTCCCTGTCATGGAAGACCTAGGAACAGAAAGAGGTACTTAGCCTCTGCTTGAAGAACATCTGTCCTGTGTAGGTAAGCATAAGCAGTCCTGTGTCTGGTCTCTGATGACCTGTCCCATAAAACCTCCTCTCTCCAGCCCAGGTGTGGTAAGCTCAGCAGAATAGGGGTTAGGGGCAGCTTGTATCTGTAGGTCTCTGGGGCCTTCTCACCCAGCAGTCACTGGATGAAGATGAAAACCCAAACTGTAACCACTCTGATCCCATTGTCACTACTCATGTAGAAGGATTTCCTAAAAGGAACTTTGAAAGTGGAGAAGACCAATGCACTTCTCTTGAAATCACTAATCCTGGGACCCCCACACAGTGGCCCATGACAACACTTCTGAGTCCCAGCTCTGCCATCTTCTCCACTGCTGAAGGTGCTTGCTCTCACTCTAGCAACACTTGCGGGTTCACCTTGTGCAAATCATGTCTTACAGAGAATTTCAGACTGTGCAGGAAAGCTGCAGGCCCCATTGCCTGGCTTGGCAGTAAAACAAGCTCCTCTCCCTGTGGCACGCCTAGAGTGACTGAGTACCTATTTTAATCCACACACCCATACCTGAATATTCATGGCTGTCAAGATGACACTGTAGAAGGGTAAAAGATACAAAATTACAGGACTAGTTCATCAGGTAAGTTCTTGAATATTTCATTACTCTGGTAAAAATAAGTCCCAATGAATAAATGTAGTAAACAGGAACTTCTCATAACATTCTTGGAAGTTCTTTTTAGTAACAAGTGATAGAACAAGGGGAAATGACCTTTAGCTGCACCAGGGGAGGTTCAGGCTGGATATTAGGAAGAGTTTCTTTACTGAAACGGTTGTCAGGCATTGGAACAGCCTGCCCAGGGAGGTGGTGGAGTCACCATTCCTGAAAGTGTTTAAGAGACGGGTAGATGTTGTACTTACGGACAAGGTTTAGTGGTGTTGGTAGAGCTAGAACAAAGGTTGGACTTGATAATTTTGACAATCTCTTCCAACCGAAACTGTTCTATGATTCTATCTTTCTATGATTCTTTGATTCTTTGAAGCATACTCAATATTTGAGTCCTCAAAACATGACCATTGATGCCTCACAAGCTCAGGGTGGCATAAAAAACTAGATTTTTATCTTCATTTCCTTCCATATCATAATTCCAGCTCTTTGTTCCCAAGCAAATTTTTGATAACATGTACAATAAAAGTCTGATGCCTGTGATGTTGATGCCCTATTATTTTGTAAACTAAAATCAGAATGTGTGATTTTTTGTAGCAAAATCAGGAATCCATAGATATCAGTAAACCATGAAAATATGAAGCCCCTAACCTTGGAATTTTTGGTGCTAAAAGGCAGCATTACATGAGCTTTTATATATACTGTTAATCTAGTAATTCTTTCTCGTAAGAGGATGAGTGCCCTGGGATATAAATATAGTGTATTTGTCTGTTTGACATCTCTTTTCTGCAGATACAAAAAGCCTAAAAGGTTTACGAGGAGTGTCTTTCCTTAACCACTACACCTAGGTCAGTTTAAATCTGGAAAGATGATCAGTAACAATTTTCCTGACTTCAAGTGCTGTGGAAACATACTTTAAATAGATGTATATAGAACCATACCTCTAACATGCTGACTGTTGAGGGCTTTTAAAAAATGCTCCAGTTATGTATTACCCACAAGAAATGTAAAGAAGTTAGTAATTGTTCACTAGGTAGATAAAGCATGTTTTCTAAAGGTTGCAGTTTAGTTTTGTGTATTGTAGGCAGTACTTCTTTTTCGCAGTACCTCAGAAAAATCTTCCTGTGAGCAGGAAAAGAGACTAAGAAGAATTATTTGTTTAAAAACATACATGTGCCTCAGCTGGAAAAGTGAGTTAGTAAGCCATTTAGACTATTAAATCTTGTGTGGACCTTATGTGAATGGATTTTGCAAAGTATGGTGAAATTATGGTGATTGCCTGGTTCTGAAAAATGATATGTAGCCCTAAGCCTCATACAAACTTGTGGAGAGTCACCGTATCATGGAAGCATGTAGATTCAGGCTCACTACTACTAACAGTAGTGTATAATAATAATAATAATAATAATCAGATTTAAAGATCTCCTGCCTTGGTTGGAGCAAAGGGATTCTTCTTTTATTAGTTCAGTGATAATAACTGAAAAATGACCCTGGACCTCTAAATAACAATATGCACAGAATAGGTGCACCTATGATCAAAAAGCCTTTTAAATCACTGAGACACATGGCTATTCAGATATTATGTTTCCCCTCTTTTTTTTTTTTTTCCTACAGCACACTATAATAGGTGTAACTAATATTTCATATCACTTGAAAGTTTATTTTTTAAAGGAGATTAAAATTTGTCTTTGTGTCACTTTCAACTTTAGAAATGAAAATTTAAAAAAAGAGTCAACATTGATATAAAAAATGTTGCTGACCTTTCTAGATCTTTACCATGGTATATACTGCTCTACTAAAGTTGCGTATGTCTACATGTTAGCATATGTAAATAAAAATAAACTTTTGGTATATGATGGCGACAATAGTAAGTCTGATCATACTGTTGATTTTCTGCAGCTTTATAATACAGTATGCTTCTAAAATGTCTAACTTGTATTTAGCTGTTTTCATTTCAGCTTCTGCAGGTTGCATCTGACTGTCATAATTCCAAAATACTTTAGTATAAAAAGGTTTAAATTTGCTGGTTATTGAACGGGAAATCAATGCCATTAGGCACATTTCAAAATATTCTCAAGCAATCTTCTGATATTCTAATATGGCTATATAACTGCAGACAGTTTAGAGTGAACTCAAATCAGTAGAAATATTTGTTCCCATTTCTGTGGGAGCAAAACTCTGAAATTTAAACTCAAAACTTCTTAAGATTTTGAGATGTACTTCAAAATGTCATGAAGTAAAAAAAACACTTGCAAGGCTTTTTGAAATTTATAATCTTAGTTTCTTTTATCTTCCCTTCTGATGTTGGCACATGCATGTATTCCACTACTACTACATTTAGAAAATTCCATATTTAGGTAAATGCCATAATTACTTTTATTGCTGTTGTTTTTTAATACCCATGAAAGTTAGACATATACTTAGGGTGGGGGGTGGGGTGGGGAAAGCCCTGCTTTCCACATTACTCTATGATTCCAGTATCTGACACTTTCAGAAAAGGGGTAAAGTTCTGAACGGTCTCTACTACAAACTCCCTACTGTACTGGGCCTGGTTAGGATAGAATTAATTTTCCTCAAAGCAGCTCATGTGTGTCAGAATTTCTAACCTAAACAGTACTGATAACACATTAATGTTCTAGCTTTTGCTCAACATTGTTTGCACAGCATCAGGGATTTCTGTATCTCACTCTGCCCCCACAGTGAATAGATTGGAGGTGTGGAATAGTTTGGGAAGGGACACAACAGAGCAGATGCCCAAATTAACCAAAGAGATACTCCAAACCATATAACGTCATGGTCAGCCATAAAAGGTAAAAGAGAGAGTTTTAGGAGGGCTAACCATCTTTTGCTCAGGAACTGACTGGGCATCAGTCTACCATGAGAGGTGGTGAGTGATTGCCTTTGCATCACTTGCCTTGGTTTGTTTTATTGTCTTCTTCCACTTATCCTTCATTTATTAAAAAATTCTTCTTCTTCCTCTTCTTCTTCTTCTTCTTCTTCTTCTTCTTCTTCTTCTTCTTCTTCTTCTTCTTCTTCTTCTTCTTCTTCTTCTTCTTCATCTTGACCCCCAAGTTTTCTTGCTTTTATTCTTCCTTTCCTCTGCCAACTGTCCCACTGGGAATAGGGGTGTGGGGGAGCAAGTGAGTGAGTGGCTGTGTGGTGCTCATCTGCCTGCTGGGGTTAACCCACAGCCCTCCCTCCCCCTTCTCAGTGCACAGATTCTGTCATTCTTCCCAGTCAATTTTATGTTCCACCATAAATACTATTCTAGTGAAAGAGAGAACTGTGGTCGATAAGGGTACTTGTTAACATATACAGAAGATCTTAAATACCCAGTGCCACAAAATATATCCACATAAATACAAACACAGAGACATTATTTTCATTATATCATAAAATGCCCAAAGAAGGAAAAATGAATTTAACTTATTCATTCTCATAACAAAATTTGTACTGGAACACCATTTGCTGGTTTTGTTTTTTCACTGGAAGACAGGAAGGCAAAGCTTTCCAAGACCTAATTAATGATTTTCTACAGACCTCAATGTGATCACTGAATTCCTAGTTAATGGACAAAACAAATGTAGACAAGGATGAAAAAATCTTTGGTGCTGAAAGATGGTCTAAGATGATAACCAAAAAATAGACAATTTTTGTCTGTTAGAAATAAAGTACAGAATCCCAGAAATTTACTCTTATCATTTTGCTAAAATACATACATACATTTAATTACTGTGCATGCTAGGGCATGCTGTATCTGAAACATATATGCTAAGAATTACCCTTTTTCTGTTCCCGTTTAACTGTTTGTCACTGTCCTAGTTTAGTGCTTTAACTTTTCAGTTAAGTTTCCCCTAACTAACGGCATCTTCTGAATGTTTTTCGAGACAATGACTGCTTCTAGCAGTGATAAGGCCCGATGTTTATAGTTCGTACCAAGAAATGGTGTGCAGAGAGGCCCTTGCTTATACTTTTCTTACAGTGACCAAGGTCACTGCTGAATCTCGTACTCTGTGTTGGGGTGCCGGGAGTGAAAAGGGTCGGAAGCACGTGAAAGGTCACACCTGCAGGGAGGAGCGAACCGGACAGGTGACCCAAACCTGACCAACAGAGTATTCCATCCCATATATGTCATATTCAGTACAAAGCTGAGAGATCACGAGGGTCTCTCTCTCTTCTTCAATGGCCTATATCTGAGGAGGACTCTGTCTGTTCTTCTGTTGTCCCTTCCAATCCGTGCATCCCTGAATCCAGTGCCTGAGTCCAGCTCCTGCATCCCGTCGCTGTCTGCGGCCGAGTCCAGCCTGGGACTGCCCCAGTGCCAGCACTGCAGCATCAGTGGTGATGTATTGTCATCAGGGTGGGGGAAGTTGGGTTCAGTATTGGTTTTGTATCTGTTTGTGTCTATTTGTACATATTGTATATATATCATTATTTCCTTATTCTTATTATTACTTTTCTTTTATTGTTATTGTTTCATTAAAGCTGTTTTAGTTTTCTTTTCCAAACTGGAAAGTCTATCTCGCCCTTGTTCTCTCTCCTTTTCTCTTTTGGGAGGGGAGAGGGGTTAATAGAAAGCGTATGTCATTTGTTAGCGCCTGGCCCAGCCTCAAACCGTGACAGTCACAGAAGGTAAGAAGATGAAAAAGCACATGATTTCACACTTAATGCACACTGAAATAGTCTTCTGCTACCTTTTGTTTTTTTTTTTTAGCCAGGTATTTACATTTCAGGGGGTCTTTAAATAGCACCGATGCACAGAGACATTAATCAGAATTAACCCTGTAAATAGTCTGCACTTCTGGTAGGAGACTCCCAAGTTTTTGTTATCTTGTTCTATTTTCATTGACAAGAGTCCTGAACTGTGTAAAGATGCAGTCTTGCTCTGTTAACGTAGGTTCCCTGCTGACTGAAGAGCTGCAGATGAGTATTGACAACTGTTTCTTAGTCAGACAAAGACACAAAACTAATGAAATCCTTTACAAATCTGACACAACACTTTAGTACTTCAGGTCTTTTAAATGCCACTTTAACTTAAAGAGATTTATCCTTCTGCTGCAGCCGAGGCTTAATTATCAAGTCTACTGGGGCTAGTTCTTTAATGTGGATAGTTCTCTTGTAAACGGGAAAAGCATATGAAGAATAAAACTTTACCAGCTCTGTGGTGGACAGTTTTGCTTGTGAAGTTCTTATACATCTTCACTTAAGTATTAAAAAGACAGGTGTACAGAACATTTTTTGGAAATGCAAATTGAAAAACATGGTTTTTGTTCAAAATAAATGCTACATACACATGTGCGTGCATGCGTGTGTGTGTATGCTTTAACAAATGCAAACGGTAATCTTCAGATTTAACATCAGTGTTAAATTAGTATTAGTGTTTTATACAGTGTTAGACTAAGGATGCCTTGAAGAACTGCCCTTAGAAGTCTGGAGGATATATTATTAAATATATCTTTCTTTGTATGTATTAGTCTGTCACGGTTCATCTGTATTATTACATGGAGGAAACATTCAAGTTCAAACACCCGAATTTAACACAGAATTCTTAGTGCCCCTAAGCAACATTAAAACCTGTATCTAGCCGTTAGCAGTATAAACATAGAAGAACTTGCTCTCAAAACATAGCCTCACCTAGAATCTTTTTTTGTTGGTATTTAATATTATTTTTTTTTAAATCAGTTTTATGATAACGTAAATAAGAAATCATCAGTGTTTCTGTTTCACTCCTAGTATTCCCATGACCTTATCCAGGTTATAGCTTACATATGTCTGATCACCATGGCTGTCATAAAAATCAAATTTAATTTTTAACTTACATTTTCTTAGAGATGTTTTTCCTTCTATAGTATCATTCTGGGTCTTGTCATTTCATTGGTAAATGTAAAACCAAAACAGTAAACGTAAAACCAAAATTACGAAAAGTAAACGAAGCTGCCCAAACCTTGAACAATGGTACTCGTTCTACTTTTAATTGAGCAATAATGTGAAGATTCTTACCATAAATTTAGCAATCATGCACAACGACATTTTCCAGTTTTCTTGTATTTGTTTATTTGCTGAGTTTCCAGCTACACAGGCAACATGCCTTATACTAAGGTACTCCTGAGTTAACACAGTGCTTTATCTTTTCTTCCAGTATTCATTATAGTAAAACACATTAATAAAACAGGTGAGTTTCATGGGTGTGTAACAAGTGAGATTAGAAAATAAATTATAAAATTATTTTTGTTAAATAATAAAGGAAAAAATGTAGATCCACTTTTCAAAATGTTGGTGTAAACAAGACCTGTCTGTTTGCTTATAATAGGGCTTGTAGGAGTGTATAGCCTACGAAAAAAACTCCACAGTATCGTTGTGTCTATGTTAATTTTTTTCCTACTTTCAAACTGTGCTATTTTTTGGTAGATCTAGCTGGATTTCAGCCCTATTTATACAGTGGAACAAGATGGAAATCTTACTTGCACAGCATATCAGTGCTACACTACAAATATCAGTCTAGGGTGGTTGCATAATGTTATTTATAATTTGGCTATTTTTTTCACAGTGGGGAGGAAACTGCAAAAGAATTTCAACTTTCAAAACTAAGGACTGTTATGACTTGTTACCAGACATGGTTTCCATTATCGTGGGGTATTCAGTGAGAAGAAAAGAAAGAAAAAAAAAAGAGAGAAGCCTTTTTTTTGCTAATCTTCTTAGTTGCTATTCCTTAACTTGGACATAAGAGGATTTGAACATACACAGTTTCCACAAAAGTAACAATATTTGTTATTTGCCCCTATAAATTAAATATGGGTTTCTTTCCTAAAAATGCCTAAAGTAATGAATTTGCCTTCACTGCTAATTTCAGTTGAAGGTGGTCTTTGTCAGAAGACTAATACTGTTGTCTCTTCCTTATTTTTTTTAATTCTCTATGCTATTTATGCTACTGGGTCAGATCCTTCACACAACTAATTCAACAACAGAAGCTCCAGTGCTGCTATATAGAGACTTAATGGGATACTGGCTTGAGGGAAATGATATTTGAAAACATTAATTTGTAAATTTAACAGAAACTGCAGAAGTGAGAAACATGAAAGTGCTTTTAATTCATGCTTTGAATCTGTTTAGATTCATATTTCCAGAATGGTGATGAGGAACAAACAATTTGATGCTATGTTTGTTCATGAGTCTGCACACTTGAAGGCACAGTCAACTACATCCAGCATAGATCATTGTCTGGAACATTATCTTAGTTGCTACTTAAGAATATTCAAATATCAAATACATGATCTTCTACAAATTGTCATGCACTGCTTCTTAGCCTGCTTCTGTGCAAGATGGTACATCTTCTTTCCTTTATGAAACAGAGTTTGTAACAATTATTAAGATTTCCTTTCCGCTGTGAAAATTTCAGGTGTCATAGTTTGATACAGAGAATAGGAAAATGTATACACACAGGAAATAGGGAAAATTTCTTTGTTCTACAATACAAATTGTTCCAAATTGTGAACATATTAGATACAAAAATCTAACCTGGCATATGTTAGTTTAAAGCTTTAAATGCTTCCTGACTTCTTATAAAGATTTGTGCACTGCAATAACCCCTCCAAAATGACCTTGCAGTGTATTGCCATAGTTATTATTTAAAAAAAAATAAATCTAGGAAAAAACATTGGCGATCATTTAAGGTCATTGCAATTTCGACACTAAAGTGGAAAATTCTTCCTGATATCTCTCACTTAACCGTAACTAATAGGAAGCAGTGATTTACACATTTTCTGCTTTTCTGGTGGGTTTTTTTTTGAGGTGTTCAGGCTAAAGAAACAGCTATCTTAAATTTCTGTACTGAGGAATAAGTGTTACAAAGAATCGGGGCATCTTTATCTACAAAGGGTTTTATAAATTCTGAATAAAGACCCCATTAATGATGCGCCAGAGCATTACCAAAGAATCTTAAATCCAGAGTTGCTTTCCTTCTGCCTGTGTGACATACTGTAAGTCCCACCTCCAAAACCACTTCACGGTTACATTTCCTCGGTTGATAAAATAGTGCTGGATTTAGGTTTTTCTGGGTTACATTAACACTTGATTATCAAGGCTCATATATGCAATAAGCCTACTCTAGTAAGAGGCAGAGCACTGCTCATGTCACTGCACATACATAAATTAACAGTCTATGCAAAACAATATTAACCTATGCAAAACTGATGGTTGCAAACACAGGTAGTTGTTCATTTAAGTAATATTGCATATGTCATTATCCATTCATAAGTCCATACATGGACCATTGTTCATATGTCACACAATCAACAACATTTTGGTGAGCCCAAAGCTGATTCTAGTTGCAACATCCTTCTTTTTAATGAGTTTAAAGTGAAATTTTCTACACCCATTGCAAATTTCTGTAAAAATGGTATCCTGTCAATCATATTTTATTCAATGTATTAAGATGATCGAGTGTTAAGTAGTCTAATTAAAGCAGACTGAGCAGAAGCTCTATTACTTTGAGTCCTGTTGGTTAATCTACCGAGGGAAAGCTATTGAGACAGGTACTTACAGCACACAAACGATTTCTCCTTTGGAGACGATGAAAATTTCAAATATATTATAAATATTTTAAGAATTTTCCTGATGAATAGATGTTACATTTTGCTAAAATCTATTCACTTTTTAGGAAACATTAATGTGTAAAAATGTACAGTAAAATGAAGGTCTTTTACACGGCACTTTTCTTAAGAGATCAAGATAGCAAAGAGCTGCAGCTACAATGCTACAGTGTGAAAAGCACTATGTGAAGTTTTAATTAAAACTATGTTATTTTGCTCTTCATATCTTACACCACAAGTCCTCTCTACCTCTATTTGAATTTAAATTTTGTATAAGAATGTTCGAACAATGTTTTTGAATTGAACAAAGTACATACAGCATGAAACACTAACTACACTTGAATCCAAGTCTCCTTTCAGTCACTTTTTAAAGTGGGCACTGCAAAACTCCAGTAGAACTATTCAGGACATTTTAATAGATTTCCCATTAACTAATGCCGCTCTGAAAAAAAAAAAAAAATCATAGAACACTATATATGTTTTTAGTTTCTCTTTCTGTGTGCAAAATGTGCTCCTTTTGCTCCATGAATATTTGCACTCATTTTAAAAATTCTTTTCAGTTGTCCCGTGTCTCAGGCACAGGATGACAATTTCATTAATCACCAGGGACTAATCACAATTTTAGTAGAAAACAAAAGATTACCTATTCCTGTCTACCTGTGTAATTTCTGCCCTTTACAAGCAGGAACCTAGGTCTCTTTTGACATTGTGGGGCGAGAGGTAGGTCAAGAATATTTCATCATGAACTTTCCAGGACTAATTTCCTTTCGTGAAGGTTCAGGGTGGCAACAAAATTACCAGGCTGAACTTTTATCATGTGACATTAGACTAGGGAAAGCTTTGCTTGTGGCGGAAGACTAAAGAATGGAAAAATGTTATAATTCCTCAATTGCTTCTAGTGATGAATAGAGATGGTGAGAATACAGCTTTCTTTATGTGTACGATATAGTCACAGCAGCTGTTCTATTTCTGGCTGTTTGTTCTCAGTGTTTAAATGTGACCTTGCTATCATACTTCTTAATTAGTCTTATTTAAACAAATGTGCTGTATTCTGTAGAAGTTGGTGTCACTGACCTTGCCTTGTCAAAGGTTTCTGCATGGCCCATGACTTGACTGGCCTGTGACTTGGAGCTTGTGTTTAGACGGGAACCCACTGGGTTAGCAGGGAAGAAAAAAGACAAAGAAGGTTGAAGAAAAACTATTGCTGTATTTTGTAAAATCTTTCTGCTTAGCATCTGCTCTGGCATCATTTTTCATCAGGCAGAGAATGGACCCAGCAAGAACCTCATGAACTCCAGGAACAAATCAAAGTCTTTAGCACAGGCTCTCAATTACAATCCTAAGCTTTTATGTTTCTTCATTCTTCTAAATACTGAAGTGAAACATTTTCTTAATGCCATGCGAACAAGTCCTGGCATTACATCTTTTGATAAGGAAATCAAAGATAGAAAAGAAACAACTTCAGAGGAGCTGTACAACTAGGAAAATGCCTGTGTATGGATGCGAACACACCTTCACAGAATGAAGACTACTGGCTATATTTTATATGTGATGTGATAACTACTATTAGTATTATCTGGCCTTCTTGGGATGCTAACCTAAAAGCTCAGTCTAATGATGAGACAGGTATTTCATGCAATGATCACCCAGGCGGAAATCGCCTGGCTCAAAAAAATATTCCCTGCGACAATGGGCTAAAAAGGAACTTGATGTAGCTGTCATATATCAAATACCATCAAGCTGGGGAAGTGCAAAGTACCTCTACAGAGCCCAATTCCCTTTTTTATTAAAAACTTCCAGAATATTTAATTTCATTCCAAAGCAGAAAGCAAACATTCAAAAACAAATCAGGATTGCTATTATTATTTTCTGTTCACTTGTGAGTTCTTTCAGTCATGAAGAAAATCATGGGGCTAGAGCATCTTTTTAAGAAGTCTTTCCCCTTGACTTCACAGGACGATCTCTTTCAAAATAATCAGTGACTGATGACAGTGAATAGATCCAGGGCAGTAGTCAGAATACTAATGAATATTCTGTTTATGTGGAACATGGGCTAAAAGGTTCTGCATCCTGATCTTCTATTTATGAATTGTATTGTTGGCTGTTTGACTTTTTTTCCTATTGGCATGCTTAATAACTCTCAAAAGAGTGTCTACATTAGGTTTCATCTCTATGCGTGCCAAGCAAGTCATTTTACTGGATATTTCTCAATGATTTGTGCATCTGCTTTTGTACAGAAGTGAAAGAATTCAAGGCAACAAAAAATAATTTGCTTTGGATAGACTGCTAAAATATTTGTCTGTCAAACAGCGTAACGGTAAGATGAAAAAAACCCTGAAAGTCAGAAATGACCTTTTATAAAATTAATGTATTTAATCTACAGTGAATTTGAGGGTCTTCTAGAGTCTAGCATCTTTTACAAAATGCTCAGAGTATTTAACAAAAATCTTCCCATTTGTATGACTGGAAATTGTATGCATAAATCTTTGAAAATAAAGTGTTTAAGCTTTGAGGTATCATACATCTTTGCAGAGCTTATGTCAGGAACAAAAGGTGACCTTTCTACTGAAAGTGTATGGTAAATGGCTGTGAAAATAGGGAAATAATTTTATAAAGAAAATTGGCCTTTTCAGACCTAACTGATTTCGATAATTTTGAAAATCCTAGCTTAGTTTAAGAATACACTTTTCCATTATGTACTGTTAAAAATCTGTTTGATGTTTTATTGCAGACTGACTGTAAGATATTTTTAAACCTTAAAAATGGATTGATTTTTTTCACCAGTTCGTCACATAAAGTTAATCTTCATGATGTGTTAAATCCTTTCTATATTAATAAAAAACAAACAATATCAGAATAGAAACAGAGCCCCAGTTCTCTTGTTTAATTACTGAAATGTTTGATTTTGAATGCTTCAGTGCTTTTTCTTTGTACTTAACCAAATGTAAGATTACAGCTTCATGTACTGCAGAATTTAAATTCTAGTTCCCCCCCCCCCCCCCCCAAGGGAGAAAGATGACACTTTATAATCAGGATTGCTGCCACCACCCCTAGATATTTTATTTTCACCTAAGCATACCATTAAAAAAAATATTCAAGTAGCAAACCATTTGTCAGATTTCTGGTTGAAAGATCAATTTTACAGATGCCTTATGTGTGTGTAGACTACAACAATAAACTTGTTCCCCTAAAAGCCTGCAAATACTTGTGGTTATTTTCAGAACTAAAGTCAAATCTGAGGCAAACTAATCGCATTTATTACAGGAAGACAGTTCTCTCAACTACTTTTCTAGCTACAGTAGTTTAAAAATAGTTCAAGATGAAAACATTTGTAAAAGTTATTAGGTTTTTATGGGACCACAAAAACAATGTGGTGTGCTCACTCTTTTGGCTTTTCTGAGCTGCAGTTGACAAATAAATGAAAGACATCTTTTGGTTTGTGTAGCCCATTCTGTAGCTATCTGTCAAGCTGTTGATCACAGATGTTTCCATATAATAAGGTTTCCTCTATATCAGGAAATAGAAATGTGCATTGCTGACAAACAAAACATCAGTGTCAAATTTAGGTCTGTTAAAAAAAGCAAAGGAAGATCAATGCTTACCAAATAGAAACCTGTAGAACTGGCAGGCTTGGATGAGGTGGGGGATAATTTTCTTCAAGATTTTGAGAGGGTAGCATAAGCAACAGTGAATAAACAAGAATTGAAAACTTCAGAAAATGCTTGGCCGCACCCTTTTGAGGCAAGAGGCCTCTAAAAGCCTCACAATATAGAAATAGATCTGTCTGAGAATTGAGATTACAGCAATCATGTTTATTCCTTGTAATTTGTATGATTTTGATCTAACTGGAACACAATAAATAAAATCAGAAATTAAAATGGACATCCTGTGTTTAGCTTACTATTATTTTCCAAAGAAAGGGAACATTACATTCTCATTGTCTGTTCATAATCTTTGGGCAGTATAAACCCACAAACCCAGATCCTACTAAAGGCAGAAAAGAATGATTAGCTATGCATTTTCTGGATCTAGCGGCTAAAATGAGAACTAAGAATTATTGTAATGTTGTATTAGAGACCATAATCTGACTGTCATATCAGGAAAAGCCATTGCTAAAGTAAAGAGCATTAGCTAAAAAAAAGCCAGACAGTCTGCTTTCCAGTCTCTTCAGGAAAAAGCTAGTGAAGAATATTTATATGCATGGGACAGAAGAGCTTTTCTGTGTTTTAAACTATTAAAAACTCCCTAAAACAAAGTGTTCATCTAAGCTTGCTCACATTTCTTCCATTACTTGAGGGATTAAAAGGGGTATATTGTGACTGGTGACATTACAGTGCGTTTTACAAAGCCTGGGAAGGGAGACAAAGGATACAGTACTACTCAAAGAGAAAGAATACAGTGACGGTGGCAGGGGGGTTTCCCCCCTAGAAATACATGATGAGGTCCCTAGTATTTAACCTGAGACCTGAATTTGGTGTGGAAGTATCTTTTGGCATGAATGCTAATTGCTGTGGGTAATATTTTCAGGTCTGAAAAAATATTTTCTTTCTTTTTCTTAATGTATGCAAGGGAAATAGATTTCTTTCTCCCTCCCTCTCTGCTGCTCTGTGAAGTTGAGCAACATAACATTTCCTTTCTTGCATGTAAATGAAACATTAGTATTAATCCCCTGGTGTTTTGATGCCTGGAGGCATATTTTCAGCTTTCACTACTTCATCTAGTGTTGTATTGTAAGAAATTGACTGTGGCAAGAAGTCAATGCTCATGTTGCAGAAAGAGACAATGGCACCACTGTTGCAAGTGCTTTGGCTTTCAGTTTAATTTTTAATATTTGATTAAAATAACATTGTAATCAGAAAAAATATGGAAAAGTAGCTTTTTTATTGTAATAGCTACAGTCAAAAAATTACATATAAGATGCCAAAATATTTTCCATCCATTTATTATATGAGTAGGAGATCAATACATGGTATTGTGTGTGCACTGCTGCAGTCCGAGCAACAGCCCTGTGTTAAGGCTGTACAAGGGGAAGTTAAGCCTGAATTCAGCCTCAAGCTGACTGACTCAAGTAACCCACAAAATGAAGGAGATTAGACCCTTGCCTCTGCTTGAGGCAGAGGGAAGAACCTTCCCCCTTCCCTAAAGCGACACTACGTAATATATAACACTGGGTTTGGAAAATGAAAAGCATGTGAATAACAGACAAGATCCAGGAAAAGCAAACAACGCAAAGTTAATCCGCCTATCCACATTAGAACCAGTGCCACCAGAAAAAGCGTGTAAAGTGTTAGCAATGGGAGATTCCTTACTGGGAGGCACTGAAGCACCCATTTGCCATCCAGACAATTTCTCTAGAGAAATTTGCTGCCTGTCAGGAGCTTGCATTTGTGACGTAACAAACAGGCTGCCATGCCTGGCGAACCCTACAGATTATCACCTGCTCCTGCTATTCCATGTAGCGTATAATGATACTGTGATGAGACAACTTAGAACTATTAAAAAAGACTATATGTCCCTTGGAGCAATGTTAAAAGGATCAGGAGCACAAGTGGTGTTCTCCTCTATCCCCCCAGTCAGAAGGAGGAGTTCAAGGAGCAGACAAATGAAGCATGTGAATGCCTGGTGCCATGCTTAAGGTTTTGTCTTCTATGATCATGAATTTACCTTTGAGAAACTGAGTCTGTTATGAGCTGATGGGACTCATCTGAACAAGTAGCATTAGAAGGTCTTCACCAAGAAGCTTGATAGACTTACAACGGGGGCTTTAAACTAGATTTAGTGAGGGAACGGGATGGAGTTTTCCGTAACAAAGAGTCAGGGTCTGCAGATATATTATGTACCACAGATGTTTACCTGTGAAATGCCTCAAAGGAATTAGGGCTTGTTCCTCTAAAAAGGTGACATGGTTCTTAGACCAACTGAAGTGCCTCTATACCAATGCATGCAGCATGGGTAATGAACAAGAGGAGTTGGAAGTCACTGTGCAGCTAGAAAGCTATGACTGAAACCTGGTGGGATGCATCACACGACTGGAACGCTGCAACCAATGGCTATAAACTGTTCAGAAGCGACAGGCAAGGAACGAGGAGTGAGGGCGGTTGCTCTCTATGTAAAAGAATGGATTGACTTCAGAAAGCTATCTTTGAAAAACAGTGATGAATGGGCTGAGAGCTAATGGGCAGAAATCAGGGGGCAAGCCAACAAAGGAAACCTGGTGGTTGGTGTTTACTACATGCTGCCCAATCAAAAGGAGCCTACTGAAGCATTCTTAATTCAACTACAGGAAGCATCACACTCACAGGCTCTCCTGCTGGGGAACTTCAATCATCCTGACATCTTCTGGAAAAGCAGCATAGTAAGTTGTAAGCAGTCCAGGAGATTCTTGAAGTGCATTGAGGATAATATCTTAATCCAGGTGATAGGCAGCCAAACCAGAGGAGAAGCTTACCAACATCGATGGAATAATTAAAAGTATCAAGCTTGGCAGCAGCCTAGCCTGCAGTGATTGTGCCCTGGTGGAATTTGCAATCTTGAGACATGGGCCAGGTGAAGAGCAAAGACAAGACCTTGAATTTTAGGAGAGTGAAGTTTAGTTGTTTAGGGAATTAGAGGATAGGACCCCTTGGGAAACTGCCCTCAGGGATAAAGGAGCAGTACACAGCTGGAGGGTTTTTAAGGGCATTTTTCTTAAAGCATAAGAGCTCTCAAGTTCCACATGTAAGAAATCAGGCAAGAAAGGCAAAAGACCAACATGGCTGAGTAAAGTCCTCCTGATTAAACTGAAACATGACACGGAAATGCTCAAGCAGTGGAACCAGAGGCATGTATCCTGGGAAGAAGACAGGGATGTTGCCCAGATGTGGAGGGATGGGATCAGAAAAGTTAAGTCAGAGTTGGAACAGAATTTGGAAAGGGATGTGAAGAATAATAACAAGGATTTCAAGAGGTCTGTTAATCAGAAAAGAAAGATTATAGAAAATTTCCTCCTCCTAATAAGTAAGTCAGAACTAGTGAGAACCAACATGGAGTAGGCTGAAGTACTCATCAGGGTTTTTGCCTCAGTTTGCACTTGTAATCACACTTCTCACATCTCTCAAGCCCCTGAACCTCAAGGAAATGAAGTCGCTCCCATCATAAGAGAAGATCAGGTATGAGATCACATGAGGAACCTTCGGACCAAACATGATGCATCCCAGGATCCTGAGGAAACTGGCAGATGTAGTTACTAAGCCACTGTCCATCATATTTCAAAAGACAAGGTTATTGGGTGAAGCTGCACCCATTTTTAAAAAGGGTAAAAGAGAACCCTGGGGATTACTGACCAGTCTGACTCCTCTGCATGCCTGGTAACATCAAGGAGCAAGACTCCTGGAAAACATGTTGAAACATATGGAAGACGGGAAGATAATTAAAGACAGCCAACATGGATGCACCAAGGGCAAATAGTACCTGACTAATATAGTGGACCTCTGTGATGGATTGACTGCATCAGTGAACAAGGGAAGAGCAACTCATGTCATCTACCTAGACTCCTGTAAGGCTTTTGGTTCAGTCCAACACAACATTCTTGCCATTAATTTGGAGAGATATGGGTTTGATGGAAGGATTGTTAGATAGATAAGTAACTGACTGGATGGCCGCATCCAAAGAGTTGCAGTCAACAGCTGCAAGGATATGAGTTAAGGATTATGAGAAAACATTGTAGAATCAGGGCTGAAGAGAAGACACTAACTATTTGTGAGGCTGTGTCTGGACTCCCAGACCAACACAGCTTCCTCTGGGTCTGCCAGCGCTGAGGCATGAGCAGAAAAAAAACCATTCCTCAAAATACTGGTAAGTCTCTGAGACTGAACCAAGCCCAGAAGCATGAGTATACTATGGATGTTGGAGCTGTGCCAACATCCTAAAGCATACTCAATTCAGATAAGCCACACAGAAATTTTATTAGCAAATAAGTTTGGTTCTACAAAACAAGTGGGAAATGAAGATTTTCAGAAGCTGGAGGAGATCGGTAAAACAGAGTAAGTAGAAAAATCAGCTGCGATTCCTTCATATCCTACTGCCACATATATTTCTATTTCAAACCTCAGAGGTGCCAAAAATTCTCAAAGAATTTGTTGCACTTTTTAAACACTTTAAACTCGTTGAGAAATTAAACTTTTCCTCTTAGACTTGCTTTAAGAAGTGGTATAGTCCTTTTTTTCTTTTTTGTTTATTTAAAAGTTTTTAATTTGATGTGGGGCAGAAGTTAATAATGAAATATTCAGGTCAGGTAATATGTTAGAGTTAACAGAATAATTAAGATCTTAAAATAGGAGGCATTGTCAGTTATGACTGACTGATTCAACTTGGTTTAATATATCACGTCCTCTTAAAATTAATACAGCATAGGTAATAATAGACTCAAGCCCTAATCTTGACACCTTTTGGAATTTCCCATGTACTTTGTGGACTCTAAAGAAAAAGGAATCTATTAAAATGAATCAAAAGAGCAACAGAGATTTATCTTCTCACACAATAATGTTCTGCAGATTGTGCAAAATTTTCTCATCTAAACAAATACACCAGTGGGCAAAGTCTACATCTCATTTTAAGTTTCTCAATGAGTGGCATGTGCTTAGGAAAAGTCCACCAAAACAGCAGACTGTATTCATAACTGTACATGAAGAGCACAAACTAGGCAAAACCTTGATACTTCATGTCAAACAACTATCCTCCTCAGATAAAAATATTGGGAAGTGTATTGGTGATAATTTGACCTACCATGCTTTCCACAGTATTTTTTGCTATATGCTCTAGGTTTTCTCCCAGCGTTCCTGACTTTCTGATATTTTCTACACAGAATGGGAGTGTCTTTAGACAATTCATTTTCTCAGGAAACAGTTTCAATTTGTTGGGTATTTTTGCCCACTTTGCTGATATGTCACTTACGTCTGTTTTCTGTCCTGATTTACATTCACAACTAATTACCAACTAATAATAGCTGTGAATTTTGTCAGTGTCTATTTACTTCTGCACAAAAATAATTTAAGATCTTAAACAGAGCTAATCTTGAAACCAAATCTTCCCTTTCTGTTTCTTCTAATAACTGAGAAATTATAATATTTTAGTCTATGGTCACTGTAATATTATATTCCTTGGTCTTTGTCTGGCCTGAAGAATGAACGGAATACTTTGTGAATTCAGTTAAGCTTAAATAGGAAATCCTGGCAAAATCCCCATTTCCCACAGAACTACTTAAAAAGTGTATCTCCAAGACGGGAGAAAAAGCTGACAAACTGGGACTGTTTGAACAAGTCAGATGATCTGGCTTTATAAAAGAGGGATGGAATTATTATTATTTTTGTATGAGGGTAACTAACTCCATAAAACCATAGGGAAACTGAAGCAGAAATTACTACAAAGATAATCATGGACAAAATGACCAGAGAGGCTATTTCCAGAAAAAACTGATACACTAATCCTTGTAAGCAAAACAAGATGTCAAGTATGTCTAATGGATTAAAGTAAAATATATATACATAGTCTATGCTGAAACCAATGTTTATTGAAATGAACCTGATATCACAGATTTTTCACTATTGACAACTTATTGGAATAATAAAAACGCTTTCCTTAGCACACTTACATTTTTCTATTTTTTGACCCAAATTCAATGGATCTTTTAATACAAGATCACTTGCCTCTGCCTTCCCTGTTCCCTCCCAATTACGCTACCAGAAGATACTCAAAAGCAGCTGTTGGTTTGATGCCTACCCTTCTCTTGTAGTAGTTTTTCACAGTACAAATGATTTCTGTAGGAAAGAACATGATGTATTGTGTAGGGAGCAAACGTATTACTCTTCCTCTAGCCTAATGAAACACTTTTGATGGAAGTTGAATTCAATACATATTACTCTTTTCCTAAGTCACAAATGTCAGAAAATGTTCCATTCATACAGGCTAGCAAGGTGTCTATGATGACAAAGTAACTTGGAAGACCTCTTTTCTGTCTGAGAGGTAAGAGTGGCTCTCCTAGATGTAGAACAAAAATGGTAAGCCTTTCTCTTTTTCTGGTCTCATTCTTACATCTGATATGTCTTGCCAAAAACACTGGCAGACACGAGTTCCCTGATTTTGCTGACAGAGAGTAACAGAAGAGAAAATGCAGTTAAAAACAAAACCCCAGACATTAAATTTAAGAAACTAGATGTCATGGTGGTTCACGCTCCAGCCTTTCTCCACTAGCAATTTGTGTTGACATTTGTACTAGGTCACACATGCAGTGTGTTTGATTCTTAATTTAACCTTCAGTGAACATTTGCCTACATCACAAGATCAGAATATATTTCTGCATGACTGATAATCTGTGCTTATGAGAGTCTTAGGACCGGAAAAGTAAGAGTTCACAGTCGAAAATGAAATACATTGTTAGAGCTGTGCAAGAAACTAGCATGCATGATATTGTACCTGCCATTTCAGTTCTGTGATTATTTTAGTATTGACTGTAGATTATAGTATCGCTATCCCCTCAGGCTTCTCTGTCTTGGAAATGGTTATATGCATATGTGCATTTGTTTGTATCGTCTATGTTCTAATATTACGTCTCTGCTAATAGCTTTCAATATGTTTCTCTATCTGAAGAGATTCTTTGGAGTCTGGAAGAAGCAATACTTGTTTTCTGATAGAGCTGTAAAGTTTTCAAAAGGAATTTTTCAGAATTGATCTTTTGGTAACATTGTCATCAGTGAAGTGATATGCATAAGATTCAGTTGGTTTTGACATTTAATCAGAGTTCCAGTTCAAGAAAAGACAAAAATGGATATTAAATTGTGGGCAGATGATGAAATAAGAATAGACCAGAAAACAATTTTTATTTTTTTTAAAGTGGGTATTATTAGTGAATGTCATGTATCATAATTTGAATGGTAATCCTAGGATTGTTATTTATTATACTCTACTGTATTTTTATTTTTCAGGTTATACTACAAATAATAAGATTGCACTTAATGATATTTTTAGCGCATATTTGCACTTAATCTTTGTATGTTTTGCATGGAATAGTGGCAAGTCACACTCAGAATCCACTGGAAAGCTGTTACATAGTACTACCTAGTTTAAAAATTTTTCAAGGTGATAAAAATATTTCTCAGTCTGTATTGCATATGCTGTCCAGATGAAATAAACATAAATTGCAGCAATTTTTATATTGCATTTAATGATTATAAATTATTTTTAAGAGGCTTTCATTAGCTACAGAATTTGGAAGTGTTTTCTCCTTCTTGGCCATAACTCTTCTAGGTTTGAATTCTAACATTGTTCTGTGGGCAACAATAATGTGGTCAGTTCTTCCATGAGCACTTTCATATCTCATCATTCAATATAAATTTCTGACAAATTAATTTAGAAACTAACTCTTCTCCTCATTACAGACTCATAATATGTCAATAGGAGAAACTGTTAAACAAAGTGATATGACGGAAAAAGAAATGTTTCACTAAGACAGATTTTTATTGCTGTTGCTTCTGTTATGTGACAAAACCACAAGCTGATATGCAATCTACAATGGTTTACAAAGCATCTCATAATACTTTATAATTGTAGAAATGGCTGGGGTGTCTCAGAACGATTTACTGCAATTTGTCACATTTTAAAACTATTCAAAATAGGCTGATGACATATATTAAAGAGCTTTCAATGAAATCTGAAATGATTAGTTTGTTATGTCAACTGGAAGGCATTAAGTGATATCTGAAAATCATTTTAAGATTTATTGAAGTGATTTAAAATATCCCTTAATGGTAATTTTGCACACTGCATAGGCAGCATTGTCATTAAGCAAGATAAGAAAATCGTTTCATCACATCTTAAAATTATTCATATCATTCTGTAGTTATAGTAGCACTGCTAGTGAAATCTATCACCTCAAAAATACAATTGCAGTAGAGCAAAGGACTTCTGTCAACATCAAAATTGGTGAGCAATAAACTGAAAGGGACAGATATTCTATTTATATACACATTAGTAAAGCTGAAAATGTACAGCTCAAAGGAAATCACGTTTCAGAAATTGCAACTAATAATCGCTTTCTAAAAACACTTGTAAAAAAAATGTAACTACTTTTAAAGCAAAATATCTTGCCTTTAAACAGTGATGGTGTTACTGATCCATTAGTAATTTACGCAATTTCTCATTGCACCAGAAAATTAGTAGCTCTCATCAATGTGCTATCTTAACATTAAAATAATACACTCATTACAAAATCTGATGCTTCTCTTCTGCATGGATGTGGAGTTTGTAGTAAATTTACAGACATGTTTCCACATAAGAGGGTTATTTTCCATCCTTTAACCATTTTTATGAGCACATTCAGGTTATAGTTTATCCTTATATCATAAGTACAAGAAGAACAAATGTGGGAGTACACATGCGTACACATACATGTACCTTCACCGGTATTTATACCGCACAGATGAGAGTATGGGAAAGCCCTGTGGATCTGGGCTGTTTACAAAGGTAGTGTTACCTAGTGGAATAGTCTACACAGACCAACATGTTTCTAACATCATAAAAAGAATCCTTTCAGCATATAAAATCACATATTCATATAAACTGAATAAATTTTGAAGTTGTCACTCACAGACACATTGCAACACAATGAAGAGGAATTAGCTCTTGAAGTCAGGGTTACAGCTGATAAGCAATTCTAACAATTTTATTATAAAATTAATATAATTCAAAATATTTTTAAAAGAAAATGTATTTATCTTTTTGAACTTTGGGGTAAAATATTCTCCCATATTAAAAATACTTTTTTTTCCCCCCACAGAAAATGCTACATATATCAGAGGGCGTAGATTATTTTTAGCCATTTTACAGTTGGTAAAAATTTACCTTTTTGATAGCTAGAGTGTATACGCAAACAAAAAGAAGTACTGAGTTGTCTTTTCAGTAGTTACAAAAAAAGACAACCAGGCAATTTTCATGGGAGAAAAATGTTACATAGGCACACACATAATATTTTCACATCTCCTCTAAGTAACAGCATCCTGCTGAGCAGGTTAAAGGGTTCTTTTGTGAAAGGTTCTCACATTTGTTAATTTCTGTATTGCTTAGAACCTGGTGACTGATATACATAAATACGATGGTGTATTTTATTGTTTTCAATAAAAAGTGATATTAAAAAGGTCTTTTCTATGTACGAGCCTGCTTTAGAAGTATCAGGATATTGTAAATAAAATGGGATTGTTATTAAAACAATGTTATTTTTTTAAAGGCGAGAAACAAATTTGCTTCTGTAGTACGGAGTGCTATTCAGTTTTCAGTAGTGTTATCTATAAGAATGATTTGGAGGCATGCAAGATTTTGTCTTTACAGGAATAAATGCCCTGCAATGGATTTGAGAAAAGGTCATTGTCGCACTTTGCACTTTTGTCAAGCCTTTTATGAATCAAAAAACATCTGAATTCATCTAATCAGAGACAGAACTTAGTTGCCTAATTTTTGATGATAAGAGGAAGTTAGTTTTTATCACAAAATTACTCCTTTCTATATTAAAGACAGAACAATTTTTGGAAAAAAAAAAAAAAATCCCTTTTCCTTTAATGCCAGATGTTCCCTTTACAAACCTTTGTCCTTTGAACTTCCATAGAAAGTTGAGAATGCCATTCATACTGTATATGATTTAATATATTTTAATATTCTCATAGTACAGCAGTTCTCCATTTTGATTTCTTCACTGTAAATAGGTAAACAATACCATAAAAATAAACTAAATTTTCTAGGCCACCTTCTGGACCATGCACAGTCAAGGTGTCCCTTACCGCTCCCTTCCAAAACTTGCTTCCTTTTTTCTCTCTCTTTTCTTTTTTTTTTTTTTTTTTCCACTCGGAAATGTGTCAGAATATTAAAAGCAAAAGACAATAAAGTTCTTATGCGACCAGAGTCCAATAAGGGCATCTAAGGTCTATATGGGACTTCTGGTCTGTGCAATGACAGACTCTTTCCTGTTGAGGAAGAAAACTAGCCTATGCCATTTTCAGTTCCACTTTGCTCAGATCTTGGCAGCCCAAGCTTAGCCAGAAATACAGACCTTCCCATGTTGCAAACAGTGCCTTCAAGCATTTCTTCAAATTTCAGCATGCTTTCATATGAGCATCATGGCACCGAGTACTTGGTAAAAAATAGAGAGAATATTTCTGTGATCTATGATACGATAAAAATTGTGGATCTTCAAATTAATTTAAAATTTCTGCTTCAACAAGGTTTATGTTTTGGGCTTTGGAGATCAAAAAGCAGTATTTCCTCGGCTGCTGTTCAGATAAAATGTCCGGATAAAAGCAGAGATGCAAAGTAGATTGTATAAAACATAAATCTTGAACCACGAATAAATACTAAGAAATACGAAAAGTTTATGCACGGTAACTTATCTTTTAAGGGACTGTGTGTAACAGATCTTACCCTTTTCTATATGTGAAAAAGCCAGCTGTAGACTATGGCAGATTTAATCCCTGTAAAATGCTTCCTGTATGTCTACTTTTAGTATTTGTTAGGCCATGACACCATTAAACTAAGACCATTTAAAAGTTTTTATACATGGATATAACGGAATAGAATACTGTCTATTGTGCTTTATGTTTCCACCACAAATACTAGCTATGTTTGAGCAAGCTTATGAAGGCATTTTTTTTCAATTTCTCAACATTTTTGCAGAAGTTCATCTTGTGGATTTTTTCAGGATTCTTGTTTAACATCTAAGGTCCAAATAGTTAATCACTTTCAGTGCTGTGGCAGGTTAACGTCTCATGCTATGACATTACTATGCCATTATTCCTCTTATTATGCGTGGTTCAAAGACATATTACTAACTCTGGTAAAGTATTACTTGCTAACTTGTGTCGGCCAAAAGCAGGAGTTCAGATAGTGCAGACAGTTAGTCAGCAGAAGTATTTTAAAGAGAACTAAGCAAAGCAAACTTGGAGATAATATCTTTGAATTTTTAAGAAGACGATATTTTTCAGGGATCTAGAATAATATTTTTATTATTTCTATCAGGACTTCTGGAGATTAGCATGTGTAAAACATTATTAATTTCATAAGCACCATACCTGCTGGGTGAATATTCTTTGTCTGTATTCATCATAATACTGATCAGTGCCTCTGCATGATGGTAGAGATTCTTTTGCTAACCTGAACACTTTCAGATAGGTAAAAACCTGACATCCTTGCCATTTGCCGTTATTAAAAGGCCATATACATATTGTCATAAAAATAAGGAAATTTAATATGGCTTCCCTGAGTTCATCCTGTGATTTCAATTGGTATGATATTTTCTATTTCCTTTGCAAAAATGTCTGGCTGTGTTAAAATATATTTCACATGGAGATGACACTTTATACTTCAGGATAAAAAGCAAGCACTATATAAGTGATATTTGTGATCTAAAAATATTCCTAGAAGTCTGAGCTCAGCTTACGCAGTGCAAAACAAGTTTTGCAACCCCAAAGTAAAATTTTATTAAGGTGAGCAGACTCTCTGGCATTTTTATGCTGCCTAATAATGAATGACACAACCTTTGGACAGGCACATGTTACAGTCTCATCTTCCATGATGGTGGTATCATTACGTTGTTAGTTTAAAGGGAAGAGAGAAAGAACAAGGAAGAAGCCACAGTAGGGAGAGTCATTTTGGTAAGGACACAACGAATCACATTCAGCCTGTGCACTCTGCTATTATATGCCCATTAAAATATCATATAATTTTATTACCATATATAATTAAAAGAAAAAATTCTGAAAAGAAGTACACTGAACTACAGATATGGTAGTTTAAGGTTCTTTATATTAAAAGACTGAAGGCATCCTTAATAATTACACTAAAGCATGCCTTGGCTATTGTATAATCATTCACTGAAGTGTATCTATGCATGCATTATTTTATATCTATATAAATATATTGAAATACACAGAAAAATATTTTTATATGTAACTAAGACATGAGCCTTTCACTAGACAGAAATATGATCAGAATTTAGCCAATCAGCAATGATGAACATTCAGCAGAATGGCAGCTTTACAGATTGAGAGTAGTGCTTGAATATGCAATGGTGGAAAGACAGAACTGATTTGTATGTTTGTGACATTTTTGTTTTGCTCTGTTTTGTTTTTTATTCTTTTAATTAGTTTCTTTCCACACAACTTCTTGGTTCCAGGGGACACGAGATTTTCATAAAAACAATTATTTGGATGTATACGAGATCCAGCCATACAAGATGTTGAAGTTCGTCAACACTCAAGTGAAGGGTGGGAATAATGCAACACCAGGACTGCAAGGATTAAGAACTTGGCAGGACTGAATCCTCCTTCAAGCAGAGCTTAGGAATTCCACAGGCATAGGGCTTCAGGTTACACAGCCATAGGCATTTGATTAACAGGATTCAACCTTCAGAACTTGCAAAAAGTATCAAGCATTGCTCTTTACCAGCCTTTTCTAGAATTCTAAAGATCTTACAGCAATATATTTGAAGTGGAAGTACTGTTGGGGTACACAAGCACACTATTTGTAATGGATGCATAATTGATGCGTAATTGCATGTATAAACATAAATCAACACTAGAATATTTACTAAACAACTTTACCTTTACAAATATTTTTTCAAGATTTCCTGTGTTTCCAATATTAAAAAAAAAAAAAAAACCCAACAGAGGAAAACCCCCCAATCAATTCATATACAGCATTTCGCGACATATTCCTCTGATTTTTGCCAAAATAAAAAAAAATCCTAGTCCCTCCAGCCTCCCTCCTGCAAACCACTACTAGATTCCAATACTATTCTTTTAATATTTTGCTTTCAATTCTGTAGAAAAAGGTCACTTATGTAGCTTTGAATACAATAGGGTTGGTGCAGTCATTTCTATATAAAAGTCAAATGTTAACTGAGAAAGGTTTCTGATTTGTACAGGAAGCCAATCCACTTGGCAAGACATATTTGTGTATAAAAGAGAGGAAAATCCACCTGCAGTTTTTTTGCTTGAGGAAATATAAGTACAAAACCACAGGTTATGTTTTTTTCCCCTTCTTTTGTTGCTTGTTGTAGCTAAATGCTTCTCTTTTTTCTTCTGGTCAAGTTATCTGCCATATATCCTCATTGCATTTAATCACTTTTGTCTTTTAACTAGAAAAAATGTCAATTTTTTTTTTTTTTTAATTTTAATGTTTGTTACAACTTCATTGCTGACATCCTCAGAACTACTATTCAGGCACATGCTCTAAGCACAAATCAAACCATAAAGGAGACCCACTTCAACTGATCTGTCCTTTACTTTTGTTTATATCCAGGATACTGAATCAGAAAATAGTCCAGAAAAAAGTCATAGCTCTGAAACTCAAATGTGTTTCCAAAGTGCTTGACAAAAATATAGTTATTAGTGCAAAGCCAGGCACCTATGGTCCTTTCTCCAGGAAACTGATTATTGACTCCAAAAACCTAGAGTAGTATAAAGAAATCAATTTCATAAAAGGATCTGTATGTAAAATCTCTTTGTAATCTTTCTCCATCTTAATTCTTTTTGATGATGCCTCCTGACTATCTAACAATATCTCAGTTTTTCCCATCAATATGTTGTATAAGATAGATTATGTTTTCTGCATGGAAACCTTAAATTTTTTGTCAGCAGAAAAGGATAGTTGTTAATTCCCCTTTCAATAACTATTTTAATATTTTGATTCCTAAGTCAGGGTTACTTTCATGAATGACATTGATAAAAAGAAAAAAAAATTTGTATTAGGAAACCAAATTCCTGAAAGGTATATTTGATTTGTACTCTTGAATATTTTTAAAATAATAATGAAAATTAAAATAAGAAGTAGAAAAACTTTGCTGGTGTTAAATGTTTTCTTAGAAATAAGTAATGATTTGACTTCATAAATATGGCTTTTTGTTGATTTTCTTTATAGGAGAAAGTGAGGACAACTTGTTACATTTTCTGGTTGTTATTTCCATTGGGATTTACATTTCTTGATTTTTTTCAATGTGCAGATGAGAGTGTATGGTTTAGATTTTTCACTGCTAACAGGACAGAAGGTTTTTTTTAAAGCAAACTGATAGTAGAAACACATCAAAATGTAAAATTAATAAAAACCAGTACCTAGAAGATTCAGCTCCTAGTTCAGCAATGGAAACCATCTGTCTCATATTATTTTCCTTGTAGTATTGAATGTGTCACAGGATGAATGTCTAAGGACATCTGTAGTAAGATCACCATTTATTTTACATTTCAAGTATTCTCCATATTTTGTGAAAAACACACTGAATAATAATGGATTTGAAAGTGATAATGTATTTTAATACCTTTAATAAGGTATTAAAACTATCGAGAGAATGATTTATTACAAAATACCATTGAAAATACGTACTTGAAAATACAGGCACTTGAGATAAGCATATACAGCAGCTGTTGGGCCAGCTGCAACATAGCACTATTTTCTCCAAGCTCTTCACAGAAGCTTAACCATACAGTCATAATTTTAACAAAACATATTCAGAAAAATGTACACAGTAAAATCCCTGATATGATGGAACAAGTCCCAGGACTCAACAGGAGCTAAAGGCTGTCAGTGTAATTTTAAAGCATATTTGTATACTGAACAGTCTCTTTAGTAACAGTAGCGTTATATTTGACAGAACTGAGTCCTTGAGTTTATATTCTGAGCTGGTCTTCTTTTTTAAAAAGCAACTTCAATTAGCCCCACAGAGCACAAACACAGTTAAAAGTGGGTGAGCTGGAGTCTATTCCTGCCTGTGTATTGCCAACAGAATTGTATATTGAATTCCAATTATAATGTCCATCAGTTCTGGTGTGTGATTCTTTCCACTTTTCTCCTCCCAGGAGGAAATGAGAGATGTCATCAGAGCTTAAGCTGAAGACAGAATTGCATCACTAATAGCATATATGTCCTGCAAATCCTTCCCTACACATAACTGCAATTCTAATAAAAGAATCAAAAATAAGTTTTGGATTCAGGAACAAAAAAAACCACAAACCAGTTAAATTAATTTTAATCATATACTGTACATGTCTAATAAGTCACTAAGGCATGGTGAATAGAATCCCACATATTTAAGAGTTAATCCTTAAAGGGGAATTGCAACGACAGGAAATAACATTTGGTGTGAAAGCTGAGTATCCTTACAGTGGAATAGAGTGGGTTCTTCTGGATGCCTGTTATTCAGGATTGAGAGGAAAATAAGAACTGAAGAGGAGCTTTTCTTAAAATAATAATAATATTGATAGTTATAAAGATAACAACAACAACAACAATAATAATGGGTTAAAATTAGATAGAATGCATGTTCCTAGTCAACATATTTTTAACATTCATACAGTTATAATGGATGCTAACTTGATTATTGCATAAAGATCTTTTCGGTGGTACAAATGTTTTTGTCCAGCTTCTCCTGTTCTTTTAAGTAACCCAAGCTTTGAGGTAATAGATGTATCTTCCTCTTTGGAGAGGAACACATTTTGGAGGGAAAAGATGGTGAGACAACAGGATAGACAAAATAAACTGGGCCACAGACTTTCACTACTCCACTTTCTGGAAAAAGGAAAAACAGGATGATTATATTCAGTACATTACCAGCAGAGCCAGCTAAGAAGTGGTTTTTTTCTCCCTGTGTGTAGAGAGAAAAATGTTGCCACTTTGCTGGGATGACTGGCTCCACTATCTTTGAAAAAAATAAATGAGGTAGACTATATATTAGGCCTTCTGAGTTACCTGAAGCAATCCATTTTCTAATGAAAGCTTTAGTCAGGTGTACCTGAGTGTATCAAGGGAACCGGTCAATGGTCATCATACAGAGCAGCAGCTTTTTCCACTCCAAAGTTTCTTTTTACCAGTAACAATAGGGTCTTCATACTGACTGCTTGCAGTACGATGATAAATTAAAGAATACTATACCACTGTTCTACCAAGTAATAGCAGTGAAAGCAATTACAGCCATTTATTACAACACCACTTTCTCCTTGCCAAAGTGAATCATCAGCTGCATTAAAGCAGAAACTAAAACATAAACCTTTAACTATTTTTTAATCAAACTGTAAATCTCAAAAAAAATACACCTTCAGAATGTGTAGCAGTATATAGGATATGCATATGAAATGTTTCTATCTGTAGACTGAATGGTTTAGCATCATAAGTTTTACTAAAATTAGCTACAGTTTTTCTTTGTAAATACATGTAAGGTTATGCAAAGTCAAAGCAGCTCCTTTCAGTGGCCCAAAGCCTTAAATTGCAAGACTGAAGCTTAAGAAAAATTAGCTCCCATAGATTTCTCTTATTAACATCTAAAGAATCTTGTGCATGATACTTTCACCACACTTAAGTGTAACAGGGAATATTTGTCTGAGTTTTAAGGTTATCCATCTGTGTAGTGTAATATAGGCTGTTAAAACACTCCTGGAATACATAAAGGCACAGGATCTAAAAGACAGTAACAGCAAGTAGTTCTTCTGTGTAGAATGAACTATCTGCGACTCTAGAATAAAATGGAGCCTAGAGGTGTTCAGGCGTGGGATGAGACCTTGAAAGGCCAGGAACAGCATGATATCAGAGGCCTTGGGCTACAAACATCTCACTAATGGCCCATTGCTGGACAGCAAAGGAGAGTAACCTTGAAGCGGGGCCAGTTTTGGATATGTGAAGAAGATAATGGGGGACCAATGAAGAATCATAGCATGAGTCAGGATGATGCGAAACAAAATAACTGATTTGGGTCAGCTGCAACCTGAAGGAGGGTTGTCACCTAGACAGGGTTCCCCCACCAGTCCCAAGGCAGTACTGGTGCTCATCAAGGAAAATAATTGATAAATCAATGTGTATTGAGGAAGTACCGATGCTGTTACTCTGTATACATACTCTATATTCTGCTGTTACTCTGGGTCAGCTATCCCAGATAGTACTGACAATTAGTATGTGACCATGATTCATGTGTATGCATAGGCAAATACCTACATACATACACACTCATATACGCATAGACAGAGACAGACAGAGACAGAGCAAAGAGAGGAAGGCAAGGGGTGCATAGATTAGAATTAACTATGTGACTGATCAATTAATTGCTCAATATATCTATCAGTCTATCTAAACTACATCTAAACTAGCTGCATATGTGTTAACTAGTAGGTCTTAAAATTTGTGCCTGGGTGAACCTTTCTCTTCTTTCGCAGTCCCTGCTCCTGTTTTTGGGTTTGGTAACCTGAACACGAGTTTGGACGCTCTAAGTTGCATGCAAAAAATTGGTTAAGATAGAAATTTAATTAAAGAATAAATATCCAAAAGCCAAAGAAGCATGCAGTTCAGTGCATAGCCTTGCAAAATGAAAGATAAGCTTTGCAGCTTTCACTCCTATGTTGAATAGAGTTGAGAGTCCCAAGCCGTATAACCTATTTCTTTATGACCTAGCTCTTACAAACAAGTAATTGCAATAAAATTTGAGATTTCAATTAAAAAAAAAAAAACAACACAACCCTACTCATTTCAGTCACAAAAAAATCTTAAAAGTTATTGACCAGTAGTTGGCGGTGGAAAGTTACTAAGAAAAAAAAACAAACCCAAAATAACGAATATTTTTTTATTGCTTTGAAAATAGATTTTTTAAAGGAAATCAGAGAATGAAGTAGGATTTTTTTGATTCTTAAAACTGACAATACTTCACCCATATGCTAAAAAACTCTATGCTGCTCTATATATATCAAAAGCCAGTGAATCAGGCACTATACACAGGAATCAACGTAAACTGGAGAACAGTCTGTCTGTTTAATCTGCAACATGGCCAATGTTTCATGTAAAATTTAAAATCTATTTCTGACAATGTTACTAGGTGTCAAAGGATAGACCGAAGCCATATGATCCCTTTAACAGGGAGATCATCAAAATAATTTTTTGAGTTCCTTCCACTCCTGGAGGCTGCACAGAAATTTAAAAAATGAAGATTTGTTGTCCTATAGTTAACTGTTTTTTAAAGGTTTGTTTTTACTGATATGGGAATTCATGTCTTTAGAAAGACTAGTTTGCTGTTTCTTAAGCCGTAGACTCTGATCATTTTCTTGCTCTATTATGGTAACATTCTGAAACTTGATTTGTGTTCATAAAAGGAACTGTAGACTGCACTTGTGATACCATTGTCGCTGCATAGTGTTTTTATCAGGTACTATTCTTAAACCCAGATATTTAGAAATTACAGTTTGGTCTACCAGAAAGGATTTACTTTGAACCGGAGCAGTGTTTTCCAGGCTCTTGTCCACCTCTTCTGAGAAAGTGTTGACTACTGCCCCTGAGCTTAGAGCTGAGACATGAACAGCTGCAAAAGCAGCTGCACACACAGCACCATGAAAGGTACTGGTAAGGTAATCAATTTGTGTGTAGTAAGGAAGCATGATAACCAGCCAGGGGGATGCAAACAGCCACTCTTTTTTGTCAGTTAGAGTGTATGTGAGCTTGATTGCCCTGTCACTAAGTACTGAGATGGCTTTACTTCACTTTCACTTGCAAAATACTGCAGATCCTGTATTATTTTTATCCTACAAAGAGACAAGATTAGGAAACCTCAAGATAAGATTGAGACCTTGATTATTTACATGTATTTGTTTACTTCTTCTTTAATAAAGAAGTATCTGAACCAAAAAGTCTCAAATAACTTTAGAAAACACTGCAAGTATAATCTACGTGCGTATTACAACACTTTTGTTCACTCTAAAGAAGCATTGAATCAGATATAGTCTACATTTAGAGTGTATCCTTGAGCAGCTCAGCTCAAAACATAGAGATGAAAGGGGCTGCAATATAAAAACTGTTTAGTAACTGTTCCTGAGGCTATATCTTGTGAACTAGTTGCTTACCTTGCCATCTCCTTGAAGGCAGACCAAGGATGGAAGCATAGAAGAGCGTTGGTAATAGAACGATAGAATCTTGCAGGAATGAGATATGGGAGTCAAATTCTGATCCAGTCTTGTCATTGCTTTACCCAATTACAATGTTGTTGTTGGGCCAGTATTTGGTCTACTGAGAAACTAATCAAGAACTATATACGCTAACCAAGATTAACTTGAGAGACAGTTCTGTTTATTTTCCGAAAAGTTCTGTGTTAACTACCTTGTGATAAATCGTATGTAATGTTTTTGGGAAGGAAGTCCTGAAACCATGAGGTTTGGCCTGGACTTCTGAAAAAAAGCCAAACCAAGCCAAACCAAGGTGCAAGGAAAAAGAAAATGCCATCTTTCTCTAGAATGCACTCTTATATTTTGTTATGAGACAGTAGGGAGTCTGGCATTGAATTAGTTTACTTCAAACCAAGGAGCAGATCTATGAAGTAGTTGGCTACTAATCTGTCAGTGATAAAGTAATTTGCACTTTTCAGTACTCTGTATTTACATTAGTATTTCACATTGACATATCTAAGTTAAAAAATGACAAAATAGAGTGGGCAGCTTGATCTGAGAACAAAAGAGTCTTTGAATGAATCTTTAGTTTGTCAGCTCTTGCCACCTCATTAATCCTAAAAGGTGTCACGTCAGTCAGTAAGTCTAATAGCTATGAGTGTTAGTGCTGTAGTCAGTTCCAAATTATAGTATTGATTAATTGACTGTCTTCTTCCAGTTGTGAATTATATTAGTGCTGGCTCATACTGGCTGGCTGAAGGCCAAAGCTTAATCTCTTGTGAAAAACAACAAACAGCTCCACAGTTTCACTGGTGTGGTTAAGTGAGTGACTGGGAAACTAAAACTTTTTGAATGATTACCTGATAAAAAAGAACTTGTGAGATAGATATAATTAATACGTAGTTGGTAATAGTCTAATTCCTGCTGCTGAAGCAAGAAATAGGCTCCTTTTTTCTAAAGACTTGTACAGCCTGGAAACAATACTACAGCTGCTGAATTTTGAATGTATTTGGAGATATAGGATGGGGAAGAGAAACAAAATAGTCACTGGTTGAAACTACTTTAGGGAATTTATACTACCAGTTTTGTTGTTTCAAAGTAAAATGAAAATTGGAAGAAGAAATGCAGGTCGTGACTTGAGTTTTATTATTGACACTGCTGCCTAAAGAAATTTGCACATCACCTGTCTACCCTGTGAATGCCTAATTTTCATTAGGCATTCTCAAAATTAACATAGAAGAGAGAGAAAAGTTGATGTGTATTCAGCTTTTTGATTTAATAAGAATGTAAGGTAATTGAGAGAGTCATCATTTCATCTCCATACCTTCCTAATAATATATAAAAGAAAGGGATTGAAGAAAGGTATGTCTTTCTCTTTCTCCCTACAGGGAGACATCTGTTATTGGTAATTTACGTATTTATTCTTATTTGGTTTGATACATAGCTGGACATATTTTTTTTCCTCAATTAAAAATAAATTATAGGAGGAGTAAATAATAGTCCTATTTTTGTCATTTATTCTTAATCCAGGCTTGATAAAGTTCATGGGAAATGGTATCTTCTCCTGTTGAGTTCACAAACCAGTTATGTTGCTTTGCTGAGATTTAACTTCACAGAAAAGCCATAAAAAGTTCTCATTCAAAGGAAATCCCTCAAACCCAGAAAAACTTAGTAGGGTAGGAGTGAGGCTTGAGCACCTCTGCTCTGAAGACGGGCTGAGAGAGTTGGAGTTGTTCAGCTGGAGGAGAGAAGGCTCCAGAAGACCTTTTAGCTGCCTTCCAGTACTTAAATGGGGCCTACAGGAAAGGCGGGGAAGGACCCTTTATCAGGGAGAGTAGTGATAGGATGAGGGGTAACGGCTTCAAAGTGAAAGAGGGTAGATTTAGAGTAGGTATTAGGAAGAAATTCTCTACTGTGAGGGTGGTGAGACACTAGAACAGGTTGTCCAGAGAAGCTGTGGATGCCCCTTCCCTGGAAGTGTTCAAGGTCATATAGGATTCTATGCAATATCTAAGTGCAAAAAAGGAAATTAATTTTAGTGGTATTATTGTCCTAAATATTAAACATTTACAACATGTTCATTTGCAGAAATATAGAGAAATTTAAAAACTCAACCCTGAAGTCAGTTGTAAACAACAACTAAATCCTAATTCAGTGCAGGCAAATTATCCAATTTTAGATTTAAGTCACTGTAATTGTTAAGAGTTATTGCTAAGGTTTAGTAAACAGCACTAGGCAAAATACCAACACTATTTTTAATGAAATTAATATTGCTGGACACCATCTGTAGCATCAATCTTATAGTTTAATATTAAGATAAAGGTTTTGCTGCCTTGTTGGGCCATGCCTCTGCTTTGTCCCCTTCCTTCACAGTGCTAGGACATTGTATAGCGGTATTTTTCTACTATTTCTGAGGAAACAGAAGTGATGGAGGCAGACTTGGACACAGTCTAACATAGTGCTGACTGGGAAGGACTTCATAATTTTTAGAACTATGACATCTTTGTATCTACCTATATTCACTGTCTCATGTGCTAGGAGAAGGAAGCTACAAGCACAGGAAACCCAAAGCACTACAACAACCAGTGCTGGGAGTCCTGTGGATCATATCAGGCCACCAGGGCAATCAGGGTTTCTATGACAGAAAAACAGATGGGCAGGAGTCATTTACCTAAACATAGATGTCTGTTTGGCTGTCTTACTACCCTCCAGATGACTCAGAAGGGGGACGGTCCCCTGTAGTCACTCATGAATGTTCACATATTTTAGTGCATTGGAAATGACATTAGGTGCTTACCTTTGGAAACAGAACCCTGTCTAATACATATGTGCAGATTGCTAGACAAACTGAGGAAACAAAGTTCATACCCATAAAGCACAAAGGAGGTTTAATAGCACAAGCTGTGCCATGCAGGTACATCAGCTGGAAAGTGCCCTGCTTAGAGAGGGGAGGGACAGAATGTTCAGTCAGGACCATATGACAATTTATTATTCAGGTCAGGATGCAAAGATGCAACTAATGCATTATATAATTCAGTTAGTGTTAATTAATAGAATTTAGAACACTTGCAAATACCTTTAACCTATGTGGTGATTACTTTCCTGGCTTTATTTCACTCATTAACAACAGGGTTGTTGTTCCAAAAGTACCAAAATAAAGGATGTAGTTGAGACTACTGCCCAGGGCTAATAAATTTCATAAAAGCAGCAACTAAATTCAATCAGCCTTGAGATCTGCAGACATCTGCTGCTTCTCTGAAAAACTTTAACTCTTTAGTTCTCATTGCTTTCAGTTTGCCTAAATCTGTAAGATGTCTGCTCAACTCCGGTTTATCTCTAATTTCTTATTTTCAGTAAGCAAATGCATGTTTACATGAGAGAGAAGAAAGTAAGTCCAAGTACTTTTATTTCCTATATGAAGAGTGGCATTCAAAAATTGAGACAGATTGGGTGAGATGGAGGATATGCAAACCAGCCAATATAAGATAACGACAAGAAAGCTAGACTTAAAATATAACCTCTTCCCTGAACAAAGGCACACACTAGAGACATATGTTCAGAGCCAGAAGCTTCCTCCTTATCTAGTGTGCTTACAATGTCTTCCTGTGCACATCTTCTGTCTCTTCCTGTATGAAGAAGATGATAATGCTCAGCTCTGTGTAAGAGGGAAACGGCATAGACAGTTTGTCAAGGAATGGGTTTAACACAGTCCTCAGCTAAGCGGGATTAAATCTGCATCTCCTAGGGCTTTTCTAAAACTTGACTGGCTGTCTATAGTTTAGTTATACTGAAGAAGACCAATACATCCAGTTGCTAAAGGGTTATTTACAGGAAATCTTTGCACAAATGTGTTTTTGATGATCGTTCAAAATTGAACATAAATCCTTAAAACAGAGAGAAGGGAAGTAGATTCATGGAAATGCTCATTGCCAAGGAGTTCCATGCCAATAAATCGCTCAGGCCACATGTGGGTAATGGAATGAAACAAGAGAGAAGAGCATTTTGTGGGATAGACTATTGCAGTTCATTTTCTGCCAAGAGTCAACAAAACAGTTGTGGTTTGAGAAAACTGAAATGTTACAGATAACAGATATTTTTCCAGTGTTTAACTGTCCAAAAGAAGAAGTTCATTTATTCTTCACACCATGTACAGTAATTAAGTAATTACGTGCATCTGGCAAGAAAAAGTCCATGAAAAGTTAGTTTTGACTTATTAGAAGTCTATACCACAACATGTGTTACTTTTCTTGGGAGTCAGATTATGAAGACTGAATGAAAACCTGAGAAAGCTTAATTTGACATTTTTTGTCACTTATAATGAAAACTTTTTAAATACTTAATTCTTCATCTAATATATTTTAGTTGCAATATGTTAAAATGATTGTGTAGTAACTGCTGTGCTTCACAGAGAAAATGCTCATAACACTTTGCAACATATAAAAAAGGCATGCTAGTCTTTTTGCCCCATATCTTCAGACACACTTATTTTGATAACCTCTTTTCCCCATTCTTTTTGCAGCTAGTGTGGCTGAAGACCGTTTTCTTTGACTACTTCTTCTCTAATATCTCTGTGGAACAAAAGTGTTACTCACTTATTCCTTTTTGTGAAGTTTTGTGTTAAGACAGGATTTGTTTTAATCCCTAAACCAGCAAACACTTCAGGAGACATTAAAATTAAAATATATGAAATGATGGTAAGTAAATTTAGGCATTTCAGAGTCTGCAATAAGAACTCATGTCTAGAACATGCGGGAGTTTTTTACATTGAAGTTCGCGACTTTTGCACCATTTTCTTAAGGAATTTTGTTTAGCTAGCACTCTGATTTATTTAAATAGACTATGCAATTAGATCAAATTCCTTGGTTTTCTAAGCATGTCAGTGTTTGCTAACTGATGATAAATACAATAAAGACAGAAAATGTTTTACAAACATTAAAAAATAAGGAAGTTGATAGTACTTAACATGAAATAATTTTAGAAACTGACACATTTTTAGAAAATTGCAGCAACAGCTTGGGTTAGACTTGTACAGACTACCTTATCTTCATATACATTCTCCTCAAAATATTTCATAGCAAAAAGTTTCTCATAATTACTAATTTGTTTTAAAAGATCTTGCAATAGCTCTTTTAGAAAGTCAAGTGTAATAAAGCAATGTACTTTCTGCAATAATAGGTTAACAATTAAATAACTTAATAAAACATTTATAAACTACTAAATATTTATGATGCATAATTTAGGACCAAAATCTTAATTACAGAACTGTGATGTTTTAAGTTCATAAGACAAAAGAGCTGAGTTATTATATGTTTAATTGACATGATTCACCACATCGTTCATTTCAGCCTGGTTACTATTACAACTAGTGAACAGTTAGTATCATGCACTGCAAAATATTGCTTTTTTTGCTTTATTAGACTTTAGCATTTGAACTGATTATAAACAAACATATGATTTCATCTGTTTCTTAGCTTTGTATTAACAAGAGTTCCCACTCTAATACGATCAAAACTTCTTACTTACTACAGCCATTCAGCCTGCTACATAATTTACCCGCTTTCTTCCCTCTAGTTCTGCACCTGTCACTGCTCAGACAGGCCAGAGAATCTAGTACAAATTATTACTTAATCATCTGGAAGGCACAACTATATGTGTCTTTAACAGGGAAATTAGGGCTTCAGTAGGAGATTTCTATAGGTACCAGAGCTGAAGGTGCATTCATATAAGTGAATCTGCATGCAACTCTTGCAATGAGGAGAGTTAAAAGCCTAAAACCTGACTCTGTACTTCTGCCTGTGTCACCCTTGTGTCACTGATGTTGAAGAAGCAATGGTCTCCTCATGCTCTGTTTCCTACTCTGTGAACATTGTTACAGGGCTCTTCCATCTTAGCTCAATGGGAATATTTCGGTGTCTAGGACTTAAGACAGTTCGGGAGTGTCCAAGCTTGGGTTTTAGTTTTCCAAATAGCAATGTCAGCATTAATTTTTTAAAATTATTCTACCCAATAGGAGATTTCTCATACCTATTTGTTTCTACACAAATAACAGCCATGTAGCATTTTTTCCTACCTATTATCGCATGGTTTTGTGACAATATAGGTATAATTTATGATTGAGTAATGGCTTTTTCCTAACCTTACAAGAACTGAACAAATATTTTTCTTTTGTGCATCATTGACAGACTTGTTCCACAAATAAACTAGTACAAGCAGGATTTTGACGAGAACAATCTTAGGCAGCTACACAGCAGTAACTTTATCAGCTTGAAGAGGTAAGCAACACAGTAAAACAGGAAAGCTACACAGAATCAGTTCTCATGGCAGCAAATGACATGAGATCTAGTGCTACCTCCAGGAACAAATCTTTTTATCTTGTCTTTTCTGGGTGGACAATGACATTTTAAGTAGCTGGCCAAGGCTTTGCTATGCTTTATCAATTTGTGATCAAAGAAGATACCTTTTCTGTCTTATTATCCTAATTAAAAATGGGGTACACTATGAACCACACTTTCCAGTTCCTGCAAGATGAGTCACAGAAAAAAAGAACAATGCAAACCCAACATACTTCAAAGCTAAAGCAGAGTAGTGAAAGATATGAGACTATGAAAATTGCAGGCAGATACATCTAAAGCAAGAATGGGGAAAGATATTTTTTGTAATTATTGAAGGCCTAGCTGTGGAGCAATAGCTTACAGGACTCTTGATTTTCCCAGTCATAGATGTAGAGGTGTGTGTGTACAGCTGGTGTCTAGTTTTGTAGTAGACTTCTTGAATATGCTATACACAATTGTCTATCTTACAGTCAGCCCTGCCTCTGTTCCACATAAATCTCTAATGAGTACTTAATTTTCTCTTGAAGACATAATTCATCATTTCTGTGTTTTACTGCAATGTGACTACAAAATCGCAGTCTCATAGGCTTTGATAAAAATGACCAAGGGAAGGCTGGGTGGGGGAGGAAATGGAGCCTCAAATACAGACTGTTATAAATCATATATGGAACCAGGGCTGTACCACTCATTACAAATGCTTCTTGAAAACCAGTAATAAAATAATCATCTTTAAGGAAATGAGAATGAAAAAGAAGGGCAGATGTAATTTTCGGGAAAATAATTGATTGGTGGGATGGGAGAAGAGAAACAGGAAAGAATAGCATCTACAGGAAATCAACTGTTAATAAATACCAGAAACTGCAGTCAAGTGACAAGATAAGCTGAAGCATATGTTCCTCCAGCAACAAAATGGAAATCATTTTCTATAGAAGAGATGCTGATAAGCCTGCCTCCTCCCCAAAAGGCAATCATTTTACATTTCATATTAGTTGAAAAGAGCTTGATTATTTTCCTTTGAATGAAAAAGGATGATTCACATTTACCTGTCAACAGAATTTTCAATTCATGTGTTTCGCCTGCATACTTAAAGGCATATGACCCAACCAAAACACACTAGGGAGAAAACTTTAGTGAGATGAAAGTAAATAATAATTCATAGCCACAAATATTGCCATACCTTTGTCCTACTTCAAGTTACTGTAAAATACCACAGAGTCTATTAAATGTGGATTTTTTTTCCAGTAATGGGTAACATTTACGTACAGTATTCTCATAGATGTCAGATGAGATATCCCCAAAAATAACACCCACAATGGAAGTAAACATATGAAAATTATAATGTTGTCATTTGAAGTCTAGATTTAAAAGACAACTATTGCAGGTATGTTTTGTGGTTTTTTAAGCAGGACTGGTGTAGCAGTGCGTGCACAAAGTCTGATAGGAGGCAGGGAAGAACACACATAGTATGAAGAGAGTAAAGGATTAATTGGGCATCCACTTTTCTTATCAGTAGATTACCATTTGAAGCTCCCTTTTATTAAGCAGGAAAACTTGGAACTGGAGTCTGATTAGGAGTTTAAAAGTTTGTGAAATATTAATATCTTGACAATATTTCAACAATCTTCCTTCAGGACTCATGATACCCTGATGCCCATGCTTCTTGTCACATTTTAAGACAATTAGTAACAGACAGACAGAGATAAAAAACACAAATGGGGGTTTATATTTTTTCTTCTGAAAGTGTCTATAAATCAGTAACCAAAAGACAAGAGGATTTACTTTTTCCCAACACACAAGTCCGAAATAACAACATACTTTCAATGGAAATCTGGAAATCACAAAGAAACAGTCTTACGAAAGACCAAACTCTTGATCCTTGTGGCTAGGCTTTATGTAAGAGTTTTCCAAAAGAGAAGTCCTCTATCTTTATCAGTCGTGTAGTAGTAAGGGTACTGTATCAGCAGTGCTGTCTTCCTCCAAGGAGCCTTGGACAGAGCAATTCCACAGTGGATGACCCACTACCTGCGTTGCCTTCCTGGCACACTAATCCCTTCACCTCCCTTTTCCACCAGTGCTGCCCCAAACCCAAACCAAACCCCACTCAAACTCTGCTCTACTCCCAGCGCATCTAGAATTTTCCTATCCTAATCAACAAGGGCAGTATTTGACTTTAGGAATCTGTCAGGAGAAAGTACAATTTGCACTTGACAGAAGCTGGGGGCAAAAAATATCTGTTGGTTTCCTTTTGCTTGAGCCAAGAGAAGACCATAACCTACATAAAAAACCACACTGGGTAACAGGGATTAGAGTAAGAAGCTAATGACTCATGAATATGTATCACAATGAGTCTGAGAGTATTTGTCTTTTTTTCAAATATGATTCATTCCTATAACAAGAAACAATGAAACACAGAGCCTAAATTATTTTGCTTACCGAAGCTAGGCAGCTGGACTGACCAGGCTTTCAAAGAAGTGACTTTCTGGATAACATAAAAATTAGTCCTGACATGACAGAAGTATTAGGGTGAATAAGAAAAATCCTGTAGCAAAAAGTTAACATATTTATTAAGTACTTATACAACACCTACTTCTCCTTATAAAGCCTGACAAAGGAAGCTACCTAAAATAAGAAATAGAAATTTTTGTAGTCAGATTTGTGTCAGTTTTTACAGGTGACAGTTTTCATTCACTGACAGTGAGTCTAGAATGCTATAAGGACAGTCCTCAGAAAAATGAAAAGTCCTTTCCTAAACCAAGAAAGCTTTTCAGAGAGTGACAAGTACAAGAACTATTTAGCATGTCAGTGAATTTTAATAATACTTAACCATAATTACAGAAATATGGCATTTAATTTTTAAAAAGACTGTATGCGAGTGTGACTAATGCTAAATATTTTTCAAAGTTAATGTATAACTGTTCCAGAGAGGACTGTGCCAATGAAAAGTGTTATGCAAGAGCAGATTCTGAATTTCAAAAATTTCTAACCGGTATCTGGTTGTGATCACCAACAGTTGTGCAGATTTGAGTGAAAAAGTCATCAGAGCAACTGTAGAATCAGCTACTTGATGTTTTATTTAAATTCCACAAAACTCTGAAACATCACCAGTCCCTACCTTATATCCATCATTATTAGTCTGTAAGTTTCACTTCTTGAAATAAAATTCATAATTATGTTAATGAAGACTTTCTTTCCTGGCACAGGGACTTTGAAGTACTTTTAATGGTGATTTTCTGTTTGAATTTGCAACTTGTGCCACTGTGACTTCACGTTTTTACTCTGCTCTGTGTGACAATTTCATCCCCATTGAGATGACCCACAATCACTAATACAAAACTTTAAAAGAGATTAATTGATTAGTGAAGTCATTATTGTAATTATTGCAGAAGACACCAGCAATAAAGGGTTTTTCAAGTGAATTTAATTTCAGGAATATAAAGACATTGTATGATCACTTAATTCATGAAACACTAAGGCTTCCTACCCCCACAGTCAGAAAACTTTCATGCCTTTGGGCACATTTCTCAGATACACATCTAGAATATAACCAGCCACAATATAGCAAGGGAAGCTAAATGGTGTGTTTTCTCACTGGAAGATAGCCTCTCTACACATTGTGTCCAGTTAGATTTCAGGATGAAAAAACCCATGGACCAAACAGACAGATCTGGATCAAGACCTTAGTTAGATAAAGACAATCCAGGATGACAGCATAGCCAATCAATCTACCAAGCCCAGGAGACAGAAGTTCAGGTACTTTTTTCCTCAATTACAGTGTCTTCAAAAAGGAAGTGGGACACTTCCTTTTCAATGTACTGAATACTTTCAGGCCTTGCTGAAAGTATTGTGAACACACACACTGTGACTGTTCTGTGTTCAACTGCATCAATTGTCCACCAAGGAAGGAGGAGTAAAATCAGGGAAAAGAAGATAGTCTGTGGATACAAGGCTTTTTTTGCCTAACTCAGAATCACATTACATGGGTTAGTCCTGGCCTTGTGACCTGTATCTAAACACAAAGAGGACAAAACAAATACTTTCCAACTTGGATTCTCCTGGTGCTCTGACTAGTCCTATGGCTGCTTTTTGGGAGCTTTGCAACTCTCTATCCGAGTTCTTTCTACCCAAGTTCTACTGCATTTGTCTTAAATAAAAGTTCATTCATCTACATCTCTCTTAACAGGTTCAGGTGTGACCCAAGAGAAAGAGGGTTTTTTCCATTTACGCGCATGTCTACTCTCAGGAACACAGTGGGTAGCTCCTTCATTCTGTGTGTCCTGCTTCAAAAATTACCCTGCATGGCCAGAAAGAGATGAGATCTTTGCCCATTTTTGCTTATGCTATTTAAAAAGTAAGAAAATCGACTGTTTCTGTTCCACATGACTGTATAGCAATGTGCAACTAACTCAATTAGGCTTCTCATAATGGAATTACATGGATGCTCTGGTTTTCTTTTCAGCTGCAGTGTACTTCAAACCCCAGAACCTAGGAGCAATATGATAGAATTAACAGGGGTTCAGCATAACTTCAAACATTCCAAGAGTGCAGCAAGCAGAGAGAATTGTTTGTGGAGCAATCTCTGGGCTCTGTTTCTGATGTATCCTAGGAACTTCTTCAGGCTCTTTGGACTGCTTGTGGCTGCCTGGAAAGAAACACTACAGGAGGCTTTTGGTCTGGGCAAGCTCTAGAACTCGTTTCTGATAACTCTTGCCTGCTGTTCCCCAAAAAAAAGGCTGTTTGAGGTTTAGTCTCCAGCCAACTCATGCCAAGGAAGGAAGCCAATGACTTTTGGCTGGTGCCATGGAGGGACCTACACATTGTCAAGGTCTGTTGTCACAAGCAAAGTTGGATTTGTGCTGCTGGGTGTGAATAAGGGCCTGCTGACCTCCGGATGCAGCACGTCTGTACTAAACAGCACTGGGGATGTGCCCCAGGGCATGACTATAGGGCCCAATGGGAGGATCAAGGATTGCAGAGGGGCGATGGGATCCACCTGCTTAAATGGGACAAGACCACCTTTACCTAAGGACTGGACCATGTGGTTAGGTGAGATTTAAACTGGTGAGGCAAGTGAGGAAGTTTAGGACTCAAAGTCAAATGAGAAAAGAGCAGATGGGTTGGATGGTGAAGAGTTCAGGATGGTGGGAACAAGGGAGACCTCAGGACTGATGAAACAGAGCAAAGGGGCACCCTCAAGAGCACATACACAGATGTTCTCAGCCTGGGAAACAAAGAAGGAGCTACTAGAGGTGCATGTGCAGCAAGAAAACAACGACAAAGTTGCAATGGCAGATGTGGTGGGCCAGCTTGCACAACCAGAGTGAACGATGTGTGGATATAAGCTCTTCAGGAAAGACACGCAGTGAACACAAGGGCAGCAACTGTCCACAATGTGAAGGACCAACTTGGAAGTGTGAGGCTCATCTATGGGACAGACAGCAGGCTGGCTGAAATGATGTGAGTCACGGCTAGAAGACAGGCTGCTAGGCATGACACTGTGCTAGGAATGTGCTACAGACCATTCATCAGGGTGGCAAAATGGACAAAGCCTTCTTGAAATAACCATGTCACAAACTCTTGTTCTCATGAGGACTTTACCCTCCCTGACCTCTGCTCAAATAACAGGACACAAGCAGCCAAGATTTCTGGAGGGTACTGGGCATCACCTTGTGAACAGACACTGGTTGCATCAACCAGGAGTGATGAGCAGTTTGATCTCCTATTCCCTCACAGTGAGGAACAGGCTGGAAATGTGACAATCAATAGTATCTTATCTGTAGGGATCATATTATCAGAGAGTTCGAGATGTGGAGTGAGTGAAAGAGAGTAGAGCTTCAGATAAGTAGATTTTTTCTTATTCAGAGATTTGGTAGATGGGCACCCATGGTAGACAGCCTTGAAAGGCAAAGTTGCTCAGGAAAGCTGGCAGACTTTTAAGGACAGTGTCTCCAGGTGCAGGAACAGTCCACCATGGTACCCAGGAAGACAAGCAGACATACTGGAAGCTAGCTTGGCTGAGCAGGGAACACAGGACAGAGCTTCAATGAAAAAAAGACAGCATACAGGAGCTGGAAGCAGGGACAGGCTGGAAAGGAGGAGTTTAGAAACACTACGCTGACATGCAGGGTTGACACTATGAAAACCAAAATCCAACTAGGTTCAGAAATGACATGGGAACATCAAGGGCAACAAGAGCTTCTACATTAGCAGTAAAAGACTGAACAAGGAAACGCTGAATGGGACAGGTGATTTAGTGACAAGAGACACAGATGAGGCTGAGGTGCCGTGTGCCTTCTTCCTTCCTTCTTTTGCCCTGTCTTCACCAGCAACGTCTCCCAAGCCTCCGTACATAACTAGAACTGTTCAAAGACGGGAATGGCCAGCGGTGGATGGGGTCGAGCTGGAGATTACTTGAGACAATTTGACAAATCTGTTTGGTCTGTTGAGCTGCAACTGAGGTGGTGCCGTTTTCTGTCATCTTTGAAAAGTCAAGGAGTGGGGGCAATTCTCCAACCACTGCAGGAAGGCAAACATTACATGCATTTTCTATGAAGTTCAAAAGAAACAAATGCAGAAGCTATAGATAGGAGTTGGCTTCACTTTGGTGCCAAGGTAAAATCACAAAGCGATTACTCTTGGAACGTATTTCTGGACTCAAGAAGGAGAAAGTGATTTGAAACAGTCAACATGGATTTTTCTGACTTTTGACCTGGCTGCCCCAGTAATAAATGACTGGATCTGTGGACACAGGTGACATTTACTTTGGCTATAACAAAGCTTTTGACACTGTCTCCCATAATGTTCTTGTATCCAAGTTAGGAGATCACAATCTGGATGTGAGGACATCACAGTCTGGATGTGAGGACAACAGTAAACAACCAGTTGGATGGTCAGGCTCAGAGGGTCATGGTTAGCTGCATGGTACTCTGCCTGGAGGCTAGCAATGAGTGGTGTAGTGCAGGACTTACCCTAGGACTTGTCCCATTCAACACTACTATCAGTGACCTGGAGGAGAGGATGGAGACCATGCTCATTAAGTTTGGTGATGACACCAGGGAGTGACTAGTTAACATGCTTGAAGGCCAGGCTGACTTCTGGGGATGCAAATAGGTGGAAGGAAGGGGCCACAAGTGACCCTGTGAAATTCAGCTAGGACAGAGACTATGCCCTAAAACCAGAACCCTGCTGCAACAGCATTCTGGAGCTGGTGAGGATGGGGAGCAGTTCTGTGGAAATGGTCCTGGGCCTTTCTGGACAGCAAGCAGAGCAGAAGCGAGATGTTCTGCAGCACCCGAGGCACTGTGACCTGGGTATAGCATCAAGGGATCACCTTGTAGTCAGTGGCTAGTACATCACATCTACATACGATGTCCAGTTTAGGGCTTCCAATTCAAGGAAAATATAGGTAAACTGGAATGAAATGAGCAGAAGCCACCAAGAGGGGGCTTAAGACCTTGCCCTGCAAGGAGACGTTATGGACCGTGGCTGGTTCCACTGGGAGAAGGGCTGGCTTTGGAGGCACCCAGCAGCATCTCCGGCATCAACAGGAGGGTGTGAAGGAGATGCAGCCAGGCTCTTCACAGCAGTGCGTGGTGGGAGGGCGAGAGGCAGTGACACAAGCTGGAACATGAGAGGCTCGGGCTGGAGATAAAGAGAAGCCTTTTGGCCAAGCAATGGGACAGGGCCCAAGGAGGTTGGACTGTCTTTGGCTTTGGAGGTTTTCATGCCCCAACTGGATGAAGCACTGAGCAGCCTGGTCTCAGTCCAGAATTGGCTCATCTCTGGGCAAGGAGTTGGACTAGAGGCCTTCTCAGTCTCTTCTAGCCTGTATTGTGTTAAGATCTGAAGAGATTACACTCTGACGTACTGGTCAGATTTCTTTAACTAAAGGAAACTTCAAAAGTTAAAGTAGGAGAATACTTTTACAGCCTCAAAATGAGGGTTTTGTTTGTTTGTTTGTTTGTTTTTCCAGGGGAGCATGTCCAATAACCATCTAACTGAAAACAGCAATATTTACTTATGAGCTTTCTAGCTGAGATTGTATTATCAACAGAAAAAATCTAGAAATTTAATGCTGCAGGGATTTATTTTTTCTTTAGCCTAATGCTTGAGCACAGATATGTAGTGGATTTGTTTTGTTCTGTTTCTATTTATCTCCTTATCAATAGGAAGTGACAGAATGCATACTTTCCTCAGAAAGGCTGTATTGCCAAGCCCAGATGTGTATAAAATCTGATTAAACATGCACAATGCTAGTACTCAGTCTTTTAAGGTACAGCATGGTTGACTGTTTTTTCCAAATCTGAGGACGTTTTCAAGGCTGTGAGGTCCCAGCTGCTGGGTGACAAATACAATAACAAAAGCTTTTCCCAAATGAGAGCTCGGAGCAGTGAGCTGTTACTCTACATGCATTTAATAACCTGACTCAAGGCTTTTAGCATTCCTGTAGGAATTCCTAGGATTGGTATTCATGTATCCTCTCTTTCTTATCATTTGGGAGTAGTATAAGCAGACAGCCACAGCCTAACAGTTGTGCAGTTCCTGAGGTCATATTTACAAAAGGTATCTAGGTACTTAAACAAGCATATTAATATCTACTTCAGTTTTCAACATACTGCCATGTTAGGCACAGTCAACACACAGAAGTCAAGCACCTTAGCACATAAAATATTCAAATAGCTTAGGAGTTAAATCTGTGAGGGAATATAAATACTGTAACACTGTGCTTTCAGTTCGCAAATTTCAGATACCCAAACACAAGAATGAAATCCAGAGACTGTGGATAGGTACAGTCCTCTCATGCAAACCAAACAGAGTTCATCCAACCTAGTTCTTCCTAAGTGTGCTGTATTTTCTGGTAGCTGCTTATGATTGGTTGCATATTTGATGGCTAAGGAGGAAATCAGGCCCATCACCAATTTCACAGAGACTGTTGCAATGTGAAAGATACATACTCCATGATGAGATTGAACATGGGTTTTTAAGAAATAGATTTAGACCTAAATGTTTAAATCCTGTTTCATTTAGGCTTTAAATCAGTTTAAAGCTAAATGAATATATTCATATATTTAAATATGTTTGTTAACTTTATATTGTGGCTGACAGTGTTAAAGAGAAGACAAATAATAAATAAATTGATTGATACTTTATATTTGAATTTATAGGGTGCATAAGGGTGTCCTTTGCTCATTGTGGCTGAGTCAGAAAAAACATACTTCAAGCACCATTTCCTGAAACACTGATACCTCCAAGTTCATGGTCTGCATCTGTGTTCTTGCCATTTCATAAAGTACTGTGTGAAGAAGTCTTTTGTGGAATAGTGACACTCAGAATAGAGGCGAGACCTTCCCACTCTGTTCTCCACTGGGGTGTAAATTCCTTCAGGCAGCCGCAGGCATATACTATACATGTGGAGAATTGAGATTTGTATATCTGCTCATCTTTCATTTTTAGTGCTTGTATCTCTGCAAGAGATAAATTGTTATAGTTTTACGACTGAAAGGAGTTCAACTCTCAATTTATCTCATTCATACACGGTAGCTATACAGATTATACAGTGATTAAAAAATGCTATAGTTTTATACACCCTATTTTTCAATATGGAGTGCCAAGTATCCCAGTTCTTATACCATATGCAAACTGATGTCAGATATTTGGAAAGTTGAAAATTTTAGAAACAGCAGCAGTTCATTAGAGAAAGAGAGGGAAAACACATAATGAACAGAGGATGATCTTATCATTGAAATAGTTTTTCCTGTAAAGACCACTGACAGCACTGAAGGATCATTGCTGTGAGGAAACATGCCTTCTCATCACTCTGCCGTGCGTACAGCAGTAAACAAAAAATGGATCCTTTCTGCCTGTCGCAGGAAACGGGCAAATAGCAACAACCAAATGTGGTCAAGAGAGACAGGAAATAGGAATAAGTTTATGAAGAGCATGGTCGCTGTGTCCAAGATATTGTTTTTGTCCAGCCTTAGACTGGACCCAGAAATAAAATCCATTTGTTAACTAAGGACTTCTTGATCACACCAAGATAAAAGAGCAGTATCAGTGATGTTGAATGTCCATTAAAAATTATGTAAGAAGAAGCATAATTATGTTTTCTGAGTAGAGAAGGGAACAAAGATGAGAGGGTGGCAGAATGGCTTGCCATTTAGCAAACCTAAGGCAAGTTAAGAGAAAAATTGGCTTAGAGATCTGTGTTCTTTACTGCCTAAGCTACACAATGATCCTGAATCAGCAAAATATTCAAGATAGTGTTTCTTAGGACTGCAAGTGTAACCCACAGAACATATTAATTATGACAAATACATACATTTAGAAACATAAAAATGGAACAAACTGTATGCTGAGGATTAGTATACTGACAAGTAGAGCACAGAGACCAAAGGCATTAGGTAATTGGCGGATTTACAATGCCTTTTTTTCTTCAATTGTTTTGGCTTATGATTTATCTTCAGCAAAGCTCTTCTTAAGAAGGCCTTCAAATTTAATTAGCATTCTGCAAAACGATGGTGATAATCTGTAGAAAATCTATACCATTTAAGAGATTAATACTGTTGTATTCCTTAGGTTCTTCAAGTTAACCAGTGCAATTAGACAGCTAAGACAATCTGGCACTACGTTCTATAGGTTTATTCAAATTACAGAGGGCTATATTTTGATGCTAGTCTTTCTCTTGTCCTCCAAGACATCTTAAATACATTTCAGCATGTGTTGAGAAATAAGAATAAAATAGAACTAGACCAATGTATGGCCTTTACTCCTTCCTTTCAACAAAAAAATATAATACTTGTAAGACCTTCATTGTTAGCACAGTGTTGCTAACTTTGACAAATAGAAGGAAATTTTTAACTTGTTTTGCTTTAGATGTAACACAGGTAAATAAAGATATATAAAAAAATGTAAGGTACTGGGAAAGATACATCACACATTACGTGTAAATATTTTAAAGTCTGTGTGGTTTAAATGCAAAAATAGGCTTCAACAGATGTCATCAACAACTTACAGCAATAATTCTTCAAGAAATACATTTTAGCATAAATCAAGAAATACTCAGTTGACAATGACTTGTCTAAATAGGGTCCTAGTGAGCTAACTGCATACAATTTTCAGCGTACATATACTTATACATGTGTATATATAGCTATCAGTAAAGCAATTTATAATCCCTCATTAGCTGCAGTGTAGAAACTCTGTGTTTTAATGTTCCCTGTGAATATTAATCTCTAGTATGTGGTGTCTCCCTACATTTTTAAAATGTTGGACAGCAGTTACTCTAGATCAACTATTGCTATGAGAAGTCATATCCCAGATTTCAGACCACACACTTCACAGAAGGAAACATTCTGTTATCATTCCACAGGTTCTTGTTTCTAAGAACTTCAGACAATGTAGCTTTATATCCCAGTAAAAGAGAATAAAATCCATTCAAGTTCAAGAAATTTAATACAACAAGCTTTTCAGCTCACTCATCTGAGATTTAGTATGGGCAGAAAAAAAAAAAAAAAGTGTATTTTATTCACAGTATTAAGGATTCGGAAAAAGGCTTTTAGAATGGCTGAAAACAATGCTTCAAGCTGCAATTGAGAAACATTCCTGGAGGATGCTAGACTGTCAGCTGTATCAGTAAGGTCTAGGCAGATATGGGTGAAGTGTAAAAGTTATTTCATTCTAGATCTCAGCCAAGGGACTCTCAAAATGAATTGTATCTTATTCCTACACGGAAAGGACTTTTGAAAGAAGCATTTTATTTTATTATTTTCTTCTGAAACAAAGATTCATCCAAGGTAATAGGGCATATAATCTGACCTAAGAGTCTTGATTTTAGCATAAAGACCAAGTTAACTGCTGTAGCACAAACCTTAAAATTATGGATGTTTTTAGAAATAGGTGAAACACATAGTTATTGAAAGACACAAATTAATTTGGAGTAGTTTTCTATATCTCTGAGGGTGGTAATTTAGTCTAATGGGAATTTAATAACTCACATTAAACACATTATTAATCTCATGTTTTGCTTACAGTAAATTAGAACTACTGAGATTGTAAATCATTTATTTAAAAGGAAAAGAAATCTCAAATTCCACTGAAAACCTCTCTTAGCTGACCAAGAGCAGGTAGGAAGAAGTCTTGTTGCTTTAAAATGAATTTTAACCAATTTTTGTTTTCATGTCTTGTACACAAGTAAACACAGTTAATTAAAGCATCTTGCCTCACTGTCTGTCATACTGCAGCTGTAAAAGCTAGATTACTGCATTTAGTTATAGCCCTGAGCTAGGGCCAGCACAGTGCAGCACTGCTTCAGGAGGCAATTTAGAAAATTTTTGGGAGACATCTGTACAAGACAGTGTGCTGTATCTCTTGGAAGTGGGAAAAATAGTCTTCCCTTGGGCACCGTAAATTTCTATATGCTTTTGATTCCCTTTTTACCGCCACATTTTTTTATGCTAAAAAAACCCTATGTAAGAGCCTCAAATCAAGCTGCTGTTCAGTGGGTGGCAGCCCACTCAGAGATCAGGGGGCTGCTCCTGCCCACATGGGTGAGATGTTAGGAAAGGCCACAGTCTGTCCTTATATAAGCAAAAGGGATTATTCTTAACATGCATAGAAATACGCATGGCACCTGCATAAAGAAGAGTTGTCTGTATGGTAAAGAATTGATGTTTAGATTTCACCTGCAGTCATCATAATTTTTACTTTGAATAACAAATGTGTAACTTTACAAAAATTAAAAGTTCAGATAGGTTAGTATAGATAATACTTAGACCTTAATCACCATTGTGTGCAGCAAGTCAGCAGCATGAATGATGTTCCCATGAACTTTCTCATTATCACTCTAATACATAAACAAATTAGACTAAGGTATTTGCAGAATAACAGCCTTTGAGTCAAAAATGTTTTGCATTCATTAAGTTTTTCAGTACTGATAGCTTAACTGTAACTTCTTTAATGACTTGATTACAAGTGCAAATTTAGTAACTGAAGGAAGAGACTTATTCACTAATGCATAGCTATTTTATTTTTTCTGGGCAAAATTTTAGTCACAACACTTCAGCGTTTTGTGTTTTTTTGGAAAGATATAATCACACAAAATATACTTAGGAGTATGTGGTTGTTGAGAAATTGGTATGATATAATTTAAGATTGGGGGGGGGGCAACATTTTTTGAAGCACTATGTACATCTCTGCTCTGGGAGAGTGACAACAGGGAGTCTAAACCATGAAGAGTACAAATAAATGAGGTGCACACTGGAAGGCTGGGAGTCTGAAGGCAACTTGTGAGACCTGTCTTTGCTACTCATGTTCGTATAAAGTCCAGTTTATAACTTAATATACCAAATAAAATATCTGTTTGTTACCAAGGAACATGTGTCCTGAAATAATAAGACAGTCGCCAACATGTTGGTAGCTTTTTGACTATAAGACCATGTTCTAAAGCTGTTTTGAGCTTTATATTTTGGACTAATTTTGTTGAAGCTGCTTCTGTAATGCTGTAATTTCCTTCAGGCAATGCTAATGCCTTAAGAAATGGGTTACAGATTTTTTAGAGCTGAAATACGTAAAAACTAGAGACAGAAGTAAAGCTGAACAAGCTGTCAGCTTCTTTCATTTGACCAATCACACCTACTTTGATAGAACAACAGGTTAACTACCCAACAAGCCACTTTCACATAAGGAACAAACTCTATGAAAGGTCATTAAAGTGTGTTCTAATTACAGCCCCAAAGAGGCAAACAGGAAGTGTGACAGTGAGCCTGATCAGAATCCAGAACATCAAACATGTACTATTATTTTTTTTTTTTAATTTAACTTCATTTTGTCTCTCTCAGCAGGCATCTAGTGAACAGTCCAAATTAAGGTGCTATGATATGGGTGACTTTGTAGGATAAGCAGTGCTGGGTTAATGTATTTTGGACACCAACACATAAAATTCAGATGTATTTTGATATCTGTGAATTGGCAACAATAAAGATAAAATTCTTGGAGTGTAGGTATCAGTGTCAGGAGAGAAAAAGAATGATGCAGAGAAGATTGAGGAAGAAGGCATTCACCTTATTAGCAACTCCTTTTAGGCTTAAATGTATGAATTGAAAACTTATTTCTTGTATGGAATTTCTGTGCATGTTTGCAGTGTGAGCTTTTGCAGTTCATCTACATAGGAGGATTCTTAGGGCTCGAGCTTCTCTGAAACAGCTTATCCTCTTATAATTCTTACTTAAAGCTACTTTATGGATGATGAATGACAGCATGACAAACTAATACACAGATGTAAAAAGAAATGTTTATCAGCTACTGGAAAAATAATGGTTGGGATTGGCAGTCACTGAGAACTCTCATTTGCAACATAACAGGATTTGGGGACACCCTGCTAAGGAGAACAGTTTTAGATATGCCCGTTATTTGCTGATGGACGTCATGCTTGCCCCAGCTGTCAGGAACACAGCTGTTCTGTTTCCCTTTGAGTGATCAGTGTTGCTTATGCCCTCCAGCTAGCATGTTCTTTGATAAGGTCCAATGGAGAGCTATGAAAGAGCTGAACACTGGGCTTCTAACAGCAAAATACAAAAACAAATTTCACAACAAATTGCATTTTCACTGCTGCCTGATGTCACCCAATTAGAATGGGCTGAATTTGTTCTAGTACAGTGGCTTGGAAGGAACCACAATGCAACATTTTTTCCTCATGATTCTTAAAGCAATTTCAGGGAGAAGTTGCTGTCTATCGAAGAAGATGGTGTCATAATATTCTGCATAACTTAACAAAGCTGCCTAAAATAAAAGAATTAGTTTTGAAGGGCCGCATTTTGTAACTTCACTGTTCTATGATTCTATGATTTATTTTGAAATGTATGTGGTCTGGATCTGATTACACTAGTAGAAAGGAAAATATTGACAACTAATTATTAAAACAATCCTTGTATTTTCCTCCTTAGTTATGTGGAATCTTTTGTTTCTTTTCCTACTGCTTCAGAAATGCATGCTTAATTTGGTCAGGTAGATGTGGATAAGTATACAATGCTCATAACAATTTCTGAAATTCTAATTGGGTGGAAGTCATGAAGAAATCTTGATGTCTTGGAAAGTAGTTATCTAGGTGTGTAGAGCATAATTAAGAACTGTGCAAACCATTAAAATAGTGGCAAAAAACCCAGAAGAATGTACACATGTCGTATCTGAAAACAGTGTATGTTTACTATGAAGACAGACACAATCTGAGAAAAAAAACAAGGGTGTTTCTGACTCTTCAATCTGAATATGTTCTTTAAACATTAAGCTTAACAAATGCCTTTTCCCCAGTGCTTAAGTTTTGTAGTGTTATGGTTTCCATGGGCCAAAAAATCATACTGCATAAACCAGTGCCAGTCCATTCATTTACAAGGAGAGCACCTATGTGACTATCTCTGGCTGAATACATGATGGACTGAACTCTCTGGAAGTAGTTCTAATTCATATTTGCATCACAGAATTCAGAATCTTAATCTCTCAGAAGTAAAAAATGTTTTCAATATTCATCATATACCTTTTCCAGTAATATAAATTATGAGCTCTACGTTGAAATCATCCAACAGGCAGAAATAAATTATTTTCTCATTCCTAAATAATCCAAGTTTTCTGCAGTAAAATATCTTATCTTAAAATAAACTCTCTAACCAAGATAAGTTACACCTTATTTCAAAAAGCATCTTTCCTTCTTTTTTTGCTTTCTGTTTTTTAATATTCTTAAAGTACTCACTGTTGATTTACAAATCTGATTGCTCCTACACTAGTTGGATTGAATAATTTTTTCTTCGCAAAGATTCTTATTCAGCCAGTTAAACAAAAAACTGCAAAACTTATTTCTTTAAGTCAGTCTCTTTATCAGTCCCAAAGAGAAATTTCTTTTGAGGCTGCAAACACCCTTTTCAGATAAGGGTAACACACATTTGATAAAAGAGTGTTTGAGGTTTTCAGAAGTTTGGGGGTTTTCGGTGTTTTTTGGTTTTTTTTTTAATACTACTTTGGTTCATGGGATATCGTTATGAACTTAGACTTATTTCTCAAAAAAAATCTAGATTTAACTTGACTTCTGACTATAATATTGAAGACTTCTGCTACTTCTGTCAGATGTGGAAACTGCTATCCAAGGAAACTAAAGGCTTATGTATAGAAGGCAAAATAAGTAGGTGTCAAAAGGCTGTGGAGCACTGTAGATAGTTTGTCTGTGAAGGGATCTGGTTCAGGAACAAACCTGAGGTTCAATAACTGAGCTATAATGTCATAGTCTAAAGATGACTCTTTTTTTTCTTTTTAAAAAAAATGTATTTTTTAAGTCTACAGTATCACCCACATACACAACCGTGAAGTGCTATGAGGAGGAGGGACCAGGAAAAGGTAGCAGTTTAGAAGACAGTACAAGTGCAAAGGGAAGGAAAAAGTTTAGAAAACACTAAGATAAATAGCGTTGTATGTCTTCTGTAAAGGTAAGATAGTGCTTTTTGACACTTTCTGAAGGTAGGCTTTAAGATGCCACTGCCCTAGTGTACCAATGCATGTTATCTCTGGCCTCATGCATTTTTCTCAAACTACATGCAATTGCACATGCCAGAATCATATGTAAGCGAATACTATAGTCCCTGATATATCCTTCTCCATGTCAATGCCTCCCTGTTCTCTCTTGTTCTGCAGAGACAGCATTATAATATGCATGGTGCTGGGCTGGGAGGACAGTAATGAACAGTGGGTAGTGAGAGAAGCTGCTGCAAACCATCAGCAAGTCATCCAACAGTGCCAGAGACTACCTTTCTGGGAAGTCAGTCTTGCAGAGATCACAAGTGTCTCTGCACTGTTTTGCAGCGTGACCCTTAGCAGTTATGAATCTATCTAGTAAGACAACATATGGAAGTAGGGCAACACATTGAGAGCTAAGTTAGTACAGTGTGAAATATGATCAATAAACTCCCTAGCAATATAGCAAACTATTGAGCCAAAGTGACTTGGTGTGGGAGGCTGGGAACACAGCAGTGATAAATGTGGAAAGCACTTCATTGCATTATCTTTCCTCGTACGGTTGCTTGCAATTCCATCTTATCCCACTAACCCTTCAGCAATTTTTCATGCTCTTTTTTGGCAATTTATAAGACATTTAGCAAGGGAAGTTTGAGAACATTAGTGCTAGCTACATATTTTTCCCATGTTCTCAAATCACGTTGTACTTATTATTATGGTTAGTGTAAGAATTAGTATTTCTTATTAGAATTGCTCTATTATTTCTGTAAGGTTTAATATTTCTAACAAAGGAAACAAAGGGTTTTTTCGTTGTTTTATTTTGTTTTGTTTTGTTTTAAATCTCATAAAACATGTCTCAGAAGCTTCACATTGCATTCTAGACAAGAAAGATGAGGATAACCTTCCGGGTCTGAACTTTGCAATACCATATGGAAATAATAGAATTACAAAATCATACAATGAATGACACAGGAAGGGACCTCTGCAGGACCTGAGCAGGGTGCTCAGGTTGCTTGTTAAGTCAATATCTATAGAGATGGAAATTTCACAAAATCCCTGCTTAACCTCTGCCAATATTTCATTAACCTGTTCAAGTGTCTGAGCAGTGTTTAAAAAAAAAAAATTAAAAAATCATGCTAAGTTTTCCTATATTCAAATCTGTGTCTGCTGCCTCTTCTTTTCTCTTTGCACATCTCTGAGAAGAGTTTGTTTCCATCTTCTCTAAATCCTCTCATTAGTTAGTCAGACAGCAATAAAGTCTCCCCTGATGGAGCCTTCTCTTCTTAAAACAGAACAAATTCCAGAGGACTTGCTCCATGATCTTCCTGTGGATTGAGTTAAGGCTGACTTACAGTTCCCTAGATCTTTCCTCTTGTGTTTTTTGAAGATGTGCTTTTTTCTGTTACCTACTTCAATGTGCTAAGCACACCATTTCCATTGGGAATTGCAGACACAGATTTTGAGGTTCTGCAGAAACCATAATTTATTTGCACCTGTCCTCCCAGTCTAGACTTGGTTCCCTCACTAAAGGTGTGGTGAATATGATTAGAGTTTTCTTTTCCTACCAGCCATGAAAAATACAAAAGTGAATCAGATCTTGAAACTTCCTTTGCAGATTATATATAGTTGTCAAATGAAATTCTTGTAATTTCTGCAAAGTCATAATTTTCTCAATGAGCTTTTACATTTTGTACTGTATGGGAGTGCTGTAAAGGCTCTGTTCTGTTTCAGACTTGAAATAATTAGTGGGGCTTTGTTTTTGCTTTGTGGAAGGAGACTGGATGAACGGGTACAAGATAAGAAGGAGACTATTTAGGTGACTGTGGCTCATAAATGCTCTCCCCCTCTTCCCAGTACAACTGAGTCAACATCTGCAGAGCACGTAAAGATTGGGCCTGCTTATAAACTGAAATTCAGAGACAGTTGTTTCAACTCCTTTGCTGGAAACTTCAGTAGATACACAGTGTAATCAGTATTGTTAAATATGAAGCAAGCTACTTTTTCCATAAAACACATATTTCACATAGATCTTCTGCCTTTTTTTTGCTAATATGTAATATATATATATATATTTAAAATATAATCAGTTTTGTTTTGCTGGTGACATTAATAGACATCTGCTCTTTATTTCCTTAATGTTCTATGTAAGCATCACATTAAATATTTATGGAATTCACAATTTTAGGCTGTGCTGCCAAAGGCAAGTAGATAAGACACCAAAACTCTTAATTTCTAACATAAACCATGACGATATTGTTAAAGTTAGAAAGAAAGAAAGAAAGAAAGAAAGAAAGAAAGAAAGAAAGAAAGAAAGAAAGAAAGAAAGAAAGAAAGAAAGAAAGAAAGAAAAAGAAAGAAAGAAAGAAAGAGAAATAAAGAAAGAAATCCCTGTTTTTAAAGTATGAAAACTGAAAGAGCAGATAGATATTTTTCCACTTACAAAACTAGGAACGGTTGTAGGATTTTATTTTTAGTGGACATACACAATTCATTTCACAGAGCAATATCCAAATTTATGTCTGCATCCTTCATGGATATTTCACTAATGAAAATATGCAGGTGAATAACAATACGGCCATCACCAACGTACAGGAAATGGTATCAGACTGTAGAGGTCATGGCATTGCCAGGCTACACACTATTCAACTGTACTTAACAAGCTGTATGCAGATGCTTTGCAGCTTGCTACCCTGGAGTCTCACAGATCAATTTAACCCGCGTGGAACAAAGTATCTGTTTGGAAAGGCACAGCTGTTATTAGAGAGTCGCTGCATTCAGGCCACAGGACCAGAGTAAAGGTGATGTTTTATATCAGTGACATTCAGCCAAGGAATGGATCACTTGAACCTGGTAGATCATTTGGAACATGAAGGATCGGATCTGCTGTGTACTAGCACACTGTATTGGCTGAACACCACAAGCACCTTAATAAGGCTGTCTAGTTATCAGAGCACTGGGCTATCAGGAAGGGATCTGTATTTAGTTTCTCATATGAGGCACAGATTTCTCTATAGAAGTTCTGATAGATGCAATTGAGTTTCTCTACCTGCACTTGAAATCTGTTTACTCACCTATTTATCTATCCGCCTATCTACCTTAATACGTGTGATTGGCCATCTGCCTGATTTTTGTATACACTGACAGAAGATGTGAAACACAATAAAGGTCATGTCACAGATTACGAAGTTTAATAAATGCATTGCTTGTCTAAACTTTGATAAATGTGTAGACAAGATGTCCCAAGCAATAATTAAGCTATGAAGTTGAATGGAAGATATTGGATATCGCCATACACTCGTATCCTTAGGGAACTGTAATACAAGACAAAATGTCTACTATTTCGAAGTGCAAACACTTCATGATAAACATTCCCCACAGAGTTGCCTTATTGCTATTACAAAGAGTCTTTATTATAGGAAGTTCTTTTGTACAAGGAGAAGATGAATTTGGCACTTTAGCATGTTAAACAGCAGTTTCATCAGAGCTGTATGGTTCACAAAAGATTAATCTATCCCCTCGGAATATTAATGAATCAATGAGAATGTTCCCTAAGTCCAAGCAATATCACTTCTGTCAATTAAACAAGGTGCTCTACATTCTGATGAACAGTACATACTCCTCAGAAACTACTTTTCTTGCAGCTTTTTTTTTTTTTTTTGAAAGGAAGGGAGGAGTGGCATCTCTATGTTTCATTCATACTATGCCTTATCAGATACTCTGTGCTGTGTTATTATTCAAAGGACGCAACTCAACAAAGTCAGGTATAATATTTGCTTCTACTGGAAAGAAGATCAGAATAAAAACTAGGTGCCAGCTTCCAGAGGAGATCACGGCTAATGCTAATCATATGTACATTGTTTAATTATAGTGGCTTGCTGAAAAAAAGGAGGGTTATAAACACTGTCTCTTGGGCGTAGAGTTAGGCTGAGTAATTTTGTAAATTACTTATTCATTGATTCCCTACTTTTGTTCTCCAGAAGTCCAGTTTCCTAAAAATTGGCTTTATGCCTGCGTGACTGAAAGTAATACATCATATTAACATTAGCATGTTAATACAATAAAAACTAATTAGAAATACAGCAAATACATGCTAATCCAGATAGTAGCATCTCATTAACAGGGCAAGATACTTCTGTTGTTTGTTGTCCTGCATTCGTTTCTGTTGACAATTTTTAACAAGTGTACTTCACTCAGCTCTCTCCTCAGAAATTTATTCTAGTCTGGGTGGAAGCTCTGTGATTTATTCCACCTCTCCCTGACCAGATGAGGAATGAAAACGGGAGCAATGCATCAAAGGGTCTTCTCTCCTCATTCTGGGGGTAAGTCATGATTGCTTCAAAATGTGATGAAACTTTTTACTGAACTTTATTGTTAGCAACATTTCTCTAGTTACACTGCAGTGCTTTCGGTCTGTAAAAGGAAAGATCTGCGAGGTCAGAAAAGATCATTATATTAAGGGAAAGGGATTTTGATTACATAGCCATCTAATGTTGAACATCTGCTGGGACTGTATTATTCCATTCCCACTGATACTGTGCGTAGGAACACAAAAGGCCAAAGCTGTACTAAGCTGTTCTAGCAATTTAATTGTACCAGAGGCTCTGTACTAGAGGTTTTAAGTGTTTGGAAGATACAAAGACAACTCAATCACATGAACTGCTGAGAACCATGAGAAAAGGTAAGATGCAGTCAAGCTGAAAGGAGCCTTGCCTTCATTGCTGCACCTCTGGCATCTGCAGAAGAGTATAGAATATGTTGGAAAAGAGCTAGCAGATTATGGTAGGTGAGTTTTCTGGGTAGTCATTTAGATCCCATCTGAATTTTAAAATATTCTGCAACAGCAATGTAAAGTTCCGGGGAAGGGATTCCAGATAAATGAGTGCTAATTGGAGTGGCCTTCTAGTAGATATTCTACACAGTTAACCATGGGATTGCCAAGGGACAATGTGAAAAGCAGCTGTTGTCTGATACCATCTGCAAAAAAGCCCATCCTACCCAATCCACATGCTGCTATTACAGAAGAGTTACAGATTTACAGAGAATAAAACTGAAAAACACTGAAATGGAAGTCTCTCCTTTCTGAATCCTGCCTGAAGTGGTTACCCCCTGCTCATCTAAGTGGAAGGAACAATCTGGGTATAAGAGTCTTGATTTTGCTATTACTGAATGGCTAAAAGGGAAAGACAAGCTGAGCGGGAGGTGGAGCAGTTCTGAAGGCTTTCATCTGGTTTCCAGGGAAACCCATTTTTCAGTTATTTGCACGTTCAGCACATCTGGTTCATTTGGACTATGGCTTTTTGAAAGTGATGAATGTGTCATGGGAAAAATGAATGGAAAAATAATTTGAGGAATTAATGGGATGGAAGGAACACAGAATTCTTTTAGAAATGCAGCATGTTTTCCCTATCTTCTTTCTCCCTCCTCTTTTTTTTTAAATACAACTGTTTGGATAATATTTGTTCCACATTTTGTGAGGTCTCAGGACAGTCAAGGAAGTCCAGCCCCTTAAACGAAATAATAGATTTTAAAAGCGTATATATATCTGTATATTAGTATTGTATTAATAGCACAAATAATGATCATTGAATCAAGTGGCTACTATAAGAGGAAATACTGAAGAGGAATGGAAATTTGAACAATAGAAACATATATTTGTTTACACATTGACAGAAAGTGTTCTATTATTCTCAAAACAGAAACTATTTTATTTTCAGGAGAACAGCTACACTGAAAGATTGCTGGTAATCTAGATATAAGCATCAAAGAAATACAAGATCATTATCTAGTCAAATAGTCTCATATAAAGATTACACAGTTAAGCAAGGTCTGTATTACATGAATTTTGAAGTACCTAGTCTTTTTATTGTAAATACTGACTGACTTCACTTGACCCAAATCCCATTGAAGTCAATGGGAATTTTCCTTTCTGCTACAATAGCTTTTGGCTCAGGTGCTTAATGATCTTGTTTCACAGCATAATACTGAATGCTTTATGCAGTTCCGTTGCTGTGTGTGCAGAGCATTGTTCAAGAAGAGAAGTACAAGAGGGACAGAATTTGAGACTGTTATTTTCCTGTTATGGAAAGTGATAAAATAGTTTATGACAAAGGAGGGCTGCTAAAGCCTACTATTATTTGATAAAAATAAAAAGCCTATGGCTATATAGACACTACAGAGGTTTCAGTAATTCACATATTTAGAACCTTGCTAAGCCCTCAAGTGTGTGTTTAGGCCTTGTTTTTGAAAATTCTGACCTGAATGCAGGTGACTATTTCTGAACTCTGTTTCCATAGCATGACATTCACAGATTTGAAATACGCAGAGAGGATGCCATCACGTCTAGGAATATCCTGTTCATTTAGAAATCTGGAATTAAGATACCAGTTATTATCTGCTATTTATTCAAAATATGATGCAGTGTAAAGGAAAGAAAAAAATCCCTATCCTAAAACGTCTGCAATCTGTAGCAGATTTATCAGCCACAATGATATAGGCTGGTGATAGATGTATATCAAGCGTGCATAAAACTGTGCTGATATATTCATGTTTGCATTCTTTTTTCTTTTTCTTTTTTCTTTTCTTTTCTTTTCTTTTCTTTTCTTTTCTTTTCTTTTCTTTTCTTTTCTTTTCTTTTCTTTTCTTTTCTTTTCTTTTCTTTTCTTTTCTTTTCTTTTCTTTTCTTTTCTTTTCTTTTCTTATTGCCTTTTCTTTTCTTTTCTTTTCTTTGTTGGGAAACAATCATTGTTTAAGCAACAATCATGCAAAATGAAGGATTTCAAAAATATTGCACATACTTACGATCATAGTATTTTTATTACAGTCAGTGATATTCAGCATGTAAGGTTGATGTTGACTGAAGTGATGCAATAAAGCAAAATAAAGTCTATGCCTTTTTTTAAGCTTATGTACTTCTAAATTATCTTTTTCTTTCTCTTGTGTTTTTTTTTTTTTTTTTTTTGGTAAATGTGCTGTCATTATTTGTCACACCCCTCTTTCCTCAATTTTTAGCTTTCTGATTTTGTTTAGTTGTTTTTCAGGACTTACAGGGCCTTGATGAGCATGAATTATGCCAGAAAATGCTGTAGGAAGAGCTTGAAAGGCATTATTCTACACCAGTGTACTAGCCAAAATTCTCAAATATTTGCAAATGAACAAAAAATCTTGTAAGAATAGCATGTATTCTGGAAATGAAACCACGTCTTAGTAAAATGTTAATTTAGTACTCCTTCCGAAAATCAATGCGATATATGGCTGTGTGAAAGTTTTTTATTCCTTATACTTCACCTTTTTTCAACTGAATAGTATAACCATCAATCAACACATATTGTTCTTTTAATTATAATATGGTTATTACTCAAGAGGCTTAGTACTTCACTGATCTCACCCAAACATCAGTCAGAGTCTTTCTATGGCCTTAAATGAAAGTTACTTTTGACTCATCGAATACTCTCATTTTACTTACAGTTTGTGTAGCTCATTTCTTCTTTGTGTGGGTTTGTTGGGTTTTTTTTCAGTTCAGCAGGACCTAGGCTACTTAAACAAAAATGTGGTGGTAGATTTACACTACTAATAGTGCTGGTAACATAACGCTTCAGGTGACAGCAAAAAGTTATTAAATACATGAGAGAAGAAGGCCATCTAGGGAATCAGTAGCACTACTTGATGAAAACTGTGTAAAAGGGGTACTTGAGAATGAAAACAGAAAAGAAGTTCAAGGAGTTATTTCTATTAGTTTTCACTTCTGAAAACAGGAAAGATTTATATATTTGTACCACTCTTTGGGGGGCAAATTATAGATGTATTAGACAAAACAGAGAAACTGAACACTGGGATCAGATGACATTCACTTAAGAAACCAGAAGGAACTCAAATAAGAAATTGTCGAGTTCTGACCTAAGGTGTGCAACCTACATGTGCCAAAAGTTACATTGTCAGAGGATGCTTCAGTTTTTAGGGAAAATGGATTGTTGCAAGATTGGAGGAAATCTTCCTTTTATAGACTGGAAGCAGTTTAGGGATAAGATGAAAAGGGGAGGATTTACTGGTCACTGCTAAGAATGGAGAAAAGTCCCATGTGGCATTCCCCAAGTGTTAGCAGTGGGAATAGTTTTGCTCAATGTTTTTCAGTGTAAGTTTTTTGGGGGTCATTACAACTGAGGTCTCTTGGGTAGCCAATGCCATACTGATGGTGAGAAAGTCCTCGAGAACCTCACAACATTGAGTGAAAGGGCAAAAAGGTGATAAGACTTCAGTGTAGATACATGTAAAGTTTCTAGGGAAAAAATAATCAAAACTGTACTTACAGGATGCTGAATATTGAATGGCAGCTGTAACTCAGTAGGGATATCTTGGAATTATCATTGACCGCTTTCTGAAATCAACAATTTACTGCATAGTGGCATTCACAAATGCCAAGAAAATGCTCAGCACAATCAGAAGGTGTAGCAAGGAAAGGATAGAGGGTGTCATTTTAATGTTCTGTAAAATCTTAGTGTGCTCTTATTGTGAATACTTCATGCAGCTGTCTTCTCTGCATCTCCATGAAGGTAAAGCAGAGTTAAAAAAGGCAGAGCATTAAAATGAGAGGAAGAATAGAGCTTAATGAGGAGAGACTAAAAAGGCTATAGCTCTTCCACTGAAAAGGCTAAGGCAGAGAGTGGGTATGATTGAGCTAAGAGGGTGAAGCATAAGGTAAAGACAGCATTGTTATTTACTAAATACTAGAATTAGGGGAGCAAGAGAAGGGGGATATTAGTTTGAAAGAAGAAGAGATCAATTTTAAATAGATGATTTACTTTTTTATAAAACCAGTAATGAACTTCAGGAATATGTTGCCACAGATTATTGAGTTAAATAGCATCAGCAGGTTCGCAAAGGGATGAGACAAATTCAAGGCAAATTGGTAAATGGATACTAAAGAGAATAGGCAGGGACATGTCCTCTAATATCTCTAATCCTGTGAGTTTAGATGCTGGGGAAGTATGCGAGGAATGCATTCCAGCATGAGATGCATCCCAGGGTCCTGAGGAACAAAAATAAAGTTGCTAAGCTGCTGTCCATCGTATTTGAAAAGTAGTGGCAGTCGGGCAAATTCCCCAGTGACTGGAGAAAGGGAAACATCACATCTATTTTTAAAAAGGGTAGAAAGGAGGACCCTGGGAACTACTGACCAGTCAGTCTCTCCTCCGTGCCTAGTAAGATCATGAAGCAGATCCTCTTGGAAGACATGTTGAAACATATGGAAGACAGGGAGGTGATCAGAGATGGCCAACACGGCTTCACAAAGGGCAAATCATGGCTGTCTAATCTGATGGCCTTCTACAATGGACTAACTACACCAGCTGACAAGTGAAGAGAAACTGATGTCATGTACCTGGGCTTCATGAGGCCTTTGACACAGTTCCACACAACATTCTGGCCACTACATTGGAGAGAGATGGGTTTGAAAGATGGACTGTTAGATAAAGAACTGGTTGGAAGGATGTGTCTAAAGATTTGCAGGCAACACCTCAATGCCCGAATGGAAACCAGAAATGAGTGTTGTCCCTCAAGGGTCCATACAGGGACCAGAGCTATTTAATATATTCACAAATGACATACGCAGTGGGATTGAGTGCAGCCTCAGCAACTTGTGGATGACACCTCACTAGAGGGAAGGGGTGCTATCCAGAAGACCTTGACAGGCTTGATAACTGGGCCTGTGAGACATTTGGTGAAGTTCAACAGGCCAAGTGCAAAGTGTTGCCCTAGTTCAGAATGAGTCCAGAGGAGGGCCACAAAAATGGTCAGATGGCTGGAACATCTGTCCTGTGAGGAAAGGCTGTTAGAGCTGTGATTGTTCAGTCTAGAGAAGTAAAGGGGATATCTTATTATGACCTTTCAATATAGAAAGGGGGCTTAAAAGAAAGACAGACAGAGACTTTTTACTAGGGCCTGTAGTGACAACACTAGGGACAATAGTTTTAAACTGAAAAAGGCAGGTTTAGATTGGACATAAGGCAGAATTTTTTTACAATGAGGGTGGAGACACACTGGAACAGGTTGTCCAGAGAAGCTGTGGCTGCCCCCTCCCTGGAAGTGTTCAAGGCCGGGTTGGAAGGTTGGATGGGGCTTTGAGCAACCTAGTCTAGCAGAAGGTGTCTCTGCCCATGGCTGGGGAACATGGACTAGATGATCTTTAAGTAGCCCTCCAACCTAAACCATTCTGTGATTCTGTGATTCTGTGATTCTGTGATTCTGTGATTCTGTGATTCTGTGGTTCTATGTTTCTATGACTAGATGGAAGTATCTTCAATTTCACTTCCAGAGAAAAAGTATTGTGCTGCACAGAGTACAGTTCTGTGTGAGCAGGAAATTTCTGATGTTCTCATGTAAACTAATTTCCTTAATTTTCTTGGGCCAAGAGTAGATTTAATATAAAAGCCTGTTCATTTTGTAGATCTTTAATCAACTCCTATGGAAAACATGAATACTTTTGATATGAAGAGCAAGTTTTTTTGGATGTTCTTCTGCAATAGCTAAGTTACACATTTTTCTGACTTATCACACTTTCACAAACCTTCTCTAGAAGTAAAAGATAACTTAAAAAAAGAAAGCAAGCTGGTCTGAGTAAAAATAGAATTAGTCTACTAATTTGTATTATGAAAGCTATGAAATAAAGATAAAATAACATCTGCAATAAATTTCTAAAGAGCTTTAGCTTCACTCATCTTTTAGAATCATTATATTTATGTAGTGCTATACATGTGATATTGAATAAAACATTAGGCTCAAATGAGACATTGACAGAATGCAATTTGATACTGAAATAGCCTAAAAAGAATGTGCAAAATTCCAGAATTTTCAATAAGATGAGGGTAAATTAGCAATGCAAACATAAAACATAGGGCTTGTGATTTGGCTTATGCTTGCAAAGGTGGTTTTTTTTGGTTTTTTTAATCCTCATATAAAGAAGTCACTTTGAATTTCATTTTCCAAATAATAACAAATTTGAGCATATTCCCCAAAACTCCAGCTAGGCAAAGTATCTTGTATATGAAAGAAGGCATTTTAGGAACAAAAAAGTGAAGGTAAAGTTAAAGCCACAGTTCCACATATATATTAATGGTAGCTAAAGATAACTATTGAAAGCAAAACAGTAAACATCATTTCTGCATGTGGTGATGAAATATGGAACTGTGAGATAAACAACTATTTAATCTATAGGTGTTTACCATTATCATCTACAATTTAAGTATAGTTTTGATGTCAAGAGTTTGAGTATGTTTTAACATGTAGGAATGTAATATTGATACAGGATCAGGTTACAGTTTGGAGATATTGCCCTTAGTGAAAAACAAGGGAAAATCTCTCAGACAAAACCCATTGATTCATCTTTGACCTGGGGAATAATGTGGGATTAAATAACATATAAGTTTTCTATGTACTTTTTATGTCAACCATACAACTCAGAGAAACGGAAGTCAGAAGTGTTTGGAATTTAGACACAGTCCACATGATTCTCATTTCAGCGCAGAAGGTTGCAGCACATGTATGTGGGTTGCTGGTTTACGCTGTCACGGTTGCTCACTTTTTATTCTTTTAAAATTTGTGTTCTGAGCTCAGATTTCAGAAGACAGGATACAGATGAGTATTGAGAAAAGTAGAGGGCAATTATCAGTGACGTGGAAAAATATATGCTGCCTGTGTAGTGATACTTTTTGTAAATTTACAAAAGCTAACTAGAGAAAATGCTAACTGACATTGAGCATCTCGCAATAAGTGATCTGTCTTTCAAGGAATTTCTCAAGTTCCAATATCTTCTTTGTTACATGTAACAGAAATATCAGTGATTCATAATACTTTTTTTTTTTTAATCAGAACTAAACAAAGTATTACCTGCAATGTACTTTAATGCACTTTTTTTTTTTTTTTTTTTTTTTCCCTTTAAAAGGCTTGATTTAGCAAATGCTTTTCTAGGACAGGTAAAAACAAACAAACAAAAAAAAGAGAGATTTGGAGATTTTTGCTGGATTCTGGCTAGCCTGACGCTTCCTTGATTTCCACTGCCATTTTATTTTTGGAATAAGATGTTCTCTGAGCATGAAGCACTAAGCCATCGCATCTCTTACAATTCTGATAAACTCAATATCAAAGACACCTTGTTTCCACATAAAATAATATATTAAAAACTGCTGCAATAAAAGAAAGGAAAATCTACTGCTTCCATCACTGCAGAACTTTTATTTACTTCATAAGTAAGGTTTTTTCCCCTAAATAAAAGGTCCTGAGGTACAGGGAGAGCAGAAAGATTTTGAAGTAGTATTTGCCATCCATTTGCAATGTAAGAACTCTTCCTCTAACATGTCAAGTTTCATAGTCCTCTGTTTCAGGGACTGGTACTTTTCTCAATTTCAGCCAGAGCACTGTAAAGCAAACTGTAGTGTCTTGATCTCACTACAATACTAAGGTTAAATGCATGATAAGAGCTGCAGATAATAATTTGCCATATAATTATTATAGTCCACATTTCCCCTCCCTCAACAAGAGAGGAGTACAGAAGCTATATTTATAATGATCTGAATCCTGACGCTCATGCCTCCACCTGCCTTGGTGGAGATCACTATTTTGTAGTTTGGTTGCTTGCATCAAGCATTTGACCACTGTGCTTTTCCAATTGACATCTATCATGGAGAGTCTTACAGTTAAAATAACTTCTTAATCAAAGAATCATAGAATCATAAAATCATTAAGGTTGGAAAAGACCTCTAAGACCATCAAGTCCAACCATCAACCCAACACCACCATGCCCATTAAACCGTGTCCCAAAGTGCCACATCTACATGTTTTTTGAACACCTCCAGGGATGGTGACTTTACAAGCCTGTTCCAATGCTCGATAACACTTTCAGTAAAGAAATTTTTCCTAATGTCCAATCTAAACCTTCCCTGACGCAACTTGAGGCCATTTCCTCTCGTCCTATCGCTAGTTACTTAAGAGAAGAGATCTCACTACAACCTCCTTTCAGGTAGCTGTAGAGAGAGTGATAAGGTCTCCCCTCAGTCTTCTCTCCAGACTAAACAATCCCAGTTCCCTCAGCTGCTCCTTGTAAGACCTGTTCTTTAAACCCTTCACCACCTTTGTTGCCCTTCTCTGGACACACTTCAGCACCTCAATGTCTTTCTTGTAGTGACAGGCCCAAAACTGCACACAGTTTTTGAGATGCAGCCTCACCAGTGCCCAGTACAGGGGCACAATCACTTCCCTCGTCCTGCTGGCTACACTATTTCTGATACAGGCCAGGACGCCATTGGCCTTCTTGGCCACCTGGGCTAATCCTTATTGCTTTCTTCATTAGTGATTGTGTATGTACATTAAATCTCATTTAAAGGTGGCTTGTGCTCCCTTCTGTAGCTTCTCTGCAGACAATGGCAAAAACCTTCCAGGCTACAGTTTCCACACAACTTTTCTACACTTTGAGTAAGCACATGTAGTCTACTTCACAGAGAAGGAATTGAAACTTAGGGTACAATGGCATTTGGGACTCTTCTCTCTATAGGCTGATTAAAACTCATAAATGACAGAAGTGAAGGTGAAAGTTTTGGCTACAATTGGTTACAGTTTTGTTGGAGAAGCCTCAGTTAAGGTCATAAAACCTTTAGTTTTTGTACTACCTAAGACGTCTTGGAGAAGAAAATAGGCTAAAAAATCCCTTAAGACTGATCTTAAAACACAGTACCAACCTCACTCTTTGTTTAAATATGTGACAAAACCTCAGCTGAATACTTCCATTATATGATTTCAAGTTCCTGTATATACAATTTCAAAGACAAATTCACATGATTTGAAAGAGATCTTATGGCTGGTTTTAGAATACTTTTCTGACATACAGCACTTTTATGTCTGCTTCTAGACAGCTGTTAATCATGGAAATTTTACAGAACACTGACAGAAATGTGTCTTCTCTCACACTGCCACTGAATGGCTGCTATACCATAGCTGTGCTATAAAGATGGGACAATGCCAGTAGATTACCATAACTACAATAAGCAAATAAATACAGCCAGAATCATGTTGCTACATGAACAAAACCAACTGACAGCAGCAAACATTAATATATTTCTGTAAATTTGGGTCACTGGAATATTCATCTTTGCTTTTAAGTTTTCAACATAAAGATAAAATTATTTTTAATTGTGTGTGGTTTACAGCTGACACCAGCTATTGTTGATTTATTTTATGCCATCTCAGGGATACCTCTATGGTGAATTATATCTTTATTAGCAATATTTGCTGTTAAAAGCTAATCTAAAGTCTTCACCAATTTCCCATATATGCATAAGCCTAGAATCAATTATGTTGCCAGAAGCATGGAACTGGGAAGCAATGAAGACAGGCAAAAGATCCACCCAAAGACAAGTGCAGAAATAAAAATATACAGATGTGCAAGAGTAAAATATTTTTTAACTAATAGACATTCAAAAAGAAAAAGAGTAAGCTCCCCATAGGATTTTCATTGCCAAGTACCACAGTAATTGTAATAGTTGTCAAGGAATAATTGATATTAAAGCTCATGACTAGATGCTAGCAGTCAATTACTGTATCAGATTTTAATGACAGAAAATATTATCTACTACTTTAAAGATATATCTATTATGTTTAATGCATGGTTAGCTATGATATTTTCCAAAGCAATTCAGCTGGAAATTTCAGATGATAACAGAAGTGTTGATGTACTTATTGGCAGCAAATTTTATCTATATTTTTTCTGGTAAAAATTATGTGGTAATACAGAATGTCTCCTCAGATTTCATGCTGGCAGCTACCATAAAAGATGGAGCACCCAAGCTGGTTATTTTTCTGTAAGAAGAGCATTTTCTTTTTGGCTTAAAGGCTCACTAAAACTGAATGTGATAACAGGTAAGAAGTCACTCTCAAGTCATATTGTTCTTTTCTTCAAGGACTGAATATTTATTGGTATACTTCAATCAATCAGTATACTATTCTCTTAATATTGATGGAAAAAAGATGAGTGCAGAGATGAGATGGAGTAATAAGACAAATAAGACAGAGCAAATAAGACAGGGAGAAAATATTTTTCTTTAAAAGTCTATAAATGCTTAAGACTTCCAGTTAAACAAAATCCCCAGAAACATTAGAATTCCTGACAGCTGCAAGAACAAGAACCTACAATGCAGTAGACAGTACTACATAACACTGAAACATGTAATTTACATCTTAGTGAAATTAAACATAATATAATGGCTTAGCTTTGAGAAAACAATACTATTAAACTTGCTGTAGCAGATTATGACATCATCTGAAACCCCAGGACACACTTTCAAGCCAGCTATTATGCTTGTAATATGTACTGTCTTTCTGGTTAGTTTTTCATTTAATTCATTGAAAGGATTATATTTTTCAATGGCTGCACATGCCATCCGGCAGAATGGCTCTAGAATATTTGTGAGCCAAAGTCACGTCACTTAGGGAACAAAGTGATGTTATTGTAGGGGGAAAGCACATGGATTGATAGCACTGAAACAGTACTTGTTATATTAGTAACAGGCCTTGTACCAACTTTTTTTTAGCCAAGATATCTTTTATTTCATATGTTACGTATTTTGCCAACATATGCTTCTGAAATTTCTATGCTTTTAAATTCCTACTGGTATAAAATTGCTAATTAGTTCCAAGTGGAATTGTAACGGGTCTGCGTGGCAAGGTTTTGGTAGCGGGGGGGTTACAAGGGTGGCTTCTGTATGAAGTTGCTAGAAGTTTCCCCTATGTCAGATACAGCCAATGCCAGCCGGCTTTAAGACGGATCTGCCACTGGCCAAGGCCGAGCCAATCAGCGACAGCATTTTTCACCTATGTGATAAGGTATTTAAGAGAGTGAAAAAAGTTGTTGCGCAGCAGTAATTGCAGCGAGTGAGAGGAGTGAGAATATGTGAGAGAAACATCCTGCAGACACCCAGGTCAGTGCAGAAGGAGCGGAAGGAGATGCTCCAGGCGCCGGAGCAGTGATTCCCCTGCAGCCTGTGGTGAAGACCATGGGGAAGCAGGCTGTCCCCCTGCAGCCTGTGGGCAGTGGAGCAGATGATTGCCTACACCTCGTGGAGGGCCTCCACACCGGAGTAGGTGGATACCTGAAGGAAGCTGTGAACCCGTGGGAAGCCTGCACCGGAGCAAGCTCCTGGCAGGACCTGTGGCCCGTGGAGAGAGAGAAGCCCACGCTGGAGCAGGTTTGCTGCTAGAGACCTCGTGAGGGGGCTCACATTGGAGCAGTCGGTTCCTGAAGGACTGCACACCATGAAGGAGACCCACGCTGGAGCAGTTCATGAAGAACTGGACCCATGGGAAGACTCACGCTGGAGAAGTCATGGAGGACTTTCTCCCATCAGGGGGACCCCACATTGGAGCAGGGGAAACATGTGAGGAATCCTCCCCCTGAGGAGGAAGGAGTGGCAGAAAACAACAGTGATGAACTGACCCTAACCCCCATTCTCTGTTTTTTCCCCCTGTGTCGCTGGGGGGCAGGAGGGAGAAAAATCGGGATCAAAGTTAAGCCCGGAAAAGGAGCGAGGGGTGGAGGGAAGGTGTTTTAAGATTTGATTTTATTTCTCATTACTCCTCTCTGAGTTAATTGGTAATAAATCACATTTCCCTTCAGTTGAGTCTGTTTTGCCCGTCACGGTAAATGCTGAGTGATCTCCCTGTCCTTATCTCAACCCCACAAGCCTGTTGTTATTTTTTTTTCTCTCCTCTCTCCTGTCCAGTTAAGGAGGAGGAGTGACAGAGTGGCTTTGGTGGGCACTTGGCATTTTGGCCAGGGTTAACCCACCACAGGAATTAATATGAAAGAACCAAGATACTAAGATGTAAGAGAAATACAGAGTTCTTGTGCAACAAGAATTTGGTGAGGATCCTAGATGGAAGTGAAAGCCTCAGTTTTCCTTTTTGACAGCAGCACCATAGTCTCAAGAGGCTTTTCTGTGAACAGGGCATCACCAGTGATTGCCACAGCTGCTCATTGGTCTGGGCTCTGCTTCTTTGATGATCTGCCAAGAGTAGTTCTACAACATGAATAATACCAGGATGGGTGGGGCAAACTGCTGTAAATGATATAGTCTTGCAGTGACAAGAATAATGATTAGCATTATGTCCCTGTAAACATTTCTATACATGCTTAACTGTACTCATCCAAGGAGCCAGGGAACCTACACAGGGAGTACTGTTAAGTATGTATGTAACATTCTCTTTGTATCTTGAGGGCAATATCCAGCAAAGTCTAAAACCAGCAGCATCTAATTCACTGAATTTGGCTGCCCCATCCCCTGGTTTTCTTGCCATAACTGCAAAAATTGCATGCCAAAGAAAATCTGTATGAAGTACCACAATGTTTTGAAGTTATATAACTCTCTCCCGCTACAGAGAACTCTATGTCATATTTTTATCTGCTCATACATATGTAACTTGTAATATTTCTTTGAGTCACATACAATTGATTACAATATTCCTTTATTTCTATGTTTAAAAATTTAAATTAAACATTGAGCTGATTTATTTTTTATGCATTCATAAAAAGTGCTCACTGCTAGAACACACCAATAGATATTAAACCTTAAGTGCTGGGACTTTAAAAGTAGCAGTTTTATGCGTATTCTAGCAGGGCAGAATAACATAGTTCTGATTCACATCTTACAGAAATAACAAAGTAAATAATTTAATAAATTTCTATCAGAAAGAACAATTAAGGTATTTCTTGAGCTCTTTATATTTTCCTTTTTGGGAGGGAAAATTAATAAGACAAATTTTATCTTTGAAATATTATGTTACAGTAAAATGTTTTAGTTTGAACAGTTTTCTTCCACGTATCAAACCCAACAATTAAAACAACAATTTCTTTTCTGTATCTTTAATTTTATGTGATAAAAGGAGATATTGGTGCTTTAAAGAACAGCAAGTTGCAACCATGTGCTGTGATTCAGCAAAAACAAAGCAGCAGTACAAACAAGGTTTTCTTTTATAAAGTAAATGCTATACTTTCTACATTTAATCATTTTTGCCTGTTGATTTCAGCAGCTCTTACACATGCCAGCTTTCACAATACTTTTCTGAAACTTTTTTTTTTTTTGGTAAAGTCTATCAGGGTGATGGGGTAGATAAACTCTGGAAAAAATTCTTCAATGGCAGCTACATTAAGGAGGAATGTGTTTCTTAATTTCTAGTGAAAACTAGACATTTTAGCAAGGCTTATTCTTTAAAGATTCACAATTCACTAAGAAACTATCTGTTTATAATGTACGTCTTTTGTCATAATCATCACTAAATTATTGAAAATGTCAGGTGGATAGTCCACATCTGTTAGACACGTGAATGTTGCTCATATAACATGGACATCAAAGAGGGGCGTGCAGGTCTGTTACAATTCAAAAGAGATGGAGACTTTTGTCTTCTCAAAAAGCATTTGCCAGTGACCTTTGACAGATCTCAATATTGTGACTCAATAGGCATCAACCTAGAGACTAGATATAGATCAGCATTTTGAGAATACATAATTTTGATTTTACATTGATTTTAATAGCATCTATTTCACCTGTTTTGTCTTTTGAGCATTATCCTGAAACACCGCTTGCTCCAACTGTCTAACTTGACTATTTGGTATCCAGAGTTTTACTCTCTATAATAACTCTTGGTTTGATCGAGGTGTACTGACTGAGGGAAAAGTTAACTTTCTGAATACAGCTTAAAGACAGGCTACCAGCTTTCCATGTAATTTGTGACCAGCTGAGCTGTTCCTTAGTAACGGATTAGTCATGATTTTAATGCCAGGAGTCTACAGATCTGGTCTTTATTGCTACTGAACAAGTTTCTCGAAAGTTACTCCCTTGTCCTTCCATGTCCTTTGCCAATCTCGGTGTCTTAATTGGTGTATTAGTTAGATGAATGTGGGTATATATTTCCTCCTCAGTGTTCACCTGCCAGAAAAGTATTTCATTGAAATAAGCCCTCTCTTTCATCACTGAATCAGAGGTATCAGTCACTCTGTCAATACTTTGCCTTTTGCAAACAGTAGTGTGAAAATAAACACTGAAATTCAGCCATAGATCGATGACAATTTGTAACCAAACCAGCTGTCTCCCTTTGCCAAACCAGTCCTATTGGCCTGAACCGCTGGATTAAAAGACACAAGCTAAAACATCCTACTGGATTCAGAAAGCTAATTTGGCCACTCCATTTAACTGCTTATTCCAAACTGCTCTTAGTGGTTTAGGTAATGCAAAGGGGCTGTATGTGTAGTAGCTGATCAAAGGTCAACGTAGTGCATGTTTGCTACAGCTCGTAAGACGTAGTGAAGTATCTGACAGCTCTTGCAGCTGCCACCATTATCTAAGTAACTGCAGCTGATGTATCCACTCTTGTTCTATGACTTCTTTCACCAGCTAAGTACAGTTTCTGCACAGACAGAAATGTTTGTGCATGAGTCAGAAGAGATGAGTCTGTTGCAATCACAACAGGAAACCTTCCCATCAGACTTTTATCTCTCATCTGAATAAAAACCAAAGTTAAATAGAAGTAACACACAGACAAACTCAGGGATGAATCTGGGATTCACCGCTGTGCCATCCTTGTCAATAGTTCCCCAAGTTTCTGTGATAGTATCACAGTCCTTGTTTCTAAATCACACAATAATAAATAAATAAATAGACACAAACAACACCCCCTCAATAATAACAGAAAAATCTAAATCTATACAAGAAGGAGAAAAAGTAAGTAGTTACATTAGCTTGGTATACTGTAGGGCAGGTAATGTCTTGGTAGCCTGTTGTATAAACATAGAACTAGTCATTGAAAAATGTGTTTATTAGAAGAGAAACAAACACATCTGTGAGAGAATGATGAGCAGCTGACTCTTCCTGTTTTTGTCCACAAAGTTGCTTTCAAGCAGGCTTATAAGAGAGTCATTATAGAGATCAAAAGCAGACAGGTATAAACAGTGAGACCAACAGCCATAAGCAAAGCCCAAAAGGTACAATCCTTCTACCCTAGACTGCTTCCTCTTCTTCTTCCATCACTGCAAGCAATAAAATACACTGCTGAGTCAATTTGCTAATTCTCTGATATTTTTCCTCTTATTCCGTTTATTCTTTGATACTCATTGTATTGAAACTGCAGTTTGCAAAAGCGAGTGAATTGATTAATAGGTATTTTATACATCTGGTATTTCCTCATAAATGGCTGGTAAACTTATTTCAATTATCATACCACCAACAAGGATGCAATCTGTTCACAATGGCTGTTTACGAATGGCTGCTTTGGGTAATGGCTGTTTTCTTAGCACGGGAAATGAAATATAATATTATTAAACATAGATATGCAGAATGGTGTGTCAATTTATCCATCTTTCTGATGTTTATAGGCTTAATTTTTTATAATGTTTATTTTATTTTATGGCATCAAACATTAAAGTATCACTTTTTTGAAAGGATCTAATTTCTTTTATTTTAGTTTTAATGTCCTTGAATATTAACATCCACAAATTTATGTGCAATCAGTGCAGTAAACCTGTGGTAGGTAGTCTATTAATTCTATTTAGAGAAACATGTTATAATGAGAGAGATAATGAACCAAGGAGTTTATTTTCTTTAGGTGAGGTATGAAAGTTTTTACCCATAAGGCTAAGGTTGTCTTCTTTGGTGGTTTTGTTTTAAAAAAACACCTATATATTGTCTAAAAATAATGCTTGACAATCTCAAAACTGCCATGAAAATTAAGTAGAAGCGGGAAAGCAGGAAGTGCATGTGTAAGACTCCATGGGTGAAGGAGAAGACATAAATATTGTAAAATTTTACGTGTAAAAATGATAAATTTATGTTAGATTAATACCTCAAATAGTGGCAGAAAACACTGCAATACAAATTTAGGCTCTCAGATCCCATTAAAGAACAACTACTTATTTTTGGAGATGGGAACAGTTTTCAAACCTACCCATCACACAATATCTTTTTAGGTTTCAGTAAATATTTTAATTGCTAAATATATCAGAACACATTCATAAGACATACTTTTCTGTTTCAGATACTCAGATATTTAAATAAGTTTATCATATACAGACTTGAATTTCTATTCAAGCTTAATTTGGGAGGAAAGTAGAGAAAAGCATACTTCTTCAAACTGTAAATGAGTACTGAAAATACAAAGTTTGTAAGATTTTTAAGAGTTTTAAAATTTAAAGTTTTTAACAGATATATCTGAGAAGGCAGACAGACATTGAGTTTCCAACAGATATCACAGGAGTGCTTCTGCTGAATGAAAATTTCTTGCTGCCTGCCAATACAGACACCAGTACCGCTAACCAAGATATTTAAGAGAGAATGCTTCCTTTATCTCCTTCCCTCATATCCAGAAGACATAGGTTGCATTGTTTAGTGTCTACCACCATGTATATACACCAGCTTACTATGTAAACCTTGCCTACTAATACTGCTATCTCCTTAGATCAGTTCTCAGCTTTGACCTGTACTGTGAAGCAGCTATAGCTCTTTATGATAATGTGGCTGTGGTTCTGCAGTTGTTTAGACACCATCTCCTTTCGCCTCGCATAACTGCACTACTTGGTTGTTGTTAGGCTTCAGCTTCTCAGCAGTGGCTTGATATAGAGCAATAGCTAAGAATTTTTCATAAGGGACTATAATTCTGGTTTAAGCATTATGAAGTAAAAATTTTTTCAAAAGCACCAAAATCACTACCTCTAAAATTAGGCCACTCTGAACATTCCACATCACACTGAATTTTGCCTCTGAAAATCTTAGTTTTAGATCCAGTCCTGCAAAATACTCCATAAAACTGCCACGTTACCACCACAATGAAGTCCTGCTGATTTCATTAACACTTACCTGAACTCCCAACTACTTCAGCTACACAGGCTACCCAAAATTATGTATCTGTTTATCAAATAAGGCTGAGTCCTTTTTGACTGTGGTTTTTGTTATGAAACTAATGAGATTTTTAGTCTCTACTGCTAGCCAAAGATGCTAAAAGGGCAAAGAAGGGAGGTAACCAGGACTTGTTAAAAACAAGCAATGAATTGAATTCATTAAATTTATTGGGTGAAACAATTTAATGAAGAAAAATACTAATTAAATTATTAAAATCTAGGTTGCAAGTAGTAATTTAAAAGACAGTTGCTATGCAACCAAAAGGATTTTTTGTGATGGAGTTAAAAATATATTTGTTAAGTATGCTGGTATTTTGCTTTGACCTTTTTCAGTCACATACATGCCCGGACTGTCTGTAAATGTATTTTGAGAATGATAACACTAAAGATACCTGCAGGATTAAGAAAAAAAATGGCTATTTGTGTCAGTTAATGACTTTTATTATGTTTAAAAGGTTAAGGATAAGGAATTAATGAGATAAAAATAAATACATATATATAATTATGTATATAATTTGTGTGCACTTTTTTCATCACCTCTAATGTATTAATTTCTATCCCAAACACAGGTTCTGATCCTGTAAGACTTGCGAAAATTAATATTCACAATTTCGTGTATGACCTAACACTGCCCTGTCTTGAAAGACTTAAACAACAATTAAATCCCTTACTTGTACCAGAATCTTAAGCAGCTGTTCCTAATAACTAGGGGCAACTTCTACTTCTCCTGGAATACTAAAATGCAGGTTGGTTTCTGATAGAATTTCCATTGCTATATGTGAAGATCTCTGATGTGGTCATCTGATACTGATATGGGGATGAGAGGCCATCAATATGCAGATAAGCAGTGAAACATAAAGAATTTTGTTAAGTCACATATATCTATATCTATTAAGAGGCATAAACTGTGTCCAACATATTTGTATAGTGCTCCCACATATTCCCAACACTCAGAGAGTATCAAAATCCCTTGGTCTGCTGTGCAGATGGGAGGGAAATCTGGTTTGCTGGACCTGAAGGTCTCTGCCCAGTGGTAAAGTCTTTTATTTCTCAAGGTTGATTACTGGCCATATGATCAACGTAAACTCCATTTTTTTAAACTCCCATTAGTCCTGCATTTAAATCACAAAACATTGAATACATTCTTTTGTCAGTAGAACTTCTTTTCCACCGATACCATTGACAGGAAAATAAAAGGAAAACCAACCTGGGTCTAATCAATTGGCCGCTATCCAATGCTGAATCATCACCACCACCCTGCCTCCACAAGCAAAGGGCTTGCTTTCTGGTAATTCCTGCTCTCTGCACTGCTGCTTGCTTCCTATTCTTCCTTCAAATTTCCAGTAAAAGAGGGAACAACAATGATTCTTAACCAAAACAGAAGTGATTTTCGGACATGAGGTCCTACAGACATTTAATTTGCCCTTTTCTTCCTATTTCTTTTGTTTCCAGACATGGACTTCTTTGATTTATGTTTTCCAGCTAGCTGCTCTTCACAAAACCACTCAGTATAGGCCCTAAAGCCTCTTTTCAGCTGATGGAGCAGAGGAACTACAAGATCTAATGCCAAAATCTATCAATAAGGTGGAAAGCTTCCTAAAAGGATCTCTGGGAGGTTCACTCCACATGAACTGTGAGCAGAAGGTCATGTAAGCCTCTATGCACTGTTACTCTTGTATGGAAGGAATCTAGGTAGAAGTGCTATTAAAATTAGATTTCTTCTTTTTCCTTTTCAGAGATAAACATCGTTACAGGGATTTCATTGTTTAGTACTACCTTGTAAAGATATCAACTTTGATTTAAAATTACTTCTGCTTGAGACCTTTTAAATGAAATGTAGAATTCATGTTTACTAGATAACATAGAACTAATTTCCTGGATAACAGACTATGCTCTAAAAAGTACTGTCTGTTCTCTCTACACACTAAATACTGTTAAGCATACAGCTCTCTTAAAATAGATGCAGAAAGTGTTTCAGAGGATCATTCCATGTCAGAGGAAATATATCTGTTGGCATCAAGAAAAGCAGCAGTATATATTGTGTTTTTCAAGAAAGAAATTATGGTACTGCACAAAGAAATCCCTGGGATATGTAGCAGTGAAATTATAAAATACACATGTTTCCTATTCCAATAAGAAACAAGTAAGAACTGGGGGTTAAGGGTAGAAATAAGTCCAAAATTACACTGAGCAAAAATATTTTACAGAATAATAAATAAGTAATCTTTAGTCCACAGGGATGAGAAATTATAATTTAGCTGTCTTTGGCTACCTTCTCTCTAGTGGGTATGTTCTAAAATGAAGTTTTTTTCAGTGTACTAAGTTTGTCCTAAACATTTGTCATATTACAGAGGGTAGTATACATTTTTTCTACAAAGACATATCTGCATCCTGAAGACCTCAAGCTCCACAACTGAAGTTAAATATTATGAATATTCTTTGCCTTTTATTTGAGTTATTGATAAAGTAAGATAAAGTACCCAAACAGAGAACTGCAGATTTTTGCAAGAATACTAAAATTCAAAGTTTACATTTGAAAGGAAATGTATTAATGTATTAAAATGTATTAAATGTATTTAAAAAGCTATATTATTTTTTTCTCCAGACAATTTCACTGCAACAACTGAGTTTCTTGATACTAAAATATGGCAGTTAGTGGTCTTTCCAGTTCTGAAATTGAGACATAAATACAACACAACGTGTTGATTTTTACTTGTGTGCCCTGATAAACTGGGCTTTATCACAAATCTGTGCAGATAAAGCAGGTTCAGAACTATTATTAGCCAGGGTACCTTCTTCCGTCTGCTTTGGCTTAAACTACAGAGTTCTGGAAAGGCAAAAGAGTGTATTCTACTGCACAGTGAGACTACAACTCACTGAAAGCTTTCTGTTTTCATAGGCCTCAGATCTGACTCAAATATAAATTACAGAAAAACTTCAGCATTAATAGAAAGATAAGCTTTGGAATACAGTATTATGCTTCAGAATTATTTGCAAGTTTGGAAACATAGTTGATTATTTTACATTAACATTTTATCCAGCACACCACTAACAGGAAAAATCCACAATAGTTTTCTATATTGTGGAAGAGAGATTTTGTTCTGTCTGCAAATCTTCACTGTAAACTACCATAACAAATAACTGCTAGATATAAATTGTAAGAAGAAACACATTATCAAGCTTTAATAGTCTTGGCTTTGAGTAAACTAGTTGAATTATCCAGTAATAAAATGAGTTTCCTACCTCAACTTTGTGAATTCCAACTCCTGTTAGAGAGAAAGAAATGGATTTTCAGAGAAGGAAACAGAAAGGAAGACATTTAACTTTGCTTAGCAAATACTTCACAGAAAATAAGGCAACAACTTGGGTAAGAGAACAAACTACATCAACTAAAAAGTTCCCCTTTTATAAACAGAAAGTAAATAAATATTTTTTTTTTTTCTATAGGTAGTCTTCAGCTATAAGAAGCCTTTGCAATTTATTAAAACATTCTTTATGACACCTTACTACATAAGTGATGTATTCCCACAGATGGGAATGAGAGCTAAGAGAATCTGTGATCCAATTTGCAGAACAAAGAAATGAAAAGAATATATGTAAAAACTGCAGTTCAAACATACTTCTGAAAAGTCAGTTGCCTGAAATTTTACTCCTGTCTTTGAAACAACTGAACAATAAAACTAATCAACAATTTTCAGTCAAGATATAGTCCTCTAAGTTTTCTTCATAGTCTTTTTTTGTCAGTCATCCTGATCTCCTGTTCTGAGTTGCTCTGAGTTCTGGTATTATTTTGTACCCTATTGTTGCTGTTACTGTCACTGTACATTAGACACTTTCCAAGCACTATCAGAAGTCTGGAAAAGCAGGGAACAAATGCCCAGAAAGATAAATCATAAAAGATGATTTCTAATAAAATACGCATAGAGGTGAAATTTATTTGCTACAAACCACAAACTTGTAAATTTCCTGAACTATGTAGTATACAAATCACAATCCTGACTTTGTCCAAAAGAAACTTATCCTCTCATCTTTAGCTAATTCCTTGGAAGAGGAATGATCACAAACTTGCAGGCAAGGGCAAGTTCTGGACAGAACAAAAAAAGCGCATGGAAAATGAGATTTAAAATCTTGCCTTTTTGATTGTCTCAGACAGTACCAATACCAGAATATCCATATCCAATTTAAAACCTTCTAAATTAATTTGTCCACCAAACTACATTCCTCTTCAGTTTTTTAAAGATTAAGAGTTAATTTAATTCTTTTTATAATGTTTTTCAGATGATAAATCTTCAGCATCTAGGAAACTTGATTTGACACATTTCAGGAGGGATTTAGAATATAAAGAAAAAGGAATTGACTAATAGATTGTTGCAGGTGTTAGTAAAGACCAGATAGACTCTCTATACAGGAGAAAAAAAACCATACCATCTGGATTACAGTTGTTTTTATTTTTTTTAATTTTGTTATCAATCAACAACTTATACTTGACAACTTCTTCAAATCTATATTCTGGCCTGTAATCTGCAACAGATGATCATAATTTTGTTTTCACTAAGACAATGCCCTGCAGAAATAGTCTTCAGAAGATTCAGATTTCTGCAGAAAGCGACTTCATATTCATATTTAAAGGAACCAGATGAAGATTGTCTTCTTTTCTATTAACACCTCTGCAGGAGATCAATAAAGAGAAGAACCCTTCCTTCACGTCCTCTCACTGACTGAATCTAACTAGAGGTGCAGCAATGACAATAAAATTTCAAAAGCTCAAGACAAGAAGCAAGTTTCTGGAACTAGAATTTCATGTTTTTGATGAAACCTGAGCTAATCTTATCATCTTTGGAACTTAATCTTGCCACTTTTATTAAATGGTTGTTTAGACTCAATATCATGTTTCCCCCCTAATAGTAACATTCCAGAGAATTCTACTGAGTCTCTAGGATTTTTATGCATTTAATTAACTTTTCTAGAAATATTTATCATAACTTAGGAAACATTCCTTTCTCATGAGGTAGGCTTGATGTTTGAATAGCAGAGTAAAAAAGTGATGTAAAATCCTGAAAAAGGCTTTACTATTTACTGTCCTCCTCCAGTTCTGTTTCAAATTCTAATTACAGGCTTCATAGTTTTTTCTTTTTTATGGCTGGTAAGATTTTTTTTTGTTACTTTGGACTTTAGAATGTGTCAATTTATGGGCCTTTTTTTATCTTTATATCCATAGCCAGTGGGAGTCAGGATTGCAAAATTTATTTGATGGAACACAGCAGGCACACTGTGCAGATTATCATTCAGTGAGGGATCTGGATCATAATACAACAGCGTTAGAAACAATTTGGGAGAAATTGCCACCAAAGAAAGAAAGAGATCATCTTGTTTTATAGCCTCCTGTGTCCTGATCCCATTAATCCCTTGGTAACAGAAGAATGACAGGGTTCCAAAAGCATTGCTGATAAAGGGAAAAAAAAACGCTAAACCCCTCCCAAACTAAAGTCTATACTACACCCCCTGGTAGGGTGACTTATAATGAAGAAGTTATTGGTGAATAGCTCTTGTCAGTGACACTTAACAGGTTCCACACTAGACACTATAGGAAGGCAGGATAATTATCAGTGTATTGTTACACACCAAGAATTACAGTCACTGAAATATCAAGTAGAGAGTCCAGTATCACATTCAAAACTTTCTCCTGTTATGAAAACATATCAAGCTACCATGAGTGAAAGAAACTCTTCTCAATGAGTCAGTATTCTTTCCTCCCTCCCTTCTCTTTCCAGTCCACAATTTGGTCTTGACTTACATGCTTTTTTTTGCGTCGAACCCTACTTCATGCTTACTCAGATCAGCCAGAAAACCAGAGACAGAAAAGCACAGAAGTAAGGGTTAATTTTAAATGATTGTCTTTGAATTTCTCTTACTCATACTTCCTACCTCTTCTCCAACGTTATGCTGTTCCAGCTATTCACAGAACTTTTGTTCTGATTTATGAAGTTAGTGAAATAACTTCAGAAGAAAACTTGCCTTTTCAAGCATTTCAATGCACAATTGGTTTGTTATTGGAATATTGACTATCAGAGATTCATTGCCTACAAGACTGGATTAAGATTCTGGAAATGATTTTTTAAAAAGTTTTAAATTATATGGGGCTTTAAGTGTTCTAGATAATGAGGCCTTGGAAAGATCTCATCTTACATGCTGCCTGCCTTCAGTTCAACACTTGGATCACAAAACTAGCAATCTACTCTGGTTAATGGATTTTTGGAGTTACGAAACAATTTAAATTCTGTGATTAACTAAGGACCTGTAAAAAACTTTGGGCTACTGGTTCTGCACCACCATCTTATACTCATATTTGACTTCAGCTCATAGAATCATAGAATCATTAGGTTGGAATAGACCTGGAGATCATCAAGTCCAATCGTTGACCTAACACCACCATGCCCACTAAATGATGTCTGTATCTACATATTTTTTGAACACCTCCAGGGATGGTGACTCTACCACTTCCCTGGGCAGCCTGTTCCAATGCCTAACTCTTTTAGTAAAGAAATTTTTCCTAATGTCCAACCTAAACCTCTCCTGGCACAACATGAGGCCATTTCCTCTTGTCCTATCACTAGTTACTTGGGAGAAGAGACTGACACCCACCTCACTACAACCTCCTTTCAGGTAGTTGTAGAGAGCAATAAGGTATCTCCTCAGCCTCCTCTTCTCCAGGCTAAACAGCCCTAGATCCCTCAGCTACTCCTCATAAGGCCTGTTCTCCAGACCCCTCACCAGCTTTGTTGCCCTTCTCTGGACACGCTCCAGTACTTCAATGTCCTTCTTGTAGTGAGGGGCCCAAAATTGCACACAGTATTCGAGGTGCAGCTTCACCAGTGTCAAGTGCAGGGGCGTGATCACTTTCTTAGTCCTGCTGGCCACACTGTTTCTCATGCAGGCCAGGATGCTGTTGGCCTTCTTGGCCACCTGAGCACACTGCTGGCTTATGTTCAGCTGGCTGTCAACCAGCACCCCCAGGTCCTTTTCTGCTGGGCAGCTTTCCAGACACTCATTCCCAAGCCTGTAGTGCTGCATGGGGTTGTGGTGATCCAAGTGCAGGACCCAGCACTTGGCCTTGTTGAACCTCATAGCATTGGCCTCAGCCCATCGATCCAGCCTGTCCAGGTCCCTCTGCAGAGCCTTCCTACTGTTCAGCAGACCAACACTCCCACCCAATTTAGTGTTATCTGCAAACTTACTGAGGCAGCACTCAATCCTCTCATCCAGATCATCAATAAAGATCTTAAGCAAGACCAGTCCCAACACTGAGCCCTGGGGGACACCACTTGTAACCGGAGGCCTATAGTCTCAGTTTGCTTTCCTGACTTTATGCCTTCATAGTATATATATTCTTGTGACCCTTAATTACCAGTGAAACTTCATTAAGTGGATGTCTTTAGATGTATTCATTCTACAGAAGAAATAAATTCACCGGGATAATTACGCCACCATTATTTCTCTTCATGTAATGTCAATTAGGTTCTACAAGTAATTCCAGTTACCTTTTGTTCCAGTTTTTTCTCAGCTGGTGCAACTCTTTTATTCCTAAATGTATTTTTCATTATTTTTCTGCCTTTTCCGTATTTATTCAGAAATATAATTCAGTGAGTTGGGGACAGATGGGGCTGCAGATTTTAAGATTTTATTCTGATTTTTTTGATGAGTTATAGAATCTAGACAGTTTTGTATTACCCACCTCACCATCTCCATCCATGGAGACAAATCAATGTGATAATGCAGTGAGGTTAAATCAAGTTTTATATTGCATTTTTTTCATCCGGATGGGAGTGATTAAAGAGGTATTGGAATATAAGACACGGAATATATTGGGAGATTTTAGAATACAGTGCGAGAAAAATAAATGTTACATGTTCTGTGTTACATGTTGTATGTTACAAGTTTTCAGTTGGTCTTTCCTGCAATGGGCCCTTTCAATCACAGCTCCTAATGGACAGAAGAAATACCACAGAACAGATATGAGTACAATGTCAAATTCATACTTCTGGTATTATGCCAGCTGAACTGCATTATTCCATTCAAGTGGCTGACTGTCATGCTTGGTTCAGCCTGTCATTTATAAATCTACTTTTCTCTACAGAAAACACTATCCTTGGTCAGAATACCAGTTGTCTAGCCTTACTGACTTCATGGGATTAGCATGGATAATTTTTGAGCTTGAGCGGCTGTTCAGTGCATCACAGACAACAATAATATTTCTTGCTATTAGGGATTTTGAAGAAAGCAATGCTTGTTTAGAATAAAATAACTTTTTTTTTTTTTTAAACTTCACCCTGAAAAAAATAAAATTGCTTTGTATTTTCTATCTAATTTTTAACTCCTGTTTATAAATACACATGTAAACACCACTACAATATATAAATAAGGCTGAAAATAAGGCAATATGTATGAGAGCTTTAACATAAGGAATGAACAAGTACCTATGGTGTAACGGGTTTGCGTGGCAAGGTTTTGGAAGCAGCAGGGGAGGTTACAGGGGTGGCTTCTGTGAGAAGCTGCTAGAAGTTTCCCCTATGTCTGACACAGCCAATGCCAGATGGCTTTAAGACAGACCTGCTGCTGGCCAAGGCTGAGCCCATCAGCGATGGTGGTAGTGCCTGTGTGATAATGTGTTTAAGAAAGGGAAAAAGTTATTGCGCAGCAGCTGCTACAGGGAGAGAGAGGAGTGAGAATATGTGAGAGAGACATTTCTGCAGACATCAAGGTGACTGAAGAAAAGGGGGGAGGAGGTGCTTCAGGTGCTGGAGCAGCAATTCCCCTGCAACCTGTAATGGACACTACGATAAGCCAGGCTGTCCCCCTGCAGCCCATGGGTGGTGGAGCAGATATCTGCCTACACTCTGTGGATGCCTCAAGGAGGCTATGACCCTCTGGGAAGCTTGCACTGGAACAGGCTCCTGGCAGGACCTGTGGACCTGTGCAGAGAGAGAAGCTCACACTGGAGCAGGTTTGCTGCTAGTGACCCCACGGTGGGGCCACGCTGGAGAAGTCAGTTCCTGAAGGACTGCACCCCATGGAGGTGACACACGCTGGAGCAGTTCATGAAGAACTGTAGCCTGTGGGAAGGACTCACACTGGAGAAGTTTTAGAGGACTGTCTCCCGTGAGAGAGACCCCACATTGGAGCATGGGAAGCGTGTGAGGAGTCCTCCCCCTGAGGAGGAAGAAGCAGTAGAAACAACAGTGTGATGAACTGACCACAACTGACCACAACCCCCATTCCCTGTCTGCCCTGCTCTGTCCAGGGAAAGAAGGGAGAGAAATTAGGAATAAAGTTCAGCCCGGAAAAGAAGGGAGGGGTGGGAGGAAGGTGTTTCAAGTTTGGTTTTATTACTCATTACTCCTCTCTGAGTTGATTGGTAATAAATTACATCTTTTTCCCAAGTTGAGTCTGTTTTGCCCATGATGGTAAACTCTGAGTGATCTCCCGGTCCTTATCTTGACCCATGAGCCTGCTGTTATATTTTTCTCTACCCTGTTCAGCTGGGGAGGGGTAGCAAGAGAGCAGCTTTGGTGGGCACCTGGCATGCAGCCAGGGTCAACCCACCGCATATGGTTACACAGTATAAAATTAATAATTCCTTGGTTTTTTTCTTTATTTGTTTTTGTGTTTTCTATTAAGCTGTAAGAATTACTGGAAAAGTTTGATTTCACTAACTAAAAAGGTTTCATGTGTAGTCTGACCTCTTTATAATATGGGAGACTCTTATAATCAGTGACTAAAAAAAAAGTAAGCTAGAATCCCAATGGTTTTGGTAGTATCAACCTCCAGTTTAATATTTAAAGTATCAGATAGAAATAACTTCTACATTTGGAGAACTGCCAGTGTATGAATTATAATATCTAGGTCATTAGAGACTATTATCTTCCAACAAGTGTAAATCCTTAAACAGAGTTTTTAGCTACCAGAGAATGCTGAGGCATTTTTGGAATACCATATATATGTATGTTTTGGCTGCAGAAAAACCACAAGGAGAAAATCATAAAGGAATCCTTGCAGTAGAAAAGTATAATGTTTAACTATTGATAAGCCATGAAATTTTCCAGATATCTATATCCCTTCACTAAACTTAGTAAAACTATTCATTTTATCTGAGTTTTAGTTTTGCAGTTGTGGGTTTTCATGCTTAAAATGGTATGACAATTTAACAGATTCTGTTTCTAAAAGCAGTGGTTTATATCTCAAGAGAAACTTGCAGGAGGGAAAAAAATCAGGGTTAAAAATTCCGTCAGTTCAGTTACTGAAAAAGAGCAAGGAGCTCTCAGGAACTGAAGTGCCAAAGTGGAATCAGGAATCAGAAAGATGTTTGATTTTTTTATGAAAAGGAGCTAGTTCTCTAAGAAGACCCTGGTTTCCTTCTTGGTGTTTGTAGCAAAGTTCATTGCTATAAAATTCTAACTGATGTCTTCTACCTTGTTTGCACTATGGCAAAGTAGAAGAGAATAGAAAAGAAAAAGTTATGATAAACATTAACTCAGAGTGTCTTTCTAAAAGTCACACCTTTACCTCTACAGCAGGTAGCTGTGGTCACCTGTATTAAAAAGATGTTAAAGTTCTATAGAAGACAGGTATGCACTGAAAAAGAGTTGTTAAGATGATCGGAAGAGTTCACAGCTTGCCTCAGAAGAAGATATTATGCAGCTTGTTTAATCTAGAAATGGAAAGGTACAAGGAAATACCACAGCTCCATATAGAATCATCAGGAGGGTAAACATTAGGGAGACAGAGAAATCATCGAAGATCATGGACTTTTTATGAAAGCATGGATATAAACTAGCCAGTAGTAAATTTCTTCTGGCAAGTCTGTCCCTCTGAGCATGAAATGTCTAGAACAGCCAGAACAGATGTCTTGAATTTAGCTGGGACAAAACAGCAAGTATAGGCTGTTTTAAAATTGCAGTCGTGGAGCTAAACTACCCATTTATTTTCCTGTGGAAATATTTAAATAGCTAACTATACATCACATTTAAACAAAAGTTAATATAATTCAAAGTAAATAAGTTAAAATAAACATTAGAAGACCTTTACTCCTTGTACAATTCACTATCTTCAGCACAAAATGAACCCGCAATCAAGGACAGAGAGATGATACCTGAAATTTTTTTTTAGAAAACAGAAATCTTTCCAGATACTTGAATATTGCTTGCATCAAATCTTTGCAAAAAACAGTACAAATCTGCATTTTAAGAAAAAAATTATTTTTTAAAATTAAAGCTGCTTGTCATAAGTCCAGATGCATTGAATATTTTTTATAATACAGAATGTTTTATATTATACAAAACTCAAAAAAAATAATTCTGCTTATTAGCTGGAGTTAGTAATCTAATGATCAGACTTCCTACTTTTACATTTTATTTACATTTATCTAGGATTTGAATAAATAATGGCAGGTGGTCAAATTAGCCTGAATTGACTATTACTGAAAGATGTTGCCCCTCTTATTAAAAATTTCCTCTGCACTCACTCTATGTTACTGCAACGAAATATTTTATTATTATTTCAGAATGTAGCTGCACGTGGCTTTGAAAGAGTAAGCAGAACTTACCTTCAATGATGGTTTATTTCTCACAAAAGAAGCATGTTGTGCACATTTGGCCAGGTACTGGACACAGCTGAAACACTAGCTGATACACTGGAATATCTCAAAGAATGGAAAGGCAAGATATCAAAAAGAGAAAAATGACCTTGCTGTCATAGTGTGACAGTAAGTTGAAAATGCGTTTGCACATCTGCAAAGACATCTGAAATGTGCATCATTGGAGAAACAAAATATTATTAATTTATCGTCATTTCCTTCACTTTTGTAACAGTATAATGCTGTTGGTATCCCTTAATGGGATTCATATGCCTCAGTATATTTAATAAAAATGTAACTAAGAAAAATGTTCTGTGGTTTGTGAAAGTAATTATCACCTATTGCATGTTCATGATGGAAAGAAAAGTTAATACAAAGGTGTTGCTTAACAAGCAGTCTTGCTTAAAAGAAGGTGAAATTGTAATTCAGAAAAAACAGAATATTCCACAGAAAGACAGAAACTTAGTATCTAAACAAATTTGGAATCTTCCTTACGCATTGTAGTAAGTTCTGAGACCTATATCAGGCATCCATTTGCACCTTGCCCAGTTGTAAACATACATATTAAACAGAAAATAGCAAAATAATATCTAGAAGTCTCACTGAAATATTCATTTTTATTTTAAAGATTAAAGTAAAAAATTAGCAAAATTTAATAAAATTAAGGAAAAAGTCTGCCAAACATAGACAAAGGACAACTTAGTTGCCTTCTGGAGCAGAAGTGCAACTGCATTAACCTTCTTTGTCAAGACTCTAAAGAGAGTGACTTTTGATTCATTTACAGAAAGAGAAGTTGCTTTATATCTTACATATAAAACAATTGTGCCTTTGGTATTTCTTTCCTTAAAAATGTTGTCTAATAAATTCTGAATAATATGAACTTCTATTTATCTGAAAGTGAGGAAAGTAGTAATTTAATGAGAAGTCTAATTCTATATATTATAATTATTAAGTAGAAATAAATCTGAATTTAAATGTAATACATGGTATAGAAGAAGTTAAATTCATTCACTTTAATTCACTTGAACTCCGAAGTTCTGTAGTTTATGAAGCAAGCTGTAGTAATTAGGGTTAACTAGGGAGCAGAAGAGTAATTTCTGTTTCAACATATTATATTAACATAATATGCTTTTTAAAAACCTTTTCTGGTGGAATTTGTGCACCACCAGCTTTTTATGAACATTTTATATTGCTTTACTACATAATTATAGATTAAAAAGTAAAGTGAATGTAATGGTAATGTTTAAGTAAAGACACAGTAAACACTTTGCATAAAACATAAAGATAACTGCAAAGGCACCACTTAATTTTAAGTAATAAAGAAATAATAAGTATAGGATGTCAGAGCTCTATGTATCTCTTCCTTTCTAAGCAATGCATAGTTTTGAATATGCACTTCAACATAAAACAACTAAAATTGCATAGCAAATTATAGGCCTACATATTTTATCTGAGAACAAAGGAATTTATATTCTGTCTACTTTTTAATGGCCCTTTACATGAAAAGTACCACTAAAACATGTGCATAACCTTTTGCAGAAGAGTTAGAAAGCAGCATAGAAAGTTTTTGCTTTGACTTTCAGTGTCATTCAATTTCTCAATTCCTGGTCAACAAAGGAGACTATAATTTTACATATGTTTTCAGGGAGACGTAGAATTATTAAATTGAGTGAAGATCTGCTTACATATCTCAGCTGGAGAAGGACAACTTTCTGAAACTTGAAAGTGTCATTTCAAGGTGTCTTCAGTTCTACAACCCCTCATTTTGCTTGTTTGAATTGTGACTTACAGTGCTTAGGCACATATTGATAATGCAGTAGTGAGTACAGCAAAGCAACATCAGAATTTAATACTGACCCAAACCACATCTAGATCTGGGTTGGATTGGACTACCTACTCATTGATATGCACCATTTTGATGTTCCTGAAATTTCTAAGAGGTAAACTAAAATTGGAAGGACTGAAAAGTTTATTCCATAAAAACTATTTCCATTTAATCTATGCAGATTTTCTTGCTTACTTGTTTTAGAACTTTAAGTGAGCAATGAAGAAATTTCTACATAGACAAATAACAGCAGCAATGACAGAAAGCTTATTGCAAGACACAATGGACTGTACGCCTCCTCTTTTTGAGCTGATGTGTTTCATCTGTAGTATTCAAAGTCACTGTTATCCTGAAAACTACTGCTAAGACGACAAGATGACTGTACTGCTACTGGGTACTGATATTGGTATCTGTCAGTCTTAAAAAGCTTGCAATAGGAAAATAGAGAGAAGGTACAGAGGAACATATTACAGCTTGATACTCCTTTATTTGGCTTCTCTCATTGATATTCACCATTTTGATATTCCTCAAATTTGTTCTGAGAAAGGAAAACTAAAATTTGATGTATTGAAATATTGAAAATTTTATTTTCTTTGCTTTTTTCCATACTTGTACGAGAAATGACTTCATCTTAAGAAAAAAAAAAAAGCTTCTTCCTTGATAGCTGTTAACATGGAAAGTTTATCTTAATCAGTGTCATAATTAATTCATAATGGACAAGACTTTAATGTGGGAAATATAAAGAAGACTTCTGTCATAGAACAACTTTCACTTTCTGTTATGATATTCAGGATTTCAGAAGTAAAACTTTCTTCAGCTGAATCTCTTGTGTCATCAAAATTTAGGTTAGAAATATCACAGATACATTTCCTTCAGAAGAATAAATCCTGGTTCTGATATATATAACAAGATATTATTTTACTATAAAATTCATTAAAAACACGAACTCTTTCTTCAAAAGATGTGAAATGTATTCAGTTTACCATTTTGAAACATCTGGTTTATTAATGTCTTTATGGACTATGAAATTTTTTGATTTGAAATCTTACACAAGTTTCATATAATTATTCTTTACAAGTGGAGGACAGAATATAAATTATGATCAATTTTGGCAGCAGCTCTGGTTATTATGTAGTAATATGGTGTCATACCTTTAGTAAGGTATTTTAAATATTACTGCTGAAGAACTTGTCAAGGCTCCAGCAAAACAAAAATCCAGCATAATTTTTTGGCAAATAGAGAATAAAAGACTGTCTTTAAAAACTATGTGTGGGGATAGTTTGCAGTTTTGCACAAGAAAAGAAGTCCTTTTAAAAGTCCTTTAACTATTTCAGAAATAGCAACAGCATTTCACTGAGGGCTATGTATTAGTGTGGCATTTCTTTCATATAATCTTGTAAAAGAAGTGTAAAGAACACAGCTTTGAAAAAATAAGAATGATTAAAACACTGTCTAGTACTTACTAATATTTTTTTCCTTCCTACACTTGTATAATATATGAATCCAATGCCCTCTACTCCAAAAGAGATAGAATTATCCAAAAAAAGGCCAGGAAGGACAGAAATGCGGTTAAAGAACACAGGAATATATTCTTTGGGTGGAAAGAAAATATATTAAGAAAGAAAGAAATGGAGAATTGGAAAGTTGTATTTCTGAAGGCTTATGTAAGAAGTATACAGTGCTCTGGTCTTACCCTGCAAATACAGATCCTTTTTTTAAATATTTGCCTGTAGACTAGTGATAGGTATCAAGGACATAAAAAATATCAGGAAAATTTATCAGTTCTGTATATTTTGATTAAAAATGGGCTCCAAATGGATCAACTGGAGAAAAATTGGTCATGATCTACACACTGCAAGACTTGTCTCTCTTTGTAAGTCCAGATAGATTTTTAAAGTCCTTAAAATCTAGCCTAGAAGTGGAATAAAAACATACAGAAATATTTTCCAGTCTTTATTGCCTGTATGTTTGTATAACATAATATCACACATCAATTAAAAAAAAATATTATGCCATGAAAAAGAGATTTTAAACAAGTACTAGATTCAGTAAAATAAACTGGAAGTTTTCTCCAGCGAATTCAATGTTCGTTTCATTAGGCACACAAATATTCACAAACTACTTGTGTTTTATTATTTTGCCCAAGTGGTCCTACATCCCTCCCTTTTGACACTGTGAGACTTACTTTTAATCACATCTGGAAAGGATAAATCAGCTCATGGACTGAAGTGATAGCATAGGCTCTAGCAAGCACAGCTAAAGCATTCTTCCTAGACACTCTGGGTGCAGATCAAATAAGAAACTGTAAAAACAGCCACTTAAGGTTTCCTGTGTTTGACAGTGTTACAAATAATCAGATCAGCAAATATGTCTCTCTCTGTAAGTTTTTAATTTACTTCGAAGGACATTGGATAGTATCCTAAGAGGGAAAAAAAAAATCTTTTTCACATTTATGATTTGCTACCCATTTTCTTAGAAACTCATGATGTTAAGGTGGACACATTCTTATTTTTGCTCATCCATAGCAAGCAGGATGAGGATTTCAGAAGAAGTATATTTTATCTAAGCCTAGATGAACTATGGATACTTAAAAGCATGCTAGCTGGATACATATGTTTTCTGGCTTCTTGAAGTCCAGGAAATGGCACTAGAGCACTGAAATTTTAAAATAAACAAAAAAATCAAAAAAAATTTGTAGAATTTGGAATTTAAGATGGTATTAAAATATTTGGGATTATTTTAAAAAGTACGTGGTAAATCAGAATATCGCAGGCAAAGCCTTTTGCTCTTCAAGGAGATTTCATCTTGCGGTATTCAAGATTGCTGACTGTTGTACAACAAACTTAAAGAGTGCAGTCTTAAGTCCATTGAACTAAATGGAAATTTTGCCATTGAATTTGCTAGGTCATGTTTCACTATAAGTCTATGTAATATGATAATACTTTAGACTAGGAGTTGCAATGTTATGAAAGTGCCTTATAACATTAAAAATGCATGAGATTATTGAGGTACTTCACGTAATACTGAAATCTTGCTGATGGGGAGATAATGGTGATGTCTGGATTTGTTTCTGGTTATCATTTGCTTCCTTCACACCACCTCCCTCCACTTTCTAAAAAATGTTTATGTGAAAAGAAACTTTGAGTGTTTAGATAAACTAATCGCCTAGTTGTTGAATTTCAGAAAAGATACTGTTATTTTGCATATTAATGAAAAACTAGTTTTATAAACTTTTTGGGGAGACGCAATTTTTTCTGCTGTTATTGTTTGGCCCTCTTTCTGGTCATTATCCTTTCAGAAACATTCACTACAGCATTTGAACCTCTGAAGAGGATCTTGCATCAGAATAGATCATGCAATATTTTAAGAGCTAAAAAGTAAGCTTTTCTTTTCTTTTCTTTTCTTTTCTTTTCTTTTCTTTTCTTTTCTTTTCTTTTCTTTTCTTTTCTTTTCTTTTCTTTTCTTTTCTTTTCTTTTCTTTTCTTTTCTTTTCTTTTCTTTTCTTTTCTTTTCTTTTCTTTTCTTTTCTTTTCTTTTCTTTTCTTTTCTTTTCTTTTCTTCTTTTCATCTTTATCTTTATCTTTATTTCTATCTTTTTCTTTCAAGAAAACCTTACAAGACAATTCACCTCATCTTAACTAAAGGCACAAGACTAAAGGAACAATCATGTGGCACAGCTGCAACCTTGAAAGGACTGCTGAACAATTAACTTTTTATTTTTCTTTTCTTTGGTTAGTGTTTTTGACTGTCTATAAATAAGGATAGAAAACAGACCTTGGGATATACAGTGTGTTTTATCCATAAGGGTGAAAGTCTAAAATATGCTTCAGTTTAACACCTGATACATATAAACTCTTATCAGTTAGAATCATAGAACAGAGTTATAGAACAATTTAGGTTGGAAAAGACCTTTAAGATCAAAAAGTCCAACCCAGTAGGGCTACGTCCATCACTAAACTATGTTACTAAGTGCCTCATCCACATGTCTTTTAAATACCTCCAGTGATGGTGACTCTACCACTTCCCTGGGCAGTCTGTTCCAATGTTTGATAACCCTTTCAGTAAAGAAATTTTTCTAATGTCCAATCTAAACCTCCCCTAGTGCAACTTGAGGCCATTTCTTCTTGCCCTATCGCTAGTTACTTGGGACAAGAGACCAAACCCCACCTCACTACAACCTCTTTTCAGGTAGTTGTAGAGAGCGATAAGGTCTACCCTCAGCCTTCTCCGGGCTAAACAAACCCAGTTCCCTCAGCCTCTCCTCATAAGACTTGTTCTCCAGGCTCTTCACCAGCTTTGTTGCCCTTCTGTGGATATTCTCCAGCACCTCAATGTCTTTCTTGTTGTGCCCCAAACTGCACACAGTATTTCAGGCGCGGCCTCGACAGTGCCCAGTACAGGGGCACAGTCACTTCCCTGCTCCTGCTGGCCACACTATTGCTGATACAGGCCAGGATGCTGTTGGCCTTCTTGGCCACCTGGACACACTGCCGGCTCATGTTCAGCTGGCTGTCGACCAGCACCCCCAGGTCCTTTTCCTCTGGGCAGCTTTCCAGCCACTCATCCCCAAGCCTGTAGCGTTGCATGGGGTTGTTGTGACCCAAGTGCAGGACCTGGCACTTGGCCTTGTTGCACCTTATACAATTGGCCTCAGCCCATCCACCCAGCCTGTACAGATCCCTCTATAGAGTCTTCCTACCCTCAAGCAGATCAAGAATTCCACCCAACTTGGTGTCACCTTCAAAGTGAGGGTGTGCTCAATTCCCTCATCAAGTTGATTTTTAAAGATATTAAACAGGACTGAATTCAACACTGTGCAATGGGGAACACCAATAGCGACTGCCTGACAACTGAACTCCATTCGCCATAACTCTTTGAGCCCAGACATCCAGCCAGTTTTTAACCCAGTGAAGAGTACTGCCATCCAAGCCATGAGCAGCCAATTTCTCCAGGAGAATTCTGTGGGAAATGGTGTCAAAGCTTTGTGAAAGCCCAGGGAAACAACATCGACAGCCTTTCGTTCATCCAGTAAGCAGATCACCTTGTTGTAGATGGAGATCAGGTTAGTCAAGTAGGACCTGCCTTTCATGAACCCATGGGCCTGACCATCTAAGTAAAATTGAAATAAAACCTTCAGAAACTGTTGTTATTTGTAATTTCTAATCTGTGAAATCTACAATGGAGTCGAACTGACATTTGATTTCTAAAAGTCTATGTAAAATGTAGCCAATCTTCTGAAAACACCCTTCAGTAAAACTGATTTCCACTTCCAGAAGCACTACTTTGTTTTTTAACATAACGCAATATTGGATATTTCTATTTCTCCTACTCTATAATGGCAAATTTAAACCATGGGGAATTTTGGTCTTGTCTCATATCTTTTGGTCCTTCCTTGTGTACCGTGTCCCCTCTGCCTCATGTTGACTAATTTTCTCCAGTTGAAGATTCTTGAGAAGAGTGAATTAATAAATCCCTGAGTACAAAGACTGCTTCTAAGTTGACTTGTTTGTGGTGTTATCTAGATAGGGAGAGAAAAACCACAGTGTTTTGTTTTTTTTTATTTAGCATGTCATGTGATCAGTTCAATCTAGACTGCATCTAGATTGCCAAACTTAGTCTAGGCTGCATATAGACTCTTAAGCTCATACATGCTTTACTGCAGGCTCCCCTGTTGCTCAATTCACGGAAACTCTATTTATCTCCCATGCTGAACACCCATGTTTTCTTAAATTACAGTGCAGAGACACACACCTCTCACTTGGATATGCAGTGGAATGCCTTTGAACAGAACACCAGAACTCACATATTATGAAGTTTATCATCCATAAATTTGGATCACACTTAGTTTTGGTTTGAAATTTGTGCTTGATTTTCCAATGTTTAAGGACACAGAACTCCAAAACAAAAAATAAGACTTCCTCTGCAATGTACAAGGCAAAATAGAAGTCTCTGAAGGCCTCCAAAGTAAATCTTGTTAAGTTTTGAAGTGGAAAAAAAGAATAAAAAAGCTTCCATTAGGCTCTCATAAAAATATAACTGACGAGTAGTACATAAAATCAACATTCTACTCACATAAAAGTAGCCTGTAGTGTATACTGTAGTTAAGAACTCATGGGTAAATAAACTAGATTTATTTACTAAATAGTAAAAGACAGTAAAAAACCCCACAATATTTGAACAAACTATGGAAAAAGAGAATTTCAGGCTAGATAGTTTGCACTGATGAGAAGCAACTTAAATCTCCACTGGCTGTTGCCAAAGGACACTGTATTTGTCATCATGTATCTCCTCTGCCCCGCAAGGTAGAAGTACCCTTGTCTTCACAGCATTTTCAAGGAATGGAATGTGGGAAAAATTAAATGTGGCCAAGTTTTTGGATTAGTAAGGGTACTATGAGCATACCATGTAGACAAAACACGCACAACCCTTGGGAAACAGGATGTCACCGTGTCACTGGAAGCACTGGGTTTGTTTATCTGTTTAAATGAAATCAATGATAAGAAAATAAGAAAAATTCTCTTCTACAAGTGGCAGGGAAAAATATTTCTTAGTCTTACTCCCTGAAAATTGTCAGGACTAGTCCCACTTCCAGTATTACTTTTTGTTTGAAGGGTTGTAGAGATAGTGGCATGTGCATTATTAAAATAATCTAAACGTGGTAATTTTCAATAGATTTATAGTATGCTTTCCACCGAAGTAAATACAGGACCGCACCATTCCAGTACATTCAGATTATTATGAAATAGTGAGACACCCTTATTTTTATGGCTCTGAATTTGCATTCTGGATTTAGCATGTTCCTGAAATTTTGAAGGAGTAAATTCAACCCTGCATTTTCAGCAAATGGTAGCAGAAAGGCGAAAGTCTAATATAAAGGAAATGCAGAGAAAATAATCAGCCTGAGAGTCTGTAGCTAATATATGACTATCCTGTTTTCTTTTTATTTTAGCCATCTTGCAATGACACCACACCAATGTGAATAAAAGGCATTGTACTCTAAAATGTGTCAAATTTTGTAAGGAACATGCATTGTATGATGAATGTCTACTCTATATGGTATGCAAGATGGATTTTCTATCTTATCTATTAATACGCTCCAAAGGAAGTCAAATTATACTATTGCTTGTCTGCAGTTTTCTAATACTTATGTTTACTATAGACCAGGCAGATTACACGTTATAATAGCAGAGGACTGAATTTCTTTATGCCATGCAGAACTTCATTCCTTCTAGTAAATATGCAGCTGACAGCACTATCGGGATAACGTTTGTTCTGGACTGCCTCTGAAACAGTACATCATGAGCAGATGACAGAGTTCACTCTCACGGTTTAATGTCTGAGACAGAAAAGAGGTGGTAGTACATTTCAGCAGTTGCATTCAAAAGAGAAACTGCTTCCTCCAGTCATTCACAGATTTTTATAGCAAACTCTAATGGAGGATTTAGTAAGTGACAGCTCTAAATCATTTAGGAGAGTCCCAAGTCCAGATAATGCTCCTAGTGGAGTCTGTTATTAGCCCCCAGGCAGATGTGAAAAGACCTTCCTTAAGGTGTAGTCTCAAATGGCCAGAGTAACTTTTGTAAAGTGACAATGAGACACCAGAGATCACTTATTAATTTCCACTGAAATTGATGTAAGAAATGCCCACAATATAGATTGATAAAAGTTGCACTCTGAAAACGTAGAGAAAATAAACTTATTAGGGACTTTTTCTTCACTAAATACAGTGATCATCTTGTGAGGACACTTTGTTTCCTCTAAAATGTGGAGTAATTACACTGACAACTGCCCCCCTGCCCCCTAAACTTATACGAGTCAGAGTATTGTTCATTTTGTGTCCATCAAAGAAATGTAAAAGGATTGTCAAAATCTGACAACTCAGGCAAGAACCATCTCTCAAATAAAATTTAAAGAAAATAATTATAGAGAATTATTGGAATAGAAAGGTGGTTGGATACTGTTAACTGTTCATGTAAACTGAAGATAAAAATACAGTTGCACTTCTATGTATAAAGTGCAGTTTACATAGCTCTTATTTGCTGTACAGAAAAAGGTAATAAAGATCGAGGAAAAGAGAAGCAGACATAATTTTGAACTTCCTAACTGAAGCGCTCTCATCTTTGACTTTCAAATGTGATCATCTTTGATAGACTTTGTGCATTTCATCCTACCCGCAGTATCTTGGATTCATGTCTTGATTTGTGTCAACTGACTTTCTGACTTTTTATTAAGGTGTTCAAATATACAGTGCCTTCATTAACTACCCAAGTTTTCTGTCTCATTATGTGAGACAGAAAAGCCCACTAAGCTGTCATTGAACAGCAGTCATTACTTCTAAGCTCCTGTACTTTTGTGGATGAGGGCAAGGGTGGCGATTGATTTATCGCTATTTTAATAGATACTTGACCTGTGAGTCAATACAAATGTTTCATTCAGTGATGACAGAGGGCAAATGATTCAATTTTGTGAACACAATGGACTAATAGATGTGCTCTAGTTTTTCCTGATCTCCTGAGAGAGTTCTTATAATTTTCTGTTGCTTGACTTCTACTAATCTTACTAGTTACAAAATCCCTGGTAGTTTAAGTTAATATCAATTAAAACAACTAATAGCTTAACATCACTTGGTTATTCTTTAAGTACTATCCAGTTGAATTTACAACCAAACAAATGAAAGAAAACAAATATGTGTACCTATAAATTTCCAAGGTTTTTTTTTTTTATTTTTAGTGAGAAGATGTTAAACTCATTCAAGAGTATTTTTCACTTTTCAAATGCCTTCTGTTCAGACCACTCAATATGATTTAAGAAATTTTACAGGTTAAACCGCACAGGTTAAATAAAAATTAAAAAAGTATATCGTGCTATTTTTACAAAAATATTAAACAGAGCAGAAGTAAGCAACTCTCTGAAAGAACAAGATGAACTCTCATGGACCAAGGCAAGGCTGACTGTCCTGTAGGTCCCCAGATACTTCTGCTTGCTGTCTTGGAGACAGGGGGGACTTTTGCTTTCTTCCAGTTCTCTCCCAGGTCCAGCAGTTCAACTCCCTTTGCTGGTTCCTTGATTATCTGTGTTAAGAAGCTGCGGCCAATACACTTCAGAAACCTCCTGGATTACTTGTGCCCTGCTGTGTTGTCCCTCCAGCATACATTAGGGTGGGTAAATTCTCCCAAGAAAACAAAGGCCTATGAATGTGAGGGTTCTTACAGTTGTCTGAAGAAGGCCTCATCTGCTTGTTCTTCCTCATCAAGACAATTTGTAGCAGACACCTATCACAAAGTTTCCCACTTTAGTCTGCACACTAATTTGGCTGGCCAATCACCCAACCAAAGAAAAAGTTCTGTAAATCCTGCTGCTCTCCTACATGAAGGGCAACTCTCATTTCTTACCTTCACAGTCTGTCCTTCCTAAAGAGCCTACATCTATCCATGGCAGCACTCCAGTTGTTGATTATGAAGCTCTTAGTGTTTACACCAGCCCTCATGCTTTGCTTGTCAACTTGATCCACTGCTTCCTCATTGGCTTGTAATTGGGTTGGTCATTCTCTCCCTCCCTTGTTGTTTGTAGCTTAATGCCCAGCCTGATTACAAAGATGCTTTTCCCTGCTGGTCAGGTGGATCCCTTCTCTTCCAAGCAATCCTCAAAAAGGGTCAGGTGCTCATCAAAATAAAAACTCTGTTGCCAACACCAAACGCATAACCATCTTTTGACCTCTAAGATCCATCCACTCCTCCCCAAGACCCTCCCAATCACCAGCAAGACCAAAGAGAAAGCACCAGGCAGCAAGCTCTTCATCCTCATTCCCCAGAGGTGTGTGGTGACTCCTTATGTGTTCCTAATCTAGCCATATTGCTAGTGCCCACATAGAGAAGAAATGTGGACTAGTAGTCTGTAGTCTGTCCAACTGACAAGCTGGACAAACCTTGTCAGCCTATCCATGATGTCCTGGACCAAAACCCTCAGCATGCAGCAAATTTCCCTTGCTAGCAGGCTGAGTCAGCAGAGTAACCTCCATCCCTACAGCAGGGAGTCTCCCATCACTATTTTTTTGCTCTATCCTGCCAGTGCTGCCACAGGTCTCAGGCACAGGCAGCTCAGAGGCTTTATTGGGAAAAAAGTCCCTGCCCTTGCCTGTACTGAGGCCTTGAATCTGCTCTACAGGTCACAGATGCAGGTGGAACAGGAATAGTCATCCTGGTGCCAGAGTTCACAATCTCTCAGCCTTTGTCAAGCCTGGTTGACTCCATTTCCCAGCCTGACAAGCACATGTAATGCTTGCATCTCCTTGGTGCGGCTGCAGGTTTGGACTCTTGTACTGCAGTGTCTTGCGAGACATTAGGTTCATCTCCTTTTTGTTATACCTGATGCTGCGTAGTCTGCTGACCTCCTCTCACAGCTCCATTATTCATGTTGCAGACCCTCCACCAGTGCTACTCCTGCAAGTGCTGAGACCATTGCCTGTTGTCCCAATGAGAGGTCCTAGAGATCACTGCAACTCCTGATCTGCAGAACTGCACATTTCCATGGGAGTTCATCCTGGGTAAAGGCTTCTGATTTGCCTGGGGGCTAACAGGGACCCTGCACCATGGCGCATGCCCACCATTGCTGTCACACAAACTCTGTCCTCAGAAGAATTTCTGCCTGTACTTCTGCACAAAATGCTGCCTCTGGGGACTGCCTCTGCTAGCTGAAGTATTAAACAGTGTAAATTATAGTGGAACTCTGTTATGAAGCTACAAGACGTTGATTAAAGACTCTCCAAAGCTCTCAAAATCTAACCTTTGGTCTGTGATCCAAACTCTGATCTTGTGATCGGAAAGATACTTGGATTCAGGGGCAAATCATCAGTGCTAGAAACCACAGGTCTTTAATTTTTCCTTGATTCAAAAAAGGACAGTGTTACAGAATACTGTTGTATTTATTTCTGCATTCAAGTGTTATGTAAGAAAATGCATTGCATTTGTCCTTCTGGAAACTTTGAAAATACGTAGTGACAAAACCCAGAAAATTTAATTAATGATAAATTAATGTAACTTAATATGTTTCAATTCCAAAACAACATAGACATCAAAGATATTACTAAACCATGCCTTTGAATCTTTAGACTTGTTATTGAAGAAAGCAGAAACAAAGACTGCCTAGAAAATGTGGTTTTGACGAAAATCTAAAGAAATGAAGTCTTAGAGTTGTCATGCAATGATTCATGCAGTCAAGACAACAGAATTGTTACAATGAATACAGTTTCTTCCCACAGGGGTCTGTTGCTGAAATGAAACTTTAGCCAATGAACAGATTAGTAAAATTTTCTGAATGTAAATGTATAAAACTAGGAATTTAATTAAATACTGAAAGAGCTATAAAACCATAGAGGGGAAAACTTTAAAATGGTAAACTAATTTTGAAAAATACATTCCCAGAAGGTCAAAAAGTTTGAGGGAAGGAGCTAAAACATTAATTATGAATGAATGTAACTTATTTGCAAAACCCAACAGATTCTCAGACAGTTATGTGCTTGCTTTCAGGAACATTCACGAACAGTTGCTGTCTAGTCCTCTGTGCCTAATAGTAACCAGGCATCATTGACGCACCCTTGCTGTTGTCTACAAATCCTGTTTTCCTACAAAGATCTGTCACTATGCTGAAGAAATTCAGTCACAGATAAAAAAATTACAACTTTCACGAATCCAGAGTGAGCAAAGTAATTTCCACAACCTGGTTGATAATATTTTGCCTGTACAGCTTCAGAAGAGGAAACATAGAATTTGTCAAATACTTGGGGAATTGCTCAGCTCTTGAAAAAACATTCGTTCACAATGAATGGAAGAGCATAGATGCAAACAACTCAACATGCAAATAGCAAGAATGCATATTAAATCTGCCTGTAGCAGCCTTACTTTACGCTGATACTTTTTTGGAATACACTCCATATTTTTTCCCGTATAATTATAAAAATGAAAACTGACAAACCTCCAAAGATAGAGGCATGTTTATCAGTAATTTGACTCTACCTTTTCTGGTTTGTATTTCCACTATTAAAAGAGAGAAGGGAGATTACATTCTGCAAAAAATGGAAGATACAGTAGACTGAAAATATTGGTTCTTCCAGAGTATTTTTATGAAAAATGCTATGGAAAAAATCTATGCAGAACAATTAGCTGTAAATCAAAACGTGGCCAGATTGTGTTAGAAGAACAGATGATGCAACTGGCTTTTAATTTCTGGGGTCTTAGATTTAGTATCCTAAATCATAAGTATAGATGAGTTATTTAGTCAGATTCTAGCATTCATCTGTTCTGCCCAAAGTTCATCTGCAGCTATGTAAACCTAAGCACTGAGATGAGGTATGACAGTCTGACATTAATAATCACATGCAAGTATTTATGTGACAGTAGCTAACTCTTGAAATCATGGTCTTAATATATTAATTAGTCAGTCTTCCAATTGTTTTAAAACTTCAGTCACAGATCTTAAACTCCTAAATTTTGGACACTGTGGTATTGCCAGAATAAAGATGTTACTTCTTCAGTCTACAAAGCCTCCAGCCTTCTGTTGAAGATATTTTTAAAGATGAAGTAGGATACATCTGATACCGATACACTGAGTTTTGTTTAAAGCCCAAAATACTGCCATAATATAACCATTTTGAGTCTCTGTTATGTATTGTTTACCTTAACTTGCATTAGGCTTGCTCTGTATTAAGTAGGAGCAAATTAAGTGTTTTTAGTTAGACAACTGCTAGAATTGTATCATTACTGACAAATAACACATTTTCAACTCTTCATTCATTGAATTCAGTTGTGATACTGAATGTTTATACATATTTCCACTAAAGCTTTATTGGCATACTTATATCTTGGGATATCTAGGACTTGTTTTCACTGATCTTACTGTTAGAAACCACTATTAAGGCCTCCCTATCGAGAAATGATTGCAAAGAAAAAATGTGAAGACATTGTCTTCAAAATATTCTATTGCATTTGCAGATTCTGCATGTTGTTCTTTTCTGAGATTTGCAACTGAAAAAACAGTTTATATTCTAGCCCAAAGCATATAAACCACATTAACATTCAGGAAAAATATCTTATTTTTCAAATCTAGAAAACAGCACTTTTGAACTGATTACTTAATTATTTCATCCACTCACAAATGAAAATATTACTCTTCAGTACAGCTGGTCAAAAATGCAATGCAAACCATCCTTTCCCATGGAACTCCAAGATAAGAGCTATGTTTTCACTGAATGTCTTTCCAGCACGTCAATGAAATCAAATTTTGCCCTGTGTATACAATAAACATACTACAAGAAGTAGCGTATATATACATACAATATTTTCTGTGAATAAGTTTTTTAAAATTAAATAGAAAAACCTGCTCAAAACCTGGAGTATCAGGAACATTTGCCTTCATTAATTTTAAACTTCAATTCCACAACAAATAAACTTTAAAAAATAGACCCCCTTTATAGCAAAGTAGCATTGTTTAAATGAATTGTTGGAATCAGAGGGACTGAACCTTATACAGAGGCAAGACACTACTAAGGAAATGTATTCAAAGAAGCAAACCACCCTGCTTTGCAAAGAAACAAAAGCCTTTCCTGGCTGCTCCTGAGTCCCTTCTGAGAAAGTAATGCTCTTACTTCTCACCTGGCAAAACAAAATACTAGGTATCATGTTTACTTTGAGAAGTTGTCGACCCCCGGGTAGGCCACCTGGTTTTATTAATGTTGTAAACATAGCAGGGTTAAGCTCCTCTGAAATGCAAAACCCCTTCTCACCCTCTGAAGACTCTGGGTAAACACCAAAGCAACAAATCCAGGCAAAGTAGTGCATCAAGCAGATAAATAAATACCAGCTGAAAACTAAGGTTAGTGCAGCAGCATAACAGGAAACAAATGTGTGGAAGTTTGGTTAAAGATTTATTGTTATCAATCAGAGCAGACAGGCCTAATAATATATACATTAGTCAAGTTACTATTCCTTTGACATCACCTTCCTCTATAATAGATACAGAAAGAATGTATATTATATAATAGGTATAGAAAGCACATATATGAGGTGATCAAGGGGACAGAGTCAAGTTGGAGGCCTCTATCTAGTGGAGTCCCTCAGGGGTTGGTACTGGGACCAGTACTATTCAATATATTCATCAATGACCTGGACGAGGGAATAGAGTGCAGTGTCAGCAAGTTTGCTGATGACACAAAACTGGGAGGAGTGGCTGACACACCAGAAGGCCATGCTGCCATTCAGTGAGACCTGGACAGGCTGGAGAGCTGGGTGGGGAGAAATTTAATGAAATACAGCAAGGGCAAGTGTAGAGTCTTGCATCTGGGAAAGAACAACCCCACGTACCAGTATAGGTTGGGGACTGAGCTGTTAGAGAGTAGTGTAGGGGAAAGGGACCTGGGGGTCCTGGTGGACAGCAGGATGACCAATGAGCCAGCAAGATGCCTTCATGGCCAAGAAGGCCAATGGCATCCTGGGGTGTATTAGAAGGGGTGCGATCAGTAGGTCAAGAGAGGTTTTCCTCCCCCTCTACTCTGCCCTGGTGAGACCGCATTTGGAATAGTGTGTCCAGTTCTAGGCCCCTCAGTTCAAGAAGGACACAGAACTGCTTCAAAGAGTCCTGTGCAGAGCCAGAAAGATGATTAAGGGAGTGGAACATCTCTCTTACTATGAAAGGCTGAGGGAGCTGGGTCTCTTTAGCTTGGAGAAGAGGAGACTGAGGGGTGAACTCATCAATGTTTATAAATACGTAAAGGGCGAGTGTCAGGAGGGTGGAGCTGGGCTCCTCTCAGTGATGTCCAATGATAGGACAAGGGGCAACGGGTGCAAGCTGGAGCATAGGAGGTTCCACGTTAACATAGGGAAAAACTTTTTCACTGTGAGGGTGACAGAGCACTGGAAGAGGCTGCCCGGAGAAGTTGTGGAGTCTCCTTCTTTGGAGACATTCAAAACCCGCCTGGATGCGTTCCTGTGTGATCTACTGTAGGTGGTTCTGCTCTGGCAGGGGGGGTTCGACTAAATCAACCCCTAATATTCTGTGATTCTGTGATACAAAAATCAAAGATGAAATAATGAATACATCATTTAAAGAAAGTTTTCCATGGAGTAGAATTGTTTACACAATCTATCACAACTCTCCCATTAACTGCAAAGGAAGAAGTTACTATAGCAAGTACCATGCTTTCTTAGAGATTGGTTAGCATGCCTTCACTAATAAAATCTTCAGTCTTGCTCTCTTAGTAATTGTTTGAAGAAGTATTGTGCAGGCAGACAAAAAAAAAAGGGACAATATTGCATAACCTCTTCATATTAATTAAAAAACCCAAATAATTGCAGTCAAAATGAGGTGTATATAGAATAAAAAAATAATTAATTCCTACACAAAAACTGATAAGAACTTAGGCAATGATTGGTCTTTGAGCTGTATTTTGGAATCTATATATATTGCTATAAGAGGTGTTTTAAACAGAGAAAAGGGTTAGAACTTATCAGACACTGGTGGTTGCAGACTAACACTGAAACCTTCTCAGATACGTGTCTTACTTGACTGGAGGAGAAAAAAACCCCAAACAAACAAAAACAAAGAAACAAACAAAAAGAAATCTGAATTAAGAAACAATGTAAATATGAACATAGAATACAAAGGACAGGTATCTTCTCTGTGATACTTCAGAGAAGAAAACTTCTTGCAAAACGTTTCTAAAAATGGTTCATTAAAGCAGATAAAACAAAAAGGTTTGCTCTTAACTACAACCTCAGTGGGAATCACTACTTTTGAAACGTAAATTATTACTTTAGATACTGTCATTGGGTCAATTTTAACATCTATTTTAAAAATTTTCCTTTTAAATCCTGAAATTGTAATAATTTTTGTTGTGGATTCAATGTTTCATTCTATATGAATCTAGGGTTCTCAATACTTTAAAAAAAAAAGGGAAAAAAATCTCAAAACAAAGACAACAAAATGCAGACACTGCGTGTCATCATTTCAGTAATTTATTCTAAACTTCAAGAGTATTTCAGATAGGGAATAGACACCTACTTGCCAAATGATCACTACTAGAATTTTTTAGAATTGCATAAGTATGCAGCTAGTTGTGACTCCTAATTGTCACAAATTAGAAATTAAAACCTGGCAATTTTTCCAAGTAGAAAAGTCAAGAGGGACAAAAGATTGTCTAGGATTACTATTCAAAAGCAATTGCCAATATTATATTCTTGAGTCCTTATTCAGGTCTAGATTTGTGAAAGGTTACTGGTACATAGACAATGGAATGCCTTTTTCTGTGCACTAAAATTGGGAATTCTCAGCCAACCAGATGATTTTCCAGTTCTCTGCTAATTTCATCATAAGTGGATTATTTTTGTGAAGAATATGAGTGGCTTTGGTTTACTTTTAAAAGTATTAAGAACCTGTAAAATTATAAGGAATTGCTTGCAGAAATTCTGATGCAAGTATTAAAATGCTACTTACTACTGCAACTACTCCTACTTCTTTTTACAGATGTGCATTTTTTTGAACAGCAAGAAGCAACAGGCAAGAGAATGACACAAATCTGAATATGCCAGACAACTCTTTGCTGAATAGCAAATGTTACACTTACACCTAACCAATGAAAAACATTGCCTGACTCTTAGGGCAACAGAACCTCTCTCTGGCATCTCTTCTTAGAGATCCTAATTAAGGAAAATGGCTTTTACCAGCAGAACATTTGTGATCCTGTTTTGGTATATATTTAGCACGAGTCTCTCCCTGTAGCAATTTACAAATGTATCTAATCATGGTGCCAAATTATTTTGAACAATAATTTGCCTTAGATTTAGAGATTATTGGTTAAAAAATTATTTCCCTTTTTAGAAAAAACCAAAGTATTAGGAAAACAAGTGTGGCCACGGCTGGCCAACTCATGTGAACTAATTTATTTGTTATAGAAGTGGTAGAAGGTTTCTCTAATAAAGGAACTCAGCACTGTACTTCTTCGTGCTGAGGAAGTGCACATGCTATTTGCTCATATTCTGAAGAGAAAGAGGAGAGGAAGAAGAAGTGAAAGGAGGACAAAAGGGAGGCAGGCAGGAAGTCAGAAAAGGAAGGAAGGAAGGCTAGTAATCAGAAAACATATTACAATATACATACATAAAAGGGATGAACTAAACTGAGACAGATTTGACTTTGTATTCTCTAGCTAATCAATATGACAGAAGAATATGTGCTTTTAATACAAAAACCAAAATAATAAAGATATCCTCCTGCATAATCTGTTAGATTCTCAATCTGACCAGGCATCATTTTTTGTTTGTTTCCCTTGGTTCTTTTCCTCCATCTTCTTCTCCTACCACTTTTATTTCTATTGAAAAAACTGATACCTTTCTCTGTTTTCAGCTTTTGTTCCTACACTACCTTCACTCTCATCCAGGCTGTTCTCTTGTTCTCCTTCTCTACCTGAATAAAACTCCTAACTCTTTTCCTGTTCTATACATTACTGCGTATTGTTGAGAGAAATATCTCAGGCTACTGAAAAACAGGATGCTGCTATTACAGTCAACTGTGCTATATAAAACCTTTCGTAAAAATATCACCGTCTGTTTTACAATCCATTAGATTATTACTTCAACAGAATGATGTTCTTAAACCACTCATGATTAGAAACTTTCACAATTTTCAGTTTATCATTCTCCATAGAAGACTCATGTCTACGTACTTGTGCACTAGCAATTTTGGTTTTCCTCTAAACTCAATATTTCTACAGAAACCACTGAGCCTATTTTCCCCTCAAATTTAAAGGAGTTAAGCTCTTTGAGTTCCTTTCCTTCAATAGTTTTCCTGCACCTTTGAAAATTAATCTCTTAACAGCTGTTTCTCTTAGACTACAACTCTGCCCATAGTTCTAGTTGAACTTCCTACTAGCACCAACAGAATTGCAATACTGCCCTGCTCCTTCCAGTGTAATTTGTGTTTGTTTGTACTCCACAATCATGTTGTGATGTGACATTTAACTAGTAAGGGTGTCTTTTTCTCTTCTGTCATTTCTAGTTGACGGGACTCTAGAAAGGAAACTCCTGCACTTTTCTTCCCTATAGCTTGTCTGGCAGATTATATCTAGGATGGTTTTTTTGAATGAGATCATGAGTCCACTCTATACACAACCTAGAACACCAAATGACATCAGTCAAGATTTCTATGCAATTCATATCAGTTTAACTGTTTAACCATGACATAATGACCCCTCCTATGTCATGGAAACCTCCTGCATGGAAATGTTAGGGCTTGTCAAGAGAGTATTAAAAAAACCAAACCAGCATATTTTGCTCAAGCCTTGATGTTAAAAATGTATGCACCTCCCTCATGTCTCAACCTCCAGACACCAGGAACAAAAACCATTCCTAAAAAGAAAACACAAGTATATAGCCTGAGGCAGACACACACAACAGGAAAAATATCTATCTGGATGTTAAGGTCTAGAGAACAGGTGAGCAGAAACACAGTACAGTAATAAAAGCATAACAACAGGCATCAAGTTATTATAGTAGTATGCAAAAGTAATCACTCACATATGGCTTTAGCCCTCACAGTTTGTAAAACAAGTACTGTTCAAGATACTTGCAAGTATAGTACTTAAGCCTGTCTTACTTAGTAAGACACAATGCATTGTTTATATTTTGTTAGTATCTGTTTTACACAATTTAAAAATGAACGAACAAGTGCCCGATTTCACATTTTGATGACTTTATGATGGCTAAGTCAGTGAGCAGGACTTTATATTAGATTTGTCAGGGAGTAACGATCAAAGCCTGATGAGAAATGGAAGCATGGATGGCACTGTGGAAGTACAGGGAACTGTGGGGTGTGGGCACTCCTCTGCTGTTTTGGGAATGTTTGTTGCTCCTGAGAGGCTTTTATCTGGGACAATGTGGAGAAAGTGTTGAGAATCAGCAAGCCATGTGCTGTCAGCCCTTTCTGTCATCCACAGGGACACCAGTGATACTCTTGAGTTGACCTTCAGCATAGTAAGAGTGACTGCAGAGTTCTGAGGTTGACATAAAGGCATATCACACACAGGCATGGGTGGTATCTCCTTGATTTTTTCAGTGCATAGGATCCACCTCAAGTGCACTTACAGAAAGGTATGTGACTTGGGAGACATGAGGAATTAGAATCTGGTGCACAGCTGTAGACCTTAGATTACAGAGCTGTGGTAAAGACAGCTCACATGGCTGGAGTGTGGTGATGGGTGGAAGAGGGCTTTCTAGGAGGGACAGGCAGGAAAGGTGAAAAGGACAAGGAGAGAACTAGATGCTGAGAACATGGGATGGGTGGTGAATCCATCAAGCACTTGTGAGTAAGCATCAGAGGACAGATAACTGTGACAGACACCATAATGGGAGTCTGCTACAGGTCACCAGATCAAAAAGAGGACATAGATGAAACTTCTTCAGGCAACTGAAGAAAGATGTGTAAAACCACAGGCCTTTGTATAATAGGAAACTTTAGCTGCCCTTACATCTGTGAGAAGGGCAATGTGGCAGGCACAAGTAATACAGATGATTCTGAGCTGACTAGACAAGTCACTCTTCTGGACCTGTTGTCTACCAGCCCATTGGTTGAGGACCCCCTGTTAAGTTCAACCTTGGGCCTTCAGTTCCTGCCTCAGCTACTGCTGTAGGTATACAACTGCCAGCTCTTTCTCCATCTCTGTTTCCTGGACAAGCCTTGAATCCATGCTTTAGAGGTGTTTCCAGTCCTGTGTCTCTTGCTTCTTCCTGGACTCCCTGGATGGGTCCTGGACCTGGTTCATCCCTTCCCTGAAGCTGTCAGGGTCTCTTTGCCAGCACCACCCTTCTCAGCTCACCCTGCTGGGGGCGATGTGGTGCTGTGGCCCAAAGGGAGGGCCCTGTTTGTCTTGGGGCCACCTCTATTGTCTCATCCTTTGCTGAGGGCAGCCCTGCTGTTATGGTGCACTGATGGCAGATGGCTTCTGTCATTCATGAACAAGGTGGATGTGGCTTAAAAGATCAAGACATGCTAGAGTAATATCCTGAGTGAGCTGGAAGCATACACACAAGAAAAGGCTGGGAAGGTTTGGTTTATTCAGTTTGGGGAAGAAAAAACTTTTGCAGGAGAACTAATTGCTATACACAAGTACCTGTGGGAAGGTGTAGAGAAGACAGTCACCCTCTTCTCCAAGATGCACAAAGAGCTAATAAGCAGAGGTTGCAACATGGGATGTTTTGGTAAGAAGTTAGGAATAAGTTTTTACCATCAGAGTAGTTGAATACTGGAAAAAGTTGCATAGAGAGGTTGTAAAGTCTTGATTCTTGGAGATACTCTACCAACTGATCCTGAGCTGGGCCTGACAGGGCCTGATATATCCAGACCAGCTTTGAGTAGGAAGCTGATCAGGTGATCTCCAGAGATCATTCCCAAAATACATCATTCTATGATGCTCGATAATACACATTTAAACAGTAATAGCCATTATGTCAGAAAATTATTTTCTATCAAAGTTTAATCAAACAAACCTTTCCAAAGTGCTGCCTTATCATTTGAGACTTTTAATTAGGAACGTAGAGTTTAGTCTAGTTTTAATATCCTTGCACTCAATGTTATTTTTCATATGTTGAAAGCTGCAGGTATATATTGTAGAATAAGATATCAGCTACTTCCCTTTAGAACTAAATTACAGCACCTTATACTGTGTTTATACTGAAGATCATTTAGACCAAGATAAGCACTGAAATGTCACTAAAATGGAAACATTTTTATTATAAAGTAGGATTATATTGCTATTAGTGTTAAAAGAGATGCATTCAAGACAAGTCCTTAGTGTCTTGTTTTCTTAATGTTCAGCAACAGTTGTAGTGTATGGCAAGCAATTATTTTAGGTATTTCCAGGTGCTAATGTAAAAGTTACTATAAACATTACTCTTATTTGTACGTACAGAAAAGAGTCTTCTTTAAATGGATCTTGCCTTTCTAACCCAGTCCTTAGAACAGATCATCACATGACAACTGTCTGCAATAACTAGAAACAAGTAAGCAACTAGGTAAAATAAAAACAAAAATAAATTGCAAGACTCATGTTCTGTGGAGAAGCCAGTTCTGAAGCAAAAAGCTAACTTTGAATTAGTTTCCACACTGGTTTTCTCAGCCTAGGAGTTGCACAGATGAGTGGCTAATATTGTGAGTATATATTTACATAGCATCGCCAACCAGTTCAAGATTCCTCCATTGTTAACAGACACCTCCAGTCTATCATTTTGTGTTGTAATAAGCATAATTCCATTTAGAGTAAATGAGTCCATCAACCTACTACATACATATATCTTATACCAAACTTTTTAGTTGAATTACATATTTCTCAGTCTGGATCTTGCAGCTGCAGCACAGTTCCCCAGGTCTGGAGCTAATGGCACATACATGCCTTGAGTGTTTCTCTATGTCAACCATACAAATAAGAAATGTTATGCAAGGAGGTAGTTCTGGTAGCACACATATTTGGCCTCTTGGTAGAGTGCAAAATATCTTTCTTGGTGATGGAGGATATTGAATAGCTTCGGGATAACACACATCTACTTCAGTTCTAACAAAATCGCTTTTGTAAATCCACCTCATTGATAAGTGTTAACCAAACATGCTTTCATTTAAAAAGAGAAAAAACAGAAATACATAAATTCAAGAGTAAAATAATGTAATTTGACCTAAGACATGACGAATGGTACATGTTAGAGTAAGATTTATATAGCATGTTACAACTTCATTTGCAGTTTCACAAACTGCTGTTTCTAGATATTCAACCAAATGGCTAAATATAAACACTGTACAGAGTGAACGGGATAATTGTTCATATTCTTCAGTCTGGGAATACTAAAAACATTTGGGGCTTTATCTGTTCTTCCCTCATGAGAACCAAATTCCTGGTTCGCTTCTTCTACACCACAAAATCTCCTAACCTATGTCCCAGCTTTAATTGCTTCCACACTAAATGAGCAACAGCTTTGAAGGCTTGCTTCAGGACATTTTATCTCACAGGAATGACCTTTGTATAACTCTCAGAGGTTGTTCCTTAGGTACCACTAAGTTATGAAAACCTATGTATTCCATTCTTCAAACATGACTTTTTTCTGCTGGTGCTAAGAAGATGTTTACATTTAATGAACGTATTTTTCCCGAGAGAGAGATGTTTTCATCAAAAAGGTCTCTCTAATTTCTACTGATGAATGTAGAAATGTATTCTATAGCGTAACTTCAGACTCTTGTAAATCAGCTTATTAAGAAGAGCATTGGTAGCCACTGCTTGAGCCCCTGAAATGCCCATTGCCTGCTGATAGGAAGTAGAGAATAAAATCTGTTTTCCTTTGCTTTTGCGCATGATTTTTGATTAAACTGCTTTTATATTGACGCACAATGGTGGTTTTTCCATCTTATTTTCTCCCTGCCCTGAAGAGGGTAGTGATAGAGTGGCTTTAGAGGGCACCTGGTGTCCAGCCAAGGTCAACCCACCACATCCAATATGATGAATAGTAAGATATTTTATTATTGCTCTGAAGTTCTCTTTCCAAGACAGCCCTTAACTTTGCCTTACTTAACTTTTTCCCCACTTATGAAGCAGTTTCAGACAATGACACACATTCATTGCACTCAATAAGGTAGCAAAGCAATAGTTTTATTTAAATCTAGTTTTATTTCAGCTTTCTTCCTTACGTTGTCTTATTCATTTATGTTCCATTTAAAATAAAGGGTAAAAAAGGCCTAAAGTATGGAAGTTCAGGGAATGAATTAATTTTCCTACGAAGGAAAGAAAAAGGAGCAATTAGCTGTTTAGAGTGTCATGCTTAAAGTTTAGAGATTGATGACAAAGAGAAGAGTAAATAAAAGTCAGACACAAGACCTATAGATTAAGACTATAGCAGAATAGAAAGATCAATTTCAGGCTTTATTTTTTTAGCTAACATTAATAATTACTCTTACTATGTCTACAAGAGACCATTAAATGCTCATATAGACACAGAAAATCTAAAACATCTGGAACATAATATTCTGCTTTGTGAACAACTTCTAGAATATGTGTTCCACTAGTCTTCCATAAGTTATTCTGTACTTAAAAATGAGGTCCCACCCAGAATACGTGGCATGCCAGGAGGGTCATGTTATACAACTAGTGAGAATTATGTGCTCAGTCTTCACATTCTTGTGCAAAATCCACAGTCTACAACAAACTGTCGGCTGATGACTCACAAAAGATATTAATATAGATGGTCTGAATTCCCTAGATACAATTCTAATGATGGGTACAATTCTAATAGAAAAACATGCATAACATGGGATGTCAACTCTGTAAAAGTAAGGAGAACAAGCAAACAAATTTAACACATAAGTAAATGTAAAAGAACTCTCTTATTCTAAGATCTTTATTAGAACAGAAAAGGAACAGGCACCATGTTAATTTTTGTTTTCACTAACGAAAGATTCTGTCATCTCATGCAAAATGTATTTTATTATATCCTAAATTCTGTACAGAAATAAATAGTGATTTTGGATAAGCTATTTGTGTTAATTGAAAAATGAAGAAGGAAATACTACTAACAATATTGGAAGCTCTACATCATTTTGAAATAAACATGTCTAAATTGGTTTGACTGTGTGCAAATTGGTTACCACAAGGGAGTAACTGCTAGAAGTCCTTAGCAATACAAATTGTCAGTATGAAAACAGATAAATCGTACTGCAGGACTAAGAAATAAGTCCTATCTAAGCCTGGAAAGGCTGTTAAGGAGTATTTTTTCCACAGGAAATGCAGAGAAAGAGCTACCACCCAACAGATTAAATTGAAACTGATAAGGACTGTTATACTCTTGGGAGAAGAAAAATGGGCAAAAGTAATAGCCAACAGCTACCCTAGTAACAAAAGCTTCAAAATAAGGAAGTTCGCTATTACAATGAGGACAAAGTAACGTAGTAAAGAAATGAGAAATATGTAATGGGGAAAAAAAAATCTCAACACAGAGGGGAAAAGAAATGTTCAACATTTTACCAAATAGGTTACAGATGAGTGTAAGAAGGAGTAGGGTTGAGGTTAAACCTTGCTAAATTCATGGACAGGCAGACATCAATTGACTTCAGTGACATTTGAATTATTCTATTATAGAGTGACACCTTGACTAGGAATACAAACACATTTGTATTTGTTTTAGAGAGCACTTAGCTATGTAACTGTCACATAACTGTATACCAGTTTGGTTTTAATTTTTCATTTGTGATACTTATGCAACTAATTATTTGAGAAAATAATCTCTTCAGAATTACCTGTTCCAGGTACTCCTAAACAAGGCACAAAGCTAGAAATCCAGTCTCAAGGAATTTGAAATTTGTATCTGTTTTCTTTTCAGATAGTGTTAACAGTTACTGAATGAATCATCCAACTGTTCTCAGCCCCTGGCTGCTAAAGTATAAGGAAACTATTGTAATGATGCCTGTTTAATAGGGACAAGTTGTCTAAGAAATATGATGTATAAATATGATGACCATGTTATAAAACCTCATTATTGGTTCATAATCACATACAAACAAAATTTGCTGAAAAATAATGTGACACATACTCAGATATTTCATGGGTTTATTCATTCTCCTTTGAACATTAGAAGACATTTAACAGATCATGTTAGATTTTAACTTTAAAAGGTGAAAACCTTTCTCCAGGAAATCTAGTTTTATGAAAAATTACCAAATATGAAAAAAGGAAGATTTGACGGTGTTTAACAAACTTGTTGCAGGACTTGCAGGCAGGATTTGTAATCCCGGCTCTTAAGAAGTTCTTTTTGAATTACTGACTGGGCCACCATAACCTTATTAGCTCTATATTAAAATTTGGTAATCCCATTTCCTGGATTAAGATTAATTTACCAGTTTAAAATAATAGGTGTCACAGTGCTTTCAGAGAACATTAGCATTGTCTTAATACTTCCTAAAATTTTTCTGTTGTTTACATCATACTTTATTTTAGGTCTTTTTATTTAACTATATGTACAGTTTTTTCAAGATAATTGTAATGATTGATAAATGTATTCAGACTGTGAAAACATCACCAAACAAACCCCAAATAAATTCACACAAACTGAAGAGATTACAGCAAAAAACCCCAAAAAACAAAAATACAAAACCCAAGCTAACAGGTCACTAGACAGAAAAGAGAACAAGAAAAGGAAAAAAAAAAACAAACAGGGAAAGATGAAGTAGGAAAGTTTGTGAATCTATAGCACTCAAACACACCAAAACCATTACTTTTTATAAAGTAGTCTTAAATTTTTTCTTTCTTTAATTTTTTTTTTCCCTTCGCCAGCATGCAATTAAGCTCTTTCCTTTATAGTTGCACTTTAACCAGGATATTGAAAGCTGTCTTAATTTTAGTCCACTTTGATTCTTATTTCATTCTCAGTTTACATATGTGTGTTCTTCAATATATCCCCTAATTTCAGTGGTGGAAATCTTGTTTAACTGAAATGGGCTAGCTTTATATCAGAGTTCTCTTGTTAAAAAGGTAAAGAAAAATATATATATGGATGATATGGTTGAAAAATATGAATATATGGCTGATGAAAAGACAGTGAGGAGAAAGGAGGTGTGGGATGCAGGAGCAGCAGGTCACTATATTCCTCTCCTTTACAAAGAACATACAAACCAATAGTGAGAATGTCTTTGGTTCTCCCACTTAAAATGTTTGAGTTATGAAACCTATGGTGCCAGAGGGTCAATAGATATTATGTTTAGTCATTTCTTCTTTGATAAGTCCTACTAGATCATGGAAGAAGAAATTCTCTCTTTCTTGGATTGGGCATTGGAAGGAAGTTCAAAAAATTTTTGTTCTTAGTCTGTTGTTTATAAAGATTTTTTAATTTTTTTTGTGTGTGTGTGTGTGTGAAAGCAAACACAAAATTTCCATAAAGAACGCACTGTAACTGCAACAGTTAGAGGTTCTCTAAATATTCAGTGTGTGTTCCCGTGGGATCATTTGGAACTAGAATTTCAAGAAGTTTCTGGCTAAAAAGAATGTCCCATTTTACATATTGGAGTGTCAGAGATTACTTCACCCAGCAACATATACTGTATAGAGAAAGTAAGGGTGAGCCACACTGTAAATTCGAGATAACAATCCAAAATTTGAGAAAATTTGCATCAGAACATATAATTCTAAAGCCTCTCTGAACGTGAGAGGAGAATGCAAAAGATCTTTTAATGTGTGCATTCTTCCCATAAGATTTTGGATTATCCTAGAAGAAATCCAGGATGATAAAAAACTACTTCCCATGTGCAACCACTTCAGTTTAGAGGATTAAAAGCAGCACTATACAATACCACCTAACTGTGCAACAGAGAAGAGAAATAAGGTAGTTAGAAATATATTGCATATATTATCAATTATTAAACTATTTTCGAGACACTAAATTCACACAGAAAACAAGAAGAATAAAAATAAATTGCTAGCATCTGTATTTTACTTCAAAAAGGACACTGAATAGGATAACGAACAGGGACGTGTAAACTTGAATTTGCAAGTTAGTCAGAAACCGGATAATGTAATTCCTAGAACAACTGCAGTAGCATATAACTCTTCTAACCCCATGCTGAGCCTATAGTTCCATATTGACTCAGAGGGAAAAGCAGTTCCTACTAAACTACTAATACCATTCTCTGCGGCACTTTATGTTCCCTGGAGGTCACCGAATCAAATAATCACTCTGGAGCCGTTTAGCTTCTTAGGTTTAGCAAGATCAGAACCCAAGGTAGTTTGACTGCAGGCCATTAAAGAAGCTAATACAACACACACTGGTGACTTGAGGTTAATTTTATACCTGTCATGAGATTTCACCAAAAGTGTTCTAAGCATTACTGCAAATTGCAGTACAACAGCTGATTGTTTCCAAGAAAGGAAATACAATTTTGAGTTGCTCTGATTCACTGCACAACCTTTGTTGGTGTGAAATAAAGAAATATTACCGTTGTATATTTATAGAGGAGACATGAAAGAGAAAGTAAAAATACTCCTTTCCTCCTGGATTGCTAGTCAAGACTTCGGTGAAGATGAAAACGCGTATGTGTAAGAAACATAATCAGAAAATAGAAATACAACTTTTGATGAATGAATATATTAGGGACCCAAACAGCAAAGGTATGGGTCACTAATTTACTGATGGAAAGACTTCAGACATGCGTGAGATGAAAACATAGTTGGTTGGGGTTTTTTTTTTCATAATAAAGATTTCATTTAGCCACTTTCTAGAAAAAGTATGGACAACTGATAAGACATTAAATGAATAATGATGATAGCGGACTTGAAGCTATGAACATAAAAAATTATCTGATTTCACTTATCTTTTAAATTTACAATGCAGTCATGTGTACATCCACTGAATCACAGAATGTTAGGGGTTAGAAGGTACCTCAAAAGATCATCTAGTCCAACCCCTCTGCCAGAGCAGGACCACCTAGAGTAGGTCACACAGGAACGCATCCAGGCAGGTTTTGAATGTCTCCAGAGAAGGAGACTTCACAATCTCTCTGGGCAGCCTCTTCCAGTTCTCTAACACCTCACAGTGAAAAAGTTTTTCCTTATGTTAATGTGGAACCTCCTGTGCTCTAGCTTGCGCCTGTTGCCCCTTGTCATGTCATTGACCATCCCCAAGAAGAGCCTGGCTCCATCCTCCTGACACTTGCTCTTTACGTACGTTAGTTATTAATTAATAAATCTGAAGTTGCTTGTTCTTGTATATAATTATTTAACTTCCAATTAAAATTAATTCTGAAGACTTAATTAGCAACATGCTATTTTCCTGGCATTTCAAGGATTGTATGATATTATATTTTCATTGCCCATTTGGTAGAAAAATCACTTCTTCCCTAAGCTCTGGAAAATTTCACCCTAGAAACTCAAAATTATTTCATCAAGCTATGTAGGATTACAACTTTTGTTTCTGTTCCTTGATATAAGTCTTCTGTTATGGCTCATGGTTCTTAAAATTACTCTGGGTTGTTATTACCATATCAAAAACTAAGAATTGCAAAAAGTTTTTTAGACACTCAAAATGCAGATGGAGATAATCTCTCTGAAGACCTTGCTTTCCAAACACAGAGAAAAGAGCTGAAAACCATGTACAAGCCTGGAACAGAAGAAAAGGAATGATCTAGCAAAGCTGTACACCCCAATTACTTCCAAACCTTTGTTTTATACAATGTTTCTTTAGAGAAGGGAGAGGGTCACAGACAGTATGTTCTTGGGAGAAGTTAATGAAGGAATGGTAAAGCTAGATTGGCCAACAGGACTTTACAAACAATATGAAAGCGGATGAAAGATATTAAAAAAAAATTAAATGACAAAATATTTAAAAGAGACACAAGAAGAAAAGCATAGTAAATCTTTATTTTTCTCACGTTCAAGAGAATTTGAAGGAGAGGAAGAAGATAAATGTTACTAAAGGTATAGACTGAAGAAAGGGTAGAATCAATAGAGAAAAGGAACACGATAATTAAGTGGTGAAGAGATTAAAGGTGGAGGTAATGAAAAGATGACAAGCAAAAAAGCTAATAATTATAAAGACATTAATGAGAACTTGAGAAAACTACTGTGGACTAATACATCAGGAAGAATTCAGAATCGCAAGACTGAAGGAACCAAATTAGAGGTTGTACTTGGAGGAGAAAGGTTAAAAATGAAGGAATTTGTAACCAAAACTGATAGGACAGAAATTTGTCATTTAAAGGCAGAGTAGGAAAGATGGCTGCTTTTATATTATCTGATTGTGTCCTCATTATATTTAATTTAGAATAAGTGATTATTGTCACACAGATGGCCTGGTATTGGACATGACTGTGTGGAGGATTTAACATGATGACTCACTCACCCAGATCTTACACGCTTTGTTATTGTAGACTATGATAACTGAATTTGTTGAATCATTTCACTGATTTAGCAAGTTTCTGGTTTGGGGGATGGTTTTTTTTCAATAGTACAGTCCTGTCAGAGAAATATTCCAGCAAAGGGCATTCCTGAAATCACCCAGTAAAACACATAAACATGCATACAGAATGCATGCTAGCCACTTCGCATTGTGTCAGACTGAGGCTTAGTGTATATGAGGCTCTGTACTAAGCTACAAGCAATCAGGTTATCCGTTGAAGTGTTTTGAAAGCTGTGTATTTCACATTTTGCCTGGGTTTTACTCTGTATCGTGAAAGAAGATATTAGTCACCAGTCATTCGATGATCACTCTATTGTAGTTATTTGTCATAATAAACACTTTGATGCATAATTCAGTCATCAGCTAACTTCTGGTCCTATTTAAGATATTTGTGCTAAAAGTATGTTTTAATATACAGACACACAGATACAGTAATTTATCAGTGGAGATAACAATGGAATCCTAAAAAGTTGCATTGTATTGTTTAACTAAGTAATTAAGCTTTTGGTCTTCTGTAATAGAACTGCTGGGAAAAAAAGTTCCAAATATGTAAATCGGTATTAATTTTAATAATATCTACAGAGATTAATTTTCCCCTGTTACTGGTCTTCACATCTATCAGCTGTCAGGTGTGCTCAAATCATGTACATTTCACATTCAGGAAAAGAATCAGACTGACAGCAGAGGTGTGTGCCTTAGAAAAAATACTTATGAGTGATTGTAAAAAGCTTTGAAATCAAAACTCCTTAGCTCTATACAATAATATCTCAACAAATTTTTAATCAGGTAGAAGCTGTAGTAGATTAAGTAAGGATTAAGAAATTCAGAAACAAGATCTTGTATTTAATGAAGTATCAAAAAATAGATCCAGAACATATTAGAAATTCTACTCCATTACCAACTATGAGCTGGTCAAAATGAACTTCAAACAACTTCAAAACCCTGATATATGGCAAAGAACAATGTTAAAGGACTGCTAAGTCTGGCTTCTGAAATGAACTGGCAATATGTAAGGTCCAGAGACAGCTGCCAGCTGTCGTATCTAAGTGAGCGTTATGTTGATAATCTTTGGGGACTATTAAAAACAAAAACATTATGACAGGCTTATTTCATGTTTAAGTGCTGCATTCATGTCTGTTATCCAACAGACTTCACGAACCATTCACATTATAAAGGTTTTTTTAGATTTTTTAGTAGGATGTTTTCATGTAAGGAATCGTTATCTTTCACATAGCAACACTGGTGCCTGCTTCCCAGTATTTCTTCTTGAAGAGAAGTCATGGTTACGATACATACAAACAGTAAATAAAAAATATATAAATAGAAAAAACAGATTAATCCGAAGTCTTGTAAGCAAAACAAGAATCCAAACTTTGTCTGATGTTCAATAAGAATTTTTCTTCTGGGTTAACTAACATACACTTTAAAAAAAAAAAAAAAAAAAAAAGGAAATATTCTTTGTAAAACTTATAGGCTTACAATTTAAATGGATGATTCTGTGTAACTTAGAACCTAACTGTGGTTTTTGCTCAAAATACCGACAAACATATATCAAAAAATATTCTGGATGATTGTTCTGTTTTTTCCTTCGACATGACGGTGAATAAGAAAGCTGCATAATATGACATGATTAACAGGATCGAATTAAGAGCAAACTGAGTATCAGGATATTAAGCTGTGTAAAATTCTGCTACCTGTCTTTTTTTTCTTCTTTTTTTTTTTTTTTTTTTTAAGGAATAACAAATAGTTTTGGAATATGAACATCCACATGTGTAATTACAAAAATATGGGATTGAGGTTACAGACTATAACCCCAGTCACACAGTATGCTAGGAAGGATCTCAACCCTAACATTATAGCAGAAGTACCCCTGGCATTTTGTGGCGTTTTGACACATGATGTGTCACTTACATTTTCATTCCTAAATGAAATACAGGAAAGTGAGACTTTCATTGGCTTGTTTGTCATTATGATTGTCATATAGAAAATAAAAATTAAAATTTCAATTCTGATAAATATTTAACTGCTACTTAGGGCAACTCCAATAGAAAAAAAAAAAAAAAAACAACAGAACAAGATGTAGCAGAATAGTGTATAGTGTGTGAAGTACTTGTCAGGAATGCCGGGGCTAAGGGCACAATGGTTTGAAAGAACCAAAACAGGATGCAAATGAGCTTAAACTAGCAGGACACTGACCGCTCTGAAACAGATCTTTCAAACCTTTTAATGTTGAAGCTGTACTGCCTTTTATTTTCTCCGATTTTGACTAAAGTGTCTCATCTAAGACTATATGACTGTTCCAACTTTTCTTATGAAAATACAATAATTTTTGTGCAAGGAAAAACATGCCTTTCCTGTCTGTTAGGAATCTTCCATGCCTGCGGAAATCATGACAGCAAGAACTACTAATGAAAAGAGAAATGCACACTGAAAATGTGAGGGGAGGTTATTAGGAGAGCAGTGTACTCAGGAGAGGAAGAGTAAAAGTGGTAAAAAGAATTTACCAGAGAGTTGGGGGAAAGAGAAAAATACTTAAATAGTTCCTATTTAACGTTGCCAAAGACCTGGATTCATCCCATCTAACTTCAGGTGGTTAAGATTGTAGGCTTCAGCTGCACAAGGCAAATCTGGACCACAATTAAGCGGAAAGCTCAGAGTTTCAAAAGTAGAACTGTTGTGGTCCTTGTAATGTGTAGCAGATAACTGAAAAGATACAAAAATATGCAGGTGACAAACAATTAATTATGTTCTTCAGACTTCACTAAGATTTTGAAAAACTCTTGACACATATTTTATCGTTACAGAAAACTTCTTTCCTAAGTGGAAAGATTGGTGAACTCTGTCACAGATAATCAGTCAAATGCTGCATTTTTAATCTTTAAATGCTCTCCAGGAATGTAAATATTTTTTGTCATATTTTTTCTGTCCTGAAAGAATTAAGTTATTAGTTAGAAGGATAACATTAGGATAGACATAAAATTTTGTGTACACAGTGAGACTGTGCATTGCAAAGTAATAGGCATTATAGCACTCTCTCACATTGTTTTTAAGCTGTGAGGAAGGTTCATTTGCACACATGACGTTTGCTGTGTTAAAAATGAGTACACTGCATGTGAAAAGAACAAAGATTTAATATTATGTAATAGCTTTTACATTAAGGCATCCAACATAATAAAAAGGTGAGCTGCTATCTACCAACTGTATAGAAAGTATAGAAATAGTCTTTACAGATTTCTTCTAGAATCTTAATCTAGCATGGTTTTTATTGTTTATAGTTTTTCCCACTCAAAGAGAGTATTATAAAGGGCTTCACACACAATTAGTAAAAATTGCTATATTTATTCTACATTTGGAAACTTACAATTCAGTCCTTTGGTGAAGTATATATGTCATATCACATTATAAGACTAGGCTTGAGTCTGAGTTTATAACATGATATAAAATTTGAATTGGTAGGTTGTCAGTACAGAAGTAAATGTCAGTCTTGATTGTATCAATCTGTATTTTGATTGAAAAAGTATCTTCATATAACCAGTAATAAATTGGGCTTATCAGGTATGATCAATATTTTGTAATATTTCTAGCAGACATGTGTAATTAATTTTGAATTTCAGTGAGAAAGATCATTTCCCTATAGTGGTCTGGAGAAACACTTTTTTATGTAGCTGTTCTGTTATCTAAAAATAATAAAATTTGTTCAGGATTTGGGCATCAATTTCCCTTTCCTAATGACAACATTTGGTCTTATTCAATGGGGATTTCCTGACAGACAGGGAATTTATCAGAATATCCTTTACTTTCCTCCATATTACTTGCAGTACAGAAAGAAACATAAGAATGGGGTAGAAAGCAAATTTTACTGTAAACTGCAAATTCATGGGAAATACGTTCAAGCTATTGCTCTAAGGGTCCTAGTGCTGACTGCAAGCTTTCCTGAAGTTTTCTGTGGATCCATCTCCAACACAGACTCTTTCTTAGAGTGTAGGAGCTTTAGACAGGCCATTTAGGGCAGTTTTCCAGAATATTTGCAGTGCATTACCTTGTCTGCTGAGTGGAGGGAAATGGTGATGCATTTGTGTTGCCCAAAACCTTTGATCCTTTACAAGGTTCAAACTCTGGAGTGGCATTTTCTCCATCAAAGCTATACTGTGCTTGATAATACAGTGCAGAAATTGTGATGTTTTTGATGTTTCCTTAGTCTGAGGCATCATTCTTGGAAGCAGAGAATCAACCTAATTGGCATTGACACAGTCTCAGGGCTCCATGGTGTATGTTATGGTATGATGGCTCCTCAGAGTAATGCCACCATTGGCCAAGTAGCACCTTAGAAACAATGGTGATTACCAGTATTTGAGCAGAAATAATTACTTATTTTATATACTTTCTGTACTCCTTTCAGTGAAACAAATTCAAAAAATGTAAGGGAAGATTTGTGGACTCAGAGAAAGACAAAATTCCAATAAGAAAAAAAAAATCATAATGAAGTGAACTATGTAATAAATTCGATAACTATATGACTTAGTATAATAAACTTACGACTTCAGAAGAAATAAATTATACTGAAGCAATCACATACTAATTAGTAGAAGAGAATTGTATGAGTCATAGGCAGTGTATAACGATAGTAATTACTAAAAAGCACTAATCTCATTAAACCAACGTGTAACCTGATTATCAGCTTACATGAATTAGTGAGGTCTGCTTCTCATACAGTAGAGGAACCTCATATGAAAACACTAATTATAACTAATGCAATGGAAAAGGCATGGATATTATTATTTTTTCACTAACTTAAGAGAATAATTTTCTTTTAACAAAAGTGTAGGAAATCAGCTTTGATTAGCATCTGTGAAGGTATTATCTTAGTTGCATACACTTGGATCTCCTTAATTTTTTTTAACATTGGATTTTTTTTTTTAATTTACATTGAATAGCAAACAATTTATTCAATTTTTGTTTGGTTTGCTAAAGCTGTGTTGCTGAAGCTATTTCTCCAGGGAGCTTTTCTATTGACTATGCTCTTCATGGCACCATCCACACCAGATGTCTCAGTTGAGCAGTCAAGACCCAGTTGACTGCTGGTGTCAAAACAACAAAGTGGAAGACACAGGAAACAAACTCATTTATTAAGCACTGCAGCTATAAACTGGGGAGGCAGCTGTAACCATGTCTAGTTAGCTTCTGTTTACAACACTGTTTTCTAGTTATTTATCATCTAGGGCAACTCAGAGACATAGATTAAATGTAACATTTGTTGCAACACATTGGAAATCTGTGTCCACAGTGCTGAGAAGTTTCCTTATACTGTAAATGCACTATCAAACACAGACAGGAAAATGTGTATTTGCCCTGGAATATTTTAATACTTTTTGAACTACTAGCTACTTTGTGTCAAAACTCACAGCTATGACTTTTCAGCAGAATGATTATATCAGGAATATGATATGGTGTGATATGATATGATATGATATGAAATGATATTATTAAGCATGGCTTTCCTAATACTGCCTGCTTTTCTACCTGTTCTGTAAAAAAAAAAAAAAAAAAAAAAAAGAAAAAAGAAAAAATAAAGAAAGTAAGAAGAAAGCTGCTTAGGATCAGATTTTATTCGTGTTTTCTTAATATTGCTAAAAATTAATCAGATTTTTTCTCCTTGGTAACAAAAAAGCGTGAGTTCTCTGCAAACAGAGAACCAATGGCAATAATGGGAATATTCATTTAAGCTTCACTTTGTTATAGATAGACAAAGTTAAAATATACATTTTTACATTTATATACAGAAGATAAAATAATATACTTCCTAACTTTATTTATTTTTGTATCCTTTTTATATCTCTCAAATGACTCATTTCTATGCAACTTTGGATGGTAAAAATTAGAATAAACCATAAAATACTTAAGGAAAATATTCCATTACTTTTTTTACATTCTTGCTCATACCTGGGAAATTATTTTTTAATCAAATTCTTAAGATACTATGACATGGAACTTGTATGATTAATGCCAAGTGGGAAAGCTGATAATCTACTTGTATCTCTCACCTGTTTCACTTTTTCAAAACAGTCTGGATGGACAGAAATCCTGTGACCAGCACTGAATATTTTGAGTGGAAAATGCTTTCCTGCTTTGAAATAGATGTCTCTGTTTCATGTGAACGTTTATTTTTCATAAATATCTTGACATTCATTTTACAGTCAGAGAGCATTATCTTGCTTTATGCTGTAGCAAAAACTCAGAGTTCAAACAGAATAAGAGAGTTGTAGATAAAAGCATACGAAGGTGCTACAAATACTTCTATCAAAGGCATTTTTGACTCATTTGAAACTAAGTAGTACCAAGCGAGCACCTGCACGGAGAACTTCTGAAGAGACAGTTTCTTCAGGAGTTGCTTTCCCTGCAACTGAACTTCACGTATGTAGGTGACAGAGAAATATTCTGTGGTTTAGAACATTTCTGGGGACAGAGTAGAAACAGCTTACCCTAACTGCCCTAACACGGAGAGAAAGCTGCTGCTGCCTCTTATTTGTCATGCTTTTAAACAACCGTTTCAATCTGATAGAATCGCTTCTTTTTCAGTACCAAGCATGCCAGCCTACAACCTCTTACAACACCTGTGTGAATATTGATTCATTGGTTGAAAATTTCTAGGCTTAGCTTTTTGCTCATTTTTACTCCTACTTCCCAAGCTGACAGGTGGATTGTACTTTCAAATTTTTATTTGGGTTTCCATTGGCTAATTTGATTTTCAGAAGCTCTAGCTAAATCAATCTCATGTTTATGGCAAATTCCTACTTTTTAGTAGGAATAATAATCTATATCAGAACCAAAATAGTTGCTCTCCCCAACCCACAACTAACAATGAGAAGGAGGCTGACAAAATCTATTTTCCAATGTAGAGAACAGCATGGTGAATATGTATAAGTATATATTAAATTATAGTCTGTAATAATAAAATGTGTACAAACGTAGAATATTTTATTTTTATGTTAATCTTCAACAAACAAATTAACACTTTCTTACTGCACTTGGCTTTGTACACACATCTCTATTCACTTATTCTGTTTCGAATTTGAAAAAAAATAAATCAGCTAATATTTTACAATAGAGATTGTGAGACTGAAAAGTCTGAAAAATGCCTTGACTTGTGCTTTACTTTTTATCTGTTTGACTCAAATACAGATCTTCAACAGCAAATCCCCCCAGTGATTTTAACAGAGATTTCTATGGACAACATTTACACTATTACATATAAACTGTGAAAACACACTGAAAATTCTTACATAGTTTGAACCAACATCGTATTTTTGATGGAAAACAATGTTACTCCTCAGAATTTTATTCCTACCAAGATAAGACACCTAAGTAATATGGATAATAGTTGATTTTTTTTTTTTTTTTAAACTAGTGGAAAAATAACTCTTTTTTACAACCTGAACATTAAAATATATTCTGAAATGTTGGAAAACCCCAAAGTGTACTTCAGGTTTTTTATTGTATTATTATGTGGTGAGAGGGGAAAAAAAAGTTTCCTGGATCTGCAGTCATAAGAGAAAATACATGTAACTGAGTCTAAGACTAAGTGCCAATAACAGTTCCTATGTTTGCACTGAAGAAACAGTGAAGAGCATACTAAGACTACTAATGAGTTAGACACCTTTTTCTTTCTTGTAACTTATTGGCTCTTTAGACTAAAGATTCTATACACATAAATTTATTAACGAATATTGCTTCAAGTGTTTAGTCATCACATCTATGCTTTTGGTACTTTATTATGAGTAGGTATTGACCTCTGTAGGATTTTAGTATGACAGTAAGAAGAGGAGGTGTCTTCACTCATATGAAACCTCTTTTAGCTAATATTTGTATCTCTACAAGTCTGTATTTAGTTAAGATGAAACAATGTACAAGTCATAAAGCAAAATTTTAAAATGACCATCATAGTATCTGACCTTCTTAGTTACACCCCTGAAATGCATATAATATTACACTGACATTCACAAAAGAACTAATTGGTTTCCGGGCAAAAAATGTGTGTGTGGTTTTTCTTCCTATATCTGATCAATGTTTCAGCTAAGGAGTTGTTACAATCTGTGGAGAGGGAGGAATGAGAATGTGTTGACAAGGACTTGTGTGTGAAATCACATTCAGATTTTCTGATTAAACCAGCACATTTTGAGGTTGGAGTACCAATCATTAATGTCATTAAGCTTTTTGTTCCTTCATTGCATTCTAGTGCAGAAGACTCATGGCAAGAAACTCAATCAAGCCCAAAAAACCCACAATCACACTTGATTGTGTCCATGTTCACAGTTGCACCTCTGTTAACCCACATGCTGTGTGGGCTGGACATATGCAATGAATATTAGAATGTAAAACCCCAAATCTCCTTCAGCTTTGGTTATGCTTGCATTTATTATAAGTTTACAGGAAATTATGAGTCAGTTTTAATTAACCCTACTAGAAGCATCTATGATTTCAAATGCTGAATTATGCCTTCTAGTTTCTGAGTGAACAGATGTTGACCTTGTAGTTGCAAAATTTCCCTCAGTGATATATAACCTAATCAGCACTACACCTTTTGCTTGCATGAAGAGAGCACTCTCTAGAGAATATACTTTTTGAAAATGAAGGCTGAAGGTTAAGATTTCATTTAGGATGCATTAGCTTAAATATGCCTTTGGGCTATTCATATTAGATAGACTTTTCATGAATTCTCTTAAAAAGATGTGGAAAGGACACTCCTAAACCAAAACAAAACAATTGATTCAATGGCATACATGAATTCATATTCAATTTTTATAAAAGTTTTCCTTGATGATTTGAAGATTCAGACCACATCTCCCTTTGAATGTCAGCATTCAGCTTCACGGAACTACTGTATGATATTAGTTTTGAGTAAACCCATTTGTAAAAAGACTTGTATTTCAGGCTTGATCTTGTACAACCAGAAACAAGCATACAGGACTGATGTGTTTGTAACTTTGCTCCAACTAACACCTGACACGCTACACCTGGCATCTCTGTGGCAGTATGCCTTCCTCTGACACCTACTGCCCCTGTAATCACTCTTTCTCACAAGGAGTTCCAGATGTTGTTCTTTATTTTTCTCTTTTTACTTTGTGTGAGGAGGAAGACTGCTGCAAGGAAAGACTGGCAATTCTTCTACCCACAACCAGACAGAACTTTTCTATGATAACTCAAAAATCTCTGTGTTAAAAAGAAATTAGAATATGTACTTGTTAAACCTACCATGTGAATTAGGAAATCGCGGAGAAGGAGTTAAAGAGTCAATGTGATTAGTTCAGGAAAGAAGTAACTGCATTTCATAGAGAGGAAAACAGATGTTTGGCTACTAGCTTGCAGCAAGTAGATGGAGATGCTATCAGGAATTTGATTCTGTAGGGAACTCACTCCTTCATTTTAAGCTACTAGCCAATATTTTCTTTTCCTTGCTAGGAAATGGATTTAAAGTTTAGTGAAGCCACTTCAAAGATCCTGATATTAGCTGAATTCCTTAAAATTACAAGCAAAACCACAGCCAATTGGAGAAAAAGGTAATGTGTTTTCATAAATTGAAGCAAGTCTATGTTAAAAATGCTTCATAAAAATGAAAAAAAGAAGTCCACTGTGTTCCTCTACTAATAAATGCTTTTAATCTCTGTATAAAATTTGCTTTCTTTTAAACAAAATACCTTTAAAAGGAAAACTTTTTTCAGCTTTTCTAATGGCCAGTTTTCTAATGCGTATGCAGAAAACTATAGAAAAAATAAACCACAATTTTCTAACTGCATCTCAATTCCTTCTGTCTCAAAGCAACTAGGTAAGTTGTGGTAGAAACAATATTGTGGAAGTGGGCAGGGAGGGGGGGGAAGAATGACATGCTTTCCTTTGTTTTCTTCAACAAAATGAAGATATTTTGAGATTTACAGTACCAGTTAAAAGCTGATGTAAACCAGAGAACTATCCAGTGCAGAAACCGAGGTTAGCCTTCTTCCATTTGGGAACAAATGCAGAGAACAAAAAAGAAGATTTTTTTTCATTTTTTTGTAAGGTTCCTTTGTGTTACTTCTGCCTCTTTAGGTAAGAGCTTTCCTTTAGTCTAGCTGCTATCACAGCATATGTTTCTCGAGTGTCAGGATAATGATTCAGTCTCTTTACAAATGGGTTGTGTCTCAAGTAGTTGAGTTATTACTGTGACTATATTACTATATTACTAATATGACATATTACTAAAAGAATATGATTACTTTCCTCATAAATTCATAGCATACTCTATTTTGGGGTCATTAACAACTATGATCAGTTTACTACTGAACTTTACGTTTAGGAAAAACAGGAGGTCATCTTAACGGAGGTGAATATACGTCTGAAACAGAGGCATACAAACCTCTTTGCACAATTTATGACATTATTCTTGTTTGCTTAAGAACTCTGAGACACGAAGGCTTTCAGCAAGTCATTAGAAATTTATGCCATGTCATAACTGTAACATATGTATAGAACAGTGACATTTATGAACACAAAAGAAACATGGTCTGTTTTGGTTTGAAAACAATGTATCATTTTAAATTAATGCTGTGATTCTTCCACCTACACAGCTAACACTGACTCCTCTGAGGACAATTTTCAAATGGTAGTTCGTATATATCTGGAGGCTCATATGCCTTGTTGGATAAAAAGAAACGGAACTTTTGGCACTTATTATTTAAACAATCTGCCAGCTCAGGACTTCAGAGGTGAATAAATAGGTCTATATGGTATAATGTACTGCTGTGCAGAATATTTCAGGTAATCACAGAATCACAGAATGTTACGGCTTGGAATGCTGAATAAGTCAGCTGTGGGTAGGCACGTATGCATTTAATGTTTGTACATTAATCACACTATAAAATACTTTGAGAAATGATTGCATAAAATTGGCATTGCAAGGTTCCAGGCAGGTTTTACTGACAACATTCTAGATCAAGTTTGTCCAGAAGCGCAAATTTTCGATAGGACTATTACCACTATCACAACTCTACAAATAGAATTCAGCCTCAAACTTATAATGTTCATTGCCTTCACTTGAGTTGCATAAATGTAAATGAAAATAGAACCAAGTATGGAACTCATCTAGGACAATATTCTATTTTGCTTATAGAAGCATACCTGCAGAAGAGGTACGGGTTCTACAGTGATGAGAAGCATTGGGAAAAAAAAAAAAACAAACCAAAACAAAACAAAAAAACCAAAACCCACCAAAAGACCAACCATGAATACTCGTAGCAAACAGCTAAAAGTGCATCATGAAGACAGATCTCTAGGGAACATCCAGAAGTTATTTTAGAAAAAAAACCAAACAAAACAAAATAACTTTATTCATCCATTTTATTTCTTTTTCAGAGAAATATCTGCTTACAGATTTGGCACAGACACAAAGATGTGTTACATACCTCTAAAAATGTGGATGTATTCCAGCGTTCAATCATGGCATTTTTACATGGAAGAAAATGGATCCTACAAGGCTATTCTGTGTCAACATTGTCAGAAAAAAGATCAACTAATATGCTTTGCTGAATTTCATATTTAAAGGATGTATCTATCTCTGATGAGATTTGTCTAACATTCTTTGTCCTCAAAACTACCTTGCCCAAGAGGAATCACACCTGACTTCACCTAACATGTCAAGCTACTCTTGAACAAGCTTTCAGAAAGTTCTGCACTAGAGGATGCTGAGGTGTCCTCACAGTTCTCTTGAGTCTTCTAGGATAAGAACAGTAGTCACTGACACAACTTGTTGTCACTTAATGAATAATACTCAACAGTAAAAACAAAATAAATTCTGCCCTCCCCCGCCTCTCCTTCCCCAGCCAAACCCAAACACAGAAATTCCTGCTTCCTCTACTAAGAGGAAAAATATTTTCCTCTAAGTTTTCAATATCTTTTCATTTCATATTCTTTCAGTAAGTAAAATAAATGCCAGGGATATGAGATCCAAAATACTATTTTATATAATTAAATATCATTAGTATAATATTATTTTTTCATATAATGGTTTTCATTGAAAGACGTATGATTTAAAAACTATTTCTAGAAAGTAAATGACTAAGTAACTGAATTAGTGTTACACACTGTAACAGTATGATAATATAGTGCTATGATGAAGAAACCACTGTGTTCCACAGGTCTTCACTAAGCTTAAATTGAGTTAATTCCATTAAAGTTATAGGACTGAAATTCTGGCTTATGGATTTTTAGGATCGGCAGCATATAGATTTACTGAACTATTCTTCTTGATAATGTTTTACAGATAAGAGTTAAGTCCTGCAATGGATTAGTTCATTTTTAAGCTACTGTATTAATATATCTTCACCAAAATTAGCATAGATGAGACACCAAAAAACACTGCATTGCCTGCATGGGTTGTCAGTAGAGGATGATCCTAATACTGATCTAGAAGAATGTACTCTACTTTTTCAGATAACTAGATCCACTTACTAGAGGACTGAGATAGAAATGTCCTAATTAGAAAAAGACTATGAAGAGGAGCATTTATCAACAATGTATTCATTTGACCAGTGAGGTATCTCACTGAATATTTGGTTAACATTAAGCATGTGCCAATTTAGAATCTACTTGGTAGGCATAGACTTTTCCTAAATTACAGGGTTCCATGTACTGGAGAAAAGGGCAAGTAGAGTATATGAATCAAATTTGCCCCACAACAGCTGCATTTTATGTGTTTCACAAGAAGAACGAAAAATTTTAGTTAACGCTACTGCTGTAAAAATATTTCAGAATTATAAAGTACCTTTTCACAAGTGGATATAATTGAGGCAATTTCTCATGTCAAAATTTCTGTATCAGAAAAAATTTCTAACTGTGAGATGGAAGTCGTCCTTGACAATACAGCACAAGTTGAAAATCTGAAAGAATAAAACTATTCGTAGTAAACATTAACAATTCTATCCAACTTTACCAGCCATAGTAATAACAAAGCAACTTCGGAGAGAAAGAAGTCACAAAGTTGAAAGGTGTGTAGAATGAAACAAACATTAATATTAGTATGAAGATCTGAGCAAAATACTTTTGGCTCCCTGAACAACATAGACTGCAGACAGCACTGTCACCAAATCTGCCAAGGGTTTAGAAAGAGTTGCTATAATGTCTCAGGTACACTGACTAAAAAAGAGAGATTGTTGCCTATAAGGCTAGCTAACTAATTTGCAAAGCAATATAAGAACATAGGGCTGAAGTAATAGGAAATTTTATGTTTTCTCCTTTTTACAACAGTAGGAGAATGCAGGATAATTTCACATTGCTTCCAATCTGAACTATATTATTAAATTGCATCCACAGAGGAATAAAACACTTCCTGGGCTATAGTAAGGCATCATGTAGCATTCTTAATTAGCAGAAAATGCCAACTAATCGTGCAAACTGGGCAAGCTCCACAAAGAGAGGACAGTAGTTGACTTTCAACATTTTTGAGAAGGAAAGATTTACAGCCCTATACACCCCAAGGTGGATCATATTTCGTCATCTAAGAATGAATCATCTGTGTCTTAATCATTACATTGGAACTATAAGAAAAGAATACATATTCAGATTAGACAGAAAAAAAGAACTTAGCTGTCATACTCTACAAATAACCACTGAGTATGTACCAATTTCTTTTCCAGAACTTTAAAAATTTCTCAGAAATTTCAACAAATGATGAGTAATATCCTGTCAAATTCCAAGCCCCCAATTTCAATAGGTAGTTAGTAGTTAGACAGAGCAAGGTGAGAAACTTGTCCAAAGGTCAAAATTAAACTCTTAAAAACGTAATTTTTTGTGGCTTTTTTTTTTTTTCAGATTATGCTGATGGAAAATCATAGTAGTATAAATACAAAAGAGAATGACCAAAGGTTTTGCAAAGCAAAAAGTAAATTCCTGGTTTTGAAAAGATATCAAAAAGCACAAAACTGACTGCCACAGTGTTTTCAAAATAAAATCCAGTTCAACTGCCACTTCTTCAAACTTTTTCAATTTTCTTGCCAGATATATTTTTTTCTCACCTGCATCATATGCCATTAACTGATGCTGCATAAATTGATATTTTTCACCTGAGAAATCTGAAAAAAAAAACCAACAAAGTTCTTTATTGATCTTATTCTTTTGAATTTCCATTTTGGAAATATGACATGACTTGCCACCATGAGTTCACTATAGTAATAAGTAATCATCTGGCAGATCCATCATATTTTGAAATTAGTATCAATTATTCTCAGAACCCTTCTCACATGGAGGGTCTTGGGAGGTTACTCTATACACACCTTTCACAACCTTTTGCCCAATGGTTTCCGCTGTTAATTCTTAATGACTTTTACGAGTCTCTGTACTCAGCATAATTTGGGGCTTTGGATGTTTATTCTGTTAGAGTCAAAAGAGTATCAGAGATTAATATTTTTGTCTGTCGAGCATTTTCAACCGCTCAGACATACTCATCTTTGTAGACCGTTTCTTTGTGTCAATGAAAGGCCAGATTCAGACCTTTTCTTTTATTACCCAGATAAATAAACACTAAAAGCCAAACTAACCATATAATCAAAGCATTTGAAAGAAAAGAAGAGGAAAAAACAACCCTTGCATTACCATTCATAGATACTGCATTCTTATTAGTGCTCTAGATAGTAATTTTCCACCAGAAATATGACTTTCTATACTCTGGAAAAGTACTGAAATTCACCTACTTATTTGAAGGTGACAATCTCAGTTTGGTGCACAGTAATACATCCTTCCAATCATAGAATTCATCAGACATCTTTTTTTTTTTTTTTTTTTTTTTTTTTTTTTTTTCTTTGTGAATAAGGTCATTTTCAAATAGGAGCAAGTTTGAAAGGACTGGTTGGCACCTAATGAATTTCACCATGAAGATGAAATACCAGATGCCTTTGACTACAGATGCAGCTTAGATTAATGCTCTGTGCACAGCCACTTAAGTAACATCGGTACCATGCTGCCAACATAAAAAGCTACAGTATAGTAATTTGCATACCTTGTCTGGAGTCAGGGTAAGGTTGGAGCTAACTTTGGAGGAGGCTAGTACACCTTCAGAGGTCAATACCTCGCCATAGCGTAAACAAATGGGGAGACAGATGGCTCCTGTGAATGGCCTTAAAGAACACCGTTCAACATTATGGTGCATTATTATGATTCTGTGCCCTTCTTGCAAAGATCAGACTGTCTCTCAGAATAAAAATACAAATAAGGGTGTCCGGAAAGCCATTTTCCTATCTAGGAACAATTCACAATTCTATGAATTCTAGGTAATCCTACAAATTCTTACGAATAAAACTGAACACTAATGCATATCCTTGTTTTTCTATAGTTCATCTTCATTAATTTTGGGGGGATTTCTTCATTTTAATGTTAAAATCAACAATAACTTTTTTCAAAAATCAATCATTTCTTGGCTTCTGGAATGTTTTTATGTTAAAGCTAAATTAAGTCTATCATAATTAAAATATATGTACAACCTAATATTGGGATCTCAAATATATCAGTCAGGTAACTACACACTAAAGTGCTACAACAAAAAAAAGGATAAATCGGTTAGACAAAAAATTCTATCACTTAAAGACTGAATGAAGTTGTAAGCTAGATCATGTATCATTTATATACAAATCCTGAACACCAATTAATTTGTTCCAGACATTTGTGTTTAACACAAAAATGATACCTTTCAGATAAATTAATTGTTTGAATACTTTCTATGTCCAAAATCATATTGGTCTCTTTACTATTTTACAGACAACTCTAATTTGAAGAGACAGGATATTAGATTTTATTAAATGAGTGACTGCAACATAATATATATTTAATATCTGTATCACTCACCATCACAGTCATAAAAATCTATAAAGATTAGATTCCTGTTACAGTGCAGGCAAAGTGTTTTCAATATAGTTACCACTTAGACTACATGCACTTAAAGTTCCATCTTTATTCTGAATTAAAACAACCATTTCAATATTAAGGCTACTAATACTGCACTATATTAGTTGAAGTATTGTGGTCTCATGTACTATTTTAGATTTAAAAATAAATGTGTTTTAAAATACCAGTAAATCCAAGAGTATTTTACAAAACTTATTTCCCTGATGTTCACCATTCTTGGTGATACTCAAAACGACCCATTCTTGGTGTATTTTCAGAACTCATTTCCCCGATGTTCATCATTCTTGGTGATACTCAAAACGACCTTTTATTATACTGAAATTATTCATACTGTAACGCAACAGCAGAATATTTATAATTTTATTTAATCATAACATAATGAAATGGCTTTGAAACTCTTGTCTTCACCTTTCAGCAGGACAACGCCATGTACTTTAGCAGAAATAGTCTTATTTTGTATAGGTGACCTGCATCCAAAGGTTATCGTTCTTTTGTAACTAAGATTACAATATAATTGGACATAGGAGGAAGCCTATCTTTGGTATAGTCATTTACATATAGGGCCTGTTACATATAGTAACAGTAGATCAAGAGATTTCAGGACAGAAGAGTGCTGTAAACTTTCTCTGAAGGTACTGAACCATAAGATTGATATGAATTGGTCTACTTGTCAAGTGGAAGATGAAGCAGCTTGAGATCTGTTCTGTCTGATACCACCTGCCAACTGCCTCAAGGTTTGTTACAGTGAATATGAATTGAAGGAGTACAACAAACCACAGACAAAGGCTCTTCCCCTGAGCATTAGTATTCCCAAGTATTATGATGGATATTGCACAAGAGTCCTAATACAAGGTGGCAATATGCCATTTGATAATGTCCCTGTACTGAACAGAAGAGATCTGGAAGCAGCAGAATGTGGACTGCAACTTGTAAATCCAGCTACTGTGGAATAACACAAAGTGTGCTGCCCAGCTTTATGTACATATGCCTGTGATTCCCTTTAATGTTATTCTCAGGTATGGCAAAGAGAACTCTAATCACTTCCTTTTCAACATTTTCTACAATCTTGCAGCTACCTGCATGTTTACAATTCCCAGAATGTTCAGAAATCACTTCTTGTATCTGCCCCAGCAACTGCCCTTTAATAATTAAAACCTGCACTGAAAGAAACTAAACGATGAAAGATTTTTTGCTAGAAATTTATTTCCTATCTGTGAAATTTCATAGACATAAACCTAGCAAAACTTTTCTTAGACCCGTCAACTCAGGGGAACAAATTCAGAACTTGAGAAGAACAAAGCTAATAAAATTCTTAGATTCTAAAGAAATACTTTCTAGAGTGTAACACAATGTACTAAATACCCTCCTGGTAGCTGTGGGAGAGGGTAAAAAAACAACATGAGCTAGAATTAATTCAAGCAGACAGTGGATAAAAACCACACTTATGAAAGAAAAATTTTCATACTTTTTCTTAACTTCTGACTGCTTGGATATGTTTCTCAAGGAAGACCATAGGCAAGTGATAGAAATAAAATTCACAATCCACATGGAAAGGACCCACAAATATAAAATTTTATGAGACACTAGAATTACCTTCCACTCACTCCTAACAAAAGCTTTAATGATCTAGTAGTGATAATTTCTGGGATCTGTCTTTGAAACACCGGACTGATTATGATTATGTCACTGACTCTCCTTTTACTAACTTCACTTCTTCTCCTCAACCAGTACCTGCAGCTAACAGTTGTCAAAATCTGCTTGGCACTGAACGCAATCCTTCTCTATCAGATATTAAAATGGGTTATGTGCTCAAAAAACAGTTCTCAAAGTGTATCAGTTGTTCTAACAAACTATCTTCTCTGCCAGTAAATCTTACCTCAGAATTATCACCTTCGACAGATCTTGCTGAAATGTGCTATAACCTAACCTTGCTCCTTTCATCAACCTGATGAACTACTTACCTATTTGTGTAATCAACTAGATGCAAGTTACAGAGATAAGACATGTTATTAGTTTGTGTTTTATTTCCATATGTGCAGTTACCAAGTTGAAAATCCTCCCTTAAATATTGTTTAAGAAGATTTTGATTTTGATTCCTGTTCTGAAGGGAAAAAATGCTTAAACAAAAGTCCTACTACATACAGTTATCCACAATTCAGCACACAGGTTTGCAGTAAAGAAAAAACATTTATTTTTTGAAGAATATAAGTTACAGTATGTAAAAGATGTATGAAAACAAGATACATATATGTGATTGAAGATATTAGTAGTTCACTCAGAATCTATTACAGGTATGGCAGATAAGAAGCACCACTTGCCTGTCACTTCCACAGCTTCACATCAGTTGCTCCATAAAACAAAAGAAAAGTTCAGGAACTTGTTGCATGAACCAGTTTTGGTACTGAGTGTCTTTGCTATGTTGTTCATGTTTATGCAAGGATAAGATGGGACCAGTTTGGAAATGGAGGCCAGGAATGATAGACAGTTTTTTAATAGTCCATTAGTGACCAGTGAAAAATATAAACCTTGAAAGCTGGGGAAAGACTGTTTTTTGATCTAAGAAAAGAAGCAGGGCCTAAGCAAGGCAGGAAGACCGTCAAGTACAAAGATAAGGCACCTGTTGTGCTTTGAAGAACTATGTCCCTCCCATATCACACAGGACCAGGGGCCAGGGGCTGGGTATTGTCTAGAAACTCAAATATCTCATAAAAGGAAAAGATTCAAATTTGGCCGGTGGCAGTTGACTATATCCAATCTGACTTTCTGGAGAACCCTGAACACTGACTAACTGATTTGGGCACCTAAAACTATAAAGGAGAGAGGGAAGGGAAGGGAAGGGAAGGGAAGGGAAGGGAAGGGAAGGGAAGGGAAGGGAAGGGAAGGGAAGGGAAGGGAAGGGAAGGGAAGGGAAGGGAAGGGAAGGGAAGGGAAGGGAAGGGAAGGGAAGGGAAGGGAAGGGAAGGGAAGGGAAGGGAAGGGAAGGGAAGGGAAGGGAAGGGAAGGGAAGGGAAGGGAAGGGAAGGGAAGGGAAGGGAAGGGAAGGGAAGGGAAGGGAAGGGAAGGGAAGGGAAGGGAAGGGAAGGGAAGGGAAGGGAAGGGAAGGGAAGGGAAGGGAAGGGAAGGGAAGGGAAGGGAAGGGAAGGGAAGGGAAGGGAAGGGAAGGGAAGGGAAGGGAAGGGAAGGGAAGGGAAGGGAAGGGAAGGGAAGGGAAGGGAAGGGAAGGGAAGGGAAGGGAAGGGAAGGGAAGGGAAGGGAAGGGGAAGGGAAAAGAAGCCTGGATAGCAGAGCATTATATCAAGAGAAGGCATAAATAGCATGATGTCTTGAGGATGCACTAGTAGAGATTTTTTAGAAGCAATGTGAAGTGCAAAGCAGAAGGAGTTGGCAAACCTCAGTTGTGATATTGAAGAATAGAGAAGGACTTAACACAATGTTGATGTTGAAAACCTCAGCAAATGTCTATTTATTGGCCTAGTTAACATTAATGAAGAACCAAAGGATTTTAAAAACAAGGTAAACTATTCAGTGTGTGGTATGTTGAACATATCACTGAAGAATTTCAAAGAAAATAGTGGACTGGAAGACATAGATATAGAACTGGATCAGCAATGAGAAGACAAGATGGATTTGAGAGACAGCAGGTAAAAGATATTAGTTGAAACTGTGGGAGGAAGTAAGATCCTTAAAGGGTACAATGAAGGTTCAGAGAAAAACAGCTGGCGAAGAAGAAATGGGCAAGCTGAAGTTGAAAGCGAAGTTAAACTAAAACAGCTGTGGGGAAACTGAAAGAACAGTAATTGGAAAATTACAGTTAGTATATTCAGAAGACCACAATAATAGAAGAGGCTAAAGAATAAAGACATACACAGTATTGACAATGGAGGTTGACTGAGAATGACAGAATACAGAAAGAAAAAATTACAGGGGACAAATTAGCTTTACTCAGAAGAAGTGACCAGGGAACTCTTACTGACAGTTTCTTTGGGCAATCAAAAGGCATAGTATGTCTTGAACTTCTCAGACTTCTGTTATGGCACTTTTATAGCGGGGAAAAAAAAAAAAAAGGAAAAAGAAGAGGAAACCTTTCCAAGTTTCATATGTTTCTTTTCTAGGCTGAATTAGGAGCAGAACTAAGCAAAACAGCAGGCATTCCCCCACACCTTTTTTTTTTTTTTTTTTTTTTTTTAAATAAACTGTGGGGGGATGGAGGTGGATATTTTTAAGTAATTCTCCATGGCGATTCAAGTACCTGCATGAAGACTTTATCCATTGGTTACAGACTGAGTTTTTAGGTTTCCATTCCATTAATATTTCTTTAATTTTTTGTTCCAGAGTATGCAGTAATTTTATCTGCAATTTGTCTTTAGCTTACAGAAAGCTGTCTCACAGATTTGGAAAACTTAATAGATAATGAGCCCTGGCTGAGTTTATTATATTTTTGGTAATCAATCATAATGTTAATAGAATTCAACATTGTTATACATTAAGCAGCCTCTGCAATCTCTGTTACCTCTGTTGAAAATGAAACAGTCATAAGAAAATAATCTCAACAGAAAGTATACTTTTAAATACAGCTTTTCTGCATTACTTGCATGAAAGTGGATTTTGTGATTTAAAGATTTCTAGAGAGGAATGCTATAATTACAAAATACTACAGATGATTAGCTTTTAAAAAAAATGAGGGAGTAGCTTGCATGCTCTTTTCTACTAACTAGAATAATTATCCACTAACACATCACAGAAAAAAATAATCTGGGGAATGTATTTGAAGAAATATTATGAGTGAGAATCCAATGGTCTAATTTGAATTTTAACCACTAAAACTAAGACACTGGTTTTCAGGAATATCAGCATACCTGAAAAAATTAACTATTGTTTTGATGAGGGAGAATGAAAGCCTAACAGTCTTTTAGTGGATCTTATTTCATTAAAATACATTTAAACCATTAAGTTTCAAAATGTTTTGGTCCTCTAGACTAGTTCTACATACGGAAGTCTCAGAATATTTGCTTTTGCTTTTAAACCACTACTTTTAAAATTCTGCCAGCCTCATAAGTTCCTGGCATATGGATCAATATATTGCTTCGGTATTCATGACAGATCAGGTAACTACAAAAGGCAAATAGCTTTCCTTTCTCAGTTTGTCCTCACAGTAGGTGCAACGTGCCACCAAATGACTCAGCAATAACTGGAAACTTGTGAACTAAAACAAAAATAAATAATAGAGCAGCATCATGCCTATTATGCCTTATGCCTGCAGGAACCAGTTTGTGCAGCAGCTGATTTCTTCCAAAGAGGTTTCTAGTACCTTCCTGCAAGCCAGCCTGGTTGTAGAGGTGCAGCGGTGTCTTGGACTTTGATTTATCATTTCATCTCTCACATCTTATTATGTGCAAAAGGCTTGAAATAAAGCCAAATCTTCTGAAGAAATTATTTTAAATTTATAGTTTATACATATTCTCTGATTAAAAATTAAAAATTAAAAAAAAAATCTAGATAAATCATAAGTATAAGCCTGCCCAAATCTAGAAAAACCCATCTCACTAAAACACCTGAATTATCCCTGTATCTACTTCAGTGTCGTCATAATGTGACACTTCAATGTGCTTCTCTCCAGCCAGGGACAAGGGAAGAGTGAAGTGGACTACAGCATAGTCAGAAGATGTTCAGTGTGCTGAAACAGGTTAATTTCACTTCCAGGCTTTTGGTTTGTTACCTGAACCAATATTAAACTTCAAGGAATTCTGTTGTTTCCTTTGTATCAATTTAAAATAGGAATATAGGACTGGTGGGGAAATTACTGGACAAATGCATTTGATCACTTTCTATGTTGCAACTGTTGCATAACTCATTTCTTAATAAACCTCAATTTGTTAACTATTCTGTCTGAAGGCTGCTATTGAATGTTTTTCCTCTGGTAGCCGTAAACTTTTTTCCTGTCTGAAATGTCTTCATGGCCAATGCACATACATTTGTACTTGGGCAGATGTTGCCCTTTCACCCCTTGTGTGGTATTTACTTCCTAGCTGTATGTCTATACAGCAGTAATTTCATTTGTCTGACTTCATTTTGTAGGAAAAATTTGTTCAGATACTTTTACTCAAGATACATTCTTTAATTAATTTTAATTAAGTTTCCAAATTTAATTTATATTTCTTAAAAAGAACCAAATTCACATGTGAGACTCAGTGGATTCCTGTCACTGTTTTGAACTTGGCATTATTATTTCCCTCTCTTTACTAAAAATAACCCCTCAACTGATTAATCCTTTTCGGTACTTTCTCTCATTTTCTTATGCAGTATGAAAAAACTTGGAAAAGACTTGAGAATTTTGCTTATCACTTAAACAACGTGAATTTTGTGTTAATCAGAATGATTATATTAGCCAGAAAACTGAAGACCTCAGCTTCTACAACAACATATATGGGTATTGCTCCATCAAGGAGAGTAAAAGAGTTCTTTAGTTTAACAGCAGTCTTCTGCTATTAATACCGTATTTAGTTACCATTAGCCAAAATGTTGTTGCTACAACTCTTTAAAAACAAGATGTTGGTTTAGTGTTTTTATAAAAGAACATGAGGCTAGTTAGTTGTAGGGCTTATTATCACCTCCTTCATAAGAGGAGACACCTCTTTCCCACTAAGAGCACTGCAATATATTAATGAATGATATATAATCTAATAATATATGCTCTAACAAAACACAAAGATTTTTAATTAAGGAAGTGTTTAAAAAATTACAAATACATGGACAGCAATAAAGAATGAGGAGGAGATCCAAGCAGACTTTTTGACAAATACAACTATTGTACATTTTTACTGGGAGAAGAAATCTCAGTTTGAATGACCTTTTCCTTTTCAACAGCTCAAAATTTGTGAAAACAGATTTTAAGTGTTTGTCTCACTTGAAAATTCCAAATGGGACAGAACCTTTATTTGTCTAGCATAAAAAAAGAAAGTAATCCTGGCTTCGTACATTTTTTCCTCCCACAAAGAGTAGATACACAAAAATAAAATGTGGTTTTCATTAATGGAGGATGTCAGAAATCACATTGACAAACACTTCCACATGGTAATTTCCTATCTAGTCTTATATTCCAAACTAATTATATCATCATTTTTTGTTTTGTTTTGTTTTGTTCTAAAATATGTTCTCCATTAATCAGGACAATACTGACAATACTGTCATTGTAATGGACAAATCTTTAAGAGCACTGAACCCTCTTCTAGCCAAATGTGCAGCATTTGTAACAGATAACGTACCTAATGTGAGAAAATCACAATGCTGTTCTTAAAGGAATTGAAGATGTTAGACCATATGTTCATAGACATGGGATGTGTCTTGTCATGTAGATGATTTTGTTGCCAGGAATACTGTCATAGCCCAAAGACAGTATGAACCAGAAGAACTGTGATTGACTAAAGGATAGTGAGAGAGACAGAAATATATCCTAAATCTCTGATATTTACTGGCAGTTGAAACTTTAAAAATTTTGAAGTGTGATAAAAAAATATAGTAGATACCTTCATAGAACTACTCGGAAAGGAACTTAACAATATATGTTTCAGGTGTAGCTAAAAATGTAGATAACTGTGTATTGGCTGTCTGTTACTGCAAATCTGTCATCTCTGCTCACACTGCTGTGGTAAAAAACTATTGCTTGTTTCCAGGCTTCCCCATTCAGCTGTTCAAGAATAAGTGAGAACATAAGCATAAACATTAGAGAAAAAAAACACAAGTCCTGTTTCAGGGGTCCCATTAAGGATTATCAATACAGGATTATCAAAACTTTCAACAGAGAATAGAAATAGTAAGAACTTTCTATGAAATGGAATATCCAACCACGCATGTTCCTTCCTCAAAATAAGTTTTGTTTCCTTCCCCTTTTTTTCCTCTTTCAATTTAATTCACTTCAGACGGGAAACATATCCTGCATTTTCTTGAATGTATAACCTTAAACTGCCATAGCCTTATGCTTTGGGGAAAAATAAAAAAAAAGACACAACAAAAGCAGAGCCAGAAAACCCACCAAAAAAATCTACAGCTGGTGCTCTGAAGGCGTATCTAAGAACTGTAGAGATAAAATGAGAACAGTTAATTTGATTAGTGAAACCATTGTGTTTCTGTCTTACTTTGTTTTATTAGAGTTGTACCATATTTCTAGGAGCACAAGAATTGCACAAACAGGAAGAAAATTTTCTTGTACCAAGAAAAAGAAAAGGGAGAAGAATAGAAACAGATCATCCTAACAGCTTTTGCAGTAGATACCACCATTCAATGTAGCTCATTTAAAAAAAAAAAAAAAAAAAAAAAAAAAAAGAAAAACAAAAAAGGAAAGGAACATAGCCAAATAAAAAGTTTTAAAGGTATTGTCGTTCTGACGGAACTATCACAAACATTTCTGGATATGTGTTCTGTCCTCCATGAGGACAAAATTATTTTGTGCATATTTACATTTACACACATTTTACCGCTGACTCTGTTCTGAAAATTAAGCTAGAACTAGCTGCAAAAGGCGAATGTATAGCAACAGTGCAATACTGGAAACATTTGAGATCCACATATCATCTACAGAAGATTAATCACAGTTTTTAATGCACATTTATGAAGAGGAATTTTTCTGAGATATTCTGTACTTGTAGAACTATTCCTAATAGGTCATTTTGCAGAAGATACTGTTTTTTATTTAACTGAGTATGAGAATATTTATTATGTTTTCAGAAATACCTTAAATGTGATGGCTTAACATAGTTAAAGAATTTTTATAAATTCTGCAAGCTACAATGCATAATAATAAATGACATGAAAAGAAAAAATGACAGCTTATAAAAAGTAAGTGCAATTTTAATTATTTACTACTATTCTAGGGATGAAAAATATCAGAACAATATTAAGAATCATAATTATAATGAATTAAAATGACATAAGAAGCATTACATATTATTTTAAAATATAATTTTATTATCACTAAAACATACAGACGCTTTATAAAAATCACTTGATTTTTCAGTGTGCTCTTGTCTTTTCTAATAGACTTTTGTCCTAGAAAATAGTCCACCTGTGCTTTTACTTAGACCTACATTAGAATTATTCGGATGACAAGGTTATGGTGCAAAAAAAATCTATACATTGAAAATAATTTCTTTATTGTTAAAAGCTTGATAAATCCTGCATTTCATCAAATTTCCTGTCATAGTACATGGAACGGAAACTGGGTATTTCTATTCCCCTCAAATCCAGCTAAAATACTGTTTTAAAATAATGGAACAAGCATTTCCATAAGTCTTTTCTCAAAACCGAATAAAACTTTCTAAAATCTGCTACAGCATGAGTAACCCTATGTATTTACAGATGAAGATATGTTTCTACTCATTTGCATATTGCCATCTCAGACAAATGTATTCCCAGTGCACACAGTCACAGTTCAGAATTCTGCTCTTTTTCTCTCTTGAAGATTATACTTTTTATTGAAACGAACAAGAGTTTATGTATAAATTAATGACAGAGTTGTGGAAAGATTCATCTACTTAGAGGACAAGAATGATGACAGTCTTTCTGACAGTAACTTGACTAGTGATCAATTCACGAGAGGATTAGATGACTTTACATAGTGCTTTTTGACTTCAAGGTCATTTTCTCTGTCATGATGGTTGAACAAGCTGTCTTACTACTTTGACCAATGACTTCTGAAGCCACTGGTCAAAGTTTGGACTTCAAGGCATGGATCAAGAACAGTTGCAGTTCCCCCCTTCTCACACATCTGACCCTGCAAAGACACCTCTGTTATGTGCAAAAGGGCTCCCCAGGAAGCTAGAGGTATTATTTCCATTTAACAAGAGATACTGTTGTCTACTCAAGGTGTCAAATTGTGGAATCTAATACCTATTGGTAATGACATAGGACATTTAAGGGTGCGGGAGAGAGACGACTATCTAAGCAGATACTTAGATAGGTCTGTGTTTAATATAGAACTCCTATTTTGTCAACAAACAGATGTATTTAAAGCTAGTAGTAATGGTAATACAATGCTTAATAAAATCAAAATTTAAAAGTTGCTGGCTGTAAAGTAAGTTTGTCATCATTAAAGTCCACCATAAAGCCATGTTTAGCTCTATAAGTAAATGTCTTATGGAAGGAATTTAAGAAGGAGGAAAAACGTAAACCTTGTCATCTCTTATGGACGATACATGCATGGTGGGTTCAGCTTTTTAATCTAAGCAAACATTACATTTGTTACTTCTACAAGAAAAGTAAAATTTATTCTTCTAGATAGAAATAATGCTATAAAATAATTATGACTTCACTCCACACTTAGCTCTATTATACTATGTTCCAGCCTAGAGCATCAGGAGATGACTAGTTAATGATGCTTCTTCACTTAGCATTGGCCTTGAAAAAGGCCCTAATACATGAAGAAGTGTTTCTGGGTTCTGCTGTCCTCTTGTTTGCTGACTTACTACCATGCATATGAGTAAATCCAGTTAAAGATGGGCAAATTTTAGCTCAGTCTTGGAATCTGAAGTAAAAGACTAGGAAAGGGGCTGATGCACTGCACATTGTATTGTGGTACTTGCAACTCCTAGTTCCTACCAATTGGTCCTGTTTCTCCAGGTCAGTGCTAAAAAGAAGCAAGGCAATTCACAGGTAATGGGAAGACCTAGAGAGTGCAACAGATGGAGTAGGAACACTGGTGAACAAAAATCTGGTGACTGGTAAACCACCGGATTTAAAAAAAAGTCAAACAGCATTTCTGAAACCATGTGGAGGAAGATTTCCTCTATATGTATGTTGTTTAACCTATTTTGCCCTGTACAGTTATGAAATAGTATAATAATGAAAATTACTATAAGCACTGAAGCATGATAGCATTCTTTTCTGTTCATTTTTAGAAGTCTGATATACACCTACAGAAGAACAAACTCAGATCATCCATTATCTATAAACAGATTGAATCCATTTACTCAGAAAGCCAACACATCCTATCTTTTACCAATTGGTTGAGTTTTTGGGTGGGTGTACTGTATAACTTGAGGGTGAACAGATTGAAGCTATTGAAAAGAAGAGTGAATTATCAAATCAAGAAGAACACTCCTAGGAAAATCCTCTCCTGTCTGGTCTCATGCATTGCCTGCAACTGAATCAAAGGAAGAGTACTGGTTATTCATTTAGGTAAATCTGTGTCCGTGGTTTTACATATAAAGACACTGAAATTTTCTGGACAACTTACAGAGAGCAAGGCAGACCCAGAAACTGCTGTATGTCATTACAGTGAGATTTCAGGCTTTGAAAAAAGATTTTTTTGCATGGTCTTAGGTGTTAAAAGTCAAAGAAGATATTTTAATGAATTAAGTTTTTCTTAGAAATATCTGTCTTCAGTTTTCAGCTATTTGTCGTTGTTATTACAAGTGATGGTCCTCACTTTTCCTCACTGAACGTTCTTCTCTCTTCCTTAGAGTGAATGAGCAGTAAATACTATAGCGACATTCATGCTTTCCAAAAGCTGTTATTACGTACATTTTTATGGCCATAGGAAAAGGATAAGTTGATCACATGAGAATGCTGAACATAGGGTTTTAGGAAGTGGAAAAGTCAGAATACTACATTTTTACCTTGAAAAGTGCTGAAGGCATAATAATTTCAAAGCAAATGAGGCCATTTATTCAGATAATTAAGTAGTGATGAAAAGTTTAACTTGGCAATATCTTATAATTATTTTATCAAATTATCAGGATACAGATGCTCTTTAGCTTCTTAATATTTCTTTCAGATTTTCAAATTCTGAAGGTGAAACTAAAAAAGGAAAAAAAAATTCTGTTCAACTGAAATTTTAGTCTATACTACTGACCAGAAAATCTTTTGTAGATTTCACAGTAGTAGGTATATATATACAACTGAGTCATTTTTCCAAATATGCACATATACGTCCAGATGGAGACGGGTGACGAGTGGTGTCCTTCAGGGGTGTGTGCTGGGACCAGTGCTGTTTAATATATTCATCAATGATTCAGACATTGGGATCGAGTGCACCCTCAGCAAGTTTGCAGATGACATCAAGCTGAGTGGTGCATCGACACACCTGAGGGATGGGATGCTATCCAAAGGGACCTGGACAACCTGGAGAGGTGGGCCCATGTGAATCTCATGAGGTTCCACATGGCCAAGTGCAAGGTCCTGCACCTGGGCCAGGGTAATCCTCATAATCAATACAAGCTGGGGGATGATGAGACACAGAGCAGCCCTGACGAGGACTTGGGGTACTGGTGGATGAAAAGCTGCTTATGAGCCAAGAACGCATGCTTGTAGCCCAGAAGGCCAATCGCATCCAGGGCTGCATCAAAAGAAGTGTGATCAGCAGATCAAGAGAGGTGATTCTGCTCCTCTACTCTGCTCTGGTGAGACCCCACTCGGAGTACTGCGTCCAGCTCTGGAGCCCTCAATACAAGAAGGACATGGACCTGTTGAAACGCGTCCAGAGGAGGGCCATGAAGGTGATCAAGGGCTGCAGCACCTCCCCTATGAAGACAGATTGAGAGAGTTGAGGTTATTCAGCCTGGAGAAGAGAAGACCCTGGGGAGACCTCATAGCGACCTCCCCGTAAAGGGGGCCTACAGGAAAGCTGGGGAGGGACTGTTTACAAGGGCACGTAGCAATAGGACAAGGGGCAATGTTTTTTAACTAGAAACGGGCAGATTTAGATTGGATATTAGGAAGAAGTTCTTTACTATAAGGGTGGTAAAGCACTGGAACAGCTTGCACAGAGAGGAGATGCAGGCCCCATCCCTGGAGACATTCAAGATCTTGATGAGGCTCTAGGCGACCTGATCTAGCTAAAGATGTCCCTGCTTACTGTAGGGGGGGTGGACTAGACGACCTTTGGGTGTTCCTTCCAGCCCAACGCATTCTACAATTCTATATACATGGTTAAAATACATGCACACAACTGTATGTATCTTACCAACCCGCTGAGCAAACAAGCAAAACATGGGCTCATTTTAACTTGTATAAAAACCTGAAGACTTTACTTTGAAAATAATCAAAAATAGTTTTAGAAAGAAAAGTTTTTAGTCATGTTCTGTAAATTTCATCAATGCATTAGTCAACAAACTGCTTTTTCCATCATCTGCACTTTGGGAATTTCTGAAAAATGGTTATGGTGAACTAACAGCTCCACTGAACTCCCGATTTATGTCATCAAAAAGATATTAAAAAGAGTAAGAATTTTTAAAATAATAATAACAACCACCACAAAAACAGATCCCATAATCAGTCCTGTTTCTGAAAAAAAGTATTCCCGTAGATTAAGAAAATAAGATGAAACATTTACATGAACAACAACAACAAAATAATCCCCACATCTTTGAAAGGCAACAGTAGTGTTACCAGGCACAGTCATTAGTTTGGCAGACAGTTACATTATATTGCCTCTTCCATCAGCTTGTCTAATATTACTTTGAAGCTAAATTTTTGTTTCTTTTTGAAATTTCTAATATTTTTTGTCTCCATGCAGTCCTCGATTCTTTCTTTCTTTTTTTTCTTTTCCCTCTACACTCCATTAATGTATTTTGTTGTAATATTTTCCTTCAAACTTAAAGTATTCTTTCCTCTCCTTGAATGTTATACTGTGTCCCCAAAAAATCTAGAATGACCAGCTGCATCTGTTTTTTAGACTTTGCTTTGATATGCAAGATAAACTAGACTCTACACAGGCACTAGCATTAGAATTAAAAAGCAGCTTGTATAAAATGAAAGAACTAAACTCTCACAGATAAATCACTGATTATGTGGAAGGAAAAAGACAGATAATAAAAAAAGTCCATAAAATAAAAGCAAGAAAAACAAAGATATAATAATTTCTAAGAAACTCCTGAGTATTTTTAGGAAAACGTATAAAATAAATTTGCATTGAATGAAACAGTCTGTATGAGGTTTAGGTGTCAAGGTTTTTGTGTTGGAGAGTCACAGGGATGGCCTCTGTAAGAAAAGACCTGTGGCTGCCCTGCACTGAACACAGCTGGTTCCAGTTGTGTCCAGCCAGATCCCCAATGAATGTGCTACAGAGCAGAGATGATCCCCTCAGTCACATATGGCACTTCTGTGAAAATATATATAAGAAAGAAAAAAAAAAAAAAAACTGTACAGAGAGAGGAGCGTCACAGGTACGTCTACCCTGATAGAGATCAAAATTTCTTGTCCGTTGAAAATTAAAAAAAAACCAGAAGCTGCGGCCTGGAGGTCAAGCTACCCTGTCCACATGGTGGCATTAGGTTCTGACTGCCAGGTATACACTTCGGCTGAAGAATAAGGAAGTTTTGGTGCTCAACAAATGAGGATTAAATGACAACATACAACCACAGGTCAGATTCGAGTAGGTTGCAACTGGAGCCCTGCTGGAGGACAAATTTGAGTCAGACCTCCTTGGAGTTGCAGGTCTGCAGTTGGTGGCCCTCCCCTTCGAGCACCACGCTGCCCCAGGTACCCCAGGTAAATCCTCTAGGCTGAGAGCCCTCATCTTACAGGTGAGTGATTGTGCATTTTGAGTCATCATTCCGGAGATAAGGAATCCCTAAGTCAGACATGTAATAATTAACTCCCCTTACATCCTGAACCTGTTGTTTGCTAATGTTGTCAGAGTTCTAAGAAATCTTGATTTAAAAAAATCTCATTAAATTTAACATCTGTCTAATTTGTTTGTGTAAACCTTCATGACAAGGAGAATGGAACAAAAACCAGTGAGAAACAACAGAGGAAACACCAAGGCCAGAGGGAAGGGAAGTGGTCCTGGCAGAGCAGGTGCTCCCCTGAAGGGACTTCAGCATGTGGAGAACTCAAGCCAGAGCATAGGAAAAGAGTCAGAAGGAAGGAGTGGCAGAGACAAATTGCTAAGTCCTGACTGAAACCTGTCCTGAACTGCCCAACTAAGTATAACCAGGTGGAAAAGAGATGCACTTGGAGTGAAGCTGAGGCTGTGAGTGACGCTGAGCCTGAAGAGTAGGAAATGCATTTTCCCTAAGTGTGTAAATGTTTATTTCTTTTTTGTTTCGTTGGTTTTGTTTCCCATTACTCAAATCAGTAACTAAATATTCCCTCACAGGATCATTCTGGACAAGTTGTTTAACTGTGAGATGGGAAAATACATGGGTGCACTGGGTGCAGAGTTGGCTGAAGGGCAGGGCTCAAAGAATTCTAGTGAATGAGGCTACATCTGCCTGGCAGCCAGTTGCCAGTGGTGTTCCTTAGTTCTCAATTCTAGGACCAGTTCTGGTCAATATATTTATCAGTGATCTAGATGTAGGAGTTGAATGTACCATTAGCAAGTTTCCTGATTATACTAACTGGGAGGTGCTGTTGAGTCTTCATGGACAAGAGGCCTTGCAGAGGGATCTAGATGGATTGGAATATTAGGCAATCATCAATGGCATGAAATTTAACAAGAACAAATGCCAGATTCCACATAAATTGGGAGAGGAGTGCCTGGAATTACAATTCATGAAGTTTTTTTCCAGATCTGCAAGTAACAGCTCTCTTCAGTTTCTAGTTAGGCACAGCCATTTCCATAGTGGCTAAGCAGATATACATGTATTCAGCAGCCCTGCAGAAAAGGATCTGGAGGTGCTGGTTGACATTAAGCTCAATTGGAGGCAGCAGGGTGCCCTGGCAGCCAAGAGGGTAAACTGCATCCTGAGGTGCATTAAACACAATGTAACCAGCTAGTCAACAGAGGGGATTATCCTGCTGGATTCAGCATCGGTGCGGTCTCACCTTGAGTACTACATGCAGTTCTGGACCCTATGATTTAAGAAGGATGTGAAAGTCCTTGAATGCAACCAGAGGAGGGCAACAAAGCTGGTAACAGGGCTGGAAGGAATGTCCTATGAGAAACAGCTAAGGACCTTGGGCTAGCCTAGTTTGGAGAAAAGGAGAAAGAGGGGTGACCTTGTTGCTCTCTTCAGCTTCCTGAGGAGGGGAAGTGGAGAGGGAGGTGCTGATCTCTTCTCCCCGGTATCCTGTGAAAGGGCATGTGGGAACGGTTCAAAGAAGTGCCAGGTGAGGTTTTGACTTGACATTAGGAAACATTTCTTTATTGAGAGGGTGGTCAAACACTGGAACAGGCTTTCTGGAGGTCGTTGATGCCTCAAGCCTGCCAGTGTTTAAGAGGCTTTTGGACAATGACTTTAATAACATGCTTAAACATTTGATCAGCCCTGAAGTGGTCAGGCAGTTGGACTAGATGATCGTTGTAAGTCCTTTCCAGCTGCAACTATTCTATTCTATTCTATTCTATTCTATTCTATTCTATTCTATTCTATTCTATTCTATTCTATTCTGTTCTGTTCTGTTCTGTTCTATTCTATTAATTTCTATTCTATTCTATTCTATTCTATTCTATTCTATTCTATTCTATTCTATTCTATTCTGTTCTATTCTATTCTATTCTATTCTATTCTTAATTGGCAATGAATTAATTTTCTCAAGATTATTCTGTTTTGTCCATGACAGCAGTTGGCAAGTAATCTCCCTGTGTTTCTGTTAAGACATAATCTTTCTTACTCCTATTCTTCCTATTTCCTCCCCCATCCTGCTGGTGGGGGTGGTGGGGGTGATTTGGCAGCTGACTGAGAGTTTTGCTGCTAGCTGGGACAAACCCACCACACTGACATGTTGCCTTTTGAAATTTTTTCCCCAGTATAACTAATAGTTTCACTCAGCACTAGTAAGAATCCACCCTCACATGAACTATATGTATTATCTGCTAAGGTCTGTGAACTCGCTAGAGAGGAAAATGTAAACTCCTCCTTGTTTTGTTTTGTTTTTTCTCCAGGACAGGAAAGAAAAGAAATTAAAAACTTTTGTATGCTCAGTAAAACACTAACAATGCTCTTACTTACCAAACTGTATCCATATGTTATAATTTTCCTTCCCGTAAGTTTTTAATTTTGCTTGATGAAAATAAGAAATATTGCTTATTGTAATTGTACTAGAATATACACTTAATGAACTATCAGGGCATTACAGAAACAGGGGGAACAAAATTGACCTGACTTCAGCAATTAAGTTGTCTCTTTACTTTCACATCTCTCCTTCCTCTTAGCAACTTCACATCACCAGTACACAGCAAGAGAGAGCTAAAAGTTCTGCTCACAAAGAAGACAATGATAATAAGCACCAGAAGGTAAACTTCCATTTGTAATTCTATGTATGTACTGTTATTTTAAAACACTGTAAAATTATGACTGAAGTCTGAAAGGAGATTTTTTGAATAAAATTTGAAGAGTTCACTGCAATAGAGGGACCTCAAAGCTTAAACATAATCTGTTCAGTTGCTCTGTTTCTTCCTGAGATTGCAAGCAACTAATATTTATTAAGTCCCAAAATTATTACTGAAAGAAAAAAAAAAAGTCAAAATAAAGTCCAAGATCAAAATATTTAAAAGTTCAGGGCAAGAGTGAACCAATGCAATGTTACAGTTACATTCTAACCTGTAACCTCAAAATTATCATTGCAGATTCAGTCCTGATCTGTAAGAGTTTTTAAATACATTATGTTTACAACTATACAGCCTCTTTCATTTTAGAGCTTGATTTTAAAGCAAGCCATAATACACTTCCTGTATGACCTGGAGCAAATGTCTAGAGTTGTTTTTTTTTTTGTCCTAAGTCATAGAGAAAACAAATATGTGCCTATTAGCACTATGTTAGCTCCATGATGCCCAATGTATTTAAAGCTGCATGCATGAGTTTGCTGTCTATGGTCCTCTGTTTTCATTTATGACTTTTCTGAGCTCTGGGTCATTAAAACTTTTGCATTTTAGAGAAAGTAATTCAGAAGTCTTCAAGTTCAACAAACTTTTCTATAGTTTGTTTCCTATTTTCCACAAACTTATTATTTCACTTCCATCAATCCACTTTAAGAAATTCCAAACACGCAAGAAATAATCTTACAGAGGGGAACTAACATAAGGAAAATTTCGAAAAAGAGACTGTCTCATAGAAAACAACTCTACATGAAGCTAGAACTCAGGTTAATGACTGTGTCCTTTCTAAAGCACTAGGTACTCTGTAGAAGGAAACACACTTGTCTGGATTTGGATATCATATATGCAAATCAATCAAAACAGTTGGATCATGTCTATTAGCTCCATCATTGGCCAATTGCAAGTAAAGTGCAGGATAGACTCTTGAAAATACTTACTGATGATTTTGAAAAAAGTAGAAACAGACAATGGGACAAGCAGCAAGACAACTGGAACATGAGAAGCCTAATTTCTAAATGCTTATGATTATGAATACCTTATTTTCCAGTACAATCCTAATTTCCACTAGAATATGAAAAATTACATATATTTTGGTTTTTACGACATTGATGTTTGACTACTATGAACTGCAGTGAAACAACACACTTCACATATCAATGAATATATTCTTCTTTAATGTATTTGTTAATTTTGACAGTTTAGTGTGATATGAGAGCAATAAATGAACAATGAAGGAATAGTGATTGCAGTTCTAATAAAAGTTGCAATTTTTAATTTTTTGAATGGGGATGAGATTGAAATATTGGCAATTTTCAGAATGGCTACTGCTTTCTACTAATTTCTTAATCTAATAGATCTGAAAGAAACCACATACATTTCTCTCCTTCAGAATTCTTGATAGGTCATATAAACACAGTGTTAATTGCTCAGTAAAATCACTGGTTTTAATCTTGAAGTCTGACTTTGTGAACTCAGATTGGTATTGATGTTCACTGAATCAATCCATAATTTTCCATTATGTAAAAATCAATCTCAGTTTTCCATGACACAGCAAATTTATATAAAAGCTAGATATTTTGTTACAGTGATCAAAAATTCTGTTTTATTGGCTTAAACAAACTACAATGAGAGGCAGAGGAAGAAATAAAGAGCTAAGCAACTATAGATTTCAAGTCTTAGTCATCAACAAAATCTTAATTTTTGGAGTAAAAAAGGAGTAGTACAGGTGAGCTACATCTAGAGAGATCAAGCCTTTCTCTGGCTTTTAATCATGTTCTAGCTTCCTACAGTGCAAAAAGATTAGTTTATGAAGGCAAGGTCTTGAAAAAATCTAATTTAACAGCTAGAACCAATGTATTTGGTTAAGTTCAATTACACGTCATACTTTATTTGTTTTCTCTAAAAGTCTATGTCTTTTATGTTAAAGATACCTGGGTGGTGCATTGTTTATTCCCTTTTTTCACCAACTCTTTTATAGATGTGTGCAGGTGGGCCAGCATAGCAAACCATCATTTCACGATGCCCAGAAGAATGTTAGTAAAAATTGCCCTTTGAGTGCATGTGTTAGGAGGAGCTTGAAAGGTTACAGAACAATGTTCTAGAGTTGAAAGTAAGGTTTCTTTGTATCAGAGGCCATAGCTTTTGTTGTGGCATAAGTCTTACAATCCTAACAGAAAGTACAGCCCAGTAACACCACTAATTTAAAAAAATATCACTTTTTGTGCATCTTCTAGTGCTTTTTCTGAATATAACTCACATTTTTTCTGACGGATTGCTCATTTCCATGAGGCTCCAAATAGTAGTTTGTTCTTAGCATTTCCTCCTGCCATGGTGGACCAAATAAGTTGGTTCAAAAAACTTCATTATCAAAGCAGTCCGTGCAGGATGAAGTCTAGTTTTCAGTGGAAAGTGAAGTTTGGAATCTATACAGCACAACTATGTGAGCTGTACGGATCCTGGCATGTCTGTGTTGGTATCAAAAGCATGATACCAGAGCATATGGCTGTCTTCATGATTTTCTAAGAGAGTTATCGTCAAGTGCTGCCATCGTGCTGTGACAATCTCCTATAAACATTTTTTTTTTCTCTCTCAGTTTTACCTACCATGATTTTTTGAGATTTGAGATCTTACTGAAAAGTAAATATTTCTAGTTCTGATGGGTGCAAAGGGAATTTTGATAATGGACCCTGAGGTCATGTAATGGTTGGAAATCTGAAATGCTACAGAAGAATCCTGTATTTTATTATAAAACGCAGTGATGCTTCAGTGCTCAGTCATCTTTTCCATCTTGAGAGTAGGTAACATTATTGAATGACCAGAGATCAAAAAATCTCTGCGGTAGGTACATACACCGCACAAAGGCAAAACCATAGATTGTTGTTTCACCTGAAAAGTATGTTTCTTTGGGACCTGAATTACTAACCAGGCCATGTAGATGTCATCACTGGTTGCTTTTTTCCAAGGGAAAAGTACAGCAGCTAATGGGGAATTAAGACATAGAATCATAGAACAGTTTTGACTGGAAGAGACCTGCAAGATCATCGAGGCCAACCTTTGTCTTAGCTCTACCAACACCACTAAACTATATTCCTAAGTACAACATCTATCTGTCTCTTAAACACCTACATAAGTCCGAGGTGTCTAAAATAAAACCAGCTGGATCTAGAGCAGCTCTGGGTGACCCCAGATATCATTGGACCAACCCAGAGGAGTGGGGAGATGGTCATCAAGCAATTCACTTTCACTGGAAGAGCATTGGCATTTTGTAGCCTCACATATGCGATGCAGCTACCTTTCCTTACAATGAAAATGAACATGAGAATAGTAAGAGTTACAGATCTGCCTCTGTTTCCCAGGGAATCCAATGTGAGATAGAAAAAGCATTTTCTCAGTAGTGTTTCATATGGTTATGGACTGCTATTTCTGCTTGCATTCTGATGGTTACAATTGTAGGGGAGTTTATATTGACCCTGAAATAAATAGCACCATTTGAAAAATTGTTAACTGGTCTTTTCCCCAGTATATTTTACAGATCCCCCTGTGGATCTTGTCTTCTACTGAATGAAATTAAAAAAGTCATCAAAGTACAGTCCCATGGCTCAGCGTAATGGTTTAGAAAGTATTGTGTTGTTTGGTTTACATTCTTAGGCATCCTACATAAATTTTCTACCACATTTCCTAGTAAACAAGAGAGATGGTTTAAACTTGGAAAAAAACAGACTTCAAATCCATTTTAGAAGACGAATTTAACTTGATCTTTTATATTTCCCGTGACCTCATAATAAAAGAGCCAAAGCAAAATGACATAGACCAAGTTTAATATATTACTTGTTACTATTCATCCCAAAATTGAAGCCAGTCTTGCCTTTTCGGTCGCAAGAATTGTATTCTTGTATACCAAAACTAATATGCATATTTGATGGGAGTCACAGCTATATGGAACAAAAGATAAAAAATGTTGAAATTATTACTTTTATGGCTACTTTGTCCTTTGATATTTCTCCAAGAATGATCATCTGAATTTTAGTTCATTTCATGCAGTTCACAATTAAGTGGATGGCTAACGGTAGATTTATCAAAATATTTTAAATGGAATGCAAAAAACCACTGCATAAAGAGAACATCAAATCCAATTATTACTCAGAGTAGTTAAACATTAAGTAACTTTCTACAATGATATTTAGATCAAATCAAGAATCTAAAATACTAATATATTAGGCTTGCCAATGTGACGCCCATCTACAAGAAGGGTTGGAAGGAGGATGTGGGGAACTACAGGCCTGTCACCCTGACCTCAGTACTGGGAAAGATTATGGAGAGGTTCATCTTGCAGGTGCTCACACGGCATGTGCAGGACAACTAGGGACACAGGCCCAGCCAGCATGGGTTCAGGAAGGGCAGGTCCTGCTTAACCAACCTGATCTCCTTCTATGACCAAGTGACCCACCTTGTTGATGAGGGGGAGGCTGTGGATGTCATGTACCTGGAATTTAGTAAAGCCTTTGACACAGACTCCCACAGCATTCTCCTAAGAAACCTGGCTGCATGGCCAAGCACAGAGAGTTGTAGTGAACAGAGTTAAATCCAGCGGGCAGCCAGTCACAAGCAGTGTCCCCCAGGGCTCAGTACTGGGACCAGTCTTGTTTAACATCTTTATCGATGATCTGGATGAGGGGATTGAGTGCTCCCTCAGTAAGTTTGCAGATGACACTAAATTGTGCAGGAGTGTTGATCTTCTCGAGGGTAGGAAGGCTCTGCAGAGGGATCTGGACAGGCTGGATCGATGCGTCAAACTCAACTGTATGAGATTTAACAAGACCAAGTGCCAGGTCCTGCACTTGGATCACCACAACCCCATGCAGCGCTACAGGCTTGGGGAGGAGTGGCTGGAAAGCTGCCCGGCAGAAAAGGACTTCGGGGTGCTGGTCAACAGCCGGCTGAACATGAGCCAGCAGTGTGCCCAGGTGGCCAAGAAGGCCAACAGCATCCTGGCCTGTATCAGAAATAGTGTGGCTAGCAGGAGTAGGGAGGTGATCGTGCCCCTGTACTGGGCACTGGTGAAGCTGCACCTCGAATACTGTGTGCAGTTTTGGGCCCCTCACTATAGGAAAGACACTGAGGTGCTGGAGCATGTCCAGAGAAGGGCAATGAAGCCGGTGAAGGGTCTGGAGGTCTTACGAGAAGCGGCTGAGGGAACTCGGGCTGTTTAGCCTGGAGAAAAGGAGGCTGAGGGGAGACCTTATCGCTCTTTACAACTACCTGAAAGGAGGTTGTAGTGAGGTTGGTGTCAGTTTCTTCTCCTAAGTAACTAGACATAGGGCAAGAGGAAATGGTCTCAAGTTGCACCAGGGGAGGTTTAGGTTGGACATTAGGAAAAATTTCTTTACCGAATTAGTAGTCAAACATTGGAACAAGCTGCTCAGGGAAGTGACTGAGTCACCATCCCTGGAGGTGTTCAAAACACGTGTAGATGTAGCACTTGTAGACATGGTTTAGTGGGCATGGGGGTATTAGGTCAAACATTGGACTTGATGATCTTAGAGGTCTATTCCAACCTACTGATTCTATGATGATTCTATGATGCTATTGGGTCAAGATCAGCCAAGAACCCAGATGACTTTTCCACTTGGTACAAAAATGTTGTTTTTAAGATCTTTCTCAGATTTCAGTGTTAGAAGGCACATGAAAAAGGTAAGAATCATTTCCCACAGATTGCCAGCAGCACTCTTTGGGTGCCACCAAACATTTCCTACTTTGCTCTACTCACTAGGAGAGGACTTTTCTTTGACTATATAACACGAATTTCTTATTTAATCAGTTGTAATGCCTCTGGAGCTGCAAGTGCAACTAGCTCTCACAGCATCCAGCTCAGCCTCAGGGTGTTAGGGAACTTTCAGGATGCAGCCTCAATATGTATTTTGTGAACTGGAGTATAAAAAGAATGAAAATAATTTTCTGCTGGGAAAAAAATATGCTTGTCTTCTTTATAGCAGTCACTGAGGGATTTGGCTACTGAAAGGGACAAGCAAGAGGGATAAGCTTTTACATATGGAGCCATGCAAATCTGATTGAATCTGTGGTGTTCCTGAGAACTGTGAAACTAAAGATTCTCAATCTGTGAATTTCCTGAGTGGAATTCGTTACTAAATTACATTCATAAAACATGTGCTTTTAATTACCATGGCTTTAAATCATCCTTTGTTGTTGAATCAAACATGAATACATTGACAATTCAGAGATGCTATATCTGCTGAACTATCTTACACATAAACCTGTATTCATCTTCCAACCATTTTTTTAAGCAACTCTGAAGTTTTAAGGACTATCTTGTGAAAAGAGAAACCATCTGAAAACACATTAATGAAAAATTTCAAAATGTTTTCCAAGAAGGGAGGTGGTGATACAAAAAGTTGGCAGGGAACAGCAACATGGCCCTTCTCAATTTGTTTATTCTTTCCCAAAGCTCACTTGTTTTAGATGCAGCATCCATGCTTATGCTGCTTTTTGCTCATTCACTTGTTCATTCAATACCAACAAGGGGCAGATTCTCCAAAATTGAATATGTGGGACAAGTTCTGAAATTTCTATTGCATGCATTCATTTGGCTGGAAATGTATGCATATGTGCAATATAAAATTTAATGATCGTGCTAAATATTTAAATGTTAGTAAAATACCCCACCTGCCTCCTCCTATACAGTGCTTGATGGCTTACATATTGCAATTCTTGTGTTTCCTAAAGCACTTTTTATAAATACTTTTCAAACACAAAATAAAACTGAGCAATAATCACTTGAGCATCTGAAGTAGTTGCCCTTGTTTTGCTGTCATTTGCTTTATGTAATCATTCCTGGTTTACTCTAAGGTGACACTAGTAGCAGATCAAGTATGTTTCATGGTTTTCACTTCTCTTTTCAGAGCTACAAGTGCCTTACAATAAAGTAGGTTGCTTTATATTAGATGAAACATATGCACAATATAGAACACTTCAAACAGGAATTACTAAATGCATATGTTAATGCATGTGTGTAAATTGCAATCAGTTCCATTATTGTGAATCATGCGCCCTCCTAACAAATCCTTTTAAGGAAGCTTGATTGAAAGACAGTGTTTGCTGGTCCTACCATCTTCAGTTTCTATTTAACACAACTAGCAAGAAAAATATTTATTATGATATACATTGTGTCTCTTGCAACACTAATTTGCCATGAAAAGCATTTGGCAAACGCCTGCCTAGGACCATGGAATCATAGAATCAAAGAATCATAGAATAATTTGGGTTGGAAGGGACCTTGAAAGCACATCTAGTTTGACCCGCCCAGCAATGATCAGGGACATCTTCAAAGAGCTCAGGTTGCTCAGAGCCCTGTCCAACCTGACCTTTGAATGTTTACAGGGATGGGGCATCTACCACCTCTGTGGCAACCTGTTCCAGTGTTTCACCACTCTCATTGTACAAAATCTCTTCCTTTCATCTAAATCTGCTCCCTTTTAGTTTAAAACCATTACCCCTTGTCCTATTGCAACAGGCCTTGCTAAAAAGATCTCTTATAAGCACCCTTGAAGTACTAAAAGGCTGCAATAAGGTCTCCCCAGATCCTTCTTTTCTCCAGACTGAACAAACCCAACTCTCAGTCTTTCCTTGTAGGAGGGGTGTTCCAATCCTCTGGTCATTTTTGTTGCCCTCCTCTGGACCCACTCCAACAGGTCCATGTCATTCAGGTCTCCAGAGCTGGACACAGTACTCCAGGTGGGGTCTCAAGAGAGTGGAGTAGAGGGGGATGATCACCCCCTCGACCTGCTGGCCACGCTTCTTTTGATGCAGCCGAGGATATGGTTGGCCTTCTGGGCTGTGAGTGCACACTGCTGGCTCCTGTTCAGCTTTTCATCCACCAGTACACTCAAACACCTCCCTGCAGGGTGTGGCAGATGCACCCACCCTGACAAAGACCACAAAGGCCTGGGCCTTGCTAAAGATTGAGGCTTGACAAAGACAAAGATCAAGGTTTTACAGCTGTTAAAACCTGATCACTTATTTTACCTTGCCTTTTTGCAAGCTTGCCTCCAGTCAATTAGAACTGACCACAGGTCAGTTTATACTAGGTTATAAAAGGAGTACCACCACAGAGCTGGTCAAGGAAACTTCCCAGGATTGAGCATCCTCACCCCCCATCTCTGGTGAGTGATTACTTCTTCTGGATATCCTTGAGCAAGCCCTTGCCCCTTTTGGGAGAGTGATTCAATTTTCTGGGTACCCTTGAGAGGGTTTTTTCCCCTACTTTTGTAAATGAGTGTGTGCACATTTTGCATCACCTTGCTAAAAGCACTATTTGAAAAACTTAGGAATTCTTAAGTCAAGTTGTGTAGTGTTAAATATTCCCACCTGACATCTGAATTTGTGACTTATTTTGGTCTGTTAGAGTGCTGTCTAATTTTTGGTTGAAATAAACCTTCATTTTGAGTCACTGCTCTATTATTTTGTGGGTGCCTCTGCATGGCATTTGGACTTGTGGTTTACTTTCATTGGTGTTTTCAATGATTACTCTGTTGGTTTTGGGCATGTCTCCACAACACAGGGCTGCTCTCGATGCCTTCATCCTAGCCTGTATTGATACCCTGACCTGGGTACAGGACCTTGCACTTGGCGTTGTTGAACCTTATGAGGTTCACATGGGCCCACTTCTCAAGCTTGTCCAGGGCCCTCTGGATGTCATCCCATCTCTCAAATGTGTCAACAGCACCACGCAGCTTGGTGTCATCTGTAAAATTGCTGAAGGTACACTCACTCGATCCCCACTATGTCATTGATGAAGATATTGCACAGTACTGGTCCCAGTACAGACCACTGAGGGACCCCATTCATCACCGATCTCTATCCGGATATTCAACCATTGACCACTACCCTCTGGTTATGACAATCCAACCAATTCCTCATCCACTGAACAGTCCACTCATCAAATCCATACCTCTCCAGTTTAGACAAAAGGATGATGTGGGATACTGTGTCAAAAGCCTTACAGAAGTCCAGATAGACAACATCTGTAGCTCTTCCCTTACATCGTTCACTGATGTAGACGCTCCATTATAGAAGGCCACTATTTTGGTCAGGCAAGAGTTGCCCACAGTGAAGCCATGCTGACTGTCTTGAATCCTCTCCCTGTTCTCCATGTGCCTTAACATAGCTTCTAGGACGATCTGTTCCATGATCTTCCCAGGCATAGAGGTGAGGCTGACAGGTTGGTAGTTCCTAAGGTCTTCTTTTCTATTCTTTTAAAAAATGGGTGCAATGTTTCCCTTTTTCCACTCACTGGGAACTTCACCTGACTGCCATGACTTTTCAAATATCATGGAGAGTGTCTTGGCCACTACATCAGCCAGTTCCCTCAGAACTCTGGGATGCATTGTCAGGTCCCATAGGCTTATGTATGTTCAGGTTCCTCAGGTGGTCACAAACCTGATCTCCTCTTACAGCGTGACTGACTTTTCTCCCCTAGTCCCTGCTATTTGGTCCATCCAACTTGAAAGGTGTGGGAAGAGGGGTTGCCAGTGAAGACTGAGGTAAGAAAGTTGTTGAGTACCTCGGTCTTCCCCTCATCTGTTGTTACCAGTTTGCCAGTCTTGTTCATTGGGTGGTACAGTTTCTTTGACCTTCCTTTTTTGTAGGAGTCCTTATTATTCTTTGCATCCCTCACCAAGTTCAGCTCCAGCTGCGCCTTGGCCTTCCTGATCCCATCTTTACACAACTGGGCAGTGTCTCTATACTCTTCCCAGGATACCTGTCCCTGCTTCCACTGCCTGCACATTTCCTTCTTGTCCTTTAGGTTTCCCAGCAGATCTTGACTCAGCCATGCTAGTCTCCTGCCTTGCTTCCCTGATTTCTTACACCTGGGGACCGAGAGCTCTTGAGCTCTATGGAAAGCGCCCTTAAAGATCCGCCAGCTCTGTTCTGCACCCTTGTCCCTGTGGGCAGTTTCCCAGGGGGTCCTATTGGACCTGACTCCTGGAACAGCTGCAATATTTCAAGCCTTAGCATGTTTAACATTTCTCACATAGGATATATCAGAAGGCTGTATGAAGTGATATGAAATTTACATCTATGCTAGTGAGCTTTCATTCATGGTAGAAAGAATGATAATAGCTTAAATATATTGATAGCAAGGAAATGTATTTAAGACAGTAACACTCTTGACATATAAGCTATCAAAGAGAGAAATTATTTTTTAAAATATTTAAAGTTAAATATTATGCATAATTAAAATACTGTTTATATAATTTCAATAGGGAAAAACGATCACATGGGACAGTACAAAAGACTCTGGGAAAATACTATCATGTTTGGATACCAACATGGAATGCTCATTAATCATTTTTGGTTGGCAGAGAAGGCATGCACAGCAAGACACAAGAAGCTCAAAGAAGGCTAGTCCTAGGCATCAGTTGTATACAGCTTAGGTCTTACTAGCTTCTGCGGTGTTACACAGATGGGATTTCCTACTACTTTTAACTCCTTCCACATTCTTCCCTCCATTCATTTCACAGTGCCTGGATGTTCTGGAAAGGCAAGAGTTTCTACCATGTGCTCTTGGCAAAACTTCTATCAGCTTCTACTTCTGCCTCTCAATCACTTGTACTTTGCACACACATAATGCAAATTAACTGGTGGTCAAGGTCACAGTTATGTAGGAAGATGTTTCTTGAAGCTGTTTACTGAAGGTGAAATTCAGCCTCCAAATTTTTATATCCTGTGATTAATTAATTTTCCAGTGATAATCTGTTTGTCAGCTGTCTGTTCTGAAAAAAAGGTCATACTCTTACAGTTTCACACCCTTTCAGAGGCAAACCGATACCCAGAAAAATATATATGGCAGCCTTTGAATATGAAAAAATATCCTGGAGAAATAGTTAAATGTTGAAACTGTATTATATTAATATAAGTAGGGTTTAAATACAGAAATATCGCTATACAGGTCATCATTGTATATGTTCAGTATTAATAAGTTATGGAAATCTTAAGATAAAAAACCAAAAGTATAAAATTAATTAAAAAGAAAAGCCACAGGTATCCTACTTTAATAAAATCTGTCACCGTGCAATAAAATGTAGTTGCAACCTGCCACTTTTACCTTAGTTGTAGTTTGGGGCAGCTGTATGGCTATTTAAGCAGTGAATTTGATAATGCAAGGTCATATCCCTTTATTTCACATGCAGAATATATTTTAAAAGAACTGGATACTGTACCAAAGGTAAAATCTAAAAACACATGTAAATGTTATTTTATCCTCAAGATAGATAAAAGAAACTTGAACAGCATTAATATGAGTGTTTAGGAACTGTATCAGTATTTATTCTGACCTTCCAAACACCTGTAGCAATGCTGGGATGTAGTTCAAAACTTTGTTTACATTAATGAAACTATTTCTGTACTCCACAGCTATCCTGTGCAATACGGAAAATGAATGTTCTCTAACATGTTTAGGATTCTGCTGTGCTATCGCTGACGGCTTCTAATTTTACTAGCGGCACAGTTCCTGAATGCCTCAGCTCATTACAGAGACAAATATCAGTCAGTGACAGGTAACTTTTCATTCTAACGCGCTTATGCCACTGATGTCTGTGCTTCAGAGATATTCCATTTTGCACCTGAAATTAGTTTCTGTGTTACAGCTACGAAGTGTGATAAAAAAAAAAGATACTGTAATTTAGATAAACCTCACTAAATGGCTCTACTGAAACAAAGCTGAAAATGAACGTATAAATGGCTGAAGTGATTAAGACTGTCAAGTTACTGGGTCCTGTTAGAGAATGAAATAGCTGATGGATTATTATTTATCCCTGAATGTGAGTTTTGGGGATTTAATTAAAGATGTTCTATTATATTGTTCAAACCCTATTTGAGGCTGCAAATCAAAAACTGCAATAACAGAATGTGCTATTGTTCAAGGAAAAATGGATAACTAGGCACTTCAGAGATGTCCATCTTTTAAACTCTTTCATTTTGCTGCTTGGATATTTTCCTTTATAGAATTCAAAGAAATGGGTGATTTTAACAATGTCATACTTTTCATGAAAAATTAATCTTCTCTAGCTATTATCAATACAGCTTTGCTCACTGACCACTATTGTTACCATTAAAAAAGGAAAGTATATTAATGTATCTTAAAATAAAAAAGAACATTACAATACACACATGTTCAATGGTTGCAAATAGGATCACAAAACAGCTAGTAGTAAAAGAAGACATTTCCTGAAAAACTTAAAGTACTCCCATTAGTGAATTCTTCAACATATGTGAAAAATATAACATCAAGTGCAGCTATGGAACACCATTCCCAAAGGAGAACGGAACACACTGGAGTAGAAATAGCATAAAATTCTGACTAAGTTTGCAGATTACAAACAATATTTTTCACAGTGTTCATACATACAGGAATTGGAAAACACAAGGTGGAAGACTGTTGAAATCAAATGGCAAGCTCTCCCTTTTAGCTTAGCTAAACTGAGCTAAAAAAAAGACAAAGGCAAACCAATCAGAACTCAGTGCAAATCGTGATGACCTTATTAGAGTCCAGAGGAGGCCAGGTTAATAACTGCTACATCAGACAGAAAGTTGAACCTCCATGTGCAGCTCATTCAGTGATCCAATTGAGAGGAGTAGGGGGAGTTTGTCTTTTGTAAGAGGTCTGTAACTAGAAATAAAGGAATAAAATACTTTTACCTTTAGGGAAATACTGTGACACTGTTTTGTTGTACCAAAGAGAGAATAGATTCACTAAGCAAAAGTAAGCATTATATAAAAGTGTCCCTGAGACCTGCTATGAAGGAGCCTAGTTGAGATGAGTAGATTTCTGGTGGAAACCAGATAGGTCTATGTCTCCTTCTACCAGTATTAAGGAGCTAAGTAAAGAAAGATAGCACGACCTGAGACCTGCAGAATGTCTTTCCACCAGGACGGTAGTCAGAACTCACTTTCCCTCACAGTACAGACTTTGGTGCTGGGGTTATTGATCTGGGCGCGAAAATGGCTGGAGTTTCTCACGAGGTATAGGGATATGATCAAGAATTTTTCTCCACCTAGTACTCGATTCTGTTGAACAACACTCACATCTCCCAAAAGATGCAGAACTGCACAGAGTTATTGTGTCAAGACTATACAGAGTTATTGTGTCAAGACTAGACTACATTATAGACAAATTCAGTTAAATTAAAGAGGTGTCTATAACATCGGCAAATCTTCCTTTCCTCTTATCAAGTTGAAGATTGGGTTGGCTACAGTGAATCGTACCTCAGAATCTAAGCTGAGAATCTGGTGCTAAGAACTAGTTGTATATGTATGTATTTATTTATGTATTAAAAAGTAGACAGCTGTAAACAAATTACTGTAGCCAACACTGCTTTGGCAAAAATGAATTCTGGAAATGATATATATGGAAATTCCTATGTTTGACACAATCCAAGTATTCCCAAAGACTTTGGGCTGAGGAACATAGTCACATAAAATAACGTTTACCAAAATGAATGTGTAGGGTAAACCTCCCAAGAGTTCTATTCTGTATTTGGCACATCTTTGAAATCCTCATTTTTGGCTATAAACAAATTGTTTTGTGCTTCAGTTTTCTAATCTGTAAAAAACTTAAACCAAGATTCATTTATCTTTGCAATTTGCAAAGTATAGGAGAGAAACCATGTATGTATCATAAGTTTTAAACAAATATAACCTATGTAGGAATAATTTTTTGCCTAAAACCACAAAAAAATAACAAATTACATTGCATTGTACTGCTGTAACCAGTTTTCAAAAGAAAAAAATGTTGACAAAACAATAAATAAAATAAAATGCAAAGAAACTACATGTAGTTTTTTATCCACTAAAATATTTCAATATACAAGGATTCATGCTTCAATCAGGGACTAATGGCATGCTTCAAATGTAAACACTTCTATGGTAGGAGCAAAATTTATGTCATTTTGAAGACAAGCTGAGATGTACTGGATATAAAACTAATGCCATTTTTGAATGGAAATAATAAGTACTTTGTGATGATGACATCATCCGGTTTCTTATTGTAATTTTAGTTCTCACTATTTGATAGAAATTCAAACTGTCCACTCAAAAGCCCTTTTGTTTGGATATTAAAGCAAATACCTGTGTTATTTTATATAAATGACATATGGCCCTCAAGTATTTTTACATAAATATCATATGCCCTTTAGTATTACCTCAACTGCTGGAAGGAGCAAAGTCTATGAGGAAGTACAGGGGAAGTACAAAGCAAGCAGCACCTCAAGAAAGCATTTGAGTTCTCAATCCGAAAAATTTTTCATGTCAATTTAAATTAGGTTGATGAGCCTTATTTTTCTTGCACCATGAGGTAACATAAAAGATTAAAAATATGAAGAGATTATAGTCCAGTGTTGTCCCAGGATGTGGCTGGGCTTGCTGTGGCCCAGGCTGGTTTATACCGCTTTAGCAAGGATCCAGGGTCCAAATGACCATTGCTGAAAATGTTGGAGCTCCAGCTCCATGAGTGCTGTATCTGGACAAGTCCTGAGGAACACTGGAAGTAAACTAGGAAGGTTGCTTGTATAACAATTGAATTTGTATTATTAATGAGACTTTTCTATGCTTCTATGCTAATTTGAACAGCAAAATTCGAACAATTAAATTTGAACAGTACCGTAATGTGAAAATTATGTTAGCATTTTGTAACTGGACCAATAATAACTGAGTTTTAATTATATTGTAAAAATTTGTTGTCAGTTAGTGTTTGTTCGATTCACAATAAGTTCTTATCTCATAATGCGGTGAGCTCCCGTCTACTGATGACAAGATTATGAGTGTAACAATATATGGGCATAAGGAGCAGATGGAACTGGAAAGCATTGCCAACTGCTGTCCTGACAAAAGGCGCTGATAAATACTAACTCAGCATCAGGGCCCCAAATGCATTTCTTCTTGCTCCAGGAGTTTGGCTGCCTGGGCTCAGGGCCAACTTAAGTAATAGTGCAAGTGTTTGGCCCTGAAAAGAGCTCTTCCAAAAAAATCTGTGCTAAGAAGCTGTGCCTGAGTCCTTGCTCTCCTAGTCTTTTTCTTGGGAATTCCTTTCAAAAGGAGTCTCCTGTCTTTGCTACCAACTAGATGGAGGTCTGCTGTTGCAGCTCTGCCAATGCCTGGCCTTCTCACTGTTCATCCAGAACCTGATGCTGATCTGGGAGCTTGACCACCAAGCTAGGTCTTGGATCTGCCTTGTCACTATAGACGTGCCTCATGTTTATGTGTCTGCTGGTGACCCCGACCACTGTCGTGGACCAGTTCAGCTAGCCTGGGCCAGATATATGGAGGCTCTGCCCTGCCTGCCCTACATCTGCCTGGAAGGAAAGCATTTACAGATGCCAAATCTTTGTGATTTTTAAGGCCTGAATGATCTCTGCCACTCTGAGGTTCATTCTGGCAGCTACAAAAGATAAAAGGCATCAATATCATCCCCGAAAGTGATACACCTGTGTTGGGACAAAACACTCTGAAGTTCAATGTGTACTATTTATTAAGAGTGATATTATTAGAATTGTTTCCACAGTGTGTTATTAGGCCTTCCATCGGTTCTTCAAGCTCTCAATTAGACAGCATGAACAATGAAACAATCCTGAATGCAGACTACAATCTAACAAATAAATAAAAAATTAAGTATCTGGTAGTTGTTGTGCAGATCAAACCACTAACCTTTTCCATTCACACTCTCATGAACCTCTGAACATACGCTTGCAATAAATGTGAAGAGTAAAAGAACAAGAATCAGGATATTTTCAGCTAAATTTTATTCATCTTTCATGAGCATATATTCTGAACACTGTGAAAACGCCCAATGAACTGAAACAAGATTACTCAAAGACTAGATAATATAAGTATGAACAAATATCTTTAATTCAACCTGAAACAAGAACAGTTCTAGAAAAGTTTAACCATTTTATTATGTATGGACCTGACATGTAGCCACGTTAATGCATAGGAGGTTAATGTATAGAGCTGAGGGTTCTAACCTCTCAGAAGACTTTCATCCTTTGTGGAAATAGGGAACTATGTATTAGTGTCCTAGGTTACAGTCTAAAATGTGCCAAAAGGAAAAAAAAGTATTCTATTACCATCTTCAGGAGCTGTTGAGACCAGGTGGGGCGGTGCTCCCTGCCTCCCCCCCTCTGGACTATCTCCTGTTACTGGCCACAAGAATGCCTTATCGCCTGACCCATCGATAACTCCCTCCTGGACTATCTCCTGTTAATGGCCCATCAAGGAACTGCCTCACGACTCCCCATCCTAATGTGAGATGCTCCGCCCGGGGGGGAAGGAGCCAAGCAGTCCGTGCTAAGTATAAACTGAGATCTTGAACACCCTAGCAGCCTTCTTCCACTGGATTCCCAGAGGAGTTTTTCCCCCCGCATTGGAGTTCCAGAGGACAAGAGCTACCTACCTACCACTGGACCTTCGGAGGAAGACCAGACCCTTTTACAAGATCGTTGCTTCAACAGAACTACACCCATCACTTCAGGAGGACTGCAGCCAGCATCTGATCGGACTGCTACTGCCACCCTAACAGGGTGTCAGGTTGTATTTCTGACTCTGTCAGTGTAAACCAGTGGGTTGTTTGTTTTTCCCTGCCTTGTTTTATATATATATATATATATATATTAGTAAAGAACTGTTATTCCTATTCCCCATATCTTTGCCTGAAGGCCCGTTAATTTCAAAATTATAATAATTTGGAGGGAAGGGGGTTGCACTTTCCATTTCAAGGGAGGCTCCTGCCTTCCTCCGCAGACACCTGTCTTTCAAACCAAGACAATTAGGAACTTACAATACATTAAAAATCAAAACAAACAAAAAACCAGACACATAAACCACTACATGCTAGCAAAGAAGTATGCAGCATGTAGCCTGTATTTCTCAACTGCTTACTTGTTATCTAGCGTAATATGGGACATGTCAATGGAAAAATTAAGTATGCATAAAATTTTAATTTTATATGTAATCCTACATTTTTATTTTCCTTTTACAGATACAGTAAAGCCAAAATTTTACCAAAAAAAAAAATTCCAGTTGGTAAAAGCAAGACATTGTTGATGGAAAGAGAGACACAACTATCAAAGACTGACATCAGATTAGATAAAAATCCAAATTGTTTACGCATAAAAATTATTTTGTAGCTATATTCCCTTGATCTTCTTTTAAATATTTATCTAAGAAGACTGTGTGATACATTCCTTGTCTAAAAAAATTTAGTATTTGTTGTTGTTGTTTTTATTGGTCTGGTCAGTCAAAGGGGATTGCTTTGGTAAAAGACTAAATTATAGAGATTAGGAATAAAAAACATGATTAAACTTTGGTAAACTTATATGATGTCTGATTTCTTCCTATCCCAGTTTATCCCTCTATTAATCATCAATGTCTAGTGCTCATATTAGATCAGTAAGGTGTGTTTATAAGGGAAGGTTTCTCCAACATGAAAAGATTTTGTTATTTTTTTTATAATACTATCAAACAAACGTAATAAAAATCACCCAAAGCCAGCATAGCTGTAAATTGTACCAGTAGCATAAAAATGCGAACTACCTTCTCAAATTAACTCTTTAAAAGTGCGTTCTTCTCCTTCAGGTAGAACTCTTTTCAGGTAGAGCACTTGCTACTAAATTAATGCTGCTTCACTGAGCATGAGGATGCCTCCATGGAAGCAGTGTTAAGGCAGACTTAAGCACTTTTGAAAAGTCTACCATATAGCTTTAATAGAAAATATCTTGCTGAAGCATATAGCAAATCCAAAGCTCTATGTAATAGAGAAATTGTTCAAAGACTTTTCAGCCCTAGGGAACCTTTCTAATCATCTTGTCTGAACTTTTACATACCACCAAAGAATCAATTAATTACTTCCTATATCAAGTCATTGTCTTCCAATTAAGGTACAGAAATTTCTTTTTCAGAAAGCCCCCTGGTCTTGGTTGAAAGGCTTGTTTCTGATACAGTACGGCCCATTCCTTAGTAAACTGTTTCAGGGTACAATTTCCCAACAGGTCTGCTGATACGTAAACAGTTTTGATGCAAGTTTTTCTCTGCTAGCTAGGTTCTCTAAACCACAAATTGCGGAACTCTTTTCTGAACACTTCCCATGTAAGTTCTCTTTATGAAAAGTAATGCTATTTATAAACAATCATATTAGAATTTTGTTTGTTTGTAAAACATCTTCCATAAACTAAACAGTTTAGTATTGTACATCATTCCAGATAATACTGTTTTTGAAATCTTGATATATTATGGTGTTATTGGATTTCACTCCACATAAAGAACAAATCAAAAGCCTTTATAAATGAAAGAAGCTGCAAAATAAAATACAGCTGCTTTTTATCTCACTGATGAGCAGTGACACTGTTGATGTTGGTAGACAAGTTGTCACTTTTGTTGAAAACCAAATACCAAAGGTTATCTTTTTTTCAGTCCTAGTATGTACATGTATATGAAGCATGTATTAATGGAGAATGGAATTTGTGCACAGACATTTAAAAAACTATTTAAAAATCAGAGTTATTCAGAAGTTACTAGTTCAAACTCCTTTTCTAAAAATGCTAAGATTTTCATAATCGCAGCTACATGAATTCTTGGAATGGTGGAAAAAAAATTTGGGTACATCATTAGTCAATAAAGAGGTAGGCATGTCTTATATAACAGGCTGCTCTCTTTATATGAACGTTCCATGCAAATACTGCATGCAGAAATATACTACATGAAACAAAGCAAAGTCAGGTAATCAAATTTAAGACTGCCAGTATGTTTCTAATACAAAGTAAACTTTGCATCAGAGAGATTGTCCTGTCTTAAATTGGTTAAATACCCGGAGAAAAGAGAAAGATACACTTTTTACCCAGGTATTCAGAAGCTTGCTTATTTTTCTAAAAGCATATCAGGCATGAAAAGTGCTTGCATGCTTTAAAGGTTTTCTGTTTATTTACAATTGTTATCAACTGAGCTTAAGGAAGTTAATATTCAGTATTTTCTGGTATTATTCGCTGGCCTTCATTACTGAAAATTATTCAAGTTTTGTTCTGAAGGCAGAATGATTAACTATCTTCTGGAATTTTCTGTGGTGTTTTTGTCACCAGATTTTAGATCTTTATGAATATTAATTAATAGATCTTCAGAATAATCAAATAAGATGAGGTAATATTAATGCCATTTTACACAAGAGAAACTGAGTCAAAGATTTCAGATTAAATTATATCAGCTAATTTTATGCGATTGATTTTTGATGCTCAGGATTTTATTTTTCATTATAACTACAGCTGTATAGCTCTTTATAGGCTCATTAAACAGAGTTGTAGGCGAGATGGCTCACATTTCTGTAAGTTGTACTCTAAGTGTCTTGTCAGCCAAAAGTTAAGGAACACAGAATTAGTGACCGTTTGTGAAAAGTGTGATTAAAAGACATGAGTATGGAATTGAGTGCTACTCAGGACAGATGCATAAACATATGTTGTGCCAATGACCAAATTTGAGGCTTACAAGGAAACCTTAAGTAACTTTTTTCAAGTTTTGGGGCTTGATTTTACATGAATGATGTATTATAAAAGTAATACATTTTAGAATGTATCAAACATATTTAAGTCTGGGAGAAAATCTGTGCCTGCCTTGTTTGCCTTTTAATTGTGGATGTTTTTCCTCTCGAGGCCTTCTAACCCTCAAAGACTTCCAGAAGTTTTACACAGCTGTTACATGCTTAAATTCAATCTGGAGATAAAAAAACATCTCCTCTTCTTCCAACACAAGACTGATTTCCTCCAGATTTACTCTCAGTTAAGGTTAAGCCTCAGCCCTACATTTTAATAGGTGCAGATGCTTTTGTTTCGCTCTAGGAAATCCAGAAATAGAACTTTTCTCCCTTAAAGTCCCTGCAAGGCTCTTAGATCATAATTTGTCTGCAAAAATTCGTATAGAACTATTTTAAACCATCATGGAAGCTCTTACATTACACTCAAATTCATGAGTAATGGGATCTACATTAATCCACTCTTTGCCAAAGCTGGCAATAGTAGTTCCATTCTTGATTTTTTCAGGAAGGTAAGATTGCCTAACTAAGGCAAAAAATAAATTTCTGTTCGAGTTTTAAATTTAATTTGAAAACTATATATGATTTTTTATTGCAATAGATTAAAGAAATGCTTTGTATAGAAGATGAATGATTTGAAAGAGTTTCAGGTCTTCTCATTGGACAATTTAAGCTTCATAAATTTGGGTCAATGTATTTTATTTGATGAATAACATTAATGAATAATACACAATTGCTATGTTCATGATACTTTTGAAACTTCATAATACTTTCATTAATTTGCTAAGTATTTAAAAAACTTTGATATTCCCAAGATAAGATATACGTTAGTTGGGTAAACACACATTTCCTAGTGTAAAACATAAAAGTAAAAGGAAATGGTGAGATAGGATTTTTATTGCTGAGCTTTCTGCCTGATTTAAGAGACACATCTAATTTGTGGATTCTAAATACATTAACTTTCACAAGATAGGAGGGTGCACAGCCAGGACAGCCAGATTGAACTAGCCAAAGGGATATTCGATACCACAGTGATGTCATGCTCAGTATATAACTGGGAAGCTGTCTGGGGGCAGGAGGGTTTGTGGCTCAGGTAAACGGGGTGAGCATCATGTTCCAGGTGATGAGGAATTGCATTGTGCATCACTTGCTTTACATATTCTTCTATCAGTTTTGTTGTTATTATTGTTTCTTCTCTCTCTGTGTTGTATTAAACTGTCTTTGTCTCAACCTATGAGGTTTTACCTTTTTCTTCGGATTCTCTTCCCCATCATATCAGGTGGGGTGGAGTAAGCAAGTGGCTGCATGGTGCTTTGTTGCCAGCTGTGCTTACACCCTGACAGCTGTACACGCAGGCATGCTGTATCTTCCATGGGTGTGCCTTTTACAGGTCGTAGAATAAACTTAAATCCATTATTTCACTTCTTTAGCTGATTCTGTCTTCCACTGCTTTAGAGTTTTTACTCTTTTGTCTTCCATATCTTATACATCATTGTCCTACTCCATTTTGTTTTCATAAAATCATTACTATTGAAAAATAAAATATATGTCTACAAAATCTCTTCCTGTAACATATTTGGTGCATAAATTTTATAGATATAAAGGTATATAAACCATTTAAAAGCAGTAGACACAAGAAAGTTAGGAGAGAAGCTGCAAAGTTAGAATACTAAGAGGCAAGAATACCCCCAAAAAACTTGATTGGAAAAAAAAAAAAAAAGTGTCCTGGAGATAGTTTTCTTTCCTGTTAATCACCTTATTTTCAAAAGCTCAAAGACATAAGCTTAAAGAACTTCTGTCTACAGCTGAACAAGTCTAAAAGTTAACTATGTCACTAATATATAAGAAAGTCCATTTGATTTGTCAAGTTTCTTACATAGAACTCATAATAGTAGAAAAAATTGATACTGTCTACTTCCTATTAAAAATTGGCAGAAAAATGTTATGTTGAAATATATTTAACACTTTTTTTTATATGACACATTTCACAATAAGTAAAATAACTAATGACAAACTATTCAGAAATTAAATATGTGCACATGAATAAACTGCAAAAAACATATTTCGATACACTTTAAAAATTAAACCAGTTTTCAACCTTCTAACTTCAGGGATTTCTTTGCTAAAGTAGTCTGGAAAACAGTTAGAGTTGAAAATAACAAAGCAATGATTTTTATGCACCAACTTTTACAGATAATCAATAGATTTAAATAAACATTTTTCATATTTTTTTTCCATGAAGATTGCATAACAAACGTGGAGGACACATGCTTGACAATGATACAATATTTTATAGTTGTTGACCAGTAGTAGAGTGATTGTTGTGATATATGAGATTGTAAATTACAAAGTCATTAACATCATGATCAGACGATAATCTGATAATCTCAGCTAATACATTTGTAACAGAAAAATATGAATCTGAGATCTTACACCTAGGATATTCACACTGAATTTGAGTTAAAATTGTGATTTCTGTTTCAGGTCCTTTAGAATTATCAAAACAAAACTAAAATGTTAATTGAAAGCATGGTAAAAAATGGATTTTTCTTACAACTACATATTAAGAAGTTAATAGACATTTGATCATCTTTTTGGAAATAAAATTGAATGAAGAATCAGAGTAAAAAGTTCCGTTGCAACATGAGCTTGAAAGACTTATGATGGAGGGGTAAGAGGATTGTCTGTCAAAAATTTGGTCTCTATTCAGCAAAAATATCCCATATTTGTCACAAGATATCATTTTATAACAAGGATCCATATACAGTGAAGTATTTTTACCATATAGAAAGTGATACATTAGGAAATAGGTACCAGTTTATGCAAAAGATATTGGATCATATTGGTGTCCTTAGACTTTCCAGAACACCATAAGTACATTATTAGCCTGCCTTCAATTACAAATATGGACTTATACAGAGAGCTTTAAACTATATTTAATGGGGGAAGGGAATGGGTTTTTCAGCAACAGAAAAGAAGCAAGGCCTGTTGGTGTATTGGGAACTAACAGGGAAACACCTGTGAAATGCCTCAAAGGAATCAGGGCATGCTTCTCTAAAAAAGGTGATAGTCAACAGCCCAAACGAAGTGCTTTTATACCAATGCATGGAGCACAGGTAACAAGCAGGAAGAGCTGGAAGCCATTGTGCAGCTAGAAAGCTATAATGTAATTGCTATCACTGAAATGTGGTGGAACGAATCTCATGACTGGAGCACTGCAATCCATGGCTGTAAACTATTCAGAAGAGATAGGCAAGGAAGGATGGTTGGAGGGGTAGCCATCTATGTAAACGAATGGACTGACTGCACAGAGCTGTCTTCAAAAAGCACAATGAACAGCTTTAGATCTTATGAGTAAAAATTAGGGGGCAAGTCAACAAAGAAAAACTCATATTTGGTTATTACAGGCCACCTGACCAAGGGGAATATTCTTCTTTCAGCTACAGGAATTGTCATGTTCATAGGGTCTGATCCTGCTGGGGGCCTCCAGTCACCTGACACCTTCTGGACAAAGCAAGATGTAAAGCAGTTCAGGAGACTCTTGGGAGTGTATTGAGCATAATTTCTTAATCCAGGTGATAGGCAGTCCAACTGGAGCAGAAGTGTTACAGGACCTATTGCCCACCAAAACAGAAGAATTAGAGAGGTCAAGATCGGTGGCAGCTTGGGCTGCAGTGGTCATGCTTTGGTGGAATTCAGAGTCTTAAAGGATATGGGTCTGGTGAAAAGCAGACTCAGGACACTGAATTTTAGGACAGCGAACTTTCAGTTGTTTAAGGAATTACTGAATGGGATCCCCTGGGAAACTGCCCTCAGGGATAAAGGAGTTGAACAGAGCTGGAAGGTCTTTAAGGACATTATTTTTACAGTGCAAGAGTTCTTAGTTTCCATGTGTAAGAAATCAGGCAAGGAAGACAGGAGATTGGTACAGCTTAGTAAATACCTCCTGGCCAAACCGAAACATAAGAAAATGCACAGGCTGTGGAACCAAGGACAGGTATCTTGGGAAGAATACAGGGATGGTGCCCAGATGTGTAGGGCTGGGACCAGGAAAGTTAAGGCACAGTTGGAGCTGAATTTGGCAAGGGATGCAAAGACTAATAAGAAGGGCTTTTGTGGGTACGTTGGCCAGAAAAGGAATACTAAAAAAAAACAGGTATCACCCTAGGTAAATAAGACAGTAGATCTGGTGACAACCAGACAACCAACATGGAGTTGACTAAGGTGCTCTACAATTTTTTTTCCTCAGTTTTCACTGGTAATCTCTCTTCCCACATCTCTCAAGACTGTGAACCTCAAAGGGGAATGAAATCCCTCCCATTGTAAAAGCAGATCAGGTTTGAAACCACTTGAGGAACTTGAACATACAAAAAGATATGTGACCCAATGATATACCCCCCAGAGCCCTGAGGGAACTAGCAAACAAAATCAAGCTGCTCTCCAACATATTTGAAAAGTCATGGTAGTCAGGTAAAGTCTCCAGTCACTAGAAAAATGGAAACATCACACCCACTTTTAAAAACAGTAAAAAGGAGGATCCTGGGTACTTCTGACCAGTCAGCCTCACCTCCATGCTCAGTAAAATCATGGAACAGATCCTCCTAGAAATTATGTTGAAACATATGAGTAACAGGGAGATGATTAGAGACAGCAAACATGGCTTCACCAGGAGAAAATCATGTCTGTCTAATCTGGGAGCCTTCTGTGATGAAATGACGGCATCAATGAACAAGGGAAAAGCTACAGATATCAACTACCTGGACTTCTGTAAGGCCTTTGTCATGGTCCCCCACAACAACTTGTCACTAAATCAGAGACATATGGGTTTACTGGAAGGACTGTTAGGTGGATAAGGATCTGTCAAGGTAGCCGCGTCCAAAGAGTTACAGTTGAGAGCTCAATGTCCAAGTGAAAACCAGTAATGAGCGGTGCCATTCAAGAGCCCATAATGGGACTAGACATATTTAATATTTTCATCACTGACGTAAACAGTAGGATTGAGTGTACCTGCAGCAAGTTTGCGGATAACACCAAGTTGAATGTTACAGTTGATTTGCTAGGGGAAGGGAGGCCAACCAGAGGGACCTTGACACGCTTGAGGACTGGGCCTGTGTGGATCTCATTAAGTTCAAAAAGGCTAAGTGGAAGGTCCTACACCTACGTGGGGGCAATTCCCAATATCAATACGGGGTGGGAAATGAATGGATTGAGAACATCACTGCAGAGACTGACATGGGGATACTGGTGGATGAAAAACAGGACATGAGCCACCAATGTGTGCTCGCAGCCCAGAAAGCCACTCATGCCCTGGTCTACATCAAAAGATGCATGTCCAGGAGGTTGAGGGAGGGGACTCTGCTCCTTTTTACTCTGCTGTTGCAAGACCCCACCCGGAGTACTGCGTCCAGCTCTGGGTCCTCTGCACAAGAAAGGCGTGGCCCTGCTAGAGCGGGTCCAGAGGAGGACCACAAAAATGGTCAGAAAGCTGCAACATCCCACCAGTGAAGAAAGACAGAGAGAGTTGGAGTTGTTCAGCCAGGAGAAGAGAAGGCTCTGGGGAGACTTTACTGTGGCCTTTCAATATAAAAAAAGGCCTCATAAGAAAGATGGAGGGAGACTTTTTACCAGGGCCTGTAGTGACAGAAGAGACAATGGTTTTAAACTGACAGAGTATAGGTTTAGATCAGACATAATGAAGACCTTTTTTATGGTAAGGGTAGTGAGCCATTGGAACAGGTTGCCCAGAGAAGTTGTGGATGTCCCATGTCTGGAAGTATTCAAGGTCAGGTTGGATGGGGCTTTGAGCAACTTAATCAAGTGAAAGACATCCCTGCCCATGGCAGGAGGGTTGGACTAGATGATCTTTAAAGGTGCCTTCCAACCCAAATCATTCTATGATTGTAAATAACCATCAATTTAATATGATCTTGGACATCCCAGATCTAGATCTTTATGTTGTTTTTGAATGCAACCAACATGTGCGGAGAACAGGCTTAAATGACTTCTGTGACCCAGAAATATTCAACCATATTGCTGTTAGCTAAGAGCTAATACTGCTATTTGACCATAGCATTTCAACAGAATTTCATATCTGTCATTTCCTTTGCTTATGCATACCTGTATTCAGATCTTCCCCTTATGTTGATTAAAACATACAACGAATACTTGGAGAAAGATCCACAAACCACACAATTTCCAGAAACAATTGATTTAAATATGGTACTCAATGGGGGCCTTCAATCTTTCTGAAAGTGTTCATCTGAATCTCTAATCACTTTTTTTATACTTCATCTTCTTTTTTCCTCAAGTGCCATCAAACTATAATCTGTTTCTGTATAAAGGGCTTTAAATATAATTAATGATAATGTCTGTCTTAAAATAATTAATTCTAGTTACATATTCTCTCCTCTCTATTTTCCCCATTATTCCCATCCCAGAGCATTTTCTTAGGCAATTTAAATCTTGCCCATATTTAGTTTTATTTTTCTTCACTGTTATGTACATCAACTGCCCAGAAAAGTGGACATTGTGCAAATTGTTATATAGTGGCACAATTATTTTAGTTCTCCTCTTACAACACAAGCAAGATTTTTAGGTCTTGATGTACTGCTTTCATCTTGTGTATATATCACAGAATATGTATGCTGTGTTCTCAGAATTAGGTAAATGAGGATATGTAAAATGTTAAGACAGGTTAACAACGTTTTGGAAGCTCAGATGTGGTCTACAGCAAAGTTGGCTTGTCCTTCTTTTCAATTCTGGATCTTTTTTTTTATGTCATTCATCAGTTTTAGTGAAAATAACTACACCACAAATCTAAAGTGCAAGTTGATCCAATCACACGTGTGGAGTGTGAAATGCAGAAACAGTACTTGCTGGCATAATTCCACCATTTCCATAAAAACCTATTATAAAAATCACAAGCAATTTCCATGTCAGGTAGTTCCTATAACCTGAACAACAGTTAGCATATAACAAAAAACAGTATATCAAAAAGTCAGAATCTGTTTTTTCCTTTAACCCATTATAACAGAAAAGACAGTCTGCCTTTGTGTCTATTGAGAGTAAGATATTTTGGGTCACAGGTCACCTAAGCCTTGTTCAGATCAGGAGATCCTCTAGAAGACACTATGGCTTCCCTGAACATGTGCCTGGGTTTCTAGTAAACCAACAAAAACAGCACCCAGAGGGATGAAATACATATCCACATAACAAAATCAAGAGGCATGGCAGGAACTTATTCTTTCTCACAGTGTAGATGTCACAATTGCTCACATGTTCAGGTTACATGAACTTTAGATGTAAAGTATCTTTTTGTTTTGTACTATTTTGCAAATACAGAAAAAGAATTAATATGGGATCAGCACAAACCATTACTAACACAGTGAACTCTCTCACAATAATGTTGGCACTCTGAATCAAAAATTTATTCAACAGAAGAAAAAACTATTGTAAAGACTAAACTTAAAAATGGTAATTCATGTGCTGATTTTGAAAAGGACAGATAGATGATATTTTCTTGTGTTTGAAACCCGAAATTCAAGTTGCAAAGAAGACATCCTCACTTTGGTGATGATGAAATCTCAGCCTGAAGAAAATCAGAGTAGCAAATTTTACATTTTAATTCCAACAGCATTTCAGGTTTCTTTTCTTTTCATTTCATACCAGTACAGCTACACTGTGAGAAACATTTTGCTCAGTTTAAAGAAAAATTCAAGGAATTTAACTGTTTCAGGGTGGAAAATTTTTGACGTTTATATAGCAGAGATGAACATTAGAAGATATGATGAACTTTCTGCTTAGTGTCAAAAGTATGCCTACTTTGTAAGTTTCCTACATAACTGTAACACATTGCAGGTATAATAAAAAGGTATTTAGATATGGATGGATTAGTATTGAAATTTCCATTTTTTAAAAAACAGGTTTTTAAAAATCTTTTTTTTAAAAAACCATTTTTGAAAAATGTTTAGTTTCACATACCCATGTATTTAGAATTTGGAAAAACCTGCTTGAATCGAATGAAAATGTGTTTATAACAGTGTTTGTTTAATCCTATCTGTGACTCAGTTCATCAAGTTTCCACCCATTTCTTTGACAAGATCTTTTGTGACTATGTTGGTGCATGTTTTAAGGAAGAGATTTATCATACAGGAATGTATACTGTGATTCATTTGTTTATACGAGGATGATAATGTTCTTGTCAGAAGTTTCACAAACTATTCAGCCAATGGGTATTCACAGCACAAGATAGAACTGCATGTTAAATTACTGGTAAATAAAGTCGTTCAAGTCTTTCCAGCTGTAGTTGGCACTAGAAAATGTAAAACATATAGTTAAAAATAAATTCTGCATCACATGAAATAACTGAACAACTGCATATAGAATGATGACTAGTGATGTCAAAACCTGATATAAATGGCAGGCCACAAAAACATAATGATTTTTGAAAAGGTTCTCACTTGGATCAGTTGCAAGGAAAGATAAGCCAGTAACTCCCATACAGTTCCTAAAAGTAAAGCAGCAAAGCAAACACACTTTTTTCAATTCATGAATGTTCGTCCTTACCCCTTTGAGTGCAGACTGAACATGTGCTAACTTTCTAAAATAGAAATGCAGTGTTTAAATGTTTCTTAACTAGTGATAATAGTAATCTATTATATCAGGTTTGTGTCTTTGGTATGTAAAAATATGTATAATGCTACAGCTTACCATCGTGGGAAATGCAATAAAGTAAGCTTGCTATATGATAGGTCATAGAGTGATGAAAGGACATACTTAAAATCTATGATGTTTTCTGAATAGAGAGATTAGTGATTACAAGGGATTTTGCAGCTTGTTTGACTGAATCTTAAGAAATCAGAATGCATATATCGATGTCGATTGAAGCAAATATGCACAGTATTATCAAGAGAATTAACCACAACATACTTTTTGAGACTGTTAATGAAGTAGGGACTCATTCTTCCACTATTAAGACTAGATGCAGACAAAGGATTTCTACTTTTAAACTTTTTGTATTTCCCTGCCTACTTGAGACAAAACTGAAGTAGACACTCCCTGTAACATGACACTTTGATCCATTTCCACCTGCTGCTAGATATATCTCACAGCTACTGGACAGGAGCACTTAGTAGCATAGACAGCAAATTCAATGTCAAGAACATTGCTGAGCAACAAGGGTGAGCAGAAGAGCAAAAGAGAATAGGAATGCAATTGTTAAACATTTTCTCTCCTTCAAGAGAAAATTTGCTATTTCCTTTACTGCGTTATCCACAAGTTTGCCCCCATTATTCATAATATAAATATCATGGCTGTTATTTGTAACTTGGGTCTATGTAACCTAGGAAAATTTTAAAGGACGTTGTTATATTTAATCTAGTGTCATAAACGAGCCTTAAGTATGAGTCAAAATACTGAGCTGCAGCCCCTGAAACTTGTGACCCAGAAAAGAAATCAGATGCAACTAAGGAACATCGGTACAATGCAGAAGAGAATATGGATTCTACAGCTACCATGATCCAAAGAAGTCAGAAGTTTCTTCTAAGAAAGCAGGGCTGTGATTTGTCTTATTGCTCGCATTAACTGGAAAGGCACAATAAGCACAAGGAAAATGGTCAACATGATGGACATAGCAGAAAATTTGTGTACACTGAATGATGCAAATCCAAAAATGCACTTAATACTGTTTATAACCATAAGGCTGAGCTGTGGGGCTCTACTTTGATGACTTCTTTAATGTCTTTCAGTGGAAGACCAGACCCACAGAGGGATCTGTGCATGGCAGCGAGGGAGAAAAGATTAGTGTAAATATCTTGGTTTAGGTTAATCTTGAGGGTTTGGAGGCAGGATAGGGAAAGGATGCAGAGACAGTATCTAGCACTGAAGAGAAGAAACAGCTAAGACAAGTGTCAGGATTTTGCACCAAAGACAAAAAAAAAAAGGTATGTTTAATTTAGCAGGAACTCAGAAATAGATTAAAAATAAAGGAATGAGAAACAATGCTGAGCTGCCAGCTTATGATTTTTAGGAGATAAGGCAGAATGGTGAAAATTAGAGAAAAAGGCAAACTAGCTCATCATAAGGTAGATATTGTATATACTCTCAAGATGAAAGATCGAATGTCCTGGAAGTGACTGCAAAGGGCTTCTGTAATGGAAGGCAAAGCAGGAAATAAGACATCAGAAGTGGAAATGATTGGCACAGAAATGATCACTCAAGATTCAGGGAAGAGACATGTGAGAGATAAGATCAGAACAGCAAGGAGAGGCCCTACACCATTAAACTGAAAAGAGATGAGAGAGGAACCAGCATCTCCCAGAGGAAAAGCTAATTGAATATTCACTACTGTAGTAGGTACACAAATAAACTGATAACTTTTGGGGGCCTAGGACAAGTGCAAAGAACAAAAGAAGAAAGAGGCAAGAATAGTCAAGAAATGCAGACACAACCAGAGGATCACCGAGACTGGTCTAGAGTGAGTTATTTCCAGACGGATTCAGAGAAGCAGCGTATTTTTCAGTGTGTAGAATACCTTCCTGGAGGACCCTTTCATTTCTTCTGTTCATGTAAAAGAACACTGAAAAATTAACCTGCTGACTTAAATGTTTGTGGAAGCAAATTAATTACTCCATTTACCAACCGAACAAACTGAAAAGTCTGATCATGGAAGGTCAAAACCAGGCCTGTGGAAAACGATTTCCATTTTTATGTGTGCGGTGGTTTGGTGTCTGATGCGGTTTTGGAGGGGTTTTTGCAGCGGGGGAGGGGGCTACAGAGGTGGCTCCTGTCAGAGGCTTCGAGAAGCTCCCCCGGCTCCAATTTCAGACCCGCCTCTGGGCAAGGCAAGATCAAGGGCGCCTCTGCGAGTAACTAAGAGCGAAAGAAGCGGCTGATTGTGTCTCTTTGTTCTGTTGGTGTTGGTGAGCGAAGGGGGATGGGAGAGAGCCAGCCCTGCGGACCCCCGGGTCAGCGAGGCAGGAGAGGGGGAGCTGTGCCGGAGCAGAGGTTCCCCTGCGGCCCGTGGGGGGGGTGGCGGCTGAGCCCCTGCAGCCCCTGGAGCCCAGCGGTGGCCCAGAGGTCGCCCTGCAGCCCGCGGAGGGCCCCGGGCCGGAGGGGCAGGGACCGGGCCCGGAGCAGCCGCGACTCCGCCCGCGCTGGAGCCGCCCGTCGGTGGGAGGGCGGCAGCCCCGGGAGGGACCCGCCCCGGGGGGTTCTGGGGAGCTGCGGCCCCGCGGGAAGGACTCCCGTTGGGGCGGTGGGTGGAGGGCTGTCTGCCGGGAGAGGGACCCCGCGGTGGGGCCGGGGAGGGCTGCGAGGGCCCCTCTCCCTGAGGGGGCAGGAGCCGCGGAGACACCTTGTGCTGACGGGCTGTGACCCCCATTCCCTGCCCCTGCGCTGGTAGGGGGGAAGGTTGAGCAGAGCTGAGCCCGGGGAGACCGGAGGGGTGGGGGGGTGCGATATGTTGTATTTAAGACCTGGTTGTATCTTTCATTGTCCTTGGTGGTGGTGGTTGTTTTGTATTAAAAAATTTGTATTATCCGCAAGTTGAGTCTGGCTTTTGCCTGTGACCATAACTGGTGAGTGAGCCCTCCCTCTCCTTTGTCTTGACCCTCAAGCCCTTTTGGTTGTGTTTTCTCCTCCCCATCCCTCAGGGGACGGGGTAGGGGTGAGTGAGTGGCTGCGGGTGCTTTTGTTGCCAGCTGGGTGGGCTCAAACCTCGACAATGTATTTGTGTTTTATGTCAAAATTTGTACTTAATATCAAAGAAACTCTTCAACAGAAGGTTCAATTTCTCTAATATTAATATGTTACAGGGTGAGTTAATGTGGTATGCAAAATTAAGGATAACAAGGCTACATTAATATAATAATACCAGTAGTAGACCACAAAACTGTAAGAGATCCCCCAGGTCACTGAACCTAATTCACTGCTACTGTGTGGAGTTCTGTTACATGTTAACCCTTAATTAATTAGTACACAAAATGTACTGTAAAATCAAAATTACCAGGTTGCTGAACCATTTTTTATGAATGCATCCCTTTTCTTTGATTACTGTAGAATAATTAACTATTTTGGTTGGAAGGATCCATCACAAGACCTACACTTAAGAATTTTTTTCTGCTGTGTTCCATGTGAGTACATTTTTAGTCAAGTTGCGTATAGAATTTATTTCTCTTTTCAGAGAAAATTTGACAGAAAGTCTATGAGTCAACCACTTCACCCAATCAGTCAAGAGAAATAGGGGCAGGAAGTGAATTAGAGACATAGGCATTACCTGTTTTGTTGGTATTAAATCAGTCAGGTGGCTGAGCTGATGTCTCAAAACATGTACACATAAACTGTAAGCACAAACTTTTAGGAAGTACTAGATCTTACAATTTAACTAATGCAAATACAAATACCATCTCTTTGTAAACTCATCAGCAAGTTTAGAACAAGCGAACATCAGGTTTTCATACTTGCTGGATAACTTCAACTACAATGAAGTTAGCAGAAAGACCTCAGTTACAACAAAATTAGTGGAAGAAATAAGACCAAGGTTTTCAAAAAAATGCCTTTTATTTATGAAAGTAGATGAATACTTTATCAACAGTCATCAGTCTAAAGGCTAAAAGAGCATTTTTACTATTCTAAACTGAATTAAGACAAGAAACTAGAACAACTAAACCATATATTTTGAAAGTTTCTGAAATAATTTTAAAGTAACAGTAGGTGATTTTTATTTTATCTTCTCCGTCATGTGAAGCCAAGATGAATTACAGTCTAGATTAAGTGAAACAGTAAGCATATGTGTGTTCAGAAAGCATCAGTAAATGCACCAAGCACTGTTGTTTAGGTGACTAAAGGTCGAGGAGACTACTCATATATTTGAAGTTTTGAATATGCCTAATTTTTTTTTGCGTTAGGGGAAAAATATGAAAGAGATTTCAGTAGGCATAAAGGTATTTTAGCCTTAGTTTGTTAAGCAGTGATTAAAAGTCATAGAAGGGCTGGAAATAATCTTTGAATCAAATTTCTTAAAATATGGACAAAGAATAAATGAAAAATAGGCAGTAGATGGTCTGTGATATAAGAGGAGCACACTTCAATAAATTAGAAAAAAAAATAATTTTGAATGAGGCAGAATCTCAGGTCTCTTTAAATCAAAGTCTCAAATCCAAATTACACTGGATATCAAACTTCTGTGTCTGAAAAAGATGCACCAGATTCATTGCCAATCTGGTAGCACCACCTTTTTTTTTATATGTATAGTGCATACATTCTTAAAGAAAGGCATTTTCACCTATTTATATTAATCATCAAAAAAACTTTCCATAATTGTCTACCTATTCTTTGCCCTGTGACTTGAGTATACTTAGTGAAAACTTGTTCCCTGTTGAGTCAGGTGAATCCCAAGTCCTGGTTGATTTTTTATAGCCATTGTTCATCATACTATTTTATCTTTCTCCTTATAGATTTAGATTCCTCCTTATGATCTTATTAGGTCTTGGCTTTTGCCCTTCATTGGATTTTTCAAACAAAACTGAGCTTTGGCATTTATCTAATCTTGATCCCAGCAATTCAGCACCATGTTCATGATAAAAAGTTGTGAGTTTGAGTGATGCACACATTCTCATCAAAGAAAACATTTAACATCCTCTTAAATAGTCCCATTAAAAGTTAGTATCATAGAATCATAGAATACCAGGTTGGAAGTGACCTCAAGGATCATCTAGTCCATTTCAACATTTCAGGGTAAAAATATAGTTTAAATAATATGGCCCAGCACTCTGTCAAGCTGAGTCTTAAAACTGTCCGATGCAGGGAAATCCACCCTACATTAGATTTCCAATGTCTAGATGTGCTCACGGTGAAAAAGTTTTTTCTGGAGTCCAACTGGAATACCCGCAGGAGTAACTTGTATCCATTACCCCTTGTGACCCCTTGTAAAAAACGGAGCCTCTGTCTTCTTGGTAGCCACCATTTATGTACTGGTACATGGTAATAAAGTCTCCCCTAAGCCTTCTCTTCTCAAGGCTGAACAAACCCAGTTTTCTCAGCCTTTCTTCATACAGCAGGTCTTCCAATCCTATGATCATCTTCATGGTCCTTCTCTGGACCCTTTCCAGCTTGTCCACATATTTTTTGTACAGCGGGGACCAAAGCCGAATGCAGTACTCAAGGTTGGTCTGACCAGCACTGAGTAAAGTGAGGTAATGACTTCTTTATCTCTGCTGGTGATGCCCCTGTTAATACAACCCAGCATCCTGTTGGTTTTCTTTGCCACTGCAGCACACTGTTCACTCATGTGGAGCTTGTCGTCCACCAAGACCCCCGGATCCCTTTCCACAGGGCTGCTCTCCAGCCAGCTGAATCCCAGTCTAAGCTGCATTTTCTGGGTTATGTATTCCCAGCTGCAAGACCTTACACTTGTCCCTGTTGAACTTCATAAGGTTCCTGCTAGCCCACTCCACCAGCCTGTCCAGGTCTTCCTGGAGGGTGGCTCTCCCTTCTGGAGTGTCAACTACCCCACTCATTTTGGTGTCATCTGCAGACTTCATCAGAGTGCTCTTGATCCCAACATCCAAATCACTTACGAAGATATTAAACGGCACTGGGCCCAATATCAATCCCTTGTGACTGATTGCCAGTTTGAGGATGAACTATTTACTACCACTGTCTCGGTACAGCCTGTCAGCCAGTTCCCCACCCACCGCACAGACCACTTATCTAGGTCATAACGTGTCGGTTTTTCAAGGAGGAGGCCGTGGGGGACCGTGTCAAAATTCTGTATAATTCTGTTGAGCCATCATAATTTAATTATTTTGAAAAATTTTAATAATAGCTGAGATGTGTGAGTTTTTGTATATTATGTATACTCTGTGGTTTAAGTTTAACAACAGAGGACAAAGGATTGGTCATCTGTGGCATGTTTTCTTTGGTAACTGTGCAATCATTCGTTGCTTTTAGGTGGACTTCAACTTTTACAAGTTAATGTCCTGTTAAGTCCCACTTACAACTTACAGTGTTAGGTATTAAATACTCATTTCAAATAAATGACTTTTGGCTCAGAAAAAGATTGCTAATTAAATACGGTTCTTTTACAGGAAGATGGAGTTTACAATCTTATAAAACTGATATTTGGAAGCTATAACATTTTCTTGTAGAGTTACTTGACATTTGTAAAAAGAGAAAGAAATGTTAATGGAAAAAAATTTTAAACATAAGCCTAATGATCGTGAAACATATTTTGGACAGGAATCCTTATATTTTTGTAAATATAATTTGTCTTACTGAAAAAGAAAAAAAAAAGAAAAAATATCTCCAAGAAAAACATTAAGGTAACTAACAGCTTTGTCTTGTAAGAGGTGAATTTCTCCTAGATTAAAGAGCTTGTGAGTTAGACAGATGCGCACAATTCTGAGAAGTGAACTGTTAAATTTCAGACTCTCATATATGAATTTTCCTCTTTCCCAAACCTTATAGGACAGCTACAGAGACTGTCCTCAAAGAATTGTGGATCTGTTATATCAGAACCCCATTAAATGTGTCTCATCCAGTTGTACCGCAAGACCATGCGTGTTTGCACATATGGAGATTTTTTTCTTTGCTTATCTTTTCAGCATTAAATACTGTGATAATTTTAACTGGTTTGAAGACTCAAATGTAAGGAAGAAAGTGTCGAATAAACTAAGAAGTATAATTTTATCAACAACTTTTTAAAAATAAAAAAGCATGTATCGAAGTATTAGATATTTCACATATTCAGTCTTCTTGCTAACTTCAAAAAATATCTGAAAAAGAATATTTAAATTGCATGGTCCTTAAAAATATATTAGTTATGTAGAACTGAGGTTTAGGAATGAATGTATTATATTAGATAAACCTTTCATATTATCCCTTTCCTGTATCAATTAATCTACTAAATAGTTTCAAAGAAACTTTGAATATACTGACATCTATAACATTTAGTCAGTGGCTTTGTGACAGAGCTATAAATATATGAGTAGCAAGAGGGGGAACAGAGAGACTATTTACAGAATCCAAGGATTATGGCACATCTGCAATCACCTGCAACGTCAGCATTCATACGGTAAAATGGGTGATGATAAAAAACATACACCTGAGAAGAATACATTATCTGAAGCTAGTGTAAGTGGCATAAATGCTTCGTTACCATGGAAATGGTGCACAGTACCTGACAGCAGAGAAAGTCTGTTGAAACAGGCCTTTTAATTTTTATTGATAATGTGATCACAGGTGTGCTTTTAATCATTTCACCACTTCAGGTTTCTCATCAACTGTCACTAATAAGTTCATATGACAAGCATGGTGCCCTTGTGACATTACAAATACAACCTAGAGTTACTTACAGTGCCAGCTGATTGGCAGGACACTGTCTATGGTCAGGATACAACTCCAGAAAGTCTATTTATGTAGTAAACTAGAGGTCACTCAACCTCTCCATGTTGCCCTGTGGCATTTGCATTTTATGCAAAGTGTGGATGGTGTGATCAATGCAGGCAAAAGTTTCAACAGTGTTCTCTCAAAGGAACAGTGCCTTCTGAATGAATATGAGATGGCAGAGAGACAGGACAGGATTCAGAAGGCCTATGAAAGATACAGGATCAAAAAGCTCAGATCATTTAGGGAAATACCATTAAACTGAAATCCAGGACAGTTCTAATCCGTAAGGCTTCCTGTATCCCAGCTTTAAATTTCAGATAATCTTAATTGAATCTGTTGCATTCTATGCCCCAGTTTAGCTCTAACAACACTGCAGTGTCTAAGGTCTAGTTGGAGCCAAGAACATGTGATTGAAGAATTCACAACAGTAGATAAATACTGTATTGTGAGAACTCAAGCAACAAACAGTGGAACTGCGAAAGCAATGCATACTCAGTTTCACATACATTTAGCTAATGAATCATACATATGTATGCATAATAGTTCAGGTAGAACTTCCTGTGCTCCAGTTTGTGCCCATTGCCCCTAGTCCTGTCCCTGGGCACCACTGAAAAGAGCCTGGCCCCATCCTCTTGACTCCCACACTTCAGATACTTAGAAGCATTGATAAGATTCCTTCTCAGTCTTCTCTTCTACAGGTTAAACCCCCCAGGTCTCTCAGCCTTACCTCACAAGACAGATGATCCAGTCCCCTAATCATATTAGTACCCCACTGCTAGACTCTCTTCAGTAGCTCCTCATCTCTCTTGAACTGGGGGGGGTGGGGCAGAGTTGGACACAGGACTCCAGATGGCCTCGCCAGGACAGAATAACCTCCCTTGGCCTGCTGGCCACACTCTTCTTAATGCACTCCAGGATACCAATGGCCTCCCGGGCCACAAGGACACATTGCTGGCTCATGGTCAACTTACTGTCTACCAAGACTCCCAAGTCCTTCCCCACAGAGCTGCTCTCCAGCACATTGACCCCCAACCTGTACTGGTGCATGGGGTTACTCCTCCCTAGGTGCAGGAGCTGACACTTGCCCTTGTTGAAATTCATTATGTCCCTCTCCTCCCAACTTTCTAGCCTCTTCGGATCTCGCTGAATGGCAACACAGACTTCCAGTGTAACAGCCACTCCTCACAGTTTTGTGTCATCAGCAAACTTGCTGAGGGTGCACTCTGTCCCTTCATCTAGGTCGTTGATGAATATGTTGAACAACACCGGACCCAGTACTGACCTCTGGGGAACACCACTAGCCTCAGGCTCAGCGTCACTAATCACAGCCCTCTGAGCTCTGTCCTTCAGCCAGTTCTCAATCCACCTCACTGTCCACTCATCTATCCCACACCTCCTAAGCTTGCCTATGAGGATGTGGTGGGAGACAGTGTCAAAAGCCCTGCTGAAGTCGAGGTAGCCAACATCCACTGTTCTCCCCTTGTCCACCCAGCCAGTCATGCTCTCATAGAAGGCTATCGGGTTGGTCAGGCATTATTCCCCCTTGGTGAATCCATGCTGACTACTCTTGATAACCTTCTTTTCCTCCACATGCTTAGAGACAACAGCCAGAATGAGCTGTTCCATCACCTTCCCAGGGATAGAGGAGAGGCTGACTGGCCTGCAGTTTCCTGGATCGTCCTTCTTGCCCTTTTTGAAGACTGGAGTGACACTGGCTTTCCTCCAGTCCTCAGACACTTCTCCTGTCCTCCATGACCTGGCAAAGATGACGGAGAGTGGCTTAGCAATAGCGTCTGCCAGCTCCCTCAGCACTTGTGGGTGCATCCCATCGGGGCCCATGGATCTGTGAGTGCCAGGTTTGCCCAAGTGATCCCTAATCCAATCCTCCTAAACAAAGGGGCAGTCTTCCTTTCCCAAGACTTCCTCCCCTACCTCTAGCGTCTGGGACGATCTGTGTCAAAAAATTGTCATCAATACTCTGCAGGAACCTCCTGGTCTAGAAATGTTGCCTTTCCAGGAAATAGGTTAGTTGAAGTCCCCCATGAGAACCAGGACCTGTGATTGTGAAGCTGCTTTCAGCTGTTTCTAGAACGCTTCATCTACCTCCTCTTCCTGATCAGGTGACCTGTAGGAGACACCCTCAACAAAGTCACCCATATTGGCCTGCCCTCTAATTCTTACCCTTGCCCTCTCAACTCGTTCTTCATTTACCCCCCTAGGCAGAACTCGATACACTCCAGGTGCTCTTTCACGTAAAGAGCAACTCCCCCACCTCGCCTAGTTGGGGGCGTTTCCTGAAGAGTACATAGACATCCATGACAGCATTCCAGTCATGTGAGCTATCCCACCTTGTCTCTATAACTGCAATGAGATGACAGCCCTGCAACACACACAGATCTCTAGCTCCTCATGTTTGCTCCCCGTGCTGCGTCTGTTGTTGTACAGGCATTTCAGAAGGGTAATTGAGCATGCAGGTTTCCTTTAATTTTGATTAATTGGTAATTAAATGTAACTGCCATTGTAGTAATTTAAGAAATCCAGAAGGAAAATGACCAGCTTTCCTAGTAGTTACAACTACTCCTCAGTAACAGATGTAATGACATCAGAGATAACATGTTAGTATATTTTTTCCTGTCTTAAAATATATTGCTTTAAAATGACAGTTATAAAAATGGAAGCAGCAGGGTTTAAATTATTCCATTTCAGAATTTTGAAATATGTGTGATGTGGTCAAAATTATTTCACGTGAGGGAAGAATGAACAGAAGGAATCTATTCTCTTCTGCTTCCTATTTGCTTAGCACTGGTGTCAACCACAGTAACAACACAGCAAACAGAAGGGATAAAATCTTGGCTTTACTAAGTAAATGGCAAATCTCCCATTGACTTTAACGGGTCAGGGTTTTTCTAAAACTGTTTTTAAAATCATGGTTGCCAGAGTGTGAGCCACCACTGAAGAGTCCACTTTCTCCTCTGATGTGAGATGAAAGCAGATTTGATGTACATAGTAGTCAGAGCAGAACATTGAACACTGCCGCTTCATGGCAAAGTTAATATGCTGCAGAGTGCAGAGCTCTTCCAACCACAACCAATGCATAATTTGCTTCTTTCATTTGACATTGTCTCATAAATAAAAGATAAGAGGATGATGAATTATAGTTTGTAAACAATAGAGCCAAATAATCATTGTTGATTGCTAATAAACTGCAATGAAAACTGATTTACACAAACCAGAAGTTGTACTGCAGCAATAAATATCTAGGAGGACACTGTTTGTTAATAACAATTGTTATACTGGTTCTTTGAATATTAATTTCTATTTGTATAGCTGTTGGCTAGAACCTGATAGAAAAATATATCTTCAATGGGTTGAAACAAATCAGCCAGTCAACAACTCACTTTTCTGCCATATTTCAAGTTCAAAATATTTCCACTTTGCTGTGATAAATCACACTGCTTGACAATGCAGAAGACTGAAAGTTAAAATTAAATATATTGTCATAAAAATTTAAAAGCATATGATGATATCCATTTAAAATAGGTTTTACACCAATGCTGAGAAACTCTGTCTTTCCCCTTCATGTGTTTTGCTTTCAGAAAGCTATTTCTCCATTTTAGCAAGGTAATTCTGGTATTAGACATTGGTATTAGAACTTCCATAGAATGGTATAGTTTCTGGGACCTATGAAGGGTAGACCCTCTGTAGTGAATCTCATTGTCAAATCTGTTGTAGCATGCTTTGCATACACATAATTACTACCGCTGATCCAAATTCTACAGTATTAGAATAAATGGGAACGTGGCAGCATATCACCTAAGAATCCTCTGGCAGTATAAAGATATGTACAATTGCTGTGTATAGCTTTGTCTAAGCCTTTTAAGACAGTCTCCAAGATTCCACTGTGTAAAGTAGATTTCAGACTCCTTTTCTAATTCCCAGTACAGTAGTTGCACATTTTGCAGCTGACTGGGGTTATTTGTGTTTACCAGTATCTTTGAGGCATGGACAGAGGTTAAGGACATAGGACACAATACACATGCAAAAATTTTCCTCTTCTGTAGTTGAAGAAAAGTATTCCATCTGATGAAATTCAAAGCTAGAGGGTTGCTATATTTCTATTACGTTTTTAAAAAAATTACGAATCCCTGATTACTTTCTCAAATCCAACATTTCACCTTTTCCAGGACCTACCAGTCCAGTGCGGTTTACAGTGAGTGACTAAAACCACCAGAGGCACATGTTCCCTTGTCCTTACATTTAGAACTTTCTGTGTTCCCTGGAGTCTGCCCTTGTAGGATGGCCAGGATGAATAAGGTTAAATCACAGACTACCAAGAATACCTGTGATTCAGCTTAAATGCTAGTGATTTTCCGTTTGTGTAAACTAGCCTAAAAAATTAGTATGACCTGTCACAATCAGGCCTATTAGAACCACAAAAAATCTTGAATGTTACTCTGCAATAAAACAATCAACTCTCTGCTTACCCCCACTAAGAGCCCCTCAAAGGAGTGGAAGTTCATTTAACATTTCTAATCAATGCAACTGTCATACCAAAAAAATACATTGTATCCCCCACTTATTTGGAAACCAACAGAACCTGCAATGTAAGAGAAAAAAAAATCTGGATGATTAGTCATTCAATATAGATGTATATACACACACAGAGAGACATATACAAACAGAGTATTCTTTTAGAACTAGTATGTGTGCTTTCTGATAGTGTAAACACAGGTAGAAAAGCAACTTAGCAGTTAAATACTTCCCTCTTCATGTCTTGAAAAACGTTCACAAAGTATACTAAGTAATGCACTGACATTAAACATATCTTGTCAGATTCTACCTACATTTTTTGGTCTGGCAGTGAACAGTCTCCCTTTCTGAGGGCTGGTAATGTTTTAGCCGTCAAACTGCTTTAGTTTTCATTTTATAATATGCCTGAAAATACTACTGTATAGCATAATTGTCTTGAGTTGCCCCTATCCTAAAAGGAAAAAAAAGAATGCCCTCCCTCAAAAAAGGGTAACCACAAAGCATTATGTCTATGAAGTTTGTATTTTTTCCTGGCATAGACAAGTCCAAATCACAGACAAAAGAACTGCACTGGGTCCTGAGGCAGTACAGAAGGAAAAAAAGAGGTGAAGATCTTAAAAAAGTAGGAAATCCTACTTTTCCTACCCCAAAGAGCTGATGTTCCACTTGCATTTCTCATGAAGTGGGCTTATTTTATTGTTTCTCAATTTCTTTTATTTCAGATCAAACCATGCATGAGTTCAACCAATGTATAAGTAATCAAACTTTCCAAATTTCAAGCAAATATAATAGTCATAAGAATTCTAAACATAACATTCAAAACTATGTATTCATATCAGTCCCTTTAAGAGGTCTAGAGTATTTAATTTCCACCTTCTAATTTTAACAACAGCATTTTTATTTTTAAAAAAAAAGCAAAAAGAATTTTTCTGAGTCTGAAATAGTAGCATCAGAAATAAAAGCCTCTCTCTACTGATGGAAATTGAGTTGCCTGCAGCAAGAATCATTTTGACCTCGAATTAGTGATTGCGTATTTCCTATACAGGAGGCTGATTATCATGCTATAAACCAACAAGATACTCTGTCCCTGATTTATTTCCCATTACACAGCAATACAGAGAATGTTTAAAGGCTTTCAAGATGTACAAGTGAAATATAAAATTCAGCAAGGAACTGAAACTGCTATAAAACAGTATATGACATGTACCGATAAATGTAAGTGCCAAGGTCTGTCTTAGTGCAGTAATTTCAATATATGAGCTCCAACATTTGTACTTCTACATCCCTGTGCAAGACCAAGGGAAATGTCTCCTAAAACACATTGTTGTTTGCAGAATATACTACAGACACACACATACCAAAAAAAAAAAAAGGCAAAAAGCATATCCTTGACTTACACCATGGGATAGAGAACTATTCTCTAGAACCTTCATTGCAAAATACAGAACAGTAAATCCAAACTGTTTAATACTTAATAAATAACAGTACATTGGAGAGAAAAATATCTAGGCATTATGCCATTTCCAGGCGATTTTAATTTAACAGTACAGTTAGCATCTTTACCAGATTTGTCAGTTTTAAGCAAGAAGACCAAACAGCAAAGAGAGAACGTAAGGACCTCAATGATGTCATAATGCCAGGATCCTAGATAAAAACAAGGTTTGCAGAGTTAGTTGTGACTTTCCCATAGACTATGTCCATTGTGTTATTTAAGTCTCTTATTCTTCACCTAGGCGACAAAAAGACACTTGGTATATGGCAGGTCAAAAAAGTACCAGCAATATGGACACAAAGAACTGCAAAGGACCAGAGCCCTCACAAGCCCTTTATCCATGGATCTCATTTCTTTTGACTCTCAGTTACAGGATTATTTCACTCTCCTTTAAGAGAGCAGGACAGAAAACAAAGTGTTGACTATACAATAAGAAAGGAAAAACTCAATATAGATGACCTTTAGACATCTACATAGAGGGTGCTTGTCTTCAGTTTTGCCTCATAGCATGATTTTAGGAATACTCATACCTCAGTCCTACAAATTACTAGCTGATACACATTATTTTCATGTGCACACTCATACCCACACACATGGCATCCAAAGCTTAGAGTCAGTAGCTGAATGCATGTAAAATATATGCAATACGAAGCCAGAGAGATTTTCAGTGAGCTTAGTGACACAGTACAGTACATACCCAATAGGGAGAGAATGAACCATAAGTCTCATAATGTGTACTTGTGTTAGTTATGAAAATAATTTTCTCATGCAGTCCTGAGTAGGAACATACAGGCAAAGACAATTAAAGCTTCTGGAAAGAAAAAGCTTCATGTAAGTGACACTTCATTTAACAGTCAGTGGAAAATCAACTCCACAACATCTGCTTCAACCCTACAAATAGAATTAGTTGAAATTAAGTACATAAATAACTTACTATGCATATATCAACATAATCAATAAGTAAAAGACTCCTAATCACAACTGCCATTAAGATTTGTAGTGAAAGATAAGAATAAAGAGGTAATTGCAATCAGAAAACATGCTGAGTAAAAATAAATTACAGTGGATTTTAAACAGGGCTAAAGAAAACAAATGTTCAACAGGTTTAGTGTAGCATATGAAAAGCACGAAAAAATGATGCCAGAGTACATCTTCCTCTACTTATCCCTTATCATTGCTTTTCTAAAGTGAAACTCAATTCCTTTTCCCTTGCAGACTTTGTTTATAGCTTGAAACAAATGTAGAACTAAACTTAATACCAGCTTCAGATACAGTCTCTGAAAGAGAAAACAAACTCTGGACTCCTAAGTCTTTCTTTATTCCGTGCCACCATCATCGCTTGAAGTTCTCTCCTACATTATATGTTTTCTTGCAACTTTTCACACCTCTTTTTCTTTCACGTAACTTACCTACACACTCTTCTGTTCTGTTTTTGCTTTTGAAAGAGCTTCCTGCACTCAATAAGAACAACCTCTTTGCTTGGTTTTTTTGGTCTTCTTTCCACCTGAAGTCCCCAGTATCAATTCCCTTTTAGGTTTTGATACTCCTTTTTCTATCTCTTCTCCCCATACTCCTCTCAGTTTTACACTTCTAGCCTCTAGCTGAAAAGGTTAACACATGCTCCTACCCTTCCTCAAAGTCACCTTTCCCTTCCCTTCCCTTCCCTTCCCTTCCCTTCCCTTCCCTTCCCTTCCCTTCCCTTCCCTTCCCTTCCCTTCCCTTCCCTTCCCTTCCCTTCCCTTCCCTTCCCTTCCCTTCCCTTCCCTTCCGTTTCATCTCTCCTCTCCTCTCCTCTCCTCTCCTCTCCTCTCCTCTCCTCTCCTCTCCTCTCCTCTCCTCTCCTCTCCTCTCCTCTCCTCTCCTCTCCTCTCCTCTCCTCTCCTCTCCTCTCCTCTCCTCTCCTCTCCTCTCCTCTCCTCTCCTCTCCTCTCCTCTCCTCTCCTCTCCTCTCCTCTCCTCTCCTCTCCTCTCCTCTCCTCTCCTCTCTTCATATTTCTCTTTCACTTCTGTCATGGAGTGTGGACTTGTGGTATTCTTAAAGGTTATTCTGTAGAAGAAATACATAATGTGGGGAAAAAAAGGAAAATGGGCAAGATTCTCAAATCCTAACTGATTACCAGTTTTTGCTCATCTTCTTCCTGTTTTTTACCCTGTTTTCATATCTGTTGAGAAATCAATCACCTCTTTTCCTCCTGTTGGTCTCTCCTCTTACTGCTGATTTTCTTTGTGACCTTCTATCTCCTTTCTGCTCTAGATACTGCTATGTTTCTTCTGGTTTAGCCCTCATTTTTCCGTGTTCTGACAAATTACAATCTGTATATCAGAAATTACAAGATTGTCACTGGTGTTATTTAATTCACTGTTTTTCTTGATTTCGTGACTGTCTTTTCTTAAATTCCTTCTCTACTCTGCCCTTCACTAGGATAGCAATTCAGGATAACAGAGAAAAGGTAATGATGGAAATGAACCTTTACCAGTAGTCATCCTTTATTAACAACAGGGAAAGTGAGTAGCCTTCAACTTCCTCCCCAACCCAGCCCAAATTCAGGTTTTCTCAGTTTCCTGTTCTTGCATAACAGCAATACAGGAAGGCTATTTTAAGTGTATGGCTTATTCAGAATTGCATATATCTCAATACCAAGATGATATTGCACACAGATAGTTCTTTGCCTGCTTGAGTACCTTTCCCAAAATTGTAGGCCTCATGGAAATAGTAAACCTTATTTTCAACATAGTTCTGCTCTCCAGAAGTTACGTCAAATGCCAATGGCATGTTCTTTGTGCACTCTAAATTCTTAAAGCAGCTCAGGAAATTCTGATTCCAAGAGAAAACAGGATATGTTCCTTTAATGATTTCTGCTTGAAAAGATAGTGACTTGTGACATAAACAATTGAGGTGAAATTCTTCCCTTGATGACATATCGCTCAGGGACACTAATGACTTCAGTAGAAAACATGGTTGAGCATCCTAAGGCACAATTTACTTCCTACTGTTTTTATGTTTACTGAGACTGAAGATTACTCTAGGGAATATACTGTATGTGCAGCAGAGAAACTAATTATAACTGAAAAAGATATTGATGGATCAAAAATAAATGAGCAAAGAATTGCACACATATTCAAATAAAGAGCTTAAGCTAATGTAAATATATACTTACATATTTTTATATATATTCAACAGTGTAAAAACTATAGCACGTATGCTAGAATCAACCCATACGCTGCCATCTCTAACACAGCATCTGCTAGAAATTTTAATACTTCCGACAGCTTGTAACATGTTTGTAGTTCCTGAACACCAAATCTCAGATTTAGGAAAGAGACAAGCTGTGGCATGGAGTCAAGAAGTGTGAGGCAGAGGTAATGAAGAGAAGAAAACACTTTTAGCAGACTGAATACATCACCACAGTCTTGATGTGGAGGTACGACCCCTAAATATCACTTGTTGCAAGTGAACAAGTTTCACTATGTGACATCAAGGGCATACAAATTACTGACATATTTTGATTTTGTTTTTCCTCACAGAAAAATATTTGTATTGTAAATTAGTAAAAAAATTCTTTGTTTGTAAATGAAGTAAATACCCTCTGGTTTCTGTCAACGTAAAATATTAGTATTTGTAAATTGCACCCTTACAACTTCTCTAAGCATAAGCATAAATGGAAATCAATTACACACATTTAACAGCTATAGATGGATTCTCTGCTTGCTAGAATGTTTCATAATATGAAAAGTCAAACATGCTAGACAATTCCTCATTAAAAACAAAAACAAAACCAAAACTTAAATCAATGCTCCATCCCACACTACTCCTCAACCAACAGAAAAAAACCCGCAAACTGTAATAAAAGGCTTTCTCAGTCCTATGAGCAGCAAGTGTATTCCAAAGCTGCTAATCTGTTCTGACTCATCACAATTATGTATATATTAAAAAACCCCCACAAACCTACAGGGGACCTCACTATCAAAAAGAGCAAGAGAAGAGAGATAGAAGCAGAGAAATGGAACAAAATGTAAACTGTGAATGCCACAGTTATTTACATCATTACATCATCTGAGAAAAATATAGGCTCTTACTCAGTATACTTTATGAAAGTAGACATGGTTTCCTTGAAATTTTGTATTAATCTAAAAAGTCAAAAATGTGCTGGTAAGTTCTTATTTCTATGGGTCAAATTTTAAAGATTTTCTACAAATGCTGTTTTCAGACTTTGCTGATTAGGTTTAAACATTTTGATTTGGCAAATGACAATTTTTAATTTTTTAAAAAAGTAATGATGAAAGGTAATGTGCATAAATATATTGCACAAAGATATACATGTATAATATGCACCAAAATTACATTGTACATACATAATATGCATAGGTATATAGCACAACCTCATGGGGCTTTTCAGCTTTCTTTTAGTTTCGTTTGCACTTAGTTCACCTTCATGGAGTGGGAATCACTTTTGCTCACTTTGTCCAGAATTTTGATTCCAACCATTGTCAAACATCATCCCTCAAATAAATTATTAAAGAAATTATTTTCAATCAGTCAGTCATAAAGTAAGAATTTCTAATGCTGTATAAGGGAAGAGACTTTTTCTCCAGACGTCCCAAAGCACTTTCCAGAGAGATGCAGTATTAGTAGCAGCATCAGAAGTGAGATTTTGCTGTGTGGAATTGAGAGATCACATATTAAGGAAGCAGAGTGAGAGGCAAATACATAATACGTAACCACAGTGATTCAAAATTGTCATGAAGTAATATGTAATTATGAGATAAATCTGAGATACTACACTTGGATGCCACTTTTCTTCAATCGGAAAAACCTAGCCTACCAAGGGAGCTCTCTTTAGGAACCCTACATGATCTCTTTATGCTGGTGTTATTTTGTGCCATACAAATGCCCTAAATAGTAGTTCTTAGAATATATATGGGGCATTATTAGTGTCAGAAGGAGAATCTTTTCAGACAAGTGGGTCACTGTAACCCTGCTCTACCAGGCTGCTGTGAAAAGTGTATTCCCTTCTGTTTTGACACTGCAATAGTGTTATAAATATCCTTCTGCTGCTGCTGCTCACTAGTAATGAAAACTCAAATCACTGAGGAATCAAGTTTTTTAACATCAATTTTCCCACTCTGCATGTCAGTAAACACAAAACCTTACTATACTGTGTTGGGTGCAGGTGCCCCGGTGCTGGCAGTGAGGGGTTGCAGGGAAGCAGAGATTCCCCTGCAGGTGGCAGAGAGGAGCCCACACAACAGCAGGTTTTCTGGTGTGTGAGGGACCAATCCTGGAGCAGGAGAAAAGTGTGAAGAGGAAGGAGTGGCAGAGAGGAGCTGTTATGGACTGGCTGCAACATCCATTCTACACCCCCTTGCACTACTCAGAGGGGAGTAAGTAGAGAAATCAGGAATTAAGTTGAGCCTGGGAAGGAAGGAGTGAGGGCAACAATGTTTTTGGTTTTGTCTTTTTCTCTCACCACCCCACTCTTTTTTAAATTGACTGTAAGTTAAACTATTTTTCCCCAAGTTTAGACTGTGCTGTGGTTGGAGGCAATTGGTAAGTGACCTCCCTGTCATTGTCCCAACCCACTAGCTTTCCGATCTTAATTTCTCCCCCTGCCCTGTTGAGAAGGGGAAGTGAGAGAGCAGTGGATTGGGGTCTGGCAGCCAGACAAGGTCAACCCGCTGTATATGTGTGCCATGCATGTAGGTGCATTACATGGATTTCATCAATACATCTTCCATAAGAAACAACTTATCTCAGGACTGGGAGAGCCTCTAAGTGTGAACTGCCCACCAAATCTTAATTGGTTTTGGTAAAATCTCCTAAAAGGTCACACTTCATGCTTAAAATGGCTCTGTCAGAAAGCAAAAAAAAAAAGATGACACCAGGTTGGAGATTTCAATCGGACCATATCTATAGAAAACTGAAAATATGTCCTTCATTAGATAAGAGCATGCAATTCAAACTGCAATGAATAAACAATTACCAACTGAAGAACAGTTATTGAAGAGCATCTGTACATACAACCTGCTTTTTGATCCAAAAGGGAATTGTCTCTTACTCCCACACTCCCAAATCACACACGTTGAAATATACGTATGTGTGTTGAAGGCTACAATGCTGAAACATTTCTAAGATGGCCACTTTTGCTTAAATAATGAAGTACTGCATTGAAAAATATGGAAGAACTTTAAAAACAAACAAACAAACAAAGAAACAAAAAAAACCCCAAATCACTGAACAATAAAAACTAATACAAATCATCTGTTACCAGTATGGAATAAAATTAATGACTAAAATTAAGTCAGAAATATCAGAAAATAATAGCAATAATAAAAAGAGACTGAACTTCAAATATTTACTCAAAAAGAAGGGAAAGAAGCAAGTTCAATATGTATAAGTACTAATAGAAATACTGCTTACTAAATTTCTGGGAATATCTGTCAAGTTCAGAATCTTCCAATCATATAATAGCACATTCAGAAGAGAAAAGTATATTGGAGAAAAATGAAACCACAGATTGAGTGTTGCTTTACAGGAGAATAAGCAAAACAAAAGGCTACCTGAAAAATGAGCCTTTATTACTAGTTAAAACTCTTTAGTTGTGTCCATTTTTCTATATCAGGTCAACTCTCACTGTGAAATTTTATATATGAATTTTTATAAAATCACTGAAGCATCCTGAAATCAGCAGCCCCAATACAGCACAAAAGTGTCTGGGTTTTCAAAATGTTAAGAGCAATTTGTTCATTTATAATATGGCATCTTTATTTTCAGGATCCCTGGATACCTGGTGAACTTCAGAACAGTTTTTCGTGTGACCAATACATTGTACTGGGTGGGGAGCGATGTTATAAATCTTTCTCTCAATTTCATCTGCTAGAGAAAGAAGAGGATGCATCCTCACACTTCATTCTTTCAAAAGAGTTTTTAAAATATTTCATTGTTAAACAAACAGTTGTCTGATTAGGGATGATATGAAAATTTTATTCAGGAAACTTATGAATAGGTAAGACTAGCTGTTGAGTGCTTGGCAGCAAGATAAGATTAATTTAGTGAAAATGAACTTTATTAACCAGAGTGACATTTGCAATAATTTTTGTATTTAATTTGGCTGTAGCCACTGTTGAAATCTTTACTGCCAAAGGACTTCCAAAACTTAAGGTGGCTGGGGTAAAGAAGACGGTTTTGTTTTTTTGGAAGGCTTGCAGAACAATTAACATAAAAGTCTTATAATGTTACTTTTTAAAATAAAAAATAATCATTATTTTAATTTTACTATAGACATAGCTACTTTACTTTCTTCATATTTTCACCATCCTGTTGCTGAAATGAGTGTGAATGCTCTGTGTAAATACAACAAATTATTAAATCCATAAGTATTTACTTATGGATTTCTACTTAGGCTATAGGAAGAAGTACTTACATTTAAAAAAAAATAAAAGTAATTTTATAGACCAAAGTAGTGTTTACTAATGAAATCTACATTGCAAAAGAAAAACACAAGGAAAACAAAGAAAAATCTAATCATCTTTATTTGTTATTTTTAATAACATGCTAAGAGTAATATCAAACTTTTTAATGGCAGGAATGCTTAAATCCTCTAACAAATCTGCTTACACATGCAAGGAGTGTTACAGGTTTACTGTACTAGATACAGTTTCTGATACATTTACTTTAGGTAATCTCAATAAATCGGTACTGGTTTCTGACTAAAGCATAAATAATCTTATGCTGTGCTTTCAGCACAAAAAATATAGGTCATACTGGTTGTTTTTCTTCTCTAATGATCCTAATCACTAATTCAAAATAGAATTCTTTGTTACATGGGCGCTGTAGAAGCATGTGGGAAATTTAATGGGAAATTCGAAGTGAAGTCTAAAGCAATGCATGTTTTCTCATGTAAATTAATTGGAGGCAAAGAGAAAAATCTAGTCACACTAAAGCAGGAATCAAAATAAATAAGGAATGATGAACTAGTGCCTGCCACATACTCATATTAAATTACATCCCTATCAACTTACAATAAAAGGAAAAACTCTACAATTAGTCGTCTAGGGAATCATTTTCCTAAATATAATAATGATCAATGCATAACAGTATTACTCAATGAATTTGATTGTTCAAGGCACTACTTTAACTGTAATAAATGTTCTCTAAAAAGAATCACGTGCAAATTTTAGGTCTACCTGCCTAAAAATTCAAATCTGGATTCTGAGGACAACTTCTTTCAAAGCATAGTGAACTTTAGAACAAAAACTGGAGTTTTGAAAAACATGTAGGACAATACAGTGATGTACAAATATTTGTAATATATGATTATCACTTTAGCATCGTTATACTTTTTAGAGTAATTCTACTAAGTACTTTGTAGAACTGCTGTACTGGCCTTATAAATGTGGTTTTTAAGGTTGTTGACATAGTCTAGGGCATATGAAATGATAAATTACTATAGATCTGATTGTATTCTTTTTAGATTGCTTCTTTTAAAAATGGAAATCTAATGATCAGTTCTCTGTATTGTGAATTCTTACAGCATGAAATTACAATTAATTTCTTCCAGAGCAGGTTGAACGTGCATTCATATTAAATAGAACAGTATAATTTGACAGATTTTACTCAGTTCCTTATTCAGTCTGAGATGACATAAATCGTAAATCACTATGCCTTAGGATCCTGCAGCAAATAATACTGCATATATGTCCATAAAATGGTAATGATATTCCAGGACTTATTTAAGTTCTTTTAAACAGAGTTAAGTTCTGAGACGAATAGCATAACTTTCAATGCGTGCCAAACATCTACACTGACAGTGATTTACATATGATCATGCAATCCACATTTGGGCCTCAAAATTTTTAATAAAAGATAACCATGTTCTTAATTTTGATGTAGAATTGATTCATTAATGGTTTTAAATGTATATAGCCCTTTGGACTTCCAAAAGGTTAAAAACATTGGGACAAGGCAGGAATATTAGATCACTAGGGAAACTGGTTTGACACTGTTATCCTTTGCTACTTCAATTATTTGCACGATTACTAGCACAATGAACAGGGAATGTAAACCCCAAGAAAATTATTCCTAGATGCAAGGTAACATCCTTTTACTGTGTACATCATTCAGCACCAGGAAAAAACAGAAGTGGAGTGGATGAGGTACAAGAGTAAACCGGCAGTTTCCATATGAGAGAAGCAGAAAATCTATTTAGGGAAAATGCAGGTTCAAAGGAAGCTTATTGGCAGCACCTCAGTCACAATTTGGAATTGTGTTTCCCAATGCTGGTGATGATATCTCCAGTATGATCCTGGATTCACTAAAGCTCTTTTGGCAAGTAATGTGAAAATTTATGTTACATGTAACATTAACGATTTTTACCATATGCTGGTCGTGCAAAGTCTGGGTGTCCTGATGGACACTAAGTGGAACATGAATCCACGGTGCACCCTTGCAGCCATGATTGGAAACTGCTCTGGGCTGTGCCAGCAAGTTTACAGACAGCATATTATGGGATGTAATAATGCTGCTTTATTAAGCACTTCACAGAACTGCAGAGCGGCTGAGGCTGGTTGGCACCTCTGGAGACTGTTTAGTGTAACTCCCTGCTCAGAACAGGGTTAGTTAAAACAGGTTGCTCTGGTTGTGTTCCAGGCAGGTTTTAATATCTCTAAGGATGGAGACTCCACAGTCTCCCTGGGCAACCTTTGTCAATTTTTGATCATGTTCACAGGAAAAAAATAGTTTTCTTGTGTTTAGGTGGAATTTAAAATCTTTCAGGTTTTGCCCATTGCCTCTTGTCCTTTTCACTAGGCACAACTGAGAAGAGTCTGGCTCCATCTTATTTACACGCTCTCACTCAGGTGTGTATACACGTGGATAAGGTCTCCTCTGCAATTACTCTTGTCCAGCCTGAACAGTCCCAGCTCTCTCAGCATATCTTATGACAGATGCTCCTATCCCTTAATGACTTACTGGTCCATGGGTGGAATGTCCTGTGCAGTTTTGGTCCTATAGTTTAAGAAAAGCTTTGAAATGTCTAAGAGCGTCCAGCAGCTAATGAGGTGCTTCAGGGGCTGGAGAATATGACATCTGAAAACATGGAGAAGAGGTGGCCCTGGTGGGAATCTAACTATGGTCATCCAGCACCTAAAGGTAGTTATGAAGAAAATTAAGGTACTTTCTTCACGTAGATACATGGTGGCAAGGGTTAACAGACACAAGAAAAAAAAAAACAAACCTTAATTGAGAGAGCAATTAAGCATTGGAATAGGCTGCACAGAAAAGTGATGGAATCTCCCTTCACTGGAAATTTTAACAAAGTGTCTTGACAAGGCCCTCAATAACCTAATCTAAGGCTCTAATTTCAACTGGAGATTTGACTAAATGGTCTCCAGATGTCTCTTTCAAACTAGACTTTTCTGTGATTTTACTATTTCATTAGAAATTTTCTTCTTATGATTGTTCAAATGGTAGATGTGAACTTAACGAGCTGGGTTTGGCACCTATGCTCACAAAGAAGAGTTTCCTTCACTGCAGCTGCCCTAATTGATATGAAATGACTTTTATTATCTCTTTGGTCCTAGCAGTGCTGACTTTTTATGGTTACAAAACATTTCTCGTTACAAACTATATAAATAATTGCCTGCAATTTTACCAAAAAAAAAGAATAAATTGGGCTAAATGATTTTTCAGTTTCATGTATTTTCCCCAGAATCTTTTGAGGGAAGAATAATTCTAGTCAACACAGTTCAACTGTTCCAGAAAACAAAATAAGTGGATTAAGATTTTTTAATTTATATTAAAAAATCCAGGTTATCTGAATCTGAAGGTGTGCTCAAGCAAATCAGACTGAAGGGCGTTAAAGACAGTCTGTAGTCCAAGGGGAATGAGGAGAGACTTCAGGGCCTTGGGACAATTACTGAAAGAGTCTGGTGCACAAGTTATTTTCTCTTTCCTCCTTCCAGTTGCAGGTGTTAATATGAGAAGCAATAGAAGGATCCAGGACGTAAATACCTGGCTCCGAGACTGGTGCTACAGGCAGGGTTTTGGGTTCTTTGATAATGGCTGATTCTATAAGACACCAGACCTGATGCTAATACGTGGGAAAGGCTTATCTTGTAGAGGGAAAAGGGTTCTAGGGCAACGATTAGCAGGGCTCATACATAGAGCTTTAAACTAGATTTGAATGGGGATGGGGTTGTAGCTGGGTTTGCACTGGTGGGGCGGTGTTCTAGCATTAATGAGGACTAGAAGGCCTCCCACCCCTCTAGGGTTAAGTCAGTGTGCTCAGCTCACTCCCCGAAATGCTTGTATACCAATGCACCCAGCATAGGGAATAAACAGGACGAGTTAGAAATCTGTGTGCGGTCAAGGGATTATGATCTGGTGACAATTACAGAGACATGGTGGGACAGCTCACATGACTGGAATGTGGTCATGGGTGGCTATGTCCTTTTCAGGAAAAACAGGCCAACAAGACAAGGAGGTGGAGTTCCTCTACGTGAGAGAGCAACTAGAATGTATGGAGTTCTGTCCAGGGGTGGATGAGGAGTGGGTTGAAAGTTTGTGGGTGAGAACTGAGGGGCAGGCTAGCATGGGAGATACTGTTGTAGGTGTCTATTACAGGCCACCTGATCAGGATGAGGAAGTTGATGAGGCCTTCTACAAGCAGCTGACAGCAGCCTTGCACTCACAGGCTCTGCTACTCATAGAGGATTTTAATTACCCAGATATTTGCTGGAAGCCCTACACAGCTAGCCATTCACAGTCCAGGAGGTTCCTCCAGTGCATCGATGATAACTTCTTGATGCAAATGGTGCATGAGTCAACTAGGAGAAGAGCATTCGTAGATCTTATACTCACTAACAAGCAGGGTCTGGTTGAAGCGGTGAAGGTTGAGGACAGCCTTGGCTGCAGTGATCATGAGATGGTGGAGTTTGGGATCTTGTGCGGTAGGAACAGAATATCAAGCAAGTTCACAACCTTGGACTTCGGCCTTTTCAAACAATTGCTTGGGGAAATCCCACGGGACAGGGTACTAGAAGGTAAAGAGGCCCAAGGTAATTGGTTTATATTCAAGGGCCACTTTTTCCAAGCTCAAGACTGGAGCATCCCAGCGGGTAGGAAATCAAGAAAGGGAGCCAGGGAGACCTGCATGGTTAAACAGGGAACTAATGGGCCAATTCAAGTGGGAGAAGAGAGTCTATAGATCATGGAACAGGAGGATGGCCACTTGGGAGGACTATAAGACTGTTGTCAGAGGACGTAGGGATGCAACTAGGAAAGCTAAGGCCTCCTTGTGAAGGAGGTCAAGGACAACAGAAAGAGCTTCTTCAAATACATTGCAGACTAAACTAGCACTAGAGGCAATGTAGGCCCACTGTTGAATGAGGTGGCTGCCCTGGTGACAGAGGATACAAAGACGGCGGAGTTACTGAATGCTTTCTTTGCCTCTATCTATACTGCTGGAGACTGTCCTCAGGAGCCCGAGACCCCTGAGGCCCTGAAGGAAGTCAAGAAAAAGAAGGAGTTTGACTTGGTTGATGAGGACTGGATTGGGGATCAATTAAACAAGCTGGACACGCAGAAATCCGTGGGTCCTGACGGGATGCACTGCAAGTGCTGAGGGAGATGGCGGAAGTCATTGCTAGACCACTCTCCATCATCTTTTGGTAAGTCGGGGGGAACAGGTGAGGTCCCTGAGGACTGGAGGGAAGCAAATGACACTCCAGTCTTCAAAAAGAGTAAGAAGGAGGACCCAAGTAACTACAGACTGGTCAGCCTCACCTCCATCCTTGAAAAAGTGATGAAACAACTTTTCCTCGATGCCGTCTCTAGGCGTATCAAGGATAAGAGGGTCAGTAGGAGCAGTCAACATGGCTTCACCAAGGGGGAGTCATGTTTGACCAACCTGATAGCCTTTTGTGAAGACATAACCAGGTGGATAGATGATGGAAATGCAGTGGATGTGGTTTATCTTAAATTAAGTAAAGAATTTGACACCATCTCCCACAGCATTCTTACAGCTAAAATGAGGAAGCGTGGTCTGGATGATTGGGTAGTGAGGTAGATTGTGAATTGGTTGAGGGAAAGAAGTCAGAGAGTTGTGGTCAATGGGAGAAAAACAAGTTGGAGGCCTGTATCTAGTGGAGTCCCTCAGGGGTTGGTACTGGGACCAGTACTATTCAATATATTCATCAGTGACCTGGACGAGGGAACAGAGTGCACTGTCAGCAAGTTTGCTGATGACACAAAACTGGGAGGAGTGGCTGACACACCAGAAGGCTGTGCTGCCATTTGGCGAGACCTGGACAGGCTGGAGAGCTGGGTGGGGAGAAATTTAATGAAATACAACAAGGGCAAGTGTAGAGTCTTGCATCTGGGAAAGAACAACCCCATGTACCAGTATGGGTTGGGGACTGAGCTGTTAGAGAGTAGCGTAGGGGAAAGGGACCTGGGGGTCCAGGATGACCATGAGTCAGCAAGATGCCCTCGTGGCCAAGAAGGCCAATGGCATCCTGGGGTGTATTAGAAGGGCTGTGGTCAGTAGGTCGAGAGAGGTTCTCCTCCCCCTCTGCACTGCCCTGGTGAGACCCCATCTGGAATAGTGTGTCCAGTTCTGGGCCCCTCAGTTCAAGAAGGACAGGGAACTGCTTGAAAGAGTCCAGCACAGAGCCACAAAGGTGATTCAAGGGGTGGAACATCTCCCTTCTGATGAAAGGCTGAGGGAGCTGGGTCTCTTTAGCTTGGAGAAGAGGAGACTGAGGGGTGACCTCATTAATGTTTATGAATACGTAAAGGGCGAGTGTCAGGAGGATGGAGCCAGGCTCTTCTCAATGGTGGCAAATGACAGGACAAGGGGCAACGGGTGCAAGCTGGAGCACAGGAGGTTCCACATTAACACCAGGAAAACCTTTTTCACTGTGAGGGTGACAGAGCACTGGAACAGGCTGCCCAGAGAGGTTGTGGAGTCTCCTTCTCTCGAGACATTCAAAACCCGCCTGGATGCATTCTTGTAGGATCTACTGTCCTGGTTCTGCTCTGGCAGGGGGGTTGATGATTTTTCGAAGTCTCTTCCAACACCTATACATTCTGTGGTTCTGTGATTCTGTTACTAGACGATCTTCAGAGGTGCCAACCAACCTCAGACTGTCTGTGGTTCTTCTAGATGTCTTCATACATCCCAGAAAAAATAACCAGCACAAGACGAATCAACAGCTTTCCTCCCTGACATTCACTTAATTCCTTTTTACTGAATTGTATAATCATAGAATCATAGAATTATTAGGTTGGAATAGACCTCTGAGATCATCAGGTCCAACTGTTGACCTAATACCAGCATGCCCACTAAATTGTGTCCCGAAGTGCCATGTATACATGTTTTTTTAACATCTCCAGGGGTGGTGGTTCCACGACTTCCCTAGGCGGCCTGTTCCAATGTTTGACTAAAATAATGATCATACATGCCCAGAAAGCTACAGTAAAATATATAAATACACCCTGAATTACAGGTTATATTTACTAGAAGTAGATGGATAACTCAGAAATTCTGCAAGATAGCCATGTAATATTTTACATATTGTTCATATCAAAGCTGCAAAGTACTTCAACTGTAATTCCACTTGTAAAGTGTTACAAAATTCACTGCATATAAATGGTAAGCATAGAGAAAAGGCACTTAAAATGTAATGGAAATTGAAAAAAAACCCACCCTCTACCATGAATAAAAACAAGCTATTTTTCTTCTTTCTATGTTCCATCTTCCAACAGCTCCAAGCAAGCAAATACATTTCAATTATAGCCTCTGGATTCTTTTATAGTCTCCTTTTCAATTAGTAAGAATGCAAACAAACAAAGATTCAAATTGCTTCTGTTCAGCTGCAGATGTGTATTTCCTGCTATTCTTCCCACAGTGCTCTATTCTGTTTTTCAGTATATTGTAGAATTGCAGTATTACCTCTTCCCCTTTGATCTAATAGCTACTTTGAGTGCTCTGAGTGACTGACAGTGAGTACAATGACCTTCAGACAGAAAAAACTTTTTTTTAAACAAGATTTAATTCAATGCAATTTGTCATGCCTGACTCAATTTCACTTAGTTCATATATACTTGCAAATCCTTTGCAATGTTAATGACATTTTCTGTCTTAGTGCATTTATTGACAGTAGGAGCAGTTGTATGCTTTGTGGATCTGTTTTGAGAGAGTTCAGGTGGTACGAATGAAAAACGCTTAGCAGAAAGTGAGAAAAAGAGAAAGAAAATGTGTGTGTGTATCTTCTAGAGTTTCTGCCTCTGAAAAAAATACTGAAATCAGTCAATTTAGTGAAGACCCTAAATTAAACCATGCCCATTCAATGGACATGCCCATCATGACACTCAGTATTTTCCATTTCTCAGTTTTAACTAGGTTAAGCTATTAAAAATAATTCAGAAATTTAAAATCTGTTATTCCAATTATGATGCTATTTGCCTATACTACAGTTCTAGACAGAATTACAAATGAAACTAGAAACATTCCTTATGTATGCAACTAACTATATTCATAAGTTTCAATTTCGAATGCATTAATGATGAAATTGTAGTCAAAAATTATTTTTAGATATCTACAATCTATGGAAATTAAGGGTTTGCAAACGAATATCAAAAAAAAGTCTTGTAAGTTCTTCAAAAATTCAGTACAACTACTAGATGCTGTTTGGTATTTATTTGTTCTCCCTAGTAACAAACGATAGAACAAGGGGAAATGACCTTAAGCTGCACCAGGGGAGGTTCAGGCTGGGTATTAGGAAGAATTTCATTACTGAAAGTGTTGTCAGGCATTGGAACAGCCTGCCTAGGGAGGTGGTGGAGTCACTATACCTGGAGGTGTTTAAGAGACAGGTAGATGTTGTACTTAGGGACATGGTTTAGTGGTGTTGGTAGAGCTAGGACAAAGGTTGGACTTGATGATCTTGAAAGTCTCTTCCAACAGAAACTGTTCTATGGTTCCATGTTTCTATGATTCTGTGATTCTATGATTCTATATCGTTGCTAAAAGAGTTTTCCAAGAAATGGGAAATCAAAGACTTTCAGTAAGCAAAAACCAAAGAATATATCTTTAAAGAAAAATAGGGCTATTTACCCATTAGCCAGAAAAGCAAAATTTCCTAACAGAATATAATTTTCAATAAAATAACATCCTGAACATAAAAGGAAAAAAGTTATATAAAGTAATAAATAATATATTGAAAGGTTTGTGTTAGCTTCACAGAGAAACAAAACCTATGCAGTCTAAACAACTATAGGCCTGTAATATTAACTTCAACTCTATCCAACAATCAATTCACTGTAATGTAAACTCCAAGGTGAGCTCTCCCAGTGCCAGGGTATTTCATGGATCTCTTTCTTCTTGAAACAGTCCATACAAGGATATACTTTGCATGCACTGCTGTTTTTGCATGGCAGACTACACAACAGTCAAGATTTCAATAAGGAATGAGAAATCAACTGCAATGCCATGTGAAGTAGCACACATGATACAAGTACTTGTTATTGGTATAAGATTTGTGATTGTTATGTGTTATGAAGATGAAGAACCAGTGGAGAGCTAATGGGTAAGACTTAATGGGCAGGCCACTTTGCTGCAGTGACCATGCGATGGCAGAGTTCAGAATCATGCATGGAAAAAAACAGGGCAATAAGTAGGACTGCAACCTTCTACTTCAGGAGAGCTAGCTTTAGTAACTTCAAAGAGCTACTTGAAGGAATTCCATTGCATAGGGCTCTAGAAGGTAGGGAGACCCAAAAGAGCTGATTGCTATTGAAGCGATGCTTCCTCCAAGCTCAAGTTCGGTGCATCCCTGTGAGGAAGAAATTGAGCAAAGGAGGCAGAAGGCCTGCTTGGATGAACAAGGAGCTTCTGGAAACACAAAGGGAAGGAGGAGATTTACAGCATGTGGAAAAAGGGACTGGGCACTTGGGAGGAATGTAGGCCTGTTGTCCTACATCTCTACTGCAGGGATGCAACGAGGAAGGCTAAGGCCCACTTGGAATGAAGTCTGGCTAGGGATATGAAAGACAACAAGAATGGCTTGTCTGAGTATATCAGAAGCAAAAGGAAGACCAGGGAAAATGTGATCGCACTGCTGAATGAAGTGGGTGCCCTGGTGATGGAGGGTACAGAAAAGTTGGAGTTACTGAATGCCTTCTTTGCTTCAGCCTTCACTGCTAAGGCTGGTCCTCAGGAATCCGAGATGCTAGAGGTAGGGGAGTAAGTCTGGAGAAAGAAAGACTGCCCCTTGGTTGAGGAGGATTGGGTTAGAGATCACATGGGCAAACCTGGCACTCACAGATCCATGGGCCCCGATGGGATGCACCCACAAGTGCTGAGGGAGCTGGCAGATGCTATTGCTAAGCCACTCTCCGTCATCTTAGCCAGGTCATGGAGGACAGGAGAAGTGTCTGAGGACTGGAGGAAAGCCAGTGTCACTCCAGTCTTCAAAAAGGGCAAGAAGGACGACCCAGGAAACTGCAGGCCAGTCAGCCTCTCCTCCATCCCTGGGAAGGTGATGGAACAGCTCATTCTGGCTGTTGTCTCTAAGCATGTGGAGGAAAAGAAGGTTATCAAGAGTAGTCAGCATGGATTCACCAAGGGGGAATAATGCCTGACCAACCCGATAGCCTTCTATGAGAGCATGACTGGCTGGGTGGACAAGGGGAGAACAGTGGATGTTGGCTACCTCGACTTCAGCAGGGCTTTTGACACTGTCTCCCACCACATCCTCATAGGCAAGCTTAGGAGGTGTGGGATAGATGAGTGGACAGTGAGGTGGATTGAGAACTGGCTGAAGGACAGAGCTCAGAGGGCTGTGATTAGTGACGCTGAGCCTGAGGCTAGTGGTGTTCCCCAGAGGTCAGTACTGGGTCCGGTGTTGTTCAACATATTCATCAACGACCTAGATGAAGGGACAGAGTGCACCCTCAGCAAGTTTGCTGATGACACAAAACTGTGAGGAGTGGCTGGACTGGAAGTCTGTGTTGCCATTCAGCGAGATCTGAAGAGGCTAGAAAGTTGGGAGGAGAGGGACATAATGAATTTCAACAAGGGCAAGTGTCAGCTCCTGCACCTAGGGAGGAGTAACCCCATGCACCAGTACAGGTTGGGGGTCAATGTGCTGGAGAGCAGCTCTGTGGGGAAGGACTTGGGAGTCTTGGTAGACAGCAAGTTGACCATGAGCCAGCAATGTGTCCTTGTGGCCCGGGAGGCCATTGGTATCCTGGAGTGCATTAAGAAGAGTGTGGCCAGCAGGCCAAGGGAGGTTATTCTGTCCTGGCGAGGCCATCTGGAGTCCTGTGTCCAGTACTGCCCCCCCCCCCAGTTCAAGAGAGACAAGGAGCTACTGAAGAGAGTCCAGCGTCCAGCAGTGGGGTACTTAGATGATTAGGGGACTGGATCATCTGTCTTGTGAGGGAAGGCTGAGAGACCTGGGGCTTTTTAACCTGGAGAAGAGAAGACTGAGAAGGAATCTTATCAATGCTTCTAAGTATCTGAAGTGTGGGAGTCAAGAGGATAGGGCCAGGTTCTTTTTAGTGGTGCCTAGGGACAGGACTAGGGGCAATGGGCACAAACTGGACCACAGGAAATTTCACCTGAACCTGATGAAAAACTTCATTCCTTTAGGGGTGACAGAGCACTGGAACAGGCTGCTCAGAGAGGTTGTGGAGTCTCCTTCCCCGGAGTTATTCAAAACCTGTCCAGATGCAGCCGTGTGTAAGCTGCTCTAGGTGAACCTGCTTCAGTAGGGCTTTTGGACTAGATGATCTCCAGGTCCCTTCCAACCCCTATCATTCTTTGATTCTGTGATTATTAATAATTGTGTGTATGCTGTCTAGGAGAAATTAAGTCATATTACACACCTTTTATCCTAGATTTGCTGGGTTAGTTGGCTCTTCAATTAACACTACGTTGCAGCAGGAAAGCTTATGAGAGAAACTGAATAACTTAAAATAAAATTTTCATCACATAAACCTGATTTTATTTTATGTTTTTGCTTGATTTTAAAGATGTCCACAAATACAAAAAGAAAAATGAAAATAAAATCTGGTCTTCCCTTCCTCCTCTGTTCCACACGTGCACATATTTGAAGCCTTTGAAAACAGAACGAAATATTTTTTTTATGCTAAAAAAGGCAGCTAGGGAAATAACCAGGGTGGGACAGCCCGTATCTCCTATAAAATCGCTGTGCAGCTAAGAAATACTTACGTCCCACATGCCTTTGTTTTGGCTGACAAGGAAAGTAGAAAATGACAGTCTAAGTGCCTTCCCTCTGATATGCTGAGTAGAGAACACATGAGATTTTTTGTTGCAAGACTTAAGATAGGTGTCTGAGAAGGTTAGACAGAAAAAAGCATCAAATGAGTGATATTTAGATTTCCATGGCAGGCCCAAGAAGACACTCATGGTAGGGAACAACAGAATGAAATAATAATCAAATCTATTTTCTATCAGATCAGTACAGGCTGGAAATATATAAAGAATGACTTCAAATATTAAAAGAATTATACTAATTCTGAATTGTGGAAGCTGAGAATAACATTCATACACCCCCTTTGCATCTAAAACCTCAGTATAAGATATGAACATCTGTCAAATCTTGTAACATCCGTGCATACAGAACTCTCAAGAAAGACTAATCTCACAAAACTTTTTCCTGCCAAAAACGATAATAAGCAAACATACAAGGAATCATTTATTAATGAGAAATGCTACTGTAGTTTCTGGATCCCTTTATATTCCTTGAATCGAACTAGGATGAACGTTTTTGCCATCAGCTCTTTCTTTGTTTGTTTGCGGCTTGGTTTTTTGGGTTTTTTTTGGTTGGGTTTTTTTTGTTTTTTTGTTTTATGTCAGAAAACCAAGACCTGGGAGATGATCAGCCTGTTTTTCTGAGCAGAGTGGTGTGTCAGCACCACCCTTCCACATTTCCCTGTGTGGGAGGATGCAACATGTACGTCGTGCCTTCATCACTCTGGCAGCCTATTTTAGTCTGCCTCTACATCAGAAGGCTGCCTGTGCTCTGCACTGATAACAAAGCACTATCGCCTTTCAAAGTGACAGGGCACAGTGACATATCAATGCTAGAACTTAAATGAAAAGCCCCTTCTAATTTAACTGCTAATCTGCTGAGGCTGTGTTCAAACCTGGCACTCTTGTTTTCAATTAAAACTTTCTTGTATCTAGAAAAAAGTTTGCTGTATGCCTTTGCCTTTTCAGGTAGCAATCACTTCAGGAAGGAGCTGAAAGGCTAGGAAACAGTGGAGTTTTTTTCACACTGCTAAATGTCAGATATTTGTCAAATAGAAATTGCACAGGATACACCTTCTGGAACCTGATTTGTAGAAGACTGATGGAAGGTTTGCTATCAAAATGGGAATTTTTCTCTTAAGTGAGATACACAATGATTAACATGCTTATATTGGCAAAAAAAAATATCCATTATTCAGTGTTAATTTAAAGCTTGTATCTACAATTACTAACATCAGAATGGAAAAGGGTTAGCACAAATCCTAGTGCATTTGGTGCTTTGAGCAACAAGAACAATTATTTCATTATATTTCTAAGACCATACTGGTAAGTAATGAGTCTGCTTCTTTTTCTTTTGCTTTCACTGATGTCTCAACAAACTAACCTACAGTTTTTAGACTGTTATTTGCAAAAGAACAGTGTACTGTACTTCAGAGGATAAAAAGCTGGTATTGCTGTTTTAGAGAACATTCGAAACAATGTCCACATGAAGCTGTTAAAAATTTTGGAAGTAACATTTCCCCTTGGGAAGACAGCAAGTTTTCTGGCAATTTATCTCTTGGACAACTATTAAGTACAATGAGTGATTTTTTTTTTTTTTTTTCTTTTTTTTCAAAGCAGCTTCTACTTTCCTTGGTTTCCTTCAACACATTCTTTCTTTGGAAACCTGTTTCAGTGGATTGACTACATGTAAAAATACTACATAATCTCATGAATCAGCCTGCTATTACTTGATTGGTCAAGACTTGGACCTATGAAAAATAAAATATATGGCCTATATCCCAACAAAACTATCTGGATAAATACAGCGTCAGAATTAAGAGTGGCTAGGACCAGAACTTTGGTTTTGATTGTTTCTTTCTTTCTTTTAGTTTAGGTGACTGTAATGCAGACAGAAGTGCAAATATTTTGCAGTTTATTGTTATTCATTGTTACATAGCATCAATGTTCCCCAGTGAACAAAGTAATTCCTAATAATCTTTGCAAAATAAAGGCAAAATTTAAAAAAGTAGTTAAAAATGTATATTTGTGTTTAATAGTTAACTTAATGCAAAACGTATCTTGACCTCTTAAAACAGCTGTGTAGCTATGATAGCATGTACAGCACATTATATTTTTTCCTCTGAAAACATTCTTACTTACATCTAATTTTAAAATACAGCAGTAAAATTTATGCAGTTAGTTGTTCATTAATTTATAACTCTGTTTCTGATATTCTATGCTAATCCCAGGATTATACTTTACTTAAAATTCTGGTTGAATATGTGAATTCATCAGTCTTAGCAAGAAGATACAATAGAGTTTCATTAACGAATTACTTTGCCCCAACTATTCAGGCAGGAGTTGTATAGAATTGAGTAGAGACTGCCACTTCTTGAATAATTTTTTCTATGTGTATCTATGGTCTTAAGGCAAGTTTTATCAGGCAAGTGTCAAATTCTCTGCTTCACACAGTAAGCTGTTTTAAATTTGTTGAACCAATTTTAATAAAGTAATGCACTGAAGAACTAGAGTTCTAGTGTCCCACCTCCCACAGCATCCTCATAGCTAAACTGAGTAAGTGTGGAGTGGATGATCGGGTACTGAGGTAAATTGTGAATTGGTTGAGGGAAAGAAGTCAGAGAGTTGTGGTCAATGGGAGAAAAACAAGTTGGAGGTCTGTATCTAGTGGAGTCCCTCAGGGGTTGGTACTGGGACCAGTACTATTCAATATATTCATCAGTGACCTGGACGAGGGAACAGAGTGCACTGTCAGCAAGTTTGCTGATGACACAAAACTGGGAGGAGTGGCTGACACACCAGAAGGCTGTGCTGCCATTTGGCGAGACCTGGACAGGCTGGAGAGCTGGGTGGGGAGAAATTTAATGAAATACAACAAGGGCAAGTGTAGAGTCTTGCATCTGGGAAAGAACAACCCCATGTACCAGTATGGGTTGGGGACTGAGCTGTTAGAGAGTAGCGTAGGGGAAAGGGACCTGGGGGTCCAGGATGACCATGAGTCAGCAAGATGCCCTCGTGGCCAAGAAGGCCAATGGCATCCTGGGGTGTATTAGAAGGGCTGTGGTCAGTAGGTCGAGAGAGGTTCTCCTCCCCCTCTGCACTGCCCTGGTGAGACCCCATCTGGAATAGTGTGTCCAGTTCTGGGCCCCTCAGTTCAAGAAGGACAGGGAACTGCTTGAAAGAGTCCAGCACAGAGCCACAAAGGTGATTCAAGGGGTGGAACATCTCCCTTCTGATGAAAGGTTGAGGGAGCTGGGTCTCTTTAGCTTGGAGAAGAGGAGACTGAGGGGTGACCTCATTAATGTTTATGAATACGTAAAGGGCGAGTGTCAGGAGGATGGAGCCAGGCTCTTCTCAATGGTGGCAAATGACAGGACAAGGGGCAACGGGTGCAAGCTGGAGCACAGGAGGTTCCACATTAACACCAGGAAAACCTTTTTCACTGTGAGGGTGACAGAGCACTGGAACAGGCTGCCCAGAGAGGTTGTGGAGTCTCCTTCTCTCGAGACATTCAAAACCCACCTGGATGCATTCCTATGTGATCTACTGTAGGTGGTCCTGCTCTGGCAGAGGGGTTGGACTAAATGATCTTCAGAGGTCTCTTCCAACACCTATACATTCTGTGATTCTGTGATGTGTGTGTCGTCACAGGGTCATGACCTCATTGCAATCACAGAGACATGGTGGGACAGTTCACATGACTGTAGTGCAGTCGTGGATGTCTGCATACTTTTTAGGAAAGTAGGCCAGCAAGGCAAGATGGTGGAGTGGCTTTTCATGTGAGTGCACCTGGAATGTGCCAGGCTGTACCTAGGTTGGGACGAAGAATGAGTTGAGGGCTTATAGGTAAGACTTAATTGGCAGGCCAGTACGGGTAACACTGTTGTAGGTGTTTGCTACAGGCTACCAGATCAGGAGGAGGAAGTTGACGAAGTCTTCTACAGACAGCTGAAAGCAGCCTTGTGTCCACAGGTCCTGATGGAGGACTTCAACTACACTCACTCATATTTGCTGGAAAAGCAACACAGCCAAGCAGCCACAGTCCATGAGGTTCCTGCAGAGCACTGATGACAACTTTTTTGACACAGGTGGTGAAGGAACAATGAGGAGAAGTGTGCTGCTGGACCTTTTACTAACAAACAAAGAACTGTTTGGAGATGTGAAGGCTGGAGGCAGACTGATGGAGTGCAGCTCTGCAGAGAAGAACCTAGAAGTCCTGGTAGACATCAAGTTGACCATGAACCAGCATTGTGCCCTTGTGGCCAAGAAGGCCAATGGTATCCTGGGGTGCATTAAGAAGAGTGTGGACAGCGGTCAAGGGAGATCACCCTCCCCCTCTACTCTGCCCTGGTGAGGTCACATCTGGAGTACTGTGTCCAGTTCTGGGGGGCCCAGTGCAAGAGAGACAAGGAGCCACTAGAGAGAGTCCAGCGGAGGGACACAAAGATGATCAGTGGACTTGAGCGTCTCATGAGGAAAGGCTAAGAGACCTGGGGCTCTTTAGCCTGGAGAAGAGAAGACAGGGGATCTTTTCAATGCTTATAAATATCTAAAACGCAGGTGTCAAGAAGGTGGGGTAAGGCTCTTTTCAGTGATGCCCAGAGATAGGACAAGGGGCAACGGGCACAAACTGGAACACAGGAAGTTCCATCTGAACATGAGGAAAAACTTCATTCCTTTGGGGGTGACAGAGCACTGGAACAGGCTGCCCAGAGAGGTTGTGGAGTGTCCTTCCCTGAACGATGTGATCCTGTGCAACCTGCTGTAGGTGAACCTGCTTTAGCAGGAGGGTTGGACTCGATGATCTCCAGAGGTCCCTTCCAACCCCTACCATTCTGTAATCTGTTCTCTGGAAGGAAGTTTATCTTATTGTCCTATCTACATGACATAATATAATGTTCTTTGCTTAGGACTATTTCACAAAGGAAATTGTGGACATGTGTAAAAAGCTTCATAGACACTCTTTTATACATTTCTTGCTCCTGCATTCTACTAAGTGTTTCTCTTTCCTTTCTTCCTAAGCTGTGACTTAATATTCCTCCATTTTCTTAGAAAATTTACACAAGTTTATTTAACAGTGTTTGAAAGTGGCCAAGGTGCTTACTACCTGTTTATTAATGATAAATTTTATCTTTATGTGCATAAACACATACACATGCTTACATAACTTAGTATAAATTAAGGAAATTTCCTCAAAACCATTGGGTTAACTTTACATATGTCAGTTACACCTTTATGATAATTTTACAGGGATTGACAGGGGACATAAGGAAATGTGCTAAACTGCATGGTATGTTGGGGGAAGGAGAGGATGTACAAATGACATTTGAAATTACACCAGATGCCTCAGATCCTGTGTGATCTCACAAGAGGAAACCCTTTGCAGTATGTAAGAAAAGTACTTGAGTATTCTTACATAAATTTAATTTATTCAGATGTATAAAGAGTTGATAATGCAGTGGAAGATTAGCTCATTCACAGCCTTACCACATGTATCCCATCTACAGTATTTTCTTGTATCTATGTTACACAGTGATGAGATCACAACTGCTATAAGAGTACATGTAAAAACTGCGCTAATGGAAAACTACTCTTAAGCTGTTTTTCCATAAGCCAGTTAAACTGGTTATGTGGCTAGATCACACTGAATTGTAGAAGAAGGAAGAAGCCATGTTGATAAAAGACTTAGCTCTACATAATCTTTTTTCCTTACTCTGTGATGTTAACCTCCATGTTTTTTAGACAGACAGAGGGCCATTTCATTTGAACTTAGCCATGAAAGGCCCAATTCATGAGTTGTATCTCAGAAGCTGCCTAGATTTTGTGTTCTGTTATAGCTTCTCTAACCCAGGAGGGGTAAACTTCTGTGAAAAATCCTCATGACCAGCTGAAAGATCAGCTTCCTAAAAGGGGGTCTGACTTTTGTTCTTGGCTGTTCAGTGTTAAATGACAATTTGCCAGATGACCTAAACCTAAATCTTTTCTATATTTAGTAAGATTCAAATCTGTTTAATGCAAAGTTTGCCTTGGCTAGAAACTGAGTCTTCTGTCATCAGTTATAAATGAGCAAAGTGAAACTGTCTGCACCCACAGTACTCTGCTATTTCTACTACAACTACTAATGCTATGGCTATGTCTAAAGAACAAGCTTCAGATATTCACAAATAAGTAAAGCATGGAGGTGGTGTCTCAAGGAGAAAGTCAACAAGTTCTCTGCAAATCAGGTGCTCAGATTTTCCATGAGGAGTTATGCCAGCTAGTCCTTTTTCAATGTACAGTTCTGTTCACATACAAGCACAGACAGTTTCACTCACATAATTCAGTCTCTTTGGTAAGTAGATGGGAAGCAGGAATGGGAAAATATGATGAGTGAAACAATAATCAGATAAACAAAAGAGGCCTAGAAAGAGCTAAGACCTTTTGAACTCTCATGACAATGTTCAAATATAATATAGTATTTTAGAAATAGGATCTCAAATGCACATTTATTGCATAGTTTTAAAAACTATTTCATAAAATAAAATTTTAAAAATATTCCAAAAAGAAGAGGTGGAAAAAAACCCTACCCTGAAAAATGTTTTTTATTTTAGGAGATAAAATCATCAGGTGGCTGGTTGATTGTGCAATTTTATATAACTGACAAATGCATTTTAAAACCACAAAGCCTCCAGCAAGGTGGTACTGCAGATAAAGGTCTAATCATTAATTTGGTAGAATACAGTTCAAGTCTTAGAACTTGTGATCCTATATAAAATGTGCTATACCTCAGCTCCTTCTCAGAGTCTTAAGTTATAAAAAATTAAATTACACGATTTAGAGACCAAAGTCTCTATAGAGGCTGTCAGATTAGACCCTTGCACCAGAAGCTATAGTTTATATGAGACAGAGAGTGAAAGAATATCTAGAAAGTCAATGATTTAGTTGCTGAATGCATTTTGACATGCCTAACTATCTCCCTTGAGAACGTCGGACTGATTCCAAATCAATACACATACCCATCCTAATCTGAATAATAATGACCCATGGATTTCTCTTGCTTCCAGAACTACCTGTGGTAAAGTGAAAAATTGTTTGTTTGTTTGAAAGCGGTAAGACCCATACTCCTTTCTCAGTTACACACTCTGTGTATGTACAGTCTCAACAGCCCATAAGTAACCTGTGCAATTCTTAGAAACTTGTGTTGTTCTACCGAATAACATTCTGAAGATATCCACAGTATTAATTTGAAGTAGAAGTTTTTAATATGTAAATTCTCAGAAACAAGGTTATTTCCATGTAAACGTCCTTAAATCTGTTGATTTACGGATTGTGAATTTGGAATATGACATAAGGTTCAATATGAGACCAAAGCTTTGTTCTGGCAATTTACTGCATTTCCTAATAAAACTGAAAAATAATTTGCTGACAGCGAACTGGTGGCAGGTGTGCTTTAGTGTTGACAGCTGCATTTCTGACATGGATCACAGGGAAACTGTAGTGTTCATGCTAGAACATCTGGAAAATTTGATCAGATTTCAAGATCTAATTAAAATAGCTGGTCTATTATCATTTCACAAAATAAAGGAAAAATAGTATTATGGTGCAGTGTTCATATTAGCACAAGCATAATTCATTAAAACATTCTCTGAAAAGTCTTGTACATGTCTAAGTAAAAAAACCAGACGATCAGTAAGAACTATTCAGCGAAGTACCATTAGATAAAGACTTTTATTTACAATCATGTAGCAGTACTTTGCAAGACTGACATTAAAGAACTACACGCATATAATGTGTATCGTATAGTACGTAATTTTCTGAACTGCAGGTTTTTATGAAGGCTGGAATCATCTCTCATCAGAACAGTCACTAAAGTGATAAGACCTGAATTCCTTGAGGCATCTGTTGTTTTATTTCAGAGGCAGCAAATTAAATACCAGGTTACACTGGAAGAAATAAATATCAAAACATAACCAATTGGTAACATTTGGTACATGATATCACTAGGAAATTCCTTAATTTGATACAGCCCCTGTACTATTACCCATTATTGCTCTTCCATGTGGGTGGCAATGAAGCTGCAACATGTAGTCCAAGAGCAATCAAAATAGACTACAGGGCCTTGGGAAGGTTGGTGATGGAATTTGGAGCACAGGTTATTTTTGCCTCTCTTCTTCCAGTCATGGCCAGCAACATTAGAAGAAACAGATGGGCCCAGTCTGTCATAGTACATGGCTCCAGGACTGGTGTAAATGTCACTATTTGGGGTTTTTCAATAATGGGCACCAGGTTTGCTGGCATCAGACAGGATTCAGCTTTCTCAAAGGGGGAAGAGGGTCTTTGCTCAGGAGATTGCAGGGCTCATTGACAGAGCTTTAAGCTAGACTTGAAGGGGGAAGGGGATAATATCAGGCTTGCTTATGACAAGCTGTGTGATGACATGCCAACATTAGAGGGACAGGGTGCTAGCAACGGCCCTCAGCCTGTTGCTCTGAGGTGCACTGGTACGCTGCAGCACACTTGAAGTCTTATGGAGATAAGCCATGGGCTCCTAAGATAACAGGAGCCAACAAGGAAACACCTGTGAAATAACTCTTAAGAAGGTGACACGTCTGACAGCCCAGCTGAAGTGCCTCTACACTGACACACGCAGCATGGGCAACAAACAGGAGGAGCTGGAAGCCACTGTGCTGATAGAAAGCTATGACCTGCAGGTATTGATGGCTACAGGCTGTTCAGACAGGACAGGAGAGGAAGGAGGGGTGGAGGTGTTGCTCTCTACATCAAGAAAAGGATAGAGTGTGAGGAGCTCTCTCTGAACAGCCACAAGCATGTTGAAAGCTTATGTGTAAGAGTTAGAGACCGAGGAAAAAAAGGGAACCTTGTAGTTGCTGTTTAGTACAGACCGCCTGATCAAGGGGAGCCTATGGACAAAGTTTTCTTACTCCAGCTACAGGAGGCTTTGCACTCTGATCATGCTAGGGGACTTCAAATACCTTGATATCTGCTGGAAAAGTAGCATAGTGAGCTGCAGGCTGTCCAGGAGACTCCTGGAGTGTATTGAGGATAACTTCTTAAGCCAGGAGATAGAAGTCCCTAGTGGGTCACCAATGAAAGTGAGCTAGTTGATGACGTCAAGATTGGAGGCAGTCTGGGCTGCAGTGGTCACTGGTGGTGGTCACTGGTCAGTGGTGGAGTTCACAGCCCTCAGGGATATGAGTCAGGCAAAGAGTAAAGTCAGGACCCTGAATTTTAGGAAAACAGAATTCCAGCTGTTCAAGGAGTTAGTCAGTAGGACCCCTGGCAAGCTGCGCTTAGGCACAAGGGCACAGAACAGAGCTGGCAGATCTTTAAGGGCACTTTCCATAGAGCTCAAGAGTTCTTGGTCCCCAGGTGTAAGAATTCAGGAAAGAAAGGAATAGACTGGCATGGTTGAGTCAAGACCTGCTGGACAAACTAAAGGGCAAGAAGGAATGCACAGGCAGCAGAAGCAGAGACAGGTACCCTGGGAAAAGTGTAGGGACACTGACTGGTTGTGTAGGGATGGGGTCAGGAAGGCTGAAGCTGGAGATGAACTTGATGAGGGTTGCAAAGAATAATAAGAAAGGCTTCTACAGGTGTGTCATCCAGAAAAGGAAGGTCAAAGAAAGTGTACCTCCCTGATGAGCAAGACTGACAAACTGATAACAACGGATGAGGAGAAGGCTGAGGTACTCAACAACTCTTTTGCCTCACTCTTCACTGGCAACTTCTTTTCCCGCACCTCTCAAGTGGGATGTACCTCATGACAGGGACTGGGGGAGCAAAATCCCACCTACTGTAAGAGAAGATCAAGTTTGTGACCACCTGAGGAACCTGAACATACAGAAGCCTATGGGACCTGACGAGATGCATCCCAGAGTCCTGAGGGAACTGGCTGATGTAGTTGCCAAGCCACTCCCTGTGATATTTTAAAAGTCACAGCACTTGGGTGAAGTTCCCAGTGACTGGAAAAAGGGAAACATTGCACCCATTTTTAAAGGGTGGAACAGATCCTCCTAAAAGCTATGTTAATGCACATGGAGGATAGGAAGGGGATTCAAGACAGCCAACACGGCTTCAACATGGACAAGTCTTGCCTGACCTAACTAGTGGCCTTCTATGATGGAGTCACTATGTGTGACTTCTGTAAGGCCTCTGACAGCATCTCCCGTAACATCCTTCTCTCTAAATTGGAGAGGTATGGATTTGATGAGTAGACTGTTCGGTGGGTGAGGAATTGGTTCAATGATCACATCCAGATGGTAGTGGTCAACAGCTCAATGTCCACATGGAGATCAGTGACAAACGACATCCCTCAGCGGTCTGTGCTGGGACCAGTGCTCTTTAATATCTTCATCAATGACATAGATGGTTAGATTGAATGCATCCTCAGCAATTTTGCAGATGACACCAAGCTGAGTGGTGCAGATGACACCAAGATGAGTGGTGCAGTTGACACTTCTGAGGGAGGGAATGCCATCCAGAGGGACCTGGATAAGTTTGAGAAGTGGGCCTGTGTGAACATCATGAGGTCCAACAAGACCAAGTGCAAGGTCCTACACCTGGATCAGGGCAACCCCTGGTGTCAATACAGGCTGGGAGATAAGAGGATTGAGAGCAGCCCTGCTGAGAAGGACTCGGGGTTGTGGGTGGATGAAAAGCTGGATATCGGCTGGCAATCTGCACTCACAGCTCAGAAGGCCAACTGTATCCTGGGCTACATCAAAAGAAGCATTGCCAGTAGGTTGAAAGAGGTGATTCTGCCTCTCTGCTCCACTCTTCTGAGACCCACCTGGAGTACTGTGTCCAGCTCTGGAGTCCTCAGTACAAGAAAGACATGCGTTTGTTGGAGTGAGTCCAGAGAAGAGCCACAAAAATGATCAGAGGGCTGTAACATGTCTTTTATGAGGAAAAGCTGAGAGAGTTGGGATTGTTCAGCCAGGAGAACAGATGGTACTGAGGAGACCTTATTCCACCTTTCAGTACTTAAAGGGGACCTATAAGAAAGATGGGGGCAATCTTTTTATTAGCGTCTGTTGTAATAGGACAAAGGGTAATGGTTGGGGGGTAAAGGAGGGTAGTTTTAGGCTAGATATAAGAAAGAAAATTTTTACAATGAGGCTGTTGAAACACTGGAACATGTTGCCCAGAGAGGTGGTAGAAACCCCATCCCTGGAAACATTCAAGGTCAGCTTGGACAGTGCTCTGAGTAACCTCATCTATTTGAAGATGTCCCTGCTCATTGCAAGGGGGATTGGACTACATGACTTCTAAAGGTCCCTTCCAACCCAAACTGCTCTATGATTCTATGATATGCATTTCACCATCCTCTTTTCAATAACACTAGGCTTCCCTAGCTGCAAAACTATTATCCATATACACATTGATGTATGCACATACCAGTAGATTTTGCAAAATGCATTAGAACGAAACCGGTCCTGTGGCAATTGTACAACTGCCTGTTCTTGGGCAAAGATGAAATCTTTGACTGACTATCTGAACTGGCCAAAAACATCTATCTAGTCCTGCAGTATTAAGCTTTGAGAGAGTTTTCCTGCTTCACATCAGAAGTCTACAGAAACTTTTGTTTTGTTTGTACGTATTACACATATCCATCAGAGCCACAAATATGACCCCACCTCTTCCACACACAGTCCCTATTAGTGTTCAAATTATAGCAAGTGTTTCTATGAATATGCCTAAATTCCTCTCCCTTCTCCTCCAGGCACAATCTCTTTCAAGCTGCTGCTATCCGTTGTTCACTCTACTGCTATGGAGTTACAATGGCCCCACCCTAGATGGCAGCAGCCTTTGACAGGGTTTCAGACATTTTGCCTTCATTATGCACCTTTCTCTAATGTTACCCTTGCTGCAGTGCTGCAAGGAACAGTCTAGTTGTAGGGCTTTCATCTATCTACCAGAGTTAGTCTCAAATTCCAGCCAGTTTTGTCACTCTTCTATAGCTGTGACAATGGTCTGGACTCCAGAGCATTAGCTTATCTGATCCAGATCTACCGATCTGCTCTTTTGAAGTAGAAAAGTTGGAACAATCTTGAATGTACACTAGCAATCACCTAACTGAGCAGAATAAAGATTAAGAAAAGACACTAAACAAACCTGTACCCTTAGGTAAACTACTGCAAGAGCACTACTGCAATGGCTAGGGGAAAAAAAAGTTTTCTTTAAAAGAGTTGTATAAATAGTGTCTGCTTAATTTCTATTTATTATGCTCATTCAGTATTTTAAGATGTGCTTTTAAAGTCATTTATATATTTATAGCCAGTAAATCTCCAACAGTGCATATATATATAATAATAACAGTGTTCACCAAATGAAGTATCAGTTATCAAATAACATAGATTGCTCAAAATATTCTTTGGTCATTTTAACCAATGGAATAGGGCAGAAGGCTACGACGGGAATCTTTAAATACTTTGTATCTGTTTTGTGTTCAACTTATTTTGTTATAAATGCTTTCAGTAGATACAAATGCAAAGAAAACTAGGTCATGTGCAAACACAGGAGCAAGAAAACCATAAGCAGCAGCAGATGACTGAGATTAAACTGCAAGTAAATAATTCATTCTTACTATATAACTGAATATTGTAACGAAAGAGCAAAGGACTAGGATACTATAACTGTGATGTATCTGTGCCATTTTAAAATCATTGAAGATCAAATTAAATTTTGGCCTAAATATTTGTTATAACCCTCTTTTAAGATCTCTGCTTCCTAGTTTATTGAAAATAATTAGAATATAAAAGTTTTCTACTTTGTGTTGAAGAAAATATGGTGAGCTGCTGACACATATTAGTATACCAAGGTTGAGCCAAGCTGCATAAGGTTCCTACCAAGTGACTAGAACTGCAAGTTTGCCAGATGAAGCAACTTAATTAAGAGTGAGTGACAGCTTCCTAACTAGCCATTTATTTATTCTATGAAATAGCCCTCCTTTTGAAGTCTTTCTTCCCAATACCATCCTTTTCCAGGTTGTTCTCTAAAGAAGCTATAATCATAAACTTATTTAAGAAGAAAATGTGTCTTGATTAGAGGTTGAAGAAACTGTTTAAAGGGTTAAAGCTCTAAGTCTAACCAGGATTTTGTTTAATAATTATCACCACTATATATCTGCCAGGTACTGCCTATCGCCTATGAGAAAACAGAGAATCAATCTGAAAAAGTGGCTGCTAAGAAGAAATTATTCAGGAAATTATGCCTACAGAAAGTATTCAACAGCACTACATAGAAGGCAAGAGAAAAGTCACTCAAAAACATAAGGCAGGAGGGAAGATGAAAGAACAGTGACATAAAAATAATACTGCCTAACTGCATTGTGAATTTTTTCTTCAATGGAATCCTTTTGAACCAGAAAGGTGTATTGTAGTACCTGTGTGGCACCATGAGTCAGAAGGGCACTCATGCATAGGACTTGAAATACATTAAAACCTGAGGCATACCCTTCTTTTTGAAATTAATTTATTTTAGTATGTATTTAAAATAAGTAAAACATGAATACAGGGAATTAGAACTCTACATGAGAAATGTTTACTGTTCAGGACTGTACATCTAGAAAACAATAGATTACTGAATGACGTGGAATTACTGAGAGGGCTATGAACCAGCCTGCTAATTCATGGCAATTTCAGTATTATCCTCACTGCAATTTAGTCAGAAATACATAAAATTTTGTAAGCCTTTTGTATTTAAGAGAAAAGGCAGTATTCTTCAGTTTATCTCAAATGTTTTCTAATCATTGTGGCTCAGTACCACCTTTCTCTCTGCATGGTGCATGGCATTCTTTCTAAGTCATACTTCAGTTCTTGACAGATGTTCCTAAAATTCACAAGCAAAAAACCACACAAAGGTCAGAAAATAGGAATAGAAAAATTTGTTAGATCGGAGTCTTCCTTCTTTCCTCCATAGAACTAACTTGTACCCAAATTCAAAATTTAAATGTATAAAATTTGTCTGTCTTTTACTGTACCTAATAGTGTTTCAGAACTACAGATATAGCCAAGGACTGCCTAAACACTGATTCTTCATTCATGGATAAGTGTTGCTGTTTGGTTAATTTTAAGCTGTTTCCCACAACAACATTCCTTTCTAGTCTGTTATGTCAGTAATACAAGTATTTTTAAGAGAGGGAGAGACATTTTGCAGGAGAGAGTGAAAGAAATACGCTGCTGCATTTACTACAGTTCTGCTGTATATGCACTGAGGAAAGGTAGAGGAATGAAAAAGGATTAGCATTGTCACTTGGAAAGTGAGTAGTAAAAATAAGCACATGTCTTCATGAAGAAATAAGTGTACTTTGCTGTAGGCATGACGTATTTTGTGATGGTTCACACAACTCAGCAGAGTCCTCATAGTTTAACAAGAAGAATGCCACACACCAGCTGTTACTGAGCCATAGGGTTTTTTTTATCATCTTTCGCCCTGTGCATGGCCAATTGTACCCAATATGCTTTGTCCACAAGGCACCGTGCCAAATCCTGTGCTATCATTCTTCCCTGGTATAAAGGGAAGCGTTGTGATGCTTTGATTATGACAGAGTCAGATCCTGAAGTTGAAGAGCTGTACTTAATAAGACTTAGATTATTGTGTTGCTTCACTAGTGAATTGCGTCCTAAATCTTCACTTAATATAGCAACTAGTATTGCCCCATAAAGCTGAAGTGTCACTTCTGCATCCATATATTGCATTTTAGGCATTTATTTTCTGTTCAAATTGGCTTGCTAGGCTGAAACAAAGTGAGAGAGTAGTTTCTACTCCAGATAGCAAGGTGCTTCTTGAGCTCCATCCATACAGCACCAATGTGTCAATCTTTTTGTAAGGAAAGAGAGCTGCCTGAGAGCAATGACAATTGATCATAACAGACTGAGCCACTGAAGCAAGAGTACAACTCAAAGTTATTCATTGTCAGTGTCTGTTCTATTTCCTTTACGAGCAAATAGATCGTTTTGGTTGGAAAGGAACATAGAAATAGCGTGACATAACATCATCAATGTTTGATATATTTTTACATAAGGAATTTTTACACAAATAATTTCTTGGGCTTTGTTTTTGTTTTGAGAGGATTAGTAAATGGAATACTGACTCACCTGCCCCAAAGGAGGAGAAAAGAAAGTCACCATAACAGAAACAAGGGGAAAAGCATATGCATAGTTTTAGAATGTGGATGAGAGTGGTTTTCTGTCTTACGATAGAGGAGACAGTTGTTCTGGAGAAATACCACGTACTACATTTGTCACAATCTCTATTTACATTTGTTAGTTTTTTCAACACTAATTGTTTCAGAAATAGCTAGGAAAATAAACCTCATGTCTAGATAAATCTAATAAAAAAAGGCAAACCTGGACTGGTACTCATCTTGATGGAGGTGAAGGAATTGATTAAGAAGAAGCCTTTGCTGCAGGCCTGCACTCTCATGTAGATTCAGTTTCATGGGTTTGGTGGATGGGAAGGAACATTTGCGCTGAAAGCTCTAATATCCTTCCAGAAACAGCTTCTTGTCTGGGAATGCATCGTGCCAATGTGTTTTTCCTTTAGTTTAAATTCTCTTGTGTTCAGGCAGCAGAGGGAAGCTGTGGCACAATATTTTACTACCTTGTCCTGACTTTCTTCCAGGTTTTTCAGGTTTGTTCAGATTACATGTCCTTTCCTAGGTGAAAAAAGTCACTGAGGGTATCAAAGATCTAGCTTAAATCTGTTGCATGGGAAGTTTAGGGTCCTCTGTGCACATTAAGAATTATGTTCTTAAATAGGTGTTCTGCATCTGGTAATATTAGGGCATTGTTACCCCACTGTTTCCCTGCCCACAATAAAAACTACAAGATAATTTTACAGAAACAAAAGCACATATTGTGCATTTCTGACTTTTACATATTAAACCATGAAGAAAAAATAAGAAATTACTTAATTCATCAACAAGTTTCTTCCCATGATATCTGTAAATCTACTAGAAAATTTAATTCAACTGGATGAATATCATTATAATTTTTCCTTTTAAATGTAGATGAAAAAGTGTGTCTGGAGAAGGTGTTATTTGTGTTCCAAAGACTGAAAATATGCCAGGAGTATGAGATATTCATCCCCATGGGGAGATGAAGAACAATTCGAGAACTTATGAGTAAGACTTACAAGGCAGGCTAATATGGGTGACAGTATTGTGGGTGTTTACTACAGGCCACCTGATTAGGAAGAGGAGATAGATGAAGCTTCTATAGACAGCTGAAAGCAGCCTCACAATCACAGGTCCTGGTTCTCATGGTTGCCTTCAACTACACTCATATTTGCTGGAAAAGTAACACACCCAAGCAGCCACAGTCAAGGAGATTCCTGCATAGCACTGATGACAACTTTTTGACACAGGTGGTGAAGGAACAATAAAGAGAGGTGTGCTGCTGGACCTTGTACTAACAAAGAAGGACTGGCTGGAGATGTGAAGGTTGGAGGCAGCCTTGGCTGCAATGACCATGACATGGTGAAGTTTAAGATCTTGTGTGGAAAAAGCAGGCTGGAACAGGCTACCCAGAGAGGTTGAGGAGTCTCCTTCTCTCAAGACATTCAAAACCCACCTGGAGAAGTTCCTGTGTGACCTCCTCTAGGTGGTCCTGATATGGCAGGGGGGTTGGACTAAAAGATCTTTCAAGGTCTCTTCAAACACCTAACATTCTGTGATTCTGTGATTGCAACCTTCTACTTCAGGAGAGGAGAGCAACTTCAAAGAGCTACTTGAAGGAATTCCATTGCATAGGGCTCTAGAAGGTAGGGAGACCCAAAAGAGCTGATTGCTATTGAAGCGATGCTTCCTCCAAGCTCAAGTTCGGTGCATCCCTGTGAGGAAGAAATTGAGCAAAGGAGGCAGAAGGCCTGCTTGGATGAACAAGGAGCTTCTGGAAACACAAAGGGAAGGAGGAGATTTACAGCATGTGGAAAAAGGGACTGGGCACTTGGGAGGAATGTAGGCCTGTTGTCCTACATCTCTACTGCAGGGATGCAACGAGGAAGGCTAAGGCCCACTTGGAATGAAGTCTGGCTAGGGATATGAAAGACAACAAGAATGGCTTGTCTGAGTATATCAGAAGCAAAAGGAAGACCAGGGAAAATGTGATCGCACTGCTGAATGAAGTGGGTGCCCTGGTGATGGAGGGTACAGAAAAGTTGGAGTTACTGAATGCCTTCTTTGCTTCAGCCTTCACTGCTAAGGCTGGTCCTCAGGAATCCGAGATGCTAGAGGTAGGGGAGTAAGTCTGGAGAAAGAAAGACTGCCCCTTGGTTGAGGAGGATTGGGTTAGAGATCACATGGGCAAACCTGGCACTCACAGATCCATGGGCCCCGATGGGATGCACCCACAAGTGCTGAGGGAGCTGGCAGATGCTATTGCTAAGCCACTCTCCGTCATCTTAGCCAGGTCATGGAGGACAGGAGAAGTGTCTGAGGACTGGAGGAAAGCCAGTGTCACTCCAGTCTTCAAAAAGGGCAAGAAGGACGACCCAGGAAACTGCAGGCCAGTCAGCCTCTCCTCCATCCCTGGGAAGGTGATGGAACAGCTCATTCTGGCTGTTGTCTCTAAGCATGTGGAGGAAAAGAAGGTTATCAAGAGTAGTCAGCATGGATTCACCAAGGGGGAATAATGCCTGACCAACCCGATAGCCTTCTATGAGAGCATGACTGGCTGGGTGGACAAGGGGAGAACAGTGGATGTTGGCTACCTCGACTTCAGCAGGGCTTTTGACACTGTCTCCCACCACATCCTCATAGGCAAGCTTAGGAGGTGTGGGATAGATGAGTGGACAGTGAGGTGGATTGAGAACTGGCTGAAGGACAGAGCTCAGAGGGCTGTGATTAGTGACGCTGAGCCTGAGGCTAGTGGTGTTCCCCAGAGGTCAGTACTGGGTCCGGTGTTGTTCAACATATTCATCAACGACCTAGATGAAGGGACAGAGTGCACCCTCAGCAAGTTTGCTGATGACACAAAACTGTGAGGAGTGGCTGGACTGGAAGTCTGTGTTGCCATTCAGCGAGATCTGAAGAGGCTAGAAAGTTGGGAGGAGAGGGACATAATGAATTTCAACAAGGGCAAGTGTCAGCTCCTGCACCTAGGGAGGAGTAACCCCATGCACCAGTACAGGTTGGGGGTCAATGTGCTGGAGAGCAGCTCTGTGGGGAAGGACTTGGGAGTCTTGGTAGACAGCAAGTTGACCATGAGCCAGCAATGTGTCCTTGTGGCCCGGGAGGCCATTGGTATCCTGGAGTGCATTAAGAAGAGTGTGGCCAGCAGGCCAAGGGAGGTTATTCTGTCCTGGCGAGGCCATCTGGAGTCCTGTGTCCAGTACTGCCCCCCCCCCCAGTTCAAGAGAGACAAGGAGCTACTGAAGAGAGTCCAGCGTCCAGCAGTGGGGTACTTAGATGATTAGGGGACTGGATCATCTGTCTTGTGAGGGAAGGCTGAGAGACCTGGGGCTTTTTAACCTGGAGAAGAGAAGACTGAGAAGGAATCTTATCAATGCTTCTAAGTATCTGAAGTGTGGGAGTCAAGAGGATGGGGCCAGGTTCTTTTTAGTGGTGCCTAGGGACAGGACTAGGGGCAATGGGCACAAACTGGAGCACAGGAAATTTCATCTGAACCTGATGAAAAACTTCATTCCTTTAGGGGTGACAGAGCACTGGAACAGGCTGCTCAGAGAGGTTGTGGAGTCTCCTTCCCCGGAGTTATTCAAAACCTGTCCAGATGCAGCCGTGTGTAAGCTGCTCTAGGTGAACCTGCTTCAGTAGGACTTTTGGACTAGATGATCTCCAGGTCTCTTCCAACCCTTACCATTCTCTGATTCTGTGATTCTGTGATTACAGAATTCTGTTTGCCATATTAAAGCAACCAGAGGAAATATAGAAATATAAAATAAAGTGATGTTAATACATAGCTCTTTAAGGCACTAAAAGTGGATTCCATGTTTAATGTGTCTAGAAATGTGTCAATATATATAGGTTGGCTGTGTGGTGGTCAAAAAAATAATTAAAAAATATTTAATATATTTCAATCAGCTTTTCTCTAGAAACTAAGCATGTTTTAGGATATATGGGAGAGGAGAATATAAAATCAAGATTGACTCCTATGGAAAACTATGAAGAAATGTAATTTGGAGGAATGACAAAAAGGAAACCTGGCAGAAATTAGAAAGGTATGACAAAACTTTCTCTAAAGAATTTAGAAGATTGTATAGTGAATGAGACTAGACATAAGGAATATAAATATTTTAAGATGAGGGTAGTGGGACACTGGAACAGGTTGTCCAGAGAAGCTGTGGCTGCCCCCTCCCTGGAAGTGTTCAAAGGCAGTTTGAAAGGAGCTTTGAGCAACCTGGTCTAGTGGAAAGTGTCCCTGCCCATGGCAGGGGAGTTAGACTTGACATCCTTGACTGTCCTTTCCAACCCAAACTATTCTATGATTCTATAATTCTATGATGCTTTCCAAAAGATTTAAGAAACTTCTGGCAGACTTTGACAAAGAATTGTGTCCCAAATCCAACCTTTTGAACTCAGTCATCAAATTCTGTAGGTGTTTCCTACAGGTTTACTATAGATGAAGCACATCACTGTAGGTTTCAGTGTTGTGAATGAAGGAGTATTATGCACTTTGGTCTCTAATAATATTTACATTCCAAAATTACAAGCCTGTACTGTGCCCAGCATAGTGAAGGAACTCTGTGGGAAAGCTGCTTAGGAGTGGGAAAGTCTCACGGTTCTGACAGTTACTAGGTCAGTTATGGGTCAGCAGTGGCTGGTACTGACATTTGGCAGATAAAACCAGAGTATCGGATGGAAATACTGCTGCAGTCCCAAATGCATCCCAGAAGCAGCCTCCAGTTAGCAGGCTATGAGACAGTCAGTAATGTGAGAGCCTTACATTGCCTTGGAGCTCCCCTTGGTCTCTCTCTTCTAAACTTCTTTTAAAAGATAGTGGTACAAACATCAAAAGCCCTCGCTAAAGATTACCTGCCTCCACCCAACTCCTGCCAACGATATGAATTTCAACAAACATTCCCAGATTACTGAAATCCTATATCTTCATACATTTAAAAAAGAAGTATAGGCAGAGGAAGTTACTACAGTGCATCTCCTTACATGGCAGCAGAGTCAATATGAATCAATATCTTAAGAATAAAGAGAAGTGTATTTTTTGTGGAGAAGTAACAGAAGTGCAAATGATACTCGTGAGAATGTTCTAATCTTGGTCTTTTACAGCCTTGCCATATCACCCTGAGCCTGAAATTGAAAAAAAAAAAAAAAAAAAAAAGAAGGATATACTCATTTACGGCTATGGTTTTGTCTTAGCTTAAGATGAATTCATTAATAATAAGAATTTATAATCTCGATTTCATTTTAGGAGGAAGCTTTTTCTAGCTTTTTCCCAAAGCATAGTTCCTCACAAAAGTTTATCTTGAATATGTTAACCACTGCATGTTTATCATATTATTTAATCCCAAGTGTTTTGAGATTTCAAGAGAGAAGAGATACATCCAACATAAGAAAATCTTCCCAAAGTACATACATATAAAACAAACTAGGCCTCAAAACCACAAAATCTTGTTCCTATTATGCAGTGGCTTTATTTTTTCCTTCATAAAGGACTATTCTGCACAAAGGGATTACCTGATACTTCATTATACAGAATATATCACCTATCTCTAAAGTTAATACAAAAGTTAGGAAGTCTCTACTTCTTTACATCACTCAGACTGCAAAGGAGTTAAGTGGTTTTGGAAGCAAGAAAAAAAGAGTTAAAGCATGAAACAAAATATTTCTTATCAAAAGTATGCTTGTGTCTCTCTGTTTAGAGAAGGCTGATCTCTACTGTAATTTTTTCCATGACCGTTAAGATATTTCCAGGTACAAAATTAGGCCTATCTGCTCCAGACCTCCTATTCTGCACTACAGCCTGAGTATAGTTGATTTGTGTGCCACTGTTCTGCTGGTGCTCAGAAATATGTTAGATTTATAAACTGAATGACATTAATTATACGGCACAACAACCATATATATTTTCTGTGTAGAAAAGAGAATGGCTTGTACTGAAAGGAAGGAAGTATATCAAAGAGCAAGGATAATTAAGAATAAAATTCTAGTCTCAAATTCAGAAATGGCGGTCACTGCCAGTTGGTATCTACAGATGAGAGCAGCAGTTTATTAATAATCTGTCGTGTAAAACTGACATATTAGGTGCTGAATTCTGCTCAGCTACACAATGAAATTTCATCTAGAAATTTCTGTTTCTAGAAATATCTACTTTCGGTTGAAAAACCTTTGCAGATGTAAATATACTTCAAAGTTGTTTTCTCAATGCAGGTTACTTAATATTTTCCCTAATTCCTCACTATTGACAAAAAGATCCAACAAAAGCCTAATCTTGATCTCCCAGTATACATATAGTCCAAATAAATAACATGTTTCAATTCAGGTACAAACTTTGATAAAGATTGCTAGGATTATCAGCAGCCAAAAGGACAAGTCATAGTATGTAAATTACTTACTCTTCGTATGTCAGAGGGAAAAAGAACGCAAAAAGAAAATTATATCCTAGAAGCTGTGTGCGACCATTCAAATTGGGCATGCAGATGTGTTGCAAGCAAAGCGCTCTGTAATTTGTCAATACACAAACATGACTGAATGGGAGGAGATTGAAGGAAGAGATTGTACTTGAAGAAATTGCTAAGAGTATGGAAACCATATTATTTTAATTTCACACATACACAGAAATATGTGTTCTAGCACATGACATGTGCTTTCTTTTCTTACTCTCTAGTGCAATTTAATTTTGAAATGAGACCAAAATTTCTAAGGAATTTGAGTCAGAACTGCAACACTTTTTGAACCCTCTAAAAGGCTGGTTGAACTTGACCCATAATAAAATATGAGAAGCTTTACTCAGCCTATTTATGAAGTAATGAAGTCTAAAACTATAAAAAATTCAGATGTTTTCAGATTTCTTTGTTATCCTTTCCTGTTTTTCCATTTCAGTGTAATATAGTGAGCTGACTGGAACTGACAATCTGACTGACCGAAGCTGAAGGCTACTTTAGACAAAAAATAGCCTGAACCTTTACAGCCAATCACCACTGGAAAAATCAGGCTGAGAGTGCTGGATCTTTGACTTGACGCAGTTATATTCTTTAATCAGTTTATTAAAATAACTTATTATTTTTAATTTGAGTTTTGAATTAAAATAATTTAATAGTCTTTTGTTTAAGACTAACATTGCATTTAGTTCTATGTTTCATGCTATATGTTATTTTCTCCTAAAAATTCTGAAGTACTCAGCTGAGATCACATTTTACTGGACTTATGGCTCAAGAGAATGTAGGTGAATGTATTGGCTACATCTTTGAAAGTGAGGCCCTAAATCTTTTTTCTTACCTCTCTCTATGCAGATATTCATGTATTTGTGGGACCCACCATCCTAGGTGGACCAGAAAAAAGATTGTTTTTCACCATGCATTTTTTCCCTTCCTATTTTTACACAGTTTCTTACTGAATATAAAAATTAAGAAAAACTGTTCCACAGAACACACACACACAAAAGAATGCAACATTTCCCTGAAAGACAGTGGGATTTTTATCCTGATATTGAACCAGAATTAGGAGTATTGAGAAAAACCCTCTGTTGGTGTTGTATTTTCACATGATAGCTCCTCAAATAACTTACGGAACTATAACTGCATATGAAATGAAAAATTATTTTGTTTCTTATGGTATTTCAGCAAACCGATATTCATCAGATTTGATCTGGACTCTTTACAGATCCGCATATGTTGACAACTCAGGTGAAACTTTTCAACTAGAACATTCTTGGAAAAAGTTTATTTCCTTCAGGAACAGAAGCTGGATGAAGATGAGAAGTCAGGACATTACCCTTTGAAGCATGTGTCCAATAACCTAGCATAGTTTAAATACCCAATCTATTTTTTCTTCTATATTTTCAATGTGAAGTTTAGATTATCAAATCTCTCATAAACTTGTCCTTTTAACAGCACTTTCACTCCTGCAGTGAGTAATGTAACTATTTTCTCTGCTTTAAAGTTGAATATAAAATATTGAGAAAATAAAAGACAACAAAGAGTGATTCAATTTTGTCTGATGTGTTAAGCAATATGTCTGATGCAGCATATGGCTTTTATAAAGTTCTTTAGAATTTTATTGGGCAAATTCCTTCTTCCCATCCATTTTTGCAGGGGAGTTGCATAAGGTAATGCCTCACTCATTTATTTTGTGTTCTTTACAAGCCCAGTGAAAATAATTCCTGTGAAAGGTACGGATATAAGTACCTACATACCTATGAAAGTATAGTATGTGGACCTGACTTCTCCGTAAGATCAAGCTCAGTAGAATTATACAAAAAAGGACTCCATTTACAGGCTACTGATATTAATAGCAGTCTTTTCACTAGGTTTTGGTAAAGATTCCAGAAGAATAATTCTCAGTTATTTAAAAACGGAAAAATAGTTCAAATATCGAATGTGTCATTAGTTTACTTTAAAAAAAAAAAAAAAGAAAGAAAAAGGAATAGTTACCTTGAATTAAAAAAAAATCTCAAATTTATCTCTAATATAATTTTATCAGTAGCTTCAGTGGGGTTATGACAGTCACTGATTTTTCTGTTGCAGCATTACAAAATGGTAGTACAGTATCTTTTGTTCTTGGGGGAAAATTCCTTCCTTCAGAGAGTTAACAGACCACTGCTGAAGCAAGTGGAAAACTTTGCTATGTTGTATTTTAAATCATCTCTGTTTCAGATATTCAGTAATAATGTTGGAGGCTGGATGAAAGAAACAGTTTTACCTTTAACTTATAATTTACATTTCCAGTTCCACATTCTTTGTAAATGGGAGTAACACTAAGCTTACAAAAGCAGATACTGACATGGCCTTTGAATATAAAGTAAAACCTTCAAACAATTTTTCTGGCTTTCCTATGGCCTGACAGCAACCAAAAATAATTGAGATGTCTGTGAATTGTCAAAGCAGTTCAAAGAAAATGTCAGGAAATCAGTGTAAAAAAGATTGCTGATAATCCATTGACAATGGTAGCCACCACTGTGTCCATTACTAATGATTTCTAGTGTGGCAGGAAAGGCACATCTGTAACCCACTGAATAGCTTAAATTATGAAACTAGAGAAATTGATTCCAAAATCTGTGCCTATTTTAGCAGTATTTCACCATCATTTTTACCTTGATTTATTTAATTGAGTTCTAACAAATCCCTGTCTTCTAGAATTTGCAACTTTACATGATAGTCCTGTCTATTGGTTCACAAGCCCTGTCTCATGGTCTGTAAGCAAATTTCAAGGTGTAATTATTGCTAGCTGAAAACTAGTGAAGTTCCTTATACAGAAGAGAATATAACCACCACTGCAAAGCCTGAGGATTGTAATATAGGTCTCTGATTTATGTGAGAAGAGATTTACTCTCACTTCATGTTTAGCTCCATCCATCTAAAAATGAAATTCAAGCTGCCTTTCCTTTTAAAGGTAATTTTAACTTCAGAAATCATAATTCTTGCAAGAGATATAGTGCCATTCTCAGGTATACAAAAGACAATGTTTTTGTATAGCACTATTCTAATAATTTGCCTTAGGCTGTGCCATGGTAGGACTTTTTAATCAGTACTTTCATAGTGTGCTTAAAAAAAATGAAAGCTGTCATCAGCATAAAAGCTGTCTTCAGCATAAAAGCATTTTTTGTTGTTTCATATTTTATACAAGTTGGTTAAGTTTTTCATTGGTGCTATTGTGTTTCAAATAAAATATTTTTTTTTCATAGTATATTTTAATCTTTCAGAAGGATAGAATATGTTTCAGCAAGAGTAACTTTTTTGTGAATGTCACAAAAGTGAAAAAAAACCTAAAAGAATCCAGGAACTCATTCCCAATTTACGTTTATTGTGGCACGACCTGCAAAATCTCTTGCCATACTATTTCACGTGCTAGTGAATCTACTACTAAGAGTATTAAAAGATAATTTTTATGTGTTTTTTTTTCTGTATTATTACACTTACCATGCTTGAAATTATGTGAAAAAAAAACAAATGGCTAAGCACTTTTGCAGCGTTTTTAAGAAAATATTACCTGATGTGTTGGAATTTTATAAATATACAGAAGCATAGATGTCTGTCTATAAAGCACACACAGATACCTAAGGACTGAATAGGACCAAACTCAGAACGCATTCTGAAAGATTAATATGCTTTTAAACACACGTACCCTCATATGTTTGTGTTTATGTCCATCTATCCATATGTCAATATGTAATCAGAAGTAAAGTTTTCCAAATCCAGTGTTAAATGTAGTATCTAAGAGCAAGGTTTTGTCAGTGAACATAGAAGCATATCCGTAGTCATACGGCTGATAATTTGTGGTACAGCATTCAGAAGAATTTAGGTAAAATTGCATTTTAAGTTCACTTCTGCAAATTCTGTGTTTAAAAATAACCATTATTTTTAAATAGAAAAGAAGTTTTTTATTTGTTGTTTTATCTTTTTTCTAGAGCAGATTATTTAATAACATAAAAATTATGACTGGGATGATGAGTTCTGATGCCCCTCCTACAGATTCATGGCCAAGAAAATTATTTTCTTATGTGCCAGCTACTAGAAAAAGGCATCACGATCTGAACGTAAAACTGAAGCCCATGCTCCATGTCAAGTTCCTTCATTGATACTGCTTTCACTGACATAAAACTGTCAAAAATATGAGCAAGACAACTATGGACAGTTACAATCCATTCAGTTGCTTAACATTTTAGGATTAAAGACATATCATTCAAAACTGCTGTCATTGCCTATTGCCTTTTACAGGCTTATCTCAGATAATGCAAAAGATGTCCAGGAAAGAGATGTTTCTGTTTCCTCCCACTGCATATTTTTAATTTTAAAAATTATGTCTAGAGGAATATATTGCACATTTGATTGGCTGATTGGCCTTTTTTCAGAAATTTGTCCAAGGTCCTGAACTTGTATATTCCTTCTTCAATGACATGAGGCAATAGATAAATAAAGTATATGTGTGAAGGGAGTTAAAAAAAATTAAGATCTGATGTAGAGGAGGACAAGAAGCAATAGTAAGAAGAAATGGATAAGACAATAAGAAAGCTTTTTTTGTTTGTTTCCTTTGGGGGGGGTTGTTGTGGGTTTTGTGTTGTTTGCTTGGGTTTTTTTAGTTGGTTGGTTGGTTGGTTTGTTGGGGTTTTTTGATTTCGGTTGGTTTGGGGTTTTCTTACTCCTTTTTATTTTATAGAAAAACATAAATAATGAGTATTAGGAGATGGCATGGATATGACCTTAATGTAAGGCTAGGTAAGTTCCTCGTATTAGTTTTCCAATTAAAGATTTATTTTCATCCATTGGTTCTGTATCAGTTTGTGGTTTTTTTTTTTCTAATAAATCCTTCATAAGAATGATCGAGTCACTCTTAAGTGAAGGAGAAAGTTGAAAGCATTAATTTATTAAGTAATATTTCTTAAATACATACATAATTTAATATTTTTTAAAAACATAATAAGATGCAATAAAACCAGTACTATTTTAACAGTGCCAATACTACTTAGATTTGTCTGTGCACCCTCTTTTGAAGTGTTTATTGCAAATGACTAAATCAGGCATACCACAACCTTTGTTTAAACTTCTATCTCGACCTTTAAACCCTGTTTAAAGTATAGGACCAGATTACATCCTTGATTCAAGTTTTGCAAGGATTCTTTGATATGTCAGTAGCTGCCTGTATCATTCTAAGTTCTGCTTCAGTCGTCTGCGTCACTTTTATGTAAACAAATTGCAAGCCAATAAAACAATGAAAAAAGTTCTCTGACAAATCAGCTATACCTGCAGTTTACAAAAACCACTGGGGAGAATTCCATGTCTAATTAACATAATTTGAACTTAGTCAGTTTATGCAAGGAATTAATTAGGCTATTTATCTTTCTGCTTTGAATAGATTGGAAAGATTATGCTATTGGAAATGAGCTTCCTTCCATAGTAAATCCCTACTGGCTGTATCTTTTAATTACTCCAAGTGTGTTAAATTTAAGTGATCCAAGTGGATAAAGCTTCTTTTTTTGCTGGATTTTCCCATAATTGATTTCTGTTGTGTATTATCTGATTTGGGTTTTGTTTGTTTGTTTGTTTGTTTGTTTGGGTTTTTTTTTGTTTTTTAACTCACAGGAAAACTTACTTTATCATAATTTTATTATATTTATCAATTATTTAATGCACTTATCTCAGTTGCCTCCTATATTCATAAGCACAAAAAGTGCTTTAATATGTCATTGAAACCCTAGTTCCTCGAACCATGAGATATCATTAGTTTTGTATCCGTCCTTCAAAAGTAAAGCTTTATTATACAAGATGCACACACACACACACGTGTACTTGTGCGTATTTTATATAGCATCGGTTGTTCAAAACAGAAGAAAAAAAATTGGAAAAAAGCCCTGTGTTCCTGTACACACTCCCATATCTAGAAAAAATAGATTTGAAGGATTTGGAATTTAAAAGTATTTTATAGACTTACAGCAGACACCTCTAAATCACCTGCTGCAGGGAAGATTCTACAGCTGTCCTTGCAGCATGTGGGATGGGAATAACCAATTCTACTCCTCAAGGAATATGAGCAAAAAAGCAAGAAAGAATCTCATGGAAAACCAAAAGAAACAGGATGGAAAAAAAGCCCATGAGACCTGTCAAAATATTAAGAAAAAATACTTTGTGCAAGTTTTTTAAATTGATATTATGAAATTCTAAATTTCAGACTTTCACAAGGAGCTTCTGAAATAGAAATATGCTTTAAAGCTTAAAGGTTGTTACTCAAGACAAAAAAAAAAAAAAAAGGCATGGTAAAATATATCATCGTTTCTGCCATGGTACTTTTTGAACTACTACCTTCACACAACCAGTGGAATCACAAAACAAAGCTGACAGATCTGTTCTCCTGGGTTTAGGTTTCCAGTGTTTAGGAGTGTTGTTTGCTGCCCATGTATCCAGAGTATGACAGCTATTTGTGTTGTACAAATGAGGTTTCCTCATGAGGTTGATCTCAATTGCATGCTAATCATATTGTCCCTTGTTCTAAAACAAGCAGTTAACTTTATTATGTTTAATACTATGAAACAAGCTTAAAACACAGGAGAATACTTTGGTAACCTGTTTAAGCTTGTTTGTCTCAATAGCTGTATTACATGAATTATTAAATTATTTCAGCAACATGCTAAATGTCAACATACTTCATTCAAATTACTTCATATTGAACACATTTCCCAAAAAACATACTAGATGAAAAAGAGTAAAAATTGAACTACGGCAACCACAAATTTCCAGTAATTTTTTTTTTCCACTGTACTAGCTGTCTATCTTGTATCCGCTCCCCAAAATTGTCACATTAAACTTCTGTTAGTAGGAAACTATTTTGATAAAACCCGTAATGTGATAATTTTAGTGTCTACTGCTGCTTGGCTCTTATTCACTCCTAAAAGATGGTTTCTCACAAGGGATTTAATGAACAAAAATGCAGTTTATGTCTGGAGAACTCCTGTCATTTTTACAGATCATTTGCTCTTTGGTTCATGTTATCTCTCTCACTTCGAAATTATGTCAGCTCCTGTGTTTGATGACTATGTTAACGTTAGTCCCAAAATGCAACAGGGTCAAGATGATACACATGAAGCATTGAAGTACAGTTATGTCACGATTTCTTCAGTCAAACTATGCTAAAATAAATGAAGAACCAAACCAAAAAAAAAAAACTAAATTAATTTTCTGGTTACACAATAAGGAAAACCCTCCTCTACCTCACAATCTCTAGAAACAAAAAGAGATTAATTAACTGCTGATATTACCAGTTGACATTATCACAGACTGGGCAGGATTTTTTTTTCATGCTCCAGGAAACATAGTTATGTGCTGGAATACAGTTACTCACAGAACCATCCAAATTCAAGCTAAAGAAATAAAAATAGTTACTCACCCTGAGCTTGCAGGTTAGGGACTCAATCAAAAATTCTCTATCCTGAGATCTGAGAAACACAAAATAAAAGCTTTCTGTCACCACTGATAATAAACAGACATTAGATAAAGAAAAAAATGAGTAAATGGTAGTTCAATACTGCAGATAATCAACATACGTATGTGTTATAAGATTATTGATCAGCTTTAACCTTGAATAACCTTGAACCTTTGAAAGAAGCACATTTTGTGTCAGAAAAGTAGAAAAATAAAAGCTCAAACTTCCAAGTGTGTTCAGTCTTCCCCTCCGTACCCACAGCATTCCTCAGTATTCTGAGGAAAAAAATAATTTTAAGCTCTCTCCTGGAATTCAGAATTTGCGAATTTCCACAGAGACCAATAAACTCCAGGGATATCTGTATAGAAAAGGTTAGGACTGTACGCCAGAGTAGTTCAAACTATGACTTGAGAAGTCTATTTGAAATAAATATCTCCAAGAGAAAACACATTAATGCTCAGAAGATTTTTTTTTTTAAAAAAAAAAAAGACTACATTCTCAGACTTGGAAATCAAAATAATGAAAATAATCATAGAGGATATACATTTCATGTTTGAAAGGGATCAGAATGCTCTGTGACGGCTGATAAAACTGCATGGGAGTAAAAGCAATGGAAAATCTAACTGGAGGTGGATGTTTGTAAATTTGGGGATGCAAAAGTGGAATTTCTTCTATAAAAGCAATGGAAGAAACCTGATTGGTATAGAAATACCCTTTGTGATCATCAAATAGAAATGATTCATCATTGTATTACCATTAATTTAATGGACTTGGATGCATTTCTTTATAACTGCTCAGATTTGTTAAATTTATCAATACTATAACCATGGTTATTTCATTAATAAGGCTTGAGGTTACCCATTAGCTTAATAAGAACAATCTAAAATTGATTTTCCTGCAGCAAATTAGTTTCCAACTTTTTGTCTACAGGCATTTTTCTCTTTCCAGTACAACATTAATGAAGATTAATGCTCACAATTTAAAATCTGGCAAATAAATATTAGAAAATATACAAAATAAAACCATGTTTGTTTGAATAATAGAAAAGAAGGACACATAGAAAAATGATGCATAAACATAATATTAAATTTATTTTATTTTAACGCTAACGGTAATTATTATATAAAAGAGTAATATTAAATGCTATAGTGGTAATCCGAATGCTTTGGAGGAAATATGTATGTCTTTGTAATCTTAAGATTATTCAAGACATCCTATTAACAGGTTATCCATTCAGTGCTTGCAGTGTTGCCAAGTTCTAACAATTTTTCCATGGTGTTTGTGTTAGATAAATTAGTTTTGTGGGTTTGTTTGGATTTTATTTGTTTGTTTGTTTTAGTGGGTGTTTGTTTGTTCGGTTGTTTTTTCTGGTTGTTTTTTGTTGTTGTGTTGTGGGTTTTTTCATGGCTCAAGGAATGGCAGGTTTTTTTCCAAAGTGCTTTAGACATGTTCAAAAAAGAACCTGAGGATAAAAATGTGTGTATTTGGCCTTTCTTTATCTTTTTTTTAAAAAAAAAGTCAGGTTACTTTTAAAAATTCTAATACAGTTTTGAGCTGGACATTTCGAAGTGAAAATCGCATGGGTCCAACAGAACCTTGTCTATGTTTCCTAGTTAAAGACCTCGGAATTTCCACCACAACGCATGCAGTCTTAGGTCTCTTAAGCTGCTGAACAATCTGCTCTGTCACTGCAGAAGTTGTCATGCAATATTGCCATTATATTTCTAGGGAGGAAAAAAAACCCAAACAATCAACAAATCTCCTCTCTTAAGAGTTTAACTTACAACTTGTCTCTCCAAATAAATTTTCCTAAGACATTATTTTATAATTTTCTTCCCTTTCCTTTTCCTACGAAAACAGCAGTATATGACCACTAACAGGAGCATCATAGCACAAATGAAATAATGCCTCTTAAGTCAAATACACTTTGCAATCAGTTGGTCTAAAAAAGTCTAAATTAATCAGTGGCTCAAAACACCTTTTTTCTCTTTCATTATTTTGAATCTGTGCAGGGGCAACTATGATAGAATATTTTGCTATAGTTTTAACCCATTGAAAAAAAAGAGTTATGTAGGATTTAAACTGGGTGCAAGAACTTAAGTCTTATTACCTTCCCTTCAGAGTCAGTCAATTATAGCATCACTCAAATCCTTACATAGAAAACGTCCAAGTGCTTTAAACCAGGAAATTGTCAGTCAACAATCCTCAAGCATAATCCTAGTTCTGTTATGAACTAAAATATTTACAAAAGTCACAAATTCTTTCTGTCCACAAACATTCCTGCTCTGTAAAATCATCTTGGGAGTTTCAATTAAACCTTTTTAAGTATTTTGAGAGGTTTAGATGAGAAATGGGGTTTTTTGTACTAAGGATTATTTCTATGTATATAAAAATAAATTGTCAATAAGATAGTTCATTATATTGTATTGCCAACAAATTAATCACACTTTGAAGAGAGTAAAAACTCTACCTCCTGAAAGTAATTTGGTTTTATTTTAAGTAAAAAGTGATTTATTCTCCAAGTTTGCAAACTCATACAAGTCAGGGCATTATTCAGCAACATTTAAATGCTTAGCCAGTTCCCACTTTTTTAGGAAGTTTCTTCAACAATTGGCAATTTTTTAAGGCTTATTTTTCCTTAATTTCTCTAAATTTTACAAGACCTCTGTTGTAGGTAGTCCTCACAATTTTCGAAAACAATCAGGAGGTTATTATCCTGTGAAAATTCTTTATTCTACTGACATTATCATGTAATTAAAAATCACTGATAAGAATGACTGTTAACTAAGAAGACTACTGCATTTTCCAGACCCATTTGTAGCACCACTTATTTAAAGGCACCTTGGGAACTACCAGGCAGTAACAACCAATATATGGTGACTCAATACTGGGTAATATTAGCGTACCTTTCTTTCAACAGGTCAGAAAAAAAAAAAAAGTGATTAAAATTCTGATTTCAATGGTCTATTCTCACTTTTACTTTAAAATACTGGTAATAAATTGGGATAGAGCCCCACTACTATTATGATGATGATTAACAAGACAAGTTCCAGTAGGAATTCTAACTGTGTGTTATCACCTTCCATTAGTTCTTATTTCCTTTTGCAAAGGCTTCATCAATACTCAACAAACAAATGTTTTTTTACTCACTGAAATTGAATTCAGTTCCAGGAAAAAAAAATTGTTCAAAATCTTATTTCTGTCCCATTAAATAGTATCTGAAATATCCACATCAAGTTAAAGGTATAATTCAAAATTAATAGTTTTTCAAGTAGGCTGAGAAATAGATAGGAATTTCTAATACATCATTCAAGTATAATTTATATTTTGGCAGTATTTTTCTGTGTCTAAAATATTTTTGTATTTTTGAAGAAAAAAAGATCATTCTCTCCCTATTTCTCTTTAAGAAATTTGTTGGATTTTCAGAGAAAAAACATAATGGAAAAGATGCAGGTGATAGCTTCATAGATTATTCTGTCATCTACTTCTTCCATAACTGGAAACAGATTCAAATGCAGCCTACAGTAAAAGCAGTAGGAGTGCATTTTGTTTAGGACTGCTCTATCATTCTACCTGCTAACTGTGTCCCCTTCACTTAAAAAAACCCAAAGAGTCCCTGCTTGTTCACAAATGCATGTTTGACCTGAGCTTTGAGTATCGTACTAGTTTTCCAATAATAAAGATTTCACAAAGTTTTCCTATTCTTGCTGAATGAAAATTTTTGTCGATCTCATAAAATTTCTTGAAAAGACACAAAAATACCTTCTGAAGAAGTCAAAAAGTTCCATTAAATTTTAGAATCCCATTTTCATAATGTCTTGAGGGAATATTCTGGTTTATGCTGTTTTTAAAACACAATCTTGTGCATTTCAAAGCTTAAAATTTCAGGAAGGTATCCAATGCAATTATTTTATGGATATGGAAGTTACAGCAAGTTGCTGCCAGAGTGGTGGATGAGCAAGCCCTACATGCTGTGATCTTTACTCTTCCTCTTTTGGAGACAATCTTTTGTCTCTAATGACAAAAAAATCTAGTCTTCGTCACTAAATCTAGTGATCTAGTTGAAGATGTCCCTGCCCATTGCAGGGGCGTTGGACTAGATGATCTTTAAAAGTTCCTTCCAACCCAAACTATTCTATGATTACAGTTTGGGCTTCCCTAATACATGAGAATACTATCAAATATTTTCTATTAAAGGCTAACTTTTTCTTACAGTGACCATTTGGTAATTCCTTTTGTTTATGTGAACTGGAAAGACTATAACTGGACTTCAGGGCACATTCTCTGTACCTTCACACCAGTGGTCATGATGCCAGATATGCACTGTAGAGTATGTTCTTATTATTTAGCAGAGTGAAACCTCACCAGGCACTGTCCCCACACATACTTGCTATCAAACATAATCTCAGGTGTCTAGGGCAGGCAGAGAAGGAACTATGGTATGATTAAATAGGTCCTGATATTTGGATGTTTCAAGAAGCAGTAGTGTGGAATCTATTAAAGAATTTGTCTATGCTGTACTGGAACTTGCAGTATTATGCTGTGTTAAATTTTTTAGTTTCTGCACTCTATCCGGTTAGTTCTGTTTTGTTTCTGTGCATTTTGTCGTGGCATTCTTGCATTTTTGTTGCATACTGTGAATTTTTGATGAAGTCTCTAATTTGCCAAGATCTTTGTAAATTCTGATCTTGTCCTCTGAAGCATTTACAATCCTGCCCAGCTGTCTGTCAACCACAGATTTGTAAAGCTTATGGTTTCTTCTGTCATTTAAATCTCTGGGTTTTTTTAAACACTGAAAAACAACATGTTCAAAACAGATCCCTACAGGACCCCCCAGATGAAATGTTTAATGATGATTCCTTGTTAACTGAAAACAATTTTTAAAACAGTTGGTGGTTACATCTGATTCATATGTAACGTCTGCTTAAAAGAATGTAATAACACCCCCCCCACATCCCCTTTAATAAAAATGTAGCTACATCCTACTCACTTTTTTTTTTCCTTCATGGAAAAAATCATGCTTTAGCAATTTCTAAATAAATTTGCCTTACAAAGGCATAAAAAACATTTCAGAAAAAGTAATTCTTGTCTCATAATTATCACCATTTAGAAACAGTTCTAATTTTCTTCAAGCTGCACTGACATTAACATTTGCTTTCAGTACAATATTGGCAATTTTAAAGTCAAAGTTGCAGGTGGCTTACCACTTTAGTTATACCCCCCTTCATAACTGGTTGTCTATAAAACTTGTACCATGGGTTAAGAATGTATATACAGGTGTCAGAGTACACGTTATACTGTAAATATGCACTCCTTAATAATGATAGCTTCTTTATATGCCAATGCTCATCGAATTAATTTTAAACAGAGGACAAATTTAAGCAAACATGATGTTAACCTTTCTGGAGATATTCTATTTAATTTTCAAAGTAAGAATGGTTTATGTCAGTTTAATCTAACATCTTTCATGTTTGTCTCAGTCCTTACAAACCATTTGAAATCAAAGGAGCCAGACAAGTTTTCACACAAAAGTGTTGAAGTCCAACAACATTTAGACAAAAATCTGTTTTGTTTTTTCTCTCATGTTGTTGTGTGGGTCTTCAAATATGCAATTGGTCATGGGAAGTGCTTGATACACATGTATGTTAACATCTTTTAAAATGTGGATAAAATTGAGATTATTAATTTATTGATAAATGTATAGTGCACTAATATCACAGGGACTGCACATAAATTCTAATTAGCTCATTCAAAAACACACTAAATGAAACTACTGAGGTGAGTGTTTTTCTCTGTTTAAAAGTTTTGGATATAATTTTATTGTTCAACAAACTACTCAGAAATTTAAAATATGTAGTTGAGAAAGAACTGCAGACACCTCCTTAACGGAAGAAATGAACACAGCTGTATCATCAACTGTTGATAATCATCAACAGCTTTCGGTACTATGTCATGCACGACACATGCTATCATCAACAGTTATTAGAGGTTATTATCATTCTATCATCATCTAACACTTAGAGAAAAGGCAGCTCTGAAACCACAGAAGTGTCTGTTTTCAGATGCAAGACCTAAGAGTTATTAGCAACATTAAGTCAAGTAACATCTTTTAGAATTTGTTTAAATTTTAGCAGGGAGGTGGAGCAGAATGTGGCCTTCACAATTAAAGAGGAAGTGGTCAGTGACCTACTATACCACATAGATGCACACAAGTCTATGGGGCTGAATGGGTTACATCCAAGAGTACTGAAAGAGTTGGTGGATGTGCTCAACAAGGCTCTTTCCATTGTCTACCAGAACTCCTGGCTAACTGGAGAGGTCCTAGTTAGGACTGGAGAATAGCAAATATGACAGCCATCTACAAGAAAGGCTGAAAGGAGGGGCCAGGAAACTACAGACCTGTCAGTCTGACCTTGGTGCCAGGGAAGGTCATGGAGCAGATCATCTTGAGTGCCACCACAAGTCATTTACAGAACAACCAGGTGATCAGGCCCAGTCAACATGGGTTTACGAAAAACAGGACCTGCTTAATGAACCTGATCTCCTTCTATGACAAGACGACTCACCTGATGGATGAGCAAAAGTGTGTGGATATTGTTTACCTCGACCTCCATAACGCCTTTGACACTGTTTCTCACGGAATTCTAGTGAAGAAACCGGCTGCTCATGCCTTGGATGAGCATATGCTCTGCTGGGTAAAGCACTGGCTGGTCAGCTGGGCCCAGAGAGTGGTGATCAATGGAGTTAAATCCAACCGGTGGCCAGTCACAAGTGGTGTTCCTCAGGGGTCAGTACTAGGGCCACTTCTGTTTGACATATTTATCCATGGTCTTGACAAAGGGATAGAACACACCCTTAGTAAGTTTGCAGACGACACCAAGTTAAGTGGGAGTGTCGATTTGGTCGAGGGTACGAAAGCTCTACAGGGTGACTGGGACAGGCTGAATCAATGGGCTGAGGATGAATGTATGAGCTTCAACAGGGCCAAGTGCCGGGTCCTGCACTTAGGCCACAACCCCATGCAGTGCTACAGGTCTGGGGAAAAGTGGCTGGAAAGCTGCCAAGCAGAAAGGGACCTGGGGGTGCTGATTGACAAGTGTCTGAATATGAGTCAGGAGTGTGCCCCGGTGGCCAAAAAAAGCCAATGGCATCCTGGCTTGTATTAGGAGTAGTGTGGCCAACGGGAGTAGGGAGGTGATTGTCCCCCTGTACTTGGTATTGTGAGGCCACATCTCAAATACTGTGTGCCGTTTTGGGCACCTCAATACCAGAAAGACATCAAGGTTCTGGAGAGAGTGCAGAGAAGGGCAACAAAGCTGGTGAAAGGCCTAGAGAATAAGTCTTATGAAGAGCGGCTGAGGGAACTTTAGTGTTAAGAAAAGGAGGCTGAGGGGAGACCTTGTTGCTCTCTACAACCACCTGAAAGGGCATTGTAGAGTGGTAGGTGCTGGTCTTTTCTCACAGGTAATTAACGCTAGAACAAGAGGAAATGGACTCATGTTGCACCAGGGTAAGTTTAGGCTAGACATTAGTAAAATTTTTTTCACTGAAAGGGTTGTCAGACATTGGAATAGGCATCCCAGGGAGGTGGTTGAGTTATCATCCCTTAACATGTTTAAAAGTCATTTAGATGTGGTGCTTGGAGATATGGTTTAGGGATGTACTTGGTGGAATAGGGTTGATGGTTGGACTTGATTATCTCAAAGGTCTTTTCCAACCTGAATGATTCTATGATTCTATGACATATTTATGAACCAGGTTCTCTCTATCAACTGAGTCATAAAATCAATTAAATTCTCAAAAATAAAAATATGTAATTTGAGTATTTGATCTAAGCCTTCAGTTTACATGTTAATCAGATTTTGAAGATGTTCTTTAGAGTTCCAACCACTTAATTATAATAAATTTTTGGAGTTAGGCATGTGGTGGAATTTCCATTAAGTAAAAATATTAGCCATCAGAACTTTAACATAATTCATGTTTTTAAATTAAATTCAAAACTTTATTGCCTTTGAGACTGTTCTTCACTTTCTTTTAATGTTTGAATTACATTTTTGATCTGGTATTTTTGCAGCTCTTGATCTGCTTTCTATTGGATCAATTTGTACACAAAGCAGAGAGAAGAATAAATATCGGCATAATCTAGTGAATCTAGTAATTGACCGTATAAGAAGGCTACTCCCACATTCTCAATTCTTCAAATCTTGGGCTTTTCTTGTGAGTAGGGTCATATTACAGGAATTTAAATTCATGTCTAATGTGTCTCACAAGCTGCTGCAACAACTAAGAAGTCAATGTCTGTAAAGAATGTAAAAATCCAGAAGTATTTTCCTTAAAACAAACCTCCAAGGCCCCTAGAAAAATGACTTATAGCATGTGAAAAAACAGTATCTACAGAATCGTTTAATCATTATCGTCTTGATGAAAGCATCCCACAATATACACAAGGAAGTAGGCTTTGTGTTGATTTTGTTCATCTGCCAAAGTGAGTGATGTCTGCAATATGTGCACTCTGATGTTCAGAGTTCCTATCTTATTCAAATATTCTATGATATGCACAATTTTAGAGCTGCAAAATGTCAAAGAGTCAGGTAAACACCATCTTAGAAACATAATCTGCAAATCTTAATCATTTTTTTTTAAAAAAAGTCTTTTTCAGAATGCACACCACAAAGTCTTGGGAAGATCAACTTTGATATCCAAGGCACAAACCAGTGCTAATAATATAAGCTCATTGGTGGAAGTTGTGAAAAGCTGATATAAAACCCAGCTGATTCCACAATTTACAGAACCCATTAATGCATAATAATGTTATTCCATAGTAATAATATAGTTAAGTCTTCATTAGTGTAAAACAACACAACAACAACAAATAAAGAAGAAGTAGAACACAAATAAACTCTCTACACAAAGAAACACAATCTAAACATTTTTGGGAAAACATCTTATTTGCAATTTCACAGTAGGATGAAGTCATATGATGGGATGAATGAGATGTAAGATGCTTAGCCTTTTAAATGTATCAGTTCCCTTCATAATGTCCATTTATATAAGTAGTTATATTAATATTGCTTGTATTAATAACCCAGCTTTGATTTTTGCACACTACTTTAAGAATATAACTGGGAATATTCAGGAATCTTCAGTATTTCCTCCAGGGCATAGTCCAATACAGCACTATAATTCTAATTAGCCCAGTATGTAACAATGCAATTATTTGTTTTAGTCGCTTTCAGTGAAAATTTTTTCTCCTTAAGAAGAAACAGAAAGACAGAGAGAAACACCACAAAAATATTGGAAAATCACATGGTGAAAAGGAGAGCAGAAAAGAATTTAAATTATGGTCACTCAAACCTAACCTTGCAAAACTATGATTTATGCTAAAGATAATGTGCTTTTAGACAATACATAACTTTTCAAAGGATACTATAACTGTCCTATATTTTACTATCATTTGGGATAAGAAAATGAACCAGTAATAACAGAGTGCAAATTCTAAGAGCGTGAGAAAAATCAGAATTAATTGCAGATGTACACAGCATAAACAGTCACTCTTGGGAGTGCAGAATTGACAAGAAGCATCTATTTCATGGTCCCTTTTATTGTACTCTAGGTTATACCAAGAAACATTTCTTCGGTCAATTCAGTTTATGGAGGTGTGCTACTGAGTATGAAAAAAACGTACTTACATAGATCTTTTTATGTGAAGTCTGGAAAGACAATTTGAACAGCTGGAAATTATATTAAAGTCAACACTATTTTAAGTTTTCAGATGCTCTAGATTTATTAAAACCCAGCATACCTGGGCTACCAAATATTGACAGGTGGCATGCAGTACTCTTAAAGCAACCACTGAAAATATCAAGCATTGTTGCAGGACAGTTTTCCTCTTTATTTAACTTTCTAAAATGTTGTTTGGTTTTGTTTTAATAAATGAGACAATTTATGACATCACATCATGAAAATAGTTGATCTGTAATTAAATGTTTTGGATGAATGAAATAAGTTAGTTAAAAGGAGCCATGGAGTATAATGGTAACTGCTGCCCATTATTCACAGCTGCCAACTTCATATATTTATGTGCCCTTCCAGTTACACCAATACTTCAGAGCTCCCACTGGAAAACAAAAATGGACTTCCAATACAAAGAGGTTAATGATTTGTCTTCCTCAACATTACTTTACAGAATGTGTATGTCAAAGGCTAAGGTCCCTGTTAACTTCAAGAATGCAGGTGTGTGAGAAAACAATTTTGAACAACTCAAAGTTTATAATCAAGCAGGTCTGTTCTCATCTCACAGCTTGCTTTGTTGTAATTAACAGAGGAAAGTCTCGAGTTAAAAATACATCATAAATACGCCTCAGCCAATCATTTTTACGGAAGAATTACAAATACTTAAAAAACCCCAAAGTTTATTTAAGAAATATTTGGGCTGTATACCTGAGGTTTTATTGTGCATGTGTTTCTGTTGGTGGTAAGCTACATCATTTGAATAACTACAAAATATTACACCTGGCAAATCACGCCAGAAAAAAAAAGAAAATTAACTCTTAAAATAAAAACGTTTTTTAATACTATGTACTATTCTGTGTACTCTTCCATACTGTGTAATATTCTGTGTACTCTTCCATCGTGATCACCTCAAGCACTAATGAGTGCTGAGAAGCTAGTCTACAGGACTGATAGTTCATAACATTAGGACAACTTCTCAGCATTCTTGTCTCAGATCATGGAGGAACTTATATAAGGGTGAACTGTACATAAAATAAGGACATGTCCTCTAAGTGTGACTAACAAGAAGGACATGTTGGGCATTGCTGTAGATGACGTGAAGCGTAACATATCACTTTGCTCAATTATGATGAGCACAGAATGGTTTAGAAGACTGAAACTATTTTATCACATGTTCATTAGGACAGATAGAAAATAATAATGGTATTTTATGGAGTTCCTGTCGAGAGAGACTTGGAGACTGCCTTTTCTGAAAGCAAATGATCTTCAGTTTGGAGATGAGAAAAATGTCTTGGTGTTGTCTAACTTGCAACATTTCAAAATCTGTTTTCATTCAAGAATGTAGAAACCTATCTTTTAGTGAGGTGGTTAGTGTGTGGAAAAGCGTGCAAGAAGCAAGTTTGTTACATTATTGTAGTTAAAAGAGAAGTAAATTAATAAAATGAGCTCACATCTCTGATGTATCCATTTCATCATTACTTGCTATGAAATATAACTCTAAATCCCAATAGGAAGGACTGGAATTTGGATCTCACTCATCCCTGAACTGTCCTTGTGCCTTTTGATGAGCAAATAAATATATCATGCTCTCTCTGAACAAGCATATACTTCAAAACCCCAGAAATTCTGGTGTAGCAGAGTTCCTGTGTCATGGATGTCTCTTTTATTTATAATTAATTCTTTTTCATGGTGGAAAATTAAATATATCTGTAGGAGCAGACCTGTAACTCCCTGAAACAAAAGCAGCCTGAGGGAAGAAGATAAGGGAGAGGGAGGAGCAAAGGACCTCTCAGCCTTCCTGAGATGTCTCAAACTCTCAAAGTGCCCTGAAAAAGAAACAGTACTCACAGGGTGGATGATGTGGAATCTGGATAATGCAGACTATGTGCTCAACAAGCTGATAGGGCTAACAGTTGCTTATCTCTTGTCTACCTCGACAGCAGAGTATGCTGCTGGAGGAGGGAGCCCTGTGGAGACAGGAGGGTTCTGCTATGGCCCACCTTGTTTTCCCGTGGCCATAGTATCTGATGAATGACCTTTGCATATGTTATTGAAGACTAGCGCTTGTCCCTCCACCCAGATCATGCTACACATCGCCTGGTGAGGCAGGAAATCTGAAACTAAATAATGGCGTGCGTCGTACTGGTATGGTGAATATAAAAGCAGGAGAAAGTGACACAGAAAATGAAGAAAAAAGAAAAAAGAAAAAGGAAGAACACACAGAGGAGCACTTCTAGGAACCAAAGACAAACTCCCCTCAGTTGGCTGGACCAACACTGGAACAGGACTGGTGATATCTCTCTCTTTCTCTGTCATTCTCCTTCTCCTTTTGAGTGATATATAGATACATATGTATTTATTAAAAAAGAAATACATATATACACAGGGGAATCATTTTGAGTGAACTGTCTTGCCGAGTTGTTCATTCAGAACTCTCTTGCAGAGTTGTTTGTCCCTTACTATTCCGCCTCACTGCAAGTAAATTTGTAATTTGAATGAACCTCTGGAATAATTGTCACTATCCTGGATTACTGCATAGAGCATTTAAAAGATCGCCTTCCCCTAGACCAGTGAGTGGGACGTGACAATACCACTATTTTTATCAATTATATATTTCAGATACCTTATGACAAGAAAGTTTTTTGTCCTTTTATCAGGGTCAAATCCCTAGGTGTTTGTCATCATGTGATGAAGCCTACCTGAAGACACTGTTTAGATGAAGGAAAGATTAACTATACCTACCTGTCACTAGCTGATTAGATAAATGGCACTTGAGCTGGAAAACAAAGAAGCAATAAACAAACTTTTTCACATACCACTGTGAGCTAACCATTCTTGGATGGGGAGACAGTCACAGAGACTGGCCCAGAGTCACATGATCAGTGTATGCTGACTACCTAACATACGAAGTAATAGATAGCAAAACAAATAATTCTTTGGTAAGGGACACATATCCACGGGTGCCCAATGCTGTGTCAAGGTAGAACCATAGAGCACAAGGGTTGGCTGAGTGTCCTGCTTCTGGGACCCTGATGCTGGTCCTGGCTGGACCACAACCACCGGGCCCTGGCTCATATGAATGTGAAGTGTTTGAACTGGATGTGGAATGGAAATGTTACCAAAGAAACTGCAATCCACAAGATGTATACATCCTGCCTAGGAAATTCAGCTCTGATCTTGTCTCTGAGCGGGGCCGTTCTGCTGTCACAGCTGTACCATCAACACTGTCCGTGACAGCATTAGAGATGAAGGAAATAGTCTATTTTTTCAGTAGTCTGTTTTTTCAGATATGCTCAGTCAGGTTTTTAATATCTCCAAGGAAGGAGGCTCCACAGCCTCTTTAGGCAACTTCTGTTGGAGTTCAATCACACTTATGATTAAAAGTTTTTTCTAATATCTAGCTGGTATTTCTTGTGTTACTTTTTTGTTTGTTTTTTAAATACTACTACTGTGAAATATTGGGTGTAACCTGGCTCTGTCTTCTCTGTGTCGTCCCACCAGGTATGTGTACACATCAATAAGGCCTCCCTCAAGGCTGTTCTTTCCCAGGATGAACAGACAGCTCCTCAGCCTCCTATAAGACACCTGTGCTCCAGCCCCCAACCACTTTGGTGTCCTCTCTGGGAGTCTCTCCAGTAGGTCAGTGTCAGTCTTGTGTGTAGGAGCCTTAGGCTGGAGACAACACACAGATCCCAGACAGCAGAGCAGGATCTTTCCCCAGGTCTGTTGGCTGCACCCTTGCTTGTGCAGCTGAGGATGTGGCAGTGGTTTCTTTGCTGCCTGGGGTCACTGTTGCCTGGTGGCCAACCTGGTGTCTGTGGGGCCCCGAGGTCTTTTCTGCTGCTCACAGCCAGTTATCCCTGACCTGTTCTGTTGCAGGGTTTTGTCCATCCAAGGGCCCAGGCGTTACGTTTGCTTTTGTTGAATACTTTCATTAATGCTTTGAAAAATTAAAGTCACTACTTACTTTACATAGAAGACTGCACATAAAGAATCATAGAATTGTTTAGGTTGGAAAATACTCTTAAGATTATTGAGTCCAGCCATAAACCTAACACTGCCAAGCCCACCTCTAAGCTGTGTCCATAAGCACCATGTCTACATGGCTTTTAAATACCTCCAGGGACGGTGACTCAACCACTTCCCTGGGCAGCCTGTTCCAATGCTTGATAACACTTTCGATGAAGCTTGGGAGAAGAGACCAACACCCACCTCACTACAACCTCCCTTCAGGTAGTTGTAGAAAGCTGTGAGGTCTCCCTTCAGCCTCCTCTTATCCAGACTAAACAACCCCAGTTCCCTCAGCTGCCCTTCATAAGACTTGTGCTCTAGACCCCTCATCAGCTTCACTGTCCTTCTCTGGACACACCCCAGAACCTCAATGTGTCTTTCTTGTAGCCAGGGGCTCAAAACTGAACACAGTATTTGAGGTGCAGCCTCACCAGTGCTGAGTACAGGGGCACAATTTCTTCTCTGCTTCTGCTGGCCACACCATTTCTGATACAGGCCAGGATGTTGTTCTTCTTGGCCACCTGGGCACACTGCCACCTCGTATTCAGGAAGCTGCCAACCAGCACCTCCAGGTCCTTTTCCACTGTGCAGCTTTCTAGCCACTCATCCCCAAGCCTGTAGCACTGCATGGGGCTGTTGTGACCCAAGTTCAGGACCCGTCACCTGGCCTTGTTGAACCTCATACAACTGACCTCGGCCCGTTAATCCAGCCTGTCCAGTCCCTCTGTAGAGCCTTTCCACCCTCAGGCAAATGAACACTCGCACACAGCTTGGTGTCACCTGCAAACTTACTGAGGGTGCACTTGGTCCCCTCATCCAGATCATTGATAAAAATATCAAACGGAACTGACCCCAATACTGAGCCCTATGGAACACCAATTGTGACTGCCCACGAACTGGATTGATCTTCATCTCTGTTTGGGCCTGGCCATCCAGCCATTTTTTTACCCAGTGAAGAGTATACCCATCATTTTATTCTTTTTAATAATACTGTAACAACACTCTCTTCCTGAGGTATATATGTATATCATATCTGATCACAAGACTTATCATTTAAATAATATACATCACACCACATAACAATGAGTACTTTATGGATTGTTAACTTTTCATTAAAATTTAGTGACTAACCAACAACAAGTGATGCTTCTTGTCTTCATGCCATTCACATAATTTACTAACTTTCCACTTTACAAAGAGTTGATTAACACTTTTAATATTTTCTTTTCTTGTTTTTAGACCTAACAGGAATAAAGGTTACATTTTTGGCAAGAGATAAAGAAAAACAAGTGTTATTCTACATAAAAATTTTATGCAGGACTTCCACTCCTTTATGGCTCCTGAGAGTAGACACTCTGATTTTTATATCTGTAGAAATTTGCCAGTCTGGATCTTCAAATTTAGATTCAAGATTTTTCCCAGACAATAAATTCCAAGAGAATGTAAATCTGAAAGCAAGTAGTAGTTGTCACAGAATGCATTCTGTAGTGTTATATCATGAGTGTAAATTAACAAATCATGGAAAACAAATTTAGAAAAAAGGCATCATGTATGTACTTTTTTGATATGTATTCATACAGACAGCAATTGACACAAGTGATAAATGCTGTGCTTTAGTTTTTTAATGGCAAAACACACATAGAAACTAGTGAAATAAATGTCTCTACACTTCACTTACATGATTTAATAATACCTTGACCTGCACTGGAAACCAACAACAGATGTTTGAAAAATATTTTCCACTATCAATCCACAAGTTCTATCTTACCTCTCAAGTAAGTCTATTGTAAGAAAGCTTTTAAGTGTGTGTGAGGTGGGGTGGGGGTGAGAAAGAGAAAGGGAGGGAGGGAGTTATTGCAATAAAATATAACATAATGGTTCACTGACAACCAACATAGCAAACTTTCCATCAGAACCCTACAAGTAAAAAATGTTAGATCATTCCCAGGTCACAAAACAAAGAAAGAATGCAGAGTTCCTGGGTGCAAGAGGAAGAGCAAACTTTGCAGTTCTTTCTGTAAACTGTATATATACCCTTTTCAAGTTTTCCCGGAAAACTTCAAACACTGTTAAAACACAGTGAGGAAAAATGCCTGGAAAGATGGTTCACTGTGTTTTGACCACACCCCTCTTACATACTTTCTGTGCCAACTTCGTGGTAATTTTTTGTAGAGATCACATTGAAGAAAGCAAGGTGTTAGTGTGAACAACACTGCTCTAAATCTGATTCTGATTCACTGTGTCCTCTGACCAGATTACTTAAAATTTGTATGTATACCACAACAAGTTCATGAGGGCTTTGCTTTCACTGGGAAAAAGCTTTTTTTTTCATTAATACCTCTTATGAAGTCAAATAACTAAATATCAGTGGAGGATGATGATGCTAAAATCTGACCATACCTTGGGTTAGCAGTATGTTCTATTTTGAAATGGACACATTTGTTTTTAATTACAAAAATATTTTTATTTCTTTGCTGAAGAACAAAGCTCCAATTCGTTTACTAAGGGTTATTGTGATAAGAGAGGCAATATGGTCCTGCAATTACATTACAGGAGAGCTGGATGCTTTACTTCACCACTCTTTTATTGTTCAGTATTAGATAAATCATATTTTTGTCTTTAAATCTCCTCATTGTTAAACTGAGAATAACACCTGTACTATGACTTCAAAGATCAATAGTTGTGAAATGCTTTCCATTTATAAACATACAAGAATCTTTAAGTATTACCATTATACTTTGTCAAAGCAGAGAGAAATTAGTCCTTCCAAATTCTTTTCATTAGCAGAGAACTCTCAGAAACCAGGCACTGTTTAAAGAATGCTTTTAGATATTTCTATTGCTATGGGGTTTCGAGAGAAAGCACTTAATCAACAGGCAATGACATTTATCTATATGGAAGTCTCAGTAGAATTTTTACATAGGAAAAGGAAACCATACAATCTGACACAGATTACAAATTTGAGATAAGAAGCAGCACAATCCTAAGAAAGAAGGGGTAACCGTAGAGGTAACCATAAGAAAATAATGTAGAAGGTGACTGTTTTTTTTTGTGTAGTTGCTTATTAATCCACTGCAGTATTTTTGTGTTACTGAATAAAAACAAACTCAATCACATGAATTTAGGACACTTTGTCTCTTCTTAATCAGAGACAGGTCAGTAAAAATAATGTAAAATGACTGAATAATGTGCAGGATATTGCATGGAGATGATTCAGCCTTACATCAAGCCACAAACATTCATAAAAATAATTAAGATCTTAAGTGATCCAAGTACAGGAATGAAAAAGATAAAATATGCACCCATAACTACAATATCATCATCCAGGTCAACAAGTGTCTGCAATACTTATGTGTGCAAACATGCACATTTGTCTTCACACAAATTGTGCTTGTGCAATTCAAAATGATTGTAGTTTTCGTGTTCTATTTTAGCCTACTTGAGTTGAAAATGTTACTGCCTCAAAATTTCTTGTCATAAATGTTCCGCATTTTTATGTCAATCAGATTTTTCTCCTGAGTTACTCTTCAACGATTCCTTCAGGCGACCTGGTTTTGGATGTTTTAGTTGTATATCCACAGGCTAGCCTATGTTGATTTTAAATGACAAATAAATAGGTCTGATCTTCAAACACAGCAGTTCTTTCACCATGTTTTGCACCACTGATGGGGTTTTCATGCACTTACGCTGATTTACTCGTTCTTCTATAATTTCCTCAGGAAATGCCACGATGTGCAATGTTACAGATAGCCAGCACATTTCAAATGCTCTATCAAAGGTTCCTTTACCATAGAAGATTTCAGCTGTACCTTCTCAGAATCTTAGATTGGTTTGGCAATTACCAGTTTCAAATTAAAACCACTTTGATTTAAGGTTCTCATTAAATGATGGGATTTTGATGACATGATTTTTGGGTGCTACAATTTAAATACATAGTTTGTGTATCTAATGTTTAGATTCTTACACAGTCTTTCACATGCTTTTTACTATTTTCTTCTGCTTATTGTGGAGCTGTTGTAGTGAGCCCTTCTTTGAGCTTGTGCAACCTGAGTGTTTCTCTGTCTGTCACTTTCCAAGTTTCCAGAGTAACTTGTTTTCAGTTTGATTTTTTTTTTTTTTTACAAAGGCCCTTCATTTGAAATGTAATTCTGAAAATTGATATAGGCTAACTGATACAACATGCCTAAAAAGAGAAGCTGAAATACTAAATTTTCGGTTTTTTTCAAGTCGTCCATATTCCCCTTCCCAAAGATGTCCCAGCCAAGACTTTCCTCTCCCATTTTACATGTTGTGAACCTGTCTTGAGTATTTGAGAAAAACTGCTGGAAAGTTAGTATTAAGACCTAACAACACTTACATGACCTCAGAAAAGCTGAACAGATTTCTAAGGAAATTACTACCAGTGAATTTAAACCTGTCTGGTATTACAAACACATAAATATAGGTGAGCAATTATAACTCAGCAATTAAAACTGTAGGTATACATAGAATAAGTAACAGGCATGAAAGATATACTATTGAAGCACTTCTATTAACCTGCATTAGCTGCTTCGTAGTGTTATACACATATCCTGTGTTTTATTTTAAATTATTTTAGGCACTAGATACATGGAGATATAATACTTTTAATATGTCTTCCGAATGTAGAACAAAACACTTCCTTTTTTGGTTGTATTTCAGCTACAGAGCAGTCATATAAATATCAATACAGCATTAAACAATAATTTCTTTCTTGAAGTTCTCTGTAACTCTGTTCATGTTTTATCTGCAAAATACACAAACAGCCAAGATTTTAAGGTTTGAGACAACCGTGGACCCTAGACAATCATAAGGACAGCAGAAGGATGAATCAAAGAGAAGCACCCACTCTGCTGCTGCCCTCTCCCTCACTTTTTCCCTGGAAGTCTATATCTGACTAGTGAGTCTTCTTTCTGCTGTCTCACACTCTTCTTCCTAACACTTCTCTCCAGTTTCACAAGTGTTCTCTACTCAGTCCCAGAGAGGTAATATGACTCCTGAAAATGATGTCAAATAGTGTTGGTAGATACTTTATGAATACAAAATTATGACTAGGAATTAGAAGATGGTGCTTTTCAAATAAAAATTACTTGTAGGTAGGAGCTCACCCGAAAAGTATCACACTCCCTTGTTCTCACCCCTGCTGGCGATGTGAGATTCCAATATTTTCCTCATGTACGTGTTTCATTGTGATCTCTTTCACATTGTGAAAGTGTTTTGCTTAGAGTTTAACTAGCTGCCCCATTGTTCCCTGTGATCCAGTTCATATATCACATGAAACAAATAAAACCATAAATAGACACCCAAACACCATTAAGAAAACACAGAGGCAGTGAAACTGAAAGCCATGGGTGTGATACCAGATTACATTTTCAATAGTGAAATATATTTTAGCCAGAAGATTATTTTGCTACGAAATTTTACATAATTACTCTGCCTGCTTCTGTCTTCCCTCCAGTATTCTATAAAAATAGGATTCATTTTTAATGCATTTCTTCAAAGATTCCTCATAGTTCTTCATATATAAAAAAAGGTACATTATAAAAAAGTGATCTTTTTTTCTGAAAGCAGTCAAAGGTTATAGTTAATACGCAGGAACAGTTGCTCTTCTTACCCCATCTCAGTCATCTCATATATCACTAGTGACTTTTGGCATATTTTTCTTGAAATGGAAAAATGCATGGTGTGTGATTGATTTCCAGTTCTTTTGGATGATACAGTGACAAATAAGAAGCCTTAGCAATTTAGTCTGAAGCAATTTAGTCTGAGATGTCTTTTAAATATCATAAAGTCTAACTTGTTAGCGGGCCAGCCCATTTCCACCCATCTAATACCCAAATTTATCTTCACACAGTGTTCATATGAATAGCAAACAACATGACATAAATGTGAATTAGCAGTTAACAAATGAAGGTTCTTTGTAGTTTTAGTATCACAACAAATCAATATTGTGCTATAATTTCAATATTCATTATTATTATTATGTATGAGTGTTCTTTAAATCTGATAAAGTAGAACATGCTTAAAATTTCCAAAAAAACTTGCTAGGAAGATTATTGTACAATAAAAGAATTATTCATTGTTTTAAATGTTTTCTAATGCCTTCTCCTTTCTTGAGACAGTGTGACTAACAGCATTTCACTTAATAAGTATTTCACTGCTTATAAGTAAGCTTAAAAGACTTTTTACACAATAAAAACTTATGCAAAGTCTTCCTCCAAAGAGATGTAATGCTTCTTCACAGTATAAAAAGACGTGAACTGTACTGTCTTTATAGATGCAAAATAAGAGTCAGGCTCAAAAAAATTTGTAATGCAGATACATCAAACAATGCTTCAACATGTTGGCAGAAGCTTCATGTTCCTGACATTCAGAAAATAGCCTTTTAATAAGCAAAACTAATTTATGAAAGTTCCTAGTTCAATTAACATACATGTCTTAAGTATTCCTAATAAAGTTTAATGGGAAAAAAAAATTGAGGGGTTAGCAAGAGGAAGAAGTTAGCACCAGCTATATCAGGTTCAAACCCACCCACAGAAGGGCACTTTTACACATGCATTAGTGATAAACACTGCCTGTCTGTTTCACATGTTCACAATAGCGAAAAGAGGTACAAACTGAAAAACATCTTCACAAAAGTGTTTTTAAGGCGAAAATACAATTTATAAGAGGCAGCATCTCAGACATCTGGAGCATAAATTCCATGGTGTTACTTGGCAAATTTAACAAATACTTTATGGTATCCATATGTACTACAACATTTTTTTTTGCTGAGCAGGCCACAAACATACACTTGACACCAGTTTAATAAGTTTACGTGCAGATGGGTGAAATTGAGTACATTTCAGTGGAGAGGAATTGGAGGGAGGAGCTAAGGGCAGATGGCTCTTTCCTGTTAATTTCCTACTCCTTTTGTTTCTGAAGGCTGAGCAAAGGAGAACTCATCCAAACAAATTACTGAAGGACTGAACAGAAGTTATTTAGGTCATTCACTTTTTAATAAATGTGGGTAATCTATATGCATTTTCTGTCTTCCTGCAGACCAACAGCTAACACCCATGGGATCAAAGTGAGTTAGAGAGTTAGAGGACAACGTTCAGCTGTGGGTTACACATTTTTTTTAATCTAATCGTTATTAGATTATCCTGATCTAGATAGGTGTTCCCCCTTTCATTATACCTTTGTGTGGATTAAACAACCCATTCAGCTACCTGTTTTGCTCAAATCCAATTGTCTGATCAACGAAGTTCAAAGTGAACCAATGCAAGTCTCTAGGAAGCTGGAGGAAAACCTTTTTTCTAAAAATCTTCCTTTAACATTAAGTTTTGCTAAGAGATTGATGTCATACATAGAAAAGGAGTGCACATCTATACAGATACATCTTACATAAAGCCAAGATTACAGCTCCACATTTGTTTTGAGAAAAACCTTTCTTCAACAATCAAGATATTTTAAAAAAGAAAGTATCTGAAATTCTTCCAAGTTTATCCACCGCAACCTCCAGGAATCCAATCTGGGAACATGTTGAATACATATATAGTAGCTTAAGTTTTGTTTTCTTTATTATTTTTCCCCATATAATTTATTTCACATATTTAAGCACATTTTGCATTTCATAAAGGTAAATATTATGTAACTACACAATGCAAACTATGGTTAAGGTCCACATTCTTACTTCAGAAACTGCAGTCATTTTTTTGTTCACTGAGCTTCAAGTGCAGAGAGTTAAAGAATTCACACACAAAACTCATACTTTTATATTTACTGCAGGTTTTCTCTGGAAGCAGATGTTGTGTCTGTGATAAATTTCCCGTTTAGCCACTTTTCCCTTCTTAGCATTTTTGATAAGTGAAGGCAAAATCTAGTCTTAAGTGTTCACATGTCATTACTTAACAACATCACATACACAAGAGGAAAAATCATGACAAGTGTCTCAACCTATCCTTTTTCCTTCTCCCTTGTGTGAAACTCTTAGAAAGTTCTTAAAGAATTGGGTGGGGGGTAGAAAATCCAGCTTGTTAAAAAAGCACAAGCAAGGTAAAGAGCAAACGATTTCTATGAAAATATTTTTATGTCAAAAATGTTTAGGGAAGGTTAGGTTGTACTTATGCATGCTCTCTTGTTACTGGAATATGTATTCATTAAAATTTATTGAATGCACCGAGCATTAAGAGTTCTATGTACTAGATTGTGCACAATCCATCAAGTACTTCTTGGATGTAGATAATTCAACTTTGAAGATATTTATGTAAAGCATTCAGTATTCTCCCATTTGTTAACATCTTCCATTTAGTCATGTGTAATTAGGACATCTTGAATTCATGAATTAACTTGCTAGTTTACTATGCACAATAGAGGATGTTCTTCACCACTAGTAGTTCAGCTGTCCTCTGATTTTGTGTCCTCTAGCTAATGGAAACCTATAAAAGCAGCTTTGCAGAGGCTGTGGAGACACAGTTATGGTGGCAATCTGCCACATTTGCGTGCCTCTTCTTTTATTTCCAAGAAAAGTAAGGTCCCATGATCATTCTGCATTTTCAGTTGAGATGAAAAGAAGTGAAAATGTGGCATAATTCCACCTTACAGCCTGCACGGTTATTTTTGACAGCAAAACATATGATGAGTTAACACTTTCACCCTCTTCAGAGCTGATACAAGCTACAATTTTTATAAAAAATATACTGAGCTCCCTAAGGAACCTTATACTACAGTTAAGTTCACACAAACACAGTATGTTCATTCAACTATTTCTTTATAACTGTGGTTTTAATTCTCAAAGCATTAAATGCATAAGTAGCTAAACATGTTGTACACTAAAGTAAAGTTTATTTTCTGCTATGGAAAGAATCAAGTAGTTGAAGATAATATGTCTTCACTCTTTGCATAACCTGTAAACACATTTTTCTGCAGAAACAGCGTAGAAATAGGCGAGTCCAACTGGATAATCACATAATGATCCAGATAACCTAATGATTTTTTTCTATTTTTTTCACTTTCTTCAGATAAAAGAATAAAAAAACAAAACAAAACAGAAAGGCCTTGGATTATACTGTGTTTACTGATAAATAGTTGAGAGTCACACTATTTGCATGCAAATACAATGCTGTGAAATATTAGAGATTATCTGTAGATTATCTGCTTTACTTGTTACATATAAAACAAAAAGTTATGAGAACATTTTTTTACACAATCAGTATGTACAAATCAGTATTAGTTAAATAATTTAAAAAGTATGCTGTGCTAAAAGGAGACCATCATGTGTTCTTAAAGTGATATAGCTAAATACTCATGCAGTTTTTTTTTTTCTTCCAACCTTCTGCTATTTAAAATTCTCAAAAGTCAGTGAAGTCAAATAGCTGAATTTTTGGAGATGAGAAAATCATACCAAAATGCATATTTCAGTGCTCTTGAAGTGCGTTTTTCTAACTGATTATGTGTTTCTATATGATGCATTACAGAATAATACCAATTACTGATGGCCAGTTATCCTTCTAGGTGAAAGACCCATTCTAAGAAAGAAAAAAAAATTGCTTAACAGTCCAGAAAATTCTTCTATATTGCAGTCATGCATGGTAAATTACATCAGTGATGGAACTATTAAAGCAGATGCTTCTAGACAGTCAAGTGTCAACATCGTCAGATATGCATTTCTCAATTAAGCAGCTACTCTCCCTTGTAAGTTCAATTTTTTGAATAAGAATTGTGAAGTGACTTAGCCAGCTGCCCTATTAAATGCTGCGAGTGATCACTCTCACATGTTTTATATCATTTTCCAATAACAGTAGTTGCTATCTTGCAGGAAAAGTAGAATGAAAACATATTATCAGGTTTTACACGAAGAATAATAGAATGACCTTAATAATATACTTTAAATTTTGGTCTGCCCTGAAGTGGTCAGGAGTTGGGCTAGATGATCGTTGCAGGTCCCTTCCAACTGAACTATTCTATTCTATTCTATTCTATTCTATCCTATTCTGTTCTATTGAGAAAGCTGAGCTTCTTAGCTCTTGTTTAGCAGTTCTGTTCAGAAAATGCTTCGTGCTGGATTTTTCTACTTTATGTTTTTTATCTTTTGCTGTAGTGCAGACATCAGACTGTGACCACTGTTGCATATTTAGTCTCATAGTACTCAAGCTGTTCTGCAATTTGGTGTCCAGAGATCTGTTAAGAACCTTAGTTGTGTATTTGCCTCACTTGCCTTTTTCTTGTATATTGTCTCCCTGATCCAATTACCAGGTTTTTTATTGTCTTGTGCAGAAAATTACTATTATTTGTTCTCCCTGCTCACTTATTTTTTGGGCAAAGCTACTGAACACTTCAAAACAAAAGCGGTGGAAGTCTGTTTGGATAGGATATTTCACATTCATGTGTTTATTATTTGCATAAGTTGATTTAAATATTTAATTACATATCTATGACATTAACATCACTGTAAAGTTATCGTCACCACTGTGAAAATATACTTTCTTGTGTTCACACAGAATTTCAATGTCTTTTAATTTGTGCTCTTTGCTTCTTGAGCTGTCACTAAGCATCACTTAGAAGAGTCTGTTTCACTCTTCTTCACTCAGCCCCTTCATCAATGTGTGTTTATGTGTATTTATACACACTGATGAGATTCCTCTGAACTTTCTTTTCTGTAGGCTCTCTCAGCCTCCCCGCATACAACAGATACTCTAATATCTTCATTATCTTTGTGGCCCTTCACTGGATTTCCCCCAGTAAGTCCATGTGTCTCTTCTACTGGGGAGCCCAGCACTGGACACAACACTCAGATGTGTCTCACCAGGCCTGAGTGGAGAGGGGGAATCACCTCCTTTGATCTGCAGGCAATGCTCTTCCTAATTCGATACTGGAAGTCTTTTTTTGTGCCAAGAGCACATTGGCGGCTTATGGTCAACTTGGTGCTCACCAGAGTCCCCATGTCCTCCTTTACACAGCTGCATTCCAGCTGGTCAGCCTCCAACCTGTACCAGTGCTTGGAGTTATTGTTCCCCAGGGGCAGGGCTTGACATTTACCTTAGTTGAACTTTAAAGGTCACTGTGGGCATATCTCTCCAGCCAGTCCAGATGCCTCTGAATGGCACACCCATCTGGTTTATTAGCCACTCCTCCCCCTTCATTATCCTCTGCAAACTTGATGAAGGTGCTCTTGGTCTCATAGTACAGGTCATTAATGCATCCCATTTTTTGAGCAACACTAGTGACTATCTCAAAACAAAGGGGATGGAAGTCTCTTTGGGTAGAACATTTCAGATTCATGTGTTTATTATGTGCTCTACTTGATTTAGATATTAAAATGTTCATCTAGGACAAAAACTTTGCTGTAAATTCAGGACAGTTGAATATCTGATAGTGTGCATGCAAAAATTCTATCATACTTCAAACTGTTTTGATGATTAATAGATTAATAAATATCTTAGTTATCAAATAAAAAAGATCAATTTTATAAACAAATATACTCATGAAAGAGACACTAATACAAATAATTTTTCAAAAAAGTGGTTGTCTCAATGGAAAAATACGAAAATCTAGACTTAAATGGTACAGTATTCTACGATTCAAACAGAAAACAAATAGACCAAGCAATAATATTCCAGTAATAACATCTTTTGGATTTGTAGAAATTACTACCACATAGGAGAATCAAGAACACTTTGTAAAGTCAAACACAGAATCAAACAAAAAATAATTAAAAACCAGAAAATTGGTAGGTAAACTTTGCCTTCCTCATTAATTTAGAAACCTTTATGTTTATAATAATTTGTCCTTTGAAGTGTTAAATGCATTGATACTTTTTTTTTTTCCCCACACTCTATATCTCTGGGGTCAGAAAATATCAGAAGTATCCAAAATCACAAACGCTTGTTCTGACTATTTCCAAGCAAGTAGTGCTGTGAATCTTACAAGTAGATTCTGTTTCTTTCATTTGACATAGAGATTTCCTTTCCTATTTTGGCAACTAAAAGTGTTCTCATTAGCTCAAAAAAATCAAGCTAAATTTTAAACACCTCCCAAAACCATGAAACACTTTTTGTGATGGGCTGAGATAACTCTGTTGTGAATATTGTCTTTTATTTACTCAATTTGTCTACATTACTATATTAATAGTAAATATAGCTAAGTACAACAGGCTTTTTGTCCCACTCAGAATGCTCTATTATCGTAATAGGGAGACAATATAATCACAGTGTTCATCCTTAATTTATCATCATAACACCACTCTGTGAAGTACAAGTATTCTTAATGTGTAAAGGTCATCCTGTAATACAGAGAAATTCAAATTATTTTCTCCACAGTGGCACTGTCAGAAACTGAGCCAGGCTCCTGGGAATGTGGCAGAGGAGCCTATGCCGATTGTCTTTTACATACGTGATCTGAAAGAAAGGGGAAGGAAAGGAGCATCTCTTAGAAAGAGACTTGGAAACTGTCATCCTGGATATATATCTGCCTCACAATGCTTTAATGAGTGAAAAATCTCTCCCACCATCAGCTTGGCAGTGATGCTAAAACAAAACTAGCCCAATATTAATATTTAATGTGCAACTCCCACATGAAATTTACCTCTTAATAATTTTAATGGAAATTTGAAAGTCCAGGAACATCAGGTTTAGGGCTTCTTTGCTCACCAGGTTTTCCTTGTTTTCCTGCATACATACGTTGGACTGTACTTGTATTTCGTTTGGTTTGAGGAGGCACACCATGCTTTGAGAAAATGACACCTCATTAAAAATAGGAAATATTTCACTCCTCAGCAGTCTGATGACTTCTCTGTCATTTCACAGCTCTTGCTCTGAGCTCTGTATGCTGATTAGGCTGATCCAAAATGACTGTCAATAGGGGAAGGGAATAAGTATTTTGGGATTTGAGCTACCAGCCTTTCTGTTTGAACTTAAATGTGTTGGCAAGGCAACTGGAGGAAAGTTGGAAATTATTTTTTAAAGAAAACAACAATCATAAGATGGTGGAATATATTTTAATCATATCCATTTCTTTTTGGTGTTTAGCAGCTTGTTGAACCCGCAAAGGAAATCACTGCTATAATAGCCTTCCTCATGCTGCAAAACAGCAAACTTGTACAACTCAAATGCCCCCATAATTCTTTTTCACCCTTTCCAGCTGTGAGAAGCAGCTTCCCTTAGTCCTTGGCCTGGAGGTCTCTCAGCAGTAGTTCACAGCCTACAAATCAGAAAGTTAAAGAGATGGGAAAATTTATGCTGACAACCAACTGGACCAGGAGGTCAAAATTCTGTTATAAAAAGGGAACACCTTCTTCTCCTCCAGGTGTTTTTCTTGTTTTTCAAGCTTTTTTTGCAAATTTAGCCCAAGATTTTTGGTAGCTTTTAAAAACCACTCTCACCTCATAATACCCTTCTAGTTCACTCTCAACTGATAAGTCACAGGTGTGCTGATGGTTTACTTTACGCACATGTGTTATCCAGTCTCTCAAAAAAAGTGCTAATTTGCTAGGAAGAAATTAAAATATATTTTTTAGCTAAAAAGATTTTTTTCATAGTTTATGATTTATCTTATGTTTAGAGAGGTAACTTTTTTTCATTCCTGTTTTCATCTTCATTCTTAACACCTCTTATTCCATTCAAGTTTCTGCACAAGGAACACAATGCAGACGGCTAGACTAAATATGGCCCTACTTTCTCAGGCATTTCACAGTCCAGGAAAAAAACATGAAAGAAAGATTTGCTGTTCATTCCTGCATTTATCATCCTGAAGACTGATAGTTTCCACATCCCTGAAAAGAATGACTTTTGCAGGAGGTTTAAAAGAGAGAAATTGTCTCTGTAAAGATTGCTGTAAACTTATGAACCCTTGTATATTAAAATACAGTAATTGAATTACATCCAGAAGCTAAAGTGGAATAAACAGAGGGCACAGTCCACATTCTGTGAGGTAAACCTGTTAATGGGAAAGGAAATTAATTATGACATAGACATTTAAGATTATATGATTTTGACCATAAACACTATTAAGGCAAAAAGTTTTGAGAATAGTACAATAACACATGCAATAGCCCGAGGGAGGTACAAACAAAATTGCATTTTTTCCCATTACTAAAAGTACTGATAACTTCCTGAAAGCTTGGCTTCTTGCTTAAAGTTTATTCTAATCCTTCTGACATTGTCATGGCTTTCTAACTTTTCTCACAAAATTAAACCAAAACCATCTTCTTTAGTAGAAGCAATAACAGACTATTTGGAAAATAATTAATGAAAGGAAGGATTTTCTTCATTTATTTTCACTGGTCAAGTAAGACGAGGGTATAAATTACATGTATCTACTTTCATGTTTCATTAAGCTTAAATTAGGGAACAACATGCCAGTCTGCCTGTTGATCAGTGGATAAGGGGAGAGCACTGGATATTTTATGGCTTAAGTTTTGCAAGACGTTTGTCATACTCTCCCATAATATTCTTATAGTCAGATTGGTGAAATATAAATTAGAAGGGGAAATAAGGGTGGTTGGAAAATTGACTGGACAGCCAGGCCAAAATAGTTGTGATGAACCCAAGTGGAGGCCAATTAGCAATGTTGTATCTCAGGACTTGATCCCGGAGCAAATACTGTTTAATGTCTTCATTAGCTACATGGATGATGGGACAGAGTACACGCTCAACAAGTTCATGGTGGCAGACTGCAGGTAGCAGTCAATGCACTGGAGCTATTCATGCATTCAGCTATTCAGAACCATACAACAGGCTGGAGAAGCAGGCTGACCTGCTTGTGAACCTCATCAAAAGTGAAAACAGAGCCTGGACCCTGGGATGGACAAAGCCCTGCAGCAGAACAGGGTGGGCCCAACTGCTTAAAAGCAGATCTCTTAAAAGTTCTCAGGGCCCTGAGAGACACTATGTTGTCCATGAGGCAGCAGTGCCCCTGGGCAGCACAAAAGCCACCGTATCAAAAAAGCAAGGGTCCAGCCAGCAGGTCTGGGGAAGGACCCTGCTCCAGTATCCAGGACCCATCAGATGCACCTGAGTGCTGTCCCCAGGAAGAAGTTCCCACATACTGGACAGACACTGATGTACTGAAGCAAGTCCTAGGGAAGCCACAAGGTCATTGGAGGCTGAAGCACGTAGGCATCTCCTCAGTCTGGGAAGGGATCACTTTAGTTCCTTTCGGTCCCTTTGATCTTATTGGTGACTGGAGATACCTAAAGTCCGAATTGTTCTCAGAAGTGCACAATGGAAGGATGAGAAAAAAGGAACATACTTTGAACAAAAGTTAGCCTGATTTGATGGAAGGAAAAGCTTTTTCACCTTAAGGATGGTTAAACATTGTCTCCAATGTCATGCTTGAAGACATTAAAAAGCTTACTGGGGTGGCCTTGAAGAACTGCATTCACTGTACCTGCTTTAAGCAGGGCATTGGACTAAATGATCTCCAGATTTTCCTTTCCTTCTGTATATAGGTACTGGTGTTGGCTGAGAAGGAGCTAATTTTCTTCATAGCCAGTCTTATGGTGTTATGTTTTGAATCTGTGACCAAAACAATGTTGATATCATACTCATGTTTTAGTTATTGCTGAACAGTACTTAATGCCATCAAGGCATTCTCTGTTTCCTACTCTGCCCCGCTAGAAGCTGGGAGGTGATACAGCCAGGACAGTCGACCCCAGCTGACCCAAGGCATATCCCATACCATATGACATCATACTCAGCAATAAGAACTGGGGAAAAGAAGCAGGGAGGGGAAATGTTCAGAATTCTAGCATTTGTCTTCCCAAGTAACAGTTAAGTGTGATGAAGCCCTGCTTTCCTGGAAATGGCTAAATATCTACCTGCCAATGGTAAGTAGTGAATGAATTCCTTATTTTGATTTGCTGGTATATACAGCTTTTGCTTTACCTGTTAAACTGTCTTTACCTCAACCCCTGAGTTTTCTCACTTTTACCCTTTTGATTGTCTTCCCCTTCCCACTGTCAGGGAGTGAGCGAGTGGCTGTAGGGGGCTTAGCTGCCTGGTGGTGTTGGTTCGCAAGAGTATATCCTATTTTGGTGATTCTACGCAGCAGAGCTCTGATTTTAGGGCATAGTCTCTGTCCTTGCTGAATTTCACAGGGTCACTTGTGGCCCCTTCCTTCCCCTGTTCAGGTCCCCAGAAGGTAGCCTGGCCTTCACGCATGTTAACTCGTCACCCCTTAGTGTCATTAGCAAACTTAATGAGCATGGTCTCCATCCTCTCCTCCAGGTCACTGACAAAAATGTTGAATAGGACAAGTCCAAAGGTAGATCCTGCACTACACCACTCATTGCTAGCCTCCAGGCAGAGTACAACCCAGCTAACCATGGCCCTCTGAGCCTGACCATCCAACCAGCTGTTTACTGGTTGTCCTCAAATCCAGACTGTGATCACCTAACTTGCATACAAGAACATCATAGGAGACAGTGTCAAAAGCCTTGCTGTAGTCAAGGTAAATGTCAGCTGTGTCCACAGATCCAGTCATTTATCACTGGAGTAGTCAGGTCAAAAGTCAGAAGAATCCATGTTGACTGTTTCAAATCAATTTCCTCTTTCTTGAGTCCAGAAATATGTTCCAAGAGAAATCACTTTGTGATTTTACCTTGGCACCAAAGTGAAGCCAACTCCTATCTACAGCTTCTGCATTTGTTTCTTTTGAACTTCATAGAAAATGCATGCAATGTTTGCCTTCCTGCAGTGGTTGGAGAATTGCCCCCACTCCTTGACTTTTGAAAGATGACAGAAAATGGTGCCACCTCAGTTGCAGCTCAACAGACCAAACAGATTTGTCAAATTGTCTCAAGTAGTCTCCAGCTCAACCTCATCCACCACTGGCCATTCTCGTCTTTGAACAGTTCTAATTATGCACAGAGGCTTGGGAGACCTTGCTGGTGAAGACAGGGCAAAAGAAGGAAGGAAGAAGGCACAATGCACCTCAGCCTCGTCTGTGTCTTTTGTCACTAAATCACCTGTCCCATTCAGCATTTCCTTGTTCAGTCTTTTACTGCTAATGTAGAAGTTCTTGTTGCCCTTGATGTTCCCATGTCATTTCCGAACCTAGTTGGATTTTGGTTTTCATAGTGCCAATCCTGTATGCCAGTGTAGTGTTTCTAAACTCCTCCTTTCTAGCCTGTCCCTGCTTCCAGCTCCTGTATGCTGTCATTTTTTCATTGAAGCTCTGTCCTGTGTTCCCTGCTCAGCCAAGCTAGCTTCCAGTATGTCTGCTTCTCTTCCTGGGTACCACGGTAGACTGTTCCTGCACTTGGAGATGCTGTCCTTAAGGTTTGCCAGCTTTCCTGAGCAACTTTGCCTTTCAAGGCTGTCTACCATGGGTGCTCATCTACCAAATCTCTGAATAAGACAAAATCTACTCATCAAGATCTTGAACTCTCTGATAATATGATCACTACAGCCAAGATACCGTTGATGGTCGTATTTCCAGCCTGTTCCCCACTGTGAGGGAATAGGAGATCAAACTGCTCATCAATCCTGGTTGATGCAACTAGTGTCTGTTCACAAGGTGATGCCCAGTACCCTCCAGAAATCTTGGCTCCTTGTGTCCTATATTATATATAGCAGAGATCAGGGAGGTTAAAGCCCCCATAAGAATCAGTGTTTGTGACAGTCACTTAAAGAAATCTTTGTTCACATAGCCAGACTGACGAGTGGTCTGCAGCACACTTCTGCCACAGTGTCACACTTAGTTGCTTGTCCTCTGGCCCTGAAACTCAAGCTCATCCTACATAGATGTGCCTCACACATCCAAGTTGGTCCTTCACATCATTGACAGTCCCTGCCCTTGTGTTCACTGCGTGTCTTTCCTGAAGAGCTTATATCCACACATCGCTCACTCTGGTTGTGCAAGCTGACGCACCACATCTGCCATTTCAGTATTACTGTAGTGTTGCAGCTACACATGTACCTCTAGTAGTTCCTGATTTATTTCCCAGGCTGAGAGCATCTGTGTATGTGCCCTTGAAGCAGATACTCCTTTGCCCTGTTTCATCACTCCTAAGGTCTCCCTTGTTCCCACCACTCTGCACCCTTCTAATCCCACCCATCTTAACTTTTCTCATTTGACTTTGGGTCATAATATCTCTCCCTGGTCTCACCAGTTTAAAGCTCTTCCTGTCATTTCAGCCAGTCTGTTGACAAATGTGCTCTTACGACATCTTATGAATGCCGTCTGCGGTCCTTGATCCTCAGCAATCCTTGTTTGTAAAAGATGCATCCTTGACATTAGCAACTGCTGTGTAAGCAACTATTGACCCACAAGAACCATTGCACTGCTACCCAAACCCTTTCCCTTTCGCTGGCAGAACAAAGGAGATTCTATCCCTTTGTCATGCCCTGTGGCGCAAACCTGGTTCTGCTTGCAGCATCAGGTCTTGCTGTTGCGCAGTTCCCTCCATGGCACCAACAAAAGGCCATTGGATCCTTCCTCGTGTGGGAGCAGGCTACAGATAAAACCTCAAATACACTTTTATTGGGAACAGCTGACAGGGGTTGCCAGAAATAAAAGCTAGAACTTGTTCGGAGTAACAGCTTCCTGTGACAACACTTTCTTTTCAGCTGCAGGCAGCCCAAGGTACCTAGAAGAGTTCCCAGGAGATCCAAGAAGCAGAGCGCAGAGATTGCTGCACAAACAGCTGCTTGTGTGGTTGCATGTGCCAGCCACACAACAGGAGCTCCGTGGTGGACATGTAGCTCCTTGTCAAGACTTAAAACAAAATCACAGAATCATAGAATCGTTTTGGTTCGAAAAGACCTTTTCATCAAGCCCAACCATTATCCTAACACTGCCAAGCCCACCACTAAACCATTTCCCTAAGCACCATGTCTTTTGAATACCTCCAGGGATGGTGAGTCCACTACCTCCCTGGGCAGGGTGTTTCAATGTCTAATCACTCTTTCAGTAAAGAAATTTTTCCTAACAGCCAGTCTAAATCTCTGCTGGCGCAGCTTGAGGCCATTACCTCTTATACTGTCATTGGTTACTTGGGAGAAGAGACCAACATCAGCCTCACTACAACTTCCTTTTGGGTAGCTGTAGAGAGCAATAAGGTCTTCTCTAAGCCTCCTCTTCACCAGGCTAAACAATCTCAATTCCCTCAGCCGCTCCTCATAAGTTATGTTTTCCAGACCTCTCACCAGCTTCATTGCCCTTCTCTGGACCCTCTCAAGCACCTCAATGTCTGTGGTGCCCAAAACTGGACACAGTAGTCAAGGGGTGGTCTCACCAGTGCTGGGTACAGGGTCATAATCACTTCTCTACTCTTGCTGGCCACTTTATTTCTGATACAGGCTAGGATGCTGTTGGCCTTCTTGGCCACCTGAGCACACTGCTGGCTCATGTTCAGCCGGCTTCAACCAGCAGCCCCAGGTCCTTTTCTGCTGGGCACCTTTCCAGCCACTCTTCACCAAGCCTGTAGCACTGCATGGCATTGCTGTGGCCCAAGTGCAGGACCCAGCACTTGGCCTTGTTGAAGCTCATGCATTTGTCCTCAGCCCATTGATCCAGCCTATCCAGACCCCTCTGCAGAGCCTCCCTATCTTTAAGCAGATCGGCATTCCTGCTTAATTTCATGTCATCTGCAAACCTACTGAGGGAGCACTCAATCCCATCATCCAGGTTATTGACAAAGATGGTAAAAAAGACTGGCCCCAATACTGAGCTCTGGGGAACACCACTTGTGACCAGCCGCCAATGGATTTAACTCCATTTACCACAACTCTCTGGGCTCGGCCATCCAGCCAGTTTCTAACCCAGAGAGCCGTGCACCTGTCTAAGTGATAAGCCACCAGCTTGTCCAACGGGATGCTGTGTGAGACTGTTGCAAATGCCTTACTGAAGTCCAGGTAGACAACAACTACAGCTTTTCCCTCATCTACTAGATGGGTCACCTGATCATAGAAGGAGATCAGGTTGGTTAAACAGGACCTGCCTTTCGTGAATCCATGCTGGCTGGGTCTGATCCCCTGGATGTCCTGCACTTGCCATGTGAGTGCACCCAAGATGAAATGCTCCATAATCTTTCCCAGTACCGAAGTCAGGCTGACGGGCCTGTAGTTCCCCGCATCCTCCTCCTGGCCCTTCTTGTAGATGGGTGTCACATTGACAAGCCTCCAGTCTTCTGCAGCCTCTCCCGTTAACCAGGACTGCTGATAAATAATGGAGAGTGGCTTGACAAATTCCTCTGCCAGCTCCCTCAGCAGTCTCGGGTGGATTTCATCCAGCCCACCATGATGTATGCAGTACATGAATCACTGTTGTCTACCTAAAACACCTCCACTAAAGAATCTAGCCAGTATCTATGTCTGGAACATTTGTTAAGCAGTAGTTCTTTTTGGTTATTGCTAAAACAAGAGGATACCGTAAAGGTCAGATGTAATGGAAGTGACTGTGCGCTTGCTGTTACCAGTAAATTTTCAGATAGACTTAAGAACAACTGAAAATTCTTCTAATCTCTTCTGTATACAGTAATATTAAGTGTTTAAAATACTAGAAGTTGGAAAGTTTCACAAAGAAGTAGCTACCTTACATTTACATTTCCTTTTTAATATTAGAGACAGTCAATTTTTTTCAATTAAAATTGACTTCACTGGAAGAAAAAGTTATGGAAAAGAACCGCTTACAGAAAATTACTAGTTTAAAGTTGATGGCAAGCATTTTGCAAAGAAAAGCATGTCTATTTTCCCCTGAAAGTCTCTTTACCTTGATAGAATTAATTTTTAAATTGCTTTCTGTAGTTGCATGCAATAAATTAAAATCAAACCAAAAATAATTAAGATCAGGTAAAATTAACCTGTTGGGGGGAGAAAGTAACTATGAAACTCATCCTTTGGAATGGTATCAGTATTGCACACCAAACACATTCTAGAGTTTAATAAATGATTAGCCAGTATAGCTTGAATTTCTGTATTGGCAGTCACCACAAATATAGTTACTGTTCTGCATTTCACCTGCACTGACAGTAGCAAAATGTTCACTTGAATGTTCACTTGACTGTTTGTTTTTATAAGACAAAAGTATACTTTATCTTTCCAACTACTTTTTGTGTTTCAGTAACTTTGAAGACAGTGTTCCTGTCATATAAACATAAAGAAAAAGAAAAGAATGCCTTGTGAACAGCAGAGAGATTTTTAAAAGTTTGCTAGTAGAACATGATTTACTACAGTACCGTACCAGATACATAAATATGACAGAACACTCTCTTTGGAATACTCTTCTCTCCTTGCACATCCCTACCTTCCTCATTTTATACATATGTATATGTACATATATATACACACATATACACACACACATATATAGCGGGGAGGAGGGGGGTTAATCAAGCTTTTTCAGTAGTTAACCCAGGAGAGAGACATGTGTAACATCAGGAAACGATCACTTACAGTCTGTAAAGGAACACTAGAAGATGAGTTGGTAATTTTTAGATGAGGAAAATTTCATCTCAATGTAAAGAAAATCTGCTCTAGATTGTTGGGTTGTTTTAGAAATTTAAAAATAAATTATGACTTTAGCTTATTAGAAACAAAATTGGAATTCTTTCTTTACTTTCTTTGCCTACTTAAATTTGTGACTATTCTTTATTCTTCATCTGTTTTTACTTTGGTTTTGCTCTGTGAAGACTAAAACATAACTACAGAGTAGTGACAGCACTATAAAAAAGCAATTGATAGAGCAAAACTTTTCCAAAGAGAGACTAGAATAACAATATTGTTTGGGATGAGAAAAACTGACATAACATAGGCATAGATTTGTAAAGAGATGTTATCTGGACAATTTTAGGACAAATTCTGAAGAGAAAATAGAAGGATTGATATCACCTTTTCTTCAGTGTTCCGAGTATTAATACTCTTTGAGCTAACCCTAAGTGTTTCAGGTACAGGACACCTTGTAACCTGTTGGTGCATTAGTCCACCTGCAGGTAGTCCAAACAGCATAGTCCCCTGGCTAATTCAGTCTCTTTCAGTTTGCTGAGTGGCAGGATAGAAACTGAAATCCTGACCAGAATGGCAGCACTAAAAGTAAGAAGACAGAAAATTAAATGAAACAAATATTTGAATTAGTCAACTTCATGTAAGTTACTTGGGCAGATTAAAACTTTTTTACTATGTACTCTTCAGGTTTGAAACTTCTAGTGATATTCTGTAAACTGGAAAAAGTAATTCTTCTGACTGTTAAAATGGCTACATTTTAATAACTTTTTTATTGCTTTTTAGAGATAAGTAATGCCAGAGGACTGGAGACCTTAAAAGATTGGCAATGGGTTGCAGACACCAAAGTTTGACTATCTTAAAATATTTTTCCATAGATCCTCCCAGTGAAGACAGCTGACATAATGTGTATTAACTTGTTCTAATATTGTGAAGGTATGCCTAAGAGATAACAGGCTCATTTTCAGTTATTCGAAAGTCTTTTAACCAATACAGGATTTAAACATTTTGGGGCAGAGATGTTTATTTGTTTGTGCAACATGTGTCACTGAATGTAAAGAATTGATTATCCATGGCTAGATTCCAGGAGCTGTGAGAACACAATCCCTAGTAAATAATAATAGAAATAGAAATAGAAATAGCAGAGGACTTCTTCTTTGAAAATATAAGATACTATTGTTTTATAAATCTGTGAGATTCAACATCTTGTATAGTCTCCAAGAGGATAAATAATTATTACAGTTATTTAGGGGATAACTAAGGTTTTCACCGGATTTAACTTGTCAGTGAGCTGGATTAAGACAGGTAAGTGGACATCCCAGGAGAAAAATATGCCAATATTGTCAAAATAAGAAAATTGATTCTTATGCTGTTCATATTTAAATATTCAGGTGGATTAATATTGAAGTTGCTGGAGCTATGTGTGGAAATGGAAGGATATCTACAGTTCAGCTAAGTTACATCACTGGTCACTGGAAATGTGAAAACTACAGAATTCTATAGCAACACACTTATTAAAAACAGACAGGCAAGAGTAAAGTTCATGATAGACCGTACTTTTAAGAGAATTTAAGTGTAAAGTGAAGCATGTCTTAGAAGTGATGTGATTTTTTATACAGCAGACACTATTGACAGCTCAGGGTAGCCTGTCATGACATGATGGAAATGCTGTGCGTATAGCCAAGAGTTTTCTGGATAGTACTGTTTTTAAAAAGCACTATATTTCTCTTGAGGGCATCGTTAAAATGAGGTTTCAAAAGCCTTTTAGACGAACATCTCAAAACCATGATCTTACCCGCATGCAGCAATGCTACAAGCAAAACACTGTATGACTCTCTAGAGGGAAGAGAGAGTGGGTGCTGGAGCAGAGCTTGGTATTTTTGAATTATTACTGTTATGTCTGCTGTACTCAAGTTTAATTTCACCTGTTTAGTTCTCATTAAACCCATCATTCAGAGCTACTGTCTGCAAAGATAAATATGTTCATTCTCTGCTTTTCATATTTTGTCACAAGAAGATATATATGCTATAAAATGAAATATTAATTTCGAAGTATGTCTTTGTAGGTAGAATATTGCAGTCTGCATATATCTCTACAAGCCTAGTCTAGATCACGTCTTAGAAAGACTATAGAAGTATAAATATTTTACCCACACCATTGTTTTCTTTTGTCAATGAAACTTGTTTATCAAGAAATAAATTTATTAGAAGTAAGTTTAAAAAAATAATTGCTGTAAGTATTTTTAGACTAGTAATGAATTTTACAGATGACTTCCACTTCTTTGGTTGAGTCTATAAAGTAGTATTGCATAGAAATTATTCTTATAAACTGGCTTCTTGTATTCTGCTGAGGTTGGGGGTTCTGAAAGAGGATGATCAGGCTTTGACTTTCCAGGTGCTAGTATCTTCAAGACATCTATAGTGGAATTACCTCCCTTACTCTGCAAAACAATGTATACAAAAAGACAGCAGATTGTTTAAAATGAGAGCCTCATTTGCAAAGTACATTCTGTCAAAGATGATCATTTAACAAAAATGTAAAGAAAAGTTTCAGTTTAAATTTTTGCTTGCACATTCCTTGTTGTGAATGAAACAGCATTTATGAAATCATACTAAAGAGCACAGCATGAACAGGGCATGATGTCAGGTGGATCTTTGGAAAAAAACCTGAAGGGTCTTTTTCCCTTTTTTTTTTACACTCTACTACATGATCCAAAAAACCAAAAAATATTCAAAATTTGGTTTGTGTGTTTAGATTATCACATTGTGCAACCAGATTAAATATTATAATTTAATCTCTACAAAATATAGCTGACTGTGGTCAATATGTACATACACAAATTTATTTTTAGTAGATAGGATATTGGAAATGTTAATAGAACTGCTTTTTATGTTTTGAGGAGTTTGAGGGAGAATGAGTTACGCTCTACACTTTCATGTCATGGCCTCTTTTCTCTTGAAAATGGCGTATTCCCCAGACAGTTGTCTATTGAACCATCTTTTCTGGCTACATTTAATAAACAGAAAATGACAGATGAATGAAAGTCATTACTAATAATAATTATTGTTAATATTATTGTGATTGTGAAAGCTCCATCCTGGAGATACTCAAAAGTCATCTGCTCTGTCTGACCCTACTTGAGCAGGGTGGTTGCACAGGATGACCTGCAGAGGTCCCTTTCAATCTCAAACATTTTATGGTCCTGTGAAAATGTAATTAAATATTGCCTTACTTTTACTCCAAATCACAAAAGAGAAATTGTGAGGAAAAAGAGAAGAGGAAGCTAGGTCAGGGAAAAATCATTTAGAATTTGTACATTACTGTAGTGAATTGCCCCTCACAAGTCTTTCATGTGTGAATTCATCCAATATTTTTTTAAAGTATCTTTGTATTTCTGAAATCCACAGTCTGCTGTGGTGATGAACTGATGACATATCACAGGTTATCCTGCAAAATATCTGTACAATACTGATAGACCTTTCTGAAGCACAGTAGAATGAAAAGTCCTGAATGTTCACACCCTATAAGAAGTGGTAACTCTTGAAAAAATGTACAAGCATATGACATTTGATTTACCTCAGATGGCCAAGTGCTTCAAGAAAAGGGACTAGCATGCTAGCTGTGACTAAAGCAGCATTTTTAAAGCTAAGTGTTTTAAGGTATTGCCATGTGTACTGGCACAAAGCTAAAAGATTTGTTTGACTCAGGTCCTAAAAAAGTTTCAGGCCACATGGGTTCTGAATCTAATTCTATTTCAGACTGAGTAAGAGTTCAGTGATTATGATGTAGATACATAACTTTTTCCAGGTTGTTAAGATGGCATCAGGAGAAAGGGAGGGCCAAATGATTTTAACCTATGATTTACATTTCACAAATGTGTTTACAGGACATCTAGTAAGCAGCTGGACAGCTATCAGGTCCCTATATCAACTAAAGAGTATGAACTGTTGTGGCAAATTATTTAAGAAACCAGTCAAAGTTATATATGGTAATTCAATCTTAATATGATGTTTTAATTTTAAAGATTTAATGTGAAAAAACTTTGCTTTAATTTTTGATACAGAAAACTTTTATTTCTTTCAGACACATCTTTTTTTTTTTTATTTTTTTTTTTTTTATTCTAAATTAATTTTTGTTTCATTTTTCTAGACATACCCTTGTTCCTTTTCTGGATATTCTGTCTTCCCTTGCTCTTTTTCAGACATTGCCTTAATACACAGGTCTTCAGCTTCATACTTTTACTTTATTATCAGTAACACTAGTAATTTCTTCCTCAGGGTGTGAACTGTTGATTAAGTTCTCAACAGCCACATTTGTCTTGTTCAGGTCTAAACTTTGGAAGGGGGAGACAGCCAGGAGTGGGAAAAAAGCTGGTTAGCTATTTTAATTGGTGTGAACCAATCTCCATATAAGGTTGTTCCAGCTACCATGGAAGTCAAAGAGCTCCTAGAGACACGGACAATTTCTCAGAAGTCACTTGCTGAAGGCTGATAATGTTCTTTGCAAAACATAAAGCATGTTACTCAAGCTCCAGAGTTTTCTTAATAAAATTTATAAGATGATGAAGTGATGACTTCTGATATTAGAAATGACATGTCTTCTGATATTAGTGATGACAAAAGCTATCAAAACACAGCCTTTTGATTTACAGTAATATAATGATGGCATTTTCATGCTTGTGTTCTATTACTTTCATTACAATGATAATTTCAATGATCAGAGTTCAAGTTTGAGACATTAAGCAATGATATTTCCTGTTTGAATTCTGAGGAAAAAAAGTGCATCATAGATGTCAAAGCAGAAAGAAAGGAAAAAACCTATACACATACACACACACACACACGAGAACCAAGCTGGACTGAATATTTGATAACCAGGGTATTAATTTTAGAAAGATACTTCCAGACATTACATTCCCTATTTGCTGAGACTGACAAATTCTATCAATATTAATATTTCTGCAACTTTTTCTGCCTTAATATATTTTCCAGAGGGGATAAAAAACCAACAGTTGCTTACACAGACTTGCATAAACCCTTCCTCTTTTAGACTTTCAAATCTAAAACCGTAAGACAACAACTAATTTACAAAATATTATTTTATAAATGTCTTCATAGCCGAGATGAGCACCGGCCTGCAGTCCCCCCAAACTTAAATCACTTCAGCCGGTTAGCTCCTTTCTTCTTCTTTTCTCTCTAGTACACATATAGACTATAATAAATGAGGATAAAATATTGATTTCCAGACACGGTAAATATTATTAGTGTGTCTAATGTAGTTTTATTTTCTAGCTCTGTCACAGTTTTGCTATATAAAATTGAACAGGTCCTTGACTTTCCACACCCGATGTTCCCTCTCTGTGGAAAACAGCAAATACATGGCTTAATTACAGGATATTTAAACAAGTCAACACAAAGACGGCCAAATAACAGTGGCAATAATATAAGGACAGAAACTTGCAATTATATCTTACAGGATAAATCTTCATAGCTAGGAAAAATGTAGCCCTGGTTTTATTTCTTCATATTTATAAAGTGATGCTGAACTTGTAAAAACAGATTAATGTAAATACAGACTAGAGAAATATACTAAAGAAAACTGTGCAAGGTAACAACTTATGTCCTCAAAGGAAAATTCTTTATTTACACAGGAGATTTCATGTGTTATGAAGAAAATTCTATTGAAAAATTCTGATGGACTTAGACTCTGAATTAATGTTTTTTCAGTAATTTCATATTTTTTTTCAAGAAATTTACTGTCCCCCATTAACATAAAAACCCCAAAACAATGCAGGTGAAAATACATTAAACTCTTTCAAATAAAAATAGTAAGAAACTACTTGTGAGTATTTGATGTCAGTAACTACACAGTTTTCAGAAAGAAACTGGGATTAAAGTAGCAGGGTTTTAAACCTATGCTTGAACAGCATACTGAAGTCCACAGATAACTTAGTAATACATTGAATTCAGTCAGAAGGATACACTCATGCAATTTTATTTTAGTTATTTTTTTTTTCAGTGAGCTTAATATTCTATGCTATATCCAAAAATTATTAAAAAAATCCTTGACAGGAAAACCATATTTTACTATGATACTTGCCCTGTTTATACTTTTTTCCAAACATTTTATGCCTATGTGTCTTTCAGAAGCAACTACTAAAATTTATGCTATCCATTTATTTTTAGTAGATTGGCCAGTCTCTTTGGTTCTGTGTAATTACTGAACATGCATTTTTCTACCAAGTGGTGCAGACCTTTACACACACACAGACCCCCACACCCACACATACCGCCTTTGCTTAGGTCTCACTAAGAGCTCTGATTTCCGCACTACCTTGGCGTTATGCCTTTCTTACCTACCCTGCTTTCTCTCCCTTCTCTCTCCAAGCAAATTCAGAAGTAGTGTCACAGCAAAGGCAGGCGGGAGGAGAGGTGGGAAAGCATGAAGGAGGTGATACACAGCACTTAAGCCCAGCCAGTGTGGTGGCTCTGAGCTGCCAGGGAATCTGTTGCGAGATCTCCCCACAAATTACACAGATGTTATGTGCATAAGTTTATAAAACAACCACAGACCTACACAGGGGTTTCAGTTCTGAAACAGTTTTTGAAACAAATAGACACCCCTTCTTTTAATTTGACTAGGTTTGGGTGTTGTACTGAACTGTATTCTTCCTTTTTTGCTTACACTGAGATCTAATACTAAGAGAGGTTCTGTTCAGTCTGAGAAGGGTAAAGGGCTGAAGAGAAGAGAAGAGAGGATGAAGGAGGCTTAGTTCAAGTGTTGAGTACCCAGTGTTTTCAATATAGCTTCAGTAAGGATCAAGATGTCAACACCCTGAGAGATTTATGCATGAAAAATTGTTTTCAGGAGGGACAGCAGTCCTTTTATTGTAGTGTGCAAGTGGTCAGAGTTCAGGCTGACTTGATACCTAAACAGAAATTCTGACTTCATAGCAACACAAGTCTGCTCAGGAGATGTTCCAAAATCCATTCACTTTTTCTGTCCCTTGAGGAATCTTTCTTAGGGAGACGTATGGTAACAGCTTGACACCATTCACATCTCATTAGCAACAGTAGTCACATGTTCTCTTCATCTCCTTATTTTATCTTCCTATACCTGTCCCACCCTCTACTAAATAATGAAAAATGGAGTGAAAGAACATGTGCTACTATGGGTACAGAAGAATTAAGGTTCTGGATTTGTATCTCAGAGAATATCAGCATACAGTTTCTCTTTCATTAGTGCTTCCTTAATCAGGTTTCTCCTGCAGAAAATTGTCTGTGCTTCAGCTATTTGCGTTACATATTGTTTGATCAAATTAATTCAGACAACACCCCTGTATATCAGGACGGACATAATGGTAGCTTGATTTTACCATATTAAAATTATGCTGAAGAACCATACAAAATACATGAAGAGTGGTATACAACTCTAAATCTATGCAGCAGTCCTTTGCTTTTTCAGCTAAAAATTAGAAACACTGATCTCAAAAAGCATCGCACAGAAATGAGAGGTTATAAGAAAAAACAGATCTGAAATTTTCAAAGTGATCTAAAATTGGTAACAACCACTTGTTTTCATTTCAGTGGAATGTATAAGTTTAACTTTCTTGGTGTCTTCCATAGACATACAACTTGTATTTAAGCATTGGAGACATATCTGTACTGTGTCAAGATTCAGATTTCTAACTTTGTAGCAATGTTAAATTAGAGTTTCTCCAAAGAAACTTAAATATTAAACCCCCCAGATTTTACAAATGTCTCCAAACAGTAGTCTGCTGAAAGCAAATGCTTATTTTTTTTTATAAATTGGTCTCTATTAAGTATGGTTTGAATTAGTAAAAACAACATTAAAAAGAAAGTTTTATTTGTGTCCATGAGCACAATTTTGACTTTACACCTGACAAAGTCTGATAAAAAGATTAATAATTCATTACATGCAATGTAAAACTAGCTATTGGTAAAAGTAAGGTTAAATATCTTTCACTTCTTAATGGAAAGTTGGTAGTATTTTTACTTTTATTTATTTTTTTTTCTTTTAAATGCATTTTTCTTTTTTGCCCTACTATTGCCTTCTAAATTAACTGCAGTCTTTATTCCTTATCTTGCAAATCTATACATTCAACATAATTATTAATGTGAGGAATCTTTGAGAGCAACACTGTTCAATGTAAGTTAGGAATATGTAATTAAGCCATTCACAAAAATTTTAGGGAATTAAGGAAAAGTAAAAGAAACCTGATTCAAGATACAGAGTTATTGTTTGCAGTCTTGGTAATTTGTATGAATCCTCTGCTTTCATACATCACAAAATTCAAAACAGGAAGTATGTAGAAAGTCACTAAGGAGACACTACAGGATTCTAAACAGCTATAAGATACATTTTATAATAGAAGATTTAAAGCAAATGCATCTTCACTACAACGAAAGAAAAAGCATGAAAATACTACAAAAATGAAGACTACAAAACAAGGACTTGAACTGAGTTTAGGTTGGCGTAAGGTAAAATATTGTTCTGGAAGAATCAGCTGAGAAATTTTGTGGATGTCTTCTTCATTTGTCAATACATCATATCAGTGTATTATGACAAATATCACAGCAAATTCTATGTGCAATAAATACCCTCTACAATCCAATTGAAAACTTATGTAGGAATATCTGAAAAATGTTTTCTGCACAAGCCTCTCACACATGCACTTTATTTAGTAGCAAACATACTTAACATTTCTTTTCATACCATTAAAACAGTGCAACGTATTTTGTTGTCTTCCTTATACTAAATGAAATGCAATTTTCTTTATTTCCTTTCAGAGAACAATTGCCTTACATATAAAAATGTGTTGGTTTTTTCACACCTTTCTGCTTAATCTATATAGGGAATGAAACTCTTTACCACAGCCTGCACCTAAACTTGAGTCAAGTCAGCTGCGGCTAATTTCAAGAACAACAGGTGTTGCAATAAGCAATCAACAGGAACTTACAGACTGGCTAATTTTGCAGTGTGAAGGACCTGAAGTGTTTTAATATGGTTTTCTTCTATGGGTAGCTGCATTCATAGAAGAATATATACTCATATCACATACTGATATGAGAAGATTTCAACAAAACTTCAGGAATCCACTTCAAAAAGAAAACCACAAGTTCTTGGTTTTGTGAATGTCTGTTGCTGTTTGGGGTGCCACTTTGTATATGTCACATATTTGACAAAAAAAAAAAATTTTGTTGATGATTCATAAATGCAGATATTACCTTCAATATCAGCATTTAAGGAAATAAATGGAATAATTAACATTTCTTGTAACAGTTTCTTTCTCTTCAGCATTCCTATTAGGGACTTAGTTCAGCAATAGTCATTCTGGTTTTAGGTCTCCTGGTATAAGCTCAGAAATGCCGTGTGGCCCACAATTTAGTTTTGGTGAAAACTTGCTCTACCAGTGCAGATTTTCTATGAAAAGGACTGGAAGTAACACTTGCACTCAAATGAATGGTTTATTATACGAAAGGTCACGTACATGAGTAAAGGCAATCCCAGGCACAAATACAGGCTGGGGGATGAAGGAATTGAGAGCAACCCTGCCGAGAAGGACTTGGGAGTGTGGCTGGATGAAAAACCAGACATGAGCTGGCATCGTGCCCTTGCGACCCAGAAGGCCAACCATACCCTGAGCACACAAAAGAAATGTGACCAGCAGATTGAGAGAGGTGATTCTCCTTCTCTATTCTGCTCTCCTGAGACCCCACCCGCAGTACCGCATTCAGCTCCAGGGCCCCCAGCACAAGAAGGACATGAACCTGCTCAAGCAAGTCCAGAGGAGGACTACAAAGATGATCTGGGGTCTGGAGCCCCTCCCCTATGAGGACAGGCTGAGACAGTTGGGGTTGTCCAGCCTAGAGAAAAGCAGGCTCTGGAAAGATCTTATAGGAGCCTTTTGGTACTTCAAGGGGGCCAACAGGAAAGATTGGGAAGGACTCTTTTAATGGAGAGTGTAGTGATAGGATGACGGATAATTGTTTAAACAGAAGGAAGCTAGATTTAGATTAGATATAAGGAAGAAATTCTTTACTGTGAGAGTGATGAGACACTGGAAGATGTTGCCCAGAGAAGCTGTGGCTGCCCTCTCCCCAGCAGTGTTCAAGACCAGGTTGGATGGGGCTTTGAACAACCTGATCGAGTGGAAGGTGTCCCTGTCCATGGCAGGGGGGTTGGAACTAGATAAGTTTTAATTGTCCTTTCCAACCCAAACTATTCTATGATTCTATGATATTGAGCCACTTTATGCCCTGTATCATGTGTTCTTCTGTAGATAGTGTAAGCTCTGTATTCTTTGTTCTGGACATTCCTTATAATTTGGTCTAGCTAATTCAGTCAAAATGTCATTCTGCCATCTGGGTTATATCACATTTCTGATTGCACAAGTCAGATACCAATATTGGGGAAATCGCAGTCTCACGTAGAACAACAAAATTAACAAAACAAAATTAGCAATCTGCTGTGAATATGGTCTGCACTTCTTGGTTTTTTGCACACCTTTTCGAAGCCCTATTTTCCCCTTATACCTCCCATACAACTCTAGATAAACATTTATCTTCTGATTTTTTTCAAAATAATTTTCTCCTTTCTTTTCTGTCTTATCCCAGACATCCAAATTCGTTCCTGTCATCCAAATACAAGACACCACTTTATCCCACTTCCTTCTAAGTGGTCTGACCCTGTCTCGCAGAGCAAAAAAACCCAAGGAACTGAAGTTATTCTGAAGATTAAAATGCAGAATTCATCACAGGCACAAGGAAATAATAAAAACATGGGTAGCAAGTGTGTCTTTTTCATTTAGCAAATAATTTGGGATTTCAGAGGAAATCTCTTATCCAGAACTTTCTCCTACTAGGAACCATCTCTAACACATCTTGCTGAACAATAAGCAGTGATCAAGCTTTTCAAAAATTTGCCTGAGAAAAAAGGATGGGTTGCACTTCATCAACACATTGTAGTGTTGATGAAGGAAGATATGCAAGTCCAAGGTTTTCTTCCTACTCTGTAACCATTCATTAGATGAAAGATATCTATGAAAGGTATTTAGAGAAGAAACTGAAACTCGGACTTAAGAAGAGCATACAATCTTATGGTATTCCTTCTATTTTTGTTCTGAACCCCAGGAATTTTGAATTGATTGGTCTGGTTGTTCGCTTGCTTGGGGTTTTTTGGTGCTGAAGCATTGTTTACACAAAAGGATACTTCCACTAGACATTCCACCTATAATTGCAACTTGGTGTTTCTCTTACAATGGTAATTTGAAAATGAGTCTCTTACATCACAGGTGAATGGTCTCATCGCTTAGCTGTTATGCAAGAGATTGGCAATAATTTATTCTCTGATTGAAGAGCATATAAAAGTTACTATTATTATTGCATTTAATGACTTTTTAAACTTAATAAAAATCTGTCATTCTATTGTCATACATGGTAAGTGATGTCCTCTTGCTAAGTAATAAAATGTTGTAATGTTTTAAAATCACCAAATTGTAAAACTTTATGGAGAAAAAAAAAACAAAGACTAAAAAATATATTAGATACCTTATCCCACAGAATTTGGAATAAACTTTAAACTTACCAGCCTTAAACACTGTCTTTGTGAAACATGAGTTACATCCTTTGGTTTGCATATAAGGCAGTCCTGACTGAAGAAATAGATTAAAAATATGATCTTAAATTTGAAATATATGATACTGAGATCAAAGGACTCACACTCTCAAAGGATTCTTTCATGAGTACTGAGTTAGTACTATACAAAATTCCTTTCCTTCTAGTAAAAGTGTTCCCAGGAGAGGCAATTTAGGTCTGTAAAGGTGTTAACACAGAGCTCGCATGTAGCAGACAGTTCAGGGGTAACAAAGAGATGGCATAGTCCCTTCACAGGTTAGAGTGGAAGTAAAGATAACCAGAAAACAGCCCCAGCCAGGCATGGTCAGACATAACTGTACAAAAGTTTTAAACTCATAAACTTGTAATGTAAGCAAAGGAAGTGGTCCTTGTTACATTTTCATTTGGTAGCATATTTATCTTGTATTTTAACAAACTTAATGAAAGCTTAATAAATCTCCTCAGATATATACCATGAGTTATATTTCTGCAGCAGCCATACCACCACTCATTTGAATGAAATATGTTATTTGGCTGCAGTGATATATCTGACACTGGGATTTTTCATCTTTCTTAACAAGTGAGCTTGGTTTTGTATCCGAATTACGTGAAAGACAGTTATTTCTCTTGCTATCAGCTCAACAAAGAATAATATCTTAATTACCAATTTAAAACATTTTGAAATTAAGGCAAAAGCAAACCAGATGAGTAACTTTATCACAGTCTTAAGATTTTACATCGTCTTTCTCTTTCTGTTATTTTTCTTTGAAAAGGAGGGATGAATTCACATCTCAGCTGCTCCTACTCAAAACAGAAGCAGCAATGCAGTGTTTATAAAAGCATCATTCTGGTGCTATGGAAACAATTGTGAAACCAGAAATTTAGAACGATGGTGTCAGAGAACCATCTTTTGCACATACATATTTGTTATCTGGAGCAGGACATCCAAATGGAATATTAGAAAACCTAAAACATGATTTAAAATTAGATTCAGTATCTCTTAAGTCTGATTTCTTTTCCTGACAGTAGTAAAGTCAAAATTAAGCATCACACATCCAAATACACAGTTTCTCATTTTCTGAAACTATTTTTAATTTTTGTAACTAACAATGTCACACCATATAAAACATTATGTTCTATGCAGAATAATTTTTTCTTCTGTGCAATTTAATGAAAAATAGGGGAAGATGAGAAATTTTCAAATGTACTAAGACAAGCATATTACTTTGCCAGACCTATTTGCAAATCCAGGGTTTACCAAATATTGTTATGGAAACAGAACCAACTTCTAAGTAGTCTTCAAAACACTCCCTTCCTGATTTTGTCTGTTGTATTTTTAGTTATTCTAGGACTCCAGATAATAGTCCATGGTTAATTATCAAATTGACTGATACACGCATGGGGGGAACACAGTATTCTTTCCTTTCTGCTAAACTGGCATTGGTTAATTCTGTTCTTTATTATCATAGAAAATAATTGTATTTATCATATATGAAATTACTACTCCATTTTTGGCATGACTTAGCTCTCAGTACAAGGGGGCTTTGTCAATTTATGTGAACTATTTAAATTTGAAAGAAGCCAATTGGCTTAAATCCAAGTAAGCAGCCTAAACTGAGTCCTAAAAATTGTTGACTTGAATAATAAAGGTAACATTGTAATGAATGCCTGGCAACACATTTTTGTAAAGACTGATTTAAATAAATACCTTCAGCACAAAGGATGGATGTTACTCCTTCAGATAACATGGATAATATAAAGGTGAGAAGGAGCTGCAGTGTGATCCCTAAGCTAGTTTGTTGATGTTAGTGAGAAAGTACAGCTTCTTGAGTTGTTTTTGTTTCATCAAAATCATGATACTCTTGAGGCTGGCAAGGAAATATGAGGTAATGAGAACGCAGTGAACATGCCCTTCATCAGCTGGAAATCTTAATTGTAATTGCAGCACGTAATGGTGTAATTAGTTGTCTAAGTGACAGGATAGGTTTGAATATTTCCTACTGTTTTGCAAAAAAAACGTTTAGTTCCCAGAAAACTTTGTTTAAAGTACATGAACGGCAATGAAAGATTGAAGTTTTTCTTTAACACCTAACTGTCTAAAGTAAAGGAGGTACTTTAAAGAATCTCCAGAAAATCCCTGTGAAGACACAGTGAGTTATATAGAGATACCTGGTTACCAAAATATTTCAAAAATTTTGTGAGAAGCATTAATTTGAATTAAGAAAAGCAACACAAAAAAAAGAATACGTAAGGATGTGTACAGGAAGCAGCAAAGATGAGGTAATTGAAAATCATTATCTGATACCTAGACACAGTCAAGTCTGATTAGTCTTGACTAACATGAATAAGATCAACACAGAACAAGCTAAAGGAGTGTGTATTTTTTCTCATTAAAGAAGCAGTTAAACATCATTGACTCATTTTACAATATAATTTTTAGTGGGCCCAGTAGCCTCAGCTCATAGTTTATTGTAACTGTTTTTCTGCTGCTTGAATTTAAATTTAGGATTCTACCATGGTGGATATCGGTGTATTTAATAAAGGGATTTATTCTGTATTCCTTAGTTCTGTATTTTATTGAAGAATAAGTCATCCAGGTGGGACACTTGTCAGAACTTCCATCTCCTCGTTTCTCCATAACTCCATTGCCCATTCAGATTGCAAAGTAAGATTTGTATCTAATTTGTTGTTTCTAGTGCCTGGTGTCCTCTTTAGGAAACGTCCTGTGAAAACTTCCCTGAAAGCCTAAGAAACATATGTCAGTAAGTATCATTCACATGCATGAAATGATGGGCTTTGGAACAGATATTATGATGACATTTCAATGAAAGTAGGTTATTAAATTTACACTTAAAAAAAACCCCCAAAAAAACAAAAAAACCCACATCAAAAACAAAACCCGAAAACCTCTGCGTAGAATGAAAAACTTTTAGGAAAAAGAGTCACAGAATCACAGAATCACAGAATGTTAGGTGTTGGAAGGGACCTTAAAAGATCATTTAGTCCAACCATGTTGCCAGAGCAGGACCATCTAGAGTAGATTACACAAGAACGCATCCAGGCGGGTTTTGAATGTCTCGAGAGAAGGAAACTCTACCACCTCCCTGGGTAGCCTGTTCCAGTGCTATGCCACCCTCACAGTGAAAAATGTTAATGTGTAATTTCCTATGCTCCAGCTTACACCCGTTGTCCCTTGTCCTGTTGTTGGACATCACTGAGAAGATCCTGGCTCCATCCTCCTGACACTCACTCTTTACATATGTATACACATAAACGAGGTGACCCCTCAGTCTTCTCCAAGCTAAAGAGACCCAGCTCCCTCTGACTTTTGTCATATGCAGTTTAACATATAAACCTATACATGTTACAATTGTAGAAAAACTTTTAAGTAGAACATTTGCTTAATCTTAGTTTACTGCACTGCTAAATCAAAAGCAGAATTTTAATGTGTTAATTGGAATTTGACTGGTAGCTTTAGGGCTGTGTTGATACCTCTTTCCATTCAGTACCAAACACCTCAAAGATAATCTTTCACTCGGTATTATAGGCTATAGCAGAGGTTAAAAAAACAGTATTATCCTTAAAAGCAAACAAAGAAAGTGCAATTTCCAAGATATGCTAAATTCAGAATGTAGATGCTTCTTCTATCCTTCTCTCTTTGTACAAGCAGAAAAACAGTACTCATTTAAAAAACAGCTCTGGAAACAAAGTGTCTCTTCAACAATGAAGAGCTCAAAAGTTTTAGCAAATCATTCTATTTATTTCAGAGTTTCATATTTCACACATGCACATGACCCGCTCCACATTTCAATAGTTTTCTATTATCACCTGATCGGATTAGAAATGAAGAAATAGATACTCCTAATACTAATATTTTTTAAAATAAACATTTTAAGGTAATATATTTTTCTTTAATTTTTAGTAAATAAATTATATCTGAGGATTTTATAGTTCAGTATTCAAAAAATAACTATCATCTTTGTTTATATGCTGCTAGAATGGTTCTTTCTCAATTTTGTGGAAAGTCATTAATTTTAACATACCTTTGAACGTTACAATGAAATGAAGATTTCCTTTAAAATTTTTTTTGGCCTATTTCTAATATAGATTTAGCTTTAAATATTTATTTTTAGGCTACTATTTTGGTTATTGAATATCATTAGAGATAATTACACTTCATTTCTCTCTCAGGGAAGATTTACTGTACTATTTTGAAACCTTTCACCTCACTATTTGTGTTAATTGTTTCATTTCTTTATAATGGTACATGGGAAAGGATTTAAGTTTAAATCTCTCCTAAATATTCTGTTTCACCACTCATTTCTGAAAATAGTGACAAAAAATTAAAAGGTTTTAAGGAAGATTAGGCAATTTCTGTGTCAAAGGCTTTTGACACAAAAACAAGGTACCCTTGGATGACTACTATTCTATTTTAAACCTGCAGGCAGACTGTGAGTCCCAATCTCCAATAAATAGGAAAAAATTAGTCTTTTGTATGATAATTTCAGAAGCTGGCATTTACACACCACTTTTCCAAAACTTGTGGTATAGGGACATTCCTCTCAATCTTTCAAAAATCCACACCCTTAAGCTGCATAAAACATAGTAGCTCTGCCAGTTGATTAATCTGTTTTGTCAAAAATATTCAGATTGTCATTATATACCTTAAAATTAAAAAGCAAATACAAAAGTCCAAATTTCCCATGTTTCCCTAAATTTTCTATGATCCTTTCCTCATTTTTCTTGTCTCTAAAGTTTTTTCTTTGGGCATAAAGAAACTGATACCAGTTTATCACTAGTAGCACCTAAAATTCTCTTGAATACCTGCAGCATCCACTATAGAATCACTATATGTGGTTTCACACAAAATTGGGAGCTAAAAAATTACTTTTCTAAAACCTGCTTCAGCAACACCTTGTCCCAATCAGTTACTAGTAATTCTTATATGAAGTGTAATTGCCCAGGTTTTCTACTGCTTTTGCATTATACTACTACTTTAGAAAATCATAGAATCATAGAATCATTAGGTTAGAATAGGCCTCTCAGATCGTCAAGTCCAACTCTTGACCTAGTACAACCATGCCCACTAAACAATATCTACAAGTGCTACATCTACACATTTTTTGAACACCTCCAGGGATGGTGACTCCACCACTTCCTTGGGCAGTCTGTTCCAATGTTTGACTACTCTTTCAGTAAAGAAATTTTTCCTGAAGTCCAATCTAAACCTTCCCTGGGACAACTTGAGGCCATTTCCTCTCAGTGGGTTGTTTAGAAAAAAAATGATCTATCAAAGACATCACAATTTAAGTAGCTGACAGAGTTAACATTTGGAACAAGCAAATGGAAGGGTACACAAAGAGTGAGATAATAATTGTAAGAACACTTAGTTGTACCCCTTTAAAAAAAAAAATGCATTTCATTTTCGTATTTGTCTCTCAATGGCCTCTTTCAAAGAAAGTTAAAATCTTAGAAGAACTTGTGCAGCAGTGACGTGGAGAGAGAAATTTACGAACCTGAGTAAAAAAACTTTAGAGAGAAATAGTTTATTATCATTTTTGCAACAGTTTGATATTTGTCTTCCACCTAGATTTCTTTAAATACAGTAAATATGTCCATTGTACTAAAGCTCAAGCTTTTATTTTTGAATCAGGGTATACTAATCTTGTGACAAGATTCGGTTACAATTCAGCTTTTAATACACAATGAACTCTAGTTGCCATTGTCCGGTCATTCCAAATGCAGCTGTTAAAATGGCAAACTAAATTTTACAATGACATACTACATTATGAAACTAGTATTTGACTGTGTTATAGCTTCATCGACTGAGGAAACTCATACTTCAAGAATCCCAGGGTTACTCAGAATGTATAGATTTGAGTAGTATTAAAGTCAGGACGTTACATGGCATAGATAAAGTTACTCACTTGAGGTTAAACTGTAAAGCAAAGATGTAACAATTGAACTGTACTGAAGAATATGTCTTCAATATCCTCCTTGACAATCAGGATATTAGAAAAGAAAATAAATATTAACTAAGTCCTAAAAAGATAAACTATCTCTTCTGTGAAAGTTTATTCCTGAATTACCAATATATTTCCAGAACAAAAAGAAATAAAAAATAAAGGCAATCTGTTGAATCAAATAATCTGTAGGGTTATTTGTCACGGGAAAAAAAATTCTGATTTGAAAAAATTTAGAGAAAGGCATTAACTTCATTTTAGCTGAAATCACAGGACCATAGAACCATAGAATCATAGAAGAGTTTAGGTTGGAAAGGACATTTAGAGTTCATCTAGTCCAACCCCCTTGCAGTAAGCAGGGACATCTTTAGCTACATCAGGTTGCTTGGAGCCCCGTCCAAACTGACCTTGAATGTTTCCAGGGACGGGGCTTCTACCACCTCTCTGGTCAACCTGTTCCAGTTCCCACACCCTTATTGTAAAAAAATTCGTCCTTATATCTAGTATGAATCTGCCCTTTTTTAGTTTAACAACGTTACCCCTTCTCCTGTCACAACAGGCCCTGTTAAAAAGTCTGTTTACGTCTTTCTTATAGTGTTGAAAGGCTGCTATAAGGTCTCTCTGGAGCCTTCTCTTCTCAAGGCTGTAAAACCCCAACTCTCTCAGCCTGTCCTCACAAGGGAGGCATTTCAGACTTTTGATAATTTTTGTGGCCCTCCTCTGGACTCAATCCAACAGGTCCATGTCATTCAGGTCTACAGAGCTGGACATAGTACTGCAGGTGCATTCTCAGGAGAGTGGAGTAGAGGGGGAAAATCACCTCCTTTGACTTGCTGGCCACACACTTCTTTTAATGCAGCCCAGGATACAGCTGGCTTTCTGGGCTGTGAGTGCACGTTGCCAGCTCACGTCCAGCTTTTCATCCACCCACACTCCCAAGTCCTTCTCAGCAAGGCTGCTCTCAATCCCTTCAACCCAGATGCAGGACCTTTCACCTGACCTTGTTGAACCTCATGATGTTCACACAGGCCCACTTCTCAAGCTTGTCCAGGACAGTCTGAATGGCATCCCCTATCTCAGGAATGTCAACCACACCATTCAGCTTCATGTCATCTGCAAAATTGCAAAGGGTGCACTCAGTTGATCCCCACTGTATATGTTGTTGATGGCGATTTTATACTTCACTGGTCCCAATACAGACCACTGAGCGACACCACTCATCACCAACCCCCATCCAGACATTGAGCCAGTAACCACTACCCTCTGGATGTGACCATACAGCCAATTCCTCACTCACCGAACAGTCCGCTCATCAAATCCTTACCTTTCCAGTTTAGAGAACAGGATGATGTGAGGTACTGTGTCAAAAGACTTACAGAAGTCCAGATAAACATCTGTAGCTCTTTCCTTGACACTGATGTAGTCACTCTATCACAGAAGGCCACTAGTTTGGTCAGGCAAGAGTTGCCCATGGTGAAGCCATGCTGGCTGTCTCAAATGCCCTCCCTGCCCTCCATGTGCCTTAGCATAACTTCTAGGAGGATCTGTTCCATGATCTTCCCATGAACAGAGGACAGGTCAGTGGATCTCAGGGTCTTCCCTTCTACTCTTTTAAAAAATTTGTTCAATGTTCCCCTTTTTCCAGTCACTGGGGACCTCACCTGACTTCCATGACTCACAGAGAGTGGCTTGGCAACTACATCAGCCAGTTCTCTCAGGACTCTGGGATGCATCGTCAGGTCCCATAGGCTTATGTATGTTCAGGTTCCTCAGATGGTCACAAACCTGATCTTCTCTCACAATGGGAGGGACTTTTCTCACCCAGTCCCTGCCATTTGGTCCATCCTACTTGAGAGGTGCGGGAAAAGAAGTTGCCAGTGAAGAGTGAGGCAAAAGAGCCTCAGCCTTCTCCTCATCCGTTGCTTGCCAGTCTTGCTCATCAGGGAAGTACACTTTCTTTGACCTTCCTTTTCTGGATGACACACCTGTGGAAGTCTTTCTTATTATTCTTTGCATCCCTCACCAAGTTCAGCTCCAGCCTCAGCCTTCCTGACCCCATCCCTACACAACCAGTTAGTGTCCCTATACTTTTCCCAGGGTATCTGTCTCTGCTTCTGCTGCCTGTGCATTTCCTTCTTGCTCTTTAGTTTGCTCAGCAGGTCTTGACTGAGCCATGCCAGTCTGTTTCTTGCTTTCCTGAATTCTTACACCTGGGGACCCAGAGCTCTTGAGCTCTATGGAAAGTGCCCTTAAAGATCTGCCAGCTCTGTTCTGTCCCTTGTGCCTGAGGGCAGTTTCCCAGGGGTTTCTATTGACTAGCTCCTTGAATAGCCGGAATTTTTGTTTGGTAAAACTCAGGGTCCTGACTTAACTGTTCACCTGACACTTACCCCTCAGGACTGCAAAGTCCAATGTGTGACCACCGAAGCCCAGACTGCCTCCAATCTTATAATCACCAATTATCTTACTTGCATTGGTGATCAACAGGTCCAGTAGTGCATCCCCTGTGGTAGGCCTGTCTATTACCTGGTTTAAGAAGCCATCTTCAGTGCATTCCAGGAGTCCCCTGGATTGTCTACAGCTCACCATACAACTTTTCCAGCAGATTTCAGGGTAGTTGAAGTCCCCCAGCAGCATGAGAGCCTGTGAGCACAAAGCTTCCTGTAGCTAGAGTAAGAAGACTTTATCAACAGGCTCCCCTTGATCAGGTGGCCGGTACTAAACAACAATCAGAAGATTCCCTTTGTATCCTTCCTCTCTGATCCTTACCCATAAATGTCTGATGAGCACTTCAAGTTAGGTCATTTTGACGTTGGTTTGGAAAAAAAAAGAAAAAGGAAAAGAAATCTAAAAAATAATTTAAAACGTGTCAGATCAATGTCATTTTGACAACTTCTACCTGAAAATACATACTGTACGAAACATTTCCTATAATAGAAAGATCTTTAATAGTGTAGCTGAGATTGGCAGTCATGTCTGGAGAGCGCCCATCCTCAATCCTGCTCAAGCAGGGTCAAATACATCAGGTTGCCCACAGCTGTGCCCAATTAGGTTTTTAATGTCTCCAAGGGCAGAGACTCCACAATCTTTCTGGAAACCTGTTTCATTGTCAAAGGGTCAGTAACTCCAAAAAAGAAGGGTGAAAAATCCTTTACAGGTCAAAACTCACCTGCTATCAAATATTTTCTTTGTGTGATTTTAAAATTGGGGTTTTTTTGTTCTTTATTGGTCATTAGTTATTCTCCTGTCCTTGTGCCAAAGCCAAAGTAGAAGTCCATTTCTTGCATAACAAGGCTTGGCATATCAAAGTCATCTTCTGGGTAGGAATAGTTTAGGTAAAAGAACCACAGCTACAAGTGTGCATTGGATTATTTTTTCTTGAGCAGCCTGGTCTAGTGGGAGGTGTCCCTGCCGTGGCAGGGGGGTTGGAACTAGATGATCTTTCATGTCCCTTCTAACCCAAACCATTCTATGATTCTATGATTCTCCTCCATATTATTGAAAGAATCAAAGACATAGATGATACAGATGTTCTAACTTCCTTATTTCTTCCCATGGTCTTTAGAGCACCATGCTCTGTTTGAATATTCAGAACTCAGAAAAGAAGCGACAGTTGTTTGTCTTCAACTTTCCTTTGAGTGTTCTCTTCATATTTTTACATGTGGACCAGGCAGTCCACCTCCACATGTCACTTTGTATCTTATGTAATTTCTGCCAGGTCCATGAAGGTATCTTTGACATTCCAAGAAGTCTAAAGCGGCACTAAATATTTATTATTGAGGAAATGAATTCATGTCTCTCACGTATTTTAATTAATTTATGATTCAAGTATAGCTCCAAGTCAGGTATAGAGCATATGGACAGTAATGACTTTTGAAAGTTCCAAGTGGCAGCTTTACAGATTTCTGTAGCATTATGCCTCCCTGGTAGGCCAGTGCAAGCTGCTCTTCTTAGTGGATTTGTAGGATATGAGATGAGAAAATAAGCTGCAAGTCTCTTGCTAGAGAAAGGTAATGTTTAAAAAGATAATTAGCTGTTTTAATTTCAAGCCTTGTGTTAAATATTTGGGAACCGTTTGCACTTTGAATACTATTGGTATGTAACAAGAAAAGCTTCTTCAATGTAAGAAATACAGCGCTTTTTTAATGTAAAAAGGAAAAATCACATGTGTGGTTGTTGGCTGATTAATGAGCAGATGGCTGGTCAGCTAAGGTAATGGTCAGAGGCTGTCTGGGAAGATTACCTAACTGTAGGATTACCTAACTGTACTGTAAATATGTGTACAAAAGTAACTCGTAGCAGCCTGGAATTCAGTGTTTGAGCAGATCTATTTAGAATTTACTTTTACCACCCGTATATTCTTTCCTCTGGCTATAGGAGTCTTCTGATGACAATGCTGAATATTGCTGTCTTCCTGATCAACATATCAAACGGCAGCTGTTTGTGTGAGAATGTTGACCTTTCCTCGTACACCATGCAGGAAGAAAAGTTAGGTAGCTCACCTCCAAGTTCTGGGTTTTCGAAGGTTTCTGAAGACTAGAACTAACAATATGGGTTATTTATCCTGATCTGTCCTTTGGTGATCTGTTTTCTGACCTGTTCTATTTTGTAAATAGCTTGGTTGCTCTTGGAAGGAAAATCCTGTATTTCCTCCTGTAACAGCACTGTTAAAACCCAAGCAAAATCACGTTACTACTCTTGGTCTTACAATGTTTACATTATCAATATTGAGGTCAGATTTGAAAATGACTTACTTGTATCAAAAATACGTAGTGACTTACATGTAACTTTTCATTTTCTTGATGCAAATGAAAAATAAAAAATCAGGACACTTATTTAATTACTATCTCAACTACAACTAATTAAATTTTATGATGAACTAATCCTGTGCATCTGTCTTTGTTACACTTCACAATCACAGCTGAGATTTCATAATGCAATAGAGTATTTATGTCTTTCCAAGCTCACAGTGAAGTAGGATGCTTATTATTGCTAATGATTATTCATTTTCTCCCACGTAAAATTACAAAAGGATAGCATGGACCAGGATGAAAGATTATACTTAAAGATGTTTCTTATCTGACTGCAAGAAAGATGGATATCTCCATCTACATCCTATGCTGCTGCTAAATGTATGAAGAATACATTCATATAATTAGAGAACAGTAACAGTTCAGTCATCGAATGATGAAGCACCTTAAGCACCCACAGAAAAGATGTTATCTATGCTCACTGTAATTTTCTGTTATTGCATTAGCTAATGATGCAAATTATCTAAATAGGAAAAATGGCTACCATAACCCACTTCTTTTATGAAGCCCTGATTGAGGAGAACATTCTTCAGAAAATAAGTATTCTTTCAGAAAAAAGCTCAAGTACTTTCGTTAGTCTACAGTCTAGTCTAAGTGAGTTTTAAATACGTATTTTTCTTCTGTATTTACACTTTTCTGCTTCCCAAAACAGCTCCTGAGCTACTTGAGGGGTTACTATACAAGCCCTGCTGGTAAGTTTCTTTATTTGGGTTCTTCCTGATTCCCTGGTAATATAGAATAATAGAATCATAGAATCATTAGATTGGAATAGACCTCTAGGATCATCAAGTCCAACCATTGACCACCATGTCCACTAAACCATGTCTACAAGTGCTGCATCTACACGGTTTTTGAACACCTCCAGGGATGATGACTCCACCACTTCCCTGGGCAGCCTGTTCCAATGTTTGACTACTCTTTTGGTAAAGAAATTTTTTCTAATGTCCAAACTCAACCTCCACTGGCACAACTTGAGGCCGTTTTCTCTTGTCCTATTGCTAGCTACTAGGGAGAACAGACCAACCCCCGCCTTACTATAACTTCCTTTCAGGTAATTGTAGAGAGCAATGAGGTCTCCCCTCAGCCTTCTCTTCTCCAGATTAAAAAAACCCAGTTCCCTCAGCCGGTCCTCATAGGTCTTGTGCTCTAGACTCTTCACCAGCTTCATTGCCCTTCTCTGCACATGCTCCAGCACCTCAGTGTCTTTCTTGTAGTGAGGGGCTCGAAACTGCACACAGTACTCAAGGTGTGGCCCCACCAGTGCCAAGTACAGGGGCACAATCACTTCCCTAGTCCTACTGGCCATACTATGTCTGACACAGGCCAGGATGCTGTTGGCCTTCTTGGCTGCCTGGGCACACTGCCGGCTCATGTTCAGCTGGCTGTCGACCAGCATCCCCAGGTCCTTTTCTGACAGGCAGCTTTCCAGCCACTCATCGCCAAGCCTGTAGGTTTATATACTATATGAACTATAGTATATAGTATATAGTTCATATACTTCCTTCCAGAAGCACCAAAACACAATAAACTCAGTTCTACATGATCAGCATGGACTGTTGCTGTTAAATAACTTGGGGTAAATCATGTCTGAGCAACCTGACTGCTGTCTATAATGAAGCAACAGGCTCAATGGGAAATGGAGAGTGGTGGATGCGGTTTACCTTGGCTCTAGAAAGACCTTTGTCATGGACTGTCAGAGAAACCTTATAGTCAGACAGATTGGTGAGATATATACTGGATAAATGGATTGTAAGGTGGATAGAAAATTGGTTTGATATCTAAGTTCAATACAGTATGATGAGCAGTACAAAAATTGGTTTTGAGTGGCATTTGTCTCCATACATATTTTGACTGGAGTCAAAAATCTTTATTGATGACCTAACAATGGGACAGAGGGCACCCTCAGCAAGTCTGCAGATGACACCTAACTGAGAGGAGTGGTAAATACACTGGATGATGGGGCTCCCATTCAGAAGCATGGCACAAGCTAGAGAAGCAGGCAGATTGGAAGCCCATGATATTCATCAGAAGCAAACACAAAGCCCAGCACTTGGGACAGACGAAGCACATCTCCTCCCAACTCCATTACCTCTTCATTTATCTTTCCACTCCTTCCTTTTGCAACAGGTACAAGCAAGGATTCAGTTGCCTGACTGTTTTGTAGTTTCCGGGCCAGAAGTACTATCTTCTCCGTGCTTGTCCTCTCTCTTGTTTTAACCCTTCTATCATTTTTCAATTTTGTTTTCCCTTTTTTTCCCCCTTCCTTTTTGTTTGTTTATGTATATGTGTATGTATGTATTTATTTATTTAATTATTCTTTCTCTTTTTTTCATGCTCTTCCAATCATGTCTTTTTCTGGCTTCTGCTCCAAATGCTGACTGCTTCCTTTCACTTGCTGCTTCCTTCTCTGGTATTGCAGAATGCATCAAGTGGGCTAGGACATTTGCTGTTGGTACAGATTTATTTTTGTTTTCCAGGTCTGCAGTGTTTTTTGCTAAGCAATTCCTGTTTTTAAATGCCAGCCATCCCTTCTCCATCTTGCTTCTGATCTTTTTTCCTTTTCTGAACTTGATTCTCCTTTTACCTCAATTTCTTCTTCATAAAATGTCTGTTTAACTTCTTCCGAGAAAACGAAGAACAAAATATGAAACTCTCTTGTTCTTTTCTCAGCGTGGTTTCTTTTTTCCATAAGTCTCTTCTCCTTTACTCCCTCCTGTCAAGCCTTCAATTTTCCTTATTTTTTTCTGCAATCTTTTTCTTTTTTTTTTTCTTTTTAAACTACTTTCTCCATTTCTTCTTGCTCTTCACTTGCACATGGCTACTGTCTCCAGACTAAAAAACAGTCTAACCTTGAATACCATTTCATTTTCTACCTAACATCTCTTTTTTTTTTTTTTTTTTTTTTTTTTTTTCTCCAGTCACTGACCACATGTGACAACATTCTCAAAGAATCTTGCATAATCTCTTTTAACAGCTTTGTATCCAAATCTAAGAGTCAGGGTGTCACTCTCATCTTCTTTGACTAATAGCATCAGAATAGTGAAACTGTTTTTCCTTTTCTTCCATGACCCTTGACTGATTCTTATTTTTAGAAAACTTCCTTCCCTCAGAGAATTCTTCTCTCTTTCTCTCTCTCTCTATCCACAGCAATCCCAAAGTGCTCTCCAACCCCAGAAACTTTTTTTTTTTTTTTTTTGGATGTGAATTCTAATCTGGATAATTTCATCCACAAATTCAAGTATCATGTTTAGGCAAAAACCATAAGTTTATTTCGCTATTCCAGACCTCTCTAATCAGGTCCAAATTACATCTTCTAGCCCATGGATAATAAACCTTCCATCTTGTTCATCTTCCATCTTAACAGAAACACATTGACTTTATGCCTGTATTTGAGCCCTGAAGTTACATATTTTTCTCAGGCATTGTGAATACCATTATTATGCCTATCAATTTTTCCCTGTTTTAAGATTTCTAGGCTTTAAGATAAATGTTCTCCTTTCCATTCATATGCAAATATTTTATTCAGGCTCTCATCATCTCATACTCTGTACCCTTTATTTTGAATACTTCCAATGGTTCTTCTTCTCTTCTTTTATCATATCAAATATTAACCATTTGTCTTCATTTTCAAAATTCCTAACTTATGATCATGTCTATGCAGTATCAAGAGGATCTTTTTCCGCCTTTCACTAGCTTATGATGTTAATCCTCGTCATCACATTATTAAATTTTCAAATAAACATCCTGCATGTTGTCATTCACACTTGGGAAGAATTTCCTGTACACATCTTAAAAGCTTTTTTTTTTAATCTTCTTTTTAAATTTCTCATTAAACTCTGCTTCTCTCTGGTAAGTAAAACAACCCATAGAAGTACTTATACTCTTGAAGGGCTGTACTACCCTCTGCCATGATGACCACTGTTGTTGCATTGTTTCCCTGTGACTTCCAACATGTCTTTATCCATGTTTTCTGTTTTGTTATGGCATACACTCTGAAATGCACTGTCCATCTCTTGGTTCTGTGCTTCCACAAGTCCTACTATCATGGGATTTTGAGTCAGTGCTTGTTTTATGATGATTAATAAATATTTGGTAAGCGTTCACTGAACAACAGCAATAAAACATGGGAAGTGGAAAAGTAATAAAGTTAATCTTCATTTATTTATGCATGAGGGACATGGTGGAACCCTGCACTGATTCTGTTGTCCTAAAAGCGGATTGTTTACCTGGTGTGCAATAAGCCAGTTCCACACATTCAGGAGAGATATTGCCTGGGTGTTCAGTGGATTTGTCCATAAATCATGGACACTCAATGCCAGCTTGTGGATCACATTTGTACATTGAATTCATACACATTCTGCCTATCTAATACATATTCATTCTCATCTACATAGATTATGTAATTGTGCCAGATCCTGCTTTTAAGCCGTACTTCAAATCTTTCTGCACGTCTTCCTCTTTTTAAGGGTCTCTGATGGTCTTTAATAAGGGAGTACCCTTACTCCTTTTATCCATATATAGTCACATGTCATCTAAGGACAACCTAAGACCATTTTCTGCTACCAACTCTCCTTTAAGTAGACTGAAAGGAGTATTTATCCTTGATTAAATGGATAAAGTTGTTTTGTCCTGGGCTTATGTTAAGTGTTAACCATAATTCTGTCGTGCAATGCCTAAACAATACTTGATTACAAAGAGTTTACGTTTACAGTAATTAAACATAGACATTACCTCTTCCTTCTCAGGAGAAGATGGATATATTAACTATTTCAATTCCAAGAAGTATCTAAAGATGTACAGAAACAGTAAGTGCAGATAAACTGAATTGATTTATTTTGGGTCATTCTAAAAGAAATGCTGCGTAGTTTTCAAGTTTCAGAAACATAAGAACTCTCCCATATAATTCTCCTGTGTGTAGGAACAGATCTTCATAAATGTTTTGATAAACTTTTCTGATTATATCAGGCATTTTTGTGGGATGTTTATCTCTCTGAAAATAATTTAATAATTTGTATTTTTAAAAACCAAAACATTCAGAGTCACCTATCAAGTAATAATGTTTAATCGGCTAAGATTTGATTGGTTTTATAATATTTGCCCACTCATATGTTCCTTTTCCCTATTAAGAAGTGTCTTATTGCAAGTGCATCAGGGTCAGGGGCATTCATTATTTCTTATGTTTTATAGGACTGAATTCAGATTATTATAGGACTCAAATTCAGATTCCTGAATTTGAGCAACCAGTCTAATTCTTAAATGTTCTATTGAAATAATTTTCTCCTTCTTAAGGGAATAAGTATTCCAATTCTCTGTACTTAGGATGTACTGTTCAGAGAGTTTTTTGATAAAAATAGTCTCACTCTATAAAACCAGCATAACTTAAAATGTAAATAAGAAAATACATACAATGATATCTTTTCTTCTTGAAATGACAACGTATTGTAATTATAAAGGGCAAATTATTATAACGAGCACAATCACTTATGTAATTTGTCATATTGCTTACTTGACCAATTTCAAGTGAAGGGTTTTATTTTCTTCTGATGTGTGTATATAGTTTTGACCATATATCAATATAAGAATAAGCCTTTAGATGTAATGAAACACAAAACAAATTTTATGCAGTGTGTGGGGTGCAGATATGGAATTCTTACAATGGACTCTGGAATATGAAATTTTTTCACCACGCTCTCTTTCTTGTAATCAAGCTTTCATCTGATGGAAACTACTTGCTTTCACAACAGCTGCAAAATTAACTCTGAGGGTGTCGTATTTTTACTGGCTGTCTTGCTCAACTTAGATTCTATTTCGTTTTGACTTACCTTTGATCATATAGAGTGCACCCATTTATAGTCTGGTTTCAGAAAAATGTATTTCTCATGAAATTATTGGTTTTTTCTACTCTCTAGTCCTGTACTTTAAAAACAAGGATTTTAAAGTACTTCCAGTTCTTTAGTGTAAAGATTTATCTTTCCTGAGAGGACAACCTTTCTTAGTTTTCTTTCAATGCGTGGCAAGCTATAACATATTTTTCTTTACAAGTATCTGGAGTTCATGAGCTCATGCAGAAATGTGCATTTAATTCAACATGGAGCTGTACATAGTTGCTGTTAGCACTGTGTTTTAACTATAGAATTATGCATGAAATTGCCACTGTCTTGTAGACTTCAAAGCCACACATAAAGATTTACTTTAGTCCCCCCACTAAAAATATTCTAAGAATAGTTATTAAATAAAACCAGAATAGGTGAAAAAAATCATCATGCAAGAGTGATATAAAAAGCAAAATAAAGTTAACTCTTTAAATCTCTTTTTTTTGTATACTGTATACCTGTATTATAAACCCCATTACAAGGACAGCTAAATGAGAAAGATTAGAAAAGATAATGGTCATGTCTTTCATTCTGTAGTTAGCACTTAATCCAGATGTAATCAACCACCAGAGCTACCACTCAAAGTATCATAGTTTTGTGGAAAAAAGTAATGGTAATTCTAGTATAAAATCTTCCTCTGTCCATCAAGTGAGTACTTTTTTTTTTTTTTCATTTAAAGAATTAACTTGACAGAGAAGACAACTCTTGAAGCTATTCTTTTTCCTAATATATGATTTATTTTAGTAGATTAAGATGGAAATTTGATGCACTGAAGTTGTGAATATTCTTTTTTTCTTAGTATCCTGTGCATTGCTGTTTTTTCTATTTTAGTGTTCAGTGATCATTCTATCATAACAATATTTTCAAAAAGACATATAGCAGCCATAGGTCATCTTGGATTCATCAGTTTCCAGGAAAGTGCAGCAACTAACTCTCAGTAGAGCCAAAGGACTATCTAGGATAAAAGTCTTCAACTCCCTCTTCTGACCAAATTTGACTTTGTTTAAAAGTGCTAAATCGGGCAAATGAATTATTTAGTACATATGTCACAGATTTACAAAGGTGCTTGATCTTAAGCATTTCTGAACAGGTTATTTTAAATTCCCATCATTGTTTATGATCTTTCCTGATACGAAAGATAAAAAGTATTTTTTTTTTAGCCCTGGAAGAATTTTAATCTAGTGAGCACAGCAATAACCTCTCCGAAGACTCCTGTATTGAAGGTATAGGGAAAGATGTGCTATTTCCAAAGACCAATGATAAGAATATTCAGAGATTTTAGAATTAATAACTCCAATGGCATGCAGAAGTGAAAAGGGAACAGAAAAAGATGTTTCACCGTGTGATGTTCTTGTAGCATTCTACCTTATTCACAGGGCAGAGAGCTCCAAATGCAACATCTACAAACTTTAAAAGAAGTTTTGTGTTATAATTGGTATCATCTTCTCAGTCAAATATTTCAATAAAACTCAGAGATGATACTGTTTAAAAGGAAAGGAAGAGATATAACCAGAATCAACAGAAACTGATGTCCTTATTATCATGATTTACGTATTTCTTCATAATAAATTAAAGTGTTAATTTTGATTTTCGCAATTTTCCAGCTTTGTGTCTGGATATACTGTGACAGTTTTCTTCTAAGCACTACTGGGTTTCCAACTCTTTTTACGGACTACTTTTGTAGTATTTCCCACTATACTATGTTTGGAGTTGCTACTTCTAAGAAAGAAATATATTCTTATTTCCAATACTATTCTTTAGAATCAGTTTTTTGTGTTCAAAAGTAGCAATCTTTTCTTCAAAATGTAAACTTTGAATGCAGTAACGTTTTTGCTTTTTACACATCCTTCTCAGTTATAAGTATATATACATAGTATAGGCTCTGGAATAGTGGACATATTTGAGAATTTAATTGGCTAATTGTTTGCGGTTCTTTTATTACTAAGAAACAAACATTCCAGATTCTACTTAGACATAAACTATAACCCACTTTCAAAGACAATGTCAAACATAATGCATATCAGGGACTATGAAGCAAAACAACAGTGTAGGCAACTATTAAATATGTTGCAGCATAGCAAGGAAAACAAATCAAAAATACAAAAAAATTGCATCTGAATTAATCTAAGCTAAATAAACAAGACTGTGGTAGCATATTTCGCCAAATTCTGAGTCCAGCCTCCTTTTTTCTTCTTTCTGTGTCTTGTTTAAAACAGATAACAGGGCAGTATGAACAGTCAGGGTGTTTTGCCCATAGCGACAGCTCACTATGGGAACTGCACTCCTTTCACTGTTCTATCTCCTTGAATTTATTACTGCCTTTTCTATCAACATCCCTTGCCACCTGTACAAGAAAATTGCCTGCCCTCTGGGACAAAGAGAGCTTTTTAACTTCATAGGAGTACAGCACTGGGCACAAGCAATCCATATTTCGTAGAAGGAGTCTCTGACTAAGTGATTTCAGACTTCACACTGCAAGCTTTTAAAGAGATCCCAGATCACCTATCAATGTTCACGGCACCTTGAACTCTGCATATTCAGTCACTGCGTAACAGAAGTTAGAGAAGCACATAGGACTATTCTACTATATTAATCTCTCTTAACTAAACTATGAAGTAATACAGTTGTGCTACAGAATTTTAATATCCAAGAAAGGAAAAGTACATAGAAAGGTGATATATAAGGCTTCCTGCAAAAGGTATAGCATCACCTTTGATTTACCCATGCTGAATTTAATCTGCTGTCATGTCGCTAAACATGCAGTTGGCTCGATTACTTTGCAATGGCTCTTTCCCTTCTCATCCTTTGCTTAGAAGCATTTTTCAGCTGTGACCTCCATTTAAGTATATGTAATAAAGTTTTTTTTAAAGTAAGAATTTTAATGTATTTTAATCTGAAAACCATTTTCTATTGTTTTGCTCCTTTATTTCGCCTTGCATCTGAAAATCGAACCTGAAAGCATGAAAGCAGAACTTCAAATCAACAGAGAACAATTCTGTTCTGCATTTGTAATAGTACATGAAATTATATTTCACAGACACAAATACTTTTTCCCTCTGTACACACTTTAAATACTGACTGTAAGTGCAGATTGAAGCATTATGGGTTTTATTCACTAGTCTGTAATCAATCCTTGGTCCAATGCTTTACTTCAAAATATCAAAAAACTCAGCCAGCCCTCAAAAACCCTCATGTAAAAATGTTGTTCCAATATTTTATCAACAAATCAGAAATTAAGGGAGAGTGATGAGTCTTAAAATCCATTTCATGCACATGTTTCTGTTTCAATTTCAAAACAAAATAAATCAATTTCCAAATTAGAGTGAAACACAACCTTTCAAAACGGTTTATTAAAGCTACGGAGATGCTGCCTTTATGGCGTTTGTGATTAAGACTCGAATTTATGCTCTACCTTCTATTCTCCTAGTTGATGGGGAGGCCTGATCACCAGTATCCTGGTGATTCTAGGAGGGCTTTTCTTATGGGACCAAATGTTTTAACCTGGATTTGAAGTAATTTCTTCAATTCAAGTTTAATTAAAACATTTTATGTTCTCTCCAAAAAACCTACAGATTTATTTAAGCAAATACATATTTTCTGACAAAAGCACTTACTAAAATATATTAATGCATATTTCATTGAGCATTCTAGAGTAATTAATAAATGACAGAAATAGATAATTTTTCATAAACTTTCCTTTTTTTTTTCTTTTGTAAGACAGTATTATAAATTACTGTACTTTCTTTCAAACCAAAAGTTTAGGGGTAAAGATGATTTTGTGATTCATAAATTAAGTCTGGCCACCTATCTATAGATAGTTATCAATCAGTCATGATGCCATTTGCAAAAAACTGAAAGTCAAGGTGTATTTACGTAACTGTTAAGAAAAATCAAAGTGAACTTTCCTTCGTGATAGTTGTCATACAATCAGTAGAATTGTGTTATGTCTTAATTCAATGGAGTTACATGTACAAGGTGTTGCAATGAACTCTTGTGGGACTTAGTGTACTTTTTGGGAGAAAAACACGTACTTATAGAAGCATCTATTTATTTTTTTTTCAAGTAAGAGCCTTGTATCATGTATTTAAACTGAACCAGTATTATAATACCTAGCAGTTTACTTTAAACAACTTTATTGAACATTTTCATCAAAATTTAGGGAATTTATTTCACTAGGGAAAGAACTGATCACCAAAAGACAAAAATGTATTCATAAGGTACAGTTAGGTCACTGGATTAATCATAAGTGTTATTGGTAAAACAGAACCTCCTGTTCAAAGAGTCATGCAGTTCATGCCATGAACTGATAAAAAATAAGACAGAAGTCACTATTAAATTTTCTTTTGCCAGTATTCTAACTAATAAGATTATCTACATGCTTATTGCTGCTAGAACTGGTCTAGTATTATACCATACTTAATTAACTAATTGAGTTTTCTGGATTTCTTCTACTTCCCTCGTCTTTTTCTAAAATATAGCAGAAATATAAGTTGACTTGCTTCAAAAATATATTAAATACTACTACTTTTCTGGAAATTTCCAAGCAGGACCTTAAAGGAAGAAAGGAGTTTCAATTCTGATTTCATCTAACTATTTGGGAACTCAGGGAAACCAAGGTGGTATGTAAATATTCGGCACTTGGAAAACATTATAAATTATTAGTGACAGTTTATTCTTTAATGGAGGTTTTTCTATAGGTGTGTGGTTTGCAGCATTCATTATTGGTACAGAAACATATTTTAGTCCTTTTTTAAATGAGAAAATACAGTTAACAGCTGCAATACAGTAATTGGTCCATACACTTTCCACTGAAGTAACTGACCACTGTTACAGAGCACTAGTATAAAGGTAGCAAAGAAGTGATTCATCTCCACCTCAGCTCCTTGGCATAGGTATGCAGCAGTGGACACTGAATATGTAAATACATAGTTATGCCTAGTATTAGATGCAAAATATGCATTGGAGTGAAGACTACAGACCACTACCCAGGTTTCAAGCCATTGCCTTGTTAAGAAAACGGAGATTTTCTCTCACTCTTTTCCACACTCTATTCTGTGCTGTAAATGAGGCTGGAATCCTGTGAAATATTTTTTTATGTGAAAATAATACAAAAAATTCCGGATTCTGGAGTGAAAAGTGGTGTAGAAGATTCAAATTTTTTAGCTTACCAAGTAGCAAATTAGTTAAATTATTATAACGTCCTGGCAGACTTAAATGTACCCTTCCATATAGATTATATACACCTTCCTTTAGAGACAAGTAATTATGATCTTAGTTCAAGCTGCTAATGGCACTAATACATTTTCTATGCCACAGCAGGAAATCTCAGTTTCTTTGCATATCTCTGGTACATGCAAAGGAAGAAAGGATTTTTGGAAAGGATATCAGTTTGAAGAAAATATATCAAATTTGTTGAAGCCATCAGTAAAATAAATCTATAATTTCTAAAAGTATTTCTAAGAATTAGTTCCTATGAACAAATCTAACAACATTTCAAATCTTTTTAAACAATAGATCATTGATCTGGAAATTCTTAGTTTGTCAGCAACCAATGATAACCTGAGTTCAGTAAGGTCAGAGAGAAACCTATCAAAACCAGTAATATGTACAATTGCAGCTTGCAAAGACCTAATATCTTAAAGTGGAAAGAAAGTGAAATGATTGGCAAAAATTATTTGTGTAAGAACTCACAAGAGATAACTGAGGTTATTTGTTTCTTAGATTACCAAAAATTACTCAAAGACAGAATACTCCTGATAGTAAACCAACTCTGTTTGAAAGTACCCTGGAGATTCTCTGTAATGGTACCAGTAGTTTAAACTTAGTGTAAGGTCTGCAGTTTGTTCAGTCTCAGAAAGGATGATAGACCGAATCAGTTATCAGCCAGCTTGCATAAAGTACCACATTTTATAAGCAATAGCACTACCTGAAAACAACTTTTTTTTTTTTTTTAATTTTTTTATTTCCAAAAGGACAGTTTACACACACATTCATTTAGTGGTATTATCCATGTCTCAGCCAGGTTTGTGAAACCTATCATATTTATACTTATCATTTATTTTTCCAGAGGAAATCAAAACAGATTTAAATCCTTAAAAAAAAAAAAAAAAAAAAAAAAAAAAAAAAAAAAAGAAGAAGAAGATAAAGAAGACACAAATAAGCAATAGAACTAGGCAAAATCAAACATTTTAATATGTTTCCCCATAGAGCAAAGGATCAAGGATTCATGTATCTGCATAATCTACACTGGGAATTCTCATTAACTGTTTCCCTAAGGATTTCCCACCTAACCCATATTCTGATACAATAATACAAGAAGTCTTTACTGCTTTTGTCCAATTACTCTACAGTAGTCTTTGAAATCTCTTTTCTACAGAATACGACTTTCATCTCTCAGGGAATCCCATGGAGCCTGGCTATGTATGCAATGAAGCTGACCTGTAGATTGTCATTTAAACAATTATCTCTTCTGTCCAAAAGAATTGCTTAGAAATTCGTATTAGATCTCTAGCTAGGGAACTGCTGATATGAAAGCCTGAAGCTCTGTGAAGAACCTCTACATAATACATGATTTTCTGTGTGAAATTTCAAGTGCAGATTCTCAGCAACGGATACAAAAGTTTTGCTGAAATTTTGTAAGGGATATAATGGAAATTTCAACTTGGATAAAAATTTAATAAAACTATAAGGAAATCTAAAAGTGAGAAACTTAAAGAAAAGCTTCTTCTGATAAAGCTTAGCAGGATCTGTTACTGACTCCATATGATTTTCAACTAACAGCACATTTGCATGTATTTGAAAATGAAAAAAAAAATGTTTCCATTACTATTTCTGTTCTCTTTCTATTGTCTTCTATTCCAAAGTTTCAGGAAGAAAACAAGCAAAAACGCCATATGAACAGCTTATTTTCTTCTGAAATCATAGTTCATTAATATTTCATGCTTAAAATTTCTCTTAAGGACAGGAAAGAGTTGTCAAGTACATATGTACTTCTGGGACATTATCAGTTTTGTTCTATCACCTATAAATATCATCAGCATTTCACAGATATCTGAATGCAAATTACAATAACTGTGTGTCCTAGAAGTTATTGAAACGTACATATTCCATCCAAATTCCTGAAAATATAAGCAAGTAATTTCCAACAGAATTTACACTGTCATGGTATAGTAATATAGTCCAGAAGTGCCCCAAAATACTAACTCCTTTACAAACTGATAATTCTTCCAGTATAAAATCTACTAAAGCAGAAAGGCATGGTCACCTAGAGAGTAAAACAAAACACATGAGATGGCTAATGCAGATGTGGACTTCTCTATAATACACTATACAGAATCAAAAAATTACAAGGTCACTTCTGAAATGCAACACGCTAACTTCAAAGTCAGCCTTTGGATCTGGGTTTATTGTTTTTGTAAAAGTCAATACACATTTATTTTTTATTCCAAACAATACACAATATTTTTTGATTCTTGTGGAAAACATAACTTAAAGAGATACAGTTTAAAAACTCCCTTTTCTTGTTTTGCTTGTGAAGTAACCCTTGATCATAGTAGTACAACTTATTTTGTTGGAGAAGTGTACTGGAAAAAAATAATTGAAATGTTGCTTAGTGTTAATCTATGTGGTATTATATATGAGAGCTTCTCTCAGTGCACCTTTTTTTTTACAAAGGTTGAGTGTCTCATTCAATCTATTTACATTCCTTGACTTTAATAATCCTTTGAAGAACAGTTGCAAAATTCAGTTCAGAAACAAGTCAGCTTTTTTTGAAAAAAATTTAGGCAATATCCACAGTTGTTTTGAGATATATTTCCTTACAGTTAACAGATCTAGTACAGCCATGATTATTTGGCGACTAGAAGCCTATTTAAGTAGAGTTATAGTAAAACTACTAATCTTCAAGCGGAAAGAATATATCGTCTGATGAAACCATTTATAGATCAAAAGTACTGTTTTTTTCTCTGCAAAGCAAGACCAAGTTTCCTAACATTAGAATCAAGAATCAGACCTCCTCACCTCTGTAGAAAGAGAAATTAATCTCTATACCAATCTGTTTATAGGCTACTCAGGAAAGCATGGTCTATGAACAAATTTATTCATTGCTACAGTAACTGCAAATTGTCACACTATGTAATTCTTAATGATTAAAGATAATGATTAAAAAAACCAATATGGAGTGAGTTGACTATGAGAAAGTAAGTGATACTTGCAGCTGTAATTTCTCCTTTGCACATTTTGAAGCTTCAAAGCCCAGCTGCCTTTTCTAACTCCAGTCCAAAATTCCCTGTAATTTGGAAACAGTGTATCTGAAATCTGAACTTTGCTTCTAGTCACTCAGGAGATCAGTGACCTTATCAGGTAGATCAATCTACATTGTATGAACTGCAGAAATGTATGCATACAGCTGTACTTACAAACATAAAAATACATATGGAAGTATCATGCATCTGTGTGTATACACAAACCTCAAAGACCAAATCCTTGCTAATGGTGAGGTCCTGAAAACCTGATGACATGTATGGTACCTGTGCAGTTCCTTAGAAGGCAGACAAATAATAAGGACTCATATAAGGTTGCATGTTTAAGCACAATAAGCTAAAATCAATAATTTACACCATGCATACTTTTCCTGAGATTGAAAAGGCGATAGCCGTGACACTGGAAATTAGCTTCATCACACCATGTGAATCAAATATCTTAAATGTAAGAAAGGTTGTTTCCTCTACAATTTTAACAATATTGCTAACTCTTGTGTTCTAATTGGTACAATCAGAAGACTTAAATTTGTAACATCTGTATTTTCTTTTACTACAGTGTTGGCTTTTTTTCAAACAGCACATGCAGTGAGAATCAGAAGACAGGGGAGAAAGAAAAAAAAATCCCACATAACTGCCATGCTCGATAGAGAGAGTAAAGAGAAGAATAACTATTTTAAAAGTGCTAGAGGTCATTTGACTTGTAGGAAGCGTGTCATCTTTTACCAGAAAAGAATCAGATCTGATCATTTTATTGTTTTATACTGTCTGATTTCACAGGCTATCCCAGTGCTTTACAAACTACAAAATTATATTTACATTCTCTTTTGCAGTAAAATATGAATGAAAAGATTTTAATTCTGTACTGATGACAAGTAGAATGCTCGAAAAAAGAGAAAGGTCTTTTCATAGATAACTATTGCATAATTATGCAAGGAACAGTAAAACTTTATTAGGTGGTCTAATATGCTTTGTTTCATACAGCATGAAAATTTATACATCGTGCATAAACAATTGAATTATCTTATTTTCACTATCGTGCGCCTAATAAAATAGACACATTACACCGTTAATTTTAATAGACAGTGTTCCCCTTCTAAATATTCTAAATACATTACACATATTTGTGCTCAAGGAAGTCACAATGTCAGTCAAAAGTTACTTTGTATTATATAAACAAGAATCAAATTAGCAGATAGGAACTGCTCAAGTTAATTAAACCTCATCAAAATAGGTAGAAGCAGTATTATTTTAAGGACATCTAAAAAAAAAAAGCGACTCATTTCCATGGAAAGGAAGACTAGCTTTTACAATTTTATTTTTTTTTTTTTTAATTTCTAATAGTTACAAAGTAAGGGAGTTAAACAAGTCAGCTGCTGAAATTATTCATACTATAATGGACAAACTTAAACAAGGAGGTTTGATTTCCCTTTGGTTTTCTCTGTTCACTCTATTTCACAATGTTTAAACATTGTATATGTCTCTAGATTGTAAACAAAATAATAATAAACTGAAAAGTGCCTAGGAGTTGAAATGACAAGCAGGCAAGAACTGCAATAGTAAAACTTTATGTTATCACATATACTGTAACAAAGGCTACCCAGGAAAGAAGGAGACTCTTGCTTTTGATAGCTTTTTAAATCACTTTATCTGAGAGATCACCTTAAGAAGCAGTGAGAGTTTGCTACTTCTTCCTTTTACGTCTGTAACCTCCTTGAGGTAACTGATCTTTTCAGTGTTATCGTTTTGCAAAGGAACGTAACCTTAATAATATGAAGCTGCATGTCAAGTTTAACAGTTAGCAGGTAATTAATATGTGATCACAAGAGCGTTGGTTTCTTTTAGCTGCATTGGCTTTAACGCTGAAAATAATTGGCACACTATAAGCAGCAGAGGGAAGCCATTTGGAGAGTTTTAGCTGTACTATAAGGCACAGAGATACTGCAAAAAGGTTTATAATTTTCAGGTACAGGTTGCTCATATTCATGCTTATTTGCTACTATTAGCACTCTACACTTTAGTAAAGACGTCACCTTGAACTTTCTTCCTGATGATTACCCATTTTCTCTGCCTGACAATTGACAAGCTTGACAGACTCATTAAACTGCCGAATTTGTAATTTGCAGAAGACCTTCCTCAATAGCACCTGTATAAAAGCAAAGAAGTGCTATAATATGAACCTAGCATGCGTTTTAATGCAACTCTTATCTTAAGCCAACTGCTTCCACAGCAACAGGCTTTTTCACTAGTCATGCAGAAAAAGAATGTATCAAAACACAAGGAGTACTTGGGCTTTGATTCCCATCTTTTTTAAAAATTTTAGCTCCACTTAGCTGATAGGTTTATTCTTAATTTCTGCAATTCAGAAGAGGCTAAATAAAACATTCAGCCTTATCCTAAAGGCTGGCCCGTACTTGGTACTTAATGTTACATGTAAGTGATTTCAGTAAACAGTTTAAATTACAATTCATACACCATTCAATCTGATACTTTTCCCATCTTTCTTGCTATCATTTTCTATAGCTGGTAGACAGAAGAAAAAAAAAAAAAAAGTACTCTGCTTTGAGAATACTGTAAGCGTTTCAGCAACTCTACAAAATCCGCATTGTGAAGTTTCTAAAAGATACTCTTCTCTAATGCACCAGCGTTGTAAAGATTCAGAATCTGAGGGGAAAAGCACTCATAGTCCAAAGAGAAAACAAACCATTTTGATGGATTGGTTTCTTCTTGTACTATTTTCTCTAATATGTTATTTAAATATTCTACATTATACCTTTTAATATTATCATAATCCTGGGAGTTTTGATTTCCGAAAAGGAAAGCATGAGTAAACATGAGGTCCAATATTAACACATTGACATGATCAGTTTAATGTGACATGCAATTGCATCTTTTCCACCAAAAGGGAGGAAATTGCAAGTATCTGATTGGCATACAGGTGTTGCAACTGGAACTTATGCACTAGACAGTACAAGACACCTGGGCATGAAAAAGCGAACAATGCAACTGGAAAAGAAAACTCTTAAAAGTAAAAATAGCTTCCTACACCCAAGTTTCAGACACAATTCTGTTCAAAAACACAAACCCAGTTATCTTCATGGTGTATTTGCTTACACATTTACATACAGACTGGGAAGACAAAGGCTAAAAAGTGACAAAAATAACTATTGAAACCAAACAGATATAGATAAATAAAAATATCCTTCAGGTTCACCGAGTTTTTCCAATGACCCTTTTTATGTATGATTTTGATTTTTTTTTTTCATAAGACACTTTCTAATTAATTTGAGGTCACAACTATTTTTTCTGGCCATAGTTGTAGGTTGGATAAATGGAATACAGTCTTGACCAAAGGGCCACATCCATGTCTGTTTAGTGACAGAAAGGATACAATTATGAAATATCAAACAAATGTTGAAGTTCAAAAAAGGACACAAGGGGATATCGGGGCAGAACTCTTCACAAAGATTACCATTTTAAAGCATTACTATTCATATCCATAAGGACGTGTCTCCCATGAATACAAGCCAAGCCTGATCTGCAAGATACAGATGGCATACTCCAGCTTTTTAGTTATTTACTTTGATCATAGTGATATACGTTGGTAAGGGCAGAGGTGGTAAACTTTAATGATGCTGAAGCCAGAATATGAACACTTAAAATGACAGAAAGTGTCTCGGCTATTTAGGTTAATGGTAACATAATAGACCTCAGTAAACCTGTTTTTCCCTCCTTTCCATCAGCAAAGGCCAAGCTCACTAATGCAGCACACGAACAGAGTATTTACCAAGTTAGCAGGAGCTTGACTTAACCAAGGTCGAACAGGATAAAGCTACCTGTGTTGTACCAAGGATCAGCTAGAATATTTACTATTTTTAAGTGTTTAAAGATTTTTTTTTTTCTGAAATGCTTAAGTTGCTCTGTAGGCAAATCTACATGCAATGAAATCATTGAAATAAGATCTATTTTGGTAGCTCTAAAATGCAAACTATTTAAAATTGTATTTTGCCAAATATTGTTTCTAAATTAATTACTCCATTTTTTTGTGCAGTTCTATAGCCCTAGTCCCTAGAATATGTCTATCTAACAGAAGGAAGGTGTGACTGCAACCTGCTTCTGGTGTTCTTGTGCAAGCTTCATTTACCCAAACAAGGCAGATCAACTACATGCTAAGATGAGCTCTAGGACAATGTAGAACCACACTTTGCACGGTTGGAGAGTTTTTCCTTTTGATGGCTGCAACATAATAATGATTTTGTCACTGCAATTTTCCTGCTGCTTTTATACATTCCATGCGGATGTAATAAGCATAATGATGTTGCAGCAACATCTCTGTTTTCTGTTAGAGGCTCACACCTAGGCCACAGCTGTCTGATTTAAAAACAGAGAATGGAATATACATATAGGGATTTAGTGCCAATGTAAAGTGCTAGCAACTGTCTGTCAATGGATGGCAGTTAGCTTGCCCAGCTACAGAAACAGATGGCAGTATGTGCAAAAAGTGTACAACTAGCCAATGACAAGTGGTGGACCAACATAGTCTTACAGCAAGTTTCCACTGAGACACTGGTTGTGAAAGTTTAAAACAAATATTTTCAGAAAACTAGCCCTTTCTTAGTATCTCAACCTTCTTTAATTACCATTCTTCCACTGATAATGGAGCCGTGTATACGTAGTTATAAGACTGGTTGAAGATTTTGTTGCACTTCATTTGTCTCAGAGGAAAAATAAGAATAGCCCTATAAACATGTATATAGGCTAGAGGTGAGGACTTTATGATGATGAATTTAACTGGTAGGTGAAACAGTTTTACCAGAGTTAAGAATATGTTTCTCTGAAAACTGATTCTTAGTTTTATGGAAATGAAAGGGAAGTGAAATGGGGAAGGGGAAGAGAAATTCTCTTTCGTTACTGAAAGATTTAAAATTTCAGTTTTGTTTTGGATTGGAAGAAAATAAAGATATTTTAAAATAAAAAATGAATGAGCACTCATACTCGGGATAGTGTTTACAAAGTTATAATACAGAAACATCTACATCTTCTATCTTACTTGACTAATGCACACTATGGAACTACTCTTTCTTTTGAAAAAAATGTAATTCATAACAAACACTCAAGCCCTTCTTCAGTTCACAAATGAAATTGATAAAAACTTGTGGGCTACCTAAACAGCTAACCCTCTTCTTACATTAATAGTACATTTGACTTGATATTTGTATGTATTAGCTACATCTCTCAGCCTCATTTTTGCTCCATCCTTTGAAAAACAAATGATAATTTTGTTATTGGATAGAATATTCTATCTTAAGAGGGATTCATGGCTAGTCTTAAACCTAGGTTTTTCACATCCTATCCTAGTGGAGGGCACTATGACCAGGCTTTGGAGACAGTCTCTGCTTTTAAACACTCTAGTCCAAAGATATTGAAAGACTTCTCAGATGAACATGGTGTTGAGTCTACAACTTTTTCAAAAAATATTTTGTTTCAAAGGAAAAAAAAAATTGTTTGTCTGTTTGTTTGTTTGTTTTTAATGAAAACTATTCTTATGTATACATATGTGTATGAAGTATTTAAAAAGCTTCTGAAATAATCTTTAACCTTTTCCATGTATCCCAGTTTTGAGTGTATTTGGACATATTTTTAATTACTCAATTTTTCTAAGCATTTTATTTCACATATGGTTGGAGACTATTGAAAGGGAATATTTGAATACTGCATGATCAAGTATAAATTCTGTGTACACTCCTAGTATAATTTTTCCCCCTTTTAGATATTTTCTGAGATTTAGACCTTTTTTTGTGTTACTCTGCTAAGCTTCATATATGCTCTGTAACGAGCAAATCAGAAAGGAAACCTGGGGAATGAGTCTGAAAATATTTATGGAAATTCTGAAAGAGAGAGAGAAGGTACCAGTAATATCAGCTGTAAAAACTTACTCAGATATGAGAGTGTCTGTAAAAGGAATGACTCATAAATTGTCAAAGGTGAGATGTTAGAGAAATTTACAGGTTTTTGGGGAAATACAGTTTTATAAAACTAACAGATTAAAAAAAAACCACAAAACCACCTTTCAGAATCAGCTAGGTGTTGGGGTGTGTGTGTGTGTGTGTGTGCTGTCGTTTGAGGGTTTTTTTGGGTAGTTTTTGTTTAGTTTTTTTTTTTTAATAATTAATTCACCACCGTTATCATCTACATTCAAAATTATAACAAACAACTAAATCTTAGAAACTTTTCTGGTTGTATGTAGTTCTAGCAATAGTTTCAAGAAGGCCTCATCTCCAAGAATGTAATTTTCACTGAATTTTATTTTCTCTGTTTTCTCCTCTGAGAATATATGAATTTTTAATTACTTTATTACAAAAAATGCTTAAATATTCATCAGCTTCTCTCTATCACCTCAGCACAATCTCTGACCTCTTATATCTTATGCATTCTATTTTATGTACTATAAAATCCTGTTGTCATTTTGTAATTTTTAAAAAAATCTTTCTTTGTACTTCATATTTGTCTCTGCGTTGCTGTTCCTCTTGTAACAGTATTGACTTTTATAATCCATGTTCTGTTGTTATCTACTCTTGCTTCATTAGTCATACCATGACTAGAAGAACTTCTATAAAATATAGCATAACTGTACCTTATTGTTCACAAAATCTGTGAAATGACATAGCAAAGGGAAATGATGGATTCTTCCTCTTTCAATCTTTGCACCAAGTTTGTATGTACCTCTGAAAGCAATTCATCAGTCATAGAAAGGGTACTGAGGGATTAATAAAATTGTGCCGTATAGTGACTAGGAGTAAATGAACAAATTATGTAAAAGATCTGTCATACACTAAATAATGTCAAATGACCTTATATTGGAATGATTTTAATAATTTTTTTTTACATTGAAGATGAATTATGTATACTTTTAATCATAGTTATCACTATAGACATAGTGTAATGTTCTTGTTTCATACATGGTGTAAAATTCCGTGTCTAAAAAAAAAACCCAAAAAAGCAAACCCCAAACAATTATAATTCTCATTTCTAACACAAAAGGTCATAGAAGCAAGGCCTCCATTTGCTAACAGACATGTTTTCTCTACTCTTTGAAATCCAAGGAACAATTACAGTTGCACCAGTTAAAAATTATCCATTAATTAGAGCTGGAAGCAAGCACCCATGAAATACAGGTGATAACCATAAATCAGACCAATTAGTCTGTCTAAAAAGAAGCAACATGATCAAATCAGAAACTCTCTACCAGCTGCTCATTTAATCTTAAGTTGCAGTGTTTTTCTGTTCTGAGACAAATCCATATGGGATGATGTTGAAATTTTACAGCTACACATCCCTCAAGGTTATTTGTTGCAGGAAAGTACAGCTTGAGTTCCCACTCCTGCTAAGACTTTTGCATATAATCACTTACAAAACTGCCAGTAGTTTCAAAGAAGCACAAATAAAATTAAGAAGAAACAAAGAAAAAAAAGTTAAGACCTATGTAGGTTATTGTAAGTTTGAATGGACCAAGCTGATACAGTCCACTTCCCCAAATTATTTAAATAGTTATCAGTATTCAGTGCTATGATGAAAGAATCACAAGTGAAAGCTACAAGTATTACAACAATAATGCAAAAAATTAAGAAAGAACCAGACCTTATGTAGAGCTTCAAGACTCCTGCAGTGACATAGAGAGAAACATAAATAGGAAAGGACAAAACTAGAGAGGCAAAGTGGCATATGAGTTTACCACTTTACCGTAAGTGTAGTGCCTATCGTGGAAAGACAATTAGTGGCATGACTCAGATTCTACTAGCCCTTAAATTTCACTAAACATCAGTTCACCTGTATTTCAAAGTAATTTTTTTTTTTTTTTTGCAGGTCTCATAAATAATACAAAATCTTCAAGGAATATCTAAATATCTCTCTAACTTCTAGCAAAAAATATGGTCAAATAGGTATTTCCCACACACACAAAAAAAAAAACCAAAAAACACACCACAAGAAACCAAAAGCCCAAACTTGATCATTGGGGCCTTTGGGGAGCACATTTATTCATTCAAGACAAAATAGAAACCAGGCATATTTGGATAATGATTTTGCTAATTATTACCGTGCATAATTTTCTTGCTCCAGTCTCATTGATTCTGTGGATTTCACAGCAGTTCAGAGAAAGAGAGACAACATGCCAGCCCCCAGACTATTGCTGTTACAACTCACTCTCATTAATGCTTTCTTTTCCCTCTATCCTTTGCAAAAGAAGAATGATAGAAGAAAAAAAACTTCTGTTACATGTAGGAAACTGGCAGGATACTACAAGTTGCTACTCATTAAAAGTGCCCTGAAATAAAACAACAAAACATAAACACTTTTTTTTTTTTTTTTTTTCTCAGCAAGACTCCATGTCAACAATACTGCACAATAACCACTGGCCAGCACACGATTAAGAGATTATTAGCCAGGGTGACTAGGACCTGTTCCTGAAAGGAGTAAAAGAAAATAAAAAATTCTAAATGATGAAATTACCAACTGCACTCTACTTAAATTATTTAAGCTTAACAAAGGTGTAGCTGTGTGAAAACTTCAGTACTGTTTGGAAATAAACAGTAAGAAAATAATTAAGAAAAGCTGTGATCTAACAATCTTTATCTTCTTTACTTTCCCTAAAAGGTGGGATATAATTCCAGCTAAAAATACACCCTTCTACAATCATATTCCTGTCTTCAATTATAAAGCCATAATCGAAATAATCCACTTTTTTAGTTTCATGGGGCTGTTTCTTGCAGTTACTTCTGTTCAGTCATTGCAGAATGCCAAATTATTGCTGAGCAATGAGATTATTTTACGATGCTAAATGAGTAAAACCTGAAAATCATTTATCAGATGACAAATACTCAACTACGCTTCAGCTAGAAATCACAAATATAAATACAGTAAATACAGTCAAATCAAGAGCAAAATTATACCAAAATATACATTGTTTCAGGTTTGCTGTATTAATATATCTTTTACTAGAATACAATTTCATGTCACTTTCTTTACAAATATGTTCATCAGAAACAAATCTTTTCCATGGAGACACTTTTTTTAAAATCACGATAATGAAATGGGATCTGTAAATACAGAAGAGCTATGATAGAAGGGAGAAAAAAGAGACATTCCGAATAATAGTTTTGTATTGCTTCTTTTTCTACTTCTCCTTGGAATATGCTTGAACCTTAATTTTTTATACTACACAAAGCCCTTTGGAAAGAGCTGGAAATCCATCTTACATACTCAGCTGTATCTTAGGTCAAGTACTGCTCAGTAAACATGCATAGAATTGCATACAACAGGTAATATTTCATAATGGCTTCTTCAGTCCTAAGCTGCCCATTCTTTAGTGCTGAGCTACCATAACTGAATTAATATTCATCTGAAATTTGAAATATATAATTATCTATTTTATATTAAAAATTAATTTGATTATACGAGGAACTGAGCAGAAAAGACAAGGTTTGGAAGCTCACACTTTAAAATATGAAGACAAAAACATTACAAGAGGTTACTTCAGAAAAAAAGATACATATTTCTGTTTGATCCCCCCCCCCAGTACTATAATGTACTTCAATATTAGTATTAATAATCAGAGATACTGTCATCAATACGCATAATGCTGTTCAGTAGCTGATTGCTTGTTGTGCCATACAAATAATAGCTCTCTACACGTAGCAATCAGAGGCACAAAGTTATGTAATTTGGTACAGTAAACCTCACAATATGTTTTACTTCTCAGGAGGAAGGAACACAATGCAACCTGAGTGCTCTGGCTTGCATAGTGCATAGTAACACAATACACATGATTCTCTATTACAATTACACTTTGTACAGCCACTTACCCCTAAGAAACCTGAGGTATAAAATGCTGCCGCACCACATATGTAGCTTTTCACATTTACTTTGTAAGATAAATGACTACATCAGATGCAATTGCGGAAAATCTAGTTCGTGATTACTTTTCTTTGCAGGACAGTATTGTCAGAGTTGAACAGTTACTCAGGGTGTAATTCCAGCTTTTTATTAAGAGAATTCCAGTATTCCAGCTCTTTTTATTAAGAGAATAAAAGAGTTTAAGAAGCTCCTTATTCCTCCTCTGAAATGGAGCTAACCTTCTGAATTGAACCAAAACTATTGTTTGCACAGGAAGGCTTCATTGCTGTGGCAGATGCACCTGCCCTGACAAAGACCACAAAGCCCTGTGCCTTGCCAAAGACCCAGCAGCAACCAGGGCTTGCCAAAGGCAAAGCGTAGGGTTTTCAAGCTGTTAAAACCTGATCGCTTTGTTTATCTTGCCTTTTTGCTGCTCTCAGCTAATTAGAATTGACCAGTGGTCAGATTTGACTGGGGTACAAAGGGAGCCCCACCAGAGAGCTGGTTGGAGTTGGTCCTCCTCGGAGGAGTGGGTTGGTGGACAAAGGCTCTACCCTTGCATCGGGATGCTGCTCAAGGAAACTTCCTGGGACTGAGCGCCCTCATCCCCCACCTCCTTTGGTGTATGAATACTTCTTCTGTATATATCCTTGAGTGAGCCCTCCCCCTTTGTGGGCGAGTGATTCTATTTTCTGGGTACCTTGAGTGAAAAGGGATTTTCCCCCTTTTGCAAGTGAGTGAGTGCACATTTTGGATCATTTTTCTAAAAGACTTATTTAGAAAACTTAGGACTTGTTAAATCAAGCTATGTAGTATTATATTCACAGCTGACATCCAAACTTTACTTTGTTCTGTTGGAGTGCTGGCTAATTTTTGTTGGAATAAATCTCCATTTTGTGTAGCTGCTCTGTCTGTTTTGTGAGTGCCTCTGCCTGGCACCCTGGCTTGCAGTTTGCTTAGGTTTGTTAGAGTGATCTGAGTGACTACTCTGTCTGTTTTGTGAGTGTCTGCATGACAATTGCTAGCACCATTTCATAAATATAAGGGGGTTAGGGAAAGGAACTGTATTACTGGATTTTACTCCAATCATTTCAGCTGTCTGGTTTACAACATAGTCACACATAAATCTCTGTTAGAACAATCAAGAGAGATGCAAACAAATGTGAAGACAGAAACTGATAAGCAGGAGCAGGAGAAACATTTATATTGACTCCTTAACTAAAATCTGTTCTTTGCTCAGCTGCAACATCACTGAAATGACCCTAATAGAGTCAGCAGAAAAATTCGGGTGAGTGCCCTTGTGAATTAACACGTCATATTTTTCCTTGCAGAGTCCTTTGAGTCCTTTAAGACACTCACCTGAGCAAAATGATGCTGCATAAATTTAAGAATATGTGTCTAATATAATAATTTTGAAAACCGAAGACAATGTATCAGAGACCCTAAAACAGGATAATAATAGTCCATCATGCTTAACATGAAATATCAGTGACATCATTACATAACAAATAAGAGAAGTTGTGGAAAACCATTGATTTTTAACGTTCATAAATGTTATTGCTTTTCTAACCTGCCTCAAACAAAAACAGGAGCATGATTTTTCTTATTTATATGTTTTCAGTATACTGTGGGCTAGGAATAGAAAATACAGAGGACAAATTCCATTATTAAAAATGAATGCAATTAGCAGCTTTGCTTTAGTACGTAATCCAATGAACAGAATACAGACATAGTTTCAAGCAAATGTTTTCTTATATTCTGATCTGAAGCTTTACAGCTGAGGACACATACTACCTGGGAGGGAACGGGGGGAAGAAAAGAAAAAAAAATCTTTTTACCCTTTTCCCCATTCATTTTCGTCAGTCAGTTCACCGGCTATTTTTCTATGATAGCTCTTAACTACATTAATGTAAATTCTGTAATATTGCAGAATAAGACAGCTTTCATAAAGTTTGTTCACTTACAAAGTTTCTGGTTCAGATAATCTGTCAAACAGATAAAAAAAAAACAACCCATCCCTAAACTTTTTCTTGCTTCAAGATTTTATGGCTTAATACAATTCAAAATGGAGGTTCTACTTTTTATCTGTTCTTTTCCTTTCCCTGATCTAGATCTCTGAATCTCTATGTGAACATGTCCAGTTTCCCAGTCCAGCAGAAATCTATTCTAGATTATCTTGAATTGTCTGATTAATGATTCTGACGAATAGATCATAGTTTCCATGTAGGGCTCGTTTTTGATACTTTTTAGACAAAAATATGCATCTACCACCGCTGTACTTTTAAGTATGGGAATAGTTAGGCAGAAAGAAAATGATATTGAGAAAGACTTCCAAAGAAATTTCATAGTAAAAGAATTTATTTGATGACTAACTTTTACTGCCGGTGGTGAACATATAGTTATTTTTTAGATTCATCTTTAAATAACACAGAATATTCATTTTAATTTCATTTTTTAAACCCCCAAAACTCTTTGTACAAGTGGAAAAATTGAACCCGGAACTATGGCACATACCTCAGAGAAGTAACCAGGAAATATTTCCAGACTGAGCTCTCTCTGTTTTATTTAAGAATCACACAGTGATGTATTCAAAGAATAAATCTAAAGTTACACAGCACTACTGTAAAGATAGGAATGCCATTATTCAATGTCTATACTGCACTCCATGCTCTTCTCTCCAAAGATACAGACAATCCAAACATAGAAAATTAATTTCTGAATTAGTTATTGTTGATTGTAACGCAAAATTAATTCCCTACTTTTTTTTTTTTTCCCTTCTGCAATAATCTTGCAAAATACAAAATTTAGAATTCCTTGGCTTCTCTCACAGTTAGCTTGTGATATTTAAAATAGGAGCTAACACTTTGTGTTTCAGTGTTTAAGCCACTTTGCCTGACTAGGTGATATAGGTGAGGCAACACAAGTCAATTTTATATTTTTTTTTGAACAGAAATTACTAATTTAAGTGAAATTTCTACAAGAAGCACTTTAATAGGATAAGATCAGAAAATAAATTTATAAGAGCAGTATTCTTGTCGTTTAAGTTGTAACATGTATTTCAAACAAATTCAACAAATTCAACAGTCTCAGGCCATACCAGAATACTTGCTTGAAAAAACAAATACCTCAATATTGTGTTTTTGCACTTGGTCTTCACACACATAAATATGGGAATCAGCATAAATTAAACACACAGTGTCATATATATTTCTTCACCTTGAACAGGTTGGTAAGCACTGGAACAGACTGCCCAGGGAATTGATTGAGGCCTCATCCCTGGATGTATTGTAAAGGTATGTAGATGTGGTGCTTGGGGACATGGTTTCGCGGTGGCCTTGGCGGTGTTAGGTTTACAGTTGTACTCAATGATCTTAAAGGTCTTTTCCAACGTAAAGGATTCTATGATTCTGTATCAAGCACAGCTGACTGACTAAAAAACAGTGAAAACATATTCCAAGTCTTTGCTAGATAAGTAAGCTTCCCTCAAGAAAATAATATATGTTGCTGTACATTATTTGTTACTGTGTGAATGAACCTCCTTCCTGTGTGGAAATCTCACACAAGACCAAGTGTGTATTACATAAACTATTAACGTGAATAAAAGTGAGAGCAAATGATAATTAAAACACAGAAATATATGCAGGTATATATATATATATATGTCTCAGGACATTTATATAAGGAAAAAAAAAAGCAGGAAAGTTTTTGAATTCTGATTTTCCCTTTGATAGATGGTACTTCTTATGATAGAGAAATTCTGTGTGCAATAACCACCAACATTCATGTTTTCCCAGGGTTTGTCAAGCCTTCTCCACCTATCTTTTTCTAGGAAATTTTAGAAGTTTTGTGTTTGGGGTTTTGTTTTGTTTTGGTTTGATCTATTAAAAAACAGTATAGAAAATTAAGCAGCTATTTAAATTATTTTCCTGTGACAGCATCATCACTGGAGGTCCTAAGGAATGGTTTTGCCTGCTCATACTTGCTGTCGTGGAGGAGAGTAGGGTATACATTGATCTAGAAGTACTTCTTTAACTTGTACGAAATTGAGCAACACATATCAAAACTTCAGAAATTAAGTAAAAGTGTAAGTGATATAAGTTACATACAGAATGATAAAAAATAGTAATAAAACTGAGAAATTACTGTAAAACATGGAACCTGTAATGAGTTATTTTGATTTATGGTCTTCATTTTCGTTTCACATAAGTAATCTATTTCAATACAAACACAAAGCTTTGCCTCTGCTTTGGTAAGCAATACATTTCACGTTTCGTGCCTTTAAAAATGGGAAAAAAAGTAACAACATTTGGGTAATGTAGCAGATAATTTAGGATTAGAACAAGGTGAAATTGAAGCAACTTTCAACGAGTTAGAGATACTACTAATGCTTCTCGACTTTGACTTGAGTGTTAGTTCTGATGTTGAAAATTCCAGCAGACAAATATAATTGGTAGTATTATACATATGCCATAATACATCTATTACTTTCTGATCTTTAAATAGGCAAAGTGATAATCTCAAACAGATTCTATCAAAAAAAATCATGTGACTTTGCATGGACTAGGATCCTGTCTTTGTGCTGACTGTACATAAAAGTTCAAATTTTACTCTAAGTCTTTGGTTTTATTTGATCATGAAAAGTATATGCTACACACATAAAATATTTTTCACAGTAAGAAAGAATGATCTGAAAATTGTTTGAGGTACACTAAGCCATTTTTATTCTAGAAAGTGCTGCTCTCTTAATGAGACAGTTGGCTGAATAGTTTTAATATAAGGGTCAAATTAGACCTTCTCTCATGCCTCTACACTGAGGAGAGGAAGGCAGAGGAGGTCTCTGGCCCTAGATGTAAGAGATGCTGGCTGGCATTAACATGGAGCAGTCAAGAGAAGAGCTGAGATGCTCTTTCGCAAACTTACATACAAGCAGGTCAGGGTAACACAATGCAATAGTTTGTGGCTTTGTAATCTCTTCTTCTTTCTAGGCTAAAAAGGAGTAGAAAAAATAAAACCCCCTGTATATTAGAGGAAAGACATATTTAGTTAGGAACCATGTAAGATATTAGTCTCACTGCCACTGATTCCCTTCAAACACCTAAACTCAAAATGTTATTTGTGACAAATGCTGTATAACCATGAGTTATTTAAAGGCTATTACGTTTTGGGGATGTGAGCAAGACTGTGGAATCATCAAATGTCAGGTACTAGTACAGTACTTTCGCAAATGTTATGAATGTCTTTATGAAATTGGTGATGGTCGTATTCTTGATCAGACACAATGTTCTTGGAGGAAAAAAACAATTGGTACTGAATGCACTTCGAGCTGCTAAAAAAACCTCGTCTCACTCCAGAAATGAAAGGCACACAGATTTGATGTAGTTAAAAAAACTTTAAGTTTTTCAAAATATGCAAAAATAATAAAACTCGCACTTGAAAGGCGAGATATTTTAGGCATACTAAAAGACAAGGGTTGAGAGGGTTGTTTCGGAATTTTCTCTTTGTTTACAGTTTCTAATTGTTAAAAAAGTCTTTTATAGACTGTTTAAATTTACTTTTTTTTAAATTTCTAACTAGTAAAAACCCCCAAACTTCAAGTTGAAAAATGGGCAAAATAACAAAACCACTGCCTTTTGAAAATAAAAACTAAAGCACATTTTGAAACAAACAGAAAAATGTTTAGAAAAGTACCAAATGAACAAAAATTAGATGTTGACGTTTATTCACTGCTAAATGATTTCTTTTTGGTGAAACTGACATTTCTATTGACATCAGTGGTAGTGCTAAGCAGTCAGGAGTCTACATTTCATTGAGATCTTATAGTTACTGACAATTTTAATGTTTTCCACTGGAAAAATGTTGCTTCTGAAAGGCAAATTTTACTAATATTTGTGAAAGTTTGCTTCTACTGGACAACTCCTCTGTAGTAACATAGAATTAAGTAGTTGACATTTAACCAACTGCTGAAGCAACTAACTATATATTTGAGTGAAACAATTTTAAAAGACTAATTTCTTCCTCATATACCAGACAAACCTAATTCATAACTGGAAATAAGATGAATTCATGATACTAATACTTTATTTCTAGATTGGAATAATTAATGTAGGAAATTTCACTTGTGACACTTACAGAGACCACAGGGAAGATTTTTTCTAAGAACAAAAAAGATTGGTGAAATGATGGCTCCTCTCTAGTTAACACAGCAAATATTTTCATTTTATTGTGACTATTTCACGGAGACCAGCAAAAGACCTAATGAACTGTTGCTAGAACAGTGTTCTTCAATTTGGGACATAAAGTGTCCATTTTCTCGTGTTAAACTATTCTTTAGAAACTGCATTTTTATTTTGCAATGTTTTCTTGTGTTGAAGTCTAATTCCAAGTAGTTCTGTAGGAAAAAAAAAATCAGTTTTAAAGACATTTCATTAAAAGATGAAAGGACACCGTCTATTACTAACACTCTCAGCACTCACAATTTTCTCAACATTCGGAAGCCCAAACTACAGCATTCTTTTATCCTAGACACTTATCATCACTTATCACAAAAGGTCAACTACTTAAGTTTCATGTATACACTTAAATAACATCAGCATAAACCTAAATAACAAGGTCGATTCCTTAAAATGTCTTACACCTACTAGGGGAATGACTGGAACATGGTTAAAAAGAACTATGCATTGTGTGTCAACTCTTTGTCCAGACTTCCAACAATAGTTGCATTCTCTCTAAAGTATCTGGAAATGATATTTTAATAAACTGGAAAAAGTAATCTTACCAAATGAGATATTGTATTAGAAGAATGGAATGAATAAATCAGTGCATGACTTTTCAGTAGCTCTCACAAACATGACTAATCTTTCAGCTAAGACTGAAGTACCCAAGAATAGCTCTAGTAGTCTAAATCCATAGTTAAATTTCTCTTTTGAACATATAAGACTGTGATTTTTTTACATTTTTTTCTGTTAACTATAACCAGAATTAATGGAATAATTGTTTGGGGTTTGGAGCAGCTATTTAAAGATATAGCACTTCTTTTGTTGTTGCTGCTGCTGTTATTCTTGCTGACTTCCCTTCCTATATCAGAATATCAGCTACTTCCCCTGAACAGAAATACCTGACTTGGAGTTTAAGGAATTGAATCAACATTACTCTCTTTCTAACTCTTTAATTATAATAGTACTGGAAGCTGGCCTTGTCTGCAAGTCGTCTTTAGAAACCTTGCATTTGGAAACAAATAAAATCTCAAGTCACTATGCACCAAAATGAAAAATCTTACAATTCCCCAGTTTCTCCAGGAGAATGTTGTGGGAAACAATGTCAAAGGCTTTACAAAAATCCAACATCCACAGCCTTTCCCTCATCCACTAAGCAGGTCACCTTGTTGTAGAAGGAGATCAGGTTAGTCAAGCAGGAGCTCCCTTTTATAAACCCATGCTGACTGGGCCTGATGACCTTATCCATTATGTGTCATGTGATGGCACTCAATATGATCTGCTCAGGTCAGACTGACAGGCCTGTAGTTCCCTGGATACTCTTTCTGGCCCTTCTTGTAGATGGACGTCACATTTGCTAACCTCCAATCAACTGGGGCCTCCCCGATGAGCCAGGATTGCTGGTAAATCACAGAATCACAGAATGGTAGGAGCTGGAAGGGACTTCTAGAGATCATCTAGTCCAACCCCCCTGCTAAAGCAGGTTCACCTAGTGCAGGTCACACAGGGTCAGGTCCTGGCAGGTTTTGAATATCTCCAGAGAATGACTCCACAACGTCCCTGGGCAGCCTGTTCCAGTGCTCTGCTACCCTCAGAGTAGACAAGTTTTTCCTCATGTTCAGGTGGAACCTCCTGTGCTCCAGTTTGTGACCATTGCTTCTTGTCCTGTCACTGGGCACCACTGAAAAGAGTCTGGCCCCATCTTCTTGACACCTGCCTTTTGGATATTTATAAGCATTGATAAGATCCCAGTCTTCTCTTCTCCAGACTAAAAAGCCCCAGATCTCTAAGACTTTCCTCATAAGAGAGATGTTCCAGTCTCCTAATCGTCTTCACAGCCCTCCACTGGGCTCTCTCAAGCAGTTCCTTGTCTTTCTTGAATTGGGGAGCCCAGAACTGCACATAGCACTCCAGATGTGGCCTCACCAGGACAGAGAGGGTGGGTAACCTCCTTTGACCTGCTGGCCACACTCTTCTTAATGCAGCCCAAGATACCATTGGCTTTCTTGGCCACAAGGGCGCATTGCTGGCTTATGGTCAACTTGTTGTCTACCAGAACTCCCAGGTCCTTCTCCGCAGAGTTGCTCTCCAGCAGGTTGACCCCCAACCTGTACATGGGGTAAATGGTTGAAAGTGCCTTGGTGAGCACTTCCGCCAGCTTCCTTAGTACCCTTGGGTGAATTCCATCCATCTCCGTAGACTTCTGTGTTTCTAAGAAATGTAGCATGTCTCTAACTATTTCCCCTTGGATTATGGAGGTTTCATTCTCCTCCCCATCCCTGTTGTCCAGCTCAGGGTGTTGGTATCCAGAGAAAAACTGATCCGACTATTAAAGACAGGCAAAGAAGGCATTAAGTATGTCAGCCTTTTCCTCATCCTTTGTCACTATGTTTCCCCTCACATCCAATAAAGGATGGAGATCCTCCTTAGCCCTCCTTTTGTTGCTAATGTGTTCATAAAACCATTTTTTACTGTCTTTAATGGCAGTAGCCAGATTAATTTCTAGTTGGGCTTTGGACCTTCTAATTTCCTCCCTGCATAATCTCACAACATCCTTATAGTCTTCCTGACTTGACTGCCCCTTCTTCCAAAGGTCATAAACTCTTTTTCTCCTGAATTCCAGTCAAAACTCTCTATTCAGCCATGCTAGTCTTCTTCCCCACCGGCTTGTCTTCCAGGACATAGGGATGGCTTGCTCCTGCATCTGTAAGATTAAGTTCTTGAAGAATGTCCAGACTTTCTGGACTGCTTTGCCTTTTAGGACTGCGTCCCAAGGGACTCGGTCAACCAGGCTCCCAAGACAGACCAAAGTCTGTCCTCCAGAAGTCAAGGTAGCAGCAGGCTATACCCATGCCCCCTAATGTGCCATCTATATGGAATTGTCCAAGAAGGAACTGCATGTGGCCAGTTAAGACAGTTTTTCACATAATTCTAGATCTTTCTTACACTGCAACTTCTGCTGACTTGAGATTTCATATCCTTTGCATCAATCTGACTCAATCTGTTTCCATGCTAAGACAAATGTATCACTTAGCTACAGCAAATTGATGTGCTTAGTGAAAAGAAATTTGATATTCTGCAGCATTTGAAAAAGGCAGGAGTGCAATGTGCATCCCTAGCAGAGAAAGAAAGAACCTCCCATCGAGATTCACACTACATGGGAGGTGAGACTTAAAATGCTTGTCTAAAAAATATTCCTAGTTTTTATTTTCCAAAGGCTGCACTCCACTGTCACCTGGTAACTAAAAGAATTGATGTGGACATTCTGTGCCAACAGCATACCGTATAAAATATTGCAAGAGATGAAATGTTCAAATACATTATTTATAAGATTTTTACAGAACATAATATTGTTTTAGAATTATCTAGTAAAATCTGCTTTGAGGATGACAAAATACACTGTCATTTTGCTGATTATATATATATTCTATATATAATTAGCCTATATATATGTATAGTTATTTTTCTGATTTTTACATTAAAAGATATTGCTATTTTGCTGATTATATGTGTTACGTATATATAACATAATATTTACACTTCTATGTGTATATACACTTATTTATATAAAAATCAAAATAACACTACTTTTTATTTAACAATTTTGAGAATAACAATGCCTTTTGCATGTGTATGTACATATATATTTGTACATGCATGTATATGCATATATTTGGTTAATGCTGTTAGTTGAAGGAGAAATGTGGTACACTATAAGAATGTACAGCCCCAGACAAACAACCAGATACAGCAGCAAAATTTTCCTTTAGTTGCAAAGAATGTAGGCACAATTATTCAATAATCTTTTGGCTTTGCAAGCAACAGAAAAGCTAGTGGCTGATTAGGAGAACAAAACTGTTTGCCTTGCAGTGGATGCAAGTAATTAATCTTACAATGATAAACAATTTCTTTTCGATTATCAGACACTTCACTTCTAAGAAAGAAACGAGAACATATGAACTGCTTGATGTTGTCATCTGTTACACTCCCACAGAAGAGAATGTGCACTCCAGAAGGCACCTCCCCTCCCTGTCTCCCCCCTCAAAAAAAAAAAAAAAGAAAAGAAAAAGAGAAAAAAGAAAAAGATAATGACAAGAGTAGGTATTTGTTGAAATAAAAGGTTTGCATTTGTTTTTTGTTTGGGTTTTTTTTTTTTTTTTTCCTGCAGATAATCTTTGATTGTCATGGAGGTCACAAATTGCAACTTTGTAAGGACAGAATGAGGGAAAAACTCTCATGCATTGAATTTTGGTACTCCTGTAAGTCTGTGCACTTCTGTGATGTTAGTATCTTCCACAAATACATTAATATTAAGCCTTGTGTAAGATAATGATAAGGATCAGATAGCTACGAAAATTAATTAACTACACTTTAAAAACCATTCTGAGACAAAAGAATTGCCTCACTGCACTAGGAATAGATGTTACATCCAGATTCCACATAGGGTGAATTCAGTGAAATTTATCGAAAAATCTCAAACCTCTTACTTTGTAATATCCTTCTTGCTGTATTTTCCTATGTTTGAATATATAAGCATAAAAAAGACATAGAAAACTTTATAGTACTATGAATTAATATCCAAAATAAATATCAGCAATTTTACCATTACATTTAGGTATGTTATTCATCTAGTGAAGCTTAACAAGCTAATAAATAGAAATGCCAGCCTAGGCAATGTTTCAGGGTCTTAAACTGCTTTATGCTGTGTGGATATCTCCCTTGGAGTGTTATATTCATACTTAATGAATCTAACTTTTGTATCTGGGCATTCCTGAACTTCGGTATCTTTATCTTCATTTGTCAGCTTAGAGCCCACCAATGCACAAAATCAGAAATAAACATTGACTGTTTCATCACAACACAAACATGATAGTTGATATTCTGAATTTTATGCATCATGAATTAAGAATTGGCAGTACAGCAACATCGCTATAATCCTGTTGTGACAGAAGAGCTGAGTCCCAAATCTTCTCTCATGCTAGATCTGCTAATACAGACATGTAAAACAGAGGTCAAAATACAACTTAAATTCTATTTCCCTTTGCTGAAGATCTAAAAGCACTTTTTATTCAAAGGGATTGGGATCCTCAGTATATAATTAAGTAGCTTATTATAGATCTACACTTTTCAAAATAGAACAAAGGGAGGATATTCCACACTTCTGTGATGTGAAATTTCAGAGGGTTTTGAAGCACAAAAGCAGCAGGTGGCAGACATTGAAGCTCTGAAGTGAGGGAGTACATGAGACCACAGGCTTCTATACTGACTCTGATTAAGATCTTGAGAATGATGGAAAAATAAAATCAGCACAACCTTTGAATGACCCCAAGTCACAGTGATGTGTTTCACCTGCATTTAATCCATACATCGCTTAACATTTTCACTAACCTCCTACTGTATTATTCCTCCAAAGAGTTGTACTGTCTTCAGTCATTAGTTTGAACGGAGTTAGACATTTGACTGGGCTTCTCATTACTGATTGTAATTGACTGAGTTGTTGCAAATCTGCATTGGTAAAAGCTTACCTACACAAAGTTAGATAAGTAGAGATGTCCTTTATCAACAATTCGCACCATGCGCACCAGGGACATGGGATGCTTCCCAAAGATGTCCACCTGCACATTGCAATCAACAAATATTTATCTATTAAATTCATACATATTCAGTCTATACAATGCATATTCATTATCATTCTCTTGATGATTGTTTCTTCTTCTCTCGCTTCTGATGAAAATTATCATGCGGCTTCTGTCGTAGTCTTCTATTGTTCTCTTTTGAGTAGGTGGTATAATTTGTGTAAGTGGTCCGTGAGTCAGAGGTCTCAACCACTCCTGGAGTTGACCATGTTTAGTCAAGGAACATGTCCTTGGCTCATAGGCTCTTGGCTCGTACCTACTTTGGTCGTGATTCAAAGATTATACACAATGGATACCATAATAAATCCTGTCTGGCAGACATCTTGGACTATAACATATTATCCTTGTTTCTAACCACTAGTGGATTATAGGTTAATGAATACCTTAGGTCTGGGACTTTACAGGGTATGCTAGCGGCATTGGCAGTACAGATTTTATTTTATATTTGATCATTTATTCCATTTGAGACTTATTTTCCCAAAATAATCATTAGTCTCTCCTACTAACATCCACTAATTGGTATAATTATATTCAAATCAAGATGGGAAAAGTAAGGGGATTTCTAAACGGTATCCTAAAATCGTAAATTTGGTGATTTCTTCAACAGAGTTACTGTATTAAGTTATGCCCTTTTAGGGCATAGGTATCCCAGCACTTGCTCTGGTAGCAAAACTGATGCTTGCTGTCCCCATGGCAGTTCAGCAGAACAGCAGAACTCGGCGTACAGGGTCTTTTTTTCTGAAACTGGGAGACACCTGGCCAGTGGAGTGACTCCCCTCACCCATCTGGAAACTCTTGCAAGAGAGGCAGGTGAGGTAGGGCAGAGCTGCAGCTTCAGGGAGCTATTGAAACTCCCTCAGGTTGCTCAGGGATGGAAGATCAAGGTCAAACAAGAAGGGGTGTGGTGAGTCACCTGGGCGTGTCCTGGCAGTTTGCGAGTTTAGTCGCACAGGCAGGACCAGCCATGATTGAACCCGGCCAAAAGCTGTCATCAAAAGAAAGATGTTGACCCAGACAAGGTCCCACGCAAACATGTAAGTGTCCAGGCCTCCAGCTGCAGAGAATGGAGGACAACACCTGTGTCAGATGTGAGCAGGTGAATGGTCTGCTCAGCTTTGTGGCTGAGCTGAAAGAGGAGGTTGAAAGGCTGAGAGCTATAAGGGAGTATGAGAGGGAGATAGACTGGTGGAGTCAGAGTCTACCTTCCTTGGAACAGCCCCAACAGTCGCACACTGCTCAGGACACAGAGGGCTCCCTATCTTCTCTCCATCTTGCTGAATGGGATGACTTAGAGGACAGGGATCAGTGGTGACAAGTTCCTGCCAGGCACGGCAGGCATGATACTCCAGTAGCAACCACAGCCCCCAGATGCCCTTGCAAAATAGATATGCCACTCTGCAGAGAGGATCAAAAATCAACAAGGATGAAGGTTCACCTAACTTGCTGGTGTCACCAGCACTAAGTCAGACTAAGCCCTATATCAAAACAGCCTCAGTAAAAAATAAAAGACACGTACTTGTCGTAGGGGACTCACTTCTGAATGGAATGGAAGGCCCTGTTTGCAGATTGGACCCACTTCTTAGGGAAGTCTGCTGACTCCCTGGGACCAGGGTCAAGGAAGTAAAAAGAAAACTTCCTACCCTGGTTCATCCCTCAGATTACTACCTGTTATTAAATTTTCAAGTAGGTTGTGATGAACTTAAATCGAGAAGTCTCTGGGCAATGAAGAGAAACTTCAGGGCCCTGGGTCAGCTGGTTAAGGGATCAGGAGCACAAGTAGTGATCTCCTCTATCCCATCAATTGCAGGCATTAATGAGGGTTTCAACAGGAAGAGCTGTCAGATGAATTCTTGGCTTCAAGCCTGGTGTCACCAGCAGAAGTTTGGGTTCTTTGACCATGGATTGGTCTATAATACATCTGGCCTGCTAGCCACAGATGGATTTTAATTTTTCTGAAAGGGGTAAAAGGATCCTGGGACAAGAACTAGCAGGGCTTATAGGAAGAACTTTAAACTAGCTTTGAAGAGGGATGGGGATGAAACCAAGCTTGCCAGAGAGGAGCCTGGATGCGACACATCAGTGCTCGTGGGTCGGTATGCTGGTGTGATCTTTCAGTCTGACATCACACTAGGCTTGTTGATATGGAAGCGGCTGAGAATGGTCAGGTAGGAATTAGGGCTTCTGCTCCCAAAACAGTGGAAGGATCATTAGCCCAGCTGAAGTGCATCTATACTAGTGCACAAAGCATGGGCAATAAACAGGAGGAGTTGGAGACCATTCTGCAGCAAGAAAGCTATGATATAGCTGCCATCATGGAAACCTGGTGGGATGGCTCCCACAACTGGAGCACTGCAATCAATGGCTACCAAATTTTCAGAAGGGTAGGCAAGGAAGAAGAGCTGGTGAGGTGGCCCACAATATTAGGAAGATATCTGAATGCACACAAATTATTGACAGTGACAATAGGGTCGAGTCACTACGGGTAAGAATCAGAGGAAAGGCAAACAAGGTTGATATCGTGGGGGGAATCTGTTACCCAACCAGGACTGAGAGCAGCTGGGAGAATTTTCATGGTTGCTAACCCCTTGTTCTCGTGGGGGACTTTAATTTTACAGATATCTGTTGGAAATACAATACAGCAGAGAAACAAGTGTCCTAGACATTCCTGGAGTATGTGGAAGATACCCTGACACAACTGGTAAGGTAGCCAACCGGGGAAGGTGCCCTCCTTGACCTGCTGCTTGTGAACACGAGAACTTGTGAACAAGAAGAACTTGTGGAGGAAGTAAAGATTGGAGGCCGTCTAGGACATAGCAATCATGAAATAATGGAGTTCTCAGTCCTTGGAGAAGTAAGCGAGGGGGGTCAGTAAAACTGCCATCTTGGGCTTCCGGAGGACAGACTTTGGCCTGTTCAGGAGACTGATTGACAAAGTCCCTTGGCATGCAGCCCTTAAGGATAAAGATGTCCAGAAAGGCTGGACATACTTCAAGAAGGAAGTCTTAAAGGAGAAGTATCAGGCTGTTCCCATGTGCTGAAAAATGAATTGATGGGAAAGAAGACCGGCCTGGCTGAACAGGGACCTTTGGCATGACTTCAAGAATAAAAGGAGAGTTTATGACCTTTGGAAAAGGAGGCAGGTCTCTCATGAGGACTATAAAGAAGTAGTGAGGCTATGCAGGGAGAAAATTAGGAGACCCAAAACCCAATTAGAACTTAAACTAGCTACAGCTGTTAAGGGCAATAAAAATGTTTCTATAGATACATCAAAAACAAAAGGAGGACAAGGGAGAATCTTCATCCTTTAATAGATAGAGAGGGTAAAACAGTGGCAAAGTATGATGAAAAGGCTAATGTGCTGAATGTGTTCTTTGCCTCAGTCTTTAGTAGTAGAAGTAGTTGGTCGCTAGACACCCAGGCCCTTGAGCTAGAAGACAGGGAGTGGGGGCAGAATGTGGCCTTTACAATTAAAGAGGAAGTGGTCAATGACCGACTACACCACCTAGATGCACACAAGTCTATGGAGCCAAAGGGGCTACATCCAAGAGTACTGAAATTGCTGGCGGAAGTGCTCAACAAGGCTCTTTCCGTTATCTATGAGAACTCCTGGCTAACTGGGGAGGTCCCAGTGGACTGGAGAATAGCAAATGTGACAGCCATCTACAAGAAAGGCTGAAAGGAGGGGCCAGGAAACTACAGACCTATCAGTCTGACCTCGGTGCCAGGGAAGGTCATGGAGCAGATCATCTGAGTGCCATCATGAGTCATTTACAGAACAACCAGGTGATCAGGCCCAGTCAACATGGGTTTACGAAAAACAGGACCTGCTTAATGAACCTGATCTCCTTCTATGACAAGACGACTCACCTGATGGATGAGCAAAAGTGTGTGGATATTGTTTACCTCCACCTCCATAATGCCTTTGACACTGTTTCTCACGGAATTCTAGTGAAGAAACTGGCTGCTCATGCCTTGGATGAGCATATGCTCTGCTGGGTAAAGCACTGGCTGGTCAGCTGGGCCCAGAGAGTAGTGATCAATGGAGTTAAATCCAACCGGTGGCCAGTCACAAGTGGTGTTCCTCAGGGGTCAGTACTAGGGCCACTTCTGTTTGACATATTTATCCATGGTCTTGACAAAGGGATAGAACACACCCTTAGTAAGTTTGCAGACGACACCAAGTTAAGTGGGAGTGTCGATTTGGTCGAGGGTACGAAAGCTCTACAGGGTGACTGGGACAGGCTGGATCAATGGGCTGAGGATGAATGTATGAGCTTCAACAGGGCCAAGTGCCGGGTCCTGCACTTAGGCCACAACAACCCCATGCAGTGCTACAGGTTTGGGGAAAAGTGGCTGGAAAGCTGCCAAGCAGAAAGGGACCTGGGGGTGCTGATTGACAAGTGTCTGAATATGAGTCAGGAGTGTGCCCCGGTGGCCAAAAAAAGCCAATGGCATCCTGGCTTGTATTAGGAGTAGTGTGGCCAACGGGAGTAGGGAGGTGATCGTCCCCCTGTACTTGGTATTGTGAGGCCACACCTCAAATACTGTGTGCCGTTTTGGGCACCTCAATACCAGAAAGACATCAAGGTTCTGGAGAGAGTGCAGAGAAGGGCAACAAAGCTGGTGAAAGGCCTAGAGAATAAGTCTTATGAAGAGCGGCTGAGGGAACTTCAGTGTTAAGAAAAGGAGGCTGAGGGGAGACCTTGTTGCTCTCTACAACCACCTGAAAGGGCATTGTAGAGTGGTAGGTGCTGGTCTTTTCTCACAGGTAATTAACACTAGAACAAGAGGGAATGGACTCATGTTGCACCAGGGTAAGTTTAGGCTAGATATTAGTAAAAATTTTTTCACTGAAAGGGTTGTCAGACATTGGAATATGCTGCCCAGGGAGGTGGTTGAGTCACCATTCCTTAACGTGTCGTTAGATGTGGTGCTTGGAGATATGGTTTAGGGATGTACTTGGTGGAACAGGGTTGATGGCTGGACTTGATAATCTCAAAGGTCTTTTCTAACCTGAATGACTCTGTGATACTATGATAAATACAAAGCTATGTATTTATGATTATTTTTTTCTGTTGAGAAACACAGTCCCAGGAGAGTTAGCCTTTAGTTGTCACAGTACTGACAGGGTTGTAAGAACTCAGCAAAAGATGAGACTGAAGTAGATAACACAACAAAGTGAACAGCAACACCATCTCTTTTGTCAAGTCTACAGACAATTGTTTTAAGTATATGATTATTTTGCTTTTTGTTTCACTTGTTTCCTTGACAAAGCTTCCTTAGATATAATAAGGACAACTTCTGTAAGAATTTCTGAAATCAAGGTAGTATAAGACCATGTTTGTGTATCCTTTCCTACCGGAAATAGTTCCAATCTAATTGGTGAATGACTTATTTTTATCTTTAGCAGCTTTTTTCCAGCTCCCTTCCAGGTGGTTTCTTGCACCTCAGTTATGTCAATTTAATTGCTTTTCTGATGTTCTGTTGTTTGCGGTTTTGCTTTGCTGGTGTTTCTATGCTTTTGGTTTTTAACTCATCACAAAATTACTCAAATATTTTAAAATGTCTAATTAAAAGAAAGAAATGGAATAGAAGGTGTTGTTTCTGCTCTAAAGAGTGGTCATTATAGACTGATACACAAGCAACTGAATCTTCATAGCTGTGTCACGGGAGCTGCTGGTGAGATGAAAGAGGAACATTGGGAGGATTATATTTTTTAAAATTTACTGTTATCACAGTCCCATTTTTTTCTTATCATTCCTAGTACAGAATATCACCATGTAACTTCCTAATCCAAAAGGGAAGATTATGCCAAACAGCCTAACAACTGGGGAATTATACAGCTGTCTTGACAGTACATCTTCAGCAGGGGTTATTTCTCATCCTCTTTCCTTTTCCCTTTAGATTAATTCTTTATTATGTCTGACGAATACAGGCTGTGTAGACACTGTGATAACTTAAATAACTGTGGTCATCTGTCATAACAAGAAAAATACCACCTCTGCTTAATATACTTTAGGAAAACAGTTACAAAACAGCATTAAAATAGCTACCAGGGACAGGAACAACCTATTCATGTCAATCTCTCTACGTGATTTAGGAAATGTGTATTTTAATACAACATAAACAATTAGAATTAACAGGGGTTTGCTGTAGTTTTGGTGTCAAGATTTCTCTTTAGTAGGTAAATATTGCCCCACAGCTGGGAGATGCAGTGCCTTAATAGGCAAGATCAAATTTATGTGGTAAGGTCAGTTGGATTGGGGGATGCATAAAGCAGACATCAGCCCCTTGTGATAGTAGCTGAAGATGTGTCAAAACTGATCACATGCGGCACAGCACAACACTTCAACAGCAGTGATTAATGGGATAGCTTCTCAGACTACACGTATTTTTTTTCCATCACCAGTACTTAATATATAAGCTCTAACTGGGTACATAAGCTCTAACCAGACAAAACTAATGACAACTACCCTGTCATTAGCACTAACGGATGTGACAAAATGCAGAAATAAATGTCAGAAAAATTAAATGTGGACCAGTGTGGGCACGACCAAAACCTTTTTGAGAACCTTCAGCTTCCAAAAATGCCCTCTTTACCTACTTTGCAACTTGTGAGTATATTCTTCAGCTTAACATCAATGAAAAAAGGGTAGATATCAGGTTTTCACTCCCAAAACACCTCTTCCAAACTAGCCCATGTAATATGGGTGTGTTTCTGTGTCTATATCTGTGTGCACAAGTGTGCATGTTTGTGTGCTTGTGCACCCTTTTACTCTCATGACAGTCTGAAGGAAGAGCTGCAGAACTGTTTCAGACAGTTCCCAAAATGCAGTTAATTCTAGTTCATACAAGAGTTAATCTTAGTACTCTTCCAGCCTGCATAAGTCATACAAATATTAATGGCCATTCAAAATCTATTATTCTTGATTTCTTAATGAACAATTTCTTTATTCAGTGAAAATTTCCTCCTTCTTCCTTTAGTAACTGTGTACCTTCTAGTCTGAAGTATTGCCTCTGTGCTAGCACGTATGTTTGCATGCACAACTGATAGGAAAGAATCTAGGTGGAATAAAACTACAGTTTATTGTCTAACACTAACACTAATGCTTCCTGCTTGACTAACACCAAGTAGGAAGTAAGCTGTTGCTTTGACATGAAAATGATCTTTGAGCAACTGACCCTCCTCAACTTTCTTCCAGGAGTGTTGTAAAATTGTACCACATTCCAAAGGAGGAAGCAAAGGTTGATAGAACTATGTCTCTTATCTTATGAGTGGCTACATTCAGGTATTGGCACAAAGCATTCTTGTATTATAGTGCTTTTGAAGTAGATCTTCAAGCTGTGACTGACAGAGAAACAAGGCACCTGCCTGATTCTTTGTCAGCAATATTATTTCTTAGTTACTAAAGTGCCTATCTATTAATTTTGAACAGGCTTCCTTCAAGAAAATTGGCCTAAAAGTTTTGGACTTCTATGTTCAAAACTGAAGAATCTGACCAACAAAATGTACACACTCAAGACGAGCTAACAACTTGTAACTACTAAAATTATTACAATTTGTAATTGCAATCACAAAACAATTACAAGAAGAGGCAATTTTTTATTATTCTTTTTTTTAAGGGGAACAGCAAGGCTTTCCTTGTATCAAAGAAACCAATAAAAATCGAATAATCTAAACCAATGTGAGCTCTGAAAGTATGCCTGAAAAGCAAGCCCATGGGAAGCTCATGCCTCTCATCTTCCATCTCGTTCTGTTACCCTGACTAAGACATTTAGACCGGATATCCCTTCACGGTAATAGTTTATCCTGTATAAATGTAACCTAGTAACAAACACCAGAGAATAAAAAAAGTGTGATTTTTACTTCGAAACCTGAGTTAAAAAACAAAAATGGAAAAATATAAAATAGATTACCTAGCAGGAATTAAATTATTTAGAATCTATGCAACCTGAAAAAACAGTTTCTAAATGGTTTAGTATGGGGTGAAATCCAAACTACTAAGAATTGTTTAAAATACTGGCAGCACTCTATACATATTAGGTATTCCCCAGGAGAACAACTCTTTCTGATTTTTACAGTGTTCACTGCACATAATGTAAGAAACAGGACAAAGTGGTACAGTGACGTATTGATAGAACACTACTTATGAAGAAATTAAGATATCAGAAATCTCAGAACAATATTAGAGGTAATATAGCATATCAGCGTGATATTTAAGAATCAAATGTCTGCCTTCTAAGGCAATACTTGCATCCAGACCATACTGTCCATTCTAGATACTGAAAAAAAAGATTTCTGACTCCTTGTCTGATCATGTTTTTACCTTTTATGGAAATAAAAGGCTTTAATATCTTCTGACAGTCATCTGCAAACACCAAAATGATTAATTGCTCATTTCAACAAAACAGAAGTTTTTTCAGACCATAAATTATACAAACAGAAACTGATACAACATGTCATTTATGTCTTTTGAAACAAATTTATGAATCAAAATAGTCCATTGTGAAAACTACTAAAGCTATCTATGTTTTTCCTAAATAATATTTAGTTGAATTTATCTTTTTTTTTTTTTTTTTTTTTTCCCTAAACTGGATAGGCTCATATAAATGTGTTTTTTTTTTCTATTAGTGGATCAGCCTTATTCCTTGTACTCCACATTTAATACAAATACTTGTTTTTTTTGTGAAAACTGCCTGGTGTGTTATATTGTCACTGACATTTAATTCTTCCGTATTTTATTATCAGATCCATTATCTAATAAGGGGCAAAATGCTGTATAGTGCAGTGTTACCTCTAACACTTTTCTTTTTAATATCCAGAGTTATTCACATAATTTGGTCATTATTGTTCTACGAAAATTCTTTATATTCTGGCTGTTTGAGGAAATACCACAAATTACATCAACTAAAAGATTTCTTTCACTGCTCTAGGAAATGTAATATTTTACCTCTTGGGCATTTGAGTTATTAAGGGAATTTTCATGTTCACTACTCTGCAACAGATTCAGCCTTGCATAATTCAAAATAACTTCACATCATTTATGGTAAATCGTCCATGCAGGAATGTTTGTTTTTCTTATCCGTTCTTTCCCCTTTCTCACAGATTTTTTTTTTTTTAATATTTTTTAATTCTAATTCCTTAATTAATGGCAAAAGGCAAAGTGGCATCAACGGATTACTGCAAAAAATGACAGATTGTTAAAATCTGGAAAGTTCTGAAAAATTTACTGTAGAACCATGGAATATTTTGGATTGGAAGGGACCTACATCCCCCAGCTTGTATTGATACCAGTAATTGCCTCAACATAGATGCAAGACATTGAACTTGGCTGTATTGAACCTCATGAGGCCCACTTCTGAAGCTTATCCAGGTCACTCTGGATGGCATCCCATCCCTCAGGAGTGTCAACCACACCACTCAGCTTGGTGTCATCTGCAAATGTTCTGAGGATGCATATAGTCCCACCACCTGTGTCATTGATGAAGATATTAAAGAGACCGGGTCCCAGTATGGACCCCTGAGTTTTCTGCCAGCTTTCTGCAGCTAACTGATTTCCATGCTGTCTATCTCATACCTTAATTCTCCACTAACATCCAAGCAGGAAAAGCTCTACAGACAAGCGCAGTCCCATCATAATCAATTTGGCAGGCCTGAAGCTTAGGATGTAGATCTTGTCTTTGATTATTTAGAGTGAAAAAAGTTCTGAAGAACATCTAACTAGGATTTACTGGGAGAGCTGAAATTAAAACTTTAACCTCATTAGTAAGAAAAAAGTATTCCTAAAAGGGCATCCAATAGGGAAGAAGGATATGAGACATCTTGAATTCTGATCAAAGCAGGAAATGAAAATAAAAGACAGAACACTAAGCATAGGTTAGCTGACCTGAGAATTGACTTTTCTATTTTTTTTTTTAATGCTCAGCTTTCAAGAAAACAAAAAATATCAGAGATTATTTAGAATGTGTCAAAACCCCCTGAAATTTACTACTGCTCCGTGATCATATTTCTTATAATAATGCAGGGATCAGTCTTGCAGTGAATGACACTGAACAGTGTCATTCAGCAGGCCTCTTCTATATGTAAGTGCAAGTAGCTGTAAAGGAAACTCAGAAGTGAATCTAGTCTGTAAGTTATACTTTCCTTTTGCCCACTTATTAAGCAAATTACTTCAGATTTTTTTAAATTTTACTAAGAAATACATTACATTTAAAGAGAAGAAAAATATTGTTGTTCAGAAATGTTCACTGAGCACAGCTATTAATTGAGTGAATAATACAATCAGCCAAGTCCATTTTCAGTTTGGGTTTTTTTTTTCAATTTATCTTGGAGTCTGAAAATGGACTTTTTTGGATATAAATTTTATGCACAATCTTTCACTCAAACTCAAAAGGCCAAATCAGAAAACATGTAAGAAAACATAAAATTCATGTTAATGGGTTGCTGTCATTATAGACAAACCAGCAGAAAAAAACCTGCAAAAACCCCTTTAATTTGTGTGCTGAAATAAGTGGACAAAATATCTTACCATGTCTTTCCTAGTTTGTCTTTGATTTTAGCCCTATCTCAGATTTGTACATCTGAATTCCACCATTATTTTTAGCCTAAACATCTGAAAAGAAGGAGATTTTCTAGAACACAGCTATCATTAAAACAAAAAGGGAAAAAAAAAAAAGAGAAAATGAAAACCAGAAACTCCACACAAACCAGTGAAAATTCAGTTGTAAGAGGGTACACTTGGAAATATTTTGAAGTGCTTAGAGAAACACCTGGAAAAACACAGTTTGATTTAGAATTGCTACGCAGGCAGGGGAGTTCATGCTTAATTACTCAGCATCCTTTGAAAATATTTCTGTTATGACAGATAAGAGACATTCCCCAGATTCTGTAAGATCACTCTCAAAATGCATCTGAAAAGGTTTCATGCAGGAGATGAGTGGTTAACATAAATAATACTGAATGTAGGTAAATGACCAGAAAGAGTATATATTTTAGTAGATATTACATAACCTCCTTTTCTTTGAATTCACTCACCAATATAAGATTGTGTAGTGTAGGAGAGAGAAAGAAATAATCTATGGGTTCTTTTCTGATCACATTGTTGAATAGATTGAGTGAAGTTAATATTCAAGGAGGAACTTACATTTTAAATTGGTGTCAGAAATGGCAAAACTCCCTCTTTGAGTTAAAAAGAAAAGTGTAGCCAAATTACAGTGAATCTTTCATTTCATTAGCAAATTCTGTAAGGAATAGATTTAAATGTTCACATTTCATCACATCATCTCTTATTGCTATATTTTGTAGTGAGGTCCTAAACAGAAACTCTCTCCTGTATTTATCTCTTCAAAATTTTCTAAGCTTCTGTAGACCATAACACTTGTAAACAAACTCTATAATAACGTCCATTTCATGTGGGTTTTTGTAGTATCGAGGGAACTGCAGAACAGGCGTTGCCCTATAACGCTGAATTAGTCCTTAAATTTCAGACCATAAGTAATCCAAATTAGGAGGTGTTGCTTTTCTAAACTTGTATAGGATCCCACACAATAGCGGTCTATACCTTAAATGAAAGCTTCAATTGTTTTTGATGGAGAGAAGCTCAAAATATGTGCCTTTTCATCTGGCCTTAGATCAGTCATTGTATTCTTCTTACTTTTGAAGATCTCCACCTTGTCCTTCACGACAAACAATATTTTAATCTTTTAACAAGTCTTTTCCAATTAAAACATTTCTATGACTCTATGATTCTATGATAAGTTCCTTTGAGTGAGGTAGGTATTAGTACAACCTTCTAAAATGCAGGAAACTTATGACACATCATTATGCTAATATAGTCAGAATGACAAGCCAAGTTTCATTCAAGTTGAATAGAAAAGGAAAAACAAAGCATTTAATGAGAAGCAGAAATGTATTCACAGTAAAAATGCAGTAATTTTTTATTAAAATCAAGTTCTACTAGTAAGTCAGTGAAGTTTTTGTTTTTCAGTTAGGGTTTGTTGCTTTCCCTTCATTCACCTCAAACCACAACTCCCTGAGGAAAGCTCTTCTGGAGGAGTCTTCATTAATTCCAAACTGTAAAGCACTGATAGTTAGCTCTCAGAATCTGCACTGAGATAAAGCAACTGAAAAAACATAGTTTGCATACAAGTGTATGAAATAGTATCCAACAGGTTAGAAACCTAATACCTGTCTACATTTGGAAAAAGGATTAAACAGAGAAATATGAAACAAAAATGTGCTTTTCTTTCATTTCTTCTAGCTAATCCTTCAGATTTGTTTTTGGAGAAAGCTAAAAAAAATAACTGTTCAACTGGAAAATAGTTTGTTTCGAAATTATTACTTACGTTGGTAGGAAGTCATCATATTAAGTGATCCCAGAGTAATTATACTTGCAGAATGTTTATAAATTTTTTTTTTTTTTGGTTACAATAAATCAAAAGTTCAAAGTTGAAAAGACCACTGCACCTCACTTTGAGAGGAAAGCATCTGAAATATTAAACCACATTATGAAGGTATAAAAAAGTTTTAGATTACTTACAAAACTACCTTTTCAGTAACCTTTTTATTTTTATTTGCTTTTTGTTACTTAGTTTTTGTTTGTTTGTTTGTTCGTTTTGTTTTCACAGAATCACAGAATGTTAGGGGTTGGAAGGCACCTCAAAAGATCATTTAGTCCAACCCTCCTGCCAGAGCGGGATCACCTAGAGCAGATCACACAGGAAGGCGTCCAGGTGGGTTTTGAATGTCTCCACAGAAGGAAACTCCATAACTCCTCTGGTCAGCCTCTTTCAGTGCTCTGTCACTGTCCTGGGTTACAGTGTAAAATGTGCCAAAAGGAAAAAAAAAATATCCTATTACCATCTTCAGGAGCTCTTGAGACCAGGTGGGGCGGTGCTCCCTGCCTCCCCCCTCTGGACTATCTCCTGTTCATGGGCACAACAATGCCTTATCGCCTGACCCATCGATAACTCGCTCCTGGGCTATCTCCTGTTAATGGCCCATCAAGGAACTGCCTCACGACTCCCCATCCCATTGTGAGATGCTCCGCCCGGGGAGGGGGGGGAAGGAGCCAAGCAGTCCATGCCAAATAAAAACGGAGATTTTGAACACCCTAGCAGCCTTCTTCCACTGGATTCCCAGAGGAGCTTTTCCCCCCACTGGAGTTCCAGAGGACAAGAGCTACCTACCTACCACTGGACCTTCGGAGGAAGACCAGACTCTTTTACCTGATTGCTGCTTCCACAGAACTACATCCATCACTTCAGGAGGACTGCAGCCAGCATCTTATCGGACTGCTACTGCCACCCTAACAGGGTGTCAGGTTGTATTCCTGACTCTGTCAGTGTAAACCAGTGGGTTGTTTGATTTTCCCTGCCTTGTATTATATATATATATATATTAGTAAAGAACTGTTATTCCTATTCCCCATATCTTTGCCTGAAGGCCCGTTAACTTCAAAATTATAATAATTTGGAGGGAAGGGGGCTGCACTTTCCACTTCAAGGGAGGCTCCTGCCTTCCTCCACAGACACCTGTCTTTTCAAACCAAGACAGTCACCCTCATAGTGAAAAAGATTTTCCTGATGTTAATGTGGAACCTCCTGTGCTCCAGCTTGCACCCGTTGCCCCTTGTCCTGTCATTTGGCATCATTAAGAAGAGCCCGGCTCCATCCTCCTGATGCACACTCTTTACATATTTATAAACATTTATGAGGTCACCCCTCAGTCTCCTCTTCTCCAAGCTAAAGAGACCCAGCTCCCTCAGCCTTTCATCAGAAGGGAGATGTTCCACCCCTTGAATCACCTTTGTGGCTCTGTGCTGGACTCTTTCAAGCAGTTCCCTGTCCTTCTTGAACTGAGGGGCCCAGAACTGGACACACTATTCCAGATGGGGTCTCACCAGGGCAGTGCAAAGGGGGAGGAAAACCTCTCTCGACCTACTGACCACAGCCCTTCTAATACACCCCAGGATGCCATTGGCCTTCTTGGCCACGAGGGCATCTTGCTGACTCATGGTCATTCTGGACCCCCAGGTCCCTTTCCCCTACGCTACTCTCTAACAGCTCAGTCCCCAACCCATACTGGTACATGGGGTTGTTCTTTCCCAGATGCAAGACTCTACACTTGCCCTTGTTGTATTTCATTAAATTTCTCCCTGCCCAAGCCTCCAGCCTGTCCAGGTCTCACTGAATGGCAGCACGGCCTTCTGGTGTGTCAGCTGCTCCTCCCAGTTTCGTGTCATCAGCAAACTTGCTGACAGTGCACTCTGTTCCCTCATCCAGGTCATTGATGAATATATTGAATAGTACTGGTCCCAATACCGATGCCTGAGGGACTCCACTGATACAGGTCTCCAACTCGACTGTCCCATTGACCACAACTCTCTGACTTCTTTCCTTCAACCAATTCACAATCCACCTCACTACCCGATCATCCAGACCACCCTTCCTCATTTTAGCTGCAAGGATGCTGTGGGAGATGGTGTCAAATGCTTTACTGAAATCAAGCTAAACCACATCCACTGCACTACCATGATCTATCCACCTGGTATGTCTTCAAAAAAGGCTATCAGGTTGGTCAAACATGACTCCCCCTTGGTGAAGCCTTGTTGACTGCTCCTAATGACCCTCTTATCCTTGATATGCCTAGAGACGGCAACAAGGACTTTTCCAGGGATGGAGGTGAGGCTGACTGGTTTGTAATTACTCGGGTCCTCCTTCTTGCCCTTTTTGAAGACTGGACTGACATTTGCTTCTCTCCATTCCTCAGGCACCTCTCTTTTTCCCCACAAATTAACAAAGATGATAGAGAGTGGTCTAGCTGACTTCCGCCAGCTCCCTCAGCATCTGCGGGTGCATTTTGTTTTGCTTTGGTTTTGTTTTGTTTTGTTTGTTTTTGTTTAGAGGTGCCACATGGTGAAATTATCAACTTTCTGCCTGACAGTTCATACAAGAGTTTTTAGAATTCTTGTTAGCATTTTTTACAGAACAACAAATAAAATATTGCTAGGTTGCACATTTCACAATCAATAAGATATAAAACACTTCTATTGATTAAACTTCTCTTACTCAGTCTAAAAACACATTTCTGTGTGTCAGGGAAGACCTATAAGTGAGCTAGAAACCTGTGGGGACAAACTTAAGACATAAAAAAATTTTAACAAGGGTCAATTTTCCAGAAATTTCTTTGAAAAACTTTCCAGGTGACCAAAATTTGTAAATATGACAGTCATTTGTGGAGTTTTGCCAGTCTATGGATGGTGTGAATGTGACAGTACAAGTTTCTTCACATTTTTGCAGTCCTTTTCACATTCTGATTCCTTCTTATTTCACTTTTCACATTTTTTCAGTCTGCCTTTTTTGTTTGTTTTCCTTCTTCTCCACTAACATGTCTTTATGCGCCAGGAAGCCCTGTGCTCATTTTACTATTTCTTCAGAAATCTCAGTGTATTTCTCACAGCTATTTTCCAGCCTTTTCCTCCACCATACCAACTAATGACAGAATCTATACTGCAGTGCTGCCCTGAAAGCTACTAAAACTGCTGTTGTGAAAAACAGCTTTTATCAAACTGTTTATTTTTCCACTTGGGGCTGCACCTCAAGACTTTCTTCAGCAGCAGCCTTTGTAATCAATGAGAACTGTGTTAAGACTCTAAAGCAGAAGCAGCCGGAACCTGCACTAGCACTAGGGAATCCTCAAGGCACAATGTCGTAGTGGGCTGCTGGGTGAGAAGGAGATAGCCGGCAACTTTAGCAGTGTGAAATTTTATGGGGCTGAACTGCAGGCCTATGATTTAGCAGAAAACAGCCAAAGCCTTTCTGAAAGAACAAGAGTTTTATTTATCAAGTATTTCTTGAGTAAAAGGCAAACAAGCAAAGAGGTGGGCACACTTCCATTCAGCTGTCAGAGGGGCTGAAATCTGAGATTTTTATCTGTTCCAGGAAAACAAAGGTAGGACACTTTGCTAACCTTTTCATTCAGCCCCCAAGAGGTCTGTGGTAAACTAGAGAAGGTGGAAGGAAGATCCTTGGAAACCTTTCCTTTTAGAAACTGGGAAAAACTGTGCTTATCAGTTCTAAAAATAAATCACATATCATCCCGGTTCTTGAAACTCTAGGTATCTTTTGGCAGTCTGAATTCTGTTATTGACATTTTAAAGATTTTTTTTTTCATTTTAATTTTACATTGAGCTTGCTTTAAGGTGTATATGGAATTAAACATATTCTCTATATACAAAAAAACACTCAAAGAAAGGCAATTTATAAGCAACTGTCTATGACCAGTTCTCTGAGAATCATTTTGGTTTAGATCCTAAATTCCCTGCATTTTTCCCAAATTTACCCACACTAGAAATCTAGAATCTAGAAAGCTGGAGTCTAAATTTCTCACTTACTGGTGGGGTTTTAAAGAAGCAAAATTAGTTAAGTCTCTCCTTCAGATTCATTTTTCACTTTCAAAATAGAATTCTTAACTTATTTATTTTTCTAAGACTAAGTCTTACTAAACACAATATTTTGTCTAATTTTAGCACAATAAAGGCTCTGTGGGACTAGATAGTGAAAGATGGAAATACTGTAAAATATCTGCCCTTGCTTTATTCAGTAAAAAAAAGAAATAAGAACATGGCACAAGTCATGCTTTTTAGTTCTTTGAGTGATTCGCATACTACATTTATATCTCTTCCTCTTTTTTTCCCCTCTTAAAAATTACAACAGTCTTTAGCTTTACTGGCATTTATCTCCCAAAAGTAAATTCATAGCAGTTACTATAATGACTCAAAAAAAAAAAAAAAATTCCAAAACCTGCTAAAAAGCTGTCTCTACAAAAAAAAAAAAAAGACAGAGTTTGAAGTTCAAATGAAAGACAATGTCTGAATAACACTAATTCCCAGGAGAATGCATGTTACCTGCCAGACACTGTAAAGGTTTTATAAATGTTGTCTTCTGCAAAGTCAACTGCAAATATCATAAGGCCTTTGGTAAATATGTCTACCAGCCTTTTTGTTTGAGCAGAAACATTGAGCTTCCTGCTATTATGATTATAAAGTAGAGAAGATTATTTCAGATTTTTAAAAAAATATTTGATTAGTTGTCTCTCTCTTTTTCCTTGGGATCAAGTTTCAAATCACACACAGATTTAAGTGTTTGAAAAAAGTGCTCCTTAGCAATACAAGGCTGGCAAAATACTGTATTTAGAGGTCATTTATAAGCAAACATATAGAAACACTGAGGCTGGAAAAAAAAATAATAATTTGGCTGCCTGATCCACACTATCAGAATGAGCAGGCAAAATTCTGCACAGCAGGAAAATAATGTGGTTGTTTATATCGCACATCTCTTTGGCAGAATCAAAACACCTCATTTTGTTTGTCTACAATTATCTACTGGTAACTGTACCAAATTAATTTTATCTGATGATTGTTTCAAGTATAATGTCCATAGTGTTTCCTTTTTTTTTTAAAGAACACCAAAATAAAAAACACTAATAAAAATCAGCAAAACAGTAGTCATCAAAATAAGCATAGTTAAAAGAGTTTCAGTGAATTATATTATGATATATGCTGTGCTGCTTTATACAAACATCGTCATTAAGACAAAACTTCTACACTTACATTATTTTACCTACTTGGTGCTGTTATTATAATATGGTCAGAAAAAAGAACAATTTAAAACATTGTTTGGATGGTGACAAAAAATACATTGCCTTACTTTTCTTCATAATATTTTCCTAATTATTTCCCTTTTTTTTTCTTCAAACACAGAAAATACCATAGGGCAGACCTTCAGGTATCTCAGGGAAATTTTTTAATCTAGATAAAACCATTTAAATTCTACATCTGACCTCCTTATATCCAAGCTTCATGGAGACCTTTTCATGAGTACAAAATTTACACACTTGGATTTGTGGCCCTACCTAGACAAAGTCTGTCAGAAAATATTTCATAGAATCATAGAATAGCAGGTTGGAAGGGAACTCAAGGATCATCCGGTCCAGCCTATCTGGGCAAAAGCATCAATCATTTAGATCAGGTGGCCCAGCACCCTGTCCAGCCAGATCTTAAAAGTGTCCAATGTTGTGGAATCCCCTGGGGGGATTATTCCAATGTCTGTGTGTTCCCATTGTCAACAATGTTCCTCTTGTGTCCAACTGGAATTTCCTCAGGAGAAACGTAATAATTCCCTGTCTTTTCTAAGTGACTCCTTGTAAAAAGTCTCCATCTTCCTCGTAGCCACCCTTGAAACACTGGAACATGGTGATAAGGTTTTCCCTAAGTCTTCTTTTCTCAAGGCTGAACAAACCAAATTTTGTTGAGATCTCCCTAATGGGAAGTTTATTTTTTCTTTTCACAAAATATAAGTGTCCTGATAATTAAATTTTGGTTTAGTTTTTTTTTTTCTGCTATTTGATGCAAAAAAAAACCCCAAGGTTATCTGGTGTGGTCATGTAGGGCATATCACCTTTGTAATTCATCTTTGAGAGACTAATCAATCTTACTTTTACCTTTATAATATACACAGGATTTTTGCTTTGGAGTAAGTAAAAGCAAAACATTGCTAATATTTCAGGACTTCCCAGACATAATAGAAATAATGTGCTAGGGTTTTGGGTGTTAGAGTAACTTTTAAATACTCAAGGAGAAAAAGAATATAGGCAAAAACATAGATGTTCATAGTTATTTTGGCTGAGTTTTTTTGGCTACTTTAATTTGAGCCATATGCTACATAACAATTTTATGAGACTATAAAATTGTCCTCAGTTTATACCCACATAATTTTTTCTTCCTGTGATATTTAGGTGGGATGCAGATGCATTTTTCTAAATAGCTCACAGTTTTTTTGCACATTTAAGGCTGAACTGTTCTCTTATCTCGTTTGTTTTTACTTAGAATTAACACTAACATCTTTCTACTAGTTTGACTGTAATAAATAAAAAGCATTAGAAATGTTAACAAATTCTATTTAATTAAGGAACACATATGAAATAATAGAAGAGTCCAGATTTTTTTTTAACAGAATATTAGAAAAATTTCTGCTTTAGGCAGAGGGACAGACACAGAAATTGAAAATATTTATCTCTACAGCCCCAAAGATCACTGAAATTTGCTTAATTTCGTTGCTCAAAAAGTACATACAGTGGACTTCAATTCAGAGCTGACCAGTTTGAAAGAGTTTTGGTGGAAATCATATGAACATGATGGTCTCAATTCATGTCGATGATGAAAAATAGATTTTGATGGTGAAAAATAGATTTTGATGTATATGTTAAAGCACTTCAAAGCCGCAAGAATGTATTTTTAGCTTGTTATGGTACAAATGCTGAAGCATGATGACACAACTACTGCTGTCATATGCTTTAGTTAATAATAATTATGATAGAATCTGATCAACATTTTTTTGGTGAACAGTGCAAATTCGGTTACAATGGTTCATTTTGAAAATTCATCTTTTCACATTATTGTGTCAAAACTGTGGACACTTAAGCACTTCTAAGTTCTTTTTCATATGAACCATTTCTTTTTTTTGTGTAATAGAATTATTTCTAGTTTATTTCCTTCATTCTTTTATTTCATTAATTTCCTTCAAGCTTCTTTTAACATACAAGATTTTTCAAAACTATAAATCAGAAATTCAACTACATATTATTTTTATTCTATTTCTTTGGAATAGGCACTGTGTCATAAAGAAAACAATAATCTGCAAATTCTTACCTACATTACACAATTTTATTATACTATTTGTTTAAATTTATTTTACATTAACTACATTATTACACAATAACTGTTGTAATAACAACTTTAACTTTTACTTGCAAATAAGGAACATACTTATTCTCTCTTGCAGCCAAACACTCCTGGCTGTTCAGAAGAAAAGAAACAGGTAAAGATGCTTTCTAATCTAACATTTTTGAAATATTAATTGACTTTGGACAATGATATGATTGTCTCAAAAGAATAGTAAAGCTGAAAGGGAGAATTTCCTGTCTTTTTGCACATACTACTTTTGCAAGAACCTTTTAGTCCTAGTATTTTTAGAAATCTATATTAATTTTAATATAAGAAAGAACATCTTTGATCATTATAAGGGGGATAAGCTTTTGAATAGACCAATAATTAGACAATATTCAGCATCTAAAAACTTTGAAAACTGAATACATTAAAAACAATAAACAAAATATTTTTAAAATTAAAAGGGTACCTGCTTCCAGACACTGTTGCTTAGAAATTTTTCAAAGGTATAGATTATCCAGTAATAAAATTTCAATGGAGTTTTATATTAATCTGACTGGTGAAGCAAATATTCAAAGTCAGTGTTAAATATTTGTCATTTGACAGGACAGAGCAGGATCGGTTGAAAACTAAATTTCATCTCTCCCATTTTTGTTTCTCCAGAAGAAGACACGATTTGGCTTTTGAAAGAAGTTTCAGCGTCCTGTTATCCCGTATTCTAAAGCTGTTCTTTTTTTAAGCATCCTTCCTAAGTTTAAAGACTTTTAAAAAACTTTAATTTAAAACACTTGTATTTTTTAAGGTGCTTTGCATTTAAGTGCAGTCCAGGATTAACTTGATGAACTACAATTTTGCAAAGATTATCATATGATTTCTGTTTTATCATATGACTTCTGTTGACGTAATTAACTCTGTAATCTGTGTGAAAACATGCTTATTCTAATGACACCTCTGCTGGCATGAGATAGTAATCTGCAAATTCGTGAACCTATTTTTACCTGCCGTTAGCAGTGGAGCCGACCCTTAAGGACACGGTTTAGTTGTGGACTTGGCAGTGCTAGTTTAACGGTTGGCCTTGATGATCTTGTGGGTCTTTTCCAACCTAAATAATTCTATGATTCTATGAATACAACTTTAGTACATACCTGGAACGGGTAAAAGGTAGTAAGGCATAAGTATTCCACTGTATTTTGAACCAAAATACTGGGTTTAGGACATAACAATCACATTTTCGTGTTCACTCTCCCTTTTTCCTTCTAGTTCAGCAGAAATATCTTGCTAGTGTTACTTGCAGCCATACACAGTAAACTGTATCCATAAAGTCTTCTGTGTGAAAATATCTTAATTTAGGAAAAGATCAGTTATCCTTCTAACATCTAAATGTGTCATTCAGATGTTGCTTATGAATGATCTCATGTTTGCAATGTAATAACTTTAAGGAAACAAAACTGCATTTTCCCTTCTTGGTTTTCTTCCTCTCATTAGAACTTTATCTCTGTACCTTTAGTGAAAAGATCTTGAGACATTATCAGGATACAACTATGAATAGTAAATAATAGCTTCAGAACAAAAAGATATTTGTGGATTGAGCACAATACCAATTACTCAGTAGGCCTGAAAGGAGCATAGCTCCAAAACTGAATGGTTTATGCAAAATGTCTTTGAGTGCCCTGCAAATGTGCCTGGAAGCACAGTATATGCTCACAAAACACATCAAACGGAGGCAAAAATGATACTCATTAATTGAGGTAATAAAGATTTATGTGCAAGCAGTGAGGTGATGAAAATTAAGATCACTCTGTTGAATGGAACGGAACTGTGACAATTGAAATGAATTGAAGATATACCTCACGTGATTTCAGTGGTTGTAGGAGATTGCTTCTATAGTTGGGAAAGGGAAAATGAAAGATTCTTCCAGCATCCAGGCACAGACCATCTGCTCCTAGTACTGCTCCTACCTTCAACCCATTGCTTCTTTTTTTTGTGCACAGTTGTGACAGATGGACTCAACCCCATTAACCAAACTCAGTATTTTGGTACAGGCTCTTAAGGAGGCAAAGGCCTGAGCAGTAACTGGGTCAAGAACTCCTCTAGCAAACCCACAAAGGAGCAGAGTGACCCTGTGAGCACCTATGCATATGAGTTTGGAAAACTGATTATGCGATTAATGCATGAATAGCAGGTGACTTCTTCAAGATTCGTTTATTAAGGAACAAATAAATTTCTGGGTACAAGGAGTCTCAAGCATACCTTTCCCATTGTAAGCAATTTGACTAGGAGCCAACCACTTTATCCCATCCATATGACAGCCGAAGTGAGTTTCCTTTGAGGTCTCCTTGTTAGGCAGTGTGGCTGCATGGCGGCCATGTCCCCTTGAGCTGGATCACCTCTTATTGTGGCTCCTCAAAGCAACGAGATTTTTCACCAGCAACAGACCATTGAATGAGCCCAGTTTGAGTGGTTCCTGGACAGCAACTGGACTGCAAGCCAGGGGACTCTCCCCTTAAGCAGGGATGTCTCTCAAGATTTGAGATTCCTCACCTGAGACTAAGAGATCCTTCCTTGCCCAAGGCAGTGAGACCCCCTTTTTGCAACAGATCCTCAGTAAGTGGCTGATAGCATGCTGAATTAGTGTTAATTATATCCATGTGTCCAAATCCTTTAGACATAAACCGTTGACCAAGTCTGAGACTAAGTCTCGATCCAGCCACAACTAGAAACCTCTCTGAGAAGGAGTTTAGAAAGCAAGGGGGTCCACTCTGAACCTTGTGACGCAACAGGTTTTTCTTACCTTTCATTAGACATCATCCCTTCCATTAGACATCATCCTTTCCATTAGACAGAAAACATTGACCAAGTCTGGGACTAAGATTGTATCTAGCTGCACCTAAGATCCATCAGGAGTTTATAAAGCAAGAGGGTCCACTCTGAACCTCATGAACTCAATAGGAGGGTCTCCCTTACCCTTTTTCATCTCTGGTCTCTGTTTGAATCATTCCAGCTCAATTCTAACTTGATTTTCCTTTGTATGTTTCTTCCATGTAATGGAAGTAAGTAATGGAGTGAACTTTCCCATCAAACACTGTTAAGTTGCAGTTTCACAAATTCATATTAAAATCACTTTTGCTAACACCTTTGATGGTGATTCTTTAAGCAAACTAAATTCCCTCATCCATGACAGCAGTGAAACAAAATTAATTTTCCTGGCTAAAGAACTTGTGTTTCTTTAAGGACCAGGGTTAGCCTTTGGTCTAAAATCCAAGTCCTAAACTCAGGAAACCAAAGGAAAAATTCCAAGTGTGTTCTTGTTCTATTATAATTGCAGGACTATAGTAACTTTACTTTTGCCACTCAAACAAGCTTTGTGGTATCTTTAAGAAATAGATATAAATATTAGCAGCCAGCATTTTAATGTATCATCATATCACTTGAAAATCAATATTACTTACATTGCACTAATTTAGCTGTTGAAAAACAGCATGACACCTTCTTGACTCAGCAGAGACTTGACATAGCAAATGCTTTGCTGCTAGTCATTCCTTCTATGCCAAACAGTTAGCGGATACTGTTCATTCCTGCTCAAGCTATGTCATTAAGTCACTGGCATTTGAACCTGCTACTATTGGGATAAAGCAAAATAACATAAAATGTGGACATGAAAAATGCTCCAGTTTTAAAACTCATCAAGTACGCTATGTGAGAGACAGACATAAATTGTGTATTACCCTTACGAAATTTTTTTACAATAAAAAGGAACTTCTAAGTGCTACAGAGACGATAGACATTGAAAGCATAGAGAAAGGAGAAAGCCCACTGATTAGTAGGTAGCTAAACACGTAAAAATAATTTTCCATGTGGTTTTTACATATGGAAGATGTACATCACTGAAAAGACACTGGTAAGTGTACTTAATCACTTTCTGTGTTTCTTTGTTTTGTAAGAATGTCTCATCTTCCTTTGGATTTCTTTTCTAGAGGAAAGTTACTTGAAGCAATAAAATTACCTAAAATGTTCCTCTATTCATAAAATTTTAACTGCTTAAAGTATAGCTGCTTAAATATTTTATACTAATTTACTAAAATTGTTAATGTTTAAATTAAATGTACTCAAAATAATGTTATTTAAGCAAAGCCTCTGCTGAAATCAAGGTCAAGTCTGAATAAACAGTGTAGGACTTGGTAAATGAGACTCAGTGGGAATAACTCACTGTTTTTAAAATTCGTGGAGAACGGATTCATTTCATTGAAACTCAAGATACAATATCCATTTATCACTATTTCATCATAATGAAAAAATACCAAGGACAAGGAATTTTTTAACTCACTCTTCTCCAAGGCACGTCCTGTTGTTGTGTCTCAGGACAGAGATCTAAAAAAAATAAAAAAGCATTTGATATTGCTGGTAGTAATAGTCATTGTCAAATACCGTGATTTTATGTATACACAGTTTTATATTTGTTGATAGAAATAATCAGAAAGAATTGTGACTTATAAACATTGCCATATCTGATACATAACTGGAAAGAACAATCCGCAGTAAAAGTGAAAATGAACTTCTGCAGTTCATTCTTTATTCTTTTTAAATGTATCTGATATTTTGGAATTTTCTTACAAGTCTTATTATGAATTTCAAATCATACCAGAGAATATTTTAATTGCAATTTTCATATTTGAATGATTAAATGTGGAAAGTCTAGATTATGCAGAATTCAACATTTGTACTATGGGTCACCATTTCCAAATACATACCTTTGAATTCTTGAAACATTTCTTCAAGCTCGAATTAGTTTAGAGATTTTAATGACATTTAAAGACCAGCTCAGATTAAAATCCTGTAATGTAAAGCATGTAAATGCACTGTTTGCAAGACTGCATAACACTTCCTATTAAACATTATAAATTCTCTCTTTTTTTTTTTTAATTTAATTTTGGAAAAATAAGACTCGAGTAACAATAATTAGATAATAATGAACAGGGTAGGCTATCAACATTAACCTCACTGTTCCTACATCTGAGTCCTTGATATTGCTGCAACAAACTATTCATATGTGGAATTGTGACATACCATTGCAGAACTCTGTAATATTTCATAATAAAGGATGAAAACTTTATCAGATTGATTTGAGAACTGGCATTTTCTTCACCGTTTATTTGAAAACACATAATATTTATACTAACATTTCTAATGTGCACATCTTAAAACATTCATCCACTGAAAAGGGACATGTTCAAAAGCTCTATTCATCAATTTTCCTCACCCTTTTTTCTGTTGGTACAGGTATATATGCACCCCTAGCATAGCACCTATGTACACAATGTTCACATAAGTATTCCAAACACTTCTACTCAGAAAAACTTAAAAGCTGTTTTAAGTGTGAAATTTTAAGGGTTGCAAGGTCTAAGAATAACAACAGAGAGTATTAGGAGGCTGAAATCTACCGTATCAGTACATAAAGATCTTGAGCTTAGCCCTGAAACAATTAGAGATTCTGAATCTTAAATGTCCAAACAGGGGAAGATTGATCGCCTCCAGGAATGATATTTCACTTTATGGGGACAGAAGAAGAAACTTTTCTTAAGCAATTTGACTGTATAAATAATGAATACTTGAAACTGGTCTGGGATCAAGATTTTTCAAGTATGTTATCGGGAATATGGACAAGAGGACAGAAAACAAATAAAAGTAAAAACTACATATGATCAGCTCATGACGTGACTGATGACGTGGCTTATTGTTCTGTACATACAGCTGTTTGTCTAAACGGTTATTGACAATTCCAGGCCCTCTGCCAAAGAAAAAAATAAATAAAAAAACCCCACCCTGAACAAAAACAAACCAGCAAACAAACAAAAAATAACCATATCTAACCAAGGGCTCAGAGTGCACAAATTTATTTCAGTCTGCATTTATGCTATTTAGGCTTTGAATTCATTTACTTCAGAAACTGAATTACAATCCTGTGAGTTATTCACACTTCTAAACTTTGTAAGGTTAAAGTTGTAATTAGCAGTGACCTTAATGTAAATTATTACTTTCCTTCTTTTGAACCTAGAGGAATAATCTAGACACTCTAAAAACCTTCTACAGCTCACCTTTAAGAGCAGTGACTGGTCTAGTCACTTGTCAGATTTGTTGAAATGTTTCAAGCAGGGTTTACTCTTCAATATCTATGGAGGGCATGAGAAAGAGTACATCATATTCTGCAAGAATTCTTTCACTGTTTAGAGGGGGGAGGCATATCTTTGAAGTGAAAGGAAAGGCTGCTGAATTCTTTGGATTCAATAACCCATATGCTTCTTTTAAGTTAAAAATCTGTGAGGATCGGTGAAAACACACAAGACTCCCTCAAAGTGTGTAACTCATAGCATCTTAAAAAAAGAAAAAATAGAAGAAGGCAAGAGTTTCTTTCACATGACAAATACCTAACATCACAATGTCATTCTCAGGATAATAAATATGCAATAAAGCACCAAGGACTTATTCTTGAATACAGGAAACCAGTCACAACCTGCGGTGGCACCTCACCAAAGTGATGTCTGTTTGGCAGCTAAATGGCATGTTTCCTCATTAAACAATTACTCGCTTCTGCTACCCTTTCTAACCCATTCCTCAAAATACCAATGTTTCTAATGTGTTCCTTTATCATTTAAAATTAGATGTATTGGACAATAGTCCTTCCAGATAACATAGTAATTTTGTTCCAATAATATTCCAACCTTCTCTCCCCCGATGTCAGCATTCCTAGATCTGAAGCTGAATTATGTTTTACTTAAAGGACTAATCTTTACAAGAATTCCGGAAATAAAGAGTTAGTGTCAAGAAGAGTGTCAGGAACCGAAAAAAAAAAGAGCTATACACTGTAACTAAACAGAGATCAAAGATGTCTTTTGAGCTTTTACTGATCATTTAAGAAAACGAATAGGTTTCTTGGCATCAGCTAAGTAACCTGTGTGATATTTATGTGAATTAATTCCTACTTACCTTATTTACATTAGTATCAACTGAAAACAAGGTCATTGAAGTTGATACGTTGCAATGATGAAAGCAAGAACAGAAATTACAGGGTTTCACACTGAAATGGTAAAGTGACTTGGTTCACTCATAAAAGTCCAAAGGATACTTTAAGAAAATACATACTTGAGCAAAGAAACAAAAGTTTACATGAATCTAGCCTCTACAAACAGGCAAAAATGGTTAAACTTTTATGATGCTTTCAAATGGTTTACAGTAACCTCTGATGGGTGAATCTCATCCTCGCCTGTTTGACTTTTGGGTAGCTTTATGAATGAAGGCTGAGAGGGACAGTCCACCCACTTCATATCTGAACAGAAAATAATCTCCCCACCCACTTCATCTGATCAAGCATTAAACTGCGATTCAACTACTTCATCCTTCTGCTGTTTTCATGATGTGTGCAACCAGAAGAAAGGACATAGCAGCTTTGTTCTTCGAAGAGCTATCAGTATTTTGAATGATAAGCATATTTGTGGTAAGAAAAAATATTTTCTTTGAATAGTAGACTCGTTGTGCTTCAGATTCCAAGGCCTGCTCCTTACTCATAGTATGTCCATGATGTATGCCATGTAGAAAAGGAAAAAAGCTATTCTGGACAGTATATTGCTGTATCCAGGCATAGTTTTGTCTGGGTTTGTCTTATCCCTTTTCTTGATTATGTTATTAAAGTTGCCTATGCCCTAAGATTTTTGAAAGGTATTTCGGTGCATTAAAGATAGATGTAGATTTGCCAAAACACTTAATTGTCTAACCCTCATTCATGTGATTTCCAAAAGCACCTGTGTAGGTTAGGTGTTCAGGTGCTTTTCCAAGCATGTTAACTCCTTTGAAAATACAGTCTTGCAAGTCTTATCTCAGAGTTCAAAATTAAAGAGGTGTTGCCGTGACCAGACAGATGTTAATGACATCAATGGCTATTCTGAGGTTTATTATGGAGGCATCTTAATCAAGAGCATCTGATCCTTCTTTTGGGACTAGGACTGATGGGAGAGTTACAGTCTCAGCTATCACAGTTCTGATGATGTGTGTGTGTGAATAACGTTTCTATGGATATAAAGCCACTGAGTAAACATTAGCTTTATTTATGGAATTATATTAATAAAGTTGCAGCTGGAGGCCTTTAAACTAGATCTGACTGTTGTATATTTACTTGTGCCAACTGTGAAGTGTCAGTCAGTAGTATGAAATATTTACTATCTGAGGTCAATAGTGATGAAATGGAAAGACAAAAAAGAAATATCAAAACTAAACCTCTTGAAAATACACTCAATTACTGTCAAAAAACTTAAATATTTAACTTTTAATGTATGAATATTTGTCTCATATTGATTTATTAGGAATTTTAAGCTAAGAAAATGTGCGGTATTTCAGTCTGTTGACTGCCTTCAAGAATTTTCTTTGCAAAGACCAGTTAGCTAGGCAATAACTAGTGCCTTACAATGGCTTGTCCATTATAGGTAAATACACACACTGGCAAATCAAGAGGGTTCAGAATAGAGGCAGTAAACTAAACAGTTATTTTGTGTGCCAAAATCCACAAGGGGAGAACAAATAGATGAAATGCACAGCTTATAAATATCTACGTAATGAAAATAAATAGAAAAGCTTTCTCCAAGACATGGGTCCATAAACGCATTATTAATTCACAGCAGAGGCAAAAAAGGAGAAAATATATTCAAAATGCTGTCTTGGGTACCATCCAGAAATCCTCATTGTATCACAGTTAATTTAATATCTGTGTAAGTGACTTTCCTTATATAACACAGTACACAGGAGAGCAGAATTTGCTTTCTTAAATACTGTCTAGCTGGATGTAGAATTAGGACTGAAATTAATAGCTTCTAGTGACAACATATTGATCTCCCAAGTCCTCTTCATATGTTACCACTAAATGATAATTTATAAATATGAATAGATCTTTGGAAGCACAGGAGATGCATGATCTTTCTCTTCCTACTTAACTATCTGTTATCTAACACAAATGTTTAATATTCAGACAAATGTATTCCATTATCAGTTTTGCATCAGAATTAAAAAACTGGATAAAATAGTAAATCCAGTTCCCCATTTTTACTCTTGCAAAAAAGGAAGTCACTGAGAATTCTTGGCAATACCCTGACTTACAGACAAAAAAAAAACAACAAACCATGAGACAAGTTGTGTATGACTGTTTTGTTTTATAAAATAAACACACAACATCAGTTGCTTTGTTTTCTGATAGTCTTGACTTTAACTCTGAGTGCTTTAATTCCTTGTCTTCTGCCTCAGCAACATTGAACAATTGGTCATTGTCTAATTGCAACATTTTCCACTATTTTCAGGTCTATAAGAAAGTTATTAGTATTTTCATTCACTAATTCACTAGTAGAATTTTCTGGATATTTAATCCTGTTTAGTTATTTCAGCATAAATTTGAACATATAGGCCTCAAATTTGATAGTCCAGAGGTGAGTAACCCCACTAAAGCATACAGATCAGGCCCAAATCACTTTTCTCAGAAATTGTGAAAAGTTTCATAACCATAAAGAGGCAGAAAATTAAGCAAAAGTGAGAATTTAAGAAAAGTGAAAAAGCTGAAAAGTTTCAACTTCAAAACAGATATTCTTAAAGAAAATGTAAAATTTTCTGCATCATCATGCTATACTTGACTCCCATTCTTCTCTTATACATATGATATAGAGGTATTCTTAATCATTATACTGATAATGACCTAATAAATGCAATAGCTCTTCATTATACAGACGTTACATCATGCTCCTAAAAGCACATTAGTCTTTCAAAATCAGTGCAGGATTCTGCTACTGCCAAAGAGAGTAGCTATATTAATGTGCAATGACAGCAGTTTCAGAATTATGCCCACACTCATTCGTGTTAGTTCATAAAAGAGTATCAGAACCTCTGATAGGGGTAGGGGGTCAGAAACTATGTGAGTGGTCTGTATTAGTTCTGGCAACTGAATTGCACTTGTGAGTGATAAAATAGTAATTGTACCATATTATCAGCCCACAACACTGACATTAAAATGTCACATTGCTATACCATTACATGGATGGAAAGGTAATATTTGTCTTTGATTACTTTTTAATCTGTACCAGAAAATATTTTCTGTGCAAAACACATAACGTAGACTACTAAAGGAGGAATATTTCTACAGATATCACACTAATATCTATGCATCTGCTTTATTATCCTTTTCTCTATTAGTTTTATTTATGTTTTTCCTTTATGTAAACCTGCTGTGTGCTCTTCTCAACAAAAGCATGTGCAACACACCCAAAGAGCACTGTTCATCCACTAAATGAATTCAAGCTATGGGATTTGTCCTCTGTCTTTCATCATGGTAAACTCATTGCTAACTTCTGTTACCGTGACTCAGCTGACTTCACAGACCTTTAAGCACCTCTGTTTTCAAGTCTGAATGTCAGGTCATTACATGTCTCCAGGAAAAGCTGCACAGCACACTAACTTTTAGCATAGGACTAGCATCAATATCCCCAGGTATATCTGTTATCATCTCTCTTTGTCTATCTCACTCACAGTTTTTCTGGAGGCTCTCCTCAGTAAATAGTCAATCCTACCTAAGGGAAGATTGTTTATTAGTACTAAAACTTACTAAAAAAAAAAAAGAATATGACAATGACCAGTGTGTAGACATCGTCATCTTAAGTCTCACCATTTTCCGTACATGTAGAGATACTCCAACTGCTTCAAATGTTTCTGTTAGGTATGTCCTTGTGTTTACATCACTTTTCTCTCAAAAAAAAAGCTCACTGAAAGCTTTGTTTTCATCCTCCTCTTCCCTGCACCTTCTGTCCAGACAGTCTTAAGCAGTTAGGTTTTCTGGCTCTCTCCAACCTCTCAACTTCAGTAAAACACCTACGCAGTATCTTCATCACTAAAAGCATGGCCGTTTTTTTTACTTGTGTTTTTCATAAGGTGGCTTATTTACATCTATTGTTTTTCCATTAACCCTGAATAACTTGACAGGAATTATCTCATCAACTAGTTTGGACTTTTTATTTGTAACTTTTCTGGCAATATACAACACATTAAAAAGCATTTCCTGCTGCACAGAATCACAGAATCACAGAATGATAGTGGTTGGAAGGGACCTCTGGAGATCATCTAGACCAACGCCCCTGATAAAGCAGATTTGCCTAAAGCAGGTTGCACAGGAACACATCCAGGAGGGTTTTGAATATCTCCAGAGAAGGAGACTCTACAACCTCCCTGGGCAGGCTGTTCCAGTGCTCTGTTACCCTCAGAGTAAAGAAGTGTTTCCTCATGTTGAAGCAGAACTTCCTGTGCTCCAGTTTGTGCCTGTTGCCCCTTGTCCTTGAACAGTTATCTTTTCTGTTTCTAGTTTTAGTGTTATTTCCTTCTGAGGAAATATTTCAGAGACAGCAGTCTCAGTCCTCTGAAGGAAATGGAGTTTTCTACCCCATCTCTTGGCTGCAAATGCTTTCATTCCTACAGAATTGTAGATTAAAGGTGATAAATTTCCAGGGATGGTTTTTCTTAACATGAATGAATATTGACATACTGTTAATGTCAGTGGGATAGGAAGTTTATATTGTTTGACACAACATATATGAAGGACAGGGAGGAATGTTTTGCAGGTGAAATAAAGGTAATTCTTTATGTTAATGAATTAAAAAAGAAAATCTGTTAAGGAACATTTTTACTTGAAGGAGTGTACTGTAAAAGACTGGCCAAAAATCTTGCTTCAGCCACCATATAAGTGGTGCTATGAGTAAATGGCAAGGGGACAAAAGAGCTACCAAAATACCTCCCCCCTGCCCTCCCCCCCCCCCCCCCCCCCCCCCCCCATATAATAGCATCAAGCTGCAAGGAAAAGAGTACCTGTTCACCAACGCTTGCTTTTTATGTTACATCATTCTGTAAAAAAACCTTTTAAGAGATGTTTTCTTTCTGAGCTGGCACACAGACTTTTGAGCTCAGGGTTTGTGCAGGAAACAGCTTATGAGACCCAAAACTGATTGACACTTCCTGCTGAGTTAGGTTTATTCTGATCTTATAATGTAGCGCACAATCTTCCAAAGAGGTTACTCTTTTGGTTTGAAACAAATAAGTGGACTTCTAATGATTAACGTAGAACAGTAACTGTCTCATTTTCCCCCTCCCTCAACATTAAAAAATGAGGAAAAGCCATGTATTAACCCTAGTATTTTGGACACTTTCCAGTTTGGATAATTGCAGTCTGTCTACTAACAATTCTCCTGCAGTTTCAATTAGATACAATGTTCTTTTTCACTGTCCTCAACTCTTATGCATTATTGCTGTTCGGTGTTTAACAGCTGCCACATTTCAGTATTTAATGAGATTAGCCTTATAACAGGGCTTTGAATTAGCTGCATTGTGACTTTTAAACTGCAATCTGTATCAGAAAAATTAGACACTGTGGGAAGGTAGAATTTCTCAGAAAATGTTCATATAGCTTAGGAAAGAGTTAGATGACCTGTACAACACAAAGATGCAAAGAGATCCTGAATATCAGCATTTCTATCCAAAGCAGTAGGTTAGGCAGTCACAAACACTCCACCTTTCTTATTAGAGCATACAAAATTCTTTTTGGGTTTTTTTTTTTGTTTTTTTTACTTTTCTTTGCTTCCTTCTGTGCAAAATGGAACAGTTTGTATAGCGAAATCTGAGCATAACCCCAGCCCACAGCCATCAACATCTTTTACTTTTCTCCTCCTACCGAAAACAAACTGGATGTGCTTTTTTGTCCACCAGAAGAAATAGAGAATTGGGACAGCTTTGTCATACTATAAGTGAATATTCTCTACCTAGCTGTAGCTGGAGTAGGAGGGTGGTGTGATTGTCATTGCTATATGTTGGTATAAAGGAGTGACCCTAACTAGGAGAAAGGTCTCAGGAATTTATGGAAGACAGCCCAGAGCAAAGTACTGAACAAGATACTTGTCTACATCGGTTGGAAAGACACTGAAACACTACAGAAAATCTGGTGTAAAAAATATGCTTCTTTATCATTACTTATAGTCCAGCTACAGGTATTTTCTCAGTGTGATATTTATGAATTTCACTGCTTAGCTCTCCACACAGATGTATGGGGGACCTAAAGCAAGCATTCAGAGATTCAAGAGTCAGATTTCAGCATTCAAGATTCAGATTCAATCACTGAAAACTGGAACAACACAGCCATCTGGTAAAAGAATGAAGTAATCCTGGGACCCAGCATCCAAACTATATGTGATTCAAGGCTTTTAACTGAGATTAACTCCTCATTGTGTGCTACTCAACAACGAATGCTCACTAACAGTTGGGTTATATTGTGTACACTCCTGAAACAGATTTTTCACCTCAGTTTCACCTGGAAGGTGTCCAGTTTACAGACCCAGGACACAAAGTAAACCAAAGCCTGGTCAGTGGAGACAGTCAAAAGATTCATTTCAAAAGCCTGGTCCAAACTCTAAAGCTAATGTGAACAATGTGTTTGTAAAATGTTATTGTAACCCAGCTTACTTATAAATCTTAAAGTAAACAAAGCCAACTTTACATTTGCAGGTGATGCAAATAGAAATGAAAGACAAACGGACAAGACATTAATTCCAAGGTCTCGTTGATGTGACTCTAGAATGCTGTTGTTTCTCAAACTCTCAGTTGTATACACTCTAAAAACATCTGCAGATGAAGCAAGCCATAAAGTAACTGTGAGTTAGCTATGAGGTCAACAGATGACATGATGTAGCAAATGCTTATAATACACAAAACCGCAAAACCAGATGGATTTCTAGAGATACCTACATGAATTTTGCAACAAGATAAGGAAAGAATAGGTGTGATTTTTCTGAAAACCAAGTTATGTTAAAAGAAGCATGATTATCTATGTTCAAATCTCTTCTTAGTTTTAATCAGCTACATATCAATGTTTCTCCGGTTTGGTCGCATCATTTCCCTTTTTTACTTTTTAGCTCTAGATAAAGGTATTATGGGATACTAATGAAACTATGCAGACATGCAATATACAGATAGATGTTTCCAGGAGTAGTTTGAGATATACACAAGTTCTGAGTTTATGCATTTATCTGGCCAGGCCTACCTTGGATCTTTACAAGCAATATGTAATAAAATCTTTACTTGTCATACAGCACCAACCATTATTGCTGAACTAATATCTCTCTAGCAAGTTAAATGTTTCATTGTTTTTTTTTCCTTTTCAGACCAAGAGACAGACAAAATTGTATGTGATACAGCAAAATACTTATCAGTATTCCTGTATTCCTATGTGATACAAGTAATCTTGCATACAAAATTTATTTCATAATATGTTCCATAAGGTTGAAATCTTATTTCTTTTTACTAATCAGTTCACCTTTCAACAAGTTTTGTTAGATCACTGAATCATGACGAATGGTTCTTTACATATTAGGATACTCAGTTCACACTGATGAACTAACAAATTAAAGCGTAACAAGAAATTATGACACTGAGAATATTAGGGACCGTCCTTTTGATGTGGGGAAAGAATTCATAATTAGCCAAGATTTGCCCTTTAATTCAAACATTACCACACTGATAATGCTGAATCAAATGAAGTTTTGAGGAATGCAGTGAAATAACGTTAAAATGACAAGAAGCTATCACATGTTTATTGTCCTGAAGCAAAAATATTTCATTACACAATACTGAAGGTTAGAAAACAATCAAGTGTGTTTTGCCATCCCTGTCTCAGGCTAAGATAATTACTAGTTTGAGAGTTTCTCTCACTCTCTTCCCTCCCCCTGCTCCTGCTTACTTTTTTAACTGTGCTTGCCCAAGAGGAAAATGAACCACAGTACTTATCAGCACAGTGTGTACATCAATGATACTGAAGGCAACTGACCATGGCTGGACCCATAGGTTAGCTGCAAATCCATTAGTGATTAAAAAAAAAACAACACCCAAACTAAAACCCAAAACCCAAAATCCATGAATCTAGGCTACAGCTGAGAGATAAGTGTAGAAAAGTCACAAAACATGACAATGTAATTTGCATTAATATTGGATCAGCAAGGCTCTTAAAAGGCCACGGAATAGAGGTGAAAAGTGCCCGTAAGGGGAGTAAAACCAAACTTGCTAAAATAATCAAAATGTCAAAAATGCTTCAGTCATGTAGTTATTTGCACTCAGTCTGAAAAAAAAAAAAAAAGTAACAAAAATCAGGGGGTTTTTTGCACAGAAGGATGACAACTAACGGAAGATTATAAAAAGAATAAAATAATTAAAAGACTTTTAAGAACTTAAGTGGGACAATGTCCTTAGACTAAAGAGGCACTAACATTTCATATTAAAAACTGAAGAGCAGACATTAATTTTAAAATAATTTGTATTAGATTTTTGGATTTGTTTTAGTCTTGTGAATTCTGTTTTAAGTTCAAGCTGCGCAAACTAGGTTTTAGTAATTCTCATTTTAATTTCATATCCTCCACAGAAATCTCAATATGTTAAAGGTTATTTATTCTTGTTTATTTCATTTTTTGCCATTAGATACTAATACTTTGCAACCTCTTCAAAGTTTCATGAAATTTCATGAATTACTTATTTCTACACTTACTACAAAATACCTTTTTTATATATTACATAAAAAATTTCCATCATAAATTTTACTAATTCCCTCTTTTGTTCAAAAGAAACTTTAAGAAGGAAAAGGCATCATTTTATATGAAGTTACACTTGAGAAAGAAAAACATTCATCTACCTAGCAATCCTGTTTCCAGATGGTCTTTATATTATCCAATATTTTGATCAGTATCTTTTATCAAGTCCTTGTTTTACCAGAAATATAATCTCAAATAATTGTATCCAAGGATTAATACAATGGATATAACTGAGACTGACACATTCAACATTTTATTGATTTCATTGAAGGATCAATTATGAATGCCTGGAAGATGGAAAATCCTTGTTTATGTGAAAACTACCTAAGTAAAGGTTGAATTTCACTAAATAATTTTGTTTCTGTTAAATTATGCACACTCTCAATTTAAGCTACTCACTATGAACTACAGTCAAATAGAGGCTAAACACACACTTTTTTTCCTATAAATGTAATAATTTATAAAGTACATTAAATATTTCACCTAAAATCCAGCTGTCCAAACTACAGAAAGATGTTTGTAAATGTTGATTGGAAAACTAAATTAACAAATTTACCAGCTGACATAATAAAAGGAACGTTTTTAAACACTTCTTAAAAAGAATTATGAAAATAAAGAAATCACAGGGTTTGGTAGTAGTAACTGTCTCTATCAATGGAAAATCAAATATTCCTGAACAGAATAGAGATTTGAGAAACTTGCATGTTTCTATAAGATAGTATCATCTTTTTGCCTGGAGGGTTCAGAGAATTGGATTTTCATGACTGTTTAGAAAAATAAGTGTCAAGAATACTAACATTTGGGTATCACAACGTTGCATGTAATGCAATTTCAATTTGAATATTAGCTTAATTGTTGGTTTATGGTTCTTTCCTAGGTATGGAATGTCTTTACCTCTCTTACACATTTCCGAATATGTATTTTAAAGTTTAGATGGATGTACTTTAAGGTTTAGGTGAATTTCGCTCTGTCTTTTTTAATGAAACTTACTGCTGCTGTGGAATTGTATTCTTGGCTAGTTAAAACACATTAAAAAATCAACCCCAAAGACTGATCTGCACCAGATCGATTTTTGGTAAGAAAACTGCTTCTTGTATAAATCTTTCTGACTCCTGGCCATTGCAGTGATTTTTGCACAGAGGGCTTATTTCAGGACAGATTGAATACAGAATGAAATATATCCTTTTAGATGCACTCATTGCTGAGTACAAAACCATGACTTTTCTGTCCAGCTGTGTGCACGCCTCTGCCTGCATACCTTTGTGTATGTCTTGTGTGTCTCTCTATGTGGCACACTTTTTGCCCAGCATTCAGCATGTGGTTACAACCTGCTCCTGGGCTTGCTGCAAAAGATGGCTTAATGACTTTTGCATAAGTAACTACGTGATCACTCATCTCCACTGATTCATAATGCCTGAGCATAATCTTGATACCCAAAATAACTTTAAAATAGATAGATTTATGGCTAAGCAATGTTGACAGTCTGACTAGGTAGAAAGGCACGGCATACCTGAGGACACGTTTAGGAATGGCGTCTGGCTGTTTCTGCTATAGTTACAAAACTGTTGACTAATTCAGGGTGCAAAGCATATCTGGAGGTCACCTAGGCCAACAATCTTTGCAAGTGGTCCACCAACATTAGCCAGCACTCTTGGCCCAATAAAGCAGAGGCAGAGGGAGTATGAACAGCACAGGCTCAGCAGAACTTTGAGGCTGGTCCTTTAGGTTAAATACTTGGGGTTTTTTGTTTTATTTTGTTTTCCTTAAAGGATGGAACTAAGTGTTCTCATATTTTTAATATGTAAAGGTTTGTCTCTTTTGGAAATGTGCCTCAGCGGATGCTGATCAGTATCTTACTGAACCACTTCAAAACTGTCATTTAAGAATGAGGAAGAAAGAGCAAGTCCTGCCTGTAGACTTCACATACGCCAGTATGAATCAAGTTACACTTAAAACTTGTAGCATTTCAGAGCCTGATTTTAGTGTGAAACAGAGACCTGGAATTGCTAGAACAGTTTAAAAATTACTCATCACATGTACGGATCAAGTAAAACACAGCACGTTATGTACTAGTAGCAGCTGACCCTGGAGCTAGCAGAACTCATAGCTCACTGCAATGTCACAGGATAATGAACTTGGTGCAGGAGCACCCCTACCAACATCATGTGTGTGGTTCTGCCAGTGCTTCCAAAGTCACTAGATCAAACTGTTGTCTGTCCTCTGACCATAAGCCTTACTATATCCTTCTGTTGCTTTTTGTGCTCTTTTTCAATACATCTTATTCTGTGGAAATACATTCTTATTCTGTGATGCTGTTCGAGCAGTATGGAAACACCACTGAGCAAAAGCTACAGCGTGCTTACTGCCTTAAGAACTACCCAGAAGATCCATTTCCAGATAGTTTCTCATGTGCATTATCCCTGAAGAGCTTTGCAGGCTATCTGCAGCAAGGGAACAGCTGCTGAACCTTGAGAGAGAAAAGACAGTGGAAAGGTAGGAAAGGAGGAATGTAGATCTGAAAAGCAAAAAAGAGGCCCTTTAGAAGTCAGAAAGAACAAACACTAGTGTCAAGGCTGGGCTTCTAAAGGTGGAAAAAATGTCAGTGTTTGGTGGGCAGGAGGTGCCAGTTACTGTATTTCTGGCATGTCTGCATTTGTAAGGGAACTGTTGTGTTAGGACTGTCATGAATACATGATCCTACAAACTTCTACATTCCCCTGAAAGAGGTTGAGCTGCAATCAGGACCTGCACTTAAAAATGGAGGAGAAAAGACCATTCTGCTATTGTTAGTGAAGGCAGATGAGATTACTTCATCGCGGAGAGCAGGTTTTCTAGAAATGTAGGGCCCAAGCATGGATATTTTTAGAGTCTTTCCTTTCCGTGTTGGGATGAAATTTATCCCTAACACCTACACTTCTCAAGTGTTCTGCAGGGAGACTAAGCAAAGTTAATAGTGTTGTGTTGTCTCTTTTTAAAATATTCTTTCAGTGCTGGCTAATGCTGGCTTTTTCAACTCTAAAAATGGCTATGGGTTTCTTTGTCTAGCTTAATTTTTTTTCCTCTGTGGAAGAGTAATGATCTTTATGTCTCTTTCTTTTGTGGAACATGACTTCAGCATCTAAGGAGTTTGCAGTGGATAGCAATATTTTGCCCTAACCTTGCACAAGCAAATTGCACCAGCTGCCAGCAGACTGGATGAGCATCTCCCATGGGAGGGCATCAAAGATGGCCAGGGGGCCTTTCCTATGAGGACATGCTAAGGGAGTTGTGGGTCCTTAACCTAAAGAAGAGAAGGTTCTGAGAAGTCCTCCAGTACTTAAATGGGGCTTAAAGGACTCTTTATCAGTGAGCGTAGTGATAGGACAAGGGGTAACAGTTTTAAACTGAAAGAGGGTAGATTCATATTAACATTAGGAAGAAACTGTTTCCGATGAGTGTGATAAGACACTTGAACAGATTCCCCAGAGAAGCTGTGGAAGTGTCCAAAGCCAGGTTGGACAGGGCTCTGAGTAACCTGGTCTAGTGGAAAGTGTCCCTGGCCATGGCATAGGATTTGGAACTAGATGACCTTTGAGGTGCCATCCAATCCAAACTGTTCTATGATTATATGATTCTATTATTGTTATGGTTTAACACTGGCTGGTAACTAACTATGACACAGCTTCTTGCTCATTCCCTGCAGTGGAAAGAATTGAAAGGGAAAACTTGTGGGCTGAGATCAAGACAGTTTACTACATAAAATGAAAGCTGCACATGCAAACAAAGCAAGATAAGGAATTAATTTACTGCTTTCCATCAGCAGTCAAGTGTTTAGCCATCTCCAGGAAAGAAGGGCTCCATCATGTGCAAGAGTTACTTGGGAATACAAATGCCATAACTCCAAATGTGCCCTACTTCCTTCTTCTTCTCACAACTTTAACTGCTAAGTGTGATGTCATATGGTATAGATTATCCCTTCGGTTAGTTGGGATCAGCTGTCCCAGCTGTGTCCCCTCCCAACTTCTTGTGCACCCCCAGCCTATTTGCTGGCAGGGCAGTCTGAGATGCAGAAAAGGCCTTGATGATGTATATGCACTATTCAGCAGTAACTAAAACGTCCTGGTGTTATTAACACTGTTTTCACCACAAATCCAAAACATAGCATCATATAAGCCGCTATGCCGAAATTTAGCTCTATATCAGCCAAAACCAGTGTATGTGGTGATTCTAAACAAGCATCTCCTGATTCTGACATGCCATGTGTTTGGACAGATTTGACAATATTGGCTATCTAGATCGCTGCTTCCACAGGTTCTATTTCTGTTTTGCCCAGGAGTGGTGTGAAGGACAGTCTGATTTTTTGCCTTAAACGACCTATTTTGCAGATTTTATGTGTGTGTAAGTTTTATGTATTAGCCCTAAAACCAGCCTGCTCTGCAGTACAGCTTCCTCCAGTGAGGGAACAAGCCCTGTGAAGGTGGAGTGGTGCTCCCTCCTCGGAGATAAGAGGTTGAAACAGTGCTTCCTCCTCAGAGATAGGAGGGTGGAGCAGTATCTTCCCTTTGGAAACTTTAGTTGGGACGATCAGTAAAAGGCGCTTCAGCTGGAGCAGCTACCGAACCTCCCCTACCCAAATGGACAAACCCTGCAGAAGAGAGGTGTTTCTGGACTTGAGGAGGTCCACTCCCTTATCTATAGTGGACAGAACCCCTTTGGAGCCCGCAAAATGTTGTATACTGCTCCTGGGTCCTAATTAGAATGAAAAGCGAGAAAAGGGGGGGATAACATGAACAAGACTCATGAATATTAATGAAACGGACAGTAAAAATACCAATAACCATGACACAGGTGCACACCCACCACTGAAGAACCAGAGATCAGACCGGACCTGTGAGATGTCACTGGACCCTAGGAGTAGTGATATTTCTTTCTCTCTCTCTTTCTTTCTCATTTTCTCTTTTTCATTCTTTTTTTCTCTCTCTGAATATTATTAAACAGAATTAGGGAAAGCCACACCTTTATCTGCTCTGTGAAATATTATTTTACCCAATCTATGAAATATTATTTTACTTGAACCGTGAAATATTGCTACTATTATAGTGCATTATTGCTGCCAATCTACTGACCAAAGAGGGTTATTAACTCGCTATTTTTGCTGAGCAAAGGGTCTCTGCCATGCAGAGGAAAACCCCTTTTAAAAGGGAGGATACCAAAGATTCACCTACCCCAAACCCCACTGAGTGGGATTGCACATATGTTAAAAAAAAAAGCAGAATGCCTGCTCTGTAAGCAGTCTTTCTATTCTGTTTTCCATGGAATTTGTGATGAAGATGACTTTAAGCAGTACATACTGAGACCTTCAGAAAATGGCTCTTTTGCCAGCCCTGATGGCTGGAGATTTCCTTACTATAACGCCTTAACATGGGAACACCATACTTCATCTGACTTCATCAGTCTTGCGCTGTCTCCTTTTAACTTAGAAGCATAGGATCAGCATGTGAAATATGGCTCTCCTGCTCCATTGTATGATGAACAGAGCTGTTCAGACTCATCAGTTACTACAGTATCTCCTTATGAGGCCATTCTCAAGAACTAGATCACAGTTCATGTAATGATCAGTCCCCTTTGGATGATGAAACTCCAGGGCTATCATGTTCTATTTCAGGAGAGAGATGTTCATGCAACAATAAGTTCTCCTCTAGGGGTTTCAGAATGTTCTGATGAGGACTTTGCTGTGAAGAGAATGGAACATTAAACTCAATTACAGGCTAACGCTGACTTAAATGTCAGTTGGACAATTGTGTTATTGTTGAGTATGTTAACCCATCATCTGAGAGGACACCAGAACCGTTTGAGCTCTGTTTGGACACTGAGGAGTCAGTGAAGAGAAAAACAAAGACATGAAGAAACAGTAGCCAGCTCAGTTTCACAGTTCTTTGCCATACTCCTTCTTCATACTTCAAAGAATGTAGGTAAGTGTAAAAGGTGCTCAACTCCTGAAGCCAAGAAGATGATATGAACAAATGAATAGTAAAAGATATATCTCCACATGACTTGATCTGGAATCCCTTTTCAGGAAAGAACACAATGTGGTCTCCTTGTAATCACAGGTTGTACAGAAAAGGAAAGTCCACTAGTCCACAATCCTATTCACAGCACAGTCGAGGCAGTCATGGCCATAGGACTAGGAAGGAGCATAGTGGCAAAGGTCAACTTAAAAGGAGATGATCAAGAAACTGACATATTATACACAGGAGTGAAAGAAACAAGAGGATATTGAGAACTCATGACACAAAAACCTCTCAAGGAAGCCAGTGAGGGTCTATAAGTCATGAAAGCACTACATCCAGATAAGTAAGTAGATCAAAAGCAAGTAGCAAAGGCCCTGCAAAAGAAGATCAAGAAGAATAGACAGTCATCATTATTATATGAGAGACAATTTTCAAAGTAAATACCAGGAGGGTTCTGCTTTTTCTAGTCAAAATGTGGCTGAAGATGTCTATGAATCCTCTGCAGAAGGAGGACTCAGTCTAATGCTCACTATTCAAGGCAAGCTACTAGTCCAGAACACAGTATACAGTCTTTTACTGAAATTGTAAGTCTGCCTAGCTGGAGGGGACTCCATGAAAGACACTTTTGTTATTATCAAAGCTACAGGTCAAGGAGTCAATCAAGTAACAGGTCAAGGACACCCTTTGGAAGTACTGATGGAATTAAAAGTGAAAAGCCTGTTTGAAGAACTGAACACTTGGATAATGCAATAAAGGACAGCACAATTCCAGAGAAAGGAAATGACCACAAGAAAAGTTTATCAAAATTCAGTGGCTGCTACAAAAATGAAGATAGACTTCAAATCAAGCTAGTAGCAAGACAAAGTGTAAGAATATGAAAAAAAAAAAAAAAAAGAAAAAAGAGGAGTCCAAGTATGGAGACAGCCTATGAAGGAAAAAAGTTACTATAAGGCATTGTGAAAAGAGAAAGGAAAAACATAAGAATAAACACCAGAAAATCACACAAGTAATTTGTCACATTCTTTTCCAGTTGTGATTACAATCGATAGTGATAGTGACAAGGAGCTGGAAAGTATTGAATTTGACAACAGCATTACTTAGACAGGCTCAACTCAGATAAATGTAAAGGAAAATGGGACTTTATCTTCTTTTCTGGGAATGATAGAATGTGAAGATATTTCCAGCAAGGAAACTAGAGTAGCCGCCAAAAATTATAATTTTACTACCACAAGAAGGGTCTTAGGTAGTGACATTAGAAATGCTGAAAGTTAGGCTTTGAGAAATAGCAACTGACTAGAGTCTTGCCATAATTGATGCCAGTGCTAACACACACACCCTCCTCAGAGACTAACTAGCCATGTTCAAGGCACACAAGTAACATCCTCCAGTCAACTGTCTTCTCCCAGGACTTCATTCTAGAGCATCTGCAGGAACCACCACTGATACCAAGACTGCTGAAGAGATTTTTCAAGAGATACTGTTGGTTTGATTCCCCAGGGGGAAAAAAAAAAAAAAAAAAAAAAAAAAAAAAAAGATAAGAAAAAGAAAAAAGAAAAGGAAAAGAAAAAATAAAGTAGTGTGTTTTACACTGAATGATTCTTAAAAGTGAAGAAGATAGACTATCGCTAGCACATATCTTCTAAAGCTTCTCAGAAGAGAATAAATTCATACAGAAATCCTGTATTCTTATACTTTGTAAAACATACCCACAGAATATTTCAGTTTGTTTAAAAACAAACAAACAATAACAACATGGAAATGGGTTACTTGCTTTCTTTGAGACGTGGTTCTCTTCTCCCTTCACTTGTACCTGGGACAACCTTACTCAGAAAGCCAAAACTGTCTCTTCTTCTCCCTAAATATACAGGGTAGACTGTAGAACTGACCCTCATTCTTAAGCCTGCTTACAGCTACACAAGTGTGATCCCTGGGAGAGCTTCACTTTGGTCTACCTGGGGACAAATATGAATGTTAATTTATCATTGGTTTTAACAGGGTAATAATAGGGCAATGATTTGGAGTTGTCATCCCATTAACACATTTTGTTAATCCCATTACTTCTCAGGATGAGAGCACAGACACTTGAGTACAAGGAGGAGAGATAATACACACTCAGGGTCCAGAGGGGAAGGGAGTGCAAAGAGGAACAGCAAACGGACCATCTTACTACCATTGTCAATGAGGGGGATAACTGGTCTGATACAAACCACTTTCACTTTAGTTTGTCTAAGAGTTTTACTTCTGATTGAAGCAGAGGAGCAAAATTTGCAGAATGCAGGGTAAAATGCTGCACACTCACACATACTTGTATATAATCAACCAACCTGGTGAGCCAGTCCCCAGGTGGCCAGGACAGAGGCCCTAGAGGGCTGGAGTTGCTGAAGCAGGCAGTGTCAACATGAGAGATGCTACCAGCAGTGCAGGGCCTCTGCCCTTGGAGAGTTCTTGGGCCACCAGACTGGGTTCCTGTTGGAAGCTCCTGGGCCACTTGGCCAGTTCTCCCCTCTGCTGCAGAAAGGCTGTGGTCATGTGGCCCAGCTCTCTCAGACTGGGGCTGTATTTCCTGCCTGGGACGTGTAAAATCCTCTTCTGGGGAAGGTGGGGTGGTGGCAGGTCTTTAGCCAGGTCTCACTCGTCTGTCCTCCATCACCCTGGGGAGCTACAAAGATCACCTCAGTCCCTGCAGCAGCACAGACAGCTCTGGTCTAGGAGGACAGTACCTCCACCACAACACTGGCTAGGTATCCACTGGTGGAAATTTGGGTCTGAGTACCAGAACAGTTTTACTCCCCTCTGGTGCTTTCAGTTATCTGAACAGTTGTTGGAAACCCTGGAGATTCAGTTGCTGAAGGAGGAGAGAAGGTGGCTACTGATGAGATGGTTGTGTGGTGGCCATGTTTAGGAACCCTTTGATAGACACCCAAATTAGTCACGGTCATGGAAAACATACGCCTGATGCAATAAGAGAAATCCTGATGTTCTCCTTATCAATGAATGGTAGCACTTAGCAGGGATAGTTCAAAACTCATGAAATGGGCTCCTGGATTGCAGTATCATGTATCACAGGAAGGTTATGAAAGCATGCTCAAGGGAAAATTATTTCAGTGGAAGCATTTCATTGCATTAGCAGTACAAACATAATCTGTAGGACCAGAAGGCACTTCCCAATTCCTGGATATAGGGCTACATCTTACTTATTGAATACTGTGAAGGGCCACAAGTACTTATTTCCTGCCTCCTCCCGTAGCACTTTTTCTTTTGATTGGACATGTAAAAAGGGAGCACATTATATATATACTTACAGGTCCTGCTGTGTTAACAATAGTACAGGCATTCCCACTCAAGAGAAATTGCTTGTTTATTACTGTAATGGGGATAAGGTTGACAAATATTAATAAATGACTGTATATTTTGAAAAGTCTAGTATGTGGGCTAAGCAGTTTCATAGACAATTGCAAAGCTCTCTCTGAATATTTAAAGGAATGCTTCCAAGAGATAAAAACATGCAGACAAGCGTTATAGAGTTAATTCCAGGAACTTCATATATAGATTATAGATTACAAAACTGCTGATCTTTGGTTTTTGTTTCTGAGATCATTGCAGTTTCAATTGGGATAGTAACAGACTTAATTTCCACTAATTGAAGTCCAAAATTATTGCGTATTTGTCTGTTTTCGGATAAGATTCTGCTGTTTCCTTTTGAGGACGGATGATGAATGCTGAAAATGCCTATATAGCATTTAAATATCTACACATGTGAGCATAGTTCTTGGTCATGCACATTTGGGAGCTGAGCTTTAAAATTCACTGACTTCAATAACAGATGCCAGCTTCTCTTTTTGTATACTGAAATTGTGGTCTGAAAAAATTGTTCCTGTAAGCAAGACTTTTTTACTTCCCTCCTACGCTGGTCATGGCCTCCCAGGGCAGTAGATGATCGTACGCTTATGAATTCAGAGAGCTAAATAAGGTATTTCATTTAATATTGATCACATGAAGAAGAAATCTTTCTCCAGTGTCTGAAAAGGGGACTTTTTTTTCACTAATCATCTCTCAATGTTGGAAAACAATGGTATCACAAATGTACAAATCTGAGCAGAGCTAGGAAAGTGTTTCTTACTGTACTACTTATTGGAATTGTAGTGCAGTGGAAACAGGAAATTACAATAAATACTTTCTTCATTTTTTTCTTTTTTTTTTTTTTTCTTAATTATTACTCTTCCAAAAGACTATGTGCTTCTTGGTATCCGGCTGCTATTGGAGAAGCCCTGTCATGTCAGATCAACAAAATACTCTGATTTCAACAGTTGGCAACAGCAGAGACGAAAGTTAGAATATAAAAGCTAAGCATGGAGTATTTTCCCTAGTTTATCTTCCTAGCTTCCAGTTCGCAATATTTAAATATCTGTCAAGTTTCTATGTGCAGTAGTGTAGCACAGGTGACAGGAGATGTCCCATACATGCATAAAAATTTTAGTGTTCTTTCTGAAGGTTCATTGTAGTACACTAAAAGTTAACAAAAATTTTAGTACACTAAAATATTACTGTAAATACTTGATATTCCCTCCTATTCCTCTTGGATTGTAGAAATATATATAAAAAATAATATAAAATAAAATTTCAAGTTGTATGTCAAGTGTGAGCTCACAGCCAAATACGTAATCTGTTCAAATTAGAAATATGGATTGACCTTTGAATTAAAACATTTATGATTATGATAAACAAGAAAATATTTTCACCATCCAATTATCTGTCCACCAAGCTGTTGAACAGGTTGTATTTTTTGCTGTTAATAGTAAAGTACACTATAGCCAGGCTTGTTTACCTGTCTGTTTGCATATTAATAATAGTTTTCATTCCAACAAAGAGTTTGAAAAATTGATGTGCTAAATGAAAAACTACCATTAGACAGAAGGACAGACAAATGTAGACGTATGCAATCAATTAGTCTGGTGGTAAAGAACATATAGCTTAGTTTATCCTGCAGAACAAAAAATAAATTCATCATCAGTTCTTGGCCTATGCTTCCCCTAGGAGCAGAACATGCATAATTCATAACATCACAACACACATCTTCAACAAATGGCAATTATTTCTAAATTACTGACAGTTGTATTTGATACTTAGAGTTTTGTCATGTTAGCAGTTTATCAATGAATTTTGTTAACACTAAGCCCAGAAAGAAACAGCTAGTTTGTGGTGTAAAGGTTCTATGAAAAATAACGATTGCTTTTTCTTTCCTCCCTGCTTGTGTCCACTCCCTCCCTCCAGTAACTCAGTGGAGGATTTAGGAATTAGTGAGTAGCCAAATGGTATTTTTCCATTAAACTACGACTATTTCTAACAAATCACATTTTGACAATAGTTTTTTTCCCACTGTCCCCTTTTTAAAGTATTGTGAAAGATATCCTAACTGCAAAATGAGTTTAATACATCCAATCCAAAAGGTTCAGAAATGCATTTTGTAGTATTGTGATATTACAATAACAAGAGTGCCACAAGAACAAAGAGTTTTGTTTTGTGATATTTCTGGTCTCATTGTTCTGAGATTGTCATGAAGATGGATTCTATACAGTTTCCTGCTTTATTTCTACAGCCTTTGTTATGAATATGGTCTGATTTTGTGCCAACCTTTGTCACTAGAATGAGAATCAGAACACATTATGAAAACTAAAATGTATTAAGGATTAAAATTCTGTGATAGCTCGTTCTTGTGACAAACAGATCACTGGGAAAGAATGGCACAAAATTAATCAATTATAGTGACAGTCTCATGATTGTAATAAGAATAGAAAGTGGCACTACATTTTGTGCATTTACATAACTGAGGAATGGTTTAAAATTAACCCATTCATATCTGGACATTCACTTTTTTTTTCCTGCAAAACCAGAACTGTTGTATTTTAACTAATGACTGTAGATAGTGAATATACTCTGATACAAAAAAAAAAACCAGCAAATTCTGCTTATTTTCAAGTAATTTACCAAAATTTTCATAATCTCTTCCTAATTTTTTTTTTTTTTTCTCTCGGAAACAAAAAAGTCTCACCATCATCTCCTAGTACATAAACATTCTGGAAGTGTAGTGAGGAGGAAGGCAAAAATGCTTCTTTGGAAAATAATTAAAAAAAAAAAAAAAGAGAAGGAAAGACTGAAATGGTCCCCTTCAGAATCTTTTATCTTATGCTTTTTTTTTTTTTTTTTTTCAGATGCTTTTATCTCTTGCTTATTCTGATTAAAAAGAATACATCAAAAAGCAATTACTTTCAAGCATATCAGAAAATCACAAAGATAATGGTATTTAGAAAACTCCTCTGTCCAGTTATTGGCTCTTTCTTCTTTTCCTGGCTATGAGCTAGACTTACCAAAATCCAGCATACAGATAAAGGCCTGAGGCTTCAGAGTAGAGTGACTTGGTTAGATACCCCATGAAGGCAGATTCTTATTGACAGAAAAAAACTGTAGGAAGTTCTTCACAAGTCAAAGGGAGCTCTAGAAAGTCTGCTTCATCTGGAGACAGTGAAGGGCAGCATCTGGAGTGGCCTTTGCTGTGACTGACTCCTGGTAAACCCAAGGCAACTCAGACCACGGCAAATTTTAAAAAAATTGTGAAAAACATACAAATCAACTCAACAATAAGTGGAAGCAACCTCCAGCTAAGAAGAAACTATCCTGTATGTATACTGAAAGACTATTGGTGTGGGGATTTGAAGTTTAGGCAGGGATATTTTTAGTACTTCTCTCAATATCTTGAACTTAGCATTTACCAAAGACAAAAAAAACCAAGATGGACCAGCTGATTTCATTCAGGTCATCATGTTTTTGACATCATTATAAGCACTATCTTTACTCAGATATGTATTCATTTGCGGATGATTTGGGACTGGTGGTAAAAATGATACCCTGTTCTTCTTGGACCTGCCTACATGTTTAAAAAGTCAAAGAAAATAAACTATTCTTGGTTCCAGTGATCCTGCTGCTTCATTAGATTTGTGACTATGCAACTGGAAAATGACACAGAGCTTTTCTTGTTAGCTGGATATCTAACAACAATAATAATAGAGTTTTGGAGATTTCTCTCCTACTGTTTGAATTCTTTCCATCATAGTACAGTTTCATAGAGCTGAAGGTGAGACCTGGTATGAAACCAACCCCCTTTATGGATAAATGTGGTTGTCAGGTTATTACAGTGATTCATTCTCTCTTCATTAGAGTCATCATACAGTGAGCAAATTATATGAAGTACGGCTTCTAATATAATAAAGCATTCTTAACCATTAGGAAATAGATTCCTTTCCTCCTTCCTGTAAAACTTTACTGCTGAGATACCCAAGTAAGGATACAACATGGTTCACAGAAATGTTGGATCACAGGGAAATGGGCATAAGACTGTATTAATAGGTGTGAATTAAGACATAAGAAGGAAAACCAATTTACCTCTAAAATTATATTTTACTGCTGATAATCTTCCCTGTGCTATGCGACTTATTAAAACTGTACAAAAAATCACCAATTATAGAGTTTACAAAATTGCTGTATAATCATGAAAATTTACTTGAGTTTTACTTATTTTAACCTCAGTGTTTTTGCCACGCAAAAATTTATTTTTAAGAAATATCCTAGTAACAGTGACTAAAAAATAACTTTTCCATCAGTGAAAGAGTAAAATGAAACACAAAATGAATCAGGCAAGAAAAACCTTCCTGAGTTTGGAACCTGAAAATGTTTTGACTGAATTATATCCAGCCAAATGGATAGAATAGCAGAAAAATTTTTTATTTCAACTTACAAATGGAAGCCAACACCATATATTATTTTCTTCTTCTTTTAATATTTTTGATTATTTTAATATTTGGAAAGTAAGAGAGGGAACTTGTTAAAGTTTGTGGTAAATAAGGTGATGGTTCTTAGGCTATATTATTAAAAAATAATTTCAGACAGTACAACAAAATACATAAAATACAACTAATCATTTAAAGTAATAAACATACAGTATTCCTAAAAAATAAATCTATAATTGACAGATCTTATTTTTTCCAAATTCATTAATTTATTTTATATGCTGTTTTACTTTCTTGGTGGTTTGGTAAGACACTATTTGATTTCTACATCTTTATTTTCTCCTATATCTCAGGAGCAAAAATAAAGAAATTGCAGAAAACGACCTTGTCCCTGAAAACAAAAGACTAAGGAGAGATGGTGAGGAATTAGTGTGTTCATCCCAGTAAGAGACTATGTTGGTAATGTATAGCATTACAAACCAGTCTTGGAAAAGCTTCTTTCTTGTTTTGGTGACTGAACTTAAACACAAAAGTCATTTACCCACCAACAGGTAAAGACTACACTAGATGAATTATTTTATTGGGTTTTTCTAAACCTTTCAGAAGATTTGTATATCTTCATACACACATCTCATAGCTAATGTCTTCAGGAGTCAATTTGTTTCTTTTGACAAATAGAGTTTCCACAAAATCACAAAAGTATACCTTTCATAAACCTGCTTGAAAAAAAAAACAAAACAATTTGTGCTGAAGCAGGTAAAGATAACATTTTATTTTTTCAAAATGTAGTATCAGCTGATCCCCAAATTACACTGAATTGTCAGAGGACCAGAGCTAAAAGCTGCAAAATACCATTGTTGGATCTCAAAAGGAGATAGAGTCATATATTCCATTTGTTATGTATTTCAAATTAATGTTGTGTTAAGCCCTGTATACTTGTATAAACACTTAACTTGTTTAGCATCCAACTTAAAACAGAAAGCAAATCTAATATTTTTTCCTTAAATATCATATCTTATTTCTTTGTTTGAATAAATGAAAATACGATTTTCTATGTATCACTGTGTGTGCTCTGTTGCCTTGTGTGTGATCCCAGAGTAGTTCATTAGATTCTCAAGGATCCACAATGCTAAACACTTGAGCTTAATTTGCCCATGGGGAGTAACATGCTAAATAATAATATCATCCGATTAAGTCTTCTCAGGCAAAACTTGTGCTTGGTGGCCATAGCATTCCAAATTGACATCCCACAACAAAATTAAAATTCAGCGTGCTCACCTCAGATGTTTATAACGTGCTCATGGCATTTAGTCCACTCAAGCATAATATGGTGTCCTGATCATGAAAGTAAAATACTTGTCAAAACTTGTATTAAATTGAAGATAAGATGGTTTTCACTGTTTTTTATATTTTGTGCCCTTTCAACACACATTAAAGAAAATGTAAAACTACCAAAATAATAGAAATCTTCTAAACTTTTGAAGAACCACTTGCAGTTTTTTTACTGAGGCTTAGAACTCTCACTCTGACACATTAGTAGTTTGCAGAGCTACATTAATACCTTGCTAACAAGATTCATAGGCTCTTCAAATTTTGGACAGTGAGGGATGGTTCACATGTTTTGGATGAACATGATTCAGATTCACTAAGGATTTTTTTCTGGACAACAGTCTCTGGATCTGCTATTAATTATTCTAAGGCATCTGTCTTTCCTTTTTCCTTGCAGCTAAGTACTGTTTTTGGGTTTTTTTTTTGTGTTTTGGTTTTTTTTTTTTTTTTTTTTTTTTTCCCTATTGACATTGTTGGGAGAAATTTGTGCTACTCTTGATCTTTGGAACACTAATAAAAAACTCAGAGTCACTCCACCAGAAATCCTGACTAAATTCCTCCCTTAGGGGACAGGTACATTTGTGTGCCCCATCCTGTAGCAATGAAAATAAGGCCTGGCAAATATCCGTTACTAATCAGCAACTCAGAAAGCTCCTTAGAGGTTGACAGACAAAAATGTGCATGCTGTTAGACTGTCTTCTTGAATCCACCCTGGAACTGAAAGTGGACTAGAAGAGCTTCACTGCAAAAAACAGTAACAGACCCCTGGCAATGGTATCGTAATTCTTGGGAATGCGGAAGCCTCCCTTGCAGACACTTAAAAATTGTTTCATGACTGATGATGTCATAAAGAATCTGAGTGGACAATGGAAGTTGTCAATTCCCTCACACATATTTGACAGTAAAAGGTTACTGAGGTTTCTTAAAAAATGTATTTTACAGAAACTGGGTCTTAGGAGCAGAGGGTACAGGTGAAGAATACGGAGCAATTTAACTGCTGATCACTGAATAGGGAATGTTTTAACTTTGACATACTATGAAGATAAGCGTAAAAAACTCAATGTTTAAACAGTCTTATTGGTGTCTAGTGGGTAAGGTACTCAGGACTGAAGAACATGTATAACGTAATAAGCTTATTGGGTTTGAAATACTGTATTTTGGTAGATGAACACAGATGAACTTCATTAACAGATTATTAAATTATTCAGTATGAGTTTGTTTCTTCTTAGTTGTGGAGGTATAAAGAAAGAACAGCAGAGTCTGAAAGTAAGTACCCTTTTTCCGAAAAAAATAGAAACAGTGTGAGATCATTAATCAAACAAACTCACACTTTTTCTTATCCCTGTACCTCACTTTACCATACTGAGATTAGTTTAATTTGGTTTGGTTTGGTTTGGTTTGGTTTAAACAGGACTCTTTGACAGTGTGATAACAAGAAGACGTTTAGTCCTTTCATGATCCTGTGCTTTACCAATTTCTTATAAGGAAACCAATGACATGAAAATCAGGCTGGAAAGGCTGGAGAGGCTTGACACAACAGAATTCTGCTTGTCAAAGTGGCATCACCTGAGAAAACAGATTTTTTTTATCACCAATGTGCTGAGTAGACAAAAGAGAAGAAAGTGAAAGATTACATGCTGGAAACATTTCTGATCTGTTACTTTTGTCATGGCACACCTGCCACCTAGTATCATCCCCATTTTCCCAGCTACCCTTGCTCCCAAAATTCATGGTGCTAGAAGACAAGTCTTGTGCAGTCAGCTTATATGCTTGTGTGCAAATATGCGGAAAGGAAGAACACACTTCCAAACACTGATTTCTTTTAAATTTTGGTGACTTTGGAAATGCTAATGTCAACAGGGTGCCTAGGAGTGCACAGAGAGAGAACTGAGTTTTTAAAGGTAAATTTTCAAGCGACTAAGCCCAAAAGATCCCCAAAGTCAGGCAAAAGAAAAGAGCATTTTCAATGCAGTTCAATTTTCTTGTGAACCCTCTCAAGAAAACTCAGTTTTCCTTTTCACTCTTCTTTTCTTCTGTTCATTTCTTTTTCATAAACACATGTACCTCATCCTTTCCTTCTTCTAGAGACAGTATAGTTTCTCAGTGGGAAAAGTGAGATTTTAGATAAGATATTATAAAAGCTCAGACAGAAAAGAGTCAAAAATGAAACAGAGGAGAGAAATGAGGAAAGATCTAAGATGGTATAAGGAATATAGGAGAAGGTAGCAAGAGATATCATAGAATCATTAGTTTGGAATAGACTTCTAAGATCATCAAGTCCAGCTGTTGACCTAATACCACTATGCCCACTAAACCATGTCTACAAGCGCTACATCGAAATGTTTTTTTGAACACCTCCAGGGATGATGACTCAACAACTTCCCTGAGCAGCTTGTTCCAATGTTTGACTACTCTCTCAGTAAAGAAAATTTTCCTAATGTCCAATCTAAACCTCCTCTGGAACACCTTGAGGCCATTTCCTCTAGCCCTATCACTAGTTACTTGGGAGAAGAGATCAACACCTGCCTCACTATAACCTCCTTTCAGGAAGTTGTAGAGAGTGATAAGGTCTCCCCTCAGCCTCCTCTTCTCCAGATGAAACAACCCCAGTTCCCTCAGATGCTTTTCATCAGACCTGTGCTCCAGGCCCTTCATCAGCTTTGTTGCCCTTCTCTGGACACACTCCAGCACCTCAATGTCTTTCTTGTAGTGAGGGGCCCCAAACTGAACACGGTATTTGAGGTGCGGCCTCACCAGTGCCGAGTACAGAGGCAGCATTCCCTGATCACTTCCCTAGTCCTGCTGGCCACACTATTTCTGATGCTGGCCATGATGCTGTTGGCCTTCTTGGCTACACGGGCACACTGCTGACTCATGTTCAGCTGGCTGTCAACCAGCACCCTCAGGTCCTTTTCTGACAGGAACTTTTCCAGCCATTTGTCCCCAAGCCTATAGTGCTGTGTTGGGCTGTTATTGCCCAAGTGCAGGACCCAGCACTTGGCCTTGTTAAACCTCATAGCATTGGCCTCAGCCCATCAATGCATCCTTTCCAGATCCCTCTGCAGAGCCTTCCTATCCTCAAGCAGATCAACACTCCCACCCAATTTAGTGTCATCGGCAAACTTGCTGAGGGAGCACTCAATCCCTTGATCCAGATCATCGATAAAGATGTTACACAAGACTGGTCCCAGTACTGAGCCCTGTGGGATACTACTTGTGACTGGCCTCCAGCTGGATTTAGCTCCATTCACCACAACTCTCTGTGCTCGGCCAGACAGTTTTTTACCCAGTGTAGAGGGCACCTGTCTAGGCCATGAGCCTAGGTTTCCTAGGAGAATGCTGTGGGAGACGGTGTCAAAGGCTTTACTAAAGTCCAGGTAGATGACATCCACAGCTTTCCCCTCATCGACTAGGCAGGTCACCTGGTCACAGAAGGAGATCAGGTTGGTTAAGCAGGACCTGCTTTTCATGAACCCATGCTGACTGGGCCTGATCCCCTGGTTGTCCTGCACATGCCATGTGAGCACCCCAAGATGATCTACTCCATAATCTTCCCTGGTACCAAGGTCAGGCTGACAGGCCTGTAGTTCCCCAGATGCTTCTTCTGGCCTTTCTTGTAGATGGCGTCACATTGGCAAGCCTCCAGTCATCTGGGAACTTCATCTATTGACCAGGACTTCTGGTAATGATGGAGAGTGGTTTGGCCAACTCCTTCATCAACTCCCTCAGTATTCTCAGGTGGATCATATCTAGCCCCACGGACTTCTGTGTGTCCAGGTAGTGTAGCAGGTCATTAACTTCTTCCTTCTCAATTAAGGGGGGTTTCATTCTGCTCTCCGTTCCTGTCTTCCACCTCAGGGTGCTAATTACCTTGCAGACTGCTTGTCTGCCTATTAAAGACTGAGGAAAAGAAGGCATTAAGTATCTCAGCCTTTTCCTCATCCTTGATGACAATGTTCCCTTCCACATCCAATAGAGGATGGAAATTCTCCTTGGCTCTCTTTTTGTTGTTAATGTATTTGTAGAAAAATTTTTTGTTGTCTTTCATGACAGTGACCAGCCTGAGTTCTAGTTGGGCTTTTGCCTCTCTAATTTTCCCTCTTCATGACGTAACAAGATCCCTATACTCTTCCCTGCCCTTTCTCCCAAGAGTGGTAAACACTCTTTACCCTGAGTTCTAGCTCTCTGTTCAGCCAGCCTGGTTGTCTTCCCCGCCTGTTCGTCTTATGGTGCATGGAACAGCCTGCTCCTGTGCCTTTAAGACTTCCTCCTTGAAGAATGTCCAGCCTTCCTGGACCCCTTTGCCCTTCAGGACTGTCTCCTAAGGGACTCTCTTGACCACTGTCCTGAACAGCCCAAAGTCAGCCCTCCGGAAGTCCATGGTTGTGGTTTGGCTGACTCTTCTCCTCACTTGACACAGAATAGAGATTGTGGATGAAATGGAAAGGAAAATCTGAAGAACCTTGAAATAAAAAATGACTGAGAGCTATCTATGTTTATATATAAATCTAGAGGGTGACACACTGCTGTTAAATAGGTCAGATTGCACCAGGAGCTGGGACACACTTCTTTAACCCTGACAGTGTAGAAAGAGAGGCGAGGGAGAGGATATAACTGATGAAGAACTATGAAAGCAAATGGACCTGTAGCAGTAAGAGTGACAGTTTTAGACTTTAAATAGGGAAGCTTGTTGTGGCGTTAAGCCGAAGGTCCACCCAGCTGCTCACTTAGTCTCCCACCTCTGTAAAATGGGAGAAGAAAATGAGATTAAAAAAATCTTGTAAGTCAAGATAAAGGCAAGCAGATCACTTACCAATTACTGTTACAGACAAATGAGACTTGATTTGGGGAGAATGAATTTAATTTATAGCCCATTAAAATAAATCTGGATAGGGAGAAACAGAGACAAACATTAAACAAATGCCTTTCTTCTGCCTTCTCTCAGGCTCAATTTCATCCTTCAGTCCTGACTCCTAGTTGCCCCAGGGTGGCAGGTGTGTAGTCAGGACACAGCGGTTTCTCTCTGCTGTAGCTTCCTCCTCGCTCTTTTCCTCAGCTCCAGTGTGTGCGTCTTTCCATGGGCAGCAGGGAATCTCTGCTTTGGCACCTGGACCACCTCCTCCCTCTCCTTCTCTGCCCTTGATGTTAACTCTCATGTTTTCCACTATTTTTTCCCTCCTCTGACTGTCCAAAATATTTGCCCTTTCTTAAATACATTTTCCCTGAGGAAATATGATCTTGGATATCAGGAAAAATCTCTTTACTGAAGGAGTGGTTAGGCATTGGAACAGGCTGCCTAGGGAGGTGGTGGAGTCACCATCCCTGGAGTTCTTCAAAAGATGTATAGATGTGGTGCTTAGGAACATGATTTAGTGGTGGGCTTGTTAGTGTTAGGTTAAAGGTTTGACTTGATGATCTTAAAGGTCTTTTCCAACCAAAATGATTCTATGATTCTACTGTTCTATGATCTTTTTTGAGAGGCTCAGCTGTATCCTTTAGTGGGTCCATTGGAGGTGGCAGGAACCACCTGTGTCCAGCACAAGGCAATCCCCAGCCTCTTTTCACAGAGACCATCCCTGCAGCACCCACAGCCAGCACCTGGGCACCTGCACAGGGTGTACAGCTGTTCATTATGGAGTGGCGTGAAGGTTGCAAGCAGCCTTGCAGAAAGAGGAGCAGCTTAAGCGCTGCAGGAGGCAGATCTGTTCCAGCTGTGAGTTCAGAAGGTTCAGGACCATAAGCTATTTATGGTCTGGGAACCCATACCTCCAGGACCTGTTTCTTCAGGGAGACTAGCCCGGCAGGCTGCCACCTGCTTCCACTTCTGATTTGTAGGGTTCAAGAGGGAACTGCTCTTGTAAAGTGACAAAAATATGCTGCAAAAAACAGCAGTATGGTCTGCTTTAAAATATTTAATTCAGACACCTAGAGCACTGGGAAGCTTATGCACCACTACATCACTGGTGAATTATAGTCCTCCTATTTTTTTGGTTGAATTTATTTCTTGTCAGTTCTAATCCTAAGTGACCAAAAGAGTAGATTTTTTGGGTTTTGGTTGTTTAATTGGGTCTTTTTAATTTGATTTTAACAGATTTTTTGTTTGTTTGTTGGCTGTTTTACTGATACCTAAATACTTTCTGAAATGTTGTTCTTACCCCTTAGGGGGTGAAACAAATAATTATTATTTATTAAGAAAACAACAATATTCTTTATGTAAAACATATAATCAACTATTTCTAACTGGTTTTTGTCTATTACTTTTCAGAAAGATGAAAATTTATCAGTGATACCTCTAAGATTTTAAGAAGATATTTATACAGCCCTGGGAAAATGTAGGGTTTGCAATTTTTTCCTCTGGTAGCATATATAATTTTTTGCTTGCTTGCTTGTTTGGATTTTTTAAGGGAACTGCAAAGTTACTATGTTTGCAAATAGCTATAGTTTTATATCACCAAATAGAAAAAAGAAAATCTGAAGAAGACAAGTATTAATTTCAGCAGTTTTGTGGAATAGAAAAGCTATTCTGCAGGACTTTATAAATGCACAGGGAAGTGCTTAAATACAGACAAATTTCATCATGAATGTAGGTTGATTTTATTTGCTTTTGTTAGCTTTGTGATTTGTACAAATCATTTGTGCGAGAAAACTGCTAATCCAAAGGATTAAAAACAAAATATTGACAGCAAATCTGGGACTGGAACTAGGATTTAAACATGAGAATTTGACTTAGAATAGCAAAGCCAGTGATTATCAGCAATGTGTTGTAGAGAATGGAAAACAATACATTCAGTTCTGGACATGAACTTGTCCTCCTTTTTTTTGCTCTTCACTTATTTAAATTCTCTAGAATGTAAAGGCCCCTTAGTTCCAACTCCTAACCAACAGGTATATTTGTGTTGAAATAGTCTGCGCTTTGCAAGATGTGCCCTTACAGTAAGCATTTTTCAGAAGGAAAATTAGCTCTAAAAAGACAGACTTCATATGAGTACGTGGTCTGTATTAAAATTGCACAATTGGTATTGATCCAATTTTTTCACTATTCATCTGCACATTCAGAATTGAGTAGGAATGTCCAACTGTTTTCTATATGTGTACTTTTACTGTAGAAATGAGATCAAATCTATTGAAAACATCTGAGAAGAACAGGCATTGAGCTCTTCTCTATCTGCATTTTGGTAATACACTTCATATATTTTGAGTATTTTTTTCAGAAGATTTTGCAATGATGCTCATTTAAAGCCCATGAAGAATCCAATGAGCACTCCCACATTTCTTTTGTCTAACCTTTAGTGTTCAACAAAGAAAGACGCAAAGAGGATATAGAAGGGCAGCAGAGGGAGGGTGTGTGTGAATTTACAACTTCAGATTGTTTGAAAGTGTTTTTTTTTTTTTGAATAGTTTCCATGTGTGGGTGTACCTATGTAGGTACATTGACATGCATGCAATGGTTCTCCTAATGTTTTAAAGAGATGTTATTTCTCTAAGAAAAGAATGAACTTCCTTTAAGGAATGCGTATAAACCATGTAATATATACATAACTAAGCGTCTCATCCTGCTTCTGATTAATATTTTGTAGACTGTTTAGTTAACATATTTTTACATATTTCCTCTATATCTTGCCAGAATCTTCCCTTGCTTGAAGTCAGGTATTAAGAAAAAAGATTTTATTCCTAGGAATTTCTGTCTTTCAGTAACCGCAGTTGTTTTAGGTACATACATTTAAAGAAAAAGAAAATCCCCTAAACACCGGAACTGTTGCTGTGTTACTTTTCCTGTAGGTTGGAAATCAGTCTAGGTGTTAGTTCCCTTTTCCATTTCACTTAAAAATAGTTGCCACACTGCCACCTTATGGCTAATAGAGATTTTAAAAGTAAAAAAGCCTCCCACCGAGCTTGAGTTTTGATACTTCAGTATTTCATGTGCTTTCCACCGTGTAAGTAAAGAATTACACTTTAACCCCTCCTAAGAAGTAACTTACCTTCAACTTAAACTGAAACATCGTTACCTGACTGGCTTTGTCTCTCAAAATGCAAGAATGCAGTACAAGGCAATGCACACAGGAGGCTTACTATTGAATGGACATGTAATCATGTAATCGCACTCTTACAATGATGTGAAACTCTATAAAATCAACATCTTCTCTCCTTATGTGGTTCCAGTCAATATACTATACATTATGCGCATTATGAAAAAAAAAATAAATGGGGGGCTTGGACTAGATGATATTTCAAGGTCCCTTCCAACCCCTAACATTCTGTGATTCTGTGAACCCAAATCTATTGAATATGCCATTGCCTATTCTGAGTGCAATTATGTAGCAGTGAGAAATGAAACTGTGGCACACACTTAACAACCGTGTGTGCAAAACAGAAAATTCTTTTTGTTAAATTAAATACAAAGATAAAGGTGATTCAATGCATTCTGTATTAGAATGTGTGGTTCCAAATTTCCCAAATGTGTGCTAAAGTCTCAAAGCAAAATTATGCATCACTCTTCTCATTTAAACAATTAAAAATGACACAATGCCTGCCAAAGTCAAAACTGGAAGTAAGCTATTTAGCTTTATCCAATGTGTTAAGAATCATATCAGATCATTGCTAAGTAAAATAATAATAAACTCACTCTAATTTTCCAATCTTTTTGTTCTTTAAATCTTCCAAACAAAATTATTGCAAATAAGTTCTCAGGAATAAAAAAATCCCTTCTGAAAAGCAAGAATTGACAAATGGCAGAAGAAGGTACTGAACAAGGTAAGTCTGAATAAGAAATATTTTGCAACAAATAAAATGTTTGATAAAAACACACGTAAGTTTTGCCTACTTATTTAACTTATTTTGTAGTTGGTACTATCATGTGGAATACATTTGTTCTTAAGAGCCTATGAGAACAGAATTCGCAAACATGTAAGTAGCTTTCATGTACTATAATACTATAAGTAATTAAAAAAACCCCAAAAAGTAATCTTTATTTTCAAAGAGTGTCAAAGCGTGCTTGATCATTAAATCAGTATAACTGAACTGAATTACTGCATCCTACTGTTTACGTGACTGAAAACCTTTGTATCAGGGATCATATGTCATTTTTCACAACTACTCATCGGAAATTCACTGTCAGTCAATATTCTCCAACATGTACTGAACTTGTACCCTCTTGGAAGCATCCATGCCAGTAAGTGAATTTGCTGAAATAGTGTGGAAGAAAATTCAAAAGGTTATTTAGTAGACTTGAGATAATGTAGTGGTTTGGGTTGGTTTGTTTGTTTGGTTTATCTTTTTCTTTCAGTATTGATCCAGATGTAGTCAGAAGTGTATGAGCATGCACAAAAATGCCAGTAACGAAAACAATCTTTTCCCCTGATGGTTATTAAAAAAAACCCGAGAAACCAAAACTAAAAAACAAACACAAAATCCCCAACAAGATAAAACAGCTGATGAATATAATATGAAAATAAAAGATGGGATTCTTTATGAAGAAAGTCAGTTCAAAATACTACTAGAGGAGAAAACAGAGAGAAAACATCCTGCAAGCAAATCTGTACTAGACAAAAGAGTATGAATGCAGCTCTATGAGAGAAAATTTGCCTGGCAACAAGATGACTCTTACGATGCTCCAATCTGATTGGTACAATAGATGGAGCCTAGATTAGGAAATCTACTTTAAATTGGTTGTACAGAGCTAGAAAATTCACTCACAAGAGTTATATCTGGAATGTTTAAATCAAATACATTTTTTTTCTAAAACAGAATTATTAATATATTTCCTACCATAACATTGTCTAAACTGTATGTAACGCATAATCCTTTAGTAACACTGAATAATCTATTGTGTTTATATTCTGAAGATAGACTATTATTGCTTTGTTTGCATACTATTAGAAAGTATTTAATTCTAAAGTAAAGGCAATGAAATTAATCAACCTGTCTTTTTTTGTGCTGAGTTCCACTGAAATGATAATGTGAGTGTTTATTTTGATATTCACGTATTTGTGAGACACCAGATTACATTTGTATAATTGGAAGAAAACTCAGTTAATGAATTAAATCTCTAAAGAAGGATTGGTGGAAAACATTCCATGACAAAACTGAACATGCTATCTTTGTGCTCCAAGCAAACACAGCTCCTTTTTGATGGACTGTGCAAAGTTACCTCCAAATACTATAATTACTATCTGCAGTTGTTCTCCAAGACCCAAAATACATCTTGCTGTGTGTTTATACAGCAGAGTTTGTTGTTTTGTACAAAACCCAATTATTTTAAGAGCCCAAACTATCATGTACTTTGCGCAAAAATATATTGACAATTTCTTTGGGCTTAATGTTCAGTATGCAGACCTCTGTAATTTTCTGTATGTCCCTTTCAGTTCTTGGAGTAAGGTGAAAATTATTACTTTATCTGATGATCTCATTAATTTACTCTGATGATCTCATAACATATTACCTTCCCACCAAAAATTATTTTATGTCTCTCAAATTGCAATATAGTTAACTATTACTGCCCTGCACACCTTGCAGATGGAGAACATGCACAGAGATGTCAATGCAAGAATATTTACTATTTTGAGAAATTCAACATAAAAGATGGAGACTGTGATTTTTAAATGTATGTAGAAATCAGAGTCATGGAATCATAGAAGAGTTTGGGTTGAAAGTGACCTCTAGAGTTCATCTAGTCCAAACCCCCTACAGTGAGCAGGGACACCTTTACCTAGATCAGGTTGCTCGGAGCCCCATCCAGCCTGACCTTCAGTGTTTCCAGGGATGGGGCTTCTACCACCTCTCTGGGAAACCTGTTCCAGTGTCTTACCACCTTCATTGTAAAAAAATTTTTCCTTATATCTAGTCTAAATCTACTCTCCTTTATGCTGCAACCATTACTCCTTTTCTTATCACAACAGGCCTTGCTAAAAAGATTGCCCCCATCTTTCTTCTAGGTCCCCTTTAGAACTGGAAGGTTGCTATAAGGTCTCCCCAGAGCCTTCTATTCTCCAGGCTGAAAAACTCCAATTCTCTCTGCCTGTCCTCATAGGAGAGGTATTCCAGATTTCTGATAATTTTTGTGGCCCTCCTCTGGACTCTCTCCAACAGGTCCATGTCTTGTACTGAGGACTCCAGAGCTGGAGACAGCACTGCAGGTGGGGTCTCCGGAGAGTGGAGTAGAGGGGCAGAATCACCTCCCTCAACCTGCTGGCCACACTTCTTTTGATGCAGCCTAGGATACGCTTGGCCTTCTGGGTGGTGAGTGCGCATTGACAGCTCATGTCCAGTTTTTCATCCACCTGCTCTCCCAAGTCCTTCTCAGCAGCACTGCTCTCAATTCCTTTATCCTGCAGCCTGTATTGATACTGGAGGTTGCCCCGACCCAGGTGCAGGACCTTGCACTTGACCTTGTTGAACCTCATGACGTTCACACAGGCCCACTTCTGAAGCTTATTCAGGTCCCTCTGGATGGCATCCCACCCCTCAGGTTTGTCAACTGGACCGCTCAGCTTGATGTCATCCCTTACAGTAAAACACCTCTTGGTGTTTAACATATCAATACCAATGCTAAGACACAATAAAAAATGGAAAGAGGCAGGACTTTTCTATTTGCTATGTAAAGATTCAACAGTTCTTCAAATCACACACCAGGAGTTTCAGGTCAGGAAACAAATGAAATGTACTATACATCCCCACTAACACAGCAAAACAGAATATTGTTTCATTGTTATAGTGTATAAACTGTATATATACATTACATAGATCTCAAGAGTAAAGGAGCATGTACAATGATGTGACTAAAAAGGAAGTTCAAACCTATAGTGAAGGAGGTACTCTTGTGTGCAGCTGACATGGACAGAATAAAATTTTTCTCTAGTTTTCCTACAGTGCATTGGAATATATGGCAAAAAAGATCTGCTTCCCACTGAAGTGTTCCATAACCTATTCTTTGATTTTGACCTAATAAACATACACTTTCAAGGTGGAAACTTGTTCTGAGAAGTAACCTAGAAAAATGTTACCAAATGGTTCAATGCTTCTACTGTCAATTATTAATAGATCATGTTTTCTCAGTACTTAAAGAGATAACCTTCCTTCTAGCTAAACTCTCAAGCTCAGTGTGACCTCAGAATAAAATAAAAACAAAACAAAACAAAGCAAACACATATACACCAAAAAAGACATATAAGTATTTTGTATGGAAATAAATACCAAACATTACTTTTTATTGTTTGTAAGACTCCTGCCCTTTTCAGTTTGGTTGCATTCACCATGATTGCAAGTTTCACTAGCTCCATTGCCTTCACCAAACCAACTAATCCACTACTTATTGGATTATTTTAGGTTCTTTTTATTTTACTAGATTTTTAAAAAGATCTATCAAATTTCTCTATTAATATGTACCACATTAATAAACAAGCACAAAAAAATTACTTTCTCTCACATCAGTCTTAATGGGTTTAGACTAAAGTAGTCCTTCTGCCCTAGAAAAAAGATACAGTAATATTATTTCTCTAAATTACTTGCTAGACAAACAGAAGAACTATTTTATACACAATAAATTAAAAGATCTACTCAGCGGGTAGGTTAAATTTAAGAGTGACTAGAGATTCACTGAAAGTACCTCTGCATTTTGGAAAACATCATGGCATTTGCATGGATGAATGTATTTGTGTAAGCCTAATCTCAGTAGTACAAGTAAAAATAGTAGTAAAAAAGAAGTGCCACTAAATGCAGCAATTCCTTCCTTGTATACTCAGGCCTCTGGCACATCCTATTACTATTCCAGTATTACTACTTAGCAGTAGTGACATCTGTTATTCAGCTTAACGTGCATATGTTACAACTGTACACCTTTACTACCTTTTGTTTGTAGCCAATGAGATGATTTCAGCTGTTTGTTGGTGTTTTTAATTTGTTGAGGGGTAGGGTTTTAGGAGATCAGTTGCACTTCAAGTTGAACCAGGAGTCAGTGAAGACTGAAAAAGCAATGATTCTATGTTTCCCCGAGAAAGGTTGGTATGTGGGCAGACAGTTTCTTGAATAAATACCCCAGGTATAAGGAATGCAGTGATATTCTTCAGAAAATGATAAAAAACATGGGTAACAGAAAAAAGATTACATTAGAAAGCAAAAATATAAGAAACATCAAAAATCATGGCTTTCTTAGTAGCAGGATTTCTTAACTGTTTTTTATCTCTGTATGTACTTTTAAGTGTTAGCAATAATCCAATTACCTTATTTTTGCTTTATGTCTATAGGACTAAATGAAAGATTAATGAGGGAGATCAGTCTTGAAAAAAAAAGAGACAATCCAGTGTACAAGAGATTCAATGCCACAACTAAGGAATTGAGAATTGTACAACTGGCCTCGTAAGTTATTATTTCTATTTTATAGGAACATATCTGAACTTCACATGGAAGAGAGAAAATAGGATGGAGTGTCACAAGATGATAATTAGAAACAGAAAAAGCAAAAGGAAGTTTCATTTCTCTGCAAGTGGAAAAATCATAAGGGAAAAAGGACCCTTCAGCTGAAGGTTATCAATCTATATCTACTATATTTGAAGATTTAATATGGAAGCTGTAAATAAGTAAATTACTAACTGTCAGAAAAAATTTCACTATTAATTTAAATGAAAGTCCTTTAGGCAAGCTAACATTTTGTTAGCCTGCAGGCTAGTACTACAATAGGAAAAAAAAAGCATAAATAGTTAATTTATTTCAAAGTTCACTTTCCATGTTTATACTAATATGAAAATAAACTTTTATAGCCAAAGCACCATGTTTATAAGCATGAACAACATGATGACTGACCTCCCTATGTGATACACGATTACACAGATTCTTATTATTCTATTTGTCCCCTTTCTTTCTTTAAAGGTGACTTTTACATAGTAAAATTTGCTTAGAACACAAATGCCTCGCAAAGGTCAAACTGTAAAGCTTTTTGTCACAAATCTGAGGCAGATAAAAGCTACTCTGTAATTTATGTTTGTATGCTGTATAAGATGTCAACTATGAGAAGTAACCTTGGTCAGTTCCTCAAACAAAACTGTCTCAGAGATGCCCTTAGTGGCTGAAACTACAGTTTGTCCTCTGTAATTCATAAAAGTTTCTGCTAAACATGTTTTATCTAATACTGCCCAGAAAAGAAACACACTGTAAATGCATATGCTTACATTATGTCCTTTTGAGCATGTCTACAGAGTGCCAAGGAAAGCAGAGAGAAAATAGTGCTGTTAGCACCTATTAGGCAATGTCTGTGTAGGGAAATGCTACAGTGCACAGAGACCTCAGGCAGGTCATAAGAAGCAGGAGTCTGTGCACTATTAATTACCAGTATACTGTCGTATTTTGCCTACAATTCACATAACCTCCAGGAGAAAAAAAAAGCCTTATGTTTTCACCAAGTACCAGCTTATAAAAATGGATCTTTCTACAATAATACAAAAAGTTACATGATTCACATGTTATTTGATCCTTATTCACACCATCCCATGACATCTTTGGGGAAAAAATAAAGAGGAAAAAAAATTTAAAAAATCTTTATGTGAACAGAAATTCCATAAGCTTATCATGTTGATGATCTATAATTCTAACAAACCAGTCACTGACATACTTTAAAAGATAACTAGAGAATATACATAAGAAAGAATTAAAACAATTCAAAGGTACAAGTTTCTTTTAATTCTATAGCAGATCTTTAAGTTTGCATTCATAATACTAGGTTTTTTAATATGACATACTTTACATTCCTGATTTGCACAACAGTGGAAATTGTCATTTTCCAGGGGAAAAACAAACAAACAAACAAACAAACAAACAAACAAACCCACCAAAACCCAACAAAACCCCAAACATGTAATTTATCTCTTTTGATTCCTTTTATAAACATTAATATTCCCATTCTGGTCAAGGTGTTAGCAGTATACTGACTACTGTGCTAATGAGGATGTTTCAAGACTGCAAACTCATTTGAGAGATACTAAGTATCTCCAGAATCCACAGCCACTGCTCAGCTTCCAAGCAGCCAATAAAGTACTGAGCTTTCTTTATCAAAAGCCCAGCTACTTACAAGTGTGGGATGGGTGACTGGCTGAGATGCAGATAACCTAAAAATTATAGGCCTGAGGGTAATTAATTTAAAGATCTCAGCTTAAGTGGAAAGCAAGCTGGAAGGGATGCAGAAAGACAGACAATGTTTGAAAAGCTTGAAGCACTATCCACTTTCACACTTCTCTTCAACCAAACTTCATGAGCTATAACTTCAGTAGAATTGTATTTTCTGGGAGGACATGATGACACTGGTCACTGGGCTTGCACTGCATATTCTTGCTCTTTTGGAGAAGTGTAAAGGGGCAAACACCGATTTGTGCTCTGAATTTATACATCAATCCTTCTTTGAAGTCAGCTATCAGCAAATAAATAGTTTACAGTTGCACAGAAAGTACCGTAATTACAATCTCCCCCAAACAAATTTGCACTGTACATAAAGATTAGTGCATGAAATAGAAATTCTTGTTCCTCTGCTACAGGATTTTTAGTACAGTGTGATATTTTGATAAATATCGTATTTATTTCACTTTTTAATGCAACAAAATACAGTCACCAATGTTTATCTATGCTTTTTAGTAATTTTCACACCAGTTCTTTTTTGTAGAATATTTGGAAATTTTCTATCACTCTGAGGAGTCTTTTAAAAATAAATAAATTGCTCAGGTTTATTAAAAAAGGCACATATTCATATCTTCTGCTGAAGCAAAGGACAACAGAGCAACTAAAACAGCATTACGGAAAAGAGTTTTAGGCAAACTCATTTCTATAACACATCTCTCAATAAAACAAACATTAATAACATTTTGTTTCTGGTGATTTTACCCGATTATAATGTTTATTTACAGTATAAAAATAATAAATCTCACTGATCTCTGCATATAAAATTGTGGTAAACAAAAAAAACCAGCCAAATAATTTAAGTCAGGGCTTATCCAAAGGCTATTAAGCATTTATAATGAACTATGTGAAAGATTTACGAAGCCACAGGCTTATCCGGGACTGCTGTGAAATGCAGCTCTCTCCACTGAGTTTAACGCAGAACCACATGACGTTCTCAAAAGGTAAACTCAAAGCTTGCTTGTAAATAGTATCTTAAAAACACATAGTTCTACATTTTTGGGAGAAAAACCATCAAATAATGCTTCACACTAACTGTCTTAAAGTTAATACCCTACTAAATTACATAGAATTATTTAACCCTTACTCCATTAGTTATATGAAATTCATAAGGGCTAACGAGCTTTCAGAGTAACAATTACTATATAGGTACTTGGAAAATAGAAAATCTCTGAATTTATTTCCATTATTTTGATAAGCCCTCAGATAATACCACTTTCAATTATTTTACAGCATGTGTTGCTTTGCTATCTCACTTACAGAACACATACAGTAACCAGGTTTTAATTTTTATGGTAAACATTTTTTTTAAAAAAAATCAGTATTAAAACTAAAATTGCACTACATTGACATAAATAATTACTCATAAGACAGTAACATAATCAAACATTATCAACCAATCAACACACAGATTCCAATAAAATTATGTCACCACGGGCAGATTATAAATTTTGAAAAAAATTTACTGGTTCTTTGACGTAGTTAAGTGTGTTGGAAAAAAAAAGAAAGATTACAGCTTAAACAGAACAATCATTTAATTTATTTTTTTCTTTTTCCTTTCCTTCTAGAAAAGATGTTTAAATGCAAAGGAAAGACAGGAAAGTAGTTCTCTTCACAAATCATCCAGAAATATGTCTTCAGGGAGAAATTATAAAATATTGCTGTTTGTCATGCAAAAAGCCTTTGAATGTTCTAATTCCTATCAGCAAAGCAAAGATAATATGAGAGGGGGAGAAGTAGCAAATTTTTATCATATGAGAAAGAGATAATTTCCAATACACATAAGGAAATAGACTTTTTGAAGAACAATACATAAGCCTCTCACAAAACCTACATTTGTGTTTGAAGATTTATTTAGTGTGTGGTGGAGATCCATTGTGGGCATTTGTGGAGCTGGATTTTTATCAGCATGTTTTAGTAATGATTTACAAGCATTGTCAGGATGGGGCCAGGAAGAATACGCAGAAGGTTTACTTCAGAGTGACGCCACACAGAATTAAAACACAGGGAAAAGATTTTAAAGAGAAAGATTGAATGTTCAAAGGAACAGAGTGCTGTTCAAATGTGACACTGCAGCATTACCCACCTAAGAACTCTGGCTTTCACTGAAGCCTGAGGCAACAAAGGCAACACCATGACTCGGAGATGGGGATCTCACCAATGATTCTAGAGGCACAGATCAGACCAGCTTTTCAACTCTAATTTCAGGTGGTAACAACAGCAAAAGCAAACAACATCAAAGGCAAGCTAAAAGTCATTCACTGGTTGTACTGATTAGTAGATTTATACATTGGTTGTGCTAACTGGCAAGTTTCTGTGTTTAAATACCAGATTATTCCACGTATTTAATTGCTACAGCAATAGTATTGCTTCAGAAATTCCACAGCATAATATAGCAATAACTATTTTATGAGGGCAATTTTGTTTTCTTCTTGGATAATCATTATCAGGTGAAGCTTTGTAATGGTGATATAAATTAATTATTCCACAGTTGGTTTCTAAGAAACAGAACAGAAACTTCTGTTTGTAGAATACTTGTCCATGGCAGAGAAGTCAACTTAGTCCACTAATGAGATAAAGAGCATACTAGCATTTTCAGCCAATGCCTAAAAAGTTCAGAGGTTTTGATCTGCAATGTTATAAAATACTATAGTGTTGTATAGTATATATTATGTTAATGAAAGTTGGTTAAAAAACCCTAAACAAACAGCTATGTAAAGCACAAACATACCAGACATACAGTACAGGACAGACAGTAGAGACAGGACAGTACTGACCGAGATTAATGTTCACCATAAGACAGAACAGAATTTAATTGGAAGGGAAAACTAGAAAAAAAGCCTGGAAGATCCAATCAGAGAGACTGTAAATACCTAGGTATTTTCATTACATTTAAGCTACAATATCATACATTTGGAGACAATGGTTATCAGCATTGCACTATCTTGAACAGCAAAATCAGCTGTTACCACGAAGTATCAAACAACTTAGCCTTAAATTGCAAGAAAGCTTTCCTAAGCATCAAGAAGCTCAGAAGAAATTAAAATTCTTTCCAGTACAAAGCCAAAACTGTAGGAGTAAGTTAGGATCTGAGAATTCATAAACAAAAGACTGTATTTTTGACAGCTCTATGTATGAGATGCATGTACTTAAAGCATTATTTGTCATCTGACTATTAATAATCAAGCAAGAAGAATGTGAAGGGCACATTTACTACTTAACCTGTAGAGAAGCTGAGACAATAAAAATACCATAACTATACACCAGCATGCATAAAAAATAATGACAAGTAGGGCAGGCAGGGGACAATACAAGTCATACCCGTCACAGCATCTTATACCTCAATTACAGAAACCACCAAACATAAATGCCCTAGCTGTGGCTCAGCCTGATGGGAGAGCAGAAGCAGGAGGTTAACATATTGAAACAATGACTTCAAGGGTGGTCAGGTGTCCTGGAGGTGAGTTTTAGCTAGAGCTTTTTGAACTGGATGCTGAATGTATTTGCATGGGAGTTCCCCAGTAGCTGATTAGCAGGAATGGCATTATCAGTGTCCTTGGAGTAGACTGTATATTTTGCCTGCTAAGGGAAAGTGGGAATTCTGCGGATATAGTCAGAAGGAAAATTGATGGCATGACAGTGCTGTGATGTGTGAAAATAGCAATAAGCATAGCACAATAAAAATAATAAAAATAAAATATGTTTAGTAAAGTGCGTGATGGAATTCAGGAAGAGCATGAATCCAACAATAATTACAACAGCATTCTTCAAAACTCATTCTTCAAGATTTAGCTTTTCAAATATTGGACAATTTTCTGTTTGCAAGGTATGCACTTCAGTCTCATTTAATCTTAAAAAAACCCTAATAGTATATTATAAGCATGTTTAAAATTTATACTACAGTTTCGTTTCAAATATTTTTATTTCTGAAGTTGGCGCATAATCTTATTTTCCTTTTCCGTATTGACTTCATAAATCACATTTTTTAAGATTTTACAGAAAGTGGTCATAGTACAGCTTTGCTGCTGTTGGTCCAAACATTCAAAAAGAAAAGATCAGCCAACCAAACAAACATCATCAACATGCATTCTTCTTAATTTGCAAAATTATACAGTTTATTCAGGGTTTTTTTTTCCTCCCTTCTTGAGCACCATCTGCAGTATTTCAACCATGTAAAATGCTGTTTAGTGCCATAGGGGGACTTAGATAATTTGCATTGAGTTTCCCTGAGAGTAGTACAAATGGTTTGTTACGACACGTTTGATCAAGTTAACTCTTACTATCTCCTAAGACTTAAAAAACCCTCTACAATACATTTAGACTAATATGTCTATCAAAAAAACTTTAATACTAAGTAATTCAGTCTGCACTGAGAATTGTCTACCTGTGAGAGCTACTACACAATAAGCAACAATACGAATTTATTGGACACAAGTTACCCTGCATTAACTTCACATGCAGAAATACCCTTACAGCACAGTTAATCAGACTAACTATGGTAAATTCAGCCATTTAGCTGAACTCTCTGCAACCAATATGCTTACCTGTCTTTTATGATAAGTTTCTGTGCATTATCTTGCACTTTTTAAAGGACAACCACAATTATTTGGAGTATCCCTGGGAATTAGTTGACAAGCACTGATGTGCTACATGCTACTAGGCGAATTTTTTCATCTGTCAAAGATATTACTTTCCATTAATTTCTTCTTATCTCTTGAGAGATGCCAACTCTTGAAAAAATATTCCTACGTATTTAAACAAGAAAACCTAAGCTTCTGACAACACCTTTAGACTATCATAGCAGGCTATGAGGTTGCATTTTAAACAGACAGTGTCCTGTATCATAATATGGTGGAAACAGACTCAAATAATAAGCTTTTCACTGAGTAGCTGTTTTCATTTGCATTGTTGGACGATATCAACAGCGTATTAAGTGTTTCCCAAAACAGAAGATATTAAAGATTTTCTTTTATGAAACTCACTGAATTTGGTGAGAAACTATCTAAAGACTGATCCGTAACTCTGGTTCCCTAGGTTAAGAAAAACTCAATTATAACATCGTGGTAGAGGCTTGAATGTGTATTTAAATCCTACCTTTTTACTTCCTTCCTACAGACTTAAGCATCAAATAATTAGGTGATATAAAAGTAAGCTGTGCAACAAATAGTTTTCCTGATAACCTAGAACTATATCCACATTGATCAAAAGTGAGACTCTTAAAAGTTTCAGTGCAAATTAATAGAAAATAAGCAAGTGAGAGAGCAGGTGGTATTAGATACTTAGGGCTGTCTCTTAAAAATGGGTTCTTCAGTTTCAAGCCAAGCAGGAACTTTTATCCTCACCTTGTTCAGTTCAGTAAACATCCTATTCTGAGATTTATGTGCATGTCCCTCTTTCTCTACCAGATAACCTGTTCTGGAAAGCAAGTCCTTTCGCAGCATGTACTGTTAAAGGTTTTGTGTTCCTGCAGAAGCTTTCAGATTCCACAATTACCAAGTTCACTCCGCAATCCTTTAAGACCTTAGATAATAACAATATATAGTTTACATTTTCTGAAAGTTCTAGATGTAAAATTCTACATTAACGTAAACCCTGACCAAATAATCTTGAGTATTCTTTCTGAGAATTAGGTAAATGCTTTATCTACTAAAACTAAATAGTTTATCTCAGAAGACTTTCTTCCTCTGCCTGCAGCTATGAATGCACCCTGCAGCTAGGAATGCACAGAGGATTTCCAAATTGTTGTCTCACAGGATACAAATGTTCTGATAAAAATAACATCATGAAATTAATATTATAGACAGAGACAGATAATGAACTGCATTTACAAAACAAAAAAAATTTTCTGCCTGTGTTATACCAAGTATGTCTGAAAATTCAGTAAGACAGCATTTAAAGTTTTATTTAATTTGTTTACTTATTTAAAATCAAAACTTCCTAAAATGATTTATTCCAAGGTAAATGTTTCTACCACCACAAGGACATAAAAGAACACACATGGTTGCATGTAGTGCCATTATATTCATGATGTACAGGGTCACTAACACAAATTTTAATACATGGAAAATGTTTTTGTTAAAAACAGTAATCCAATTTTAACTTTAATTGAGAATTTATGACTTAAATCTATCCCAAAGATAATATGAACTGGTCGAACACTATATAACTTTTTCAGTTATCTTTAACCAAAGTTGTTGACTAGTTGTAAGTAAAAGAAGATTACAACCATTAAAAGAGATTGAAGAAGGACGTAGGGAGCTATGTGTGTCATTTTGAGCACTTAACAAAGTGTTTGGAGCAAACAAAAGCGTTTTAGAGGATTCTGTTCTAAATAAATGCTTTAGTATTTACTCTGTATGTGCTTTATTATGGTGAAACTGCAATATTAATAATATTTACTGATTTACTATGAAGCAAATTGAAAAAAAAAAACCAAAACCTGTATGTGTATTTTAAAATTCATAGATATTACTAATAATTTAGTTTTGGGGCAGCACAAATCAATCAAGTTTGAAGTACTAAGACAAAAATACTAGAAACACAATTGTCATAGCTTAGTGGATTGCTGCAGAAAAAATATTTCTACTACCATAACACCAGCCACCTTTTCTTCCAGCTCCAAGTTAAACGATACAATAACTTTTCCTACTTTTTAATTAAACCTGTTCTACAAAGGCATGAAGAATTCTCCTGAGACAATGTGTTGCAGTTAGAGCTCATCTGTGTCTGCTCTGCTGAAATCTATAGCATAGGCTGTAACACCACTCGAGAAAAATGAGCTTTTGTCCAAGAGGGAGAGATGAGAAAAAGAAATGGGTCCTAATTATAATATTTTAGATAAAAAATACAGACAGAGGTCAAAAAATCTGTAACTGATAAGATTGAAAGACACAGGACATATGTTCAGGAGCCCTGTTATATACCACTCTGGTATTTTGTCAAAATCACTATTATCGTGATCCTTAATGAACACCTTCAAGCAAAGTGTAAGACACATATCTTAATTCTTACTCATTTCCTATTAAGCAGAACTTTTCACTGTCATATCTCTTGGTTTTCTTTTCTTTTTTTTTTTTTTTTTTTTCCTACAGAGGCTCTCCTTTAAAGAAATGCTTTTATTCTTAGGTTGACTACTACTAAAGTCAATGGCATCTATTCTATTCCATCTTATTGAAGGAATGATGATTCTCTTTTTTTGTGGGCACATACTTTCCCCAAATTATTTTTCCAGTTATGATATTCTTCATTTTTCATGTATTTACATGAGTCAGCTAAAAACGACACATATTCACAGAAATATGGTAGGTATTACTAATATGATAGAATATTATTTATGACAAAATTCAGAAATTCATTTTACTAGGGAGAATTACCAGCACAACTGTTTCCCTTTCCACTTTTCACATTTCACCTCTATGTCTTACAGTGAATGTAAGGCACATTTGGACCACTGCAGATTTTTGTGAGGAATTTTGAATTACAGTGGTGGGGAGATGGATAGGATACATGAAATTCAAGTTTCCGTTCAGGCCTGTCTGTGACAATATGGAATTTTATGTGGAATTAAGTAGGTAGGCCAACTTTTACACTCTTTGGAGTTAGAAATGGTATAATTATTTTAGCAGCTATTAAACTTTGGTTAAATTCAATTTCTTTAATAGGTGTAGATTTTCCTCTCATTTTTAAAATTAATGTCCATTATGAACACCTTCAAATATATTTACTGCCACTTCTTCTATTTTAGAAACATCAACATCATTTTACATTCATTAACGCTGACATTTACTATCTGAATAAATCAAGGACAGCCAGGATAATAAAAAGGCCAGTAGCATAGCTGTAGCCCCACAGAACTCATCATGGGTTTCAAAACCTTACAAACTGAGATAATATCTAGTGGACAGCCAACCCCAAACTCTTTGCTGCATCAGCTTTGCTGTTAGAAAAATTCAATATCAATTTTAAAGTGACTCTATGATAGCTGTATTGGTCAACTAGACGTATAAAGGACAAAATTGCTGATCTACAGACCAGCTGCCTAAACGACTTCATCAGTTAATTTCAGAACCATAGCTTTTGTGTTTAAATATGAGGGGTGGGGAGAAAGATATATTCTTAAACATTTGTAAGTGATATAATCAGGGTATCTGAAAGCCCTCCCATCATGTGATGCTTGAGGCCCTAACCCTGAAAGTGCTTAGAATACAGTCTTTCCACCAAAACAGTGAACTACTGTCCAGACAATTTAGATTGAGTTACGTTAGTAGGAAAATAACCATGTCTGTTGTGCTATTATTAGTTGATTCTGGCTAAATGCAGATGGCCTGCTACAAGTATTTGTATGGTTATTAAGCACTACTGAGCTTTCTGTTGTAAACTTCTAGCTCCAGAAAATTGCATAAACGTTGCATTGCATTGCAATTGTAGCAAATCAAACATGGTGTAAAAACTGTGAGTTACAAAGTTAACTATACAGAGGTTAGCAAATCCTAAAAATACATCTCCTCATCATACAGATTGCAAAGAGATCTCTCAAAAGTATAAATGACATTTCCCGACACATCAGGCCATACTGATGGTAGTTGGATAGCAGTCTGAAGTATGAAAAGATGAATGGAAAAAAACATGTAAAATTTCAGGCTGCAGAACATATCTTCAGACAAATTAAGTTCAATAGGAAACGCAAATTCATCATCTCTCAGTAGATGTTACACACGATACAGTGCTGAATCCCATGTATCATAGACCATGAATTGCTCCTTTTCTTCAATAATAAACTCTTACTACACTTGGGACAAAACTTTTTAATTAACTTGTGATATGGATTACACAGGTAACCCCATGATGCTCTTTCAGTACTGTACTGTGTCAACGGTCACTGCGATTACTGAAAAAGAGAGGAACTCAGAGTGAGTGATGATAAGAAATTAATTATTCCATGCTGACATGACACATAAATATCATCCAAGATTTGTAAGAAATCAACTTAGTGTCATAATAAGAACGAAAAAAAAAATTAAAAAAATCAAACATAAATGAGCTATGAAGAGCAGACAAAGAAAAAGGAAGTTAAAAATAATTTTAAAAAAGAATATTTCTTTTACTACTTCTCTAATAAAAACGGGGTATTTTTGTAACAAAAACTATCTTTTACATATAAGATCTCTATTTTTTTTCTTTAAGAAAAAGTATTTTGTCTTTTTAAAAAAAGTAGAGTGTTTTTTGTGACATTTATTTTGCAAGGTAAGATCATATGAAAAGCAAAAATCCAGGAATTCGTAAGCTGTCATTAGCTACGGCAATCATAGTCCTGTTTGTTAGTCAAGTATAATTACTAGCTTGTCTCAGCTGAAATGATAGAGATGGACTGAGAAGTAGTGACCAATGTTGGTGAGATATCATCTCAGGGTCTGCCTCCCTGGACAAAAATCTTATCTAAGACTTTGTGCAGCCTTGCTCCAGGCAGGTTTTAGGATGTCAGGCAGAAAGATCACCCCCAGAACAAGTGTGCAGAGTCCATTTGTGTGGACACAGAAATGTGGGCGAGAGCCTAAGAGGCAGAGGCATGAGTGCTGGACTTTGTACTATGTTGAAATGTTACACCCTCAGAAGCTTAAGTCTTTGCCTTGAATATGCTTCACTACTCACAAGGCTATGGGATCAAGTCAAGAGGACAAGGAATAGAGATGAATTATAAATGTTACCAACTTGATTACTCAGTGGAAGGGTTTGTGGCCACCTTTGCTTTCTCCCATTCCGGATACCAAACATCCTGAATATTTCTGGCTGGCCACAGTGAAAAGGGCATCATTTAGTTTCAAAAGTCAATTTTTTTTCTCTGGCCCAGTATCCCTGGTGACAACAAAGGTTGTTTCTCACATTTGCTCTTGCAATTGGATGTCTTTTGTGGCTGTTATCCTTTCACGTGATATCAAAGTCAATGAAATCTGCTCCCCTTTGTGAAAGTGTGCTAAAAAGTTCCATTACAGATATTAAATAAATGTTCAGAGACTATCTGGTGCTGAATACCATTTTGGCTTTATCTCTGTGTTGCTTGCAATATAGCTTTCCAATAATGGACTATTTGAAAAAAAATTTTAATTAAGAACACTATATAGGGGAAATATAAGACTTAGAAAGTGATGATACTTATACTCTGTGAAGAAAAAAGTGAGGAGAAATTTAGGCAGTTTACATGCACATTAGAAATTATCACCCTAAATTCTGCAATTGTTTTCTGCTATGCAGTCTGATGGACACAGAGGCAGAGCTATAGAGGTCTGAGTAAGATCTGCAACCCGTTATTCTATTAGTATGAGATCTAGCTCCCTAGAAAATTAAGAATTCTCCTGAGACAATGTGTTGCAGTTAGAGCTCATCTGTGTCTGCTTTGCTGAAATCTATAGCACAGGCTCTAACATCACTTGAGAAAACAGGTATTTTGCTATAAACGTTAAGCCTGTAAAAGTGTTTATTGAATTCTCAGGTTTTCATAAAATTAGAGAAAGGCTAATAATGTTCAATAATTTCAAATAAAACAGACCAATATTTTATGGAGGTTATAGAAGTCTGAATCCCAAAGCTTCAAAAACATAATCAATCTTGGAAACTCCAAATTATTTCTATAAGATTTGGCTTGCATTGGAAATTGAAATTAGAATCATAGACTGATTTAGGTTGGAAAAGACCCTTAAGATCATTGAGTCCAACCATAAGTAAACCTAACACTGCCAAGTCCACCACGAAACCATGTCCCTAAGCACCTCACCTACACATCTTTTAAACACCTCCAAGGATGGGGCCTCAACTACTTCCCTGGGCAGCCTGTTCCAGTATTTGACAGCCCTCTCAGTGAAGAAATTTTTCCTAATATTCGTTCAGAACCTCCCCTGGCACAATTTGAGACTGTTTCCTCTTGTCCTATCACTTGTTACTTGGGATAAGAGACCAACACCCACCTTGCTACAACCTCCTTTCAGGTAGTTGTAGAGAATGATAAGGTCTCCCCTCAGCCTCTTTTTCTCCAACAGGACACTACAATTCTATTTTAAGCTTCAGCAATTATAGAGTAAATATGGTAGCATAATAAAGCACTCCTGAGGTGAAAATATTTGTTAAACCACCCGCACATTTTCAGCAGTGGGATAAATATGAGATCACTGCATTTCATAAAACATTAGAGTGGGTATTGTATCTTCTAAACATAGATACTAGTTTTGGGGGAAAAAAAATCTTCCTTAAATCTCATTATAGATGTCATATTTATAGTCATGTCTAATATTTCTGACATAAATGTTAAGTAGATGCGCAAATGTGAGATAAGAATCTTACAGAAAGCAAATACAAGATTTTCAAGTGTTACTACTCACTGATTTCTAAAAATACCTTCCTGAGAAACAAAGGTAAAATTTGTTGTTGTTTGCTGGAAGTGTAATTAAAAAAATAAACTTAAAAAAAAAGAGCATTGTATTAAGTGGGAAGTAAATTGAAGCTCCAAGCATGGTTTCACTAGTTAGCTGAAAGAGCAGTTTCCCTCCTTTCACCATCAACTGCAGCATAAACCCCAGCATCACACAAGACAACTGTGAAGACACAGTGCAAACCCTATTCACCTTGACGAACAGTGAATAACTTCACACACAAGTACTGATGGAAGCATTTTATAATATTCAGTTAATTGCGGATTATATTTCAGTGCATGATTCAGGAAATGATAGAGATCAATAGACAGGGTGAAGGCTGATGATATTTAATAATGTTTTCTTGTTGTTTTGGATTTTTTCTCAGAACACAGCTCAGCTGACTTTATGTTTTAAATGTGTAATACTTTTTTGCAAATGTGAAAAATTCCCTCTAATCTGTAAAATAAACAAATAAAAAAATAATGCATATTCAGAAGTAACTTTATTTTGTCTGAAAATAAGTATTAGCAGGTACAACAAACTACAGCATCACAAATGACTTTAAAGCAGAAACTTAGGTTATCTGATGGCATCCAAAACTGTTCCCAGCGGAAAAGGGTGTGCCAACTGACAGGGACAAACTTCTCCACAGAGAAGCAATCAAACAACCATGAAACCAAGCCAATGGAGGATGCTACCTGCAGTACGTAAAACTCATACTGTTCTGAAAGCTGTGGAAAACCTCTGATCACCTCTGACATACGGCAAGTACCTGCAAGCACTGAGTATCAGTGATTCTCTTCAATGCTTTTTCAAGTATGGAAACTGTATAAAACATTCATGAATTTTCATACATATTTATAAACAGGTTATCTACTTTTCACAGTAATAAGTTAGACTATAAAGGTAAAAATAAAATTCACAGTACTTTCTTCTCTTCTGCAGTCTTTTCCAAATGAAAAGATGATTGAAAACTCTACTGTCAAGCTTACTGGTGTGCATCAACATGTAAAAAGAATGTTATTGCTTAAATATACTAAGCTTTTTCATTTGTTGTAGACTGCAGATTTCGGTGTCCTTCTGAATATACACATGTCCAAGATGCCAAAGTCATGCAAGAAAAAAAAAAAAAAAAAGGATAAAAAGATCAGGTATACTACATGGAGAAACAGTTCCATAGCTTGTGCCAACCCCCTCTCTTTGAGACTGCTGTGCTTCCTTGATATATTATAAAATAGTGTAACTGTAAAAATAACACTACCAAACGTTTGTAGCTATCTGCTGATTTCAAATCCGTAAAAGAAAGATTTACATGACTTTTCTGGGTCCTTTCTCATGACAGACACTATTTCATATGCATAAGAACAACGATTATTATTGCAGTCCATTTCTGTGTTTGGGTATTGTTTTAAGCAGATGCTATTTAGTGCTGAAACAGCTATTAAAGGCAGTCATGCATGTAAGTGTTTCTGTGGATCGATTAGCTAAAACTGCTCACTCTACTGATGACTTTATGACCTTTACTGTGAACTTTTTTCTCTTTTGCCTGACAAACTACTGTTTGGGCTACTTTCTTGAGTATGCAGAAAATTCACCAGTTATCTGAACTTGATTTCTGATACTTTCCCTTTGATGCTCCTGTTTTACTGGTGCCTACATACAGTACTTCCAGATTAAAAAAAAAAAAAAAAAAAAGACAGTACATTTTCATCTCAATCTACTGCAATTTATACACAGAATGAAGATATAAATGTTCTGTACAAATAATTTTTGGCTGAAAAGATTATAGGATCACTAATTACCACGTCTGATTTCTTATAAGTTTTCAAAAGGTACCCATAACACCTAACAACATTTTATTTAAAGTGACATAACTTCAGTGCAGAACTGTTTGATTCCAGAAGTGACACACCATTTTATCAACAGCAGAACAGTATTACAGAATTTTTCCTATGTAAATTGAGTATAAGAATCAAAATTATAAAGTGCTTTTAAAGGTTCAAGAACACACACATAGAATCACAGAATCACAGAATCATTTAGGTTGGAAAACACTCTTAAGATCATCGAGTCCAATCATTAACACTGCCAAGTCCACCACTAAACCACGTCCCTAAGTACACATCTACATGGCTTTTAAATACCTCCAGGGATGGTCCCTCAACCACTTCCCTGGGCAGCCTGTTCCAGTGCTTGACAACCTTTCAGTGAAGAAATCTTTCCTAATGTCCAATCTAAACCTCCCCTGGCACAACTTGAGGCCATTTCTTCTCATCCTGTCACTTGTTACTTGGGAGAAGAAACTGACCCTCAGCTCACTACAACCTCCTTCCATGTAGTTGTAGAGAACAACAAGGTCTCCTCTCAACCTCCTCTTCTCCAGGCTAAAGATCCCCAGTTCCCTCAGCTGCTCATCATAAGATTTTGTGCTTTAGATATTTCACCAGCTTCACTGCCCTTCTGTGGACACGCTCCAGCACCTCAATGCCTTTCTTGTAGTGAGGGGCTCAAAACTGAACACAGTATTTGAGGTGCAGCCTCACCAGTGCCCAGTACAGGGGCACAATCACTTCCCCACTCCTGCTGGCCACACTATTGCCGATACAGGCCAGGATGCTGTTGGCCTTCTTGGCCACCTGGATACACTGCTGGCTCATGTTCAGCCACCTGTCAACCAGCACTCCCAGGTCCTTTTCCGCCTGGCAGTTTCTCAGACACTCATCCCCAAGCCTGTAGCGCTGCATGGGGTTGTTGTGACCCAAGTGGAGGACCCAGCAATTTAGTGTCGTCTGCAAATTTACAATCTCCTCATCATATTGGCTTTTGCCTTTATCCCTCTTTTTAATAAAACAAGAGAAGCCTAATAACATAAAATATACTGTATGTTGAAAAGGTTGTTATTTTCCAAATTAAAAGAAGAATAAATGTGTGATTTATATATTGAGAAGATACATAATTTAAGCTCTGATTCTGCATGCTAACTTTGTCTGCCAATTTTCTTGTGGTAGAGAATCCTATTACTGGACAGGGTTGTATAATAAGAATTTAAATGTGTCCTTTTACTTCGCATACACACAATTCCCAACAAAATCAGAGACAGTACGTGAAGAATACCAAACAAGGTCCTATTGTTTTCTCATTCCTAGTTACAAGAATCTGGAATTGTCATCCTAGCTGACTGCTGGGTCAGTCCTCAATGAACACAAGAAAAGATAATATGTAACATAACGTAACATAACATAACGTAACATAACATAAATTAACATGAAATAATGTAATAAAAAGGTTTCTTTTTCAGTATTTTACATCTTCCAGTACAAAGCTCTGTCTGGGTAGAAAATGATTAAAGTCATCTTGAAGAAAATCTTGCAGAAGATAGGCCATAGATAAAATTAAGAATAATTCTGGTTGTGATGGGGAAGCCATGTTGAAATCCATTATATTTCAAATACTGTGTGTGGTGGTTGGTGTCTGGTGGTGTTTTGGTAGGGGTTTTGGTAGCAGAGGAGGGGGCTGCAGAAATGGCTCCTGTAAGAGGCTTCAAGAAGCTCCCCCGGCTCCAATTTCGGACCCACCTGTGGCTGAGGCCAGACCAACGGCGCCTCTGTGAATAACTATTTAAGAGTGAAATAATCTGTTGATTGAGTTATTTTGTCTGTCTGTGTTGTTTAGTGGGAGAGAGAAGGGGGATGGGAGAGAGCCAGCCCTGCGGACCCCCAGGTCAGCGAGGCAGGAGAGGGGGAGCTGTGCCGGAGCAGAGGTTCCCCTGAGGCCCGCGGGGGGATGGCGGCTGAGCCCCTGCAGCCCCTGGAGCCCAGCGGTGGCCCAGAGGTCGCCCTGCAGCCCGCGGAGGGCCCCGGGCCGGAGGGGCAGGGACCGGGCCCGGAGCAGCCGCGACTGCGGCCGCGCTGGAGCCGCCCGTCGGTGGGAGGGCGGCAGCCCCGGGAGGGACCCGTCCCGGGGGGTTCTGGGGAGCTGCGGCCCCGCGGGAAGGACTCCCGTTGGGGCGGTGGGTGGAGGGCTGTCTGCCGGGAGAGGGACCCCGCGGTGGGGCCGGGGAGGGCTGCGAGGGCCCCTCTGCCTGAGGGGGAAGGAGCCGCGGGGACACCTTGTGCTGACGGGCTGTGACCCCCATTCCCTGCCCCTGCGCTGCTGGGGTGCAAGAGGGGAAGAGGGAGCAGAGCTGAGCCCAGGAAGATGGGAGAGGTGGGGGGAGAAGGTGTGATGTATTTAAGACCTGGTTGTAGCTCTCATTCTCCTTGATGGTGGTGATTGTTTTGTATTAAGTGTCTGTTGTTATCCCCAAGTTGAGTCTGTCTTTTGCCCGTGACCATAACTGGTGAGTGAGCCCTCCCTGTCCTTTGTTTCGACTCTCAAGCCTTTCTGGTTGTGTTCTCTTCTCCCCATCCCTCAGGGGACCGTGCAGGGATGAGCAAGCAGCTGCGTGGTGCTTTGTTGCCAGCTGGGTGAGACACGACACTGTATGAGATCTTTATCATTCTTCTACTCTGATGTCTGTTCTTTTTTCAGTAAAAACATTATTAATAATGTGACTATTATCCTGTTTTTAAGAGCAAGTGGAATTAAAGCAATTTGTCTAATAGATTATATGCATAACCAGAATGAAAACAGATCACTCCAAATATATGTTTACAGCTTTTCCTTTCTCCGAGAACTTTATTCTCATTTTGATGTGTGTTAATTCACAAAAAATCCCGCCAGTGTGTCTGTGTAAAATATTAGAAAGTTTAAATGTGTCCTATCACATATCATAGTACTACTCAGTTGCCACCGTCTTTGATTTTGAGATTAGATGTAAGTGAAATTTAACATTTTATTTTAATTTTCCACACATTTATTTTGATTCTAATGCAAGTAATACTGCTTATTATCTTGATACTACGCTTCGAATTTCTATTGAGAGTCATCCTTTGATCTACCAAGAAAAAACTGCATTTGGCTTTACCGAGTTTTATTTCCTTGAAGCCTACCATCTGCCTTCTGAAACACTCCAGTATATGAACACTTACAGTAAGTCTATTACTCATCTAAGGATCAAGTAGAATCCACAAGTTCCTTTCTTTCAACCCTCTACATACTGGATATTCTTTTAATCCTTCAATTTGACCAGTCTGGTTTAGTATAATTTCACTGGCATTGCTGTGGAAGTCTTCTGTGCACTTCTGTCATTTGGAACTGCCTGCCTGCAAAATGCCATAGCACCTCTTCTGAAGTCTCATCAGAATATGTAATTTCTGCCTTAGATAGATCTTTGAATCCCTTTAGTCTTCAGTTAGCTTTCAGCACTCATAGGATTTTTAAGGATGTATTTTATGTAAGTAAAAGCTTATATAAAATAGAGTAGAATTGAACCTGTTATATTTCTGTATCTCACACTGCATTTTTTACTTGTTTCAAATCTATGACATTGTGGAAAAATTATTTAATGTCATAGCAATAACCCTAAAAAAATATAGGAGGAGGAAGACTAAAAGTATGAATTAAAGCAGAGTGACTGTGTTATTGTACTAAATTTTTACTTCTACTTTCTAGTAGAAACAAATGGTCATATTTGGAAGGTGCGTTTCATCACCTATTCAGAGGCAATATTTTTGTTACCTTAAGAATTCTTTTGATTGTAGTAGAAATCATTTTACAGAATGACTTAATGCAAAGCATAGTGTCAGAAATTTTTAAATTGTTAAGATATAAGAACAATTATGAATAAATGTTCCTATGAATTTCATAGTACCGACATTCTCTTAAAACTAAAACATACATGGAAAATGGTCTCGAACCAAATATTGAATCCTCTGAAAAAATAACTATATAAAAAGATTAATATTTTTCTACCTTTTAGTGGGCAGAAACTTTTGCCACTTCTTGATATTTGATTAAATCTATGAGAAGAACATTCTAAATAGATAATTTTTTTCTCAATTTTTTTCTTTTCTCCCAGTGCTATGTAGTAGCTTTATGTAGTATCTATTGCAGAGGTCCATGACACCTATGAAGTATAAATTTAATAGACAGGATAAAATAATTATCTTTCCTTGAAGTGGAGTTTGTTTCCTAAGGTGACACAACTAAAATCAGTAAGTATTTCATAATACTGTTAGACACAGTCAGACACAATTTTATGTAAGTATGTGATCACCAAAGAAGCAAGTAAGTGGTATTAAATGGATTTCAAAGGTAATTTGTAGGACTCTGTCCCTGAAATGAGGTCTTATCAGAGACCACAGAACCTCAAAATTTCTCTTACTGTACCTTGATGAGATTTATGTACTGTATCTGATTTGAGACCTTGAGAATCAAGAATTCAAGTGTCTAACAGGGTGGAGGGAGAAACAGCAGGAGTGAAAAGAATAGAAGTTTCTCACTCTAATTCTAGCGTATTTTACATATTTTGTAGATTTTTTTTATTGAATTGCTCAAGTGCTTTGATCCTCCACCCTCCTTACACCGCTAGCACTAGTAAGTGAAAACAAGTGGTATTATTTCAGCTTTCAGCTTCCTTTTGCACTACTGCAAGCTATACCTTTGAATAAGTGTTGATTCCTCACACTTGCCTTTTTACCAGTATGGAAAAAAATGAAAGACATATTATAGTACTCCAAACTGGCTGATGGATGTGGTAGTTGTCTCTGTAATGGAATGCTTATTTGTCATCTGGCTGTGTGGCAAGTGAGTAAAAGTAGTACCTTGCTCCTAAAATGACTGATAGGAACCTAAAAGGTCTGTTTGTCATGATTTGTCTGCTACAAACAAGATAGGTAAGAAGCTTGTGGCTCAGTCTTTTGCATACAAAGACAGATTAATGTTTCCTCAGAATATGTGTACATCAGAAAAAAAAAAAAAATCTGCAGCTGTTGTTAGTTCTCTTTTTAAAGAACATGGAAGAATTACATAAAAGTATCTAGATGATGTTATTGGCAAAAGCAAGAACTATGTTATTTTCCACTTCTTTCTGTGTGTTGAGAGCAGCAAGAAAGACTGAAACAGAATTAGAATTATACCAAACTATGTCTTGAATTTATTCCACAGATGACTGCCCTCGTTTGACCAGGATAGAATCACAGGCCTCATTCTAGGCAGGCTGTTAGCAGTTTTGAGTCAGCCAGGGCAGCTGACCTGAGTTAGCTACAGGTGTAGCCCACACCATGATATCATGGTCATTACGAAGGGGGGAAGGTTTGCTGAGGAAGGTGGTGCTCCTGCTGGGGTTCCTGCTTCTCCTTCTCTGGTTTCTTCCTGCTATTGAGAACTGCTGTCCTGTTGATTGTGACTGCTACATGTTCATGAACATGTTCTGGAACAGAGGAAAGATGAGGGCCTACAGGAAAGATGAAAGTAATCTTTTTTCGCAGGGCCTGTTGCGACAGGACAAGGAGTAATGGTTTTAAGCTGAAGGAGGGCAGATTTGGACTAAATATAAGGTAGAATTTTTTTACAACGAAGGTATTGAAACACTGGAACAGGTTGCCCAGAGAGGTGGAAGAAGCCCCATCCCTGGAAACATTCAAGGTCAGTTTGGATGGTGCTCTGAGCAACCTGATCTAGCTAAAGATGTACCTGCTCCCTGCCGGGGGTTTGGACTAGATAGTCTTTAAAGGTCCCTTCCAACCCAAACTATTCTATGATTTTTATTCTTATATCCCACATTTTCCACTGTCTTCTGAGAGAAAAAAACATATCTTGTTTTTTTAATAATTCAAATAGTGAATCAAATCAACTGTACAACTGAATTTTGCAGTACATGTATATAGAATCAAAACTGATATCTCCTTATTTGTGAATATTTTGCTACCTCTGAGGATAGAAGTGAGGCTATACATTTTCTGCTTTCTTTATTTCTGCTTCAAAATAGCCAATGAGCAGAAATCATAAGATCAAGAATGTGGAAAAACTTTCATTAATAGCAGGATAGCACTAAGATCCTCCAAGAAGTCACCAATGAAGGGGTGCTGTGAAGTTAGAGAATAGTTTTTCCAAGAAAAATGTTGTACATATAAGATAACCATATGCTCCTGTTGATCAGAACAATAAAAGTTTTCAGCCTAGGACTTCATATTTTAGGAACTTTTTCAGAATATCTACCGTAATGTAAACATTTTTTCCATACATTTAATCAATAGGATGTCCAGGATAGCTTTGTGTTCTATTGTAGGCTCAGAGGAGTTTTTGAGATGCATATCTGCAAAAAGTTTGTTAATGGATGAGGATTTGCTAATGTGTTCTTTACCAAATGCTTTACACAATCATTTCAGCTGAATTAGTTTTCAGTGGGTGTAAACAGCACTCCCACTGATTTTACAGTCAAGGCAAACGTTATGACAAGTTACTGAAAAAAGTTTTCCTGCTTAGAGAAGCATGCATATTTACCATCATATTACAAAAAACAACCTTCATTTGTTTGAACTTCTGCCCTTTCCATGACTCTTTCATGACCTTAAAATGTCAGCACAAGAGTGTTTGTGATCTGTGTTTATCACAATGTTGTCACGACTTATCACAATGACATCTGGCACAGAGCTTGCTCATAACAACTCCCCACCTGGCACAAAGAGTTCAGTAACTACACACAATTATTAATATTTTTATTCTTTATTTTTCTCCTTCCACTTGTCAGAGAGCAAAAGAAATTTATTTGGTTGTATGAATTGTACATATCTACTTGCACGTGTAATCCTGTTTTGTGAGGAGCACCATCTAAAACAGACTACTTCTTTTCTTCTTTCTCTCTGACTAGTAATAGTGGTCTGCCCAGGGTATGAAATTGGATGGGAAAAGTATGTAGGCAGGCTATGGGAAGAAAGAAAATTACCATTTCGTCCCTATGCATGTACAAATAGATTGGTTTGGAAAAAGCACAGACTATGACTCTAGCCTGGATTATCACCCTGTTCTGGGGTGGATGTCTTCACTCAAGGACAACTGACAATGGGTCAATACGACAGTGTGGTTTAATCCCTAAGAATTGTGTCACATAATCATGTATATGACATATAGTGTTATCAGGGCAAAGAACAATCTAAGTGCCAGGATCCAAGCAGATCCACAGACTTCATTGTCCATTTCTGCTACTGTCTTGTTCCAGTATTTCTGGACCCAAAATTGAATCAAACTCAAATTTGCAGTTACAAAAGTTTAAACAGTGTGTATTTGCATCCAGAATTTTGATTTCTGAAAACATTTATTAGTAAAAGAATAAAAACTCAAAATATTTTCTTGTTTGAAAAATTCATTTCTATTAAAAATAAAAAACACCTTAACATAGGCATGCTTAGACAATATTTGAAAATATACTTACTAACTATTATTACAGCTTTCATGTGATCTGTTTCTAGTATCTAAAATTAATCTCCGCTAGCATTTGTTCTTTCTCTGGCTGATAGTTCATCTCCAAAGGTTAATGGTGAGGCTGTATTCAAAAGCAATCTCAGCTTTGGATAGTTAAAACAGAGTTAGTGTTATCCTTGATTCTCACTTAGAAAAAAATAAAAATGTGTACCCCAATGGTGTGTATCAGATTTCGTAGGTCTGATGCTTTACGATATTTTGTCTAATCAGTGAAGAAAAACATTATCCAAAACCAACAATGTTATTTGGCCATGTTTGTTCCTCAGAACACAGAAAGTGACAAACATACTTCATCGAGCATGAAGCTTCATTGTACACTGATATTCCTTATATTTTCAAATTGTAATGAAACAAGTTGTAACAACAACTGTGGGCATACAGATTGTGGTTTTCCCTCTGGAATTAAATAATGTGATATATTATTAACTAACAGTACATATGAATGTCCTACAAGAAGATTAACAATAGAAATGTACTAGAACATAGAAAAAAAAAAATTGTAGCAAGATGAAGACAATCTTTTTTAATATTGTGAGATACAAAGGAAGTAGTGTAGGCATATGCGGGTAATACAGTTGATTAATTCTAGCTCCTTTACCAGTGTTAATGGAAAAGCTAAAAATCACAAAAACTATCAGAAGTTTTCCTTTAGTTTTGTATCTATCATGATTATGCTCTTCAAAAGTCACTAGTTCAGAACTTCAAGGTGATGAAAATCCACTAATCTTTGAAAGGAGTTTTTTGGCAGCATTCAAGTTTGGACAGAGCTTTTGAATGACAATTAGGGGTTTTTTAAAGTTTTTTTTTCCATTGAGGGGCTGTAACAAGTTCTAAGTGGAAGAAGTATCTCTGTAAATGCAGTTTCCTAATGCATAGCCGGGTTCCAAAGAAAGAATCCACTTATTACCCTTTTACATTAGAAAAATGTTTTGCCTTTCCTATTCTAGAAGATGGTTTTCCTTAGAGGGGGCTGTCTTATAGTCTGAAGACAAGTGTTCAGTTTTTCCACCTGCATATAGCACAAGAAAAGGTTTAGAGACAAGTTTAGCACCAGTGCCTGCACAGTTTTGAGCATTATACCATTTTCTTAAAGACGACTAGCTGGTCATTTTTCTCAACAGTTCACCTGCGATTGCGGACAGCCAAAATTCAGCAAATTCTAAGGAAAAAAACCCACAGAATCTATTTTTATTTTGGAGGTTTATATGTCTTACTGTACCTCGTTACGTCTATGGCTCCACATTTTCAGTGATACAGGAACAATACATCATATTCATGCTAAGAAAACAGCTAAGGAAAGTGTAAGTCTGTTAAACTTCTCTGCAACTTAACAAGGCTTTTGATCTTTTGATCATGGAAGGATAGCTAATCTGCGTTAAAAAAAAAAATTGAAATATATGATGCAGTAGTTTCTAAGCAGAAATTTAAATTATTTGTCTTCATTTTTACTATTCGTTTTTTCTGAAGTTAACACCAGGAGTGACTATTAACATGGATCTAACTCAGATAAGAAAACTCTACGTTACTGATCTCTCACAAAACATTGTGGAACTTTCTTTTCTCCAAATGTTAGAAATCTTTCTACTCAAAGGGAGGAAAATGGAACCTGCAGCACAGAACGTGAACGTGAGGCAACTCCAAGGGCTATTCAAAAGGTTGTAAGTGCAAGGTCCATGAGGTGCCATGGAGGAGACTGATGGCAATTTGTGGGATATTATATTCTTTCTAGGGTTGGGACAGGCAAGAAAATGGGAATATCTAACGCACAATCTCAAACTCACATCTTGGCCAGAGGAGTTTTTCCTCTCCCCTGCTAAATATACACTTTGTGTGTAGCTGGACCTGGCAGATGACTGTGGAAATAAAGAGGGAAAGAGAGGCACCAACTGCAAATTCAGACAAGTTGTGAAGATTGGTACTGTGCTACTGCTGTGAGCTCTTGGTACTCATTGAAGCAGAAACCATGCTGTCCTTTCATGTACTTGTAGCTCTGGGTTTCCATACTACTTTTACCCCTCTCACATATGTTCATCCAGTCTACCTGATATACCCATCATTTCCTTAATGACTTAATCTCTGTCAGTCAAACAGGAAGAAGACTGGAGATATTTTGGCTTTGATGGACTATTGTTTAGGTAGAGCCTCTATCACATGCTTATCACATTGAGGCACTCACTACCCTGCCCAAGACAGCATACACTGTCTGGCCTCCTAGGACACCTTCTCGCTTGATTAGGGTCATTCCTTGTCTCCCCTTGTCACTAAATTACCTGAGCTACCTGAGATTAACTTTCAGAATCCAGCTGATCTTCCTCAAATTAACTCAATTGTATAGATGAAAACGTATTCGTGTGTTGATGTGAGCAACCATAAAGATGGCCTGGTTAGAACGGGAAAATTACTGAATAGAAGAAATTGTCCGCTGAGAAATATTGACAAAGTCCTACCAGCCTGAAACTGTAAGCTTCAGGACTAGGCCTGTGAACCTGCAACATCCTTGAAAAGTGCAGCTGACACTTTTGAAGTGCAGCCAGGGTGCCTAGAAACAGGAGACATCCTGGCATACCACTGATAAGCACAAAACTGAGGAATTATAATGGCAACTTATTTTCTGAGAAGGTGGAAAACTATCTGGAAAAATAAAATTGCTCTGAAAGAACAGAAAATGTCATCATCTGTCGGATGTTACAGGTGAAATCCAGAAATTAACAGTATCTATTTGTTGCTTGAAGTAAAATGTCTTATACCCTTCTATATCTCTATGTTATAAAAATAACTTAATTTTTATCCAAAAAGGAGCCTCTGTCTCCCTGTGAGAACTTCCTAGTTGAATTTCACATGACCCTTGCGTGAGATCTTGGACTCTCATTCCAGCCTGTTTCATGCATCATTTTTAAAGTGAGACTCTGCTTCTTATTGGTTTGGTCTGTCCTTCCTCCTTTTGAATTGTTTGGCTCCTTCTGAAATCTGTCTGTTTGCTTCATATTGATAATACTTATTTGCTATACAACAGTAAAGAAAATGGGTTCAGGAACAAGAACTGGCTCTGACACCCACTGTTGTGTAAAAACCTATGTCTGGACCTTTGAAATTTCTTGTCTTCCAGAAGAGGCTGAACACAGCCAGAGTATCTACTGAGAGTGACAATTCTTTGCGTTAAATTCTGAACCCTGCCTGGCAATTTGAAGTGTTCACTGTTCTTTTCCTATTCTCTCGTTTTAAAAATTATAAGGCACACTTCAGTTCTTTTTTTTTTGAACTGCCTAAAGCTGCTTGGATGCATTTACAAGTTCAGCTTCTGTAGTATCATGTGGCAGTGAGTTCCACAATTTAATAGCATATTATTTCAAGAAACCTTCCTTTAAAAAAAATAATCTGTCTCTTATATGAATAAAAGTAGTCATCAATAATACCTTATTCACCTTTTCCATGACACATGCATTTATGTAAATTGCTATCATAATTCCTTCAGTTATTGTGGTTTTATCTTGAATGGTGTATTGTATTTTTTCTTTCTTAGTTCCTATAGAAATGTCTTTGCTCATCCTCTCTCTTTCTAGATTTTTTGATACATAGGACAGGGAAGGGTCAGAATTACATCAGGTATTTAAATGACAAAACTATATTTTCATTCTGTCTTTATTTACTTCTGAATAGTGGACAATATTTGATTTGCCTTTGCTTGCTTGCCTGTGCTAAACACTGTGGTCTGATCTAGCAAACAAACTTTAAACTCTAGACTATGTTTGAGTATTTAACTGGATTAAAACCTGTTTTCAGCAGAACTGAACATACAGTACATTAATTTTAGACATTTTTTAATTTATTCACAAAATTACCAGACTATAAATAATCTCAACATTCTCCATGTTGAATGTTGTGGATATCCTTATTTTTCCTAATAGCTTTGCAAAAGCCTGTGGAAAGGTCCATTAGAGACTAACTTGGTGTCATTCAATCAGCTCTTTTCAGCTACATACCTCACAGCTATCACACTGACAAAACATGCTTTTTGAGGAACTTTGATTCTTTGAGACACTGAATACCCTTAATTTCACATCTGCCAGGTTCAGATGGATGTGTATGTAACAAGGAGCCTGCTTATCTACCAGATTTTGCAAATGTATTCTGTTCTGAGATACTTTGATTTTTATTTTCTAAGAGGAAGAATATTGTGTTAAAATTAAACCAGAACCACCATATTTTTAGAAACCTTCAAATATGATGGAATCCAATGATTTCACTTAGTATGCTGCTGCATTCACTTGAAAACTATTAATAATTATCATCTAAAAGGCTGAAACCTTTCAAGAACTATCGGTAACCGCATCTTAAAAAAAACCTTTATGGTTATATTTTTACTGAAACTACAATCATTTGTAGCAATATTTAGAATTAGGAATTAATACCAGCCTGAGCCAGTTTTCACTTTTGTTCTTTAAAGGATAAGGGGAGAAAAGTGTCTTTTCTTTATTTTTTCTATTTATTTAGTGACTTTTCTGTGGCCATCATACATTCTGAAAAATATTAATTTTGTACATTGTCAAATCATGACACAGTTCATCCCAGTGGAAGAAAACTAAACACATAGGCCAGACACTAATAATAATCTTTTGGAAAAAAGGAAACAAATCTAAAACAATGTTTCCAATGTTTCCATTTTACCTTAGAAAAAGAATGCATTGTATTATGAGTATTCTGTGTCAAGGTTTCAACTACTACGATCGAAATACTAAGTCCTACACATCCTTCCCATCCATAATCAACCTCTTGTTCCTGTATTCACAAAGGTGAAGACAAAACATACATGGTCTCTGTTTGAATAATATGTATTATGTCTCTCCAACAACTTAGATAAAAAAATGTGTGCTCTGGAAAAAAAGAGTGCTCTACCTAAACACATTTCTCAAGCTTAGTGTCTTGATAAGGAGGAGTTTCTTGGAAAAGCTGTTTCTTTTTCCAGATCTCCTTGTCCTCACCAGACATCCTTTTAACATTATAGTGATCTTCCTATATTTTCACATATTTAAACACCTGAGAGCAAATTGGTAAGGGAGGATTGGCCTAACCGTCTTTCTATAGAATCCTTGATGCTGTTGTGTTTTTAAGAAACTGGATAATGAGTGAAGAAAGCAGCTGAATCCACAGATGATTTAGGTCATAATTAAAGAGCTTTCAAAAACCTTGTCATAATCACGTTTTAAGGATGGATGATCTTCAAGCTGCAAACTGAAGATACTGATTCATTTGCCAATCCTATTATTCTTATCTTTTTAAGTCAGTCTTTACTGTGCTCAGATCCCCAGTACTAAATATTTTGTCTTATCTATTATCTGCAATGTTCATTTAAAATTCACGTTCTTTCAGTATGGGCTGTTTCTTACTGTGTTTTAGTTCTATACTTAACAAAATGTGACTCTGATCTTACACTTGGGACCTCTCATTGCCACCATAATACATGTGGGTAATAATAAAATTAATGTATTCTACTACATGTTTAATAGGAGTCATAGTTAAGAAATTATGCAGACAATTGCTAATAGTTTGTTATGTCAGAAGATAGAATCAGGCTTTCGTACTTTTTAATGTACAATAAAATTCTGCTATTTATAGGACCGTCATGGAGTTTTTAAAGTAAGATAACTTTTTTATTATTTCTTCTATGATATTTTTAAAACTCAGGATTTATACCTCCCTGTATTATACATATTTCTGTTTTAAGTGTTTGAGTACTCATACAGTCCACAGAAATATCTTCAAGAAGAGTTAAAGTATTTTAAGTTAACGAGACATTGAACATTCATCTTGCCCCTCAGAGACAGGTGTAGAATGCCTGCCTTCAGCTTAATTTAATATAATTTTCCTTCCTCAACCCAAAGACACAGGGAAATAGTGGTTACTCAAAGCTGTTCTGAAGATTGTAAAGTTGATGTAATTCCTAAATAGTAGTTTAGGGCAAAGCTGCATGACAAACGCAGTTTATCACACTGTTCTGCGATTTATTGTTAGGATATTATCACATAAATCTGGACCATATATCAATATAGTTCTAAGCAGACATTTTTGTTTAAGTCCACCAAATCTATTTTATATCAATTTAAGTTGACCCCTGAAGCACTTTATGAAGCAATGATCTTGATTACATCATGCTATGTCATGTGAGATGCCTGCTGAACTTTTTTCAAGATGACAGAAATAGTGTACACCAACATAATAGTATTCCTTCTGTTTGTTATGCTTTCCAGTGCTGCAAAAAATCTGTAATGCTGTGAGACGTAATATGTCATAACACGCTTAAGCGTGAGGAAAGTGTCATATGCAAAACTAACTCATACTCCTTTTAAAGTCTTTAATTATAGGCAATCCTACTGGATATGTATTTAGAAAAAAAAATGACGAAACTACTATGGATTGAATAAAAAAGAAACTTTATGGTTTAAAATACATTTTTGTATTCAGAATGTAAAGAAAAAAAGCATAGAAACAAATCATACAGTGGTGTATATTTGGAATAATAAAATAAGTTCAGAAACATGCTGTGACAAAAATCATCAACATTAATCCTAAATAGTTTTGATATAATTTTTTCTAACAAAACATTCATGTCACTAAGGATGGGTTTCAGTACCTCATTAACTACAGTCTAGTGTATGCACAAAAGTAGTGACTAAGCATATGCAATCAAGTTTAGGTATCTAACAATGCAGTTTTTACGAAGATTTTTAAAATGCTTTGATACCTAACTTCCATTGGTTTCGCACAGTGATAGAGACATAAATCATTGTGGTATCTGCTTGTGCTATGATGATCTGAAGGAGGACTAAACCCCAGGCACACATGAAAAATACATCCATGTTAGTGATTAGAAATATATTTTTAAATTACTACTTTCTTTTCTCTTTCATTCCTGCTCCCTCTAAAATAAATTTTTAACTTCATTTGCTAGCATAAATAAATCAATGTGTTGTTTAATACAGTAAATTACATCTGATTAGCACAATCCAATGCAAGGAATGAATTAACACAGCTACATTGAAGCAAAATTGCTTATGAATGTGGACACTAAATTAATGTAATTTTAAAAGGAAATTTGAACATAAATGTTGAGTAATTAGGTCAATGGAATCAGTTAAAACATCTACTGATTGACTCACAGGCAGAATCACAACTGCAAGTCTGGTCACAGGATGATTTCTTTACAAATCATAATTCATCAATATTTTTCAATAGTCTGCATAATACACCTAAAGTTTCAAAATAAAATTTTCTAAGCTCCTTTAGAAAAAAGAGGACACATGTATAGTTTTTTATATATAAATAACTAAATCACTTTATTCTGTATATCCAATCTATAGTATTTAGTAACTGTGTTTCAGCCCAATTGGGCTTTTTCATTTTGATTTTCCCTAAGTAGGATTAAGGAAAATCTTTCTGTCAGCACAATGCATTTATGTGTATATTACAAGATCTTACTGTTGCAACATACACAGAAAAAGAAATACTAAGTCATCAATGTGGTCTGAAATGCAGAAATGATGGAAGGAAAAATTTCACTTTAACAGTGATATTACCCAGTAGTGTGCATGGATAAATAGTACAAATGTGGGGAAAGGTTAGCTGAACCTGGATCCTGCATACGTATTCTGGCTTTATCGAGTTGAATTATAATTCAATATTACCATGCCATATCATGTTCAAATCTCTTAACTTTTGTGTTTTTTTTCTTTAAAGATTTTGAAACTTTAAAAATGTTTAGTACCTAAAGAAATTAGAATAATAAGCACTGAATTCTATTTAATTATCTATATGTTTTGTGCTTTCAGAAGATAATAGTTTTCTCTCTGCAATTGCAGACGGTCTTCTCCCTCAGAAAATGAGAAATTTTGCCATTCTCCATGCTACAGTAGGGGAGGAGGGAGTGGCAGAGAGAAACATCTATGTACTGACTATGTTTTGACCTTTAGACATATGACTTATTGTTAATTTTTTGTTTTCTTTTTTTTTTTTTTTTTTTTTCCCTCACAGGGACAGGCACACTGACTTAATTTTAAGACCTTCAGTGCTCTGAAGTTCAAAAACTCGGGCCACATTGTTTAGCTAAGTATAGATTCAGTGAGTGTAAACATCCAAACAATAATATAAAATCAATAACTTTGAAATTTAGTGTCTTGTCTCCAATATAACAACATTTTTTGCAATTATTATTTCAGGAAGTTCTGAACACGACAGGTTTGTAAAAAATAGAATCTATTTAGCAGGTATCATTGAAAAGATATTCATCCACAAGTTAAAGGCAATGAATGTAACATGGTTGTACACAGGAAGCCTATGCCAACTTAAAATCAGTATTCTGGATTTCTACACAATTTTACTCTCATAAAAAGTAATTCAGTTTAGGTTTATTCCCTGTAGTTCTTTAAAGTTACATTTAAAAAGCTTAAAGTTACAGTTCAAAACATTCAACACTTGCAAAAGTAAATCCAAAGCCTCTTGAATTATATGTTGTCCTTAATTTGTATAATTTTTTTTTTTTTTTTCTGAACATCTGAAGACTTTTGTTTCATGGAACAGATTCCTGTGGCTTTGTCTTACAGTATGTACAAATCATGTGAGGGTTTCATTCCCGTACAAGCACTATAAAGTACTTCAAAACATGCCAAATGCTTTACCAAATTCCACCCATTCCCCCTCCCCGCCCCTGCTGCTCCATTTTTACATAACATTTTTTTGCATATACTATCTAACTATTTTTTTAAGTTGGGGATAATATCTATCAAATTGGTTTTCAAATGATCTAGATACCAGGTTGCCTGTTGAAACATGATTTGCATGCAAGTCAGTTTTCAAAATCCAGTTATCTTCCAATTCATACACTAAATAAGATCTGTTCTAGGAACAGCTTTGGGGTGGATAAAAGTGGAAATAGAAGATACTGAATTTTTTGGGGTGTTAATATATACAAATCATATTATAAGAAAGTGAACTAATAGTAAATCAAATTAGCCTAGAAAATACTGCAAACTGGTTGTTTGGCTGATGTCAAGATGCAACAACTTGCAACCATTGTAACATTTCAGAACATACTGTACAGCTTGTCTAACTGGCTGCTCATCAAATTAACAAAAATATTAACCCACTCGTCAGTATTATATTTACATCTAGACTGGTAAATGTCAAAATGAAAGCATGGATGGTTTGCAACTGTGAAGAAACACACACACAAAAAAATTATCTGCATCAAACAGGTGCAGAAACTCTTCCAAAGTGATGGAAGATAACTTGCCTGGGTCAACTGGCAGTCCAGTCTCTGTAACACGATTTAAAAGATGCTATCCTATAAACTAGACAGTCAGCACAGTACTGAAGTATTAAAGAAGAAAGGCCTATTCTGACAGCATTTTTTACCGCCTACATTCTGGGAACAATAATTTTCCTCTTAGTCTTCTTTCAGAAATAAACAGCAGACCTAAATGCAAAGTTCAGCTTCCACTTTTACAGATTTTAATAATTTTTGATTGCTGATGCACATACTTTGCTCATTATAAATTAAACAAGGGAGACAGATTTCTACCTGAAGAAGTATGTCTGTCAAATGTGTGGTTAGCATGTTTTTTTTCATAAAATTCTGCTATGGATGGCTAACATGCTGATTAATGGATTTTAAGAATGAATTTGGAGTTTTGACAGATAAGTACTCTTTCCAATTTAGCAATGAAAAAATTGTAAAGATTTATTTCCTCCTGTAAATGCATGCACATTTATTTAGAGTTGGTATATTAAATGACAACTGCTACAGAAAGTAGTCTAGCATTAAATTAAATACATTTCATGACCCACTCACTCAAAATGCATTATCTTTTAATATATTACACATGCAATATAATGACACTATGTAAATGACAATATTAAAGTCATGTGCCAAAGTGAAAGCCTATTTGTCTGATAATTTCAAATAATCTTGAATTATTTATTAAAAATTACTGTTTAATAGTATTATAGTATTATGTAATTGTTTTAGCACTTAAAAGACTTTTCTTTAAAGAAAAAGGAGAACAAAGGCTCCTTGTCTATCCATTAGAGATTATCAACAAAGGATAATTAGGACATTTTAGTGCAAGTTATAGGACCAATAACAGAAGACAAGTCTGGAAGGGACTCTTTAAGACATTTCTTGCCCTAAGACAGTAATAATTATGTAATCCATGCTTTCAATATCTTTTGGTTACAGGTCTTAAATTACGGAGTTTCTACAACCCATACAATATATATTCACTGTTGCAGCTATACTTATCGCCTAACTGAAATCTCACATGTAATCTTATTACTTCTAATCACCATGATCAGGAAAAATTAGCATATTCTTTTTTGGAGTAGGCTACCAGGTTTTGAAGATTGTTTTCTGTTCTTACCCAACTCTTTTCTTAGATAACATAAGTCCAGGTGTTTCAATCTGTTCTAATTGATTAAGTTTTCTGGAGTTTTCCAGATTTGTAAACTACTTTCTTGTGTTTCTCCAGGCTTTCCAAACTTCTCGTCTTTTCCCTAAAGGTAAGTTTCCAGAGGTTATGTTCATACTTCATCTATCAAGACAGCTGTTCCTTACTATGTATTTCTGGAACTTTTTTCCTTAAATGTAATTTTAAAAAAATATTTAAAAAATGTTGTGCTAAACTACAACATTATACAGGCTAAGCCCAACACTTGCTAGAGTACTTTAATCCTGCATTCAACATCACTGAAACCACTCTAAGCTTGGTGAAAAGTGTAAAAAATTTTTGTCTTCTTAATTGTTGGTTAATTGTAGGTGTTTGATCTATGGCAACATCACAATGAATACCACTTCATACCTATTTTGACAATGAGTCGCTAAAAGTTGTTATTTCAGTAAGGCTTCCCAAACAACTTTTTGTCTTTGTTATGAAGCTTTCACTTAGATCACCATGCTTTCCTATTTAGCTTGTGAAAATATCATACAGGCTAATGACAAAAGGCTTAGTACAGTGACGATACTGACATATACTTTTTTCTTCCTCTGAAAGTTTTATTAGCCTGTTGTAGAAGGAAATTAAGTTGGTTTGACATCATATGCTTAGAATAAATTCAAGTCATCTGTTTTTCTTCTACTTATTGTCCTCTAGGTGTGCAAACACAGTTTATTTTATCTGTTCCAGTGGTTTTCTGAAAACTGAAGTTATTGTGACATGTCTATAATTCTTCAGCTGTTCCTTTTAAAATGCTGAAAATATATTAATCAAATTTCAGTCTTCTGGAACCTGGTCTGTTCTCTACATGTTCTCAAAGATAAGTGTTAATGAATGTGTGAATGTGTCGAAAATTTGAAAATCCCTATTTTTTCTAAGTGGTCTCCAACTGTTCTGTTCCCATTGTGCCCTGAGGTCTTCTACACGCTTATCTCATGCCTCTATCCCTGTAGCAGACTGTTGGGTGGGCAAAGGTAGTGAATGATTCTGCTCTCTTATCCTTGTGTGTTAACAGCTTTGCACTTCCATTGAGAATTAATTAATATTATTCTTACTTTTCCTCTTGCTTCCAATGCATTTACAACTTATTTAATTGCTTTTAAATTAATAATACAAATTTAAGTCTGATTAATCTTATACCTAGTTTTTATTTACCAAATCCTACAAAGGAAGTGTCTGAAAACTTTGGATAACTGTATTGACAGAAAATGTTTAAACCACTTAAAAAAAATCACTGCTTATTGGGAGAACTTTTCAAGACTGAGGAACCAATGGCAGGTTGAGGGTTTTTTTAATTTTGAGGAACTCTGCAGCAGGTACTGAAAATAAGCCTGCTGAAGAAGCATAGTAGAACAGTTGGAAACAAATACTGTCAAGATTTCACTACCTCATAGCTGGAGAATACTTTCTCCATGACAACTAAATTGGAAACCACCTCTCACCACTGAAAACAGTTTACTACCTTGCCCTGTTTTGCACTAGGAACAAAGAAAGTGTTTAGGAACACAAAGTAGGAAGCCTGCACATGTACTAGATTACCATTCTTACCTAGGAGAGCATAGATAATGCTTAAGCTTAAGAAATTATATTTCATACTTTTCCATAAATGACAAAACATCACAATTCAAAAAAAAAAAAAATTAGCCAATACAACAAAACACCCACAGTGAAAAAAACATAATTTTCCGAGAAGAGCAGTGGTAGCTGAAATTTCGTGCCAGCTATACTTCATTACAATAAACATAAAGTAATCTTCTCCCCCCTCCCCTGCCACCCCCCAATATACAACCTAAAATCATAAGGAAATTAATTTTAATAATATTTCCAAGTGTTATATTCTTAGATATTTAGATATTTTAATAGTACTGTAAATTAGAAATTTGTCTATTTCCATGCTGAGAAAAGTATGCAGAGTCATCCCAATGCTTTTATTAAATAGTTGGGATCTTTCCCTTAAAAAAAAAAACCCACACCAAAAAAACCCAAAACAACAAAAACTAAAACATGTTATTGTTCTTTTCTGAAACTACTATGTCATATTCAGTGACTATATAGAACACAGAGCAATCAAGTTTTCAGCTTTCAGTTAAATAAAAGTGTAAAAAAATCATAACAATTTAGTTTTCTAGTATTACTATAAATTAAAAATACATATTTTTTTTCTGTTGAAAGCTTCAGAAAAAACATGCCAACTTATATGTCAATTTCATTATTTGCTAAGGTGTTAACACCTTACAACAATGCAATTGCAAATTAAATTTAAATTATTATGTAAATATCCTAAATAAAATTAGAATGCCTCCTGTTCTATGCATCTGTATATTTAATCATGCATCGAGTCAACTTTACTGAACGAACACACACTGATTATTTCAATACAGAAAATAAAATCCCTTGAAGTTTTCTAAGTTGAGTACTAGTGTGTGTAAAGAGATGGACAACACAAATGATCAGTTAATGATCTGAGCAATGTATCTGCAATATGGTGGACAAAGCTAATGAAACAATATGCTAATGCAAATCAACCATGATATATGTATGTTTTACAGTAGAACTCAAATGCATTGGTTGAATGACAATCTTTAGCACTAGCATGATATAAACAGGATAAATTTTCAGTTGGAAATATGATACTTCATAGTGAAGGTAAGGTGCACAGGCTTTAACAGTATGTAAAATACAATAATAGCTCAACATTTACGGAAGTAAAAGGAAACATGAATAGACAGATCCTGAGCATGATTTTGTATTTATCTGTTAATTGATGTGTCAAACATTTCTTATCAAGGGAGAAGCAAGGATTAGCTAGTGTCTGTAAAGTCTGAACTGCTTAGAATCGACTTGGTCATCATTCAGAACTGTCATGTACCACTATCCTTGTAACTTTGTTAACAGTCATTTTTTTCTTCCTTCCTCTGTAAATTATGAGTATTTTTAATATTTTCATATTTCATGGAAAAAATCCTATCAGTCTGCATTCTTATTACTACAGTACTGAACTAGGCTTTAAAGTCCTAAAATATGCATGTAAGTGATTTTTAAAGGACTGTTTCTTCCCCAGACACTTCAAAATTCATTTGGAAATGCTGGAATACATTTTTTTTTTTTTTGGTGATACTTTAGCATATTAATATAAATATAACATTTGAGTGGTAAAATAAAAATCCCATTAATATGATGAATCATAGACACAGTCATATCTTTTAATTAAATCACATTGAAAAAGCTGATCTGAACTTAGTTAACTTTGAGGAACCACAGAAGAAGTTCCCTTGATTAAGCAGAAGATCAAAGAAAAAATGAAACCACACTCGCTGGTAAGTTACTTAAAAGCTGTTTTGATTAAAGAATGTTATCTAATATTCAATTTAATTGTGTTAGAGGCACCACCCCACTGATAATAAAGCTGTGAGATATTGTTAACATGTCCTCTATAAGTTGTACCTACACTTGACTGATTTTATGCAGTTCTGGATGCATAGTTTCACCCCAGAGACTCGGGGGAAAAAGCTAACCTTAATTTTAAATGTATGCATTTTAAAAGGCTTTTATTTAAAGAAGGAAAGGTAGAAGGAACAGGAAGAAAACAAATAAAAAATTTTAAAATATGTATCCTTCCCACCGTTATGTTATTAGAATGCAGAACTCCATTATCTTTAACTTGGTTTTATCCCCAAGGTTATCTGGTTGTTGACCATTTTCTTTGAAACAAAACCAAGGTACTGACTCAAGACTGCAATTATTTGAACAAGACAAAATACTTGCACCAGGCATTGACCATTAAAATTTTCTGTAGTGACTTGATGATCAAGTGTTTTGACCATATTTTTCTGTTTTATTCAGATTTCACTTCAAAAGTGTTCCGAGACTTCTGTAAGGAGAAAAAATTTGGGTTTTAGAATACTGACAGCTGGGAAAAAAAAAAAAAAGCTTTGTTGTACAGCAACATGGTAGATGTAATCCTGTTTTATCCTTTCATATCCTAGCTTGCACCATCTGAAAAGGGTTTTGCATGACAACCCCAGGCCAAAGGCTATCAAGTTAAGATTCCACTCTGTAAAGAGGTGGGGGACCTTTAAAGTCTCTTTCTTTCATTCTGTTTTCCAGGCTGAACATGACTACATCTCTATGTCACAGCCTGGCTTTATGTTTCCGGGAAAAAAACGACTTGTATAAAGAGCAGGGACCTCGCAACAGTCTGAAAAGTACATGCACCAGCCTCTTCTCTCAATTTCTTAACAACCTGTAGAAATAGAACAGACACTGATGCAGCCGACACTGCTTCACTTAGTCACAGCATAAGAAAGTTTCTCCACCTACCCCTACTTCACTGGTCTAGGCAAGGGAAAGGCAAGATGACTTCCTCTTTAAGGGTATGATCAAAAAATTCATACTGCTGGTAATTGGAGAGGCCGAGATCCTCCTGACTGTAAAAACACTGATCACTTGTATATTGTACTCATTTTATTTTTTTCATTAGAACTCAAGCCTCATGACTTCAGTGTCTGACATATGGGGACATTCATATGTTCCGTGGTATATTTCACAGGTGGGGCCAGTGGGAATGCAAAGAGTATTACAGACCTTGAAATGTATTTGCTTCAGATTCAGTTCTAACATCATGCTGGATAGCTCCTCAGTCTGAGCACCTCAGCTGATAAAAGTTACTCAGACTGAGTGAATTTATCATAATGTTTCCTGTATTTCTTCCCAAGACTTTTGACTATCTTACCATCTGCACCATGGGAATCACAAGTCTGTCCATATCTGTCTGTTAGAGCACTGGGCACAACCTAATCCTATAGCAAAGAATCCGTTCAGGGTTTGGAGACCAATTCATCCTTTCCACACACTTGTACGGATTTTCTGACTGGCTATCAACCATGCAAATTAACTTTAAAAAACTGATGTTAGTATCTATTAAGAGCATGCAGACCTTGTGCATATTAACAGTACAAGGAATTCTAACGTATTAGCTTTTATTGTTCTCCCTAATATCCTACAAAAATCTTCCTACATAGCACATAAACTAAGATTCTTAAAGAAGTAAGGGTAGCAGACTCTATTTTCATTTATTTTCTTTTTTTAATTAGGAAGTACTTCCATATAAATGGTATATAAAATTGAGTATAACAACATAGAAAGTAGCTGGGAATTTCAGGAAGAATGAATGATCTTAAGAGCATCTTTCTTAGTATCTAGTGGATTGTAAGCAAACCTTTCTTGAAAGTTTGCTTTCTCCTGAACTCAAGGGCACTAGCTTTAATTATTGCTGAAGGAGAAGAAATTAGAGTGGGAGAGAAATATGGTTTGTACTTTGAATTAATTATTATTTACCTTTTAGTTTCTGATAACTGATGGAACTGAATAGCAGGCAATAAATTGCAGTTTTCTTAACTGAGACCACTTCTTTCAATCTCCTAGGTATTGATTCATTATCAAGGAGTAAATTAATGATCATTCATATTGCTATAAATTTTATTCAATCTTTCAACATCATACTTCCTGTTTACTTCACTTTGTTTTATAAAATAATATCAATGCTCCCAAAACATCTACTAGAGTGGAAATTTCCATCTTGGGAAACTGCTGTGTCTTTAATAACTCGTGTAAGAATTGTATTGTGTAATGTTGATTGACATGAAAGATGTTTACTTTTTTTTTCAACTGGTTTATTTCGCAGAATCTGCTTGGCTTTTGCCTTTTCTGTTTCTGTATTGACCACTAAAATATAATTGAACTTCTGCCTCAACATTCCTGCTGTTTCATGAACTCTGTTACAATTCAACGTAATCTATTTCCCACTGATATTGGAAAACATAATAAGGTCACAGTAGGGAAGCTTTAGCTTCATTAAAACACATTATTATAAAAAATAAAATGATAGGGTAAATTGGTTTTGTCCTTGTGGTACAGTTTGCATATATCCACATTAATCTGAGCATATAAAGCAGCAATAAATTTGCTAGCCCTATTACATTACAAATTAGTCTCCTTATCTTTCATTTCACCATGGGAGCCTCTAGTGGCAAATGGAGATGTCAATACTTCACGTTCCAGATGATATCTACCTTTGTTGGGTAAAAAGATATTAAACTTCCCTGCAAGAACCAGAAAAAACAATCAATAAAAATGTTTATTTCTGTCTTTAAATTGTTTTGAAGAATTTCTTGATGTCCAGCAAATGTACATGTCAGAATTATTTAAAAGAAATTAGCAAGCAAGGAAATTAATTTAAATTTTGACCCTTTCAGACTTTCATTTATCATGGAAACCCATAATGGAAGGACTGTACATAAAGATTTAAGATAGAGAATCAGTGATTGTTCTATTAATCTAGTTTAACTGATACTAAAATCTGACAGAACGAATTACAAGTTGCAGGCAGGCAGGCTTATCAATTCATTACGGCTTCAAGGTTCTCTCTTCTCTCTTTCTCTTTGCCTTCAGCTGCTGGCAAAGGACAGGCTTTTGCAGTTCAATTTTTCAGTTTATTTTTGGACTGCTTTTAATTAAATTTGATGGCCTGCTTCTGCACCAGTGAAGTTATTGGAGTTGCAAAGCACTTTGCTGTTATAATGATGGCTCCCTTGATGTCTGTTCATTATTAACCGCTTTTCAAAAGTGCTTCTCTCAACTCTCATTTTATAAATATTTAAATAACTGTGAATTTCTATAACATAAATATCTGGGCACTAGTGATAGGAATTCTATTGCCTATTTAATAGGTTTTACATAGTAATATGATTTTTAAATAAAGTTATACATTATAAAGTTAATTGGGAAAGTGTTGTCCCTAAATCATGTTACTTGTAAGTGTCAGCACAAATTGTAGTCATATTTCAAAGCAGCAGTAATCGATGAATTAGTCAGTAGTTTGTGAACTATTGCTTATATGACTGTATTTTTCATACAACTTAATTACTCAGAGCAACAGAGAAATGGGTAAATAATACAAAACAAAACAGCACTTCTGATCTTTGCACTACGAGCAATATTACTTAGATTAACCTCAATGCATTCTGAAACAAATTTCCATTTTTAATACAAAGTTACCAGGAAAAACAAGGTAGAGCAAAGGAAAGGAAAGTTTTTTTAATTACTAGCACACTGACTAATGTGAGACAAAAGACCGCTTACAGTTAAGTCTGGTGAAAAATTTAAGAGCCCTAAAATCTTTCAATAGGCAGGACTTAGTTCTTAAAACAAAAAACTTCCCTATGCTTTTTAACGGGTCGGCTACTTGCCCCATCTCCCATGGGTAAGGAGTCCTAAAGGAATATAATATTCCTGTAAACATTAAATAAAAGAATTTGCACATGGTTTTTCATGTTGACAAGTGCTTTGTTCTGCTACAAGTCATAGTGTCTTCAGTGAAAATTCTCTCAGAGGAGGGATGCCTTTAGTATGAGTAATACAGGCAAAATGTGGCACAGCACTACTGAATAGAGAACAAATTTTGCCTTTTTAATCCAGAAAAAAGGAGAGTAAGAAGTGGTTTTCCACATGGTTCTGGAAGCTTAGAATTATTTTAGTTCTGGTCTAAGAAAAAGTCATATTAAACAGTAAACTGGCAAAAGGCGTATTTTCCTAATTACTTTTGCATTGAGGGGACCACAAGTTCCAAAGCCTGTGCAAGCAAGTAGAACCTCTTTTCTTTTGTTCCTTATGGGTTGTTCTCTCCTCATATTTATACTGTCTCCAGTTTTAGGGATTACTTACTGCTACAAGTTTCTCACCTAATTTTATTTTAATTTTTAAAAGAACATTTTCTTTTCTATATTTTCAGTTATACAAAATTGTAATCACACCTCAAATGTGAAAATTCTTACTTGTTAGACCTATACTTTACATGACCAAAGTATGCGTATATATTCTTTTGCCTTCTACAATCATTCCAATGCAGCCTTTCTAGATAAACACACCTAAAAATAATTAAAAATTCACCAAAAGACCCCACTTGTTCCTCTACACTCATTCAGAAATCAAATGGCCAATGTTTGGTTAAGATTACTATGGTTTGTGGCTTGAAGTAAGTCTACACTGGATATATTGACATGAGAACTGAAAATAAAAGACATAGAAATTCTCCTTCATGACAGTTGAAAAAGGTAGTAATATAGTTGCCCATTGCAAGTGCAGCAAGGAACCTACTTTTCTATGAATGTCACATAGATGTGTATATCAATACTACATTTAAGAATAATAGCTGTGCTAAAAGTGGCCTTAAAGACCTTTGTCCAGCTTAATAATACACACACCTCCGGTGTCCTTTACTTTCTACATATTCAGGACTATGGAATAAGTTTCAAATGAGTCAATTGTTCTCTGTTCTTCCACCTTTTTCTAAATCTTAATATTCCTTGACATATTTTCAATAATGTTAATATAGCCCCTTCAATTTGTCAGCAGGTGGTATCCCATCTGTCACACACAAATCCTCCAGAAATGTTGTACTACTACAGGAAATCTGTCCATCATGATCCACCTACCCATTATCAGAGGAAGAGTGACACTTTTTTGTCCCTGCTAATTCTTCCACCTTCTACAAGGATCACCTCATACACTTCAAAGAATTTATAAATTAACCGGGGAAATTCCTGCACATTAGTTACAGCTGGCTAGGACTGCTTCTCTTCTAAGTTCAACTATTTTTAGAGGAAGAACCTTTCTGATCAGACAGGAAAGGGACATACACTACTGCCTCTTTTTTACAGTTTGATTAGACCTACTTAACACATAGTGTCTAAGCTGAACATCCATGCACTGTGGTTTCAGGACATATGTCCTATGCAGCCCTGAGGAGCAGAGGATAGCAGCTGCAGCAAACAGAGAAAACTGTAGTTGCAGTCCGAAGAGCTGGTTAAAGACAGTGGAACCAAAGTCTATGAATGAAGCTGTAGTCTATAAATCTATCATGTAATCATCACCTCTCAGTCTCCTCTTTGCTGCACAACGTGAGTCCCCACGTTAGGAATTTGAGGTAAATACCGGTATATTTGTCTAAGAACTGTACTGTGGTCCACCACAAACTAAAAGTGCAATTTACATGAGACCTTTCAATGATGATAGAATAGGTCAACACTGAGCTGATCTGTCCTAAAAGGACTGAGTTTCATGGGGAAACCTGAAACCCATGAGGTCCAGATAAGGTTTCATACAGATGCAGAAAGGACCTCCAAAGACAGACAAAACAAAACAAATGCATTAGCTGACCTCTTGCAATATTGCTGAGCTTTTCACAACCTCACTAAATGTGTTGAGACTAGAGAGGGATCAGGTGTTGTATTTACTGCTAATATGTTTTGAAGCAGTGAATGTTCAAACGTGATTTTTACTGTAGTAAGCAATGATGTATTTGTGTGCGTGTAGGCTGCTTGCCAATCTGCCTGACACTATTTGAATGCTAATGATTTATTAGAGAACAGTAAGTCAGATTTAAGTTACTTCAAAAAAAGAAATACAGCATCAAACTACAATGGTTTGGGAGTTTTTAAGACTAATCTGAGACAAAACATAAGGAGAGTTGTTCTTGTACAATGTTTGCTTGCATGTTTCGTTTGTAATGTTAACAATGAACTCAGAAGTACTTTCCTATGAATTACTGCAAACATTCCTCACCAAAGGAAGCTACTAAACTTTTCTTCAGAAAGAATTCAATCAGCAGGTACACTTCTGTGGATAAAAGATTTACTTACATTTGAAAGTAAGAATCAATACCAGAAAGGAAAGAAAGGAGAAACGTGGTAGATTTAAGAGAGTGCAAATTTTAGATTTCACTATTTATTTAATTTTGAAGTCAAAAGGAGCTGTAGAAAGGTGAGGTACAGAGACAAGAGTGTTTCCCCTTATTCTCTGTTCCAGAAAATTCAAGCCATTTTCTGATTAAACTTTTGCCTCTGAAGTTGGATAAAACACATTACAGAAAAGTTACAGGAGAGTATTCCACATTAACATAAGCAAAAATTTATGGCTATGTTCCACATTAACATAAGGAAAAACTTGTTCACTGTGAGGGTGACAGAGCACTGGAACAGGCTGCCCAGGGAGGTTGTAGAGTCTCCTTCTCTGGAGATATTCAGAACCTGTCTGGACGCGTTCCTTTGCAACCTACTCTAGGTGAACCTGCTCTGGCAGAAGGGATGGACTAGGTAATCTTTCGAGGTCCTTTCCTGCCATTCGGTGATTTTGTGATTCTGTGATTCTGTGTATATGCAATGTATAAGATATAACCACAGATAAATAGACTTCTTCAGAAATAAAGGAAAACATTACTCACTTCTACAGTAAATGTGGATAAGTTGAGAAAGTAAAACTTTTAAAAATGGTTTAAATGGATTTTAATTCTGTTATTTGTGTCAGTTCTGACATTCTAAAGCCTCGTATGTAAGCAATTAAGGTAAGACATAATGCTCATCTAATGAACAGCTAATGTTTTGTGATAGAATTTTGGTACCAACTCCTCCTTTACACTATCTACAAACCATAGAGAGAACACTGGCAGCACAGAAAAGACCGTTTCTCCCTGAGTTTCAATATTAATGCTATATCAGTCTTTAATAACTAGGACAAGCACAGATCAAGCACTGCTTGTGGTAGCGCAGAAAACAAGAGTTTCATTGTTGCTAGTAGCAGATCACAGGGTTTGTACTCATTTGCAAGCTTTCAGAACTGAAGTTTATCAGTCTTACTTTGTCTGAAATGGCCTTGACCTGTCTGAAGCTGTATTTTAACTTGTTTAGATATATATTTTTCTTATGATCACCTGGTCTGACTTGTTTTACTTCGAGGTTTTGGTTTGGGGTATTTTTTTCAGTTTTGTTTTCATAGCGTATAACTATAACCTTAAAGAGGTAATTGTAACAAGTAGGTATTCTGTGTAGAAATGGCTTTTATTTGGTCAAGAGGACTTCCTGGTATGAAAGCAGAGGCCTTGGAAATGTGGTACTTGGTAGAATGTAAAGGAGCACAGAGAGTCAATGACAAGAAAAGACGCCCAGTGTGGTACAGGAGCAGTTATGAACAACTCACCAATGTTTAGCTAAAGAAGTGCAGACCTGTACTAATCATGAGTTCCAAAGACCCTAAAGAACTTGTGCACTCGATATATGGATAACACACTCTGCACAGTCAGTTAAGATGTGCTATGGACTAGCAGGCCTATGAAGAAATCACAAAGTGTAAAGAGTTTTGGGAAATGTAAAAACAATGTCAAGTAAATACTAGATTGAGTAGGAAGGAACCTTCTACTTCAACATCATGATCATTCCATCAAAGGAGTCAGGATGCTAACTGCTCACTGTACATCCCCCTGACTCCAGACTGAAATCACCAATCTTAGAACCTACAGGAACAGTGAAAGAAAAAAAGGGTAGATACAAGGAGTGTGTGCATAGTGGTTTTAACTGAATCATTATTATTATTATTATGGAGACCTCTCCTCTAATAATACTTTTTTAATTTTTAGAATAGAATAGAATAGAATAGAATAGAATAGAATAGAATAGAATAGAATAGAATAGAATAGAATAGAATATTTCAGTTGGAAGGGACCTACAACCATCACCTAGTCTAACTGCCTGACCAATTCAGGGCCAACCAAATGTTAAAGCATGTTATTCAGAGCATTGTCCAAATGCCTTTTAAACACTGATGAGCTTGGGGCATTGACCACCTTTATAGGGAGCCTGTTCCAGTGTTTGACCACCCTCTTGGTAAAGAAATGCTTCCTAATGTACAGTCAAAACCTCCCCTGATGCAGCTTTGAACCATTCCCATGTGTCCTATCACAAGATACCAGGGAGAAGAGATCAGCACCTCCCTCTCCACTTCCCCTCCTCAGGAAGCTGTAGAGAGCAACAAGGTCACCCCTTTTCCTTATTTCCTCCAAACTAGACAAGCCCAATGTCCTTAGCCGTTCCTCACAGGGCATTCCTTCCAGCCGTTTCACCAGATTTGTTGCCCTCCCCTGGACGCATTCAAGGACCCTCACATCCTTCTTAAATCGTAGGGCCCGGCACTGCACACAGTACTCGAGGTGAGGCCGCATCAACACTGAATCCAGCGGGATAACCCCCTCTGTTGACCCTCTGGTTATGCTGTGTTTGATGCACCCCAGGATGCGGTTTGTCCTCTGGGCTGTCAGAGCACACTGCTGACTCCTGCTGAGCCTGCTGTCAACCAGCATCCCCAGATCCCTTTCTGCAGGGCTGCTCTCCCGACACTCCTCTGCCAATTTAGACTTGTGCCCGGTGTTACTGTGTCCCAGGTGCACAGTCCAGCTTTTATTCTTGTTAAATTTCATGCCGTTGATGATTGCCCAGTGTTCCAATCTATCTAGACCCCTCTGCAAGGTCCCTCAGGGGAGTCAACAGCACCTCCCAGTTCATTATCAGCAAACTTGCTTTCTTTCCTTCTATGTAATAATTAGGCTTGGACTAAAACCAGTGTTTTCTTTAGACTATCAATATTTCAATTATACTAACTATAAATTATTTGTTTTACAAATACAGTGTGTTACGTTTTCATCCTTAACAAGATTTTGAATGTATAATCATTGTCACCTTAGCACACAGGCATAAAGACTGCATAGCCACACATAGCAGCAGTTGGATATTTGGGTATCCTCTATGCAAATAACAACTCTAGAAGTTTTTACAGGGAATATGTACAAAGAGATTTTCAGATGCAAGTCTTTGCAAAATGTGGCAGCTTTTGCTAGGAATTGAAGCAACGCCAAACCATGGCCTTGTCAAACATCACTCTCTTTTGCAGTGACAGAAGCAATAGATTATCTTGAGGAAAAGCTGTATATTTTTTAAAAATCATGGACAAAAAGATATATTTTGTCCAAGCTTCAACTAAGAAATAACTGAACAGTTTTAGCTGAAATTTTAATATTCAACTCAAGGTAAATAACTCGCATGAAAACTGTCAGCTTGAATGCTTAAGTTTGGCAAGCAAAAAGTGGCTGAAATCAGGTTTTTATAAGATGAAAACTGGAGCAACCCTTATATAGGGAAGTATATATTTAATTGCACATAGCAAATGGATTCTAGGTTGTAATCCTAAAACCAACACATAAAATCATAGAATCATTCAGGTTGGAAAAGACCTTTGAGATCATCCAGTCCGACCATCAACCCTACTCTACCAAGTACATCCCTAAACCATATCTCCAAGCACCACATCTAAACGACCTTTAAACACTTTAAAGGATGGTGACTCAACCACCTCCCTGGGCAGCCTATTCCAATGTCTGTCAACACTTTCAGTGGAAAAAAATTTTCCTAATGTCAAGCCTAAATCTACCCTGGCACTGCCTAAGTCCATTGCCTCTTGTCCTATCAGTAATTACCTGTGAGAAGAGATCAGCACTTACCCCTCTACGATGTCCTCTTAGGTAGTTGTAAAGAGCAATAATGTCTCCCCTCAGCCACCTTTCCTTAAGACATTCTGTATGTATTCTGAATCTGAGGTTATCGTACATATCAGTATACTTAAATAACAAATTGTATAGCTCTTGTCTATATACTGCATCATATCATTTCAAACTAGGAGTGATGCTCATACTATTCACCCTATTAAGTTGAGTAGACAATTTCAAAATGGATTGTTTCATTCTAGATGTCACTGGTTAGGGCTAGTCTGGCCACTAACAAATGACAGACAGTCTCTATTAAGCCCTCTCCCTCCCCAGAAAGTGAAGTAAGAGAGAATAAGGGAGAGAGACTTCCGGGTTGGGACAAAATACTAAAACAGCTTTAATGAAACAATAACAATAAAAAGAATAATATAAAAATATTAATAAGAAAATAATGAAATATATATAAAACCTATATCGAACCCCCACAATGATGATCACACCAACATTGATGCTGCAGGGCAGACACTGGGAAAGTCCTAGATTGGACTCAGTGACAGACAGGAACTGGATTCAGAAATGCAAGGTTTGGGATTGAAGGCAGAACAGTCTCCTTCTCAGACACAGGCCATAGAAGAAGAGAGCTTGAGTCTTCTGATCGCTCAGTTTTATACTGGAGTATGATTTACTTTGGTGATCAACAACCTGACCAGCATTGGATTATCTGTCCCACCCACTCCTCTCTGCAAGTGCGACCCTTTTACTTACAGTGCTCCAAAGTAGCTCACAAGGTTTAGCAGTGATCTTAGTTTCTATAGGAGCAAGTGTAAGCAAGAGCCTTTCTACATACCGTTTCTTAGTAGTAACTATAAACATTAAGCACTATCACTTGTACAAGCAGACATAGTCTGAAAAAATATGCTGTTAACTTCAGAAAATGCAGTTACTTAGAAGAGACTTAACTGAAAAGTAAAATCATGGAATGGAGAATTGATTCTCTTCTAGTTCAAACCAAGACAATGGAGGAGATTTTCATGCAAGGGGACTGACATGTCTTCACAAAGTTTTTCTGAGATAAACTTAGCGTAAACGGATAGAGATCTTCCCAAATTCATTAAAAAAAAAAAAAAAAAACCAACAGAGATCAGTCAGGGGTATTACCTGCCTTAAAATATACAGAAAATTCCTCAATAATCCTCTTGTGATATGTATCATGTGAAATAGAGACATAAGTTAGCCTTCTAATGATGCCAGTCTGTGCAATACAACAAAGAAACTATATTCCCACTTTAATAAATTATTTCCAAAGGCTTTTTGCCCTTTTAAAGTACAAAAGTTAGCATATGAAATTGAAAATAATGATCTTGGACTACTCGGTTTTATATTACAGACAGTGCTTCACAAAAGACATCTTCATTTTCAAGACCCTAACCTACTATTTGGGAAACCGTCTCCCTAGCTTTCCATGTATGCCTTATATAACATTGGGGAAATTAATTTTTCTTTCTGCATCTAAATTTCACATTTGCATAAAGAGGAGAGTTGTTCCACTCCACAGGACTTATGAAAATAGAAGTTATCAGGCTCCTACATGTTTGGTAATGATACTGGTTTGCTAGAGAAGATTATTATATTTGCATACCATTGCTGTTTGGTCTGCTGTTACATTACCTTATTTATTTAGTGGTTTGTATGTCTGTCACACTTACAGTATAGTTACTATTAACCATCAGCAAATTCCACACTTATAAATATGAAAAAGTACTTAAAATTCTATCTTTGTAGATGTTCTGGTTTCAACCACTTTCAAGAACTTGTTATTTACATAAACACACTGCTATTCAGAAGATTCTTTAAAAGTTGTGTAAAATGCTGTCAAGCCTCAATTTTAATACATTAACAGACCTTAGTTTAAGAACTGCAGTCAGGATTTTCATCATGCTTAATAGGAATCAGTTTGCTGTTTCGTCTATATATAACTTTACAACTTATTATTGATGACTAAATGGGAAAAAGAACTTATCCTGCAGAGAATATAATGTAAATAACAGCTCCGAAACTGGGAACAGGAGCTATTGCCCATACTCACTACCTGCCTATTCAAAGGGCTAAAAAATAGGGAGACAGAAGGGTTAAGCTTCTTTCTTACCCTTGCTTACAAGCTTAATCAATCCAGAAAGAAGGCATCATTATGTCTAAGGGAACTGTTTGTTCAGTTTATCTCTAAAGTCTGATATCTTCACACAAATAAATGGAACAATTATAAGAGATTATAAGATTAAGAGACAAATCATAACCAGTTCTACCTTGTTGAATTTTGCCATCATGCAGGACTTCAGTAAAGCTGCAAAAATATTAACCTTGACCTTCAGTATGTATTCAAATCAGTTGATAATCAGATAAGTGCTCTCTGGGGAAAGAATAGAAGACCTCATCCAATGAGGCTACTAAAACCTTGTGAAAATGTGATCCTGATGTTATCCAGACACAAAGCTTTAACCTTTCTTGGAGATGAAAGCTGAAGCCCTGGAACAGGGGTCAAGATAAACAGGTTCCATTTCTGGCTTAACACCAGACTCCTGGTGTCAAATGTTCACTTTGCTGTGGCTTTGTTCCCAAATGTGAAAAGAATACAGTAGTGTTTCCTTCCCTTGCCTTTTATTTGCTAGCACTGGGACAAAGATGGCCTAGAAAAAGAACAGCACAAAAGCATTCTGGTGTCAGGGTATTTTAAACTGCTATAACATGAACAGTAATTGCTTTTGGGTTTACATCCTTCATTTTACTGGGATTTATTTGTTATTGAGCTTGCAAGTGTTAAGCTAAATTCATCAATATACATAGATTTTATTTTTAATCTAAAATAAACTTGTACTTTAACTCTTGCACTTTGCTTACTGGAAATACTTGTGAAATATATAACTTAACACACTAACTATTCATCTGATTTTTTTGTATTGCAGAGGATATAAATGGTTTCCAATTCTTAACAATATAGTCAGCCTGCTCTATTTGTATATGGGAGGTATTTGAAAGGTATATACTGAATGTATATTAATGTAAAGATGAATCTGGTGTGCATTTAGCTGCAGTCTGTAAAAATATGCAGCACATTCACATTCTAGTCTAAATTTCTGATCATTTAACTTACTTTTCCTACTTTTCTTCAAGAAAGTTATCCTGACATCCAGAATAAAAAGAGGTCAGTATGTTACAGTAAGGAGGTCTCTCTAAATAAATTAACTCTATTCCTCTTTCAATGGGCAAATTCCATAACTCTGATCTGGCCTGAATCTCTGAAAAGCACAGGGAACAGACTAGTTGACAGATTCTCATGGATATGCGCTTCTTGAACAAAGGTCAAGCCTCTGAATATACTTTCTTTTTGTGTTTTATTTAGTGTTTGCAGTCATAAACCTACAGAATGATTTAATCTATAGAGAAGACCTCTAGATGTCATCTAGTCCAACCCTTTTGTGCAAAGCACATTCAATTAAAGCATATTGCTCTGGACGGTGTCCAGTCACTTTCTGAGTATTTTCAAGAATGGAGATTCCACAATCTCTCTGGAAGAAAGAGCCTTAGAAAATCCACCTATTAATCACAGAATTCTTTTTTCATTATTTCTAGTAAAAACTTTCTGTGTTCCAACTTGTGTTTGTTGTTTCTTGTCCTTCTTCAGTGCACCTCTGGGAAGAGTCTAGCTCTGCCTCCTCTTTATCTTGTGATCAAGTAACTGTGCATACCTGTTAAGTCCTCTCCTCAACCACAAAACATCCCCTTCCTTAGGCTCAACAAACCCAGCACCTACAGCCCTGACTTTGGGTGCCCTGTCCGCCATCCCCAGACCACAATGGTCAGGACTATCTCCTTTATATCAATGTCTGTCTCATAGTGGGGTGCCCAAAGCTGTGCACAGCATGACAGATGCTATCTCACAGGCACTGAACAGCAGTGCAGGATTGTTTCCCCAGATCTGCTGGCTACACCCTTGCTAACGCAGTCCATGATGTGGCAGTGTTGTGCCTGGATGTACCTGCTGCCTTGGTACCAGCCTAGTGTTCCCTAGAGTTCTATGGGCCATTACTGTAGAGCTGCTCTCCAGCTGGTCAGCCTCAGCCTCTACTGTTACCTCCCAAATGCAGGACTTTGCATTCACCTTCATGGGGTTCCTGTGACATAATTTGTCTGAGCAGCACCCCTGCCTCTAGCAGATTGGCTGCTCCATGAACATTTTCCATCATCTGCAAGCATGACAGTGAACCCTGTACCATCATTCAGGCCATTAATGAAGAACAATAAATAGTTTTGGTCCTGGTGTTGCTCCCTGAGAGAAACTACTGCTTTCTGGTCACTAGCTGGGCTTTGTATTGTGGGCACAACACAGTAATCCCAGCAGTCCAAGCCATTTTCAACCGACATAGTTGACTGCTTGTCTGGTTCATATATCACCAACCTGGCAACAAAGATACTATGAAATCTGCATCAAAGGACTTACAGAAGTCAGGATGATCACATTTTTACCTGTCTATGGTCTTCTCATCAAGGCTATCACATGGGATAGGCATGATTTGCATGGATCTGGGTTTTCCTAACTTGTTAAATATTGCGTCCATGATCTAGAGCAACCTCTGTGCTACAGTTTACATGGCAGCTATTAAAAAGATAAGATGCTACTTATCTGCCTCACATGATTATTGTGCTATTTCTAAATTTATAACTTCACTTTGAAACATGAAATAAGTAAAATAAAACTACTATAAATAACTATCACCCCAAAGGGATGTGCACACCATCCACATTCCACATCGCAATGTTGAGGTCTCATTTTTTCCATCACTATGCTTATTAACTCTGATAATTTCATGTCATCTTTTTCCACTTCAGAAATATTGGTCATCTGATATACCACATAAATACACCTCATGGACAACAAGTAATTTTTCAACTTGTAAAGCACTGAACAAGTGTCAGTCAACAGAACATTTTGAATATATCCACTGCCTATGACTCTCTCGTTTTAATGTGAAATTTGTTGGCAAAAGATTCTTCATTCTTCAAATGTTATTGGGTTATTTATTTAGCTTGGCATAAAATGCAGAACATGCTCAGCACTGTTAAGCAGAAGCTTGAAATTACTTGTATGCTGCTTGCTTAGATAGCTTCTTTGATCTTGAGATGAGTTTGTGAGACAAAGAATTTTAACACAATGTTGTAAATAGAACAGATGAAACATCCAGTAAAATGCAGTGTGTCAATACAGAAATACTGGCATTAATTTCACCTTGCATATGACTGAAGAAATAAGCAACCGCCAATATACCTCCACATTACTTCTGCTTAATATCCAAGTACCTATGAAGCAGAACTTTTTTTCTACTTCAGAATTAGAAAGACTTGATTTCTTTCTTGGTAATACTGAAAAGCTGACTAAACAACTACAAAAAGTATTCAGCTTTAAACTACAAGACCATGAATTTAAAGAAATATTCTTCCACAGACTGTTGTCAGTAGCAAACTTTTCCAGATTTGGTAATTTAAGGCTGCTTTCTGAAAATCTGAAGATTGTCGATTTATGCCAAAAAATGAGAAGAAAATTAATTGTCTCTAATAGTTCGTTTTTAACATTAAAAAAATGCTCTGTTCACAAGAAACCGCAACAAATTAACAAAATCCAGTAAGCTGGCAACTGGAAAATCTATGTGTATTAAGAAAGCCTACCAGTCTCCAGGATACCTAGGCAATGGTAAGAGTTATCCTCTTTAGACTCAGTAGGGATAGCAAGGTAATTATTTTCTAGCCTGAGACCTCCTGCCTGAGATTTCCACTCTCTAGGTATGTATCCCGTTCATGATTGCTTGTTTGCAAAGATATATAAAAAAATATTGGTGGAATTATTGTTAATACTTGGAGTTGTCCTATACTTCATGCAGAAATCAAGGCAGCTCTACTGCATACTGTGTATAAATGTATTTTGATGCAGCGTGTCTCTCACTGTCATCTGTGTCTTAGGATGCTACTTTCTGCCAGTTCATCCCAAGAAACTTGATGACTTTTATCCATTTTCCAGATGGATAAATTTTCTGTCTGCTACAAGGTGCTTAACTCAAAAGGCCTGCACTAAACATAAGAAGTGGTGGCAAGTGGAGCTTTTAGAATCATGGAACCACAGAATCATAGGATGGTTTAGGTTGAAAGGGACCTCAAAGATCATCTAGTTCCAAACTCCCTGCCATGACAGGGACACCTCCCACTAGATCAGGTTGCTCAAGGCTCCATCCAACTTGGCCTTGAACACTGCCAGTAATGGGGCATCCACAACTTCCTTAGGCAACCTGTTCCAGTGCCTCACCACCCTCAGGGTGAAGAACTTCTTCCTTGGATCTAGTGTAAACCTGCCCTCTCCCAGCTTCCAGCCATTAATCCTCCTCCTATCACTGCAGGCCCTTGTAAAAAGTCCCTCCGTAGCCTTCTTTTAGGCCCCTTTCAGGTACTGGAAGGCCAATAGAAGGTCTCCCCAGAGCTTCTCTTTTCCAGAACAAGCCCAAATCTCTCAGCCTGTCTTCATAGGAAAGGTGTTCCAACCCTCTGATCATCTTGGTAGATGTCCCCTGGACTCTCTCTAACAGCTCCATATTTTGTGTTGAGGGCTCCAGAGCTGGACACAGTATTCCAGGTGGGGTCTCACGAGGGCAGAGTAGAGGGACAGAATCACCTCCCTCGACCTGCTGGCCACACTTCTCTTGATGCAGCCCAGGATACGGTTGGCCTTCTGGGCTGCGAGTGCACCCTGCTGGCTCATGTTCATCTTATGATTCACCCCCAAGTCCTCCTCTGCAGGTCTGCTCACAATCCACTCATCTCCCAGCCTGTAGCTATGCTTGGATTGTCCCAACCCAGGTGCAGGACCTTACACTTGGCCTTGTTAAACTTCAGGAGGTTGGCCTGGGCCTGTCTCTCCAGCCTGTCGAGGTCCATCTGGATGGCATCCTTCCCTCCAGCGCGTTGACGTTGCCACGCAACTTGGTGTCATCAGCAAACTTGCTGAGGGTGCACTCAATGCCACTGTCTATGTTGCCAACAAAGATGTTAAAAAGCACCAGTCCCAGTACCTATCCCTGAAGAACACCACTGTCACTGGTCACAGTGACACATCACGCCACAACACATTGTCACTGGTCTCCACTCAGACATTGAGCTGTTGATCGCAACTGTTTGAGTGTGACCTTCCAGCCAATAGTGCAACCTTCCAGCCAAACCTTTCAACAGAGATTTTGTCATAAAAGCAGCACTACTGTTAGACAATAAAGATATTTTCCCTTTCTAGTTTCTCCTAGGATGCCATAGAAAGTCATATCAGAATTAACATTTGGTAAGCCTCAAGATATGTTCTCTTTGTTGAACCCAAATTTTACAATTAGTCATGTTTTATGTAAAATGCCATAGTCTGTCTAAAGCAGATGGGACCTTGCTTATTAGTTGTTTCCTTTCACTAGCAATTGGATAGTAACAAAGAACTACCCTTCTCAAAGTCTTGTTTTTTTTTTTAATTTAAAGTATTGCTGGGCTTCACCTTTATCAGTAACCTCTCATAAAGTCTGTTTAGGCTGCAGGATTTTTCACTTTCAAAGAGCAATAGAGATTTGGAGAAAATAAGCTGCCTGTAATTAATAAGAGGGTTTTTCTAAATGCAACTATCAATCACCAAATTGCTGACGGAACGCTGTCACTCTTCCAGAAAATTTTGAGTCACACATCAAACACTCATAGAGAGTAAAATTGCTAGTTTTAAAATAAAAAATAACTTCTCACATAAATATTATTCTCAGTTTGCATTAAGAATATGCAACATTATGTTTCTTTGCCCTCTATTCCTGATCTGAAAGGAACTCTTAAAGAAGATTAACACATTTTATTTGCTATATTTGAGAACCTGTGAAGAGTCATATTTCTTTTATTTTATGTAGCAAAAGCTGTATATGAGTCATAGCCTAGCTCGGTTTGGCTAGCAGTGGACAATGAAGACAAAATATCCATTCAATTTGTCAGCATTCCTAATAATCAGTAAAGCAATTGGTGATCCAAGATTAACACAGGCACTAAGAGGAATTTGGTTCCTCTACTAGACCGTCTCTATGCAAATAGCTCTAAAAATAGACAACATTTCCAAACTATTGATTATTATAAGAATGTGAGATAATAGTTTATTTTGCGGTGACATACCATGTTTTCAGACATTAAATTATTTTTAAAATATCATAACTTGCCTGTATCTCTGATACACGGACATCTTTCATTGATACTCCACCCCCACTACCTCTCTTTTTTCTTCTTTTCTTTCTCCCTTTCTTCCTTTTCTCCTTTTCCCAGGCTAGTTCCTCAAGGTTTCTTAGCAGTTTTTCAAAGAGGAAGATAGACTCACTGAGAAATTATACTGTGTTATACTGTGTGTAAAAAGCAGATCTGACAAACTGAAAACCATCCTGCATTTATCTTCTCTGCAAGCTTCTACTACATATAGAAAAATAGAATTTTTTGACATTTACCAGGAAAGAATACCAGGGAAAATAGAATATTCAGAGTTGAAGAGAGATACCAGAGTCATGAATAATAAAAACCTAAGACTACAAGGATGAGAGGTGCACTTCAATACAGCTAGTGCCTTCCATGTATTTCTATTAAGAAGTTCTCTGCAGATATTTTTTATTTGTGTGCAAAATTCCTGTACTTTGTGGCTTTAGCACTGCTATCTCTTTAGCACCTGAAGAATTACTTGTGGGACTCCCTCAGAGACTATTTGTGGATAATTAAGGCTTCTGACTCTGTTCTTCATCCACAGTTGTCTTTCATGTTTTCTTCCACAAGAAATACAAAGGAACTGATTTAATTAACACCTGAATACCATTCCTTACATTTTTTTCACTGGTTTGTCTTCTACATCAAAACAGATTACTATTTGTATTTTCTTGATCACTGAATATATGCATATATCTTCATGTTTTATATTTATGTTTTAAAATAATTTGTCATTTCTTTAAGCGAGTGCTATCAATTGTCTAGAAATGAAAAGAAATCAGAATGAGATGTCATTAAATTTGCAAAATAACATTATGAAGAGATGAAGTTATATACTAATTTAAAGATGTGTTTAAATGAGAAATTGAATTCCACAACATGGGAAAGCAAAGTGCTCTACATTGACTTAGATACTACAGTTTTAATTTACGTTTGTTGTTAGAAATCAGCAGGCTTTGTAAATTTAGTCTGAAATGAACCTCTGAACATGTAAGACTTCACTTACTTGGAGTTGAGGCTGATCAGCTTTTCCACAGCTGGTGCCAACATTCTGTCAGTCAAATTCTTAACTAGGATGTAAAGGGCCAGGAAAGCAGTTGCTTTTTACTCCCACCTGGAACAAAATATTGTGTTAGTTACTTTTTCTCAAGATCTTTCAAGTGCAATAAGACACTCATTACATTATCTTTACCTGTCACATTAAGGGTTCATCAGAACACCTATACAAAGTATGGAAGCATAAACTATCACACACTCTGAATTTCTCATTTTATGTGAGGTGAAACACATATATAAATAAATGCTCTGAACAGTACTTTATTTTGCTATAAAAATTCTTATAAAATATACTGTTATGGTAATTTATAATAGTTAAATTTAAATAAAACATTTATTCATATAAGGTACACATTTCTACATGGTGGTGTTGAAGAAAGTAAAATCAGAACATCTAGCAGCAGAAAACAAGTGTTTCAAAGCAAAGTGATTTAATGTAGGTATCCAAATAATGAAGATTTCCATTTATTTTGATCTTAGAGTACTATTTATTTTTTCCAAATTTCTTCACCTTATTATGGACTATAGTCTTCAAAATTATGACAAATTATTTTTAAAACAGAAGGTTAATGAAAAAGTCTCTCAATTTTAAACTGCTCTTTATCACCTTCGAAAGGTCATGAAGATAAAAAGGAGTCCCAACTGACTAAAAATTGACAACTATTATTTCCATCTACCAAACAAAGGCTAAAAGGAAGATTCAGAAATCCATAGCCAGCCAGTTTCACTTTAGTTCCTGGGAAAAATTATAGGACAGGTCCTCATGAAAGCTATTTGCAGGTACAAGAAGGGCAAGCAGCGGCAGTGTGGCAGCGGGCAGGCAAGAGGCAACAGGCAAGTCTGTGGCAGCATGATGACCACCCAGCAAAAAGCAGTGTCCTCTACTTCTCCTGAACTTCTAGCACCTGGTAGAATCAATGCAGCCACACAGACAGAGCTCCTGTCTAAGCATACAATCACTCAGGCTTCCAGCTGTGGGATGCTTGAAGGGATATTCATGGAGGTAGAGAATGACTGTAAGCAAGCCTGTGGGAGATGTGATCAGATAGATGAACTGCTTTGCTTGGTGGCCATGCTGCAGGAGGAGGTGGGAAGACTGAGGAGCATTTGAGAGTCTGAGAAGAACATTGATCGACAGAGCCACACTCTGTCATCTCTGATGCTTGCAAGCCGACTCAGTGTGGGCACTATGGATGCAGGTCCAGGATCTGTTTTGTGCCAGGAAGAAAGCAGTGTTAAAAGGGATAAGGAACAGTGGAAGAAGGTTACAGCACAGAGCCATAAGAGAAACCTCTCTTTTCCTCTAAGACACCCTTACAGAATAGGTATGAGGCCCTGAGTGTGGTGGACAAAGCACATAATGAGATAGAGGAGGAACATATGCAAGCAGTCTTGCCGAGGTCAGAGAGACCAACCCATCACAACAAAATCTGCGTTAAGATCAGTGCTGAGAAGTAACAACAGTGAGTTATGATCATTGGTGGTTCCTTCTTGTGTGGAACGGAAGGAGCCATCTGGAGACTGGAGCTTCTTTTCAGGGAAATTTACTGCCTCCCTGAGGCCTGAATTAGAGGTGTCACCACAAGACTGAAAAGCTTACTACAACCTTCAGACTACTATCCATTCATGCTCTTTTACATGGGTACTAATGATGTCGTAACAAAAAGTCTGAGGCTGATCAAAAGAGATTACAGAGCCTTGGGAAGAATGCTAAAAAATTCAGGAGCACAGGTGGTGTTTTCCTTGATTTTCTCAGTAAAGGGGAGAGAATAGGCAAGTCCAGGATATCAATTCCTGACTCCAGGGCTGGTGCCTCTGCCAGACACTTGGATTTCTAAACCATGGAAGAGCTTTCAACACAAGGTATGCTGGGGCTTAATGGGATCCACCTGTCCCAATGGGGAAAACACATCTTTGGGCATAAACTGGAGGGACTAATCAAGAGCACTTTAAACTACAATCGATGGGGGAAGGTGATACCTACAGAATTGCAGTAGGTAAGCCAAGGGTTGGCATGGTATCGCCTGAGGGTGGCAATTCTAGTGCGAACTTTTAAAGTGGTTTTGGGAGCATGGAGTGTTCAGGAGTCTATCTGAAATGCTTGTACATCAACACACACAATATGAAAAACAAACAGGATGAATTGGAAGCATTGGTTAGTACCCAGAACCATGATATCATTTGTTTAGTGAGTCTTGGTAGAATCAGTACCACAGTTGGAGTGCTTTAATGAAGGGCTACAGGCTGTTCAGGAGAGATAAGCACGGCAGGCAAGGCGGAGGTGTGCACTGTACATAAGAGAGAGGTTTGACTCTACAGTCCTTACACTTAGGGATGGTATGGTTGAAAGCCTCTGGGTGAGAATTAGGGTGATGGAAGAGAAAGGAGATTTTGTGGTGGGTGTCTACTACTGATCTTGCAGCCAGGATGTAAGCACTGATTAATTAATCTATAAGTAATTAGGAGAAATTACTGGATCAGTAACTCTTGTCCTTATGGGAGATTTCAACTTCCCAGACATCAACTGGCAATATCATACTGTTGTGATGAGGCCGGCTTGGAAATTCTTGAGGTTTGTAGGAGATGACTTCTTGTCACAAATACTCAGTGAGCCGACAAGGAAAGATGCCCTCTTAGACTTGCTATTTGTGAATAGAGAAGGACTGGTAGAAGATGTGATGGTAGGTGGTGGTCTTGGCAACAGTGATCATGAAATTGTTGTGTTTAAAATTTTCAGTATAATGAGAAAAGAGAACAGCAGTGTTGCTATCCTGAACTTCAGGAGAGCAAATTTTAAGATATTTGGGTAGCTATTTATCAGAGTACCCTGGGAATCTGCATTTGAGGGCTTAGGAGTCCACCAGTGCTGGTTATTCTTTAAGAACGACCTTTTAGAAACACAGGAGCAGGCAATTCCACTGTGTAAGTCAAGCAAGCAGGGCAGAACACCAGCTTGGCTAAGCAGGGAACTCCTCATGAAGCTGAAGAGAAAAAAGAAAGTCTTTATGATCTCTGGAAGCAAGGTACGGTTTTGCAGGAAGATTACAGAGCTGTGGTCCATATATACAGGGAGAAAACAATAAAGGCCAAAGATCAATTAGAGTTGAAACTGGCCAATATTATGTCAGAAAACGAGAAGGGCTTTTTTAAGTACATTAGTAACAAGAGGAGATCTTCGGACTTACAGTAGCTGAAGCTGGGCAACTGACTAATAGGGATGAAGAAAAAGCGGAGGCATTCAACGCTTTTCTTGCCTCAGTCTTTAATAATAATGGCAGAACTTGGGCCTCCTAGTTCCCTGAGTCAGAGGACACAAGAGTGGGAACAGTGACATTCCATTTGTGGACACTGAAATTGTAAGGCACCAACTGTAACAGCTGAACGTTCACAAGTTTATGGAGTCTGATGGGATTCATCCCAGAGTACTGAAGATCAAGCAGATATTATGGCAGGACCCCTCTCGATAATCTACCAGAGGTCTTGGGAGTCTGGTCAGGTCCCTGCTGACTGGAAGCTGGAAAACGATATTACAATCTACATAAAGGGTGTGAGGGAAGACCCAGGAAACTACAGACCTGTTAGTCTAACCTCAGTTCCCGGAAAAATTATGGAGAAGATCACACCGGGTACTACTGAAAGGCATTTAAAGAATAATGCAGTCGTTGGGCACAGTCAACACAGGCTCACAAAGGGAAAGTCCTGTTCAACTAATTTGATGTTCTTCTGTGATAAGGAGGTCACCTGCACAGTAGATGAAATGAAGGTCGTGAATGTAATTTTTCTGGATTTTAGTAAGGCTTTTGATACTGTCCCTCACAGCATCCTTCTGGACAAGTTGTCCAGCTGTGGGATGAGCTGGTTCACAGTGTGCTGGGTGAAGAACTGGCTGAAGGGCAGGGCTCAAAGGGTTGTTGTGAATGGGGCTACATCTGGATGGCAACCAGTCACTAGCAGTGTTCCTCCACGTTCAATTCTAGGGCCAGTTCTGTTCAATATTTTTACCAAGCATCTGGATGCAGAAGTTGAATACATCATTAGCAAGTTTGCTGAGGATACCAAACTGGGAGGTGCTGTTGACTCCCCTGAGGGACCTTGCAGAGGGGTCTAGATAGATTGGAACACTGGGCAATCATCAACGGCATGAAATTTAACAAGAATAAAAGCTGGACTGTGCACCTGGGACACAGTAACACCGGGCACAAGTCTAAATTGGCAGAGGAGTGTCGGGAGAGCAGCCCTGCAGAAAGGGATCTGGGGGTGCTGGTTGACAGCAGGCTCAGCAGGAGTCAGCAGTGTGCCCTGACAGCCCAGAGGACAAACCACATCCTGGGGTGCATCAAACACAGCATAACCAGAGGGTCAACAGAGGGGGTTATCCCGCTGATTCAGTGTTGATGCGGCCTCACCTCGAGTACTGTGTGCAGTGCCAGGCCCTACGATTTAAGAAGGATGTGAGGGTCCTTGAATGCGTCCAGGGGAGGGCAACAAATCTGGTGAAACGGCTGGAAGGAATGCCCTGTGAGGAACGGCTAAGGACATTGGGCTTGTCTAGTTTGGAGGGAATGAGGAAAAAGGGTGACCTTGTTGCTCTCTACAGCTTCCTGAGGAGGGGAAGTGGAGAGGGAGGTGCTGATCTCTTCTCCCTGGAATCCTGTGATAGGGCACATGGGAATGGTTTAAAGTTGCATCAGGGGAGGTTTTGAGCATTTCTTTACCAAGAGGGTGGTCAAACGCTGGAAGAGGCTTCCCAGAGAGGTGGTTGGTGCCCCAAACCTGCCAGTGTTTAAGAATTTGGACAATGCTCTGAACAACATGCTTTAACGTTTGGTCAGCCCTGAATTGGTCAGGCAGTTGGACTAGGCGATGTTTGTAGGTCCCTTCCAACTGAAATGTTCTATTCTATTCTATTCTACTCCATTCCAGAAAAACCAACACAGATTTCCCAAGTGTCAACTCTGCTTGACCACTCTGATTACTTTCCAATACAACAGTCCTTTTGGTGGATGAAGTGAGAGCTGTGAAATCCGTTGTTTTTTCTCAAGTATCACAATAAAAGTTATTACATTAACAGTGAAATACAAGACTGCATATTTCTTAAATATCTCTTCCAATTATATATACTGAGAGTTACAGCTTCCATACCACTATATATCAGAAAGGACAGAGGCATGTATGAAGATATGCATATGGGGAAAAACACAGTGAGAAAAAATTGTGATTCATTATATCTGTAACTTTAAAATATTTAATAATTTTATTATGTCTTCTTGACCACATATTACAACTGTTGTTCAAACAAAAAGAACACCAGACAAACATCATCATATTATAGCTCTCGGCTGTATTACAACAAAATTAATTGATTCCTACATAATTTTTCACAAACTCACTGCCTTGAAACAACTTTATAGTGAACTGGTACGTTGTGCTAGTACAATGGACAGGACAGTAGAGTGCAGAAGATCACAGCTGACTTATAAATGTTTCATATCTTTATCTTTCAATATTCCTTGCTGACAACAACTTATGAATCAACAAAGCCAGACAAGAAGAATGATTAATACTGTATAATTAGTTCTTTAATGCTGTGTACAAACATTGGTTGTAGAGGCACTGTACGTCTGACAAATTTGTGATCTTTTATTTACAGTGTAACCATCTAGGAGAACTAAACTAGTTATGTACTGATGTTATATATTGACGCTATTTTGTTGAAGGTAAATGTCACATCTTTATTTCTTCAGAAAAATAACTGTAATCTAAACACTAAAAAATTTCAATAAAACTTCTCCTGTCCTCAAGCTTATCAAAGAATTTGTTCATTATAAACAATTTAAATAATCCTATAAAGTTAATAAGATGTAATTTCCTATCAGCTGAAAGCTCCTCTACTGTTTTATAATTCTAACATAAAGAACTAAATTCCTCATCTTAGACACAGAAAGTTAGTATAATTCCATGGAATTTAAAGTCTATGTTATTCCATGAATGCTCTGCAGTTGCAGACTGACACTATTAGTAAATTTGCTCTCTCAGAAACCTTTTTCTACCATTTTCTTCAGTACAAGCTTTAGCGAAATCTATTCATACACATAAATCCCCTTAAGGACAGACAAATTTAATTCAATAGGCCTACAGATTTGATCATGAACAGCTATCTAGAACTGAACTGGACTAGAACTTTTTCCAACTGTTGTAATGTTTTTGAGTTTCAAATTTTTTTTTCTATAGGGAGCATTCCAAAAGTGTCTGAAGACAGACACCCATAATCTTTCCAAAAGAAGCGAAAAAGCAAACCTAAATGTGTCTTCCTGATACACTTAGGCTCAAAAGACGAATAGGTGGAATGCAGAAGAGAGAATTAAATTTCTCCAAAGTTCTTCAACCATAAACTCTCTTTGTTGTGTATACTCTCAAAAGTGGCATTTTACAACTGATTAATATTTTCTTATAAGAAATTATTCTAATGGTAAATTTCCAAACAGCTCTAGACTAGATTTCCCCAAGGCAGAGGAGCACAGGAGACTTTATGACAATTAACTAAATACTGAATAGTCATCAGAAACTAAGAGTTGGAAATCTCTTCTCTTTTATTACTCCTAACTTGAAATTGGAAAACCAACTTGTGCAGCAGCGACAACACAAGATTTTTTTCCCACATTTAGATTGCTGTAGGGAAACAAACTGGGTGCACATTTTCCATTCCAGTGAAGCAAGTAACCGCTTTTTCTCAGCATCTTTTTCTCGTCTTAAATTCTTATGCTTTCTTTCCATGTATTCAATATTTTCCTCTGCCCTTTCTTGGCTTCTCTCCTCTTGTTTCCTAGAACTCAGTTTCCCTTTCCCTTAGCCTCTAACTCTACAAATTTCAGTCTCCACAAACCTATGAACACTTTCACCACCTGCTAGCCAATCAGCCCAGCAATTTGTTTTTCTCTTTTCTGATAGGTATGCAGTTGGCCCAAAGTTATTTTTGCCTGTATTTTGCACTTGTTATCAGTTGGGAACAGAAGGAAACACCACTTTGGCTCCTGAATGAAAGCAGCAGATAAACATGAAGCTTTGGGCTGTCTGTTACTTCTGCTACCCACTACAGGAGCACTGTGCATTATTATCTCTCTCTTCTATTATGTATGCTGAAATTCCCTGCCAGGAGAGCTAAACCATCTACATTTTCTCAGAAAATTGGCTGAGAAAGCAACATGCCAATATATAGTTGACAATACTAGGAAAAGGTTAAGCTTCAGCATTGACATTTACATATATACTTTTGAATTCCACAATGAATTCCAATGCATTAAATTCAGACTTATGATGCTGCTGCATAAAAATACAAGCTAGATACTGAAGGAAAACTTGTGAGGAGAAGTAACATTTCTTAGATCTGTTGACAGAACTGGAAAACAAATGACAAGATGCTGGCACAAAAGTCCTTGTTCAGATCAAAAGAATATAGGGAGGAAGAATTCAAGTATGCTAGATGTCACATGGGAAACTGATATTACAGCTTGTTTGAAAATTACTTACTAAAATCACAAGACATGATCTGAAATCCTGCCTCAGCCATCACAGAAACCATACACCAGTGATCATTCCCAAATGAGGAATGTTTACATGATACTCATGATTTCTACAGATGGGAAAATACTTTCCAAGTTCTTAATAGTATAAATTAAATTAGAAGGAAAAATATTTTTAAAATGGCACGATATTCTTTCAGCTTCTAAAAATAGTGGCAATAACACAAAATTCAGTAAGTCTTTGCTGATTTCTTTTTAGTTAGAGGGTGGCTATATGTGATGCTGATGACTTCTGTTTAAAAAAATGAAATCCTTTTTCTATTTCCTTCCATTCACACATGTAGGATAAGACCCTATGTTATACTGTTCGTCCATTTTAACAACTCATTCACATTTACAGTTACGTAAGCTTTTCTAACCTTAAGACTTAGTTTACTCTGCATCTTTTACCTGTGTTTCTGATTTCCAGGTATGTTTATGTGGAGACAGTTCGTGTTTCTATTCTCTTTTATTATGCATAGCCAAATCTTATCAAATGAACAGAACAAATAATGCCAAATTAACAAAACGAGTAGTAGGAACACACTTCTTATCTTTAGTTACTATTCCTGAAAGTGATACCCTTTAAAAGTATTTTTTTTCTTTCCCAGTAATGGAATATTTATAATATTTATGTATTTGAGAGCTTAATTTATCTCTCTAGCTAAAAGTATCAAAATACTTGTCGTTGCATCATTTCCTACAGATATAGTAGTACAATTCAAAAACAAAACAAAACAGAACAAAACATCAAGAGAGAAGGAAAAAAAGTGTGCTCTCAAATGGAGACTTTTTAATTCTTAAAGCTTTGTGTAGATTAATTTTACAAGTTTTTATTATTATTGTTATAACTACAGCACAAACATGGTAATGAAATACACTTAATTTCTGTCAGGACTTGAGCACCATGGTCCTGTTACTAAGTGTACAATGTATCTTTTTAACAGACAATACTGAAAAAAAAAAAACTTCACAGACATAAACTTCACTTTTCTTATAATCTCCATATGTAACATGAATTTCAGAATTTTTATTGATAACCTCAGCATAAGATATTCGCATTACAGAACATGATAATCCATGACAGACTTTTCTGTTACCCCTTTATACCACGAACCACTGTTCCTTTATAAAAATTTATGTTTATCAGCACAAAGTCATATACAACATTCTCTGTTCTCTTTGTAGAAAGAATCATAAGGAAACTCTTTTACTTTGGCATGCGCTTTTCCATTCTGTCCACATAAACAGTGTAGAGACATTAAGACATGACAAGCTTTTACATCTTATTTTCTGCCTCTGTCCTGTTAAGCAGGGGGAGTAAGAGAGCAGCTGCGTGGGGATCTGGCAGCCAGCCAAGGTCAAACTCCACAGCATCCAGCCTTTTCATCTGCATGCTGCAAGCGTTGATAACTTCTGTTTCTTACAGCCCATAGGTGTAATGATTGTATGAATTTCTCCCTGAGTAGATCATGGCATCAAAGGAGGCCTGCATGGCCTCCTCTACTCCATGATTTTAATAGTGGCGGGATTTTATAATCTAAAATTTACTCTGATAATTACAAACAAAACTGAGCTCAGTTTTGACACTTCTTGTCAAGAAATAAATTATTCTGACCATAAAATTTAGAAGCTGAAAAATAATTTTTACATTATGATGCTTCAGGAGCTCCATACACTTATGGTGCTGTAGAGAAAATGAAGAAGTTGGTAAAAATCTTCCAAACTCCCCATCAGACTGAACAGGCAAAATTTCCTACTTGAATAAAAATCTGCTGATGAGCATTACCTTGAACATGTCAGCAGATACACAGAAGAAATACTTAGTGTCTTCATATCTATCTTTTCTTCCAGTCTATAGTTGAAGCTAGCATCTGATTCTTCAGAGGAAGATGAGAAAAATATATCTAACCAATTGCTTATCAAGACAATGTACTCCTTCACTTTGATGATGACTGGCTAAAGCTCTGAAGCATGAAATTTGATTTTGTTACCAGTTTGACATATAGATACAAGTATTAAGGACATTAAAATGTCAATGCATTAACTTTCATTTTCCCCAGTAGTCCTGCAAGATGATGATGAAAATGAGGAATCAGAGATCAAAAGATCTCAAGGTCCAAATGGACTAAAGCAGTCCTATATCCTTTAAAATAATGCACAGAGGTTATAAAATTTTCTGGAGTGAAAGATACCTTTGAAATAGTTGTGTTATCAACTGATCGCAAGTTGCACTACTCTGACAATATTTAAATATCTCAGAACAAGAACTTTTTTTTCTAATTCCCATACTATACTCGTCTAAAAGCTGTCTTTTAATAACTGGATTGTCTTCAAAGTTACATGGCTGCCCTTGCCTTTCTATTATAGTTCTATGCATATACATATACATTCATGTAGAATTCATCACTCAGTCTTCTCTGTGATTAAGCTAGACAACTCAGTCTTCAGAGGCCTTGCATTTTAAGGCTGACTTGATTCTATTTTCAGAATGAAAGCTTTGTCTTCCATCCCTGTAAAACAGTTCCATTCTCAAACCTCATGGCTGAGTAAATAATCATAATAATCATCATTCATGTGTGCTGCAGCTGGATACAGAGTAATTTCTTAAAAAAATGTGCTATTTTTTAATATGGAGACATGTAAAGGTTAATGCTTATGGCAGGAATATCACTGAAAAGATCAGAAACTGCTTGAACAGCTATTGAAATAAAACATAACTTTACTTCATTTTGTTACTACAGACCCTTATTATTATAATCAGAATGGTGACCAAAGTGCTTATAACTACTTCAGAGGGTAAAAAAGAGCAAATACAGTAATTTCTCTAGCAATCTTAACCTGTAACCTTAGGGCCAGCTTCAGAGTTTCTAAGCAACAGAGTTTGTGAAGGATACAATAGGTAAGATAGCTACAGAGATGACTGATCCCTTCAAAGAAGAGGAGGGTAAAAACAAGGGAAAAAAAAAAAAAAGACAAGAAATATAACTGCATATATAGTTTCAGCATGCTGCCAAATCCTTACTTACATCATGCTTCTTTACTGATGTGAAAGGCCTTTTCTTAAGATGATGTTTGTTACACAGAAACAAAATAAATGTAAGTTAATTACAGAGGTTGAAAAAAAGAAATAATAATGGACCTGGAGGAACTGACTGAACAAATCGTCTTCTGGTATGTTGGTATGCAATATAATTACATGAGGCAAGGACAGCTGGCAAGGAATTCTCGGACAAAACCAACTGTCTCTGTAAATGCTTTTCTGGCACAGAGACAAAGAATCATAAATAATTCAGGCTGGAAGGGAACATAGGAGTGATTCTTCTAGTCCGGTTCTCCACTCAAAGCACAGATGACTTAGATTGTATTGCATGATTTTTGTCTAGTCAGACTTTGAATGGAGACAAATAAAACAAGATGCTCCAGGAATTCCTGTTCACAGAGCCTGATTACCAGAACAGCCTTGGATTTAGTAAGGTTTCCTAGATCTTAATGAAGCTGTTAGCCTGTAAATCCTAGGGACCATAGCTTAACAAGGGAGACTGAGGTACCACCAAACTTCCAACTGAGTTTAAATTTTGAAAATGGAATTTTCATCTGTTTAAATACAGGGAGTTTCTATAGTTCCACCTTTGATTTAAAAATGGAACGATCCACCACCCCTCCAAATTTCCTATGCAATCCAGGCTTCTTGTTGGAAAGGGAATCACAATGCTTTCTATTTTTTCAGTTACCAAATACAAAATATACAGATACATTATTCTTTTTCTTCTATATCCTCATGTATGTGAAGCAAATGATATATGAGTATATGGCTCTTTTGAGGAATATGTAAAAGCCAAGCAGGAAGCAATGTAAATTAAGGAGTAATAAGATTAAAAAATAGGCTATATATTGCCACATGGGAATACTGTTATTTAAAATTTTGGTTTAAGAAGGTAGCCAGATATTGACAGAGAAGAATGCAGTAATTGTAAGCCAAGTAAAATGATTAAAAAAATCATCCTAGTAAATATTCCTGCTGATTCCTTGTGACATCTTTATTTTATACTTAACAATGTTCCTGTTTAGTCTCAAAAAGCAGTCAATTGATGCATATATCCAAATACTCTAACAGATAGTGTTATCTCATATTTGGTTAGATAAGTTTAAGCTGGATGCTTTGGATAACCAATATTCTTTATATTTTATGACCTATAATGAAGATATATTACATAAAATATGGAAAAAATAATAAATTCAAGTTATGATGGTGATATTAAACATAAAGCCCTGATGGAACTCAGGAAGCTGCAGCTCCAACATGTTTAACAATCATCGCTTGGCCTCTAGACATTTGTTAAAGCAAGATAAAATCAGCCTGGGTCAAGGCAAGTCCAGACAGGTCCTGAAACTCCATGCTGTCAGGTTGATGTAAAAATTTCTGTCAACCAACAGTGGCAAAAATGATATTTTCTAGGCTTTGGGATCTGAAGAAAAAATGCTTTAGGCTTTAGAAGTTCTAAACTCTTAATTTATTCGTTTTGGTTTATTTGGCTTCAAACAAATAATGTGTTTGGATTTTCTGGGCTTTCATACAGATCGTGCTTGAAATTTTGTGTTAAATACAGCTACCATGATTCTGAAAACATGCCCAGATAATCCTAATGACTAACCTTAGTCAATGTCAGGGTAAGGGCCCAAGTTTGTTGTACAAGGATAACACTCATTAAAAACTTCCCTCATACTTCTGAATACATTGTTCATCATCCACTCTCTATTCATCCTAGACAATAAGTACTCAGCTTAATGTTCTCTTCAGTTCATAAAGTGTGCTCCTGAAATGTGCTAGTAAAATCTAGCCAGATGTATCAGGTGTGCTCTAATTTCACATTTGTTTGGATGAATATTGTGACAGTCTTATTCAGAAGAAAAGGAGGATATGTTAACAGGAGAGGATGTAATTACTAATACATTCTGATTTGCTTTCAGAAAGCCTTAACTGTGCATGTGTAGTCCCTAGTTAAAGAACGGTTGTGTTATTAAACCAATTCTTCTAATCCCTTCATAAAAAGTGGCATAAATCAGTTTTCAAAACCCATAGAGATGCATCTCATTTTTAAGCTTCATACATCACTGATTTTTTTTTTTTTTTACAGCTCCAGCAACAATACATAAAGCCAAATAAAAGATCTGCATTTTAAAAATTTAAGGCTGTCTTCCTTATCTTTCCATCTGAAATAGACCTATTTTAACAATAGGTAAGGCTGGAAAAATTCTGATTTATTCAATAACCTTAGGCATAATGGTCTCTGGCTAATTTCTAGCATTCTTTGGTATCAAATATCCTAATGTCTCTGTTTTTCTGAATGAATCTGGGAATCTAAAGTGACTATTGGCAACACATACAAAGACTGTCAAAAGCTACAGTACTTTAGATCAGGAATCAACATAGCTGCTGTCTGTTTTCAAGAACTGGGGAATGGTGAATGCATTACACATGCACAAGTCGAACTGAAGCTCTGATCTGGACTAACACCTATTCAAGTATATTTTCTTTGTTCTTTCACCAGGGAATGGAAAAATATATTTATGTGGCATGTAGCCCTTGATAATTATGCTAATATGTCAAGTTTTGCCTTGAATACAAAAGTTACACCAGAAAGGACTAGAAAAGCTGATTTCCTCCTAACCCAAACAGTTATCTTACACTACTACATGAAAAGGAGATTTACTCAAGTGCCACTTTCATCCCTGCTAATGATAAATTTTTGATGAAGTTGTTTCAGTCATCCTGGGACCGTGTTTGACCCTGGGTATACTCACATGCAGGCTAACACCACAGCCTGGCCTCAGCCTGTCCTCATCCCAACAGAAGTGCCTGACGTCCTGCTCTGGAGCTACTCCTGACTGTCCCCTCAGCCTGCCATGCTCTCTGGCTGAGGCCAGCAGGTTGGGTTCTGGCTGCTGTCCCACCCTACCAGCTCCTAGGGAGTCCCTACCACTCCTGGGCCCAAGGGAGCCCCTATCCCACATGAGAGCCTGAAATATGTCATGGAAAGCGAGGTCATACATCTTTATTAATTACCTGGATCATAAAGTAGAGTTGCTTAGCCTAGCAGGGAAAAGGCTCAGGGCAAATGTCGTCAATATATACGAGTATCTGAAAGGGAGGGTACAAAGAAGATGGAGCCAGGCTCTTTTCAGTGGTGCCGAGTGGCAAGACCAGAGGCAATGGACACAAACGGAAATTCAGGGGGAGATCTTCCTGAATATACAAAAAACCTTTTTCACTCTGAGTGTGACCAACCACTGGAAAAGTTTGCCCAGGGATGTTGTGGGATCTCCATCCTTTGAGATTTTCAAAAGCCATCTGGACATGGGCCTTGGCAACGTGGTGTAGGTGACCTTACTTGAGCAGGTGTTTGGACTGCATGACCTCCAGAGGTCTCTTCCAACTTCAACCTTTCTGTATGGCTTCCTGCTGAATCCTGACTATGCAGCAACAGTTTTGGATATCATACCTCCCATTCATTGCCTTGCCTTCTTCTGTCCTAAAGGAAGAACTAGTTTTCAACCTTATGATTCTCCTAATACGCTAGATGCAATGGACTGTTTTCAAGATCTTCTTTGTGGCTTCAACTAGGAATAAGTGATAAAAAATAACTGAAACCATTTATATAGCAAGGGCAGAACTTTCTGTGATGCAGACTGAATAGTCAATACAATAGATGAGTAGCCACAATCACCAGATGCTTCATATTATTTTTGGGTACTACTCCGTGTTCAGGAGCATACAACAAATGACATATTTTCTTGGTTTGATTTGGAAGATGGGAGACTATCTTCTTAGAAGAAAGGGGTCCAGATAATCTGTTTTGTTGTTTGTGTGAGACTGACATTCTTAATAAATGTTTACTAAACCAACAAATTATCTAAAAAAAAAGAAAATTAATTTATTTTGTTTTTATGACAGAGGAGAGAACAAAAAGAAGATAAACCTGTTGTCAGCCTTAATATATTTTAGTCGACAGATAATATAATATCAGATTTTATAGGCTTGCAGGCACTCAACTATTAGGATTCTTTACTAAATCTAGTTTTGTATCAAATGTATTTCTTCAGGAGTATTTTCAATGCATAATCCAATTAGTAGTGCTATCATGGCTACGTTATCACTGATATTTGCATTTGAACTTGCAGCAAAAAGAATGTAAGCAGTCAAATATCTCCGCTAAATGAAGAAACTGTGAAACCATTTAAAGATGAGCAATAATTCTCCTCATTCTGCCTATGATAATTCAATTAATAAAAAAGTTGAAGGTTCATTTAATGAATTCAAGCACTTCTCAGGTAGCAGATATATAAATTTATAATCTTTTTTATTCCATTTCCTTAATGTAGAAGATTGGTGTAAATCCAGTATGAACTTGTAATCTATTTGAAGGTCATGCTTATGTATTGCAGATTTTTTCTCCTTACATAATCATAAATCAAAAAGTAATGCAGTGTTATGACTAAGCTCAGATTTTCAAAAAAGAATACTGGACTATGTTGCAGAAAATCAGATCTTAGAAAGCACACTTGCCCTAGGCTTTCTGACAATGTATAAATCTTATGTCTTATACAATTCAAAACTCAGCCTTCTGTGTTGAATATTATGTTCTTGAACTCTTTCCCTTCTGAACACTTTAAATTACAAGTAATAAAGAGATCAAAACTGATTTTTTTCTTAAAGTAATTCAAATGCATTTCTGCTTGTTAAGTACAGTTCAAATCTGCTTAAGTACATAAAACTAAAGAATCAAATATTCCTCAGGGTCTCAGTCTCAAAGCACTCAACAAATAAAGATTTGCGCAAATTTTCATCATAAATCAGGATTCCCATGCAATTTCTTTCTTCTCACTGTTACAAAACTGTTGTCAGATCGCTACAATGTACCTACAGAGTTGTACCACTGAAACGAAAGCGGAGTCAGCCAGGACATTTAAAACCTAATCATATTAGTTATATTTCCAGAATCTCACATCTTTCTTAATCCTTGCATGCTAGATGACTAATCTAAAGGATGGCAGGGAGGGGGTGAAGGGAACAACACCAAGTCAAACCGAACTAAACCACACCCCAACCAACACATTTTTCAGTACTTTCTTATCTATTACTTCAGTTTCATTTCCCTCAGGAATAAGGCTATCTAAACATGTATCTTTTCCAGCCTTTCTCACTGCTTTTAATCATCTGTCACAAAACACTGGCTTTACTTTTGCATTTCTGTCTTGATAAAACACACGTATTTGTGTTTTCTTTCTAAATCTAGTATTATTTGCTCATGAGGCAAGATATTGTCTGCACATGTCAATAGGATCATACGGAAAAACCCTCAAGACCACTTTTATTCTAGTTGTTGTAGAAAAATAGTGCAATGATCCTAATAAATAGTCTTTACTAAGTTGTTTTTTTTATCTCCAAGACACAAGGCGTTTTTTAAGAAACTGGTACATGTGCAATGCCCTTTTCTTTTTCCTTTGAGATTTCATAATGACAGCTAGGTCAAGTTGAAACTATAGTCCAGTACACATGATTTTTACCAGGTCTCATACAAGGTCACAGGCTCTGTACTGACCTCACAGTGCAGGGTCTCAGGACCCGCCTGAGCCTGTACTTGTATTAGCTTGCCTTAACAAGTGTCTAGTGCCCAAGTGATCGTTACAAAAGTAACTTCTTGATCCAAACACAGTGCAGTGCTGACTGTGAGCTAGTATTGCTACAAAGCACTGTGCAGAGCCACGCATGCATACTAGAGAGCTAGTTCAGGAGGCTCACGTGATTCAAATTTGTCTTGTTCTTCGACCAATTTTACTAACATGATGCTCATTTACCGTTGATATATTTCTTTTCAGTCTCAAGTTATCTCTAGCTCCAAAAAAGTACTATTTCAGGCATATCCACATGCCTATTTTGTTCCAGAATACTTGCCTCGAAAAAGGACCAGGGAGAGGATTTTATAGTGCAAGCCTTTATTTAAGGCTGATATGATTAAGTTTCATTTAGTCAGTGATGTTTCCTTGAGACATATTTGGGATTGGACTCTCAAATTTTTAGTAAAATAAGTCACCTGAAAGCCTCAAAAAACAACTTTCCCCAGAAAACACTCCCTTCTGAAACAAAATTTCAAAGAGGAGTTAAAATACAGGAACTGAAACAGAACCTAATTGCAGAACCTTATGTAGTAACAGGATTAGTATAGCCGTTTTCAAAGGAATACAGTAACACATAGCAAAACACCACAGCAACTGTAGTCTATGTTTAAGAAGTAATTCAACAACAAAATGAAAAAATGAAGATAATTACCCAATTCTTGAGGTAGACTGATGGCAAGTAAAAAGACAACACGTGCTTCCTGTTGTTTCCCCCACTACCAATTCTTACAAAAGAGCTACTGAACTTCAGCTATTTGAGCTCAAAAACTACTGTTGTCTACTGAAATTAGGCCAAGAAGGATTGAAAATCAACCCTGTTTCCACAATCTTGAAGGAATCTTCAAGGAAGTTGCTCTTCTGAATTCTACTTACCTGTAAGAAATTGGAATTACACCACCTTCCTAAATGAAGCCAAGTTCATTGAATATTTTGTATGCAAATAGTTTTGATAAATGTTAGCCTAGACTTTAAATGGAGATGTCAGGGAGGAGCAAGGTCTGTCTGTTCACCATGGGAAGGGAGCCAGGAGACAAGAGTGAATGCAAGGCAGGCAGGGTAATGCCCTCCCATGACGAAGAGCCAGGGCACTGAGATAGCAAGTCGGGGCCTGGATCAGGTGCAGACAGTAGCCAAGGACACCCTCAGTGCAGTGATAGCCTGATACATCTACTGAGGAAAGGTAGGTCTGAAACCAGGGCAGAAAACCATATCCACGGGTCCAGGTGCATTGGGTTTGAAATAGTGTGAGCCTGGCCACAGCCACGGCTGCTGGGCAGCTGCAACATGGCTCAGGCAGGGGCAGCACAGACAGCCTCTGCTGAAAAGCAGCTCCCCAGAGAAGGAGGGCAGCCCGAGCTTCTGGCTTCTCATCAGCAATGGAGGTAACCTTTGACTAAATGCCTTCACTCATCCCACTGAGCACCTTAACTCAGGCCACTGAACTTGCAGGAAGGGGACTATGGTCAGGATCCTGACAGAATGGGCAAGAAGAAAATGCCATGTGTCAGTCATTTCCAGTAAAAGCTGTAGCTCTTTTGATTTCTCCTAGCTCAATATTATTTTAACTAGTTACAGTTCGAGATTATTGTAAGGACTGAGTTTATTTATGGGATAGTGACTATTGAACTTGAAGAATATGTTTAAAAACTAAGGAATGCATTTTGTGCCATTGGGTTGTTAATATTTATTCCTGCTATTTTAAACCAATAGCTTCCTCTGTTATCTTGAGAAATGCTGTATAGTTTTTCCATGCTTATTCATTCAGCCATATCCTAATTCTGTAAAATCTCTTTGACATGTTCAGTTTCCCAGTGTAGAAAGTGATGTCCATGATTTTAACATACAAAAGTTGATTTAAGATACAAACCTAAGAAGAACTACACACAAATACACATATATGTTTTTACAAAAATTACATTTGAAATCTGGACGTGTTTGTCTATTCGTTTTCATACCTTTTAAATGCTTTTTCCTGTATCCACTAGTAGCTTAATTTATGATTTCAGGAATATTTTGCTCTTTTTTTTCCTTCTATTTGTTTATTTGAAAATTCTGTTTATGCCAAAAATTGAGACAGAATTCTGAAATATTGTTTTAAGCTTATTTTAAGATTCTTGACAAGGTCTTCAAAATACTAAGAATTTGCAGCTGATTTTGAACAATAGATTTCTTTTTTACTATGTGGCTTATGTTATAGGTATGCATTTCATATTGAGATTCTCTAAAAAAACCTGTATTATGTGCTTATATGATATGAGACAAGACACCTTAAAATCCATGAAGAGGTTACTTAGCATTTCCTGAGATTTTTTCTTACAAAACTTGAATATGCTCTTGTAAAATTCTACGCATTTTCTACATCTTACATAAATAAATTAAAGCTGTAGCTGACATCTATGTTCTCACCATGCCAGTCTAGAAACTAGTTTACTTACTCTAGTGTACTGCTAGTTGAGTGCTCTGTGGAACAGGGTCGTGACATAAAGAAACAGAATTCAAGATCATCCTACACTTTAGAAAGTGTCTATACGTTATGGGTTGGAGAAGATTGAGCACAGAAAGGTATAAATGTGTAAGTCTGAAGCACTACAGACTTGAAATTTGTTAGCAGCTGAGTAATTGCTTTGTGATAACTCCAGAAAACTGTAAATGACCACAGAGTGCAAGCACAGAAGCACATTTGTTGTGTGATTAGTATTTTTCCACCAGCAACATTTTTAGCTAAATTATTAAAGGGCAGTCAAAGATAATGTCTGAGGAGTCTAAAGTGGCTGACACATGGGTAAGGTTGCAAGGATAATTTATCGTTGCTGGTGATATACAAAGCTGATGCATGAACAAGTAGGAGATTCAATAATAAGGGCTGTCAATATAACACTTTCTCACAACAATAAAATCAATAAGGGGAAAAAAAAATAAACTCTGACAGCACAAACTGATTTCGCAGCTTTCAGCCTCAAGAAGATCCATGTCTCTGTCTCAGGTGGCATAGATGAAATTTATTCCTAGACATTTCTGGAATGCTAAGATTCTATAAGCTTGTGATCTATAAGAAAAACTCACCGCTGGAAAAAGCAGATAACCTTTTGGTTCAGGGTAAGGATATTTTTCTCCCAAATAGGTAAACAATTAATGAGTTAGAAGGGTCAAAAGAAGTAGATGGGAAAATACAGAGAACTAGTGTTATATTCAGTAATTATAGCAAAATAGTGTGGCAGCCAATCTCTGCAGGGAAATAACTTTATCTTTGCAACTATTTCTCATGGCTATGAATGAAAAGTATCTTACTAACTGACAAATTTCAGGCCAAGAAGAGTAGTTTTATTTGTTATTCCACCCGATCATGCAATCACAGATCTGTTTAGGACACTCATATTTCATTTGTATTTCCCACAGCCTTCTCAGATATCTGAGAAATGCAATTGACCTTTCACAGCAAGGACTGCCATGACAAATAACATTAGCTCAGTGGGTTCTCTTGATCTGTAAAGGACAAATTTTGATCCGATTGCACTAGTGATTTCAGTTTTGGGCTCAGTATACTAAAATATCTAAGAATGAAGTAAGGAGTGTGCCTCTGGATATGAGTCTCCCTGCACTTATAAATCTTTTCTGATACTTCGTTTCACTCTTATCGGTAGTGCCGATCACATTCTGTAGCAAAAAAGATTAGAGTCCACTAAGTTTGCCTTTTTGCTTGGATGAAGTAGATATCGACATGTTCTTGTCTAGGACCAGGAGAAAACAAACAAACAAGCAACAAATTCTTATATACTGAGACAATGATTATTTTTTACTTCTATTGGAACATCTCATCTTCAATGCGAGCTACTGTAATCTATGGAAATTTATTGCTAATTATATTAAGACCATTTTCTTTGTTAGAATTATAACGTGCTTTACTGATTCAAATTAGTTTTGGCTGATTTAGAAATTAATCAGTTTTATATGTAAATACGTTTTTAATCTCTTGCTTCTCTTCTGAGTTCTGCAAGTGAACTAGTCAATAAAATTCTCTAGCTGATTAGGATTTCAATTTTTTTTAAAAAATAGTAGTCTTATTTCTCAGTTTCTTAAATAAAGAAAACACTGAATTATTTTTCCAAAGAATATGGAAACAGTGCAACAACACACTACAGCGAAATTTAAATCACCTTCTATAATCCAGACATTTTGGAATGAAAAAACCTTGGATACATGTGAATCTCTACAAAGTGCAGAGCCCTCTAGTGTAATGTTACAAGAAGACATACGTCAGAATGGACTGGCATGTGAATTCAAAGAAAATAAAAGTGGAAAAATGTAGAAATGACTACCAGGAAGGTATGGGAAAGAAAAAAAGAGGTAGGAACTGGTGGAATTAGGTTTAAATGAACCTTGGCTGCCATACAAGTTTGTGTGTGTGGTCTTAAAAGTGAGATATAGCTTCTGTATGCAGTGTGATAACTTCCTTTCACTGAGAAAAAAGTGGGGGAGGGAAAATAAAGACCAGCAGCCAACAAAGTGGAGACTTGGGACATTATTCCTGAAAGGATGTTTAGCCTGGCTTTGTTCACTTTCAGAAGAGATGATGAAAGTAAGTATGTGCCTAAAACCCCAAATTAGACTTGAATGGGCTGGAGACCATTGTATTTACCTTGTGAGTGAAGGATATTGAATTGAAATAACATAAATGAAGTACTAATTTATAAATTAAAAACATATCATATCTTCTTATCAAGAAGAGATGTGTATGGTGACATTCAATGTCATCACAGTACTCTGACGGATGCCAAGCAGGACTCTATTTGTCCCAGGTTGTGATGAAAAGCTGAATTCCCAATAATGGTTTGAAAACAAAAAATCAGATTTTGGGTAAGACTTGAATGAGTGATTTCAAAGGAATATATGGAAAATATTTATATTCAAATAATTACATAATTTTGAAAATGGTGCATAAAGAGCTTAAGTTTGAAAAGTAGTCTTCAGAAGCCAAAAAATTAGAACTAGTCTTTCATTTATGAAACAATGAAATGGAATAATTAGATTTTTCTCTTTTCCCCAAAAAGTATTCTTAAAGAAACACACTAAAACGAACATTCTTGGAAAATATCAGCTTTGGCAATAGGGCATTTTTTAATGCAGAACTATTCATTGAAAGACCCTATAGATAATGCAGCATCAAAGCTATATTTTCTGGTGAAGGGGCCTGACTCCTCAGCACAACAGATGCCAATCTTGGAGCCCACAATGTTCTTTTTATGTAGCAGATATGCCTGATGCAAAGTAACTTTATGTACTGTAATTTCTCTGGAGAATTAAATAGTTTAAATAAATCATGTTATTTAACTGGGCTGGGGGATGGATAGGACAAGATGGAAGATCAAATCTGAAAGTTTCAAAGAAAGATCTGCTAAAAAAAATTCTATTAAATCATTTGTTATCACGCTCAAAAACCGGATAAAGAAGGAAGGTGCAGAGTACATATTAAACAAAGGAAGAAATACTCATCTGCATGCTTCCTTGTCAGAGAATCCTTGGAGACAGCTATGCTACATTTCAGTGTTTCCTACAAACATGCTCAGTTGCTCAGTCTGCCATCATCTGTATGGGCTGCCTTCCAGATGAGAACATGTAGGAAAGCACAGTGTTTAAGCTTCATGTTAGTGAGGGAGGTTAGCCAAGTGTCTGAAACTGATAACTGGGAGCAGGGCCAACAAATTCTTGGCATTCAATATGTGGTTAGCTTTTTGCAAAACTAAGCCAAGGAAATCTTCATAGAACTCTTAGGAAAAATCTACTGAATGTGTTCTAAATAATACTCTCACTGTACCATTGAGATATGCTAAGGACTGGTGAATTCAACAGTCCTTATCTTGGTGCAACTTCCATGGACTTTTATGAAAGTTTTTTCTAATGGAAAATGTGGATTAAACTCTCATTGCTATTTTGGATGTAATATAGAGAGTGAGGATGTCTTCCTGTTAACATTCGTTGATAATGACCTTTTTTCTAGAAAGAATTTTGAATTTCATAGTTATTTCACTGAAATGAATGTAGGCAGATTTTCCATTTTAAAATCACAAAGGCACTATTGTCTAGAACATAAACTCTTTTACCTTCTGTACAACAGAATTTCTGTACTTTACTTAAGTATTATTGTCACAATCAACCCAGCCTCATAATTGACTTGAAAAGGGAGAATTAAGAGGAAGGTTATGTGATAGCACAAATAGATCTCTTTGGTTTCAGCTTTATTGATGTTTTTTTCTGTAATATACTGTACTACAAAGACAGTCCTATTAGTATCAAAAAGTTCCTAGCAGTACTGTGATTGGAATTTTCACAGCAAAGAAAAATATGTGAAAGATTTATCTGTTTTACTGTTACACAAAAAAAAGAGAATATAATTGAGGGAAACCTAAAATCAAAAGCAACAGTTTTTAAAACATACATTTTAAATATTATGGGAATACTGAAGAAAAATATTAAAGTGTGAAAAGTAGTATTTTTATTTCAAAAAATTAGACATTTTTCTCATTAGTAGCAGAAGATACAGTGTGATATTCTGAAGAGTCGAGACAACAGCTATCATTCAACTCACTTAATGTGAAAGAAAATTTTAGTTTTTCCTGTAAGATTCCTGCCCTTCAGTCTGCTTACCCAAAAGCTTTTGCCTCTTTCACTCTCTGTCATCTTTACATGTGTCCTTTCAGAAGACATTTTCCTTTATAGAAAGTCCACCTACACCAGCAACTGCCTCAGGGATATCTTCTGGTACAGAGAAAACTGAATGTGTTGTGGTTGCTCTATGCCAGTCACCTCTATATTCAAAGAAAGGTCTCTTGGTGATACATCTAGAATAATCTGTTATTGTTAAAGGGCTTAATAACTGAGAAACTATGCTGTTGCTTCTGTTACTGACTCAGGAGTTGCAGCAGAACCCATCTAAACTCTACACAAGAAGATGGTTACAGCCTCCTTTGTTCTCTTCATATCCTTCAATAAACTATGATTGTCCAGGATGAGAAACTGTTTATGTGGACCAAAACTTATGTATACGAAGTGTAAAGCTTAGTGAAACTGCATAATTCTAAATTTACATGACATTCCCAGATCCTGACACAAAAATTTGTTTTTCATTCATAATTTTTCAAATGCTGTAAACAATCTGTTACTAATACTGTAAAATAAAAACAAGAATCTTACAAGATAGCATAGAATGTGGAGGGATTAATTTTTTAAAAAATATATTTCTGGTTTGGTCAAAATGCCTGATGTGAGAATTCCTGAAGAAATTTTGAATCCATAAGCTTTATGACAACAAATGAATTACATCTTCCAGATTACTTTTTACTACTGATAATAATATGTCACTTTCTACCTTTTTGCCAAGAATCTTGAAAGTCAAATTTTCCGTTCAACAAAAGTACTAAAAAAACCCTCTTATAATTTTATTTTGATACGATTAACTTTTTAGTCTACATAAGACAGTAGTTTCTTAGAGTAAAAAAAGAACAGAAAACTAAATTAGACATTCTATTTTAAGTTGAAATGGTCTATTATACCCAGACCACAGTGTGGGACAGAAAATCAAGAAAGTATTTTTCAATTTCTCCAAATCATGTAGAAATAAAAGTTTACTACTTTGATTTCATCCAGTGAATGATGAGATCAATTAATCATAAAACTCTATATCATACTTTCAAGAGTACATTCTGCAATGATTGAGAAAGAGAAGGAGTACAAAGTACCCATTTCCTTAAAGCTTAGAAATAGTGTAGGAAATGACCCTGATTTTTATGCGGGTGTTCCAGAAGTTGCAAGAAAAAAAAAGAGGATGTAACATTTATTCTGGTAGGAGAAAGAAAGAAGAATGTTGCTGCTTTCTAGTCCTCCCACACAAGACAAAGCAATGCTGCAGAAACACACTATTGTAAAATCCAGGAACAACTATTTAACATAGTATTAAATAAATTATCAGAATTTATCAGAATTATCTTTACACAGACTTGTTAATGTACGGTTCACTATCTTGCCGTAAGGTTGACAAAAGAATTTTCACATTAGCTTGGGGTGCTGCAGTAATATGGAACCACTGCAGTAAAGAAAAGCACTTTTTTCTCTTTAACATACTCAGATGTTTTCTTTGTCAAAAGAACAAAAAAAAAAAGAAAATATGGACACTAGTTTCTCCAAGAACCAAAGCAGCTATGTTTTCTTTTTTTGTTTTCTTTTTTTTTTTTTTTTGGGTGTGTGTGCGTGTTTTGATAATTATTAGTGGTGTAGAACCAGTGATATAGCTCAACCGTGCTATAAAGGGGCCAAGAATCATGTATTTTTAAAATATTTTTAAGGGTGAACTGATTAATTGTTGATTGTTCCCAATGGGAAACGAGGAAATGCAAAGAGCACGTCATCATATAAGACTTACTAAGTGTTTATCCTGCTTCTCTAGTGCTAAATCAAGATGTTTGGGCTTGATTTGGTGTCCCAGATTCTTCATACATCCGAGTTAAAGTCCCTTTTCAGGCAATCGTTTCTGGCAAATAAACTTACAGATAGACCTAGCAGTAGCAATGGAAAACTCTTGCCACATGAATCCAAGGTTATCTGTAGAAGTCCTAATGGCAATCTACTTCCTCTGCAAAATACCTACTAAAGCAGAAGTGATAGCAATAAGTTTCACTGGTGACATCTTCACTAGGGAAGCAACAGTCTTGACAACCATCCTCTCATTACAGTTTCCTTAGAATAACAGTAGCAAGAGAAAGGACAATGAGAAAGATCTATTCATTCACTCATCATTGACATGAAGATTTGTTGGGATCACAGGAAAACATCTTGAAGGGAAGAGAATAAACCTGAAAATTTCCAATTAACTACAGGAATGAAAGCAGACACTTTTATTTGTAAAGATTGTAGTGGCAAAGATAATAAAGGACTGTACCTGTGAGGATTTACTGGATGTCAAACAAGATTCATCACTAAATTGAACGTGTTCCTTAGCTCATCTCCTGAAGCAATATAGTGTGATGTGTGGTAGTGCATTCAAGGTCACCAGTTTGTTGCAGTCCTTATTGGCTGAAAATGTCAGGATGAGGTGATTATCAGTGTATGTTAATTTATGTACCTATTTTAAATATGACTGGTGTGGGTAAGCTGTAAAAAATGGATTTATTTTAAATGTATAAGATGCCAAACATTGCTGAAGTCTTCATGTATAAAAGTAGTTCATGTGCAACGGGGCTATCAAGTTCAAATATATCCTGACATTTTACTCTAAACAGTTCTAACTTCCCATATCAAGAACTACATTGTTTTAATCATACCATTGCTATAAGCAACTTAGTAATTTTTTAACTTATGATTCCATTTCCTTTTTAATGCATGGATTATTTAGCTCTATATCAGTACATGAAATAAATCTTATCTTCCGTGTAGAATCTTTCTTTAATATACTGATTTCTAAGTGGAAGATAACACCTCCACTGAAATTCCCTTTTCACTTTTTAACAGTAAATGTTATTTACTATAATACGAAATGAAATCCAACAATGTAGCTCTGAGGTACCATTAAACTGACAGATATGCAGTAAGAACATTTTCATTATGGAAGTGTCAACACTATTTATTACGAGAGACATGAACAAAAAAAAGCAACAATGACCTGCTTTTACCATTTTGAATGGAATTTTGAAAATATCTCTGTTTACAATATATTTGCTCTTCTTAATAACATTTATTATATTTTTACAAATAAAGCTTGATTATTTCGGTAGCTACAGATAACTTCTATAAAATGCTCTAGGGAGAACAAACAACAAAATGTCATTTTTTATGTTTAAAACAACGTGAAAATATAGGCTGCAGAATGAATAATAGATCAGGAAACAGTTTATGAAGTTATTTGACATTGATCTACCTGTAAAATCTTTTTAATGCAAATATGCTTAATCTTTTTTTACCACTAACAGTGTCAGAAAGTAAATCTTAGATGATTACTGCTATTATACATTCCTACTCTATAATCTTTATTGAATCAGTAAGTTCAAAAATCACTGACCCTGCAAAGATGCAGGTCAAGCTGCTTTCCTGAGAGCAGTTGATAAAAAAAAATTAAATTATGTTAGAGATAAGAGTCTACATTTTTCAAACTGCACTAATAGGTCCATGAACACATTTCTGATGGTTAGTAAATATAGTTTCTGCATCTGCCAGTCATAAATATAGAACTGTTCATGCCCATACCCAGTTTCAACTGTTTTTTCTAGGAACATTGCTCTTCATTCAAACAATAAGCAATTAGAATCTAGAAACAGACACAGAGGAAGGTAGTTTACAAAAGTACATATTTGCTTTTCCAAAAATGCCTCATTACATCTTGGTGCTTATATATATTTTCCTTAACAGGACACTTGCAGTTATTAGCAAACGTACATATGCTTTCACTGTGCCCCCTGGACACTCAAGCAGAAAAAAGCCCATAAGAGGTAGATAAGGAGGTTAACATTGTGAAAGCTTTTATAATTCCATAGAGCTTATTATCTGCAATTATTTTAGAAATCATAATTTTACTATTTACTAAATATTATCTAGAATTAAACGTAGCCAACTGTAGGGTGAAAAATAGCAATTGCTTTACTACTAGGAGGTAGCACTGCATAAAATTAAGGATAAGAAACAAATAAATAAAATCTCAACATAATTGAAAGTAATGTGGGAATTCACAGAGGAAAAAATTTAAATGTTTTGTTGAGGTTTAAACAAAACTTTTTATTAATGAACCCTTAATTAATTTCTTTTCCCTTAAAAATCAAAATGAGACTTTTTTTGTTGTTGTTTTGTTTGGGTTTTGGGTTGGGTTTTTTGAGATAAAAGAATATTTCCCAGGGATAAAATGTTCCAGAATTCAATTTCTCTTATAAAATTAAAAATAACTGTTACATTTTGTATGATGGGACTCTTTATTTAAAATCCAGATTTTAACATGCACAGTCTGGAGAAAGCCAGTCTACACAAGACGACATATCTGTGGTAAATTGCATTTTTTTTCACATACACTGACATGAAACAGAACTCACATATTTATTTCACTTATCTAAATATGTCATTGCATTACATAGCCAGGATTTTGTGTTGCAGTGAAACAAAGCTGCTATCACAGTATGGTTTGATTCTGACTTCATCTCGAAATTATGTCCTTTCCCCAATAGTTTAACACAAACAAGAACACATTGCTTGGTTTTGTATTGAATTCAACAGTTACATTGAACTGTTGAGTTCAATGGTTACTTTGCTATGCATTACATCTTCTCCAAGCAACATTTCAGAAAAGTCCCATGGGAGAATTATTTTATTAATTGATCACAAAATATATTGCCTCCTAAATGTAAAAAAGAGATAAAGAAAAAAGGGTACATTTTTAGGAATAAGAAATCAAAGCAGGTGGTTTTTGTTACTGTATGAAAAATAATGTTGATATTCCTATGATGAAAATCTAAAAAGTGTTGAGTTTATTTTCAGAATTAAATAATTTAAAGTTATGAAAAATACATGCTTTAAATAAGGTGTAGTTCTTTCTTGTCATTTGCAGTTTAGAAGTAAAAGCAATCTTCACAAGAGATATGAATAGATGTTTGAAATCCATACAGAATGTTTTATTACTGTTTCATGTCAATACTACTGTATGGATAATAATAAGGCAAAATGCTACAGAAGAGATTTTCATTAGATAAGATCCTTCTCCCTCTCAAAAAATAGAAGTTTGCATAAACAAATTTGAATTGAAAATGAGAGTTTGATGCTTTGATGCTCCTCAGAATTTGATGCTTGTCTTCTGTGCTCTTGAAATTTAGTCTTTAATTACCAGTATGTGAGTTTCCAGAGGATGTCATGATACTTATTCTCCAAAATTCTAGTAACCGTCAGTGACTGTTAGGCATCTGAGACAGCACAAATTTCCAGGCCATTTTTCTCACTCAAATTTCAACCCATGAATCACTATCAGAAGAAAGACTCCACCAGAAGTATTGTAAAATAGTTTGTGTAATTTATGAGCAAGAATTTTTGGTGTTGACAGCATCTAAGTTAAAAAAGAGCAGATAGCCTGAAGACCTTTACCAAATCCAAACCAAAACACACGCATAAAAAAATCCAGCAACAAAAAAAATGTACCAGCTACCAAAATTTCACTAGTTTGCACACAGCAAACATTGAGGTGGATGACATTTGGTAACAGTAAGGAAGACTTTGTTCTATTCACTGTTTCCCATGGTTTTACTACTGAATATCTTGAAATGTATTTGATATGAAAGCAGATCATAATGTTGTCACCTGAAGCTTACAATCATGTTCTCTCTCCATCACATCTTACGTGACAACAGCTTCAATGTTGTCTTTAGATTATGTTTCTCTGAAAACTGTTATGGAGTGATCTTACAGATAAGTTTTATAACATGTCAGTTTTGTGAAGCAGTTAAGAATTCATAACATTAACTTAAGTTCCCAAAGCATCAGTTGATTGCAATAGAAAGCAGAGGAGAGGCGCTCTTCATTTATTGAGTCTAGCCACTATGCTGTTCAAATACGTTTGGCTGTATTCCAGTATCTAATGTTTGAGTAATTATGTTTCTATATTTTGATTTTATATTATGTGTTTCTTAACTAAAAAAAGAAAATGAAAAATATACAGAAAAAAATTTCCAGAACATTTTTGGGAATGATTCTTTTACTACTATCATTAATAGAGAGGGATAACTTAAAGTGTTGATCATCTCAGGCATAAATATTCTACCTAAAGAATCCTAAAAGTAGCCTGATTTTTTTCTCAGTAAGCTTTCGACTGTCAACTGCAAATTTTCACTGTTAAAACATCACAGGATTGCATCCCCAGTTATAGAAGACTAAGTTATTTATTTACTGTGAGGATGCTGATACTGGTTTAATAGCGTTTTTGAAAGGTTTTCTGAGCAAATGTAAGTACCCCAGATATGCTTAAATACCTGAATATTCTGAATACCACTATGTAGTGTACTGATACTGTCCTTGGACTAGGCATGAATGACTTCACTGTATATGAATGGTAATGACAGAACAAGACAGTCTGAATATTTTGTAAGTAATCTTTACAGTTATTACAAATACATTTTTTCCATATAAGTCATTACTGGTTTTGTATATAAATAAAATTTAATGGTATTCACAAAAGATTATTCACCAGCATAATATTTTTTATTCTTTTGCAATTCAAGCATCTGCAGCCAATTATCTGTTTCTTAAAAACACAATAATATAATAAATAACATAATAAAATAAACCCATTTTATGAGACATCTGAAAAATGACAGAATATGTTTTGAAAGCAGCTATACCAATAGCCTTGAAATGTATCTTTGCAAGCTATAATTTAAGAAATCTAAGATGCTTAAATGGTAGATATATTACAACGGAAATCATACACAACATCCACGATTTTTCATGTTATTAGATCAAAACAAACTATCAAAGATAATTAAATTGTAAGATTTCAAATCCCTTAACATTACTAATTCAAAAAGTGCTTAGTTATGTAAGTGCATTTCAACTTTTGCACTATATTATGTACTAGACTAAGACTTGAACAATGAGTTCACCTGCCATTTTTTAATAATTCCTATGTAGATTTTGCCTCAAAAATAGTAGAAAATGTTTTACCAACTGAATTTTAAGTTGCCAAAAAAGAAAAAAAAAAAACAGAGCAATCCAAAAAAATAAAACCTGAAAGAAAAAGGAAATGTCATGATAAATATTTTATTTACCCTTCCAAAAGAATTTCATTCGTTGTTGATAAAAGTAGATAAAAGAAAACAAATTTGTAGTTTCAGATACCATTCAACAAAATTGCCAATAAAATGATTTGGCGGCCTTCTTCTTTCTTATTTTTTTTTCTTTTTTTCTTTTCTTTTTTTCTTTTTTCTTTTTCTTTTTTTTATTTTTAATATAACAGCATGATTTTTTGATAACCCTCATAAAGTATGAGAAGCAACCTTGGATTTTCAGGGAGAAGGTAGTATATGGTTGATAATTTTTAGTTTTTGTTTCACAAGATTTAGTATTGAATGTAGGATTTCTAAAGAATATTGTGCTATTACGCACATCTTGTATGTGATTGAAGTGTTTCACTTTGCAGAAAATATTAAAATATTCATCTAGGGTACTCTTACAGTACTATACTCCTGAAGTTCTAAAGTAATTTTTCAAGCACAGGGATCTATAAACAGATATATTGATTTCCCAAACAGATTCAAAAGGAGATAACACAGAAAACTGGTCTCAGAATATTAAGCATCTTTCTTGTTTGTGCACTGAAGAGTGTCGTAACAGAACTGATTACTGGGCAAAAGGAAGGGAAGGGTTCCTTTCTTCACCAATTCTCCGTGAATGTAGAACTATCTGTGTTCCTGCGCACCTATCCAGGAAAAAAGGAAACTGTATTTTGAACTTTTAACAGGTACATGAACAGAGTGTAATGTACAAATTAACAAAAATACAAATGCGTAATGTAAAAAATATCTTCTTTTTGGAGTGAAATTTTTCTTACTCTTATGCAAGTGTAACTTCAGAAATGTACTGCTCTGTGCTTGAAGATCATACGTGATTTTTCTTTTAGCATTCCACAATGATATTTTAATTCTTTTGTTTAGTATATCTGATTAAGCAAGCAAGTTTTTATTTTTCTCAGTGAGTTTAGTCTCTTAAAAAAAACTTGTGATTGTCAGAGAGAGACTGGCCTCTTGCTTACTTGCTTTTTGCTCCTGCTTTGCCACTACATTGAAAACCTGGAAAAACATATTTATATACAAGATAGGAAGACAAAATATCTGACAGGGTAAAAAGATGGGAAAAGAGTGATGATTTTGGTGAATCTGTGCCTCTAGCTGTCAGTAAAAAATATATGCTATGGGACCTAATTGTAAAACAATTACATGCCAATGCAGATGACAGGAAATGTACCACTTCTGAATTACTGAGTTGTATTCTCCCTTGTTTTGGACAGCATCATGTCTCCTGTGTCTTTTTCATTTCTATTTCCCATTCTTACTCCTGATAAGTGTTTCACCTCTCTCTTTTGTATTTTATACTCTGTCATACAGAAGTGCGTGCTTAATGTTTTCTCCTGTTGCATTTAGATCTCTCTTTCCTCAGTATTTCTCTGCTTGAAGAAGAAATTTCTTTCCTTCCAGCACTTTAATATAAATTTGATAACTGGGAATCTAATAGACAGTTTAATTGAGCTAAAAGAATAAGAGAAGGACCATTACATAGGAATTCTGAAAATGTTTGTATGTTGTTTGAGGTACAGTATTTATACTGACATATATTACTATGTTTCCATATGTGGAATTATAGATGTCATTTTCAAACAATGTCTTCAAATGCCAAATATAAATTAATATTGATACTGCAAAGAACAGAAATCTTAAACCAGTCTTTTCATAATAAGATTTCCTTACTTGTAGGACTGTCATTTCTGCAATTGTCGGGCATTCGGTAGTTGCCTCTTGTCAAGCTAAAGTTCAGATCTTGTTGAAAAGCAGCTCAGCATTTCTGTTCCACTATTTCCCTAAGATTAGGTTCCAGCAGCTGCATGGAAGTGCTTTAATTACACATATTTTAAAAAATATTATCTTTAATATTTAAATTATTTGTTCATAAATTGACCTCAAATGTTAGATGAGTTCATTCTTTCCAGAGTAATGTGAAAATTTAGTGATGCACAACACTTTTTAAAGAAATTAGACACTTATTAGAAAATAAACAAACAAATAAATTATGCATGATATATTGTATTATATTTCTACATTTTTGTGAGGGGAAAAACCCAAGATTTGATAAGGGATGTGGGGAGAAAGGTGATCTTCTACCTATGTTTCAGAAGCATTTCTTCAGGTCTTAGCCATTATGAAAAATATACACATACCTAAGTAGACAGTTGTTTAAAAAAAAGGACCTCTAACTCTTTATTGTATTGCAACTTTTGAAAGATTTGAAGGCAACTAATCGTAGTAAAACCTTTAAAGATTCATAAAGTCTATTTCAATAATAATCAGGAGGTACAATATTCATTCATACACCTGAATTCCTGTGTTCGAAAAATCAGATGAGAAAACCAGTGGGAAGAGACTATCATGATATTTTGGCATTTGCAGTCTGACCAATGATTAAAAGCTAAGTTGAACCTAAAAATTAAATGCCTCAAAAGGTTTTCTAGCACAAAATAATAATGATAATGATAATTATGATGATAATAATAATAAAGATAATAATAATAATAAATATAATACCAACTATGACAGTTTAAATAAAACGTTCGTATATTATATGAGCAAGCTCACACACAGATTATTAAAGACATTATTATAATAAATTATTATAATGTATTAATTATTATAGCAAAGACAGATTTCAGACCTAAACTTTTGTAATTACAGAGTTTAGATTTAGACTTCAGTTCAGAATATCCTCCATTAATTGCAGATGTACATTTAAAGCAATTTACCTTACACTTTTTTTTTTTTCTGTCTTTCAGTGCTGCAGGAAGAAAACAGATGTCTTCTTGGTAATCATTTATGAAATTCGAGGTTGTAATTTATAGACTCTTGTTCATATTAGGTTTTGGTCCAAAATAATTGAGTCATTTTTTTGGTGAAATTCATTCTGTCACATACTGTTACATCACATTGAAATTACTTAAATACATTCCCTGGCATTATCATGCCGATGAGATTAATCTTAAACCATTTTCCACACAAAAAATTTGTATAACTTTAGTATTTAGACAGTGATCTGTATGGCTGGTAACAGAACTTGGTGGTACTAGCAGAAATTATTTATTAACATAGTTTTCAAAAATACATTTTACAGTTGGTTTCGTGATGACATTACAGTACTTTTTAGATCACATTTCATTCACACTAGTAATTTATTCACGCACACCTCACTATTCCTCTGACTGAAAGATCATCTTGCCTCACAAAGAAATGTTTTACCCAATCAGTTTATCTCTTAACCAGTAACTTCTGTTAACAGTGTTTTTTCCTACCAGGTTTCTATAAAAAGCGTTTTGTTGCAAGCACAAGACTTAGTTACAAGTACATAATAAGCACCAGATTTCTTTGTGGTGCTTTGGTAGGACTTTTTATGTGACTTTTTTGGGGGTCTAGTTTGAATTGTAGAAAGCTGGCAGCACCAAAATTCAGGCTACTTATTTAAAAGATTAACGTTTCAAATTCTGCAGCATTTTTGGTTGGGGAGGGTGTTTGTGGTTTTGGTTTTGTTTTTTCTTTTTTTTTAACAATATTGTATTTGTCATTTGTCAATGTATTAATCATGGGAGAATTCATACAAAATTTGCCTATCACAGATTCACTAGATCTGTGTGAATGTGTTTTCAGAAAGAACATCCTTCAGAGACTATTGAAGGCTTCAACACTATTGCTATTCTTATTGCAGTTCTGTGTGTAAATATATAAAATGGTACTGTTGTATTGTATACAATGTTACTGTTTGCCTATCTTCTTAAACTAGGCAGCAAATATTTCAAAGATGTTAATTTCAAGGAAGTGGCAAGTCCTTTATTAAATAATTTGTGGATACTTTAAGATAAATTATTCTTCATATATTTTTAATCTTTTAACTCAGTTGTCTTACGGGACATAAACTGCTTTGAGACATACTTGTTCTGCAAAGCATTAACTCAATTTTTAGGCTTACATTAGCACTTTTTAAAGGATAGAAGTAATTAAGAAAATTAGTTGTATAAAATATTTGCCTTTGAAGCTAAAAAAAATCAGCATTAAAATACTTGGCTAGTTGTTTTTAAAATTTTTGTTGTTGATAATATTGTACGAACCAAAGCACATCATTTTATTGTTGAGCAAAACTTAAAAATCAATGCTACATCACTGACACAGAGTTGCTTTGTAAAACTACACCACAGTTGTTACCTGTATATTGATCTGAAACTCTGGCATGGAAGCAATCTTTCCAAAATCAGTGTCTTTTCCACAGAAGTGGAAACTTACCCTGCATTTTAACTGAAATTGCTATGAATTGACAACAAAGCATGTAAAAATAAACCCAAGCAAATCCAAATAACCTTAAAATGCAGTAATTTTGAAAGTGAAAATCTATTAAATTTGTTGTAATTCAAATATTTACAAAGCTCATAAATATAATTACAAACTTAAATAGTATACAAAGATTGTTTGATAATTTGATAGTATCCCCTGATTTCTACTTTCCATATTTTGAAATTAATTTAAGTGAGAACCTAGTGTGATCTCTACAAGAAAATAAGTCAGTAGAGGAGCAACTACAGTTTTTACCCTGCACAAAATAGAACCTATATGTATTCAGCTTCACCTTGCTTTCCTGCAGGAAATTAAACAAGACAATGAGGTGTGTAGAATAAGGTTTTTGGGTTGTTGGTTTGTTTGGGTCTTTTCTGTTGTTTTGTTTTGTGGGTTTTTTTTTTAGTATGGGTACTTGCTCACAACCACAGCAGCTCTGCGAAGAAGGACCTGGAAGCTGTGGTAGACAACAAGTTGAGGATGAGCTGGCAATGTGCCCTTGTGGCCAAGAAGGCCAATAATATCCTGGGGTGCATTTAGAAGACTGTGGCCAGCAGGTCAACAGAGGTTCTCCTCCCACTCTGCTCTTCCCTGGTGAGGCCACATCTGGAGTACTGTGTCCAGTTCTGGGCCCCCCAGTTCAAGAGTGACAGGGAACTACTGGAGAGAGTCCAGCAAAGGGCTGCAAAGATGATTAGAGGACTGGAGCATCTTTCTAATGAGGAAAGGCTGAGAGACCTGGAGCTCTTTAGCCTGGAGAAGAGAAGACTGAGAAGGAATCTTATCAATACTTATAAGTACCTAAAATATGGAAGTCAAGAGGATGGGGCCAGGCTTTTTTCAGTGGTGCCCAGTGATAGGACTCAGGACAATGGGCACAAACTGGAGCACAGGAAGTTTCACCTGAACATGAGGAAAAACTTCTTTACTCTGAGGGAGACAGAGCACTGGAACAGGCTGCTCAGAGAGGTTGTGGAGTCGCCTTCACTGGAGATATTCAAAACTTGTCAGGATGCAGCCCTGTGTAAGCTGCTCTGGGTGAACCTGCTTTAGCAGGGGGGTTGGACTAGATGATCTCCCTTCCAACACCTACCATGCTGTGATTCTGTGATCTCATTTTGAAGCTTTTTTGCAATGCGGTGTGTAGATCACTGAATGAATGAAATCATACCATTTTCATTCAGAATTCAAATATCTGTCATCATTGTTATTATATCAGAATTCTACAGAGCATTACCATCAAAATAGACAATTAAAGTCTTGAAAATGTCTCATCTTCTTATGGACTCCCGTATCCTCTATAAATAAAATTTCTTTCTACTAATTATTCTTAATTATTGATGTCCCATGTGGCATGACAAAGGCTTTTAACATCAGCTGGGAAACAGAAGTTCCATTTCCTGGAAAAATAAATGATTTTGACTTTAAATTTTTATACATGAGTATTAAAGAGCATAAAAAGAGATTAGTAATTTTGTTTACACACAAGGAAGAAAGAAATAGCCGACAAAACAAATAAAAAGCCTAATCTCAGGGGATTACCATCCTTTTCATGAATAACTGTTTGCTTATGCGTTAGAATAGTCACAAAGGGCACCAGAGACATCTTTAGGTTACTTAGAGTAGTCCTAGCACTTACCCTAACCACAGACTGATAAGGGAAGAAAAAACCCACAGAACAGTCACTTAGGTATTGTTGGAGCAGTTCTGTTTCGTATTTTAACACATTAGGTCAGAGAAAAATTGGTACTAGGCTTTATATTAGTAACAACAGAGTATTGAATCTATATCCCCTGGGAGAAAGGACTGTGAAAATACCAGCACTTTGGAATTTCGGGCATCTCTCAGTCTGACAAGCATTTTTATAAAAAATTTTCTTGCCACCCAACATACTTTTTGGAGAAAGCTTTTATCCAAACCAATTTTTTTTATATATATATATATATTTTAATAAGAATAAATACTGCAGAAGGTTTTGCCACTACATCTCACACAGCATCAAGATCCAGGGAGTTACAGAAGTAAAAAAAATGGCCTTCTATCTTTAGTTATAAGATCAACAGAAACCTGCTGGTATTTCAGCTAAAGAAGTCATGACCTCAAGCAATTTTAACGAATCAAAAGTTGGGAACACTAATATAAAGAACTCCAGCTTCTACAGAACAAGCTGCATCTCTGTACTTGAGCTATACCAACAGTTGCCACATATTTTGAGATGAAAAATCTGGATTCATAGGACTACAGATCCATCACTTCTTACCGTCCCTACTGCTTTGACAATTTTTGCTTTCCCTTTTATGTCTTCTGTCCTGCTCACCTGCAGAAAGGAAATGTGTCATAAATAGTTTTCCTGCATATATATATAGAAATCACAGTAACTGTTGGAGAGGCACATGTGCAAAAGGAAGATACAGCAAAGAATTAGAATGGTATTTACACACATAGCAGCAGCATAATCCATTTCTAAAAATGCAGATTAGCTGAGAGAAATTTAATCAATGCCTTATGCTCATTCATGATAGTCAAAGACACAGTCTGCATCAGTGTGTAATTCAAAGGAACCTGATAATTTCACAGTACAGTGAGGAAAACTGACTTGACATAGTTGACTTGTTGACACCAGCTGTCCTCCTGCTGTCACTTTCTCTATAAAAAATTGTCTCTAACGTCCTCTACCACCAGAGATAATTCACATTCTGTGAATGATGGGGGTCATTCAGGACTTGGCATACATTTTCTTGTTTAGTATGAAAACTTAAAAGATGAAACCAGTTGAGCAAAATTACAATTTTGAATTTGAGTTTGTAAAATAAAGTTTTATCTCCAGCTATAATATAGACAGCTGTACTTCTATGAAATAAAAGTACATGTATACCTCAGTTGTATTTCCAACTTAAGCGTATTTCAACTACACTTATGAGTACTGCACAGAGTATCCATAGCTAAGCAGGGCCAGGTACTTCAAAAGCATTTTGTGCTATTTTCCTTATAATTGTTTCTTATAAAACAAATAAAAATAAATAACTGGCAATAATTCTTGCAGACAACTATGAATTTAAAAAAATAATACATTGTTATATTGATTTTTATAAATTAGGTAAGGCACAAAAAAGTAAACAAGACAGCTAATGAAAAATTAGCTACTTTTTCTTAATATTCTTTATTTATAATAGTAATAATATCTGTGCAATAGAAAATCAAAACATTTTTTTTTGTGATTACAACCTCGTTCTCCATCCTAGTTCATTTGTTTTACAACACAGTAAACATGTTCAAATCATTTAAGTTTTCCAGGGTGGAAATACCGGTAAAGATAAAAAGTGAAAAACAAAGTCTGCCGTAGGAGGAATTACAGCTTGTGTGTGAGAGGGAAAAGACAGATAAACTTCAATAGATATAATCAGTTAAGTTTTACACTTGGTCGTTTTTCTGGTCTGAACCTGTTTTCATCACTGAAAATATAACGTCTATAAGAAACTATGAAAGTAAATCACTTTAAAACAACCATATCACATTGTGTTATTCTGCTATACATTCCTGTGAGAGCTTTAAAGAAAATTTCCTAATAGAGTGTTATGATTTTTTCCCTTTCCAAGTACAAATGTATTAGATCTGGTCCAAATGCTGGATATAAACTAGCCTTTTTTTCCCCACAGACTCTTTGCTCCCCTGATAAATGACCTAAAACTAAGGTAACATTGGAATTGGGATGGAATTTGTGTGGAATGATGGCAGAATTGTCTCAATAAAATAGAGTTTTCCATGCTGCTGCGTATAATCTTGTGTCATCTTGTACAGAGCTGCTGTTGAGCAGTCTATGGCACGGAACTGGTACTGTGCAGAGATTGACACAGCTGTATCACCATGGTAGAGCTGGTAGAACATGCTTCAAGGAGCAACAGGGAAAAGATATGGAGAATCTACAGCAGAATTAAAAAAAAATCTGAAAATAAGAATAGATAAAGAAGACATAAACAGTATTGCACTATATACTTGCAAAGAAGTGGTGGCAAGGGATAACAATTGAGCAGGTTTATTTCTGATATTTTGAAGACGTGGTATTTTAGCAGTCTTCAATTAAGTCAGGCAACTTAGAGACACTAGCACAATATTGCAAGACTTTGATGATTATTGTGCTTAATGCACATGCATTGCATTCTTAAATAAAAAAATAGATGAAGAAAAGTGAAATTACAAAAGACAGTTGGGGCTAGCTGTGTTCATGATAACATTGTAAACTGGGCAAAATTCTCAAGAAGAAAGAAAATAAAGTCTTGGCTAATAAGAGAGCAAAGAGAGTTTTCAAAACAGAGGAAGTCACCCAGAGATTGAAGATGATGGAGAGATGAGGATGTTCTGACACTGCAGACAGTACAGAAGTTGAGAGGGGAAAAGAGCCCACCAAATGCAGAAATTGTGATGAACATCAGATTCCTCCACAAACACCAAACTGCAAACTATGGGGCGGGGGGTGTGGGGGTGGGCAGAGCGTGGTATGAGACAGATTCTTTCCTATCAAAGTGATACACTACCTGTACAACCACGGTAACTCCGAATAGTAAAGACAATTGATTTCACTAGCTCAGCCTTGAAACTCTCGAACAGAACTGTCTAAGCACTTTTAAAACAGTACGAAAGAGGGAGAAAATAGAGTCATAAACATGAGTAAGGATCATTTTCATATGTTAAAGACAGACCTATGTAGAGAGATCCACCCACAGAAATGAAGAAATTGAATGAAGAAACTAAGTAAAATGAATTATAACCTTCACTACAGCAAATGGATATATACTTAAGTGAAAGACATATAATTATTGGAATTGTTTTAACTTTCCAGTATACTTCTGCAGGAAAAATAAATCACTGATTTTGAAAGGTTCAACTTATTCCCATCCTGACAGTCTCAGCTCAGCTACCTAGATTTAAAATTCTGTACGTCCCTATTGTGTCAATGAATTGTCTTACGGGTGTATCATTAATATCTTTGTGGTTGTTTTAGCGTTATTCCTGTCTTGAACCAATTCTAAGACATAACGATTCAGTTGAGAGTTTTCAGTTTCCAAAGCATCTGAAGTATACTTCCATTCATGAAAATGCTCATTATCAAATTAAAAGATACTCTAAGAAACATTTCCCCTTTCTTCATAGTCCTCTACAACTCTGTGGTTTGTCATGGAAAATATACACTTGGCTAGCAATCCCTTTGTAATGTGTATTTGGGGAACAGATGATTCAATCAATGGAAAAGTCTCTGTGTTATTTTAGAATTTTTAAACACACAGAGCCATTTGTCAGGTACAACACCTGCCTGAACTAATTACATGCAATTATCAAACTAAGTTATTTCAGTTTTACAGAACTCAAGGCAACATTTTGATCCCTTTTTCCTTTCCCAAATAGCTGTATTTCCTTTGAAGTTGATGACTGATCCACAAATACACAGCTGTCACTTATTCACTATTTCCCAATATATGCAGATGAGCTGGAACAATAGCTATAGTTCTGGCTAGGCTTCTGGTCCACTGCTGGATGTTGGAAGACCAGGTATAAATTTGCCCAGTGCTCAAACCTCACACGAGCAAATCTTTCAGTCCAAGGAATCCAGCAGAGTGATAGCTGTAATCACTGTCACTCTAAATATTTCTATTTTCTATAGCTGTAAACCTAAGGGAAATGAAAGGTGTGGAGTATCAAGATTGTAACTAGGCATAGGATTTCTTGCTTTCAAGTTATTTATGCTTTTATTTAAGGCTGAAAGGTCATTTAAATTATGAACACCAACACATATAAGAATAACGCTGTTAACATCTTGTATATCACTTTAGTGTATTCCTTTTTCAAACTAATGTTTTTAAGCTTTAGTGGAAAATTTCAAAGTATATCATAAATATTGTCAATTATTTGTTATATCCCATCTTGTAGTAAATCCAATGCTGGGCATTTATATTTTCAAAAGAAGCCTTGAACATCTATCAACTAGTAAAGAATAACAAGGAAAAAAACCCTTTTTTACTATCACAAATCAATTTTTTCTAGCTTTCTATAAGAAAAAGAATTGCAAACAATCACTTTTCTAAGTAAAACTAACTTGCAGCTACAGTTTGTGAAAGAATTAATCTTACAGAATGGAAAAAAAAAATCTGAACTCTTGTACTTCAGAGTCTGACAGTGCTGCAAGTTGGTGAAGATCTCACTTCTGTCTAAAAAGGAAATCAAATAAATTGCAACTACTCAGGAAAAAAATCAAAATTAAGAGTCCAGTTATACACTGGAATAATACATATAACATTCAAATTCAAGTCCTGTGATCTCTCAATGTTGTGTTACTTAAGTACATGGTGGCTTTAATATGCCAGTAACTTTTATTCCCTTTCAGATCCCTATTAATCAAACAAATGTTGCATTTTATAAAAGAATATCTGAATAAGCATTTTTTTTTGCTAAAAGGAAGCTTTTATAAAGGAAACTGTAGCCGAGGATAGGCAAAACAGTATCATATAAATCTGTTAAAACAATATGAACATCTGTCTTCCTTGAAAAAAGATGTAGAATTACACAGTTTAATAAACCTCTGTAGTGGATGGTGACGCTGTCTTGGCTAATGTGAGCTAAATTAATGTTCTGGAGTAATTATAAATCAAGTATTTCCATATTTGTATAGAAGCAGGGGAGGTAAAAGTTGTTTTGGCACCTGTTGATTCTGTATTTTCTTTCTTTTCTAACAGCTATTCATAAGGGTTGAATAAGACGATGTAATTTTTTTTTTTTTTTTAGATTTAGGGCATACGACTTCTCCATGAGGTATTTTAACAGACACATGTCTGATTTCTCCATGTGCATTACAGTGAAGTAAAGAAAGACTTTTTAACTGCAGATGAATGTTCCTTACAATAGTTTAGGGTGCCTGTCAGCCTAACCTCTGGTGCTTCGTTTTTTTCCTTTATAATCCCTAGAAGGGTATTGGTTTCTCCCTCTTTTTTGCTAGTTTTTGTTATTGTGGTATGTGTTGTTGGTGTTCTCACTAAAAGTCTTATTTTCTTTTAAACCAGCATTCTCTGATAAAATACTTCGATTAAAAAGTAATTATGAATACATGAAATTCCCTACTTCTGCAGCTACTCAGTTTAGGCTCCTTTCTGACTTCTTAAGCTGCTACAATTGTTAGAAGAGCCAAATCAGGGACCATGTAAACCTCAGTTGTGTGGAATACTTGGCAAATACTACTTTTAATGGGCCTTGATCATAGAATAACTAAAAGCTTTAACGTAGCTGTATAAATTACTGCTTCATTCTATCTTAGTCTTAAGATCTCTTTAGTTTTTTTAATAATCATTTGCATTTTAATTCATTACAAAGTTCCAATTCACACTGGAATTTTGGAAATATAATTCCCTTTCAAATTACTGACGTTCAAAAGCTAGTACTTTTATTACAATAAATTTACTTATTAGAGCGTATCAAGCCTTCTCTCTGGTCTTTCATAAACATCCCAAAATATAGTTCAGAAATAAAAAAAAATTAAAAAAAAAAAAGGAAAAATACTGAGTTTGTACTCATGGTGGTGGTGGGGAAATCTTTCCGACTATAGTTAGCATTCTTGGAAATAGGCATTTATAACAAAAACACTGATAGAGCTTATCTGCAGTTGTGCTGCAACCTGGACAATGTTAGCAGGAGCATTATGCATGGGAAACACATAGCTTTATGCTGTAGAATATCCACAAACTAGCAAGGCGTTTTCAATAATTTACTTTTATGAGCTTCAGTTTCAAATGAATTTTACAGACTTAATGGTTTGGGAAATTATTATGGGAAACAATAATTCAGAGTTGACCTTTTCTGAGCTACCTGTAATTTGATTGGTTTAGCTAGCAATGTCTTTAATTGAATTTGTCAGTAACGAAAATATGTGTTCTAACATCTGCTGACTTACATTTTATAATTATTGTTATTACCTCAGATAAATATTTAAGCAGGCGAAGAAAGACTGGGAGAAGAACAAAGTCACCTACAATAGCACAAATTGAACATCTTCAATGGAAAAGTGGTAATACTGACTGTTTCTTTAGAAATACAACTCTGAATTAGCAGAATTTGCAACATATTTTTTGTCATTTAGTGAAAAAAATCGTGTTATACAACAGATGATGTAGGTAAATAATGACTAAATACTGTGTTATTTTCTTAGCCAGAGCTTCAAAGTATCATCAGAATAATGACCTGAAAGTTCAGGCTGAAATTCTGCAAATCCTAACTGCTGCTCACGAGACCAAAAAAAGCTCCGGACAAATACGAAGTTGTTCTTTGGGAGCAGGTTTTTTCTCTGTGCAGTGCAGTGTAGTAGTAATTTCTATACACTTTTTTTAAAAAACAAGGTACTCTGAAACTGTCTAGTTAAAATAGCATTAAGCAGCTAGAGTGCTGAATCCATGTAGAAAAACATTATATCAAATAACGAAATTAACTTCCAAATAATTCTGTTCTAATCTCTTAACATTTAAAAAAATGAGAATAATTTTGTACTGATTTTGTGATTATCTGACAAAGGGTCCTTTTTTTTTATGGTTTTCTGCCTAAGTTCTTGCCATGGAACTAAAGAAAATGGTTCACATGTTCTATGGCATCGCTAAAAAAAATATCTTTGAGGAAAGCATATCACTTCTTGTTAACCTAGGGGATTGAGTGCATGTGAAATTATCTCTAATTTCAACTCACATACCAAAATGAATTCAGGATCAGGTCTTCTGATTTTCTAGATATGATTCTTTTCCTTATTGTCATTACTGAAGCTCTTCACTTTGGAACTTAATAAACAGTTTAAATTGGTTTGCTGAGAGATAAAAGCACTATATTCTATTGGGAACATCTAATGCTGACTTTGTTTGGATAATGTGGGCTTTATCAGAGGCATTAAAAAAAAAATCTAAGTAACAATCAGCCTGCTTTCAAGTGAGCAGTTTAACGGTTGTACTATGTGAATGAATTGCATGAAGTGAGAAACAACGAATGACAAAGATTTTAGAGCAGAAATGTACATCCAAAGTCATTGATGTCTAATGAAATTACAAATCTTGTATTTTGTTTAATATTTGCAATAAATTAGATAAACACATTTCAATCTGTGGTGAAAAAAAAAAAAAAGCTAATGTAATTGGAAAACATTCTACTTTAGGGACATAGGATCATATACTATTATCTAAAAAATCAAAATTTACATATGAAAAGATATTTTGCTCTAAGTATCCAAGACATCTGTTTGGATCTTTCTGCCTGCCCCCCTCCCCCCTCAGCCTGTGGACAACTAAGAAAGATAACAGCATATCTGAGATGAACTTGTGCTTCTCTTATGGACATAAGCAATTTGTCAAAGGATCTCTTAAGGCATGAAGTATCACAAAAAACAAACACAAAAAACTGGTAGAAATCTGATCCTGTGATTAGAAAATGCAATGAATAAACCAAGTAAGAAGTTGAGACCGTTGTATTCTTTGCTGCAATTCTTATGCAAATATTTTATATGAATGGGAAATTTTAAAAGTTTTTTAAGAAAGTAAAAATTAAAAAGAATATTTATCCAATATATTTCCACGGTGCATATAATAAAACAGTGTCTGCTTTATTGGTATTTTGCAAAATCTCTAACAATAATGGATGTATGATGAAAATTAGGAAACTACAGATTCTAAAAATTTGTGCAGGAAGCCAAATGTCATGATGGTATAACATCAGCCTATTAGGGGTTTGTTTCACACTTTGGCTGAAGAACTCGTGACACAAGCTATGTCGTACATCGCAGTGACACATTTCATATAAACTCCTTCTCTCCATATGATAGCATTTTGCTTATCAGAAACGTATTTCCATTCACCCAAAAGAGAAATAGTAAAGCTCAAAGTGTATGAAGATAAACATTTTTAATAAATCACTTTTGCCAAGTAATTCATGCTATTCTTCACCTGAAACAAAATCACTATTCACCTCTTATGATTTCTAGTAGAATGTCAGCATGGTATCCTCAGGGGATTCAGATGTACATTAGCAGCCCTCTAAAAGCTACCTGCCTAGTTTTAAGCAGGGGAAAAGGCATTTTCATACTTAGAAGCCATCATCTGTATTACTGTAGGAGACCAGAAATGCAATCATGAATCAACCAAACCAGAGAAAATAAATATAATTATAAATAAATAACATCAAAGAATGTTGAAAGGACAAAGCAAGCAGACAAAGCAAAGGAACAGATTTTTGCCTTTTTGGAATCTTGAATAAATCAATTTTAAAATATTAAATATGGCTTTTTCTTATGGGACTTCAGAAAAAAGGAATACTCAAGGTATATTTTAAACATGTACTTGCCGTCAGCTACTGCATCAGTCAATGTTAGTGCTCATGTTTAATAAAAGGTTAAATAAATACATGGTAGCCTTAGTTTTGAGTGTTTTATAAAACAAAAAAATTGATTGAATTTATCAAATTCTCCCTAACATAAAGAGAGGTAAAATAATTCAAACTATTCTGCATTATAACATTTCGGAATTGTATATGCTACAGTATCCTAATACATAAATCTATGAAATAAAGTCAAAATTTAACAACTACTGTAACACTGAACATAGTTTTCATAGTTTTCATACTTTTCTATTATGGACTGTCTGCCTCTAAAGTCCAAATACGTGTGTAGAACATGATCAATCTAGGTGACTACTTAGTAACATTTGTTTTTGGAAAGGAAAACAATTGTCTTACACGACCTGACCAGGAAATAATAAATAAGAACCATGACTGAAAGTAACTACACAATCTTGTTCACTAGCTAGGAGTGGGTGCCTAAATAGTTTCAATGCTTTGAAGAATCAAAAGAACAATATTATTTGAGAAGTGGCGAAAGTGCATTAGAATTTAAAACGGAAAAGATAAAAAAAAAAAATTGCTTTGGATGCCTTGTCTTCAGAAGTCTGAAATCCTATCTCACAACTTGCATAAAGTACAACAGATCTTTAACCCTTGTCTATTCTGGAGAGACTATCACCCTCCTAGGTCACATGGTAATTAATCAGTCTTAATTTTACACATAAAACCTACTTTTATCAAGATCAACTGTACTAGTCTGAAAAGGAAATACATTGTCGATTATTAAAATTATATATACATATACATATATAGACTATCATTGTCTTGATTTAGAAGAATGCTAGTTTACACCAAGTTACATGTACTCACTGCTACTTTTAGATGATGCAATAAATATTGTCGAGATAAGAGTTATAATTTAGATACTAAAAGAGTAAAACCACAACAAAAACCATTCAAATTTACTAAGCAAAAGAATTTTGGCAAGTTATCATTTCAATTTTAAATGTTTCTAAAGTATGTTTTTCTCTACCAAGAATATGTTGATTGAGAATAAACTTTTTTACTACAAAATTTTGGTCATCTCCACACAATACATCATGACTTAGATTAAAAGGTGTCCTCTGTGAATAAGGAATTACTTTTTAGGCATACACGCTCCTCACCAGGCAAATAAGGTCTCTTAAAACTGTACAAGGTCTTAAAATGGCCTTTCTGAAATATTTTTCTTTAAATGATCTTAGCCTTTAGGAAAACTGATGAATACATTCACTTATTTTTGAACATGTGATTGTGTGATATACATAAGGTATTTATAAGAGAAGACTGACATATAGGTATAACAACAGGTCACACTAAAAATGTTCTTTAAAAAGTTCTGGTTCTCAATACACTTACAGTAAGAGAGAAAATGCTATTAATATGCCATGATTAGCCTACAGAACCCACATTACATGAGTTCAGAATTACCTGGTAAAAAAACAGTTGTAAAGAAGCAACATTTTCTTTCTTTCAGGTTATATTATAAATTTCTCTGTTTTATAACTCTACAGATTACCGTTTGTGACTCAGCTACTATGGTCAGCACAAAGCTACTGAGAAATACTGAATTGTATTGCGTATTTCCTTCTACTTCTATTTGCTGTGCGTTGTGTATTTGGGAGTAATACCAACATTTATTTGAAAAATATACAGATTAATAGTGGTTTAAATTATATTTTACTGAAAATCATTTGTAGTAGATCATTAAGAAGGAAAAACTTTAATACTCTCAACAGATGCGCTTTCAAAATGTCTAACTGCTCTATGAAGATTTGTTTGATTCTGAGATTTTCTCCGTTCCATTAGGGCTGATTTCCTAATTACTATTCCTTCAGCAGAAATGACTGCTTGATTTATGTTATTCTCAATTTCAGTAAGGATATTTTTGGGAACAATATAGATTTTATCAAAAGAAGGATGTTCTTTTTCTCCCTAATTTTAAGCTTGATTAATTGGTAAAGTAAATTTTGTGTTGATGGGAAGTGGCTAAATGAGCCAGAATTTTTAATTCTACACAACTGCAATATTGCCAGGCGGTGGGGCGATAGGGGTGGGAAGAAAAAAGTTCACTTTTTCACAGGGTGCTGCATATGTTTTGAGACACAATATCTGCTTTTTGACTCAAGGTGCAGATGACTATGCATAGACATCTGAACTTTGAGCCTTCTGTTGTGATTGCAAGATGTGAACTATTATCATAACGTGCAGTTGTTTTGTATTGTAGTTCTTTATCCTCAGCATTTGACTCACTCCATCTTCACATTTCAGGGAGCCAAATAACTATCAAGCTAAAAGAATGTTCAAACTCAACCGATCTAAACTGGTTTCAAAAATATGGCCTAGAGGTTAAAGCTTTAACATTCTAATTTTATCTTGCCAAGCTATTGGACTGACAGTTAATGCTATGAATTTTAATACATTAATTTAACACTCATGTATTCTTATTAATAATATGAAGTTCATCAAAAAAGCTTAATAATTGGCTCCATTATCTCTATGATCACAAAAAGTGAAATACTGCATCTTATTCTATCTTTTTCATAAACCACAACAAAGTAATTGTAAATAATGAAGACCTATTTTCTCCTTTTGGATGTATCTTAAGTATCATTGAACATGCTGCAGTTATATCCCTGTTCATCCAAGTTTACACATGGAACCTGAGACACAGTGAAGTCTGGGGGATAAGCTTTATATTTCCGCATTACCAAAATTTCACCCTTAAGAAGAATTGCATGTTGACATTTTCAGGGCTGAAATTGTTCTCACCAAGCAAAGAAAAATGAAGTACTGAATTTCTGATTAAAAGAAATTGACACATAACAGAAGCAACCTCTATTCAACTTTGAACAGAGTTTTTCTATTATTATGAAATTTTGGTGATTAATTTCTGTAAGAGATAAAGTTTGCAAAAGCTTGGCTGTACTTTTTCCATAACATCTGAAATGGAAAATGTATGGAACTTGAAAACTGTATATCATTTGTATATTTGACATATATCCAGAGTTATAAAACTGATTTGAATCTTAAACTACTCAAATTTTGGTAAAAATTTGGACTTTTTTTTCATTTCCATGTTTTATTTCCCATTGACTTTTCAATGTTGTTGATTCCTTCAGGAAATTTCTTACATTTGATAAAGCAATAGGACTTCAGCCCAGGAAATTATATGAAAATACCTTTATTTAAGATTCGAAATCTTAAAAAATTGGCAGCAGTCTAACTGCAGTGAATCAAGGCTTCTTTAACTGTGAAGTAGAAAAAAAATAATACCAACTCCATGTTTAAGTAAAAAAAAAAGACACTACTGCAACAGAGGGCAGAAATAAATTAGATTTGTATTTATTAGATTTTACTGGAAGCATGTGAATTTGTTGTGAGAACATGTTTGTTAATTTGGATAAAACACATTTCTACATGGAAAATACTTGTACTTTTACAGTAAGAATAATCAAGTCGAGGGTATAATTTTATTACTTCCAATAAAAGTGATTTATATTTTAGCTAACTAAATTAAATAAAAGGATGACCAAATAACATGATTTAGATTACACTTTAATCTGTAACTGATTTGCAAAGGCAAGAAAAAAATTCTTCAAAAGGAAACTTCATATCAAAATGGAATTTTGTAGTTAGTATTCACTCAAATTGACTTTGCTTGTGTGAAATCACTTCTGCTTTTTAGACCAAGATGTGGTAGGTGACACTACACTTCAATGACATCACCAAAAAAGTCACTCAAGACTGATCAGAACAAATAGCTGCCTGATTAAAAAGTAACAGATTTTGGATTGAGCATTCTTTATATATTAGTCAGAAATAATGTAGCCTGTTTACTTTATAAATTCTCAATTTATCAACAAGAATAGAACAAAGCAAACAATAAGAATCTATGCTATGTCAGTGGTCCTAATGCTGCAATTGACGTACATCTTATAATGACTATTTCTATGTCCATAGAAAATAAAATAACATTCAACTTTATTCTTCCCAATGTCTGGTACTTTGAAAGGTTTTCTTGTACTCATTAAACTCTAGAACATTAATCTTTTTCATGTAACAAGGATGTATAATTGGAGTCATAAAACTATTCTGGTTTTATTAATGGATGGAGAGATGTATGGAAAAATACCACAAAATGGTATTTAGATTAACAAAACCCATATGTTTTCTCATTGTAAGATGAAGATATGTATTTCTTAGCATTCAAGTTTCAGCAGTAATGTAAACTTTCAGTTTATAACAGAAAAAAAAAAATAGTACAGTTCATTTAGGCTGAGTGGACAAGCAGCTGGAGGTCAGAAATACTGAGAGCCACCAGTTGTGAATCTCTGAATCGTGACTTACAGTCATTGGATTTTTTACTGAAAGTGTTGTCAGGCATTGGAATAGGCTGCACAGGGAAGTGGTTGAGTCATCATCCCTTAATGTATTTAAAGGTCATTTAGATGTGGTGCTTGGAGATATGGTTTAGGGGTGTACTTGGTAGAGTAGGGTTGATGGTTGGACTCAAGGATATCAAAGGTCTTTTCCAACCTGAATGATTCTATGATTCCATGTTTCTATGACCCTTCATTATTCAGACATGTTCTACCACCTAGAAATATGTCACCATCACTCCTGTTGTCTCCGCTCAGGTTCTAAAAGTAAAAATTAAAAAGAAACTTACTTCAGATACAAATTCCTAGCCCGTGACTATTAAATAAGAGTTACCAGAGTGTTGCTAAGATCAACAGAAGTCATGATTTTATTCATTCATAAACGTTGCTCATCCAAGGAATACTGACAGGACATAGTGACCTCTTAAATCTATGAGCCTGCCCTGTAGTCAAGAAAAGAAAATCCTTTACAGATTTGTCATTCTGAGGTGTGGGAGGGGGGGGAGGAAACATTCTGGAAAGAGACTGACAAATAGGTGATAAAAAAAAATCACTGAAATTTGAAAAGCTGACAATACCAAACATTTCTAAGTGACTCATGCTCTACCAAACTAACTACATTAATCACCCTGATTTCCAGATGTATAAGAACCTAGGATTTCTGGAAGATAGGCACTGAGCATGTTTGAATCAACTGATGTGTTCATATGATATAAAGCTGACCTGTAAATACAGAACAAATCTGATGTGTCTGTTATTCAGCCTTTTTATATATGAGATCAATTGTAAACTTACAGTTTTGGGAATTTGCCAAGATAGCCAGGAAGATATTTCTAAAGTTTTGTCATACAGACACAACATTGAAAGATATTGTTTTAACAGTTAAACTTGAAATGATAATTTAGCTGATGAAAGCAATAGATCTACACCAACTTACCACCTCACCGCAGTGCCCTCACAGCGCAATCAATGACTGGAGGATTAAAAGTGCAAGACTCTTCAAGATTTCCCTGAAAGAGAAAATAAAACATATTTTATTTGGATTTCTACAGTAACACCAATAAATTCTGCAAGGTTCAAGAAACAGAAAAAGTTAGTACACTGACGTTAACTTCTGCAAACAGCTGTCATAGAAAGGCAGCAAAATAAAGTGTAATTTCTAGAACAACTCTGATGTAAAACAGTCTAGATCATAAATGGTCATATATTAAATTATTTTAATCAGTTTCTGATTAAAGTTTCTGTGAAACAACAATTGTGTTTTCAACCACATTGTCTTAATTATAAACACTTTCTTGCTATGTCACTGCTCTAGACCAACTCTTTTCAATGTACTATTTTTAGTGCAAAAATTTGGTTTCATAACTGAACTGAAGCATTAGCTCATTAAGTACACAAGAGGTATTACCAAAATGAGCAGCATTTGCACAGGCAGTATGTTAAACAGTAAATTACCCCAATAGTTTGTGAAAAAGTAGCTGTAGCCTTGCCAACAGTAAAGCTACCTGTTCATATATCATAAACCGATGTCCATTCATGTATCACATGCATGTCCATTCCCACTTATTTGATTCTTTCTCACTAGAAGCCAGGCTTATACAGGTTCTATAAAATACCCAACCCAAAACTGATGAGTGTCAAGTACACAATGAATGCAGGAATCATCTTTACAACACATATTTGAATGTCACTGTAGGAAGATACAATTAAAAAGCACCTTTCCTTTCAGTTGTGCATACCTTCCTTCTTTTTTTTTCGGATGGGTTTAATTATCCCCTAGCTCCACACCGGTCTGATTTCATATTATTTGTGCCTTGGGAGGAAGAGATAATTGCTTTTGTGACAATAACATTTCTATCATGAAAAGATATTTCTTTCTAAACTGACTTTTTCTTTTGTTTCTTCTTCAATTTACTCACACCTTCTTCCCTTTCTGCTTTCATGGAATGAATTGGCCCATTGACCCTTCAGGCAAACAGCCTGTTTTGGCTGCTAAATACTCTTAAGTTATTTCATCACATGCAAATATTCCAGACAAATGATGGTCTATGTTTTCTTCCATAATAAAAGATTGCTTGTGGGGAAAAAAAGCAAATTAAAAAACCCCAAATCCCAACTATTTTCTCATTATTGTATTAAGCAGGAAATTTCTGCTTTTTGTTGGGGCTGAGGCTGATATTTTCGTGCCGTATTAATTTGTTTATTGCTTCACCTGTGCCATCATGATAAGACCTCGTCTCTAGAATATGATGGTTTTGTCCTTTCTCCCCTCTAGTTTTCTAGCTCTAACTTGCCTACTTGTCTTTTCAAGTATCCACCTTTCTTGAATTTTATGTACCTTAATACTCTTTATGCTCCCACTTTCCCACTGTCTTTCATAAATATCCAGCTGTTCCATTTTTTCACTCTTGTGTCTTTTAGAGAATAACAGCTGGCTTAGCCTGACAAGAGATACTTTACTTTCCTTCTCACCCTTCTCATACTATCCTCTATGGGCCTTGATGACATCTTCACTTTCAGTACTCCCTTTTCCCTTCTTTTGTCTCTGAAATACGTGTTACACTTAAAATACAATTATGAACAACAACAAAAAAAAAGTAACAGATGGTCTTTATGCTGTTAGTCTGCAGGTCTGATAGACTTTATCCTGACAGACTCCTCTTTGTTAAAAAAAAAAATCACTCCCAATGATGTAACTGAAATATGCTGTGGTAGTAAGAAAGAAGTAATAATGCAGACGCACAAAGGCTGTAAGCTTTTTAGTCTTTTGATCCTCTTTTACATACAGCGGATGTTCAGCACACTTTCTCAATGTGCATGGTGTCCACAGAGAAGTGAATTACTAACTATTGAAAAGTTAATCTTACACTAAGACAAGAAATAATAAAAACCCAAACATTTTATGTTACCCCAAAATATGATAAGCATAACTGCCACTGCCAAGTATTTTGTACTCTTGGTAGAATTACTTTCTGTCATTCCACTGACTATGTTTGTTCTCTGACACGCTTTTCATATTCAAGGACCATATCCTGCAAGATCAAGAACAGTCCACCCCAACAAGCAGGAAGTCAGGCAAAAATGCCATGGGGCCTGCATGGATGAACAAGGCACTCTTTGCAAAACTCAAACATAAAAAGGGAGTATATGAAAGGTGGGAACAGGGGCAGATAATCTGGGAGGAATACAGAAACACTGTCTAAGCATGGAGAGATGCAGGTAGGAAAATCAAAGCCCAGGAATAGAATCTGGTGAGTAATGTCAAAAGCAACAAGAAAGGCTCCTATATCAACATGTAAAGGAAGACTAGGGAAAATGAGGAACCACTTCTGAGTGCAGCAGGGGCCCTGGTGAAAAAGTACATGGAAAAGCCTAAGATACTGAATGTCTTCTTTGCCTTGGTCTTAACTAGTAATACTGCCTTTCAGGAATCACAGAGATCATCAGAAAAGTGTGGTGCTACAGGCCCATCAGGCCTTATTACCACCCCTGGGAAAGTGATGGAGCAGCTAATCCTGGAAACCATTGCCAGGCAGTTGACCAACAAGAAAATCACTAGAAGCAGTCAGTGTGGATTCACCAAGGCAGAGTCACGCTTGACAAACCTGATAACCTTCTATGGTGAAATGACAGGATTGGTAGATGAAGGGACAGCAATGGATATTGCCTATCTAGGCTTCCATACAGCTTTTGACATTGTTTACAGTAACACCCTCACAGACACGACAACGAAATAAGGGCTGGATGAGCAGACAGCATAGTCAATTGAAAATGGGCTAAACAGCTAAGTTCAGAGCACTTTGATCAGCAATACAAACTCTTCTTGGAAGCTAGTAACTAGCTATGTGCCCCAAGGGTCAGTACTAGGTTATACTATGTTCAATGCCTCCTCAATGCCGTTAATGATGTAGAGGATTGAGCAAAGTGTAGCCTCAGCTATTTTGCAGATGACACAGAACTGGGAGGAGTAGCTAATACTCCAGAAGTTTGTGCTACCATTCAAAGAGACCTCAACATAGTGGAGAAATGGGCTGACAACAACTTCATGAGGTTTAACAAGCAGAAGTGGAAAGCACATTTGAACAAATGGCCCTGGGGTTCCTCGTGGACACCAAGCTGAACATGAGCCAGCAGTGTGCAGTTGCCACAAAGAAGGACAACATCGTCCTGGGCTGCAGGTCAAGGCAGCTGATCCTTCCTTTTTATTCAGCACTGGTGAGGCTACCACTGGAGTACTATGCCCATTTCTAGGCTCCCCAGTACAAAAGAGATATGAATATGCTGGAAAGAAACAGTGAACTGCCATGGAGATGTTGAAGGGACCAAAGCATCTCTCCTACGAAAAAAGGCTGAGAGAGCTGTGACTGTTTAGTCTGGAGAGGAGAATGTTCAAGAGGAAACTCATCAATATATATACATACCTGAAGGGAGGGTGCAAAGAAGATAGAGTCAGGACCTTTAATGTCCAATGACAGGACAAGAGGCAAAGGGAAAAAGGAAACACAGATGTCTGTCTGACCATCAGGAAAGAGTTTTTTACCACGAGGGTAACTGAACACTTGAGCAGTTCGCCCAGAAATGGCTGTGGAATTGCCATCCTTGGAAATATTAAAAAGCCATTGGGACATGATCCTGTGCAACCTGCTCTAAATGGCTCTGCTTGAGCAGGGAGGTTAGTCCGTGTCCAAGCTTAACCATTCTGTGACTCTGTGATATTTTATTGATGGCACTTGGAGTTTCTGGGGTTTTTTCCACTCACCTAGGCAGACTGTGGTTGATAACCACCTTCTACCTTTTTCTAGTAACACTTAGTAACTTCCACCTTCTCCCTAGTAACAAGAGGTAGAACAAGGGGAAATGGCCTTACGCTGCACCAGAGGAGGTTCAGGCAGGATATTACAAAGAATTTCTTTACTGAAAGGGTTGTCAGGCACTGGAACAGCCCGCCGAGGAAGGTGGTGGAGTCATTAGGCCTGGAGGTGTTTAAGAGACAGGTAGATGTTGTACTTAGGGACATGGATTAGTGGTGTTGACAGAGCTAGGACAAAGGTTGGACTCGATGATCTTGAAGGTCTCTTCCAACTGAATCTATTCTATGATTCTATATCTCATTGGCGACATTCAGAAGCCACAATATTCCTAATGATTCAGGAAAGAATAAAAGGTAAGTAAATAGTAATAAATGGCAAAAAGTGATCATAAATGTTTTGTCCTAAAAACTCTTTTCCCCTAAACTTCAGGGGAAACTATTTTTGCCATAACACAATATCAGTTTCAGTGAGAAATATTTTTTTGAAATGCATTACAAATGCAACACAAAGGAAGCTGTTGAAAATAGGAATGTAGAGAACTTTTTTTTTTCCCTAAAAATCGTAAGTATTTTAAGACTCAGTGACATTAAAGGAAATAATGAACTTGGAACAAAGCTTATTGTTTCCTCAGATTCTTTTTTTTTGTGAGGGAAAGCACAGCTAAGAGATAATGAAAAAAAGACTATTTCCTGAAATAGGAAACAGTTCAAGGAAATGTCAACATAGTTTAAATGGCATGGCTTTAAAATAGTCTTTTTCTCCTGGATTTAAATTTAAGCATGATCATGGATTTAGGCATTTGTGACCTCCAAGTACCCAAGCATGTAGAGACAAAAATCTCATCACCACAACTCCTGAATATTCATGGAAGGCACAATATGGCCTTAAGCCAAACACCACTGAAATCAACAGGAATCTTCCAATGACCTGATTAGGCTTTGACTTGGCCTTCCGGACTAACAAATTAATGAGGCACATGAATGAAGACCCAGTGTATCACTACAGACTAAGAACTCTCAATTGTAGCTGAGCTACACACAACTTAATGAAATGAGAAATTTATTTTTGCAAATAATTGCCACTTCTAGGGTATCCACAGCCTCTCTGGGCAACCTGTTCCAGTGCCTCACCACCCTCACAGTAATAGTGTTATGTGTTCGGTCTGGTAACTGGATCTCTGGAATGTGAATCAGACTTTGGGTGATGAGCACTAAGGCTAACAAAGAAGCTATAAATTGAGGTTCTCTGTTACATTTCTCTGTGTGGTAAATCATGTTTATACATATGGGCTTCTTTGAGTACTCTTTAACAGGCTGTATTTTGATCCTGACAGCCTAGCCATTCTGAATACCTTCCTTTTTCCACATCAGGGAAAAAAAAAGGGAGGAGTCAGCCTGAACTGACAAACGTTTATCCCACCCCACTTCCCACTCATGTTACACACTTTCTGTGCAGAAGTAAGTACAAGATAGTTTGAAAACAGAAACCAAATTATTAATTCATTATTAATACTTATTAATTATACCTCTCGATAACCTACCAAAGGTCTTGGGAATCTGGACAGGTCCCTGCTGACTGGAAGGTGGAAAACAATATTACAATCTACATAAAGGGTGTGAGGGAAGACCCAGGAAACTACAGACCTGTTAGTCTAACCTCAGTTCCCGGAAAAATTATGGAGAAGATCACACCGGGTACTACTGAAAGGCATTTAAAGAATAATGCAGACGTTGGGCACAGTCAACACAGGCTCACAAAGGGAAAGTCCTGTTCAACTAATTTGATGTTCTTCTGTGATAAGGAGGTCACCTGCACAGTAGATGAAATGAAGGTCGTGAATGTAGTTTTTCTGGATTTTAGTAAGGCTTTTGATACTGTCCCTCACAGCATCCTTCTGGACAAGTTGTCCAGCTGTGGGATGAGCTGGTTCACAGTGTGCTGGGTGAAGAACTGGCTGAAGGGCAGGGCTCAAAGGGTTGTTGTGAATGGGGCTACATCTGGATGGCAACCAGTCACTAGCAGTGTTCCTCCACGTTCAATTCTAGGGCTCGTTCTGTTCAATATTTTTACCAAGCATCTGGATGCAGAAGTTGAATACATCATTAGCAAGTTTGCTGAGGATACCAAACTGGGAGGTGCTGTTGACTCCCCTGAGGGACCTTGCAGAGGGGTCTAGATAGATTGGAACACTGGACAATCATCAACGGCATGAAATTTATCAAGAATAAAAGCTGGACTGTGCACCTGGGACACAGTAACACTGGTCACAAGTCTAAATTGGCAGAGGAATGTTGGGAGAGCAGCCCTGCAGAAAGGGATCTGGGGGTGCTGGTTGACAGCAGGCTCAGCAGAAGTCAGCAGTGTGCCCTGACAGCCCAGAGGACAAACCACATCCTGGGGTGCATCAAACACAGCATAACCAGAGGGTCAACAGAGGGGGTTATCCCGCTGGATTCAGTGTTGATGCGGCCTCACCTCGAGTACTGTGTGCAGTGTCGGGCCCTACAATTTAAAAAGGATGTGAGGGTCCTTGAATGTGTCCAGGGGAGGGCAACAAATCTGGTGAAAGGGCTGGAAGGAATGCCCTGTGAGGAATGGCTAAGGACATTGGGCTTGTCTAGTTTGGAGGAAATAAGGAAAAGGGGTGACCTTGTTGCTCTCTACAGCTTCCTGAGGAGGGGAAGTGGAGAGGGAGGTGCTGATCTCTTCTCCCTGGTATCCTATGATAGGGCATATGGGAATGGTTCAAAGTTGCATCAGGGGAGGTTTCGAGCATTTCTTTACCAAGAGGGTGGTCAAACGCTGGAAAAGTCTTCCCAGAGAGGTGGTTGGTGCCCCAAACCTGCCAGTGTTTGAGAGGCATTTGGACAATGCTCTGAACTACATGCTTTAACATTTGGTCAGCCCTGAATTGGTCAGGCAGTTGGACTAGGTGATGGTTGTAGGTCGCTTCCAACCGCAACTAGTCTATTCCACAGGAGCAACAACAGGGTCTACATGTTGGCCATTTTCCTCATAGCTCTGAACGATCGTCTGCATTTGAGTAATTCTGAAGAGCAACAGCCCTTTTTCCCTGTGCAGCCAAGTTCTGGGCCTTCCATAAGCCACTGGCATGCTGGCCAGTTCTACAGAGGCTCTGTCACAGCAGACAGAACATGGACAGTGGCTCTGTCATGTTACAGGGGGGTTTGTGACACAGTCAGCCTAATTAGGTTATAAAAAATGGCTGCACAGTTAGCCAGCCTGAGCTGGAGATGGGCTGGTGGATGAGCAAAGGCTGAAGTGAGAGGACAGGGAAAGGGGCAAGGAAGGCAATGGCAGGGCCACATGCAAGGATACAGGGGCTGCATGTGGTGCAAAAGTGAGTGATTACTGCTTTTTTGCTTTTGGGGCCAGTGGCCCCAAAAAGGACACAACTGAATTATGCCACACTCCTGTCCTCACCCACTCAGTCAGAGAGATTTGCAGCTTTCTACAAGGTCACTGACATAAGATAAGAACCCAAACAACATCTGGCTGGTGTTATTTTCAAACTGTCAACTCCTGGCACCACCACCACCAATGTAATAGCCATATCGCTGTCAACAGCATGGCGGCAGTGGCCCATGCCACCATGGGGTTGGTGACGTGGCTGCCCCACAACAGGTGTCTCCTGGCTGCCAGGGAAACCTGGAATGGACAGCCTTGGCCTGATGGTGGGAGAGCCCTGGGCAGGGGTTGCCAACAGTGACAAAGAGTGCCTTCTCCTCTTGTTTGTTGATACTGTCCTGTTTTTCACAGCCTCAGGCCCAGACAGGGTTGCAACTAGTACATGGTGCACTCCCATCGCCTTCTACCTCAGCCACTCAGCCAGACATTTCTGCAGCTTTCTACAAAGCCATTGACTTAAGGACAAGTACACAAAGCCCTGGTCTGCATCACAGCACTCTTTCACAGGCAGCTGGAAGCTACCCACAGTCATGGACAATGGGAGCCCCATGACACCCACCTTCTCTGTCTGAAACTTACCTTGAAGTAAAGTTTATGATTTATCAATTCATTGGCTTGTTCTTCTGTTTTGTGTGGGGGTTTTGGGAAACCTTTTGAGCCTTTCCTTACGTAACAAGAATCAGGATTTATTAAAGCTTACAGCATGCATATATCACAGAATGGTAGGTGTTGGAAGGGACCATCTAGAGATCATCTAGTCCAACTCCCCTGCTAAAGCAGGTTCACCTAAAGCAGGTCACACAGGATCGCATCCTGGCGGGTTTTGAATGTCTCCAGAGAAGGACTCCACAACCTCCCTGAGCAGCCTGTTCCAGTGCTCTGTCATCCTCAAAGTAAAGAAGTTTTACCTCATGTTCAGATGGAACTTCCTGTGCTCCAGTTCGTTCCTGTTGCCCCTTGCCCTGTCACTGGACACCACTGAAAAGAGCCTCTATTCACCATCCTCTTGACACCCACCCTTTAGATATTTATAAGTGTTTATGAGGTCCCCTCTCAGTCTTCTCCAGGCTAAAGAGCCCCAAGTCTCTCAGCCTTTCCTCATAGGAGATATACTCCAGTCCCCTCGTTTTGCTACATTTTAACACTTATGAGTGTATGGCAGAGATTTCTTATGCCGATGTTATACACCATTTAGCATTTCCTTTATGTATATAAAAGTATCAATTAACTTTTTTTGCTTAAGTTGCTTAATCATTACATCATAGGAATGCAGATTAAGCAATATGAACTCATAAAATACGTCCTGAAAAACTGGTACACTACCCATTGCCCCTTTTTATTAACACATGCAAATATAAGACTCTTTGTGAATTAATTCACTGCTTTATCAGTACCTTTTGTTACTCTAAACTATGTATCTTAGCTGCTTGTATTGAGTTTGCTTGCTTTGAGTACATGGGCTTCCATTATTTGGAAATTATTAACCTGTCCATTTCACCACTACTAAAAGATTTTTTTCATGTGTAATATAATTTCCCTTTCTATTAATATTGCTAATTTCCTTCAAGTATTCTTAAAAACAAAGTACTTCCATCGAGAGAAATTAAGACCAGTGCCTAAAATATTTCCTAAATATTCTATTTACTAAACATATGTACAGCCCACTTTAAATATATTAATTTCTTATTCTTTTCTTGAAGAGTGATAAACACAATCTGTGTACATTTTAAAGAAAGAGGGGTGGGGGGGGAAGAGAGAGAAGAAGAGTTGCAGGGTTTAGTCCTAAAAAGATAAATGAAAGAAAAAAAAAAAAAAAAAAGATGAACCATTACAAAGTTGTGGTAGTGGGATAAAAGTTTGGTAAGACTAACTTTTTCCTATATTTGGCAGTGGGCGTGCCTTTCACATATTCACCCACTTGCACTGGTTTTCTACCTACCTTTCCGTGGCTCTTTTCTATTCTTATTCAATTTCTTTTAATAATTTCACTGTTAGGGTTCATTTAATTCTCATCTCAATATCATTAAGGATATCAATACATCAGCATAACTATGTGTCTAAATCACAAATGATAAAACCTCAAAAATTGCCAAGATCAACAGCACAGCTGAATGTCACAGGGTAGCTCTGGAAACATCTCTCTTTTGTTTCCTAAACTTGCAGGTACAGAAAAATCTCCATTACTTAATAAGTTTATTGTTTATAATATATATAAAAACCAATAAGCATATTGTTTATATTATTATATAAGGTCATTGTTTATTTAAAAGGGAAAAAAAAAAAAAAGAAGAAAGAAAGAAAAACTTTCCCAGGAATAGAATGCTGGATTACAGTGCTATAAATATCAAGAGGAGTATCAAGTGCAACACACCCACAAAGGATCAATAGGTTGGTCCCTGGTTCAGAAGTAAATGACTGATAAAATGCCTGTGGTATTTTTACAAAAATACTCTTTCCCCCAAAAAAACACCTACAGTATGTCATAACCCCAAAACCTTGCTTCTAAGTCCATGTCACACAGTGTTACAAACTCTGGAGAGAAAAGACATGGACTACGCCAAATGGCTGCCAGTGGATTTTGGAGGCAGGTTGTTCCATTAGACTGTGTGTGATCGTGGCCAGGCCTCTCTCAGGTTTGTCAGGCCTCTCTCAGGTTTTTCACTGATAAATGGGGATGACAGTCTTCTGCTGTGTCACTGATATGCCATGTAAATAGATTTATTGAAGAACACTGTGAAAGCGTGTGAATCTATGTGAACAAATGTTACTCATTTCAATTTGACCTCATTAGCGCTAATTCTCTTGTGGTTGACCTTTAGTCTTCTTCATAATGACTTCTGTATTGAAATGATGGAAATTGACATTTAATGTATTTCATGCCTTAGGTATGCAAAACTAACTGTTCCCAGAGAAAAGACAGTATGTTCTCCTGTCATGTCATTCTGCCTTCTACATTGTCACTCCTCCAACATACAGTCAATGAGTCTAGAGAACTCAGCACTGATACTTAAAAAGCAAGTGTCTCACTTTCTGCAAGTTCACCTCTTTGATGACAGTCTGATAAATGTCACAACAGTACAGGGAAAGGGGTAGAAGCACATGATTTCTGACCCTTCTTTTGATGGTAACTAGACTATAAATTGTTTTTTCCACAATGCCAAAAAGAATTCTTGGGTATTTGGAAGTCACAGCCAGGGACAGAAAAGAGATCTCTTTAACAATTGAACAACCTATCAGGACAAATGAGGTTGTAGCCAAGCTATTTTTTTCCCAAGGGAATCTCTTTAAACAGTGTGGTTGTGCACATGGATTTGGCACAGGGTAGCAGATGAGGTCCCAGCTGGACTCAGGAACAAGAAACCACTCGTGTGCTCTAGAAAAGAAAGATACACCTGCACTCAAAACAAAAAGTAGTGAGATAAGAAGGAATTGAGTAACTCTGACTCATAGCCAACATGGTACAAACAACTGTCATGCTGAGGTATCCTAAATCTGAGAAACTTCTTTTGGATGTTGAGAACTGTTTAACTGCATCAACGTAACACTATTCATAACATTAGCTATCTTCAGATGCAGACTATAAAAAGTATGCAGAAAACCTCTAAAAGTGGAAGTGTGGAAAAAATTGCAATATTGGTTTCATTATAAGAAAGGTAAAGGAATTAGATGTTGAATCTTCTTGAGGCTGGAGATACTTAGTCTGAATTAAAATCAGTGTCAGAGAGAAGGCTTAACACTTTTATCATTTCATTAAAAGAAATGTTTAAAAGGAAGAAAGACTGTCTAAACTTCGGTATATACCTAGAATTCTTCCTTCCTAGTGACTTTTTTTTTCCCATAGAATTGGGAAATGTGATTTTTATTTAAAAATTTTATTTGAAAAAGAGGTTGTACTATCAAAAGTTACTTGTTTATTAAGAGAGATTTTCCTTGCCAATAAAATGCTCGCCATCAACAATATCTGGTAATCATTCTCAAGATGTGTGAGTACACAGAGAGTGTGCACTGGCATCTGTAGAAAGACGATTAGCTTCAAAGCAAGATGCAACATAAAGAGTGTGAGAAATATGTATTGCTCAAATTAAGTCTAGAGTGTAATATTACTTTTCTAATAATTCACTATTATTCAAGAAAGAACACCAGGTGATGTGACTTTGGCTTCAAAGAATAACGCCCAAGAGGTGGAAAAATACCCATCCCCCAAACGAAAGCATTTAAATGTGAATAATTATGTCAAATAAGGAATTTTAACATGTAGCAAATCTGAGACTCAATTTACCTCGATCTGTGTCCTTAGAGAACAAGAACACAGTTCTGCAAAAAATGCTAGAAGCCGGGGAGAAAGAAATTTGGTCTAAAGTGTCCAAAGAGTATTTCACATTTCTAGATACAGTGGGGAAGGAGATAATAATGTAGATGTTCAAGAAGGATATTGAAATACGTTGATTTAGGTTTTTGTATCTAATGTGTTTTGTAAGAATAAAAGATGTTTTGCCCTTAAATATTGTTTCTCTGAATACATTCCTGATCCCACATTCATGGTCAATCCAGGTTATTCAAGGTCACCCGTGTATTAGTCCAAAAAAGTTGGCAGCCCGTGATGAAACTAAGAGTTATATTTGCATTTGGAGACATGGGGACAGCCTATTAAGACCTCTCACTTGCCTAATCTCATTTTCAGCAACAGACTGAAACACAGTCTCTCTCTTAGGGTATGGTACAAGAAGGCAGCCTTCCAGGAATGACTTTACAGCCAAGTAAATTAGTGTTTCTCCTGCTGTAAAGTCATCCTCAGTAGTATTGCTGTTTAGAGGCAGCACGATGAAGAATTATATCAAGAAACATGCCATTGGCCCAGTGGGAATGTAGTACCACAGGAAGCAAAATACAGGGGTTTCAGGCTGCTGTTTAGTAGAGATCTAAGCTCTAGCAAACAGGCCCCTGCAGAGAGATAAAGTGAAAATGTGTTTAACCCTTTTTCACCTATTAGGATGGCATTGGAGTCGTGTTACCTTGATTTGAAAAAGTTTGCCAATTTCTATTCCAAAGCTGTTGCAAACTCAAACTGCAAAAAGAGATCCTAAATCACAGCAAAAAGAATTAGCAGGGCAGATAGTACTGCCCTCCTCTGTTAATAAAAGTATTAGAAATATTAGTACAAATGTTGGTATTTGTTCTTCATGAGACACGAGTTCCTGATTGACTTACCACATACTGAGGCAAAAGCAGCTAGCCAGGGCCGACCCAGGACGTCAAGGCCTGGGGCTGCCCTTGAAGCCTGGCCAGATCCAGGCCCCTGTCCCTGCCCAGGGCCACTGAGGTCCAGCCAGGACCCTCCCCAGCTCTACTGCCCCTGACAGGCCCAGGCGACAACACCTACTGCCCATTCCCTTGCTGCACTGCTGCGGGACAGGCCTGGCCCCCTTGGCTCTTTCCCCCTGCAGGGGGCTGCACCCCACAGGGAGAACTCTGATCAGCCTAGTGTGTCCCCAGCTCCCAGCTTGTCCACCCAGGGGTGACCCCACTCCTGCAGCACCTTCCTGAGCCCTAAGCTGCAGGTGGAGGCTGGGCCCTAAGGCCAAGCCATGGTGGATAGATACTACAACTGTGCCAGGGGCTGCCCTGCACCTGCCCCAGCTAGGTGCCATGGGATGAGGACTCACAGCAGAGCCAGAGTCCACAGTCAGACATCATGAGGCCTTGCCCCACAGGTGTGCCAGTGTTTTCCCCTATGACTCCCCTAAAGCCAGCTGCAGTGGGGCTTGGCTGGGGGCCTGGGGCTGTGCCCCCCACTATGGTTGAGCTGAAGGTCATTGATGTCCTCATTCCCTCTGGCCCCTGTCCCTGGGAATCTCTGGGTTGACCCTTCTGCCTCTACCCATGCCACTTCTGGGGTCTCCTCTTGCCCTTGTGCTTCACCTTACCTCCATATCCCTGACCTGACTCTCTGACTTTGTCACAGCCTCCTGCTCCTGCCCAGGCCCCAGTCTGTGCTTCGAAACAGAACAAATAGAATTTAAAAAGAGTTGTTCATTCTTTACAATGATAGAACAACTATTTCCTCCTTGACAAAAATTTTAGTTGCTAGACCCTTTTGAAAAATGTTGAATTTTCTGAGGCCTTAAAAGTTTGATCGTGGTCTTGCCTCCGCAGTAAACAGTTTACCTTAGGGTAATTCTGGTATTTGGAAAAATATCGTGTAATGTTGGGGGGAAAAAAAATCTTTATCACCAACTTATCTCTTAATTGTTCTATTATCAAAGCACTATAGAACTAATTTCCATATTAACTTTACATTTTTACAAGCCCTCTAGATTAATGTACTGCCTAGTCTGCAAACTTTCTAAAGTGGAAACTGTTGACACACTTTTTTCTCAGATTACCAGGCATGGAAGGCATTACAACAACACCAACATTTTTTTGTGAGCTGACTTACTGTGCCTTGGAGACAGCTGTAGAGGTGACAATATTCTATATTTGCAACAACACGAAAAGATATTCTTTTATAAAACCCACTAATCTTCTTAGTATAATTAAGAATTCAGCAAATAAAATGCCTATACAAAATGCCTTCTGTTACTACCCTACTTTTTTTTCAAATTTAAAAATAATTTATTTTTATGGCTTTCTAATTCTGCTCTCTTATTTGTTCCTTTATAGATCTAGTGAACGCAAATAGTACTCGATAGCATTTGGTATTTATGAAAATAACATTATCACAAAAGACAGTTCAACAATTCCTACAAAATATTAAGGAAAATCTTCTATTAATGGATCAACTGATATGTCACCCAAATGCTACAAAACAGGTATTGGTAAGCTGAAAAGTCGTAAAAAGAGATGGGGTGGGGGTGGCAGTGGGGAGGAATCACAAAGCAAATCCTGAAAATTTTGCTATTATTTCTTCCAGTCATACACTAAGCATGAGTTATAAAAGGCACCCTGAGTAAGAGTGCAGTAAACCTTTCCCTTTGTGCTATGATTCTACTTTTTTTGTAAGTCAAGAACTAGGATCTAAAGAAAACATCAGACATATTATGGAAAATGTCAAATGTGTACATATCCAGAAAGTTATGTTCTGTAGAAAATATATGCATATATATTGAATGTACTACTGTTATAAAGTACAATGCATTTTTCAAAAATTCAAATATATGAATAGAATTTCCCACTGCTTAAACTCTTGATGAGTGTTATAAAATTGGAATACCTGCTTTAAGTCCTTTTAAGCCATCATGTAGTCCAGTACTGGCTGAGTGAAGCTGAAGTTCCTAAGGACAGGTTTACAAAAGAAAAGCCAAAGCATTTGTCTCCCAATTCCCATCTTCTCACATCATCTCACAACAGCATCCTCTGTCTCTAACCCTTTCTGAATATAACACATTTCTACAGGTAGTTGATACAAGTGATCTTAGACCAAAAGCAATAGCAAACGAAGGTTAAATGCCAAAGCACCAGGAATCTTCCAAAGTCTTCTGAACAGATGTGGCAAACAAAGCACCTTTTCTTTATGGAAATTAAAAATAAAAAGAAAAAGAAAAGAAAACTAACAATTAAACAGTAATGTTCATGTTACAAAAAAAAATATAAATTTAGAAAATATTATTCTGTGGTTGCACTTTCAGTGATTCCTTTCCTCTGGTACATCCAGTCTGCATGTAACACAGCTAAGTAATTGTCTCTCATCAGGTCATCAAAAGGTCTTTCATAGTACTTTCATACAAATTTGTGTTTTCTAATGTAAGTCCTTTAATCATGTTTGGTAAAATGACGCAATATCCTTTTAGACTGGAAGGAAAATAAAAAATCTTCAGCAGATACAATGCTTTGTAATATTAACTGTCATGCTGAAAACCAGATTACAGTTGCATTGGTTTAAAGTAAGCACAATATTTTTTATCTCTCATATATGTCACCACAGAAACACAGAATAAGTTAGGATTCTCTTAGACCTCTGTTTCATAAGCCAGCTTTACTTACAACTTCCTTAAATATCAAATAACAAGGAACTTGGTGGCAGTGGCAGTATTGTATATGTAATCCCTCGATTATATAAGTATTTTTGACCATGTTTCCTATGTATGACAATAATTTAATTGTAGTCAGCTACATCTGGATCCTAAAAAGGCTTATTCATGTATTAAGGTATAGTTAAACAAGGAGTTCCACTGCAGAGGGATTATTTGCATGATGAAGATAAGTTTATGCATACCTGAAGCTGTAGGATAGAGCCATAGGCAATTGCTATTTCAGTCATTGCACTGATTATTCAGCAGGAGGAGAGAAAAGTCACTATAACACTTTTGTTTAAGGCAGATTTAAAATAAAATCAGTTCATTATTTATAGGAAGCTGCAGCATACACTGAATTTGAGTTGATTGGCTTATTTCTAAATGTTCTATTTGACAGTATCTCTTGAATAAGAAGATGTGATCTTTTGTGACTAGAAAAGAATGTCTGAGCAAGACTCTCCATTAGGGACACTGCGTGTATCCTGTCCAATACCACTTGTGCTACAAATGTGCCAAGTAAGAATAGCTAGGAATGACAAGTCCACTGCAAGGAAATCCTTACAGATGCTGAGTAAAAGCCAGACTAGCTTCAGGTTCTTGCAGCTGAAAAGTTGACTTAAGCAGTGTAGCCCTGTCACCTAGATGAAGATTTAACTGCAAGTTTGATCCACCTTAATTTATCTGAATTGTCAATATGGTGAACTAATTATGATGTATAAGTTAGATGCCTCTTGTCTTGGCTAGTTTCAGATGACCTAGTGATACCTGCTGTGCTTGGTCTTCTTGGAAACAAAAGCTGAAAAAGAATAGCCTGTATAAGCAATTCAGCCATCAGCTGGGAAAAAAAAAAAAAAAATTCTTAAGGAGTTTCTGCTTAGGATGATTACAAATTTTCAGTCATAGTTGGGGTAGGTGGAGTGATACTGCCATCTGCTGAAAGTATTCATTTCCTGAGTCAACTTTAAAAAAGATAGTGAGAGATTAAAACTCTTACCATTGCTGAAATTTAGGTGCATAACACTTGTGTAAACTTCTAAATGCTCATTATTCTAATGGCATCAAGAGGGTAAAATTATGAAAAATATAGATATAGATGTCCTTGTAATCCAATACCTGAATGGGAGATTGGATAACTAAAAAAGATTGATAAATATGAACTAGAGGTCATAAATCCTCCCAAAAGTGGGAGATGAGGAGATGCAAATTGAGGGGGAAATTAAAGACAAAGAGGTCTCTGTGGACAATCATATGTTTCATTTTACAGCACAAATGTCAATACTACTATTTCATTTATGAATGTATGTAAAAAAAATATATTTTAAGAAAAAAAAACCCAACATTTTATAAAGGTGTATGTTATAGACAGGTAGCAGGGACCTCACAGTCAATACCCAGCTTTCTGTAAGAGCTGGCAGTTCCAGAAAAGAAGAGGGGAAAACAAACAAACAAACAAACAAACAAAAAACCAAAAACAAAGAAAAGAAAACCAACCAAAAAATCCGAAACATGTACTCATTTTGTCCTCCTGCTAGGAGACCTCTGTTTAGGTCACAAAATAAACATCAGTATTTAGCACTGTGAAGTCATGTCAATGCTGAATGTGGAGTAAGCAGAAACTGGTAGTTTACACAGCATTGGACGTTTTTTAAGAGCTTTTTTCTCTTCATCCTCAGTTCTGTTTCAGTTATATATAGTCCCAAATCCAGACAACACTGAGTACTCCTTTCCAGCTAAAGGCTTTTAAACATCAATTTTATATCAGCCTGCTCAAGATTTCAAGGCAGCCAAGTTAGATGTTGAATGGTTCAGACTGAACTGTGCTGTGGGTGTCAGTACTCAGCCTCACACATTTGCAAGTCTTAACCAAAATGCCTATAAGCATATATATTCTACTAAGAAAGAGAAGATTTCATTCATGGTTTGTCTCTATTTGCTGTCTTGAGGCTAGCAGAGCTCTATTGATACTGTCCTTACGTTATTTTAATCTGCTTAGAAATTAATGAACCTGGAAAGATATTGCAATGAAGGATGGTGTGGAAATGGGACCATAGAGGATGAGGAAATCAAACCAGCTGAACCACTTGGAAATATTGAGATAGGTTAAAGAGGTGCAGCGTGCAATGGTTGGCTAACTAAAGAAGGACAAATATAAATACACAGCTGAGGTGTGTGCTGAGAGGCAACTGTGCTTACATAGTCAATTGACAGGTTGATTTCAGGCTATCATGCCTGAAATATTTGCTGTACCAGGAAAACTTGTGCCAAATTATATCGTAATTCAACCTGCATGGTGAAGCATTTATTTCCCCCTGGGCTGGGGGTTTACATTTCATGTAATTTACATCTCATCACATTGACCGTTTTTAAGCTGCAAATAGCAGTTGTTAAATTCAGCACACTGGAATTCCAATCTCAGTGGTTATTTACAGAGCCCTAACTTTGACTTTGTCTTTTTTTGTCAAGCATTCATTATCCTGGTACTAACAGCTTTATAGTGACCAACACAGACAAGATGTTCTGGAAGATCTCTTTTTAAATGTACACACAGAGACACATTTCCTCCGTTTTTGTCAATGTAGTCTAACGAGCAATAGATTTTCCCTCTCCGTGAGCTAGGGTCTGGAAAGTCCAAAATTTGCAGTTATTTTTCCATGGTTGGCAGCTTCCTGTGTACTGAATATATATATACCATAGTCTCATGCCTCTGCAGGGCCATGCTAGCTTTTTCTAGGTGTTATTTGGATAACGGCAGAAAAAAGCATTTCTCAAAAAGTAAGATGCATCTTAATAGGAAGAAAAATAGGACAACTATGCTGAATGACTATACAAGTTACCTCAGGCAGCTACACTGATGTCAGTGTGAAACTGTGCTTGGGCTAACTAGAAAGAAAGACATGAAAAACAGAGATAACCTGCATTGAGGGAGCATAGGAAGATGTGTGAGAAATGAGGTAGAGAAACCTGTGTGTAACCTTTATGATGAAAATGCCTACATTCAGAATAAGTGTTAACCTTAATAGTAACTAGATTTTTCTGAAGTCTACAAGACCTAAGAAGAGATTAAATGTCATAGGTAGAGTCAGATTCAACACTTGCACACACAAATCTTATACATATTTTCTAGAAATGTCAAATGACCAGCAGCTTTTGAAAAATATCTTTACTGTAATTTTATGCATCGTAATGAATTAATGATCTACTTCTGCAAGAAATTGAGAAACTCAATTTCTTGCACAGAATCATTCTGGACAAAGTCATTCCTTGTAAATAAATGTAAAAAATCTGCAAGGCAGGTACATGCTATTTAGCATGAATAACTTGTCACTTTGTATAATACCTTTTCATCTAGTTCCTGTGTCCATTCAATTCTGCAAAGTGCCCAAACCTGTTAGAAGCCATGCACGAATTAGAAAAACAAGTAAACCAACGAACAAAAAGATAGCATTACTATCTGTTAACAAAATGGATGTTTTCTTTAAATAAATTTTAAAAAAAGATCCAAAAAAATGTTTTTACTTTCATGACCAGCTTCTTCATCTAAAGGAAGTGCACCTCTGAACAGCGTATCTTTCACTATCCCTTGCCTCTTAATATAGTAGAAACAGTATTTTCTAATATTTGCCTCTGTAAAGTAACTTCCTTCTGCTTACACTCAGATTTTCTTTGCACTCTGTTCTTAGCCATGTTTTTTCAATACTACCTAAGAGAACAAGGCAAACTTGCTCACTTGCTAAAGCCACTAGTCTGTGCTGTTGTATAAGAAATCTATATTATAGCAATTTCTTAAAAATACAGTTGTATTCATTTTCATAAACATGTTTTGTGCTGTTAAACAATACCCACTGAATATTTTGGCTGTGAATTAAGTTTTAACTTTTATTTTCCCAGCATCTGTTATATCATGACAATCTTGAAATAGAAAGTGTATCATATTCAAAGTATCAAAAATATTTTTGTTCTCCTTTGATCTTTTCCTAGAAATAAAATAATAAAAAAAATGTATTAGGCTAACTGAGGTATTAAATCTGCAGGCTTTCAAGACCTAGGTACTTTCTCTAACAATTAAAATATGCAATGGGGAGAATGATTTTTTCTAACATAGATGTTAATGTAGAAGAAAGGAAGAAAAAAAAAGGAGAGTGAGCAACCACTAACAGAACTAATTTGTTTGTGAACACTATATGCAGTCTACACTTAAGCAGTCTTTGTAGACCTCTTAATGGTTATGGATAAGGATTAAGCTAAAGCTTCAATGTTATTTGGAGTCTATATTCCACTGTAATATAGATGTTTTCAGGGGCAGAGAAAAAAAAAGTCCCTAAAGGATATGCCTAGTAAATTTTAATGGGATCAACCTCATCTCAGAGGTTAAAATGTTATCAATATCCTTATTGAACTAACATATGGGTATGAGTCGTAGAGGGTGTTTTTTTTGTCTTTTCAAGAACTTTAAATTGATTCTAGTTGCATTTTAACAATAGATTTATAATGGAGAATATAGAATATTTTTGTTAATGTGACTTTTGGCTTTACTCTTTCTTTTTCTCCATATGGATTTATATTATCTGTATTAGAAAATAAAGCAAAACAAAAAAGTTACTAACACACAAAAAAATTTTTCTTCCTATTTAAAATCATGAAACTTGTATTCTATTATAAGGTAAAATCTTTGCCAATGAGATCTGTAAGCAACTTCACAGAAGAGATGGCCTGCAGCTGTTTTCTGTTATTATCTCCTCTACTCCATCAGCAGATAATCTTTTCTTGATGCAATGGATTTAATGGCTACAATATTTGTACTCTATAAACATTTCCACTTCCCCTGTAAGCTACTTTTTTCTGTGAAGAATGTAATTATTAGAGTGTAACAGAAGCATTTTATTTATGTTTTAATTTTTAGTCTTAAAAGAATAAAAGGTAAATATAACCTTTAAGATAGTAATCCCAGCAAATATGTGTACTGATCAGATGCATGCCAACTAAGCAGGACAATTAAACTTTTCTGTCACATTAACATTTTGATTCATGTCTCACAGAAACATAGTACTACAGGAAGCTACGATCCAGGACTATCTATCTAGTTAAATTTTATACACTACAATTCTCATATTTTTTTCCAGAACTACAGAACAACACAGAGTCTTGACTTTAGCACTTCAATAAACTCCAATCACAGGCAACAAATCTGAAGCATTTAGCAGGAAATAAGCAGATCAAATATTCATGAAAATAGTTAATTCAATTTTAAATATCCATGGACAGTTTGTTTCCACGGACGTTTTGCTACCCATACATACATTGCTGAGCCAGAGAAATGTTTAATAACCATATAGCAGCCATGTGATTTTGAGTGTGTCAGTGCAAACTCAACTTGCATAGGATTTGGATACTGTCAGCTGTTTAGCAGCCTTACTCACAAACTGTACTTATAGTAAGTGCATTTCAATTCCAAAAAAATAAAATTAAATGATCCATGCATTTTTCTTTGTGCTTAATTCTACATGATAATTACTATTCACCAGGACTGAATTTCAAACATATTTATTACAAAAAAACCCAGGCATTATAGGTTTTAAGGATTTGATTGATACAGAGAGTCTAATGGAGAATTCAAAACCACAAGTCCCAACCTACTTCTTGCCCTACATCAATTTTATGGCAGGAATTCCCACAGTCTGTATATATTCCATTTCCAATTTAGGACATCAGGGAAAAATGTTAATGCATGAGGAGGTTTAGCTACATGAATCCCATTCACTTTAAATGTGTCATACTGGAAATATTCTCTATATACTTTGAACTCATACATATATGCTCTAGTCACACCCATGTGGAAGACTTAACTCCAAAGTTTGCAAGGCAGCATTCACAGTGCTTTATGTCTACAAATTCTATTGAAATAGATTGTATTCCTGAACTGCTATTCTGGCACACTGATCTGAACACAAGTTCAGATTTCTGCGTTTTCTACCTGTAAAAGTGAGACTGACATGCATTTGATAATATTCCGTGAGTGATGACTAGCAATGTTAGATTTCAATTGCACTTCTTAGCCATCAAACTGTTTAGAAACCAAAAAGCATATTCAGAGGGCCAGGAAGTGACCCTGCATCAGTTGAATTTCTCCTGGCTGACTCAAGTAATTTCTCTACCTGTCCAAGGCCTTTCTCCCACTGCACAGACAGAGGCAGGGCCTTAAGAAATTTACATTGAAAAAGACCATAATATCACTTTTAACAAATTCTTTACTGCTGACTTTTGACCTTCAAGGCTCATGATTAGCAATGAGAAGTAATAAAATACATAAAGCAGTAGCATAATAAGGTGACCTGACACTATCCAGATTTTTCTATCGTCAGGCACCATACCGTGTAAGCTGCTGCCTTTGTGCATTGCTTTTTTCACTCCAACACTAATCTGCTTATTTCTCTAGGTATCATATTTTGTCATTACTTAACTGCTCTTTTTGGATAAAATGCATCATAGGTAACCCTACACACAGGCACAACCCTGTGTATCCCTCTGCTAGTTTCCAGCTCTTGATGGTTAATTGCTAATATTTAGCAGGTTTTTTAGTATATTGAAAATTAGTGGTATGTCTTTCACAATTCACAGAAGAAAAAAAAAGGATATGTTTCTGGCCATGATGGTGAACATACGTAGTTTATGAGTACTCTGTCTTCAAGTTTCATTAACGAAAAGAAATCCTTCACTTCCACTGAACCTCCCACTCCATTAACCTGTGTTTTATTTCCTTGTTTTTTTACAAAAATTAAAATGTGAAAGTAGATTTTTAGTCAATACTCAGGTGTGAGAGAGAGACAGTAAAACCATTTCTCCAAAGTAACACATTTTACAAAGTTTCTCAAACAGACATTATACACCATAAGTGCAATATTTGTTTAAAATAGTAATCACAATATAATCCAGAAAAGAAAAGTTACAGGGAAAACCACAGCAATAGGAAATTGATGAAAAAAATCAAACTGGTGAAAGACAGAAATGGAGACAAAATACTGGCCTCAGACACAAAAGGTGAAATTGCTATATGTCTTGCTGAGACCAAGATTCCAACTTTTGCCTTCAGGAAGCTGCTGTTAGGAACGTTTACCCAAGGACTGAGATATAGGAGGATTGGTGTAACTCTGGTGTCAGCAGCTAGGATAGACAGACCGAGTTTTAGGATTGAAATAGTAGAGCTAGGAGACTTTTGTGTCATTGCAGTTTATTCAGTATGTCTCCAAAAAAAGAAAAAGAGTTTATCTTGAGTAGGTCAGGAAAATGTATCCTTCCAACTGTGGCTGTGCCTCTACAGGGAAACAGTTCCTTATCCAGCCCCCGGAGCAGGTGCAAAGCAGCAATTGCATAGTTGGCAGTAATATAATGCCTACATATTTTCTGTTATTTCAGCTCTATGCAGTGTAATAAATTATGTCAACATTACAATGTTCTATGCTTTTTTTTTTTTTTTTTTTTTTTTTTTTCCCATCAGAGAAACATTGCTGTCATTTTTCTGCACAGGTTAAAAAAAATTTGGATTAAGAGAAGGCCTGAGCAGATAGAAACTGATCTTGCACTTGTGGCAATTAAACTCTGCTGTGTATTTGGTCCCTACAGGGTAGATCAAGATTAAATTCTTCCTTTATCATTAGTGGTTTTCTATTACAGCTGTGCGCACAGTGTAGACCTGATACAGCATTGAATGCTAAAGGCTTGGTAACATTAACCGAATTGGAGTCTGGTGGTTAACGACTTCTAAATCTCCTCCGATATTAATTCCTTTTCCCTCCATTGACTCCTTTTTATCCATTTGTACTGTTTCTTAAGCTATTGTTTTAACTATTTTCCTTCTTTAAATCAGGATGTAGTGAAAAATGCTTGCCTTTTCTTACTAATATATGTGATGTGCCCAGAATACATGGGACCTGGTAACAAATCTACAAAGATTGCTTTGTCAACAGAGAATACCAGGCCCATACACCACATGCAAAGAATTCTTGATATAAAGTTATTTGCTTTGGGAAGGGAATAATGGAAGAACACAGGCAGTCATGATCATTTATTTTCCCAGTTAACAGTCTGAGAATTATAAAATAATTTGGATTGGAAGGGACTTCAGGAGGTGTCTAGCCCACCCTGCTGTTCATACCAGGGTTTATCCTTAATTCAGACCAGGTTTCTCAGGTCTTTGTCCATCTGGGTCTTGAAAACCTCCAAGCACAGAAGTGGCACAATGCCCCTGGGCAATGTGTTCCACTCCTGGGCTGTCGTCCTGGAGAAAAGGCTTATTCTTACCTCCAGCCTGAGCTTCTTGTGTTTCAGCTTGTGCCACTTTGCCTTTCAACCTCCCACCATGCATCACCATGAAGGGCCTCGCTGCATCTCCTCCATCCACTCCCAATGGTGCTGAGGATGCTGTTGGGTGCCCGTGAACCCATTCTTTCTCCCAGCTGAACCAGCTACGCTCCCATTGCCTCCCCTCTCAGGGCAAGGGCTCTGGGCCCATCATTCCAGTGGCATCCCCTGAACCTATTCCAGTTTGTCCATGTCCTTCCTGTATTTGAGGGTTAAAACTGAGTGCAATATCTGGGTGTGGTCTAATGAAGGTGGAGTAGAAGAAGATAAACCTTCCCCTTGATGTCCTAACTCTGCCCTTACTCATAAATAATATACTGCTGTACTTTGCTGCTGGGGTGCACTGCTGGCTTCATATTATTGTAATACAGCCATGGTTTCAAAATATTAGTGTGTATGTCTTAGTCAAAATTTTCCGTGGCATTCTTTTTTTCTTGAGAACATGTAAGTCACTGAGAAAATTTAATCTCAATTTTCTTTCCTTATGTCAAGGGACACCATATTACTTCTACACCACAAACTCCATAATCCTCTAAATGTTAAGTTGTAGTATCTTTACTGTATCAGTTGTACTATTTCACTTCCATCTGCTTCACTGTTACAAAATATTCAGTTTTTCCCGTGTAAGAACTTACAGGTAGTCTGAACTATTTTCCAGTTCCCTACAACTTGCAAAGTCATACCGTGGTAACTATTTCACTTGCTTTGTTATTTTTAATATCAGTAGTGATTATCTGTATAAAAAAACAGTCTTGTCATGTTATGGTCATTTGTTAATAAAATGATCAAAAAATAGCATCTGTTAAAATATTGAGAACAGCATATGAACTAAAAAAAAACAACACCAAAACAACCCATAAAACCCATAGGTGTATAAATTTGAAGTTTCACTATAACAATGTGTAAAGTCGCTGCTTTATGTTATAAGCTATAAAGAATAGAATGAAAATTGAAATAAGTTCTGAAGCAGAGTTAACATGTACCTTACATCTTTCTGCAGACAGAAGAAATATAGCCAATGTCTGCTTTTCACAGAAATCAGATAAGTTAAAAAGTGATTACATTCCAGTAAAGGTTCTACTGCCTAAATGCTTATTAATTTTACAAGGATGTTCATATAATCAGCACAGTATCCAAGTTACATCACAGATATAATAGCATTATTTAGCATATCAACCTTGATTCTGACAGCTGAAAGATACTGTTTCCTAAACACATTTTGAACAATAATTTTAGAGCAAAATGTTTCACGTCATCATAGGTTCCAATGTTTTTTCTTCTCTTCTGAAGAAAGACTTGAAAACATGGGTTTACATGTTTATAATTCTGTTTAACATTGATTTGGACATGGGGATGGTTTGCACCCTTAGTAAATTTACAGATGACACCAAGCTGGGTGGAAGTGTTGATCTGCTTGAGGGTAGGGAAGCTCTACAGAGGGATCTAGATAGGCTGGATCGCTGGGCCAAGACCAATTCCATGAGTTTCAATCAGGCCAAATGTCAGGTCCTTTACTTCGGCCACAACCCCAGCAGCGCTACAGGCTTGGGGAGGAGTGGCTGGAGAGCTGCCAGGCAGAGAGGGACCTGGGAGTGTTGATTTACAGCTGGCTGAACATGAGTCTGCAGTGTGCTCAGGTGGCCAAGAAGGCCAATGGCATCCTAGCCTGTATCAGAAATAGTGTCAGCAGGAGTAGGGAGGTGATCATTCCCTTGTACGTGGCTTTGGTGAGGTCACACCTCAAGTACTGTGTCCAGTTTTGGGCCTCTCTCTATAAAAAGGACATTGAGGTGCTGGAGAGAGTACAGAGCCGGGCTACCAAGCTAGTAAAAGGTTTGGTGCATGTCTCATAGGAGAAGCGGCTGAAGGATCTGGGGCTGTTTAGCCTGGAGAAAAGAAGGCTGAGGGGAGACCTTATCGCGCTCTACAACTACCTGAAAGGAGGTTGTAGCAAGACAAGGGTTGGTCTGTTCTCACTCGTAACAAGCAATAGAACAAGGGGAAATGGCCTTAAGTTGCACCAGGGGAGGTTCAGGCTGGATATTAGGAAGAATTTCTTTACTGAAAGGGTTGTCAGGCATTGGAACAGCCTGTCCAGGGAAGTAGTGGAGTCACCATCCCTGAAGGTGTTTAAGAGACAGGTAGATGTTGTACTTAGGGACACGGTTTAGTGGTGTTGGTAGAGCTAGGACAAAGGTTGGACTCAATCTTGAAGGTCTTTCCCAACTGAAACTGTTCTATGATTCTCTGATTCTATGATTCTATGATTCTCTGATTCTATATCATTGTACTGTAATCTTTTCCTTAGCTCCCATTTACAAAGTTTGACAAGGTTTCTTTAAATTGACATATACTTTAAAACTAGTACAGGATCTTTGTAAAGAGCATTTGCAACAGCTCTGTTTTTCTTTCCCTTCTATTTGGTTTACACAACAAGTTTACCTCAAAATTTGCATGAATTCATCATTGTGGAACAGAATGTTATATCTCAGAGAACTTCTATTTATTACCTCTATGGATTCTTCTGAAACTGACATTCAAATATAAGCAAGTTGCTGTCACAAACATCCTGAAATGGTGATGTATGTGAGTGAAAGAATTCTCATTAAAAAGTAGACAGATTATCTGTGCATTTTAGTACTGTCAGAGGACACTCACGACTTTACATATGTACAAGGGTAAGAAAACCCCAAAACATTAGACTGAATAGTCATGTTGTGAAAGTGTTTCAAGTGTGAATAGACAAGACACGAGCATTGAAGATGAATGTGCTTTATTGCTTTATTAAGTAGTACTGTTTCTCCTAAATATTTCTAGCATCCATAACATTTTCATTTATACTTCAAATAATCTGTATCTGCTGCAAAGCTACTCTGAACCATATGTGTGAAAATATTCTCTGTCTCTATTTTTCTTAGGCTTATGGACTTTGTGAATGTAGAAAATTCTTCAGGGAAGGGCTATTTTCAGAGAATTGTCTAGCTGTTGAAAAGATGCAAGTGTGCTGAGCCTTGGGACAATAAGATAAGTAGAAAGATGTGGTTCCATCAAAAAGTAATTGAAGAAAATGTTATTTATTATGTCCTTGGTTGTTTAACAATCCCTTTCACCCAGTATATTGCTATGTGGGCATTAGGGTCTGTCCATGCAGACTGTATTTCAGGAAAACTGTCAAGAAGCTTCAGAAAGTTCATTTCTATAGTCTTCATTTAAGTAAAACCAACACTGAAATTGACTAGAGGATGTGGATTTAAGAATTTAGTGGCTTTACTATTATTCTTATTTAACCAAAGACTTTTTAAAAAAGCAATTTGAATTGATAAATATTTGCTAATGGTAGAGCCACTTAAAGGAAAAGTAATTAAAACATGATATTGCAAAGTACCATGAATTTCAGAGGAAACAGGGAAAAGTTCCTTCTTCAGTCAAGATTCATGAATGTTGTCAATTCAAAAAAGCACATTTCACCATCACCCTAGTTACAGTTTTAAACAAATGATGGAAATTATTAATGAAACATTAAATTTTCATGCAATGTTAGAGGCAGTCTGGAGAAGTTTTTCCAGGCAGAACTAGATGCTAATTTCTCAACATGTTGTAAAATATACACAAAATGACATACAGAATTTCACAGGAAAATAAAACAACATGTAAGGCCAAATCGTGCCACTTTGTGGATCCACTCTCATAAGTGTGAAATTTTTGCATATGTCTTTAGTACATAAGGGCAATATAAATGATGTAAGATTGTTTTGTCTTCCAGAATATATACAGAGGTGTTGATTGATTTGTTTGTGGGTGAACTTTTGTTTTGGCACATTCTGCAACCTAAAACAGGCTGATTGTTTAGAAATCTGTATCATTATTTTTTAATCCATCATATAGATTTTTGAACATTTTCTTTGTTTTAATCATTCTGTCCTTCACTACCTAAAAAAAAAAAAAAATTAAAAAAAAAAAAAATCCTGATAATTTATTTCTACTTTTAAGCTGTTAAAATGGGTGGAAGAAGGAAAGCTCATCAGACAGTCATAATTTCCTTTAAAATAATAAAAGAGTGAAGATATTTTTTGCTTTAACTTTGCTTGGTTTTGCTTTAACTAGGCATCAGAAGAGGAGGTGATAACATACTCAGAAGATAACCTACTCTCTAATATTCCAGATGTTTCAGCTCAAAAAAATAAAGTGTCATGACAACATCACACCTTTAAAAAGAACAGTCACCACCATCATCAGAAAGGACAGGTATTGCAGGAGTAAAAATCCTATTCAGGGGCCTAGACAAAGTAGAACAAGGAAGGACACCCAACTTCATACCTGCAACATGACTTCAGGAACTGAGGACAGTGAAATGCCAAACTATTCAAGGACAGAAGATTTGAAGGTATACCACATGGGAGAAAACTTAACCCTTGGGCTACCAAAAAAATAAGATCTCTTCCAAACAATTCAGCAGACTCACAATTTTCCTTTCTGTTTTGTTAAATCTTGATGTTTATCAGACTGGACGATGTTACTAGTCCCTTGACAGAAAACAGTCAAAAATTCTAGACATACACCCTCATTAGCCTAGAATCATAGAATAGTTTATGTTGGAAAGGACCTTTAAAGGCCATCTAGTCCAACCCCCCTGCAGTGAGTACAGATACCTTTAGCTAGATCAAGTTGTTCAAAGCCCTAATCTGACCTTGAATGTTTCTAGGGATGGAACTTCTACCCCCCCTCTCTGGACAGCCTGTTCCAGTGTTTCATCACCTTCATTGCAAAAAATGTCTTCCTTATATCCAGTCTAAATCTACCCTCCCTTAGTTTGAAACCATTACTCCTTGTCCTATCACAACAGGCCCTGCTAAAAAGATTGCCCTCATCTTTCTTCTAGGCCCCCTTTAAGCACTGAAAGGTCACAATACGGTCTCCCCACAGCCTTCTGTTCTGCAGACTGAACAAGTTCAACCCTCTTAGCCTGTCCTCATAGGAGAGGTGCTCTAGCCCCCTGATCATTTTTGTGGCCCTAGCTCTATGTTGAAGCCCTGGACTCTCCTTCTTCATGCTGAATGAGCTGAGCATTTTAGTACCATCAGCAGATTTTAGGTAAGTATCTTTTGGGTTAGCACTTAAAAGGAAAAAAAAAACCCCACAGCTAGCAAGAACAACCAATCAATGTTACTAGTAATTTTTTTTTCCAAGTCTATCTAACAGCAGATAAAATTCCCAAATCTATACTTTATCTATACTCTCTATATTTTCAAGGACTTTGGACAATTTTGATTTTTATATGGTAAATACGTTTGTGCTTCCTCTTGGCATGACTGTGTGCATTCGAGCAGACAGAACTTTCTTGGTTTTATTTGCAGATGACACTACATTGGGAGTGTTGATCTGCTTGAGGGTAGGAAAGCTCTGCAGAGGGATCTGGAAAGGATACATTGATGGGCTGAGGCCAATGCTATAAGGTTTAACAAGGCCAAGCACAACTCCTGCACTTGGTTCACAACAACCCCATGCAGCGCTACAGGCTTGGGGATGAGTGGCTGAAAAGCTGCCCAGGAAAAAGGACATGGGGGTGCTGGTTGACCTCTGGCTGAACATGAGCCAGCAGTGTGCCCAGGTGGCCAAGAAGGCCAACAGCATCCCGGCCTGCATCAGAAATATCATGGCCAGCAGGAGTAGGGAAGTGATCGTGCCCCTGCACTTGACACTGGTGAGGCTGCACTTTCTCTCTACAAGAAGGACATTGAGGTGCCGGAGAGGGTGTAGAGCCAGACTACCAAGCCAGTAAAGGACTTGGAGCATGTCTCATATGAGGAACAGCTGAGGGAACTGGGATTTTTTAGTCTGGAGAAGAGGAGGCTGAGGGGAGACCTTATTGCTCTCTACAACTACCTGAAAGGAGGTTGTAGCGAGGTAGGTGTTGGTCACTTCTCCCAAGCAACAAGTGATAGGCCTTAAGTTGCAGCAGGGGAAGTTTAGATTGGACATAAGGAAAAAATTCCTTATCGAAAGAGTAGTCAAACATTGGAACAGGCTACCCAGGGAAGTGGTGGAGTCACCACCCCTGGAGGTGTTCAAAAAATGTGTAGATGTGGCACTTCAGGGCATGGTTTAGTGGGCATGGTGGTATTAGGTCAACGGTTGGACTTGATGATCTCAGAGGTCTATTCCAACTTAACAGTTCTATAATTCTATGAGTCTAAGTAGTTATGAATAACACCTACTTTGTTTATAGCCCACTGATATTTTTGTAGCTGGACTGGGAATAGTTGGGTCAGAAACATTCAGTAAAACCACTGTGCATCAGTGGTTGGATACACCAATAAAAGAATTTCCAAGGAAGCTAACAACCGTTTTCAGGGCATCAGTGGAAAGTTGTTGTTTCTGAAAATTTTGTACTGTTTATTTACTTCTCTTATCTGAACATCCAGTGCTCTGTAAACTTGAAACAACCCAAGCTGCTCATGCTCCCTAGCAAGCTACTGAAGAGATTCAAAGCTGTACATCTTGAAAGGCTCCCTTCCTGTCTCTCCTGTATCCCAGGAAAAAGAGCCTGCTGATCAATACATTGCCTAAAAGTCTAATGGAATTTTCACAATGTGTAAACATTTCCTTATTATCCTGGGGTTTTGGGGTTTGAGGCTTTTTCACACTATGCTTTGTGGTTTCCCAGTACAAGAGAATCTTTTGCTGCCATTTATAATCCAGACTGCACACACAATAGTACAGGTAACATCTTTAGTTCAAATCAGAGCACTCAGCACTCCGCACTCCTACTGTTCCTACAGAAACAGACACAGACATACAGAATGCTTTCTATTTATGTTCCCTCAATACTCATTTAATGTTTTGTGAAGATGCACACCTTCATGAGCGTTACTCTTAGAGAATTCCAGACTTCCAAAACTATTAACCCCCACTATCCTTACAGCATTTTAGGTAGTGGCACAAGACAATTTGTGGCAATTTTCTATAGGTCACCCCTCCTATAACTTTAGTTCGTTCAGGATTGTATTAGAATACACAAAACAAAATATTCCTAATCCCTTGGGTGGACACTTATTACGTATCCTTAATAAGAGTGTGTTCTCTTCTGTGAGTGTGCTCTTTCATGAGACCTTGAAATAAACAACCTATTTCACAGCAGAACCTCCTTCGTTCTTCCTTGTTCATCAGTACCTCATCTTCCTGTATCCCTCCCTCCTTTGGAAGATAACAAAAGACAACCACACCAAGTCAACAGAGTTGATAATGAGTATACAGTTTGGGAAGAGTGAGGGAGGAAGTGGAGAAAGAAGTTATAAATCCATTTTGTGTCTGCTCCCTGCCTCTGACACAGCAGAAACACAACTAAGGTTTAGAACTGTTTGGAAAAACTTATGTGCCTGTTTTGGCTTGCTCCATATCTATATATAGGATTTCCTCATTTAGCAGACATACTCAAAGAACTTTGATGCACAGAATTAGAAAAGATGTCTGTTCATGCTAAGACCATTAGAATAGATTGTATGCTATGCACCTAGGGAGTGCAGAATAGCATTAAAAGCTGAGAAAAACTTTAGCATTTTGACAGATTACTTCCAGCCATAAAAACAACAATGAGGTAAAAATTAACCTATTTACAATTCTGTTCAGGTATAATAGTCTTAATTCAGTTAAATCAGAGGTAACTACATAAAAAATTAGATAATATAGGAAGTCAGGTACAATGTTAACTGTTAATAGGATTTGATTCGCCTTCATTTGCATGAAAGACTAGTCACTTGAATTCTGCTTGAAATACGCACTGATATAAATTGGCATCTAATAATAAATTCCTTTGTAGGACAAAAAAAAAATAAGATGAGGCAATGTTGCTCAACAACCAGTAGTTTGAATCAGGGATGGAAACAAAATCATGGTATGCATTGTATTCTCCAGGCTTACAGGACAGTTTTGATTTCATTTGAAACTCTGACTTCATTGAACTGTCACCAAAAGTCTCCCTTGATCTAATTCTGAAAAAAATCATATTTCTGTTATGTTTACAAAGAGAGTCACATTTTTTAAAATGTACAGATATCACTAAGAGAAGAATAAATCCTGATGTTTGAATGAACATGTGCAAACAATTCAACAAAGATGTTTAATGCCAAAAGGACCAGTGGGACACTTTTCACATCTTTAGTGCATAAGCATTGGAGAGAAATTCTATATCCTTTAATTTATGCAGGGTGACTAGCTAAAGTTAAAAGGATTTATAGGAAGCAAATAATTTACAGCAGTAAACCTCCTTTATTGATAAATATTTCACCGAGTTTAAAATCAGACAATAAACTATTACCTCTTTCATACTCAAACTTCTTGCATATTTAGGTGCTTGACTGGCAGCAACTTCTTACATCACACTAGAATTTGAAAACAAATCAAAATAAAACCTCAAAGGACAGTAATTCACAGAAAATACAAACGTATTTTAACTATCTTTAAACAAAAAAATTCAGAAAAAGGGTGAGCTGCAATTCTGCATACTACTCTTTTACATGCTTATGTAAATTAAAAAAATCCACCTACTATGCAAAGTAAAAAAGTCACTTTTTTCCTTGAAGCCTCTTCTAGTACAATGCAGTAAGATAACTAAATTAAATTCTATCAGTGTTCCTAAGACACTTTTTATTTTTTATTTTTTTATTTTTTTTTTCCACCAGAACTACTCAGCTTCATCTTTGATCCTTCTAGTCTCCTTTTCTCTCTTCAGAGTCATGAACATCTAATTTACAGCTAGGAGAGGTAACAAGATATCTGACCTGTGTCTACCTGGAATCCGCTCATGTATTTCTCCCTAGGATCTAAAGTATAAATACGTCCTATAAATACTGACAAACTCAGTTCTTCACAATAATGTAGCAAAATAATTTCAGAGAAATTTATCTAATTTCTCTGAAGACTATTAACCTGACAGTCATGAGAAAAATACACTGGGAACATCAAGATCCAGTTTAATATCTCTTCAGTAGGTTGAGTATCAGTGTGATAATTTTAATGCAAAACAAAAAAAAAGGTTTAAATGGATGCAGTTGGTGGGGAGCACTTTCATCTGAGTTAATGTTTAAATATGACCTGGGCAATCAAAGATTTCTCTACTTGGAAACCTCCATAGTCTAATTCATGATAAAATGAGATGTAGCATTGTACCTCATGTTGAATTACCAGCTTGACTGAACAGGAAACAAGCATAAAATCTAAAAATGTATTCTCTTTAATATGATGACTTTTTTTTTTTTTTTTTTTAACAGCATGGTGATTTCCTTCATTGTGTTGATATATAAAACATCTGTATAACTAGGCAAAAGCAAACAAAAATTCCCCAAATATTTTTTGTATTTTCTTTTTTCTTAGTATAACATGTCCTGCTTTTTGAAGTTGTTTATACTATTGACAGTTTCACAAGAGAATTTCTGTTTTGTGAGTGATCAGCTTGTTACATCTTATGTTTCCATTGCTTGATACAGAGAATGTTTTATTCTGCTAATAAACAGCAAAGCCAGAAGAAGCTGTGTCTGATCTCTAGGCCAAATTGAACAAATTTGACGCAGCTAAAATTGATATAACTGGAATTGTACCCTGTATTTTTAGTTCAGTACTACCTTTTAGTGCTAGTTAAAACTAAACATCAGATACATCTTTCTAGGTTACAATAACTAGAGTTCTGTTCTCTGGATCAAAATATGTTTCACTTTTCAATAATTCAAATGATTTTATGATTAATTTTTAAATTTAAATTCTCTAGAGTTCTGGGCATTCGAAGGGAATAATAAAATATCTTAGTCAACTAATAGTTAATGAACTGATATGTAAACTGCTATTGTAAAAAAAAAAAAAGAGGGTTTTAATCATTATTTAAAAAATACTTTCAAATTATTATAATTTTAGAAACATACATAGAATCCTTTATGTTCTTGAACAAAAAATATTCAAAGACTAGCAGGCAGGCATTCCATTTGAGTATAAAAATGGATTTCTTTGGAGGAGGAGATCAAGGATTATACTAATGTTTAGCAATTAAATTTTGGGGACTTAAAAGTCAAATTTTATTCACTTAACTTCTGTAAGAAATTATCTAAAACTCTTCCACTTCAATTTTCATTCACTGTCCCATGCAGAGATGTTTTCCAAAGAGGTTACCCAGTATTGGATGAATAGTTTCTTAATTAAATTTTCGTTTAGCTGCCTCCTTTCAGCTGTAGTTATGCTCTTTCAGGATTGATGTTGAGGTTATAGACCATAAACATTCTGTCTACTAATGTTGTAAAACTACCAATGTCAAAGATATCACACTCATAGAGCACAGAATCACAGAATGGTTGAAGTTGGAAGGGACCTGTGAGGTTATCTTGTCCAACCTCCCTGACCAAGCAGGGTCTTCCACAGAAAGTTGCCAAGGAATATGTCCAGACAGCTTTTGGATCTCTTTAAGGATGGATATTCCACAACCTCTCTGTGCCAGTGCCTAGTCACCCTCACAGTGAAAAAGTATTTCCTGATATTCAGACGGAAGCCTCAGTGTTTCAGTTTGTGCCCATTGCCTCTTGTCTTGCCACTGGGCACCACTGAGCGTTTTTTTAAAGGATGGAAATTCCACAGCCTCCCTGGGCAATCTGTTGAGGTGCTCAACCACCTCATAGTTAAAAAAAAAAAAACAACACACTTTGTTTATATTTAGATGGACTATCTTATATTTTAGCCTGTGCCCATTGTCTCTTGTCCTGTCACTGTAATTCTTGAGAAGATCCTGGTTCTATTTCTTTACACTTTCCCTTCAGATAATTGCGCACATTGAAGAGATCAACCTGGGCCTTCCCTTTTCTGGGTTGAACAGACTCTGTTCTTTCAGCCTTTCCTCATAGGAAAGTTTTTCCAGCCCCTAAATCATTTTGTGGTCCTTTTTTTGAGCACTGTCCAGTGTGTCTATATCTCTCTTGTACTGAGGAGCTCAAAAGTGGAGGCAGTACTCTAGATGTGGCATCACCAGTGCTGAATAAAAGGGAAGGCTCATCGTGATCTGCTGACAACAGTCCTCCTACTGCAACATAGGAAGCTCTTGGCCTTCTTTGTGTCAAGTGTACATTGCTGGCTAACATTCAGCTTGGATCCCAGCCCCTCTAGACTTCTCTTAAAAACTTTTTCCTAGGTGGATGACCCCCAGCCTGAGCTTATTCTTTTGCAGGTGGTGGTCTTTGCACCTTCTGAACTTCATGAGGTTGCTGTCAGCCCATTTGTCCAGCCTACTGAGGTCCATCTGGATGGCAGCATAACAATCTAGTGTATTAGCCACTCTTCCCAGTTTTGTGTCATCAGCAAACTTTCTGGGGGTACATTCTGCCCCATCCTCCAGATCATTCATAGAGATATTGGACAGGATCACACCCAGTATTGCCCCCCTGGTGCCCACTTACCAACAGCTTGTCTATGGGCATGTCATGGGAGGGTATGATTGGTACCCCCTGCTCCTGAACCCTGGTAATAGTGCTGTTATTCTTCTGTCAAGGATTCCCAAACAAACCTGTCTGTCCCCTTAGTGTCAGGTGACAGAGACCATGTCAAAACCATACTGAAGTCTAGGTAGTCAATATCCATTGCTCTCCCCTCATCTACCAAGCCTGTCATTTCACCACAGAAGGTTATCAGGTTAGTCAAGCATAACTTCCTCTTGGTGAATCCACACTGACTGCTCCTGGTGATTTTCTTAGCAGTCAATAGCCTGGAAATGGTTTCCAGGATTAACTGCCTCATCTGCTTCCCAGAGATGGAGTGAGGCCTGATGGGTCTGTAGCTCCCTGGGTCTTCCTTCTTGCCTTTCTTGAAGACAGGATCAACATTTCCATTCCTACAGTCCTCAGGCACCTTTCCTAGTTACCGTGATCTTCTGAAGATAATAAAAAGTGGCTTTGCAATTATGTTAGGCAGCTCCCTCAGCACTCATGAGGGCAACTCATCAAGGCCATGGATTTTTACATGTCCAGGTTGCTCAAGCATTCCCTAGCCTGATTGTCTTCCACCAACGATATGTCTCCCTACTCCAGATATTGCCCCTGGTTTCAGATATCTGGGATTTCTGAATCTTGCTAGTAAAGACAGAAGCAAAAGTTGTTTGGTACCTCAGTCTATTTCATGTCCTGTTTCACTAAGGTCCCCACCTCATTCATCAGTGGGACCATATTTTCCCTGGTCATCCTTCTGCTGTTTATATACTTAAAGCCCTTCTTGTTGCCTTTGACATCTCTCACCAGGTTCTGTTCCTGGGCTTTGATTTTGCTACCTGCATCTCTACATGCTTAGACAGTGTCTCTGTATTCCTCCCAGGTTACATGTTCCTGTTTCCACCTGTCATATACTCCTTTTTTACATCCGAGTTTTGCAAAAACACCTTGGTCTTCCATGTAAGCCCCCTCATATTTTTTACCTGACTTCCTGCTTGTTGGATGAGCCTTGAACATCAACCATTTTTCTTGAGGTTTCTTCCAACCGAGGATTTCTCCAATAGGATTGTCTCAAGAAGAGCCTTAAAGAGGCCAGTGCCTGCTCTCTTGAAGTCAAGTGTTGTTACCCTGCATTTTTGCCCTGCTCCTTCTTCTCAAGATCCTGAACTTCATCATCTCACGATAATGGCAGCCAAGGCTACCCTCGGCTTTCACATTCACAGTAAGCCCTTCCTTGTGTGTGAGTATGAAGTCCAGCAGAGCATCACTCAACTTTGGGATTCCTCAACAAAGGAACTCTTAGTTCCTTTGACACTTGGGTTAACAAACGTCCCTGAAGTACCCCAGGAACATCCTGTATTGTTTATGCCTTGCTGAGCTGTCCCTGTTCTAGCAGGCATCGGAGCAGGTATTGATCCCTCCTGTGGACCAGGACCTGCAAATGTGAGGTTCCTTCCAGTTGTCTGCAGAAGGCCTCATCTACTTGTTTTTCTTGATCAGTTGTCTACAGTAGACATCATCCACTCCCAGGCAGAGCTCCATGTATTTCAGCTACTTTCTTACATAAAGGGCAACTCTACCTCCTCATCTTCCTCCTCTATCTTTCCTAAAAAGGATGTATCCTTCTATTGCAGCATTCCAATCATTTGAGCCATTACACTGCATCATCATGATTACAGCAAGATCAAAGTCCTGTAACTCTATACAGATTGCCAATTTCCCATGATTTTTCCTCATGCTGCATGCGTTGATATATGGGCATTTCACAAAGACACTCCAGCATGCTCATTTCCCAGAAAGTGCTTAGTGGGGAAAAACTATATTGTGGGATTTTTTACAGTGTTTTAAAAGTGAGTCATGACATAGACAATATGTTTCAGACAATTTTCCCAAAGTTCTTTTGAAATAAACAGAAATTTAATTGGATTTACATAAAACATAAGAACTGTTATTATTACTTCTAGATCACTTCCAATTTTTTTCATTATTAGTATTTTAATTCCAGAAAGAACAGAAATTCTATATGTGAACCAAAAAGAGTTACCTTTTACCAGCAGAGTTGAAATATTTACTAAGCTAAGTCACCGTATTAGTAGTTCCAATTTATGTTCCAATAGATTAATTTCTTTGTTACTAGTTTTTTAATAAATATTGATACCAACTTTTCTCTTCAATTCCCATGAGTCAGACAGCAATGTTGTTTGTATAATAAACATTATATTCCTAATTACTTTTGTCTTAGGGAGACTTTTTGTGCAAAACAGACGTTAGTTACTCCTTATTATACCTCAACACTGAAGGCTAAACTCTGGATACAAGCTACAAACAACCTATAGTTCTTACATGAGCAAAACTTCCACTTAGGCCACGAGAATTTTGCTCATGAAGTGAAGGTCAAAGCCTTATAAGCAGCAGAAGGAACAAACTCTGTCTGCTTGGTTTTTGAAGCTAATAATTTTACCTGCCAATATTTCTTGAAGTTTTTGCAAAAAGTAGGCTGTGAGCATTACTGGAAGTAATAAGACAGTCCTGCCTCATATTGTGAGTGCTGAACTGAAGGCATAGCTGAAGTGAGATAAAACTTAACTTTAATATGTTTTTCTCAAATGTAAATATTTCTGTGAAACAGTACATAAAAGTCAGTTTTTCATAGTAGTCCATTTCACATGAAAAACACTGGGGCAACATTATTTGGAACTAATTTTTATACTTAGCAAAAATTACTTGAACACATAGAGGCCTATCCTATAGTTTGATATTTATTTTCCTGCTATGTTGTTAGACTAACTAGTTTAAGCTCTTTAGAATTTAAACAAACAGCCAGCAGAGTGATTAAGAATCAAGAACTTATGACAATAAACTTGGTGGAGAGGTGAACACATCAGAAGGGAGAGCCATCTTGCAGAGAGGCCTGGACAGGCTGGAAGAGTAGCCTAGAAAGAACTCTATCAAGTTTAACAAAGACAAGTGCAAAGTCCTGGGACAACATAACCAAAGAATCCAGTACGGACTAGGAAATGTGTGGCTAGGGAAAAGCCTTCCTGAAAGTGAGTAGTGGATCCTTTCGGACAACAAGCCAAACATTAGTCAGTGGTCAGCTGCAATGAAAGCAAATTGGATCTTGGGCTGCACCTCCAAGGCACTACTAGGAGAGATAGGCATGTGATCATTCCACTCTACTCAGCACTTGTTAGGCCATGTCTGGAGCACTGGTTCCAGTTCTGCTGCCCACAGTTCAAGAAAGATGCAAACTAGAGAGGGTCCAGAGGAAGGCCACAAAAATGATCGAAGGGCTGGAGAATCTGCTCTATGAGGAAAGATTGAAGGAGTTAGGTCTTTTCTCCCTGGAGAACAGAAGGTTCAGGGGGTACATCGTCACAGTATTTCGGTACTTACAGGGCAGCTACAACAAGGACAGAGGTTCTGTCTTCAGAAGGAGTCACACAGAGAAGAAAAGGGGCAACAGGTACAAGTTGCACTGGGAAAAGTTTCATTGCAACATAATAAAGAAATTTTTAACTGTAAGAACAATCAGTCACTGCAGCAACCTCCCCAGGGATGTGATAGAGTGCCCATCACTAGTGGTTTTCAAGACGTGATTGGACAGGACGCTAGATAATCTCCCTTTCCCACAAAATGCTGGACCAGAAGATCTTTCGATGTGCCTTTCAACGTGGGATGTTCCGTGGCTCTTTGAATTTCTTAAAAATTAGAATTATGTAAGATCTAACATCTAACAAATGATGATGAGATTTATCACTTGTTAGGGAACAGATAAAAAAGCATATTTATTCCTCAGTTTAAGTTACAATCTGCTAATCGGTTTGCTGCATAACATGGTATACTCCAGCATAAAAGGAATGTAAAATAAAACTGTTTAATTCCCAGCTACCTGCAGCAAAGTTATATATGTTGCAGACCAACCATGCTGTGTAAGTGACTCAGTGCATTACAGCTTTTGGTCTGATAAAGCTTATTGATTCAACTATAGTTTAGTACTTAGGTGTAGTGCAAAGCAGACATGCAGATCATGCACATTCCAACGTGGAACGCAAGCTAATAGCTCCTCTGTGATTCAGAACCCTGCAGGTAAGAAGATATCCAAATGGATTGGAACAGCCAAAAGAATATGACAGACCTACCACAGAACTGAGCTGATAATTGCTGAGCTGACTCTTGTACTGTATTCCACAGATATGTCATAATTCCAGGATTCCTCTCTCCTTTTTTTTTTTTTTTTCTTACCATCATTCAGGACTTGAGCTTCTGCTTGGCTTCAGTCAAGGGAGTTTATAATATTTCATACTAAATCAGAAACAAATAAATCCATTCAGAGAAAATCTGGCTTTTGTCTTCTATGATAGGTTGAATATTCCAAGATACAAAGATATCTTAATCTAATTTTCAATTTCTGATATTAGCTATTCTTGTCAAATTATATGACATACCTATAATCATGTTTAGTTTATTTTAAACAAGAGTTTGCACAGCTGATTTCTCAACAGGAACTGCAGTAAGAAATTAAAATAATGGGTCTTACAGTAGCAGACTGCTGTGATGACAGTAAGCTAATTTCAAATGTTTTGACACTAGCAGTGAAAGCTTTCAAGCCAGTTACACTTCCATAAAAAGTGTCACAATTTCTTGTTATGGATTCATAGTCATGGACTTCTTCGCTTGAAGGTGAATTACCAATCCTGATTTTTTATTGCAAAGGACAGTCAAGTTTTAAAAACTGTATGCTTTTGTTCTATATTCACTTCAATGCTAAATACAGGGGAGAGTTTATTCAAATACTCCCATGCTAAATATCAGGAAGGACTAGTCATATTTCAGAGCAAATTGCTATGTACTTTATTAGGTGTGTACACAGGCATCCACATACCATGTACAATCTGAGATACTGTAATTTTCATCAGGCAAATAGTCGTATAGTTTTCAAGGCCTACACCGCAAAGTTAAGGCATATCTCAAATTTATACTAAAGCTCAGACCTGCTCATGATCCCTGCTATTAAGTTCTGCAGGTCAGCTTGCAGCAATCGAGAACATTACTAAGCAGTTAGCACGCATTTCAGGCATTAAGTCAACCTCATCCCTGCAGTACATATTCCTATGACCACCGTTACCTGCATATGTTTGGATCTCTGATGTACATAAAATGCTTATTGATGGGAAGTCAACTCCCATTTCCTGTTTCCTGACTTTCAACTTTTTTGTTCTTCCACTTAGTGGTAGCTGAAGGAAATTCCTTAAAATGGGATGTTCAGTTCTGCTTAGAAACATCTGAGTTTCAGTATGTTGCTCAGATGCAGTCGATGGTTTTGAGGGTTTGGTTTTAGCAACTGTCTGCATTTATATATACATCTGGTGGTAGAACGTGTCAAGCCAGATGTTCTGTATATTGCAAGTTTGGGACCTTCTATTGCAATTTCCCTTACGTTCTGTCATGCTTCTGCAGTATGAAGTCTGAAGTATTGATTCACCCCACACTTCTTAATGCCACAAAAAACCTACTCCTTCAAATATGAAGTGTGTTTTATTAGAACCCTGCAGAAATGTGCTGATGTCTTAAATCAACTCCTCTTCCATTCAAGCTGGGAATCAAAAAATCTTGGTCTATCTTCAGTTACCAACAATCACTGCAATTTTTTTGTTTTTCAATTTAATAAAATTGATTAGAAGTTTATCATTTTTATTTGTATACCGAAATCCAAGCATACCTCAGACATAATTGTAATTCATGTATAAATAAGGGATATAGCTGACAAGAGATTGGATTGGTTTTGGATATTGGGCCACAGATGTTATACAACTTCACTACTAAGAAACATGTTTGAATGAAACCTTTATCTTTAAACAGGGTATACATTAGTTTATTGATGGCATACACAATGATGGCACCCAACATAGAAATTATATTATGATTTAGTTCTACTTGTTTAAGGTTACAGTAACGTGAACAGAATCAATGGAATCTGGCTATTATGATTCCCCACTAATAGATGTCTAAGTAAGTGTTTCATACAAAAGTGAAAATTGTAAGAATGATTCATCTGAAACTCTTGGCACTTTTTCCAGTCATTTACAACAAAATTGTGTGTGTGTCTAAATTACACCTTCATATCAAACAATGCACAGCTGTAAAGCAATACAAGCCATTTTTAAATATAACCACTTGAAGTATTTATATACCTCACAGCTATGGCAAAAATGACATTCAGATATTCTTCTGAAAGCTTGCTATTGTCAATATATGCTGTGATCTGGGGCTACATATGATGAGATTTTCTTTACAAGAGTAAAATAAAAACAAACTCTTAACAAAAACAGAATTCAAAAAACATTTGTACTGATCGGTGAAAAAAGGGTCAATGTATAAAACTTGAAGAATTTATTAATAAGTAACATGGAAATTACATCAGTTTTATTATCATCAGTATTGTAGTTGAATTTGAAAAAAAAAGGGGGAATTAACATTCTGGTAGGTCTTGCTGAAAAACTGGTTGAAACGGAATGTGTATGAACTCAGGAATATCATAGAATCATAGAACGGTCTGGGTTGGAAGGGATTTTAAAGATCATTTAGTTCCAAGCTCCCTGCCATGGGCAGAGACATCTTCCACAGAACAGGCTGCCAAAATCCCCATCCAACCTGGCCTTGAACACTGCCAGGGAGGGCGCAGCCACTGCTTCTCTGGGAAACATCTTCCAGTGTCTCACCACTGTCACAGTAAAGAAATTCTTCCCAATATCCAAGCTAAACCTCCCCTCTTTCAGTTTGAAACCATTACCCCTCGTCCTATCACTGCACTCCCTGATAAAGAGTCCCTGCCCATCTTTCTTGTAGGCCCCCTTTAAGTACTGAAAGGCCACTATAAGGTGCCCTTGGAGCCTTTCCTTCTCCAGGCTGAACAACCACAGCTCTCTCAGACTGTCCTCACAGGGGAGGTGCTCCAGCCCCCTGATCACCTTTGTGGCCCTCCTCTGGACCCACTTGAGGAGGTCCATGTCTTTCTTCCTGACTGTGTAGCTCTTACTGACTGTGATCGCTAACATGAAAATTATTTGGACATTCTCACTAACATGAAAATTATTTGGACATTCTGGAACACTATCAAAACCAGACGGAGGCATAAATTAGGAGAAAAAAAAAAAAAAAACAACAACGAATCGGAACAAAACAGCTTAGGCCTGCAATGGATCTTTGTGTCATAGAGTCAGTCCCCTAGAATCAAAAGGAACCACAAAATACAATAAATCAGAAAATTATTGTCATCTTAACACAAAGCTGGGGTTTAGATTGCATTACATTTTATTACAATGCTGTTCCAGAATTCTACCAAGCTTCTTTTTATTTCTAGGCAAAATCCATACATGGACAACATTTTTGTTCTCCACTAAGTGTCCTGTTGTCAAAATAGTTATTTTCTCCATTTAACGTTTACATGCTCTTCACTCTTTCTCTCTAGTCCTCTGCTGTCTCTCTCCCATACCTAGAGAGAAATTGTCAACTTTCAGTTTTTGTTTTATAGTGCTAACTAGGTAAGAGTTTCTATTTCCTCTTTTAAAACGAGCAAAGCTAACAGTCTTTGTCTGTATCGATTCTATTTTGAATTCTTAATTTTTAATATCATGTATATATAATGTTCATAGAAGTTTTTCACACAGATTGTGTTTCCTACGGAGGGATACTAGGGACTCCTAGGGATATTCAGCAATTCAGCAGTACTGCCAATATGAAGCATTTTATCAATTATTTTACCTGGTTTGCTTTATAAGATGCCAGAACATTCTTATACTGATACAATTATTTTCTATTCTGTTAAGAGGTTTTTGGTTTAGAGTAAATATTAATTACATCGTAAACTACATTTTTGTGGTTTAAAATGTAATTGTATGCCTGATTTAAATCAATTTTTTCCATTAATATTTCACAAATATATTTTACATTTCAATGTTGTTATTAGGCATAATTGATACTACTGTTTTCTTGGAAGCATTTTCACAGAACATAAATAGTATTTGACACAGTTACTTTTTTATGAACTAAGCACTAAGGAATAGAAAGTCTAAAAATCAATTTACCTACCTATCAAACATACCTACCATTGAACAGAGCTATTAGTGTCTCGACTTAATGGAAGAAATTGCTCAAGACAGTCTGAAAGATTATTTTTCATGCAAAGTTCCCTTTCATGTTATGCACCATGTTGAAGATGATGAAATTGCATGAATTTGGAATGAAAGACTTAGAACAGAACAGAATAGAACAGAATAGAATAGAATAATTTCAGTTGGCAGGAACTTAAAACCATCACCTAGTCCAACTTCCTGATTACTTCAGGACTGACCAGAAATCTAAGCAAGATATTAAGGGCTTTGTCCCAATGCCTCTTAAACATTGACAAGCTTGGAGCACTGACCGCCTTTCTAGGAAGCCTGTTCAAGTGTTCGACCACCCTTTCAGCAAAGAAATGCTCCCTAATGTCATTTGAACCTCCCCTGACACAGCTTTGAACCATTCCCACCTGCCTTACCACTGGATATCAGGGAGAAGAGATCATCACCTCCCTCTCCACACCCCCTCCTCAGGAAGCTGCAGAGAGCAATTAGGTCACCTGTCAACCTCTTTTTCTCCAAACTAAACAAACCCAAAGTAGTCCAAACAAAATGTACGGGTGTTGCTAGATATGATTTTGTTGCATTCCATGTTTTTTTTTGCCCCATGAAGTCTCTGAGACAGTTTATTTCAAAGAGTTCAAAAGTTGAATAACTTCAACCAGAGGATCTTAGCCACTGGCTTGCTGAAAATATTTCTTTAAAAATCAGTATTTGGTATATTTTTCAGAAGTTTATTCAGAAATTAAAATTTTAAATAATGTGCTATTCTTAAATGTCTCTTTCCTGTACCCTAGGTGAGAAGTGAAGGTACAAAACGCACTAGTTTGATGAATTTACTACCTTTCTGGTCATAGGGACGTGAAGAATTTTATAATTACTTTAAAATGAAAAAACCCCACACCTTTGTAGTAAGACCGTAGACCAACTTCCTGCCCTGACTGAGCCAGAGTGAGTGCTTGACATCCAATTGCATGGCATGAGGCAAAACGCGGGTCTTCCTTTAGATCTCACATTTTGCTAATCACTAGGCTTTATTAGGGACCTGACCTCAATACCCTTTCTTTTTCCTGCCCATTTGCCTGAGTTTCAACAGAACTACATTTAAAAATATTCTAGCTGGATTTTTTAGGTAGTAGTAATCTGTTAAGCAATATAAGACTTAGCATCATTTCACAGATTGGTCTCCCAAAAATCCTCAGAGTTGCTTATGTGGCAAAAGTCCTGAAAACTCAAAAGTTTCCATAACAGAGGAAGCTTATCCTCCGGAGAGCTCTTTTTGCAAGATACAGGAGCCGTAAAATCAGATCAAACATTAAAATATGCATTTAAAGCAGAAAAAAAAAAAAAAAAAAAGAAAATCCTCTTAAGAATAGCTCTTAATTATGATGAACACATCACATGCTTTGAAGACCCTTATAACTGATCTAACCTTTATAAAACAGCACTGATTCACCTCTCCAACATCACATTTCAATAATGAATTTCTTTGATAAATGTGCATCTTTTTTGAAAGACACACAAAAAGCCATACTGTACTTACCTTATGTGACTACCACCATTGATTTAATGACACTACTTACAGAAATAAAACTAATAGGACTGCAGTTACCATATATAAATGCTGAGTATTTATTTTTTAGAACTAGAACTTGCTTAAGATGCTCTATAATGATGGGAAAAATATATAAACTAAAAGAAACAGTACTGACTTACTATCTGCACTTTTCTCAAGCTATTTTCAGCACCTTCTGCACATTTACATTTTATAAACAGGAAAAGAACATTTCTGTACATTGCTTTATAAAAAATAGGGGCTGACTTTGGTTTCTTTCTGTCTAGAAGCATGCTTCACTGAATAAAACTTCAAAGTCTAATCATTCACAGCCTGTCTTTTGGCTTGTGGCAAGGACATGACTTAGGCCAAACTGATGTTATCAGTGCTTTTTGAGGGGGCTTATTAGTAAAGCAACATGAAGAATATATAGTTTAAAAAACAAGGTTAGAAGCAGTTCATCATCTTATAAACCTCAGAAATCCCCACACAGGCCTTACACACACATATATATGTTACGTGCAAATCCATACTAAGCAGAAGCAGCAAGGTGATGTCTCCCTGGGTAGTAATATTTAGCTGTTCCTTCTGAAAGTTTGCATGCATTCAAATTATTTCTTGTGAAGAAAATATTGTACTGAAGAATGTATCTTTATCAAGCATGCTAATCTTTTGGTGATTCCTTTCACCATCTTTTAAATAATAACACTATTATGGTCTGCTTTATATCATATTATGTCTTCCCAGTGCTAACCTGCAAACTCAAGTTATTGAACTACGTAAGTGGAATCTTTTAGACATCCAGGATGAAATTCTGAATAAGACTTTTAAAAGCACATAAAACAAAAGCACACTAGCAACATAAATCAAATAAATGAAACAATTAAGTAAGCATACAAAGGTAGCAAACAGAAATGTCTTATCCAGTAGGTGAAAACCTATAGTCATAAAAACTCCACTATATTTAAAAGTAGGTCATAATACACAAAAAGTGAAAACCAAAACCTACCAGACAAAGACAATTAAGAATAGTGCAAACTGTCTTTCACTTGATAACCATATTTGTAACGGTGCCACCAATCCATGAGTCAAAGATAGCTAAAATAAATTATGGAGTTTAATTGAATATTAAAATGTAACTAATTAAGAGTAAAGTTGGAAGATTAAAAACAATTAAGAAAGATAACATAATATTAATTTTCATACAATATTATACATAATGCAAACAGAATTATGATCTTGGGAAGACATTATATGAGAATGAAGCAGCTGGTTATGAGCATGCCAAATAAAAAAAAAAAGAGCAGAAGTGGATACACCACTATGGATAAATATGAAAAATACATCTGAACTAAAATGTAAGCATGACATTTTAATACAAGTGTTGGTGAATAAGACTAGATTTCTGCAACACTGCTTTTAAGTCAGGTTGGTATGGCAAAGAAGAAAATGAACCGTGGAATACATCCATTGCAAGGTGAACTCAGTTTGTTTTATTATTTACATCTGAAAGTATGTTTAAGATTCTTTTGCAACCCTGAGGAGTCAAAACATAATTTAAACAAAGATATTAGTTTTAAACATCATTCTTACTCACTTATTTCCAAAGTCAGGTGTGATGTACAGAATCTTACAGGGCCTATCCGTAAGCATGTCCTACGCTTATTTATCTCTGGCCCTGAAATCACAATCACATAGTCTGGACAAAACATTCATCAAAGGTTTGTATTCCTGATACACTTCTCTGTAGCCAAAGCTTTGTATTCTGGGGTGATGAAACAAAATCTGAGAGAATGGATGTCTGAGTGATCATTTTCCTGGCAAAAATCTTTAATATCTCAAAGCCAGATCAGCAGTACAATAAATCAGTGATTCCTTGACAGAAATATTAGATGCAAGAAAAAAGAAATGTTTATATATATTCAGCCTATTATGCACAGTATACACAATGTTAGAAAATGTAAAGAAAATAAAATTAGTATTGCAGAAGAAAATAATTTTTTAAAGGTGATAATATGAAATAAATATCAAGAAAGAACTGCAGTGGGTCTGCAATTATTGATGTCCTTTCTTCCTCCTATGGGCACTAAAATATTACAAAACAATAAATGAGATGAAATAATTCTACTTGTCTCTACAAGCAAAGGATGATCTAAATCAGGGAATAAAGCGAGATAGAGTGGTCTGAACAATTATCACTGAGAAGAAATAGGCATTCAGATTGCAAATCTTATATGAAATGCAATATTCATATAGATTATACAATTCTGAAATAAAAAGTGTACAGAATTTCTCTCCCTTAACAAGGAAAGGAGAAATCTGTAGAATTTCCAAAGACGAAAGAGAAGTCAGGAAGATGCAGACAGTTCAAAAAGAAAAAGATAAGACAGATATTTCAGGAGTACTTGACCTATTGTCAAAATAAAGACAGGCATGAAATAAAGAAGTACAAAATAAGATTATAGAATATGTTAACAGAGCAATAAAAAATTAAGATGGAAGTTTATCAAAAAAGACAGAAACTGTTCCTAGAAAAAGAAAAAAAATGTATTGCATTCTACCTTTGACTCAGAAAAGCAAAAAAAAGGGTTATGGGAAATTTGTCCTCATACTACAGTCCAGTTCAAAATCCCTGTGGGAAAATACACTTTCACAGAGACGTCCTGCTCATTCAGGGTTTCCAATGTGTTTTTTTTTTTTATTCTTAGCTTTTAAATTTTCTTAGTGAAAATAAATCTTATCTAGAATATATTTTTATCTTTGTATTTAGAACCATTCCCTTTTTGCCACACTTGTTGCAGATGTGTCATTCTTCATTTTTCTCTGAAATTACTCTAACTAGTTGTATTGCATAGTTTGAAGAATGTCTAATGTCCTGCCAGTTGCAGCTGGGGAATGACAGTGACATCCTTCTTTTGTTAAAATTGAAAAAGAAACTTTGTCAGGTTGGTATTCTAGTGCCATGGAAAACTCAGTCTCATTTGAGCCATCTTTCATACCACAGATAATGTTAGAAAACTGCATGCATCTTTTTTTTTTTTTATTTTATTTCTGAGGTAACACAAATGCAGAAACAGCTATTTTTTAAAAAATCTATATTTTTGACAATTCTGCACATATTTTCCTTACTGAACACTGTAAGCACAAGCTATTACAAAAAAAAAAAAAAAAACAAAAAACCAAACCCACAGATACACATGAGGAAAACATTTATTTCCAAGTAATTGCTAGCCTAAATCCTACAAAAAAAGATTCAGGTTTTTTGTTATATCCTGTTTCCACTCCCTCAGAGTTGTGAAGAGAAGCCATAATTTATCAGGAAATAACCTGCAAAAAGCTGCATTTTTGAGTGAGGATTTCCGTGTGAAAGTGCATGTCACAGTCAGGTCTTCCATTCCTGGCAGTAAATACAACAGAAGCAAAAGGCTATCAGTAACTGGCAGGCAGGCTGGCAAAATAAACCAAATCTATCTGAACCTGTATCGACAGAGATCTGTTAGACATACCCCAGGAGGCATGACTTTGAGCACCTTTGCAGAAAATAGAACAGGTTGAGCTTGGAATGAGAAACAGCCAGCTAAAATCAGGCCTTTATCTTTTATTAGGCAAATTCTCTCCAGTCAATGCTATTTACGTCATAACCTGTAGGTGCAGAGAAATAATATTGGGAAATAAAGGAGGAGGAAAACACACATGTCTGTTTTATTTTTAAATCTGAATTTAGAAATAGTGGGGAGGAAAATTGTACTGGATGCCAGAAAATTAAGCTCAAATCATTGTGCAAAAAGATTGTACTGTTCTAGGAAACATTAAAATACATCAGCAGTCCAATGCTAATCTAATAAGGACAAGGGTAATTGTCCACCACCTGGTTCACATGAATAATCCTATTGATTTTAATAGAACTACTTGCATGAATAAGCCAATTATAACTTTGCTCTTTCTGAGCATTCACCTATCACCCCTCTTGAGTCTCATATTTTCTGAAGCTCTTAAAAGTGTGTCTACAATTACTCCTTTTTAGTATTATCTCAAGGCTCATATTCTCTAACTTCAGGATACCCGTATCTTTTTTCTTAAACTATGTTAATAATCTCTCATAAAACGGTAGCTGTACCCTGAATAATGCGTGCATGAATAGCAAGACGGTAAAGTTATTAATCTAGAATAGCTAAAACTGTTATCTTACTGCTTAAGATAACACACTTCTGTTGTTAAACACAGTTCTATGTCCCACCATTATGACTCAGTCACTTTACAGCACATGAAATTTAGTTATTTTACTCGTACTGATTTTGTCATTTTCCTCCTATTGTTTCTATCACTGTTTATTCAAGTCATAACAGAAATAATTTCTTTTATTTAAAAATGTTAATGTAGTACATACTTTATGCAAAGAAATGTCTTCTTTCTTTGTTCTCCAGATGACTTTACCTCAATTTTTTAAAAAATGTCTAGTAAGGCATATAATAGAAAAATGGGACTTCCATGTTGTGCTACATTATGTATAGAGTTATGTCAAACTATTTTATCAGAAATAATGTTATTACAATAACTACCAAAGGAGCAATGATTAGCCACTTAGTGTAAAGTGTTACCATATTCTCATTCAATATTACAAAATTGCATTTTTATGTTTGCAATGTAAAATATACATTATTACATTCTTGAACTAGATTAACAACACTGTGGCTGTGGAGATGCTCATATGCATTCTTTGCACAGAGCTTAGCAGGGAAGGAAGAAGGTCACTGCAATTCTTTGATTTTTAAAGTCTGGACACCTCAGCTTTTGTTTGCAGACTTGTTAGCCACTGTGCATAGGAAAGCAGAAAATTCTGAATCAGGTGAACTGGTGGTGGAAAAAGACCGTTCCTGCTGAAGAAGGTTGGGAGTTTTTTCATAAGCCAAACCACTACTATTATGTGAAGACTTCGCTTGACACACAAACTAACAGCCACAGTCCTACATTGCTGTTGATTTTATTCAGAGACTATTATACAGCATTAAATTACATTAACGTGATTTCAAGCTTAAAGCCTGATTCACTATATGTATTATTAACCTAGACAGGTTTTAACTGTACGTATGCAGGGAAGCACTGTCTGATTTTGAATAGGTTGAGCCTGTCCCGCAGGTAAAACAAGAATATCACTTCACAGTTGTAGTTTCTAAACAGTGTTGACCATCATTCAATCATTTGTGTTCATATAAACACGTATATAACCAATCACTAACTACAAATGAAAATCCTGAGTCCATTAAAGTTAACAGGAATTTCTGACACCAGTTTTAGTAGACCAAGGAATTTACCTGAAAAGATCAGCTCCTTAGGCTGGAAAGAGAAAAACAAGAGGCAAAAAAATGGTATAGGGTTTTCTAGAGGCTTTTACCTACACAACATGAACTTCCCAAGTGATGTGTTAGTATTCTGAGATACACTGTAAACTTTGCATAGTAATTATGTTGTTCAATTTAGGTTATACACTAGGAAGGAATGAGAAATCAAGTACTTACTATTTTTATCTTTCCTTACATTATGTTAAAAAACAACACATGGGGAGGAAACTTTTTCAAATAACTAAGCATAAGTACCGAAATCTATAGTACAAGAAGAAGCCTGGAAATATCCTTTTTGTTTCAAAATGTATAACAACATAGATGGCCTCAAAGCTGGAATCTGGGCATCAGAAATATTAGTGTGTATTAAAAGCATACGATAGCACAGAGAATTAGTTGCTATTTATATGCTTATTTTACTAAGGGTTCACAACGAGATTTTCTTTAGAAATATGCCCAACAGTGTTACACCTTTCCCATTTCACGTCTAAACCAATATAAGAAAATTATAGTCTGAACTCATTCTAGATAGCTCTCACACTTCACATTTTATTTCACATTTGTACTAGACTTACAAGCATGTCACATCACATATAATATTTTACAAAGAAAATCAGGAAAACCTTATCAGAAAGATTCAGATGAGATATGCTTTATAAACAATTAAATAGAAACCAAATGGTCATGTTTACTTTTAGAAAACAAAGCCTTTTTCCTGTCATTATTCTTTCTTGTTTCGTGTAGCCCAAGACAGCCTCTTTCACTTCTTTTTCATTTATCTTTCCTACCAGTTTCCCTTCCCTCCACACTCAAAAATCTGCAGAGAAAATTAGCAAATCACTACCAGTACTGCAATTAATTTCATGAAGTAATATTCATAACATTGTATATTTCCCTCAACTTTTAAAAAATAAGATAATAAAGTTTTAACTACTACTTAAGAATATAGAACCTTAGTATGAGCCCTGTAATACTTAAAATTGTGCCTGTAAAGGCATTATTCTCCTTTAAAAGTCTTCTGCACTACTGACTTTCCTGGGTTTAGTTATTTGCATAGATACATAAAAATTCTGTCTATATATAGAGCAAAATATGAGCTCTTTATATACTCAGTGGAGACTTCAGAACAGGATTGAAAGCACTTTAATTTTCAAACAGCCTCTCTCCATTGACTACATAAGAAGCCTGGATTCATGAACTGGCTGCCTGGATTACTACCAGAAGAAGCAGTAACCTGTCCTCACTTCATTTTACATATACCCATGTGTTTGACTGGGGGGCAAATTCACTTGGAGAACCAGTGCAACCAGGAAACTAAAACAGCTTAACAACAACAACAGCAACAAACAAAGTCCTTTGGTGACAATGTCTCCTTAGCTGCCTGTTTGCTGGTAGGGTTAAATGCCTACATTAGGTGCTAACACTGAGCACCCAGCCCACATCTACATTAACAACTAAGTCAAAAAGCTCTGATCTGTAGAGAGAAACACTTGGTGCTGAAGGTCTTGAATTCACACTAGATGCATTTCAGGTATTTTGTTTGTTTTCACTTCGATTAAGAACCATTTTGCCTGTTATTATTATGCCTGTTTTCCATCATAATACGATGTGGAAATAATTCTGTTTGTGCTTTCTGCTGCACCCTAACTCAAAGTGACCTAAACTGATCAGATTTTCTTCAAAGTGGACCCGTGATTAGAAAAAAAATGCTGACATAGGCTTATTCTTAATTCCTTTTATCTATAATTGAGCTGATGACATGTATTCATCAGAAAACAAAACTACTACTGTTACTACCAGTTACTAACTACTAGTTACTTACTAGTGTTACTAACTAGTGGTTAAGTACTATCACTATTAACAGTCTAAAGACTGGATAACTTTTTGGACACATCCACTGAAAAATATTCCATCTTCAGGTGAATTAATACAGACGTATTTTTCAAATATTTAAAAATTGAAGGGTTAAAATGATTAAAAAAAAAAAAAAATAAAACATCCTTTTTCTAGTTAAAGAATCATAGAAGGATGTCCACAAGGTAAGAATTTCTGTGGTTTACTGCAAGTTTTTCCATTAAATAGAAAAGTTAAAGTATTATTTCAGCTCAGTAAAGCATTTTATCACCATAAAAGAATTTGAGTGTTTTCACTACTAAGAAAAAAAAAAAAAAAGTCATTTTAAAATCAAAAGTAATTTTGACTGAAGTACAAAAATAATTCATTTTTGTGTCAAACCAAAATATTTCATTTGACTTTTAGACTTGTGTTTGCACAAAACTGGGAAGTGAATTCATGAGATGCTTTATTCTGAGATGTCTATTTTTTCAGCAGATAAAAAAAAAGCAGTTCCAGTGTTCCAGTTTTAAAACCCAGAAAAAGTTAAAAAAAAAGATCAATCAAATAAACATAGATACACTCATGAACATGTTAACAGATTACAGTGATCCTGGAACACCGCAAAGTAAATACACTCTTCTTTACCTAAAGAAGGAGTTAGGTAGAAATCTAGCTAGAGAATAAAACAACATGAAGAATGAGGCACGATACCTGTCTATTCTTTCACTTCTCAGATTCCTCTCAACTCATGTTATCAATGCTGTTTGCTGGCTAAACTGCTTATTGGCCTGACTTGGGCAGTCAACCAATAAATAAGCAAAAAAGGCTTAGAATACAAGTGCCTCATCAACTGCTTCTGCTGAAGATCCTTTATGATCTGTCTTTTAACAACAGCAATATTCCATGCAAGTGCGTGAAAACCAACACATTTCGTCTGAAAAAGAGATAGTCAACTTAGGAAATAATTCCTTTCATGACGGAGGGCGTCAGTCACCCATTGTTTGTACTGTAAAATAGCAAGAAAAAGGAGTGGCTCCTTCCACCAATAGTTATGCAATAATTTCGGCATGTTCCAAAGAAATACCAACACAACCAAAAACCTGTTATTTGGTATGTGAGCGACCAAAACCAGATTATTAAGGAATGAATAATCTGGCAGACTTTGTATAAATAACTGAAAGCAACTGTAAGCTGAAAAATACATACCTAGTCTGAAATTTTCAAAGTCGTCTGTAAGATTTTAGCAGGAGCTAGGTATGCCGCCTTCATAGGCAGCTTTGAAACTTTTGCTCTTTTCTTTTCTTGGCTTTCCTATTTTTCAAGGAGGGAGAAATAACAACTCTCTTACCTTACCTGTTTTGTACCTTTGATACAAGATGGGGATAAGGTAGCTTTCTTGTACAAATATGTTAACTCCCATACAGTTAGTTCCAGCAGGAAAGGGAGGCTATTATCCACTTTATGAAAAAGAATGTATGTGATGTAAAAAGAAAATGAACAATGTGATAAATAAAATTCTCTTATAGGAAGGAAGGTTGTGTACTACTGCTTATTTGATCACAATACCAATAAAAGCACTTCTATTTCCTGTGTGCTGTGGAGGTGTTTTCAAGTCAAGCATTGTTTTAAAATCCAATAGGTAAATCATAAAACAAAGCACAGGAAATTAACACAGAATACAATCCAGTGAAAGGACAGCTTTGGATAGCAGTTTTTATGTGAACTGACCAAGGCCAGATTCTTAGATCCCAATAAATGAAATTACATTAGTCTTTATCACATTTGTCATGAAGGAAATTTTCCTTTATTAATATCAGTCATATCAGGCTTAACACTGTTTGTGGTCTATGTCAACACATCAAAGCCACTTTTTTAACAGTTCTGTTCTCACTCATTACATGAAAATCAAGGAACTAATTTGATTTTATCTAATCGGATCTTAACTAATTATCAGTTTAACCTGGCAATCAACATGGCAGACTTGGATTCCCTAGGAAGCAGGAAAGAATATCACCTGCCAAAAAGATCTGGAGAATAAAGGAAGTAAACCCTAAATTCTGGAGGAAAATTCTGTGCCAGGAAGACAGTAACTGGTGTAAACCATGCTTTTTCAGCAGATAATCTTCTTAACTCTGGGGGGAGATACAGAAGGAATGTAAGTACAGGGAAAGAGACGGGCTTCTCACATCTCAGGGAAGAACCTCAGAAGTCTTGGAAGACTGTGAGTAAACTCAAAATATCTTAATTTTCCTAAGGAAACTGACACTACAACATAAAAACAATCATTCAGTTCTGTCAATATCTGTTCATTTTTTGAAATCTCATTTAAAATGAGAAGTTATCCTTTTTCTTAATCCTTCGTGAACCTCATTATTTCCACACTCAGTTTTCCCCAAATAGCTGAGATATCCATCCAGAATGCCTTGCAGATTTAAGCACTGGTGAAGAATTTGTTACAGCTATTTGGTAAAGCTTTAGATATCTAGATCCAGAGATAGATGGAGAGAGAATGAGATGTTTTGGTCACTGGGGACAAGAGGTATTGACTGCAAACTCCTAATGGACTAATGAAAAATTTGCCTTGAGCACAACCAGCCACCAAACAAAAAACCTGAACCGAATCAAACAAAAAACCAAAAAACCATTGTCTATCTGAGTCAAGGAAATCTTAAGATCCTTGGATGTGTTGTTCAAACACAACAACCTTATGGGTTATTTCTGAGAATCTTACTAGGACCATGTTCAAACTCTAGAATAATATAACTAGTTTATATTAGGAAGTCTTAAAAGTGTGTGTATCGGGTTTGCATGGCAAGGTTTTGGCAGCAGGGTGACTACGGGGATGGCTTCTGTGAGAAGTTGCTAGAAGCCCTCCTTATGTCCAATAGAGCCAATGCCAGACAGCTCCAAGATGGACCCACTGCTAGCCAAGGCCAAGTCCATCAGCAATGGTAGTAGAGCCTCTGTGATAACATATTTCAGAAGGGGAAAAATCTGGTGCACAACAGCACCCAGAAGCAAGGAGTGAGAATATGTGAGAGAAACAACACCGCAGATAGCAAGGTCTGAAAAGAAGGATGGAGAGAAGGTGCTCCAGGCGCTGGAGCAGAAATTCCCCTGCAGCCCATGGTGAAGACCATAGTGAGGCAGACTGTCCCCCTGCAGACCATGGAGGTTAATGGTGGAGCAGATATCCACCTGCTGTCCATGGATGACCCCACACCAGAGCAGGCGGATGACTGGAGGCTGTGAACCCAGGGGAAGCCTGTGCTGGAGCAGGCTCCTGGCAGAACCTATGAACCCATGGAGAGAAGAACCTACACTGGAGCAGGCTTGCTGGCAGAAGTTGTGACCCCATGGGGGATCCACACTGGAACAGCCTGTTCCTCAAGGACCGCATCCTAAGAAAAGGACCATGCTGGAGCATTTCATGAAGAACTGCAGCCGATGGGAAGGACTCATGTTAGAGGTTTGTGGAGAACTGTCTGCCATGGGAGGGACCACACACTGGAGCAGGGGAAGAGTGAGAAGGAAGGAGCGGCAGAAACAATGTATGATGAACTGTCCACAATACCCATTACCCAACCCCCTGCGCTGCTGCGGGGGAGGAGGTAGAGAAAATAGGAGTAAAACAAAGCTTATGAAGAAGGGAGTGGTCGGGGGAAGGTGGTTTTAAGATTCGGTTTTATTTCTCATTACCCTACTCTGACTTGACTGGTAATAAATTAAGTTAATTTCCCCAAGTCAAGTCTGTTTTGCTTGTGACAATTGTTGAGTGATGGCCCTGCCACTGTCAACCCACAAGCCTTTCATTACATTTTATCCCCCCTGTCCAGCTAAGGACAGGAGTCATAGAGCAGCTTGGTGTGCAGACGGTGTCCAGCCAGGGTCAACCCATCACAAGTGTGTGTAGTCTGAGCACATGTATTACAGAAATATGCATACTAAGCACACTTAGCAACATCAAAGAAACAGCAACACCAAAGGTACAACCATTAGCTTACCTAGCAGATACAAACTGTCCTCAAAATCCAAGTCTTATAGAAGTGTAGTAGACAGAACAAGAACTGTGAACTAATAAAGTAGAATGATGCATTTATGTCACTAACAGAAACTGTCCTATGTAAGTAGGGCATATTGCATTGTGGATGTGTTGCTACCAATCATGTACTATTTAGTTACTACATTCAATTTCTTGGTAATTGTGTTTGTTAACCAAGAGTGCCTTTTTTCCTCCAATTATATGGAGTCTATGGAAGTAACATGTTTTAAGCTCCAGAATCACAAAGCACTCTCCTTCACATGCGTATTTTTCTAAGGAAAGTGAACAGAAAATTATTTTTTTTTTATTTCTGAATTATGAATTTATCTCTCTTCCTACACCAGAGATATATATCAGTTTAACACATGGAAATGCTGTCTTAAGCTGAAACAATCTGTCAGTAAAGTTCATATTCACAAACTGAAAAAAAACCCTCTAATGTTAGTAAAGCAGAGTTACTAAGTAAATTGGGAGAGAGGCTACTGCCATGTGCTGAAAAATAAATCAGTACAGAAAAACCTTTCTTTCATAGACCAAGAATATGAAAATTGCAAAATATAGATTTAATGGAACTTTAATATATCATACCGTGCAGTTATACATTTAAGAAATGTAATTTATTTGTAATTAACTAATGTTCACTAACTGCTGTCCAAATGTATTTAAAATATATGTGTACCTTTAATTCATTATATCGCACAAGTATGCACTTAGTTATCTCACATAGCCTACCATGACAAACATATAAAATCATGTGAAATTAAAGAAATATTTCAGAAGTACCAACTCACATAAAATGCCTTCCTAATACCACAGGAATCTTTCCTGTTACGTGCCTCTAAGCAATTAGTTTGTACATCATGTGTTCTTGTTGAGTGTTAATTACAGAAAAAATTATACTGTATTTATAAACGATGGGTAATCTCTATTTTAATGCAACATACTCTCATAAATGATTGCTTCTCGTGGTAGATTTTTAGATGTCTTTGGCTTCATGGCTGCTATTTCTTTTTACAATGCATTGGGCCAAAATGCATGCTTGCTGTTCTTATGGTTTTCTGTTTCAATCATTTTTAGTATTATGCGCACATGCAGGTTCATAACACATTTTGCACACAACTTACCTATGCTGGGGAAGCGGCAGAAGTTCGAATATGACACTGTTATAGTTTCTAGCGCAAAATTTCCCTCATCACTTAATTATGATTTTTTCTTATTCAATACTGCTCAAAATTTTCCATAGGTAAATTGAAATGTCATTTTTTCTCCTGTGCTTAGAAGTACAAAATAGAAATATGAAGAAATGGTGTGTTGCGTATTTATTTAAATTTCAACCACACTTTTCTGAACTGAATCTTTGGTCAGACAGATTATAAACAATGTCATTGCATCAACTTGTTTACATTTGTCAGTTAAACTAATCCAAACTTGCTTCAAAACAGCTGTGAAATTCTAGAATAATCCTACCTCTTGTCAATTTTGTATTTGCAAACAGTGCCCCACACATGCATTCTGTCCATTTTGAGACCACTACCTTCCAAATAGGTTTCCCGTTCTGTTTATAAGGGAACAAAAAAGTTAAAGCAAGTATTCTTAGAAATAGAACTAAGTGACTCCCCTTCAAATTTAGAGCCATTTTAAGGTATTGAACTCCCACTCTCTCAGTCTCATGTGGGAATAACTCTAGAATCAGACTAGTGTACTAGGGATGTAAATAAAATCATTTGCATGTAATCCTTGGAAATGAGAATGTGCCTATCATACTGCTTAGCTGTGCACTCAGATGTTGAAAGATTAGTGTCCTAAATGAACGTATAAACCCAAGTGCTTTTCAATAAAATTTTGTAATATTTTGTTACTAACTACCAAATAATAAGAAGACACTAGAATTTATAAATACATTAACCAAACAGGCAACAGATGGTATTATTTATTAGGGGGCTGTAGTTGTCTCTTGGGTTTCCAAAGCTCCTGTGATTGTTTTGCAGATGTTTTTCATCTTGTTTTAAGATTTGTCCAGCTTCTGGGAAATATTTTTATGGGTAGAATAAAGATATATTAGTAGTAGATAAAAGCATATAATGTATTTATGACAGACAGCATTGATATGCAAAACCCAGATAATTATTAAGTACCAAATTACTCAGTGTTTATAAGAATTTAATACAAACTATTTAGGGAACTCTGTTTAGGAAAACAGCCTCCACTGATAGGTTGCTATTATCTGAAATTTGTACATTATTAAGTTAAAATTTATCCGGATGTAATTTTTTTCAGTGTCACTGACTAATTTTCATATATTAAAGACAGCCAAACACACACCCCTGCCCCAGCTCTCCATTTTTAAATTAACAAATACAGTATCAATATATTCTGTTTTCAGGGGGCTCATTCTAATGGTCTGTCATGAATTCTCCAAAAGCCAAATTAGCAGCAGTAACGAGGTCTAACTACTTTCCACTAAGCACAAGGGAAGTCTTTTTTATTTTTCGTCTCTTGGTTAGTCCTTTCTAAGAAGATGCCTTTCTGAGGCAGCAGACTAACACAATTGTCATTCTTATGAGAAGGAAATATCACTGCTATCTATGTGCTTCAGCAGAATAAAACAATAATATGTAGCCTATGTTATCTTTTGGTCTCAAAGCATTTTCCAAATAAGCACAAACACATATATATATATATATCTATATATCTATATATATCTATCTCTATATCTATCTCATATATATATATATATATATATATGTATATATATATATAAAATACATATCTAGAAAATCCACACAAAAACTTGTCTGCAGAAATAGAAGAATGCTCAGCACATTTTTCAGGAAAAAAACGACATAACTGAAAATGTGTGTTTAACTTTAATTATGCCTTTGTCTTACCAGTGAACAGACAGCCTGATTCTGGTTTTCTTATTTTCAGATAATGCTACTTGACTCCAGAAGGGATTGCTAGGATTACCTTCTCTTTTGTGAGGAAGTTGAACTGGATGCTGACAAGATGCTCAATATTGTCCAGTTCTCAAAAGACTGTATTAACTAGTTGAGATGTTTCTGGTTTTATAAATGACCAAAATGTTTGTTACATTTTGTTGTGTATAGTAGGAATCTACTTCTCTGTATTGGTCTGCCTACAGATTGGTTCCTGCGTTCACTTGTTTTTATCTTTGAAGGCAGTTGTTCTCCTTTTCTTTTCTACAAATTCTTGTTCATAAGAACATCAATACTGAAAAGATCTAGAACAGTATTAAGTTAAATAATGATTTTATTAATTCAGCTAGTCATCAGATACAATTCATCAATTGTGCATACTTTCCTGTTCTATTTTTGCTAAATGCATCTTCTCTGGAATTTAAATTATGACGAAAAAGTGGCTGACTACTCTGAACTTCTCAATTTATTCATGTTCAATAAAAAACTATTCATCAGCTTAAACTCAGATGTGAGCTCAAATCAAATTTAAATCACCTGGGAGTAAACAAAATTGCTCTTTTTCCCCAGCACGTCAGCTGTGGATAAAAATAACAAGCACATTTCCAAGGAGCTCAAGATTCTGAAACCTCTCTTTTACCAACAGATTTTACTGGAATGATTTAACGATTAGAAAGAAGCACCCTGGGTGAATCTTAGTTTTAACATTTTAATCCATGATTAAAGAGAACAGAAAGGAAAAATAGTGGTAAAATCTTATTGGAAGGTTATAAACAGGATTTTGTTTTCACTAGTGTATTAACCGAACATTCATTGCAAGCAAATTTGAGATTATATTGTCACATTTGCTTGACTATTTTTCAGTATCTTCATTATCTTACATCTTTTCTATTTTTCTTCTATTTACAGACCCTGTCCAAAATCTTTGCATTGGAAAAATGAGACTATTGAAATTACTGAAGAAACCAGGTGGAGCGTGAGGCCTTGGCTATAAAATACATATTTAAAAATAATATTTAGTTAGGTGGCTAGTTAAATTAAATATTGTTTTACCTGAATTCTGTTTGATTCTGACAAGACAGTTCTGTTTAAAACACCAGCAAAAGGTTCTGGTTAATCTTAAAGACTCTGGGATTGGGACAGCCAACTGTTAGAACCCTTTTCAGGAGTTAAGCTGCTTATGCTCAAAGCCACCTCTGATATAGTGTGATGCTTTAAACTGGATTCTGGCTGCTGGGAAATTGCTATGGGTAAAAGACGTCAAAGGTGCTCCCTCACCACTTGAGAACTGCGTTTAAGTTCCGATCCTTATTCTTGGGCGTTACCTGAACTACCTTGCAGATGTACCTGATCACATGCTCTGTGAAGCTGGATGCCTAACTGCTAACTTGCTTTTGAGGCTTGACTTTGGACCTCCTCTTCCATTACAAAATTGATTTGCAATCCTGGTTTCTTCACTAGTGCCATCAGACGTGTTTTGTTTTTCTTGTTTGGATGTTGTGGGACTCTGTCCTTGGCCTTACAGGCATGGCCCTTCTGTCACCAATTGAGTTTGGCTTGCCTTCATTTCTTTAGCACCCATTTTTGCGTCTTACTCACAACATCTCATATATTGCAGACTATTAAATTACAATTAATGCATTTTTAGATAAAATATGGTAATTATGAGATTTCTTTCTGGCACAGAAGGAGAACTTATGCAGTGAAAGTCATTCCATCTCATCTGTGGTAAAGAACTTGTTTTGTGTGTTCCCCTATAGGCAATGGGCAATAAATAGAAGTCTCCATCTATGTTGTTAGCACATGAATTTCTGCTGAACGCGGATGAGTTCAGGAGACACTCCTATGAGACCACACTCACACTTACATGACCAAGGTTCCATGCAATATCCTTTTCTTTATCTGGGAGGCTGTATCTGGCTCAGAGTTAGAGTTAAACAACATTTTTCTTTGCTGTGTAGTTATACTCTTTTATGAGAAACGCAATACACTGCACTGTATAGCAAAAGATGAACAAACAATTTCGGCAGCTGTAGTCTTTGTCTCAAATAGGGTAATGAATCAAGGAAGGAACAGGCTGTAATAGGAGGTACCACTAAGAAGATTACACATAAGATAGTATGTAATGAAGATTTTCTTTATTTTTTTACCTTTTACAAAATCCTCCTGCTCAAAAACTCTGAACAAAAGACAACACCTGTGATATTAGTGAGATAAAGAGACATTTCTGATGGTGTCCATAGTATTGTGGGTCTTAATATCCTAGTCAAGATCTCAAATCAATAACCACTAAGTAAATGCTCAGACATACCAGCTCTTGTACTGGAAAAATTAAAGACTGGAAGAGAAAGAGCAGCAGAGAAAAATGCAGTGACCTATCATTTACCTATCAGGTAAATGGCAGACCTAGGACCAGAATCCATGTGAAGTTAACTATAGCTGGTCAAGAATTTAGATAAAAGATTTTCTTTCCTCCAAGAAGATGTCACTCTATTACTTTATCAGAAACAGAAGTTTCACAGATAGTGAACTGGAAAAAATCTCTCACACTTTCATGGTACTATTGCAGTCAAAGAAAGAGAGCCATTGTGGACATGAGATAGTTTAGTCACTATTGCCCTGCTCACTTCTAAGACAATTTCTTGCTTTTGCTCCAGGTGGGAGCAAACTGAATTTTGATTTCCTGTATCTCTGTGATTGTTCAAGGTCTGCCATAAGCAAAGATTTTCTGAAACATCCCAATGAATGATGTTTATCAGAAATTACAGTTAGATAGTTATATTTTGCTAATTAAAAATGTAACACCAAATGACACAGTGGCATATATTCAAGTTAGCAGTAAGTGCTTCCAGTTGAGTAAATAGCAGGAACTTTGGAATAGAATAACAAAAAAATGCATGGCATTAATAATGTCTGTATATGTATATATATATATATATATATATATATATATATGCATCAGTGTGATTTTAATGAGTGAACTTGGAAGAATTTTTAGCATCTAATTTATACTACACCATTTATTCTGCTTATTTACTTGAGTGGTTTTATGACAAATGTAAATAGAAAGCTAAATATTTATTGAGCTCTGTAAATTATCTTACTCATTATCTTAAAAGAAGCCAATTCTTCATGACGTTTAATTCTCCTAAGCTCAGAAGCTCAGGAAAAAAAACAATTTCAGAATTAATTTTTCTTTTAAGCTGAAGAATAACAATTGTTTGCAGTTATCTGCAAAGGAATAGCTGGCACCTCTGTGGTTTATCATTGGAGTTTTACATAATTTTGAAGTTAAACCTGCAACTTCAATATCTAACATTTATGCCAATTAAGTCAACAGTAAAATACTTCTTAGCTTTCTCTTGATTACTGGATTTATGGTCATACGTGCATTTAATATCGAAAAGTGGGTTTACTAGACAGCACACACTGTATCAGCATCAACTTTCTTCCCAGTGAAGACCAAATTGAAGAATCACTGTATTATCCAAGCTATTTCTTGCTCTCCTCTTCTGCTAAGAAAGAAAAACAAAAGGCAAGAAAGTGCATATTTAGGAACATCAACAGAGAGGCTGGGTGATTCATTGGAAGGTATGATTTATTTCCTAATAGAAAGGAGTTGAGGGAGCTTCACCGTAACAAGACTTTTCAAGGGCAGTGTTAACATACTTCTGGTGGCAGCCAATCTATTTGATCAAATAGCTACTCCCATGTGACCACTTGATCTTGAAAATGCATTTGCTTTGGTCAAACGGTGATCGGTACTCTAAATTTTCCAGCTAATTTCCTTATGGAGGTTATCTTCAGTTGTATTTTCTCAGTACATATGTTTTGATAAGTACTGGAGTACTGGAGTTACTAGAGTTAATGAATGAAACACCAAGTTATCTTCTGACTACTTTTTTTACACATATTAGAAAGCCTTTTGGAGTTCTTTACAAGTAGCCCACACATACTAAGCTTGAATTCAAATTATTTCCTAATGAGTCCCCCTTTCTCACCATCTTTGTTTCGTGGAAAAATACTGCCAACTCATATTTCACTTAGTTACAGTTTGGTTTATTTTTCCTTTAAATACATCTATTTACAGGTGAAGGCTTGGCTAGAGAGAACCACTGGCCTGTACAGCATATACCTAGTTTAATAGGCAGCTCTATCCTCTCTTCAGCTTCAACGGATAAGACTGAAACTCATTACATTTGTGCTTTTGGATTTTATAAATACATCTCACTTCAGTAGGTGAGCAGATATGCTTTCTCTCAAAGCTATCATTCTGAAAATACATATACCAATTATGTCAAAACTTAATAATCCAACTTGCATTACATCGTGTCCCCAAAATGAGATGTCATAAAGCAGAAATGGCCTGAAATAGAACTGTAGATTTCAGCCATCTTAGTAATAGGTACATTAAAAGAACAGAATTGATTAAAAATGCATAGCGTGGAGAACTTAAATATTTACAGTAATAAATCTGTCTTGCTCCAATTTTTAATTATTTATCTATGTGTTTGCTGCTCCTGTGGCTTAGTATTCGTAAAAAACACCAAGTGTAACCATACTATTTTTCTCTCCAATGATAATAGACTTACGTATTGATCTCTTTGTAAAATCAAGTTAATACTTTAAGCAAAAGTTTATTTGTTTAAATCACAAAAGTACATCAATGATTCAGTTTATGAACTTCTTAATAGAAATACATGAGAACATTCTTGTGAAAAAAAAGTGCAAAATAAAGCTTCTACTTCCATTATCTCTTCCATTATGTGATGAAAATATGTTCCTGTCAGGGAGGAGCAAGCATGGCTGCTTCCTAAAGACAGGAAATGATATGGATATTTCTGAGCCACAATTGCCTAATCTGAGCAGTCAAAGTGATTAGCTGTGTAACTTTGACTCATTGTCTCAGAGCAGGAAGTTGCCCTGCCTGTGCTCTTCTGGCAGAAAAAGCTGGGTGTAGATTAAAGTCTCTTCTGTTACCTGCCGTGCTGACAAGGTAGTCCCTTAATTCCTCCAAAATCTCTGTCTCTGACTTATAGCCATGAAAGAGCCAAGACGACGCTTCCTTTGGCATGCATGAGAAGAATGAAATTTGAGAAAGGTGCTGAAAGAATCAAAAGAACTGTGGATGTTCACTGCAGATGCAGCCAGACAGGAAAACTTCCAAGCACAACCTTTAAAGGAATACATATTTTTAAGCATGTGGATTGCTTCCTAATCTTGGCTGTAACATGCACACTATATGCTTTCTATCTATACAGTAACACAGAAAAATAAAAAGGGAAAGTAATAATTCTACAAATCAAAGTGTTAAAGAAAATTTGATTTGGATTATTATTATATATCCAGATGGAGAAATTTCCTTCCACCCCACCCACAAGGAATATATGGTATCATTTGCTGGTTCCAAAAATCTTAAAATCAAAATAGGGTTTTATTTCAGGGAATTTATTAGGTAGGGAAAGTTTTATCTTGGTACCTACTGTCACTTTTAGGGTAGTTGTTTGGGAAAGGTGGTGGTACGGAGTATTCTACGTGTATTATGATGTTTGCTATTGGTACTATCACATGCTGTTCCATTTACATCCTGCTGTCTTGGTAGTACAAGTCTATTGTAGCCTACTCGTAAGTAATTTTATTTGCTTTCTATCTGCAGTGCATTTGATTACTAAGCGTCTTTTTAGCATCTTTTGTAGACAAAACCACGAATTTTCATCTGAATTTTGTATTTTGTGTAATTATAAACAGCAGCATGTAAAACCTTCATGCTGGAAAAGCGGGAGCTAAAGACTAATAAAAACTACTACTGAATATCACTCCAATGAATACGTTTATACTAAGAATAAAAATGTCTACTTTCAAGAATGCAGGCATGCTTCAACTTGACTTCAAAGGGTAATCTCCCTTAAGCTTCACCAACCTACATCCATAATATGTTCAACAGAATATACCCATAGAGCTGATGTTCATTACACAGGAAAAACATACACTTAATGAAATGACTGGGCTATTTTATAATATTGCTCACACAGGAAAATTACCTAATTTACTATTAAACACAGCTGCTGCTGTGATATATTTCAGATATAAGATTGCAATGATGATTCACTCCTGCCTCTCAGGATGTTTCTCTGTTAACTATAATGCATTCTAATAAGGAGAGATAGCTGACAGAAAGAACATAAAAGACCTGAATTTGTTTCCCTGACTGATAAGTTTCCAGAAACCTTGAAGCTTTATGTGTGCTTCCACATTCATTCTCCTTTCATTGAATACGCTAAACTATGGTTCTCTAAGCTACGAACACACAAAAGTAGTATAGAAACATTTGTTGCATGTTTTTCATCAAATACTTGACTATGACTTTTGAAAATTAAAGCATATATAAAAATAAAGCAGAATACTACCATTTAGGTATAATGGGCTTTCATACTTAACATGGGTTGATTGTTTACCACATATTTACCAATAAATACATGCATTTATTGTCTTTTGTGCAGTCCCAGCAGCAGACTTTCCTACTTTTCCCTGTCTGTTGGCAGTTTCCTTGCTCTAGTGATAGTCTTTTGGGTATGGTGTGTGTTGGGCTGTGTGGTGAACCAATCAAGGCATTGATTCAGATTAAGAACAATCTGACAAAAAGAAGGGAGGAAAGGCTAAACCACTTCATCTGATGCTGCCACTGAAAGAAATGCTTTACCTGCCAAAATTAATTGACCTAGTTAGTGTTAATTTGATGCACATTTTCTGTTTTCAGTTGAAGACAGCTGTATAAAACACCTGTTCATTTCTGGAATACCAGAAGACAGTGAAGCCTCGCAGTTAAAGAACCATGGACAATTAAGCCACTGTAAACAGCTTCATTCACAGGTGAAATGGAAATAAATGTACAAATGAAAAAGAAAGAAAAGATCTTCTCACAGTAATGTAAAGCATAGAAAGCACATTACTTTTAATAGAACTTTATGATGCCTTTTTATGTTGACTACAAAATTTGTCAAAAATACCCATAAAACTAAACCACAAAGTGCTTGCTATTTTTCCAACTATTTATTGGAAATTAAACTTGTTGCTAACTGCTGTTATATTGAATATTTTCCCATATTGGTGGAAAATAACGTTAAACAAAGATTTTTCTTTGAAGAAAATAAGGAACAATAATAATATTTTAATGATTAATCTCCCTGTAAGTAACATTTGCTAGTGTTCTTTTCACAGGGACTGTGATACTCTGGTTTATTTAAAACCCTCTATGAGTAGGTTGCTGCTGAAAGAAGTGGTCTTGGCCTGTGTTGCTTTCTGCCCTAGTGGTTTGTTCACATTTCTGCTTTAGTTTCTGTGCAGTACGTTTATCCAACTGAAACCTTCTTTTGTTGTTGCTATTGCCAACAGCAGGGACAGTCAGAATGTGGACTGGAACTGGAAATACAGAGTAGTAGCGTCAACTGTTCCTTGCAGTAGCTTCCCGGGTTAGATCAGCTAAAACTGAAAATTTACATGAAATTACACTTTATTTATATATATATAAAAATAATAAATATAAAATAATTTAATGTAAATTTATATAAATACATACACACACACACATTTAGTTTCTAAGCAGATAGTTACATATATGTATGTTTGTAGGAGTATACCTATTCACCTTAAACTATATGAGTGAGATTTGAGCTTTGCTCAGTATTTACCAAATTTTATAGTAAAAGTAATCCAGATGCCCAGCCTTTTAAATCAAACTTTGAAATTTAATGATGACCAGATCTAGAGGAACAGATTAATCACAGTATCATTGTGTATCACTCAGATCAATACAAAACTCCATCAAACAAACAGAAGCTGAAAAAATATTAAAAGCTCAACCTCAGCTCATACAGAAAAAAAAAATATTTACTTTGTAATTTTTTTTCAGTTTATCACATCTAGCAAACCATACTTCTTATGTCTCACCACCTCAAATATCTCCAGCTATCTTCTCATGTTTACAGGTGTGGTACAATAGTCAATACATGCTCTTGAAACATCTGACTTTTCAAGTTTTACTTTTGGATAATTCAGAAACAGAGTGATGAAGTCACATCTAAAATTTCATGTTTTGTTACTGAGATACAAAAGATACAATGTAAATTCAGTAGAGTAGTCAAAGAAATACCACCAGTGAGTCCATATTTTCAAATTTTATAGTAGAATATTAATCGGAGACACAAAGTTGAAAGTGAGTTAGCTTTATACATGAAGGACTTTACTCCATGTATAGTGAAACATCTACAGTATTATTTAACCTTGTTGAGTATTATTTCTTAATTGTCTGTTGTAAATTCTTGTTTCCTGGCCATTCATATTTCCACCACCTCGAAGCAGAGTAATGATTATTAACCTGACTAACCTATGTATTAACCTAACTAACCAACTCAGTGACTCAAACTAAAAACTGTTACCTTTATGTGTGCACCATTTTAGGAATGTTATACAAGCTTTTCCCCCAGCTTTTCAGATATAACAGCTGCTGCTCAATAAGTTATCACGCAGTGTTTAACAAAGAATGACTAAATTCTTAATAGAGTCAGATTAAAAAATGTCAATGCTACAATTGGCAATGGCCACACATTGTGTAGTCTGTGATCTTCCTAGGCAGAATGCAACAGTGGCAGTCAGACAATTTCAATTTCAACTTCAAACCTGGAATTCTAAAAACAAAATTAAACCAGACCTATATGTATATATGTATGCCTTCATGTGCCTCACATTCACAAGCCCTAGTCCTCATGGGGGACATCAACCACCCCGATATCTGTTGGAGGGACAACACAGCAGGGTACAAGCAATCCCGGAGGTTCCTGGAATGCTTTGATGTCAACTTCCTTCTCCAAGTGGAAGAGCAGGCAACGAGGAGAGGTGCTATGCTGGACCTTGTTCTCACCAACAAGGAGGAGCTGGTGGAGAATGTGAAGCTGAAGGGCAGCCTTGGCTGCAGTGACCATGAGATGGTGCAGTTCAAGATCCTCAGGGCAGCAAGGAGGATGCGCAGCAAGCTCAATACCCTGGACTTCAGGAGAGGTAGAGTACCACGGGATATAGCCCTAGAGGGAAGAGGGGCCCAAGAAAGCTGGTCAGTATTCAAGGATCAGCTCCTACAAGTTCAGGAGTGATGCATCCCAATGAAGAGAAAGTCAAGCAGAAATGCCAGGAGGCCTGCGTGTATGAACAGGAGCTCCTGGACAAACTAAATCAAAAAAAGGAAGTCTACAGAGGGTAGAAGCAAGGACAGGCAGCTTAGGAGGAATACAGAAAAATTGTCTGAGCAGCCAGGGGTTAGATTAGGAAAGCCAAGGCCCTGGCAGAATTGAACCTGGCCAGGGACATCAAGAGTAACAAGAAAATCTGTATGTCAGTGACAAAAGGAAGACTAAGTCTAGTGTGTGCCACCTCTGAAAGCAGATGGGAGACCTGGTTACCAGGGATATGAGGTACAAAATGACTTTTTTGCTTCAGTCTTCAGCAGCAAGTGCTCCAGCCACGCCGCCCAAGCTGCAGAAGACAAAGGCAGTGACTGGCAGAATAAAGAACCACCCACTGTAGGAAAGGATCAGGTTCAAGACCAGCTAAGGAACCTGAAAGTGCTCAAGTCCATGGGACCTGATGAGATGCATCCATGGGTCCTGAGGGAACTGTCAGATGAAATTGTTAAGCCACTGTCCATCATATTTGAGAAGTTGTGGTAGTCTGGTGAAGTTCCTGCCAACTGGAAAAGAGGAAACATAACCCCCATATTTAAAAAGGTAAAGAAGGAAGACCCAGGAAACTACAGACTGGTCAGTCTCACCTCTGTGCCCGGCACAATCATGGAGTGAATCCTCCTGAAAACTGTGCTAGCACACAGGGAAAATAAGGAGGTGATTGTTAACAGCCAACATGGCTTCACCAAGGGCAAATCCTACCTGGCATATTTGGCAACCTTCTACAATGGTGTTAGAGCAATAGTGGATAAGGGAAAAACAACCAACATCTACCTGGACTTTTGTAAGGTGTTCGACACTGTTCTGCACCACAACCTTGTCTCTAAACTGGAGAGACAGGGATTTGATGGATGGACCACTAGGTGGATCAGGAATTGACTAGATGGTTGCACTGAAAGAGTCACGGTCAATGGCTTGATGTCTGAATGGAGACCAGTGACAAGTGGTGTTCATCAAGGGTCAATATGGGTACTGGTTAATTAACATCTTTGTGGGCAACACGAACAGTGGGATTGAGTACACCCTCAGCATATTTGCCAACGACGCCAAGCTGTGTGGTGCAGTCAACAGACTGGAGAGAAGGGATGCCATCCAGAGGGATCTGGACAGGCTGGAGAGGTGGGCCCATGCAAACCTCATGAAGTTCAACAAGGCCAAGTACAAGGTCCTGCACCTGGGTCAGGGCAATTCCAAGCACAAATACAGGCTGAGCCATGAGTGGATTGAAAGCAGCCCTGTGGAAAAGGACTTGGGGGTACTGGTAGATGAAAAACTGAATATGACCCAGTAATGTGCACTCACAGCCCAGAAAGCCAATCACATCCTGGGCTGCATCATGAGAAGTGTGGCCAGCAGTTCGAGGGAGGTGACTCTTCCCCTCTACTCCTCTCTCCTGAGTCCCCACCTATAGTACCGTGTCAAGATCTGGGAACCTCAGCACAAGAAAAACATGGACCTGCTCGAGCAGGTCCAGAGGATGGCCACAAAGATGGTCAGGGGTCTGGAGCTCCTCCCCTGTGAGGGCAGGCTGAGAGAGTTGGGGTTGTTCAGCCTGGAGAAGAGAAGGCTCCAGGGAGATGTTAGAGTGGTCTTCCAGTACTTAAAGAAGGCCTAAAGGAAAGGTGGGCAGGGACTCTTTTTCAGGGAATGTAGTGACAGTATGAGGGGTAATGGTTTCAAACCAAAAGAGAGGATATTTAAATTAGGTATTAGGAAGAAAGTTTTTCCGGTGAGGGTGGTGAGATACTGGAACAGATTTCCCAGAGAAGCTGTGGCTGCCCCCTCCCTGGCAGTGTTCAAGGCCAGATTGGATGGGGCTTTGAGCAACCTGGTCTGCTGGAAGGTGTCCTTGCCCATGGCAGTGGGGTTGGAACTGGATGATCTTTAAGGTCCCTTCCAACTCAAAACAATTTATGATTTTGTGACAATTTTATGATATGTGCCTAAGTGTTTACAATGGAAACATATTCTAGCTGGCTACATAATCTATGGTTTCTGTTTGGTATCTTGAGTAGATAGACTTGAAATGAGATTCTAATCATTCAGTATCATTAAGGACATGCAAACTAAGACAACAGAGCAAATGTAGAATTATGACTTCTCTAGCACTAATTGTTCTGACTATGAGGTATCTGCTACCAGTCTGTAATCCACTCAGAGGACTTTTAACTTTACTTTCAGGTTAATGCATTACTAGTGTCTTTTATGCTTGAGTCAGATCAACTCGGGAAAATGCTATTGGATCCTTGAAAAATTGGAAAGTTCCCACTTACACAGGAAAAATATTAAAAGATAAATACAGAAAAAAGTGGAGTAAAAAAACTGGGAAGCTGAGAAAGATAAAAATAAGCAGAGATAATATTTCTGAAGAGAAGTAAGTTACATAACAATGGTAAGCTACAAGATTTATACACCTGTTTTCTGAAACCTCACAGCAATTAAGGAATCTAGCTAGGTTATTTCTTGAAAGAGCAGTATTTTTCATGAAGAGTGAAGAGGTTATCTCCAAATTCCGTTTACTTTTTCCTCTGCTTTATAACCGAACTTCAGAAAAAAATCAGCTACTTGGTTAGTTACTGCATTACTTTATGCTTAATTGTGCACTTTACAATTAGAGCACTTTATGACACTTCCTGTGTGTTTTACATGACAAAAATATTTAAATTGTTTTTTTTTGTTATTTTTCTCTTAAAACTAGATTTTGACTCTTCCATTCAAACTTAGCAGTGTCCAACTTGTATTCTTATAGAATATGGTATAAAAACCAAGAGAAACAATGTTTCAATAAAGTTTGCAGCACATATTTAAGATACTTCCTGAATGTCAGTTGTTTTATTCTACTTTGATTCTTCATGAAATTTTAATATAATGTCAAAAGAATATCTAAGAAAGCACATAAGATACCTGATCACATTACTATAACACTCGTAATCTGTTTTAACAGGAAGTAAACTGTGTAATAGATGAAAATCAAGGTCATTCTTACACAGATCATCTATCATCTACCATCTAACGTTAAATTACGTGTTAAAACATGCCAGATTTATTTATTATTTTTTGATATTGTTTCTCCAGAAAAACAGATTTTCAGTTCATAAATAACATCTCAGTTTAAAATCACCAAGTGCCCTAAAAGCACTTGTAGGAACTACTGAACTGCTAGGTCATTAATTATTCTACAAAAGTATGATTTCTTTAAATAGAAGATCATCTATCTTTCATAAACATTGCCACAAGATATGAAGGATTGATTTATCAGGAAAATTTATTTTCTAGGGAAGGTGACTGGTTTAGTAAGGTACGAGATTTTAAGAAGACTTTAATGAATGCAATGAAATAATTCCCCTTGACCATTAGCCATGTAAACAAAACCTCACACATATTGGCATCCCTCATAAAGCAAGAAAACAAGGCAGGACAAGGGAAATAAAAAATGATAATACAATTGCGTAATAGGTAACCTTATCGACTTTATCTGTTTGTTCAAAAAAGGGACATTCTTCTTGCAGTGTATATGTTCAGAAGACAGGTTGAGGATGCTGTGTTTTTCTGTCTCATGCAACAGGTTCTCAGAACTACTAGCCAGATCTTGCAATGGTGACAGACATTCTGAAGACTCTTCAGACTACCTCTATATAGTCCTCCTGATAAGTCTTTATGTGAGTTTTGGTTAGCAGTTAAGGAGTTGTCAAAGCATCAGCTGCAACAAGATATCATGGGTTTCTGTAGTTTTGTGAATATCCATGAAAAGTGATCGATGTTAATACAAGTAGGACAATTTCTGTTTCAAAAAATTAATTTGTGACATGAAACGTGGGTTTAAAATTCCCACAAAAATAGATATCACAGCCTGACTCTCATTTCTTCCAAGTCAATGCATCAATCAGGTAGAGGTATTGTAACAGCACTATTCTCAACCGAATTCTTCACGGGGCCTGGCTCAGATTATCTTCCTGGAAAGCAGCTGGCAAATTAATATTTACTTTTGACAGTTTTGATGAGATTTTGGGTATATAGAAATTGTCCATGTGCTTTGTGCAGATGCAGATGCAATATTGTGCGGAAACGTTTGTGCACATGCTTAGTATGAAACATTGGGAAATCAATGGACGCCATTTGCAAAACTCAGGTGCTATGGCCTTTAAAAGTATGCAGGTCTCATTTGCAGGTCACTAGGAATTTTGAGGATTTAGATTTTGGATTTGGCCTTCTGCTGTGGTCCGTGGGGCTGAAGTTCTATGTGTCTAGCACAGAAAGTCAGACTCTCATGTACCTAATCAGAGGTTAACAAGCTGCATCTCATCAAATGAATCGGGAGCAATCAGTCTAAATACATGCAGAGTTTATCAGCGTTTGACAATGACAAATCTTCCATATTAAAGTAATATTGCTTCTGACTACCTCTGAAATGCAAAGAAAATACTTCTACCAGGAAATTATATACTTCTATGGGGACCTGACGTCATGTGCCTAAATCGCTGTTAAGGGACTTGCCATGAATTTCAAGACCATGAACACATACTGTTACAGATGATCAAGAGACATAGCAGTATTTTAACCATGTTTTACAGCTAATTAAAAAAAAAAAATGGCAAAACCCCCCACCTATTCTATCAAGAATATAGAGCACAGAGATTTAATAATACTTTTGTCTAGGTTTTCACAGCCAGTATGCAGTTGAATTATTGTATTACTTAGCACACTGAAACCTTTTTTTCCAACAAGACAAATATGGTCTGATCTCTGAGTTATTAAACAAAAAGAACAAAAATAATGTTTCATCTTTGTAAAGATTAAAAGGATTAAACCAGATGTATATTAAGTACCACTCACACATAAAACCAGTCCACTGGGAAAGACTCTCCAGAGCACATGGAAGGCTAAATTTGTCATGAACCCTAAACTAGTTTATGTGCTGTACAATAGCCCATTCCCAGTTGAGATAAAATATGATTTCTCAGTTGAACTGGCATTACCATTTTCTGACTACTTGATTAATTTCACAAATAATTTATCAAGATTTATTTTCATTACATTTAATATGGATTTTATTGAAAGAATGTGGGTTTATTTCATTTCTAAAAGAACACTACAGCATTTACTTGACTCTTTACTCAATAACCACAATATGTATAATGGTTATTTGAGACAAATGGCTGGTATAAATTATTTCTCACTAGTTTACTATTTCATAGGTCAAAACTGTAACACTACAGTAACCTTAGAAGTTAGTGGTATTCTAGTTATGAGAAAGAAACTTTGCAGTGAATATCTCAAGAATCTCTAAGACTTGGAGTATGCAGTGTGATAATTGCTGTTCACAGAATCACAGAATGTTAGGGGTTGGAAGGGACCTGGAAAGATCATCTAGTCCGTTCATTGTAAAGTATTTTTAGGAGTATTGTTTCATTGCAGAACAGAAAATCTCTTATTCCACAGCATAGCAGTGGAATGTCAGGTTTCTTGATTTGTCCTTTATAAAACACATTTTCACAGTATAGGATTGGGTTTTTTGGTTGGTTTTTTTTTGAATAACTTAAGTTCTGAAACAGTGGCACATTTAAAGGCCCACACTTCAGAGAACAATCAGCCACAAGGCTGAAATTCCCAGCTTTTCTATAGCAGAAAAAAGCCCTGCTGCTCTGAAATATGATAAAACTTAAGATCTGCAATATTGCTGAACTAGTTCAAACAAATCTTGAAAATAGTTTGTAATTGATTTATTTCTTCTACATATCTTTTTTAACTGGAGTTCAAAACTATGTAAAGTTATTCTACGTACACCATATTTTCCATGCACAATCAAAAAAGGCTTATAAAAATTTCTTTTCTAAAGGTGACAAATGCATATTATGCAATGGACTGAGTAGGTACAAGATTTAAATTAGGTGAAATTGCCAGGAAATGTGTAACTCACTGCTGTTTTTATTTATTTTGAATATGAGAGTATCAATTCTGCAGTCATTCTGATATATTATGCTTTACCTATGCATCATTTAGGTCCAAAAATTCCTGTTCATGGGACAGGCTTCAGAGACATTTTTTTTTCTTTTCTCTCTATTAATTTTAAACCCAAAGTGTGCAGTGATTTAAAAGTAGTCAGAAGACTAGAAATTTTTGTCAGAAGGAATTTCAGCTTCAGTAAGAACAATTAAGTCAGCTCTCATATTTTAGTGAAGAGGAAACAAACTGCATCTAGTTTAACCTGTACCAGATTTCTAGTCTGTGATTTGTGCTGCAAAAAGAGGAGAGAGAAATTATACTTTAGTTTCAGTTATCCTAATGATTTCCAGATTTTGTTTGTTGCTTAAAAAGGTAAACATTTTCGCTTAGTATGAAAACCCTCTTTCAAACTACAGGTCGTCAAAAGAAATCAGACTTCAAAACAGCAGTGATCCACAATTAATTATTATCTTTTATAAGTTTCAAAAATCAGCATAAGCTTAAAGGGAAATTTAGCCTGCAGTGGATAATTGATTTTTCTTTTTTTTTTTCCTTTTTTTTTTTGTTTTAATTATGGCTAAAAGGAGCTTCCCACTTTGTACAAGTGGTGTTGAATTCGTTAGCAAAATTTAAAGAAAGAAATGAAAGATATATTACTATTACAAGCACACACGCAGGCCCAAATAGAATTTCTTTTTTTGTTCCTACTTCTTACGGGTTTTGTATGTACCTCTTGATGCAATAATAACTTAATTTATCTTCCATTATGCTCAGAGGTTGAGGTTTTTCCCAGGTTAGACAAAAAAAATACTGGAAGTGAATTCTCCTAAAAGAAAAAGCAAGTACTGTGGTGTCATTTTTTCTTCTTCTTTTTACTTGTCTTTAATAATTAAAAGTCTTGCAGATTGCTAGTCTTGCAAGCATTTCTACTGAAGACAATAGAAATGCTCACATTTGTAAATTATTTTGACAGAAGGATTTTTGATTGTTTTACAAAAATAGAAAAAGATAATACATATTTGAAGTGTGAATCTGTCAGTATTTGTTTAACATTTTACTACTGAAAAGGATGAAAAACTGCAACTTATTAATCAGGATTTTATTGTAGGAATATAAATTTGTTGAGTTCTACCTCTATCACTAGATTTTGCTGTAGTTAGTATAGGTTCACAGATGGTCTTTAGCTGAATACAAAACTTGGGAACATTTTGATAGTTCAAATATTATCTGATCAGCATATCTTATTAATTAAAACTCTTATTTTGGTAGCTGGCATTCAAACAAAACATATTCTGAACTGATCTTTAACTTGAATTTTAAATTCATTATTGATGGAGCTGGATGGCATCATCTGATCTAACATTTTAATCACATATTATTTCAATTAAATAGAAATTCAAGACAAGGAAGTTATGATGGTATCAATTATAAAGTGTGGGGTGGGGTTGGGAAAGGATCCAGAGAGCAAACAAGGTCTTTACAGGAGTCACAATTTGGTAGGAGCTAAGAAAAGGCAGCTTTTTGGCTAGGAAGGTAAGAGATTCAACTGTGAGACTCAACAAGACTGCAGAGGATGGTTAAAAAAAGGTATTTAGTAGGTATTTCAGACTGATAGTACCTGGGAGAGAAAGTTGCAGCAACGACACAGCAGCAGATTGAAAAGCATGAGGAGTTCAAGAGGGAGTTAAGGTAATAGAGGATGAAAGGAACAATGATTGTTTGAGGAGGTGGGTCAGAAGGAACAGAGAACAACTGATACCTGAAGCATTAGCTTTACAAGCATTGTCGTGAGGTAAGAGTGGCAGGTTACCATTAGGGACGTCAGAGAGGGGGATAAGAAATGACTTTACATGGGACTCACAGAGGAAATTCAAGTGTACAGGCTACAGAACAAACAAAATCTCAACTGCAAATAAATTATCTTTTTGGACTTTTTTGATTAATTTTTTGGTTGGTTGGCTAGTGTGTTTGTTTGTTTTTAAGAAGACAACTGTTTTCAAAAGTGAAAACATCCCTTTGTCAGGTTACCTGGATAGAAGCTAATCCCCACAGACACATAGTTGTGGACAAGCAATGTTGACAGTCGGGGGAGGTTGGGACACAACACAGGATCCCCAATCACCCACCCAGCGCCAGGGCAGCCTCTGGCCTGGGTGTTCTGGTGAGTTCCAGAAGGGTGGACAGCCCCTTTGGCCATCCTGGGACCCCCCTCAGGACCATGTCCCTGTACTAGCAGGACAGTGATCAAGGACAGTGTGTGTGTGTATACATAGCTAAAAAGTCTGTGACCAAGGACAGTGTGTGTATGTATACATAGCTAAAAAGTATATATCTGTATATATAGTTAAGTGTTTATACATTTTCCACTGATGGCCTTTCATTCTAACAGGATACTGATTGATCCAAATAATGTAAATTGTTTCATAGTAAGTTTCTAGGACTCTTGTCTTAAGTGATAACTTAGGAACTAAACAGAAACTAACAGTCTTCATCAGTATAACATCAATCTAACAGCTCAAAAGGCTTTTTTTTTTTTCCTACAAAGATGCTGAGACAATCGATGCTGATATCACATTAAGTTCTCAAAGCTTTAGCAGCAACATTTCACAGGGTTTTCTCTGAAATGTAAAAGACTCAGTAAGCCCACTGAAGAGCTTCCCTTCTGCTTGCCTACCACACAATAACTGCCAAGATTCTTCATGCTGGGGTGGGACACAGAACTATCTAACTGCAGACAATTCTCTACAAAACACATGGAAAACATCTCACAGATTAAACCATTGATTTGTACCTGCAAACAAAGAAGGTCTGGGCTTGTGAATCTGCTGAATTTCTGAGACAAATAACCAAGGCTAAGCTGATACCAAGAAGAGTAACATTAAATTGCATTTCTATGGTCATGAAAAAAAACCCAACCAACTCTATATATGTACTTTATATATTGTGTATATATATGTATATAAACACACATTATAATTTTACTTTTATATCTTTCTGTATCTAACATAGACTATATATTGTAAAGGTTATATATGTAATAGACATATTTTTACATACATATGTTTATGTATGTATGTCTACAAATATTCTTAGATAGTCAGACTCATGTGCTTTGCTCTCCTTCCACTCCTTATATTCACCTGTCACAGAAATTCTCAACATTAAGGTGGTAAATGAAGATTGTTTTTTAAAAGACGATAATTGGAAATCTGAGAGATGAGTATTTGGTGTTAAGAGGTAACTCTAGGGTCTCAGGAAACCTAGGAACAAATAGTTTTGCAGCTGGACAGGATTCTACCATGTCTTATTTGTCAGCTTATTTAAAGACAGGGAAAATGAACACTACTCCATTACTGAAAAAGAGTTGTGAAAAGAATGTCAATTATCAATTTAAAGTCACATCTAAAACACTTAAGAAAGGTGGAGCTTAAGTGATATAAGCTTTTAACACAAATACTTTTTAAAATCTTCAGAAAACAAAAAGGCTTTTTGGAGTGCAATATGGACACAGAGAAATGAGAAAAGGCCATAGATTAGTTTTTTGTGTGAATTAATATTACTGAATTTCATTTCCAACATGAGGCTCAAAAACTGTTTCCACATGTTTCTATTCATTTTAAACCTGAAAAGAATATTAAAATCTTGACAAAATACTAGGATTCTAATGTATCAAAGTTTGTAAATTCCAGGTCTTATATTTTAATCTTTTTTCAATAAACCATCAGACTATCTTTATCAAACTGAATCTTTACCTTCTCAATTTAAACCGGAACCAGTATTATCCTACTCTCTTGCTGAAATATTGTAACAATGGGATACACACACATTTATTTTATATAGATTTTTTACCCCAAAAATTTTTGTCTAGAGATCCTATAAAAAAAATGGTCAGGAAAAATATTTATAAAGAAGTGGCCAAAGTCCACTACCTCTGGAGTACTTTTTCTACTTTGTGCTAGCAAAGCAATGAAATAAAGTATAAAGATGATTAATCTGGTTAGTAGGTGATGTTCATAACTTCAGGAAATTATTTAATTAAGAAAAAGAAATAGCAAAGAATTCTATGAGGCAGGAAATACAGATTGGTAGCAGAATGTGATGTAACGTGCAATGTAGTTGTTTTTTTCTAAGATATGTAAGTGAAGTGTGACTGGAAACCACAGGCAGGACAGTAGAAAAAAACAAGCCAACCAATCTGGAGAGACCTGAGCTATGCTGGATGAAGGAAATTGATTGACATAGTACAATTCAATATGTAATATAGCTACATGATTACATTAAAAATTCCAGGTCATGTGGTCCACAAAAACTGACAGAGCACTCATGCAGGAGCCTTTTTTATTTTAGTTGTCAGTAGTTTTGGTATGTTTTTGTTATATCTTTAGTGGACTCCAGTATCTTCTGAAATCTCAAAACTGACAGGTTTTTGATTATTAAAAGATAAACACTTGCCATAACTATGTGTCTCACAAACCACTACTGTGTAACAACACTGAAAAAAATAATCAAGGATCAAACAAATATAATTTCTAAACCCAGTTACAGTTTCCTTCCTAAATAAGCCATCTTAGCTTCCAAATCACAAACAAAACAAAAAACACAATCGCATTAAAAAAAAAGTATGTTTATGTATCAATGTAAATATAATTTGCGGATGAGTTAATTTTATATCTGGGTTATTTATTAAGACATAGAAACTTTGTTGAATTTTAAGCAATAGATGCCTGCAACTGGGATTTTTTAGACAACAAATTATTAAACTGACTGACAGTTCACTCAGGTACCTCAGGATTTTTTGTATTATATATATTCAACTTATTATGGAGTGGTTCACATTTGTTCAAAGATCTTAAGAAGGGCAAAAAGCCTCGCCAGTTTTATTCCCTTCACATTTAAGGAAATTGTGGTCAGCATAAAAATAAAACTAATTTCCAACATTTCTGAAAAATATCTGCTAGCGAAATCTTCACCTTTTTCCCAAGTACAACAGCTTTCTGTACCCAAAGATTATATAAACTGAACTCGATTGTAACTCTAGCTCTCAGGGGAACCTGCTTGTTACTTGGCAGCTCTTTGATTTGAGATTCTTTGATTTGGTTGCCTCTTATCTGTTTCATAGTTCACATTCTCTTTCCTTTCTCTAGCAACAAATATTTTATCTCAATGGAAGGCCATGCTGAACATGAAAATAAAATAACTGAAAAAGTATACTTTTCCTCCTCCTAATTTTTTTCCCTAGTATTTTTATGCCTATTTTGATTTTGGATCTACTCAGGTAACGTCAGTTGGTATGCTTTTGGCATTGAATAGTACTTTACAATTTGGTACTTATAGTTGTAAGTGGTATAGTAAGTAGACAGTATAGATAATTTTGAACTTTCCATGTGATTTCTAAGGGTTGTTTCCATTGTTTCTTAAGCATATGTGGATAGCAGGATTGCATGTTACATTCTTGTAAGCTTAGCATGGTTGTGGAAGTTTCCCGGCTATTTTGTAAAACATGCTTGGGTATGACCAAAACATAATTTTCTTTTTTCCTCTCTCTCAGTTGCTAACTTCAGGGAATTGCTAATATCCATACAAACTTTTCACTGTCTTCTTATGTGGGTCAGAACAAAAAGCCTGTTTGCACCTAAACTAATTTTTCCAAAATGTTCCCTTATCACAGCAGCAAGAACAATTAATGTGACCCACCCAGATTTCTAAAGGCCGAGCTTTCAACAATATTAAAAATAATTTTGGAAGTGTTAATATATTTAAGTATTTAATTAGTTAAGTATGGGTAAATGCTAGGTTAATAATCCACTCAATTACTAGATAAATCTTAAAATCACAGATTCTGTAATTTCTTCCAGGGGGGAAACCACGAGAAATACAGTACAATATTTTTGCTACTGAACATCATGATTCTTGGTAACATTGATTAATTTCAACTAATGACAGAGAGCTACCAAAATTGAACTTGTGCTGGAAAGTACCGTGTATGTGTGGGAGAAATCTATACAGTATGGAACAGGCATCCGTGCAATTAAGCTTTAACATAATGATAAGAAAGAAATGGAGGCTAAAACAAGTATCTGTGTAATCACAAGAGTGAGGTACAGGTTACTGACCATTTTCCTTGGTAAATGTTATATTATTAATATTCTTTGTTTGTATCCACATACCTGCGGAGTAGATATATGCACAAACAGAGCTTCAGTTACTAACCATTAGCTTAAAAATAAATCCATGGTGTCATATTTCACGTTCCTCAATAGCCAGAAACCTTATACATGCATCATGTTGCTTGCTTCTGAAGAGAAACAAATTACCTTGTAAAATGCTATAAATTATGTCAGAATAGTTTTTCAGGTAACATGCACACATTTTTATTTTTTGATCTGCTAGAGTACCATAAAATACCTCCCACAACAGTAGAGCTTTCCGTTGACATGGCTGATCTGTCTATGTATTTAAACCATGAAACCGTGTGTTTTATTTCTTGAACAGAGCTCTACATTTCACAGTATTTGTATTTTTCATATTTACAGTAACAATTTTTGAAGTGGGGGAGGAAGCATCACGTCATAGATAAAATCAGACTTACGCATATTATTTTGTATCTTGTGTAAATACAGGAATGAAAAAGATACTCATTAATTAAGTGAATGCAGGTAACAAGGCACGATTGTACCAGCTGTGAAGACCACACGTGGTCTTTTTTCCTCCCATCAGTCCATCTTCATATTATTAAGCAAGCATTCCAAGTGTTGGAAAAGGTGTCAAAAGATAATGATAATGAGAAGCAAGAAATGGTCATTGCTGAAGCTTCAAAACCTTTTACCTGTTGTACATTGCAATCACACCCCCAGGTGAGAAAGGAAGAATTTTAAGAAGTTTTATAGCTATTCCAGTTACCTTATACCACTTCTAATTTTTTTGGACCCTAAATGACTAAGCTATTTACGAACATGCATTGCAAACAGTATGCCACCATGATAGACGACAGTGTTCTAAGTTTGAAGGACACATCTCCACAAAATAGCCATAGAAAGCATTTTAAAATTTAAATAGGGTGAAAACAAAAAATATGAAAAAATTAAAAAGTCATTAAAGAGAGAAAGGAAAGGTAAAAAAAATCTCTAAAACTTGAAGCAGGGCAATAGTTACTGTAAAGAAAGCAGTTGCAAGCACTGTTACACTTTAAGATATTGAAGCCCAGCATATGCAAAACCTTCGGGCAAGTTTAGTCTCATCATTCTATTCACTATAATTATTACAGAAATTAAAAAAAAAAAAAGATAAGACAATACTTGATCATTACAGAAAAAGATTATATGTATTGTCAGAGACAGGTATTTTTGTCTTTTAAAGATTATTCCTATTACCATCTGATTATTTTTGTGAAGACAGCATGTTATATAAGATTCATTGACACTTTTCCTTCCAGAAGTTTTCAGACATTACATATTCTTCAGCAGGAAGTTGATTTTATATAATAATATTCCACGAACAGCAGTTAGATTTAAGGTCGCATAGCAGAGCAAAACTAGATTGAATTACTTCTAAAAATTGCTTCTGCAACCAGTAGTACCACAAAACACCCTATTAAGGAAATAAGAAATCTTTTGGTAGAGGTACATAAATAATATCACAAAATGTCTTACATGGTATTACCTAATTTACGCCTTAGCTCAGTTGCTTAACTATTCTTTTTTTTCAGAAATTTTAAAAGGCTCATTAAGCTAGCTTTGTGTAATTTTATTTGGTTTGGACATTTAACCAAATGAGCTTGAATTCCATTTTACATGCACAATGGAATTTGCTTTAACTGCCACTCTGTAAAGAAAATAAAAATTCCAATTAAGTAATCATTTTGATTAGTAGAGATTTCTAAATATACATAAGCTTTTGATAACCAATTATTATTTATACAATTCCTTAGAAGTAAGTATAACGTATATTAAGTAGAAAAGGCTTAATATTTTCTTTCTCAGTAAAAGGTCAATTAACACTCCTCCAAATATGCATTTTCAGCTTCTCTGAAACTGTGTTTGCAAATTCAGATCAACTGGGCCAAAAAAGTTTAAGAGCAGGTTTGGTAAGTAGTCGTCTCGGGACAGTCCATTTTTTAGCTTCCTACTTGGTATGTACCAGTTTTGTATGTGTCAGACTTAAGTTCAGTTATCTTCCTTGACTACTGTAACCACACCTACAATGTCCACTTTCTAGGAAAGTATTTACCCTCCAGGTATCTTTGAGGCTCTCTGCTATGAATCGATCACACTAATTTAAACAAGGGATCTAGTGTATGCTTGTGTGGGGACTGAGGCTAAGGTTTTCCAAGTTAATAATCTCAGATAAATAACTTACTAACCCTGTTACTGAACTCTACAAAATCATTAAAGAAAATCAATATTCAGTGCAACTATCTTCAACAGATGTATGGAGTAAGACTGTGGTCAAAATGCTCGGGTTTATGCCACACTAAAGCAACAAAATCTTATTTTCCCATCCCCTTGCCACAGTTTTGACGTATTTTATGGTGGACTATTTTTAGTCTTTTCAGTTCCGTAACCTCCATTTTACACAAAATATTTATGTATGTAAACTAGAAAAACATCAAGTCATAAGTTTAAGATTATGGCTTCTCAGAATATCCAGAAAGACGTTCTCTAAGGTGTAGGTTCAAACCACCTGAAGTGGAAGAAGATCCCACTGGTTTTTTGGGGAAAGAGGTAGTGGAGCATAAAACATCCGCAAAGAGATAGGAAAAACAAGGAAAAGCCTTCTGTTCTGGCTCACCTTGTTGAAGGGCTGTCAGACCTCATCACCATGACCTCTTTGCCTCAAAACCTTCAGGGACCATAGCTTTCCTTGCAAGATGAATTGCCTTGGATCAGTAGCACAATATACTCACAGCTAATTCAGAATAAAATTCTTCAGAGATTTTTTGCATATGTAGTGACAAGGACTGAAACAGGCCTAAAACTGGTTGGTCTTAACCTCTACCCTCACAGCAACTTCTCATTCCCAGGTAGACATATATAGGTACATACACATAGATTAACAGATATAAATACACAAATTTACATATACACACATGTACATATATATATATATATAAAAGTGTGGATATATGTATATATATTCAGCTCCAACGAGAGATAAAATAAATCAATATATTAACTGTTCCCAGTTCATCTGTTGGGATGGGCTTTTAAATATGTTTAGTGGTGTTGATAGTGCTAGGACAAAGATTGGACTTAATGACCTTGGAGGTCTCTTCTAACCAAAATTGTTCTATGATTCTATCATTCTATAGGTTAACAATAAAGACTATGGTAATATTCTGTCTGTATCTTTGCACATATAAAAACTTTTGCATAACACAGAGCACAGGGATTTTGACATTGTATGGTGCATCTTTCACTTTCTATTCCACTTGCACCCAAATTAGGTTTTTGGGGTTTTTTTACAGAAAAGTTGACAATTTGACAACTTGGGGTTGAATATTATAACAAAAATACAGTGGCAACCTCAATCTTCTCTTCCATGCTTTTTTCTCTCAGAGAAAGTCTGAAACAAGAGCAATGTTTTGAGTAATTTCACAACGTACCAGCTTCAGGACTCATAATGTCAGTAGCCAACCTAAAAATGTGGAGTACGAGAATTATGAAATTAATTACTTTTTGTTCCTTCTGATCCTCATAAACAAGCTGAATTACTTTTTGATTCAGTATTTATTGTCAGTATTTGTTTTCAGTATTTTAGTATCAGTAATAAAAAAGAAAAAACACCTCATGTTTTTCCAGAGAAAGGAAAAGAGTAGCTTAATTTTGCTGAAAATCAGTGAGTAGAAACTTAACAGCAATGCCACTCAAATGTGAAAAAGCACTATGATGCCCCACTTAAGTATCCTAAGTTCTACTCTTATGAAATATATTACCTTGTCTGGTTTTTAAGACAGATATTTTTATGAAAGTTTATCCATTAGATTGCCAATCTCACATTTTTTGTAGATTCTTTTTAACCTCCTTACAAAGTGTGAATGATTGGATGACTCAGATTATTAAGGTATACCAGCAGATGTGAGTGATAAAGATATTTATCTCCACTGCTCTCTTAGGAACACAGTAATGTTATTACTGAAATTTCAAATGAAACATAAGCCTCCCAAACCCTTTTCTAATAACTACTTGCCACAAGACTATTTTGAAACCTCTTGATAAAACATTTAGCTGAGAAAGAAATATTTGCTGAAGGTACATTGATATTGAAGACAAGCATTTAGAATTTCACTTGCTGTTACACCTTGTGAATTTAGTAGAAAGGATGGATAGAAAAAAATCCTTTAATACCCCGTTTTGTAGTTGTGTACACTAGATGGCACTGATAATATATTGCTCAATTCACTAATCATCTTGAGGTGTTTTTTCTATTACTACTGAATGCTTTATTTCAGGATTTAAAAAAGAAATTAAATAAGATAGCAACATAGTTTTGCCACAAATAAAAGTAAAATGGAAAAATAAAGGAGGAAAAGGAAATACTGTGGGATTGTCACAGCGTATTTTATAAAGCTAGTAGTTTGTGAAGATTGATTCCAGCTTCCACTGGCACTCCCACAGCCACAGTACCCACAATGTGAAAGACTTAGCACTGTCTGTTCCAAACAGGAGTAGCCTGCATTTACACAAAACTGCACAAACTAAGGGTTTTTTGCATCAGCAGTGCATGGTTTACCTTAGGAAAGGATGGTATTTAGAAAGAGTGATTTCCTTTCCAGTCCATTAGCTCAATCAACTCAGCTTTGTGCCATTCTGATCTACACTGGAGTCAGGCAAAGGCCATTACCCACATGCCGGAAGTGCACAGCTCACTTTGTGCTCCCTCCGAGGGTATTCAGAAAGGTTATCCATAAGTACAGATAATATATCTGTAAGGTTTATCTCTGCTTATGCTGGGAGAGAGACAGGCTCGTCTGGAGGGTGATATCACAGGAAGAATGCCAGCTCAGTGCTCTGAGCTGCCCTGCAGCAGAGCTTTGTAGCTCCATGTACAGCAGAAAGGGTCTAGAAAAACTAGTCTCATACACCGAAAATTGGTCTGTGGCTACTTCCCGAAGTGTACATTTTTGTATATACTCAACATACACATCACAAATTATTCTGTTTAAGGAAGATGATTTACAAGAATCTGTAATAGTACTGCTAACTATATGCAGAAATATTTGAAAGTCATTACCTGTTGTATGTAGTTACCTTATTTGCTAAGGAAAACAAAATGCATGGTTACATTTTTTACAACACATAGCAGTAATCAATGTTTTTTTTAATAAATTCTTACTTTATGTGGTAACTGAAAATGACATGATCTTTACTCTTTGAGGGGAAAAAAATAATATTGGAAGTCTTCTATTTCCATATGCTTGTTTGTATCCATTTAAACATAAATAATGAGTCTTATTTCAGAAACTGTGTGGGGGAAACAAGCAGTTATGTTATGGTTTATCTAATAGCTTTTGTTTAAATAAAGAAGGAAAAAAATCAGCTGAGCTGTAACTTTCAAAAATGCATGTATAAAAGCTATTTTTAAAAAGAACTTGATTGAATATTCTCTCTAGCTACACAGAACTTCCTTTATACATACAGCACCTATTTCTAGGTCAGATTTATATGCAATAAAAACTAATTATATTTGAAATGGTGAAATTCATTGGCTAAGTGTCATTCTTGCAATGATATGATCAAAAAGTGTTTTGACAAAATACGGGATATGTTAAATCAATAGTTGCACTAAAGGAAATCTGGTCTAAAATTCTCACTCCTGAAACCTAATTCAAGATCAGCATGCTCTAACACACACTTTCAAGATTTCACCTTCTCCTTTGTTCTTTTTAGCTCTAAGTACTGGCTAGCTGTGACTCTTGTGGTTGAAGAATTCCGGAAGACAAAATAAAATAAATATATATTATTAAAGAAAACAAAGAGATTGTTGTGATGCTTCCTCTTTTTAACTCACAAACCAGCATATGTCTCTGCTTATAGACACTTTTGGGATACATAGCTTCTCTCAGAAGCTGTTATAAGCTAAAAGTAGCCTTTCAAAGACTTCATTTTTAACCCCTTGCCTTCTGTAGTTTAAGTAGATGCTTTAATATTGTCTGGTCAAATATACAAAACAGAATAGTTCTTGTACTCATTGTTGCACTTGAGAAGGTTTGTACAATGAGATAGACTCATTTCTCTTTCAGCTTTGGGCATCTGGGCTCATTCAAGTCCTGGTTCATGTCACTAGTTAAAATAAATTTCATATTCCCATCCTGCTTCTTACCCCTCTACTGGAAAATGATTGACAGCATCTGCTCTGGAAAGCACAAAAGGGCAATATAGAATTATGTAAAGATAGCTATACTCACACTAATATTTGAAAAAAAAAGTCACATATTTATTAATTCTATGCAATGTGCAAAATTTCTAGGGATGTATCTAGGAATTCCATTCCCAAAGAAGCACAGAGATAGAATACATCTCAGGGAAGACAATTATTTGGATTTCCTTTACAAGGGGGCGTTAGCATTCATTTCATGTAGTAGTCCTGCCCTATGTGCTTAAGAAAGCAGTTACTCTAGGCCAAACTCTAACATACAAAAAGAGTAATTCTCGTATGTACATGCTAAAAATGTAAAAAAAAAAAATCTTTTAAAAAAAAGCATTTCAATACAAGATTCCTTTGCAGATTTTCACCTATTATTCTTTTGGTCTGATCCAATAGTACAGATCTGGCAAGCCTCTGTTTTCACTAGTTGATACATAAATGAGCTTGGTTAAATACTTTGGCAACTGCAGGCTTATCTCATTACTACACTATAACTTGGAAAAAATTATCTTGTCCCAAAAGAAGGCATGTTTTAAAAATGTTAGTTAGCTTTGTTGAAACTAATTGAAATTAAACAGAATAAAAATTAGAATAATTTAGAATTCTGAGGAAAATATTCTGTTATGCTGAAGGATCTCATACTCCATTTTCTAATCAACTTAAGCGTACAAAAATAAGTTCAGTTTTAGCTGTCTTTTTTTTTTCTTCATTGTTTTTTACCCGAAGTATACACTCAAAAATCATACCATATTTGCACTTACAACTTGCTTATCACATCAACAGGTTTATGATTTTGTTTTATTGCTCATAAATCAATCCATGAGTGAAAAAAAGACTGAAAAAATAAGTCATTCTCCTTGGTCCTGTATCCTGAATTTCTCTGATATCTTTGCACACAGTACAGAAACCTTGAAGTGCAACTAGTGCATCAGGAACTAGGTCACTTTGAGATGAGCAGCACAAAGAAAATATGGCCATCAGGAAGTGTTTAATACATTTTGTTCATGAATCTAAGTATGCTAATTTGGCCTGTCATGATTCTAGGACAACCACAGAAGCAAATACATGTTCCATCCAAAGACATGTGAGATCAGGATGAAAGATGTCAAGAAATTAAAAACATAAGTAAGCAGCAAAATAAAACAAACAACAAAATCTTTACCACAGATTTTAAATAATGTTACGTCTTCTAATGTTTTTATATCAGTGTGAATAATGAATGCTTCAATAACCAACATAGCCAGATACTCCATTTATCATCAGAGTCATTTTACCACTGTCAAAAATGGAGCAAAGAGATTGAATTGACAAAAGCACTCACTATCAGAACTAGGACTAAAACAAAGGAAGCTGTGAAAGACCACTTCTTCTATTCAGTTTTAATTTCTGGTTTTAGATACTAATTGCACTGGGATTTTTTGGTCTGCTGAGGTTTGGGGCTCTGTTCACAAACCAATAAAACCCTTCTGCATTCAGGCGTCACTCTGATATACTACAGGAAAGTTTAACATTCAATCATAAAAATCAGAAGTATTATTCTGTCATCCAGATTCTGTAAGAAAGAACTGATTGGTATTCTAGTATTGACTTAACTGGATAAAGCAGAAGTTCTCAGGTTATCCCAAGTTCAAAGCAGTTCATGTTCATTACAGTTGTGCAAGCTTTTTGTGGAATGATACCCCTACTACTGCAAAGAGCATATTTTACATTAGACAGCCAAAAAATGCCTGAAATCAGTAAGGAAAGAAATATTAGAAATATTTAGACTTTTTTTCATATTATTCAAAGATGAAAGAGAAATGTTGATCATTGGGGCTGTCTGAAGTTTTAGCAGTGATCTTATGTTGAGTCCACTCCCACTTTGGACACAATTAATATTTCAGCCTACTGATAGTAATTTTTACTGCAAAATATATACAACTATTTTTACTAACTTTGTGACATTAATTTATTCCATTTTGGGGAAGTCTAATTTTTGATAGGCATACAGGTTAGAGGATTTCAATAATATCCTTTTTATAGACATCAAACCCTAGGCAGTAACATTGCCTCTTACATATCTTTTATAGTTCTAGGGTCAAAGAAACAAATCTTGTGTGAATTCATGAGAGAAGCAAAATGTAAATTCAATGATAAGGAGACTATAAAGCTTGCGTAACTTTCAAAAGCATACAAATAATTTGATGACACGTTTTACACTGCCTTTAATCAAAATAGCAAGTAGCCAGAACTACAAAATAGAAAGAGCATGTTTATGCTCTGTAAGAATACATTCATCACTTCAAACTAATTTGTTAAAAAGAAAACATTATATTAGTTTTGTTTAACTCAGCTTACAATTGTATTGTTATATGATGTCATCACATTTGATATCTGTACTGCACCTTCAGGGGCAGGGTTAAATGAGCAAAAGAGAGAAAGAATGAAGTGGTGTAGGGTTCTCTGAATCTCAGAAAGAACAGCCCAACAAAAAACGGCTAATAAAATAAGTGCTTTAACAAAACAGAATAAGAAGAGGAATATAGATACCAAGGAAGTCTTATGACCCTTTAGATGCTGGGGTTGCTGCATTGGTGCAGCATCAGACAGACACCAGACAGGCTTCTCTCAACAGACTCATCCGTATGTGATGCTGCACCAAAGTAGGGTGCATTTTCCTTCACCAGGTATGAGTTAAGTAAATATTTTAAGTAATCAGCCTTCACAAATTAGAAAAGAATGCTAAGAACACAACTGAATTTAATGAAAATTTTATTTATTTTTTGAGATAAAAATATTGACCCCCGAAGTATTTTTGTTATCTCAGTTTTACGGAAAGAAAAGAAATTAGGGATTTGTTCTTAAGGTTTAGCTGCTAGTCAGCACAGCAACAGTTATAATCAACTTTTTCTGGAGAGAAGGACATAGCAAATGTCATAATTTGGTTAAATATGGATCTTTCATACAGTTCATTTGGGCCTTTGTTGTTCCTCAGATCTTACAACAGTGGCATCAAACATCAAATGCTCACTTCTAAACCAGATTTAGACTTCGTATAACTAATCTGATACCTTTGATAACTGATAAGGATTTGCATTAAAACCACAAAGTTTCATACTGATGTCCATTTTTTTTTTCCCTCAGAAGAGGAGAGAATAGCTTTAACCCTGTATGATGTAAACTGGACTTAATGTGATCTAGTATATTTATTCATCATGCATTTTTACATTCTGCAATTTAATTTGTTCTGTCAATTTCTTGCCAATCAACTACAAAAATAAGAAAAAAGAAGGAAATAAAATCTTACTCAGGAAAGGTTGCGTATTCCTTAAAAAGTATATAGATTACTTTGTATTGTTTATTTCACTTATATTCCATCTCAGACAGGCCGTAATTTTGAGACAAAGAATGGTTAAGAAGTCTGTAACTGGAGTATTAAGCTTAGCACAGCTCTACTTGCATGTTGGCACAAGTGTTTAAAAAACTCCTGGTTTTAGTCTAGAACACTAGTTTTGAGATTCTCAGAAGACAGGAGCCAACAGCCTGAATTAATAAATTATGAACTAGAAACTGAATTGATTTTTCAAAGTCTTAAGTGCTTAAGGAACTTAAGACATTTTTCAATATAGTACCTAAGCACACAAAGCTACATTATCAGAAATACCTAGAAATGTAGATATATTTCAGAATATTGTGCTGCTTATTTCTTGCTACTAACCCAATTGTTTTTGGAAATCTAACCTCAAAATATGTACATATATTAAAAAGAAATTATTACAGTGATATGGTATCCAAACACTGCATTTTATAGATGATTGACACACCCCCCTCCTCGCCAAGAAGCTATTTTGAATCATTAATGCATATGTAGAAACAGGAAGAGAAAAGAGCTATATATAAAGTATTATTTTGGAAAACAATTTAAAAATCTGCCATTGAAATAGCATTATTTAAATGCACTAATATGCAATGTGATACATAACTAACAAAGTTTAACTGAAAAAAAATGATAAGGATTTGCAGTAAACCCACAAAGTTTCATATTGATGCTCATCTTTTCCCTCAGAATAGGATAGTCTAGCTTTCATTTTGTATTATAAAAGTTGGACTTACTATGATCTAGTATACTTATTATTCATGCAATTGCATTCTGCAATTAAATTAATTCTATCATTCTCTTATCTAACTGAAATTGTATTTTGATTAATGAAAACTGTGAATTAATAGTAGTTTGTACTTTAGTTTAAGCAGTTGAAAAATTCAGTGAAGACAAAAAATGCCAGTGAATCCTGGCATAGCTATCTGATTGAATTGCTTTACTAACAATAGTTAAAAGGGGGGTTGGACTAGATGGCACTAGACCTCCAGAGGTCCCTTCCAAACCTTACCATTCTGTGATTCTGTGGTTCTGTGACAGGAGGCAATGGGCACAAACTGAAACACAGGAACTTCCATATGAACATCAGGAGACAATTTTTCACTGAGAAGATGACTAAGCACTTGCACAGGTTGCCCAGAAGGGTTGTGAAGTCTCCTTTCTTGGAAGGAGAAGCTGTTTGGACATGGTCATGGCCAACTTCCTGTAGATGACCCTGTTTTAGCAGGGAGATTGGACAACACGACCTCCAATGATCCGTGCCAACCTCAGCCATTCTCTTTCTGAGATTCTGCAGTTCTGTGACTCTGTGAAATAGTATTTATGTTTTTAATAGTTACAATAAATTGGTCATCAACATCTGTTATACATGCTGCGTGGAACTTGACCAATTTTCCTACATTGAAGCTCGGTATACTTGCTAAGTAACTAACACAAGGGATACAAATAACATGTTTCAGTATCAAAGTATACCTCAGTTCTCCCAGTCACGGTGAATGTAGAACATAAGAACGTATAAACTAGGTCAGATCCACAGCACCCCACTTGCGCTAAAAGTCTGTATAAAAGAAATGAAACATGGAGGTTTATTTTTCCCTGACACACTGTTTTACCTTCTGGCAATACAATTTTAGCTTCTGGCAATTGACATTTAGGGACAGAGAACAGGAAAAAGTTAAAGCTCTACATGCGATTGCAATGTGGGAGAGATATCTGGTATTTGTTGTTACTTCTATAAAATATTAGTCATTAATAAAGTGTGTTTAATACTGTGTAATTTTCTATGATTATTTGCATTTACTTTGAAATATTTGTGCAGAGTTCAGTCCTAACTGTTAGAATCATAAGTCATTTATGGTGACTGGAAAGCAAGAGGTATAAAAGACAGTTTCCTGAGAATGAGGGAAATAAGTGTGAAGTAGAAGTGGTTGTAATTATTTACGCAAAACAGGCTTTTGAACATAAGAAGACGGAGGAGAGAGGTAATCCAATGATAAAATAAGAAATAGGACATTGAATAAAGTCTTTCCTGATCAGAATCAAGAAGAGAAAGAAATAAGAGTTTGCCAACATGCAAAATAAGAGTCTTTATCACTCATGAACATCCTTCTGCTGCCACTTTCCAAATCTGTTTTCCATATACTGCCTCCATATAGTCTTCAAAAGATCCTATTTCTAATGCAATGTATCTTTAAAAGAAATCTGAACATTTGATAGCGTGATAAAATACTCCGTAGTGTCAAGGTAATTGGCAGTTCTTCAAACAAGGGGTTACGGTTTATGGACAAAAGCTGGTTTTAACATGTGAAACAAGAATAGACTTTCTTGGGGAAAACATGAGAAAGACATAGGATGAATAAGGGCAGGAGAGGATATAGACTAATTTAAATGTCAGTAGTTGTATTATATGTGACTTTTTTTTCTACTATATTTCCAAAAATGTACACAGAAATTTTTATAAAAGCATATAAAGTAGTTTATTCTGGCATTCAAGTTACAAAAGCTACTTTAACACAATCAGTTAAACAATATCAGGGTAGATTAAAAAAAAACCCCAAGATTTAAATTGCACCATGCTGACCAATAAATATATTTGTTCGGATGAAATTATTAGAAAAAAATGAAGCTAATTTCAAAGTTGGAATTATCTTCCGGAATTTATTCCTGAGGATTAAAAAAAAATAATAAAATTACCTGGTTTTAGCTCTCATGATAGTTCACTGTGAGAAATGTCTGATCACTTATTGTAAATAGATGGCAAGTCATAATTAGATTAATGCTACAAGTCTATGTTTGCAGATGATGTCAAACATCCCTGATGAAGTGAAAGTAATCTTTGGGCTAAAATTTCAACTAATCAAAACAGATTTGAATAACTAAAAACTTTTAAAACTGCCTTATTTTTTAAGATAAAATCACAGAATCTTTTTGATCAACTCTAAAAAAAAATTTGTCATCTTCAAAATGTCATGTTTTATTTTTATTTTTCTAAAAGAACAATCACTTTGAAATTCTGCCAGGCATAAAAGAAAAAAAGAAAATAAGCACCTTGTTTTGGAACAATGAGTTTTGTTCATCAAACTCAAGACCACTATGAAATGTATTTCAGACTTGAAGAAAATATACTTTGCGGACCTCTTGTTCAGTTAAGGAGCCACAGAATTTTTTTCTCAGAAAAATTATGCCGTTAAAACCTATAATTAGAAAAGAGTTAAACTATTTGGTAGGGGAAACATTTTTTTTTTTTTGAAAGTCCCATATAGATTCTTTTTGTTTCAGCCTGCAAAACCAGAATTTTGTTAATAGGTGACAAAACCAGGAAAACTTTCCATGTATTCAAGAGTACTAGAAATATTTATAAAATGTTAAAGAACACAGCTTTGTCCTGAAAGTCATCTTCATCTATCTGAATTTTGCTGAAACAGATTTTATTTTTCCTCATTGGCTTATTTGGTGTTTCGACAATAAATGCTTACATATATTTCTGCGTAAATCAGAAAGGAGAGATAGATACGTTACTTATGTTTATAGGAACATACAACTATGCAAGAACAGCTTGATAGCTCAGTAGCACATTGTTACAGACTATCAAAAATGTAATGGAAATGGAGTTTTTCAGATAGTTTTGGGGAAAGAGAGCTGTGGTTCCTAACATACTTTACACCCATATATCAAGAAGAAGAAACATTCATTGATATTGCTGGTATTACATATGGCCCAGTATCTCATAACTCCACTTAAACTAAGCAGCAGGCAGAAGAACAAATGAGACATTTTGTATTTATGAATACCTTTTCATACTCTTAAGAGAAATTGACCAACATATTTCAGGTATCACCCAGGAGTAAAAAAGAAAAAAAAAATTAAAAAAAGGAACACAACACCCCCTGCCAACATGAGTGTCCAAATTCTAACCTGATTTTTTTGCTAGAGTCTTGCCTATTTTGAAAATCCTTTGAAGGAGGCTCTTTTTGTTAACAATATGTATCTAGGCCACAAATTGTTCAAAGCACAATATCATGTAAAAGATTTTCCCAAAATGTTAAGACTACAAAAGATTTCATCGGGTCTGAACAGTACATTCATATATAAAATAAAGATTTTTGTCAGGTAGGGACAAATGCAGTGTCTTCTAGGCATTGCAGGTGAGAATATATTTTGGAAGAGAAATGGTTAGTCACCACTTCCTAAAGAGTGTTTCCTTCCCAAATCTATTATTTTAAGTAATCATTTATACTAAACCACTGTATAAAAGAACAATGGAAGTTACAATAAATACAGCATTAAGGGCACTAACTTCGAATTTCTGATGTAACATCTAAAGCACTTCTGAACAACAGTTGTTTTAGACCCCCTTACAAAATTTAAAAAATTTATTTAACTGCTGTTTGGGTAAACAGTAGATCAACTTACTTACAATTTACTTTTGGATCAAGACTAGGTCTAATGGAGAGTGGTATGAATACTAATTGAATCTCAGCAATTACGATAGCAAAATGGAAATACATTATAACAACCTCAGTAGATTTCTTAACATAGTTTGTGTGATCAAATAATTGTCATGAACAATTTGAAAGTCTTATACAAAGGCCCCAGTGCCTTTTTGAAAAAAAAAAAACAAAAAACACAAACCAAAACCCAAAAACAATCTTATAATGTTTCTTTTGGGAACATTAAAAATGATACGTTGTTATGTATATTCGTCCACCATGTATACTTACCACTTACTTTGACACATACAGGTCAGCCCTGTCCTGACCACTGATAAGCGCATATCGTTTTAAACAAACAGGTGTGAATTACTCTTTTCCAAGAAAATTTCTCAGTATGAATCAAGCAGTTTTGAAAAGAGTTGTTTGTTGTACCTAATTCAGGTGTTTTGTATGTGGATAAGACTACTTAGAACTAAAGCTCAAAATTGCATAACCATGCCTCCAAAAATGTTACATGTGCAGATATTGGTTGTTATAAAAATAATCACACATTTTTAGTTGAGTTTATAAACAGATATAATTATTGCCTATTACAATTCTTCTTGTACTTAGGAAACCTTCTTGCACTTAGGAAACAGTGACAGCAAAGACAGTGCCAAAGAAGACAGGTTACTGATGCTATAACATTCAATATTTCTGTATCTCTGTAATTCATCACATACTTACGCATTTTAGGAATGCAATGATCATACATTTTAACATTAAAAGTCTTGTTCTCTTACCACAGAAGTCACAGAAGCTCATATAAAGAACTCTTAGTACACTGTAAAACTGACTACTACAAAAACATTAATGTTATATTACATACTACCTTATTAAAGGTAGACTTTTCTGTCTTTCAGAATCATTATTTATGGATTATGTCTAATCCCATTAACTTCAACAGACAATACATCAGATCCATACAGATTCACATAAAGATTTATTTCCAGGTTAGTGTTCTTATGTTCTCAAAACACACTGTGACATAAAAAACACATACAGTATATAAAATTCATTCACTAAGAATCTCTAACAAGCCCAAGTACAGATAAGTCATATACTATACTGCAAGGAAAGACTTCAGATACATTTCAGAAATCGTGTTATTTCTTTCTACAGAACATGAAGCATAAAGTGTCCAAAATACCAGATTGTCTTTAGCAATTAAAGAATGCTAAGGAAGTCATCCTGCATCATTTCACTGACATCTCCCAAGTTACAAGCTAAAAAAACCTAAAAAACCCAGCGGAATTCCAGCTCATGTTTATTTGGATAGATATATTTCCAAGGGAAAAAAAAAAGTTTATTATCCATATAAAGCAAATGGAAGTAAATTAAGAATTTCTACTGCAGTGGAGGATATGATGAGTATTGCAGCATTAATCCATCGTTAGTCTTTGAGTCAGAATTTCGTTACTGTTTGATGGTGTTCTCTAAAACTAATAACATGGAAAAGCCTATAAACAAACACAGTAATGAAATAAAATGGGTTTACAAATGGATGATTTAAACATTTCAGTGTTTGGAGAAAGATTAAGAGCTAAACAATTTTCCCTGCTAAAACTAAACAGTAAAACTAATATACTTTGTTTTTTTTAATAACCTCTTTCAACTACAAGTCTTGATGTATGTCAGAAAGATAGATGTTAAATGTAAAGCTAGTCAGTATACTGAACTTTAGAGAACAAACAGCAGAACATTGTGCACTGAGCCGTTTTATTCACAGCCATCATTACTCAGCTTATTCCATTAGCTGAGTTTTCTTATTTGAGGACTAACGTTATTTTTAAGCAACAAAATATACACTGTGGAAGCTCAGATACTTAAGGTCCCACTGGTCATATGCCTACTGGCAATACTGATGAGAGACGCAAGAGTTTTAATAATGAGTTAACTTCCTACATCAGTAGAACTACAAAATTTGCAATATTTGTTATTTGTCTCATCTGGAAAAGAAATATTGGAAAGTTACATATTGTTCCATTACATATTGTTCCAGGTAAATACAGGGAGCTTATCTTTCTGGGAAGGAAAGAAAAGTAAACAAACATTAAGGAACCAAAATCTGAAAAACATTTAAACACCTTTAACTCTCCTGAGCAATATTTTTTTTTTTTTAATTGCTGATTAATAGTGCCAATTAACCATATTTATATTTTTCCCTTAAATAAAATAGAAACCTAGCCAGTCAAGAACTAAAGGAATGCAAGAGCGAATAAACCATTTTCTGTTTTCACTATAATTTTACCAGATGGCTGCAATTTTCTTTCTTCTGTTGTATATGTTGTTGATGCGGGAGCACAAACTGACATGAATATGTCTAGTAGTATAAAATTGGCATAAAATCCTCTCTTACTTCTATGTTTTAGCCATGTTGTATGTCAGCATTGCAAAGACTCATTTTAGAGACTATCCATTTTGGAGAAAGGATGATAGGATTAATATCACAGAAACTGGGCAAACAATTCCCAATGATTAATCTTCTCCCTTCTTTCTTCCATTATTTTAACTTCTTTATCTTCAGTTTAGCAACCTGTGGATCTGCATTAAATTTTTCTGGCTGTTTACTCAGTACTGTTTCTGTTTGAGGATAAGAAAAATTCAGGATGAGTGTTTGCAGAGTTTACTGGATTTTTGATTCTTTTAAGAGGCGTAAGATTAAGAATTTTAAGAAGGCATTTCAGATCGTCAGAGGTGTAATTTCCAAATTTCCAAGTCATTGGTTTGTTTTCAATCAAAATTTATTTTTTTCTAGTTTCAAAAGGCTTTTGTTTCTTAATTCTCTCTGTCCAAGGTCACAAGCAGAGAAAAATTCATATTAGGCATAAAGTTGTCACGCTTTAATATTTTGTTACGCACTGCCTCCCAGCCTGTGAGTTGGAGCTTCCCAGACTAGAGCAAAAACCAGGAATAGGGCATAGTAAGAATTTACTGTTATCTAGATTGCCAGCCACATTTAAGAAAAGCTTTTAAAAAGCCTTAAGTAATTAGACAGTTAAAAAAAAAAAAGTGAAACTAATAGTATCTGCACTAAAAAAATAACCCTCAAATCAAAGATGTCAACATATTTCAGCATCTGATATCTGTAAGTCTTAAATACCGTAGCAATGGCTAGAGTCCATTGACTCAATAGATGGATCTGAGGTTGTAGAAATTAAACTTATGTGGTATATTTTCTTCTACTCCATCCTGGGAGTTGTTGTTAACATTAATTGGAGCTGTGTGCACAGATCACAGTGAGAAGATACCCCTTGCTACAGATAATAAAATGTTCAGACATGAAGGGGAGGAAAAGAAAATCCCTTCCAATAACATTAGGAGCCCCTCACTACAAATTGGAAATTACAGACCAGATGTTTTTAATTGATTTTCCAGACTGGGTGTAAACTCAGAACAGCAGTAGCATTCACACAAGCAAAGATACAGATTATAAAATGTTATCACTGTTTTCTCAAGCAGTGGTCTGAATGCCATCATAGAAAAGAACAAGGAGTCCAATGTTTAGATATAGCCCTTAATTCCAGATAATTCTTTAGGGTTTTCGTTGTTTCTTTTTTTATTTGACAATGGTTTTTGAGGGGGGAGGGAGAAGAGTTTTTTATCACTTTTCTCCACCTTCTTTGCCTTGTTAATGCAGGAGAGAAAGGGATATGCTAGAGCTCTCAGCGCCTGTTGCTTTGCTTTTCTGCACAGCTACATCCTTTCCCTTCCTCTATGTCACACCCTTCACTTTCAATTCCGCCAACATCCTCTAATTTCTTATATCCTCAGTTATTTTTTGATCTGTTTCCTTACAAAAGCAGACAGACATGTGTCGATGAGAAAACAGAATTAATTTAATCTCTGTTTTCTTAGCAACAACAGTGAGTGGGTATAAGGTAAGGATGATAACTTTTGCCTTAAGCTTTCCCTTTTTGTGTTCCAGAGGCCATTATGCATTTACTTTCCTCTCTTTCTTTAAGTACACTGAGAACCAATCCTTCAGAACTCTTTCTTTCCAAAAAGCAAAATCTGCAAATGGGATGACAACAAAACACACCAAAACATGGGCTTTGATTGAGCCAAATGATATAGAGCAACACAAACTGCTTTTCATTGACAGAAACTATTAAAACATCTGGTCCTTCAAAGAATCAAAGTGTATTATTGTATATGTTTGTAATGAAACAGTCTTTCTATCAATACCTGAGAGAAGAAGCAGCACTGTAATTGTCCACAAATAAATGCCTTGTCTCTGAACTCATAATTTCAACTTGCTTCTACCGTGGTCTAATGTCTCCCCCAGAAAGTCATCAGAGGAAAGGAGAAACAATGCTTTTAAACACTTAGAGCTCCCTGACAGCTATGACAGGTATCCTGAAGTGTCTTGGGCTGGTCCCTAACTGCTAATGCCTGTGCTGTATTCATGGGCAATATATGAAGGGCTAGTGTAGCAGAGCTCATATCCTTTGGTAAAGTCCGGGGATAAAACAGAATTACTGTATAAATATTCACACTTCTTCCTACATGGCAGTAACCTGTCATTGCAAATAAAAATGAGTTTAAATTATCTACTACCTTTAGCACACAAATTCATCTTTCTTTTCCAGGCAGACGTGATAAAGACCATCATCAAAGAGACATTATTCTTCTCTATACCAATTATGACTACTACTTAAAAGAATAAGTAAACCACAATCTGTGTAGGAATATGCTAATGTAATGAACAACAGAAAGTGCATGGAGTTCACTCTCCTTGTGAAAATATTATGGACGTCAATGGAATTGTTACTCCAGCTAACCATCAAGACTGAGAGGGTAATTCTTCCTCAGAAATTCAAAGTTACTTTGCAATGATTTTCTGGAAGCATCACCCAGGCTGTAATATTAATTACATGCATTTGATTGTTTAATTAGGGTTAATTACTTGTACCTAAATGTTAGCAATTGTGATATCCTTTTGAATTTTAAAATTACCTGTCCTGTTTTACCACACCATTTAATCACTGTAAGAAGATATAATCCAAATATAAAGCAAGAGAGATCAGAAAGATACTTTATTTAAAAAATGCTACTTTTTTCTATATAGTTTTCTCTCTTCTTTCTTTTTTTTTTTTTTTTTTTAAATGTTACATACTTTATTATAAAGGTCCACTTTAACGGTAAATGGAAGCACCATAATACATGCTACTTATGCCCTCTTTATTTTGGAAAGACATCTTTGTGACATTGACAGTGGGATTGAGAGCACCCTCAGCAAGTTTGCCAATGACTCCAATCTGTCTGATATGGTCACCACGCTGGAGGGAAGGGAGGCCATCCAGAGGTACCTTGACAGGCTGGAGAGGAGGGCTTGTGCAAACCTCATGAAGTTCAACAAGGCCAAGTGCAAGGTCCTGCACCTGGGTTGGGGCAATCCCAAGCACAAACACAGGCTGGGTGATGAGTGGATTGAGAATAGCCCTGGGGAGAAGGACTTGGGGGTCCTGGTTGATGAGAAGCTCAACATGACCTGGCAATGTACATTTGCGGCCCAGAAAGCCAAGCCTGGGCTGTATCAAAAGTGTGACAGGCAGGTCGAGGGAAGTGATTCTGCCCCTCTACTCCATTCTGATGAGACCCTACCTGGAGTACTGCACCCAGCTCTGGGGTCCTCAGCACAGGAAAGACATGGATGTGTTGGAGTGAGTCCAGAGGAGGGCTATGAAGACACAGACATCTGCTGGCAGGACACCTCAGCAGTTCACCTGCCATCCATCAAGTTCCTGGAATGCCTAGAGGACTCCTTCCTCATACAAATGTTAGATGTACCAACCAGGAATGGGGCACTGCTGGACTTGCTGCTCACTAACCAGGAAAACATGCTCTGTAATATCTCTATTAGTCACAGTCTTGGCTGCAGTGATCACAATATTGTGGATTTTGGGATAAAGCTGAGTATGCTGAAGGTTAGTTCCAAGACAAAGGTTTTTGACTTCAGAAGAATAAACTTCAGCTTGCTCAGGGCTCAGTTGGAAGAGATCCTGTGGGAAGCTTCTGTGAAGGATAAAGGAGCTAGTTAGTGCCGGGAGTTTTTCAAGAACACCCTCTTAGATGAAAAAAAAACAGTTCATCCCCTCTAAAGGCAAGGGAAGTAGGTGGAGTAAGAGACCACCTTGGCTTAAATGTGAGCTTCCGGTTCTGCTCAGAACCAAAAGGGCATTGCCAGAGTATGCAGAGATGCAGTTAGGAAAGCAAAAGCTCAGCTTGAACTGAAATTGGACAGAGATGTCAGAAACTTCAAGAAAGGGTTCTTCAGATACGTTAACAAGCAGAAACAGAAGGAGACTGTTGGCCCACTATTAAACAGGAAAGGTTAAGTAGTCACCAAAAATGCTGGTAAGGCAGAAGTCCTCAACACCTTCTTCACCTCTGTCTTTACCAGCGCTGCTGGATCCCAGGCCACAGGAACAAAAATCCAGATTGATGCAGACACAGACCCGCTGTCAGTGAAGGAAGAGCTGGTGTGTCAACCGCTACAGGAGCTTGACCCGTATAAATCGAAGGGCCCGGATGCCATCCACTCAAGGGTGTTAAGAGAGCTGGCTGATGTTGTTGTGAGGCCACTCTCCATAATCTTTGAGAAGTCATGGAGATCGGGAGGTGTGCCTGAAGACTGGAAAAGGCTAATGTCAACCCTATCTACAAGAAGGATTCCAAGGAGGACCGAAGTAATTATAGACCCATTAGCCTCACACCAGTCCCTAGGAAAGTTACGGAGCAAATCCTCCTGGGGACTATCACAAGTAAACTGAAGCATGTGTTTGGGAAAAGCCAACATGGATTCACCAGGGGCAAATCATGCTTAACAAACCTGATTGCTTGCTACGACAAAATAACCCACTTGGTTGATGCAGGGCAAACAGTAGACGTTGTCTACCTGGACTTCTCCAAGACTTTTGACATGGTCCACCACAGCTTCCTCCTTGAAAAACTGACATGTTACTACCTAGACAAGTGGTCCAAGAGGTGGATGGGGAACTGGCTGACAGGCCGTACTTAGAAAGTGACAGTAAATAGTTTGTTCTCAAACTGGCAACCAGTCACAAGTGGGGTCCCCCAGGGATCGGTATTGGGCCCAGTGCCGTTTAATATCTTCGTAAGTGATTTGGATGTTGGGATCAGAGAATCACAGAATCATGGAATGTTAGGGGTTGGAAGGGACTTCAGAAAATCATCTAGTCCAACCCCCCTGCCAGAGCACCCTGAGGAAGTTTGCAGATGACACCAAAATGAGTGGGGTAGTTGACACTCCAGAAGGGAAAGTCATCCTCCAGGAAGACCTGGACAGGCTGGAGGAGTGGGCTAGCAGGAACCTCATGAAGTTTAATGAGGACAAGTGTAAGGTCTTGCAGCTGGGAATACATAACCCAGGAATGAAGCTCAGGCTGAGACCCACCTGTCTGGAGGGCAGCCCTGTGGAAAGGGACCTGGGGGTCTTGGTGAACGACAAGCTCAACATGAGTGAACAGTGTGCTGCAGCAGCAAAAAAAGCCAACAGGATGCTGGGTTGCATTAGCAAGGGCATCACCAGCAGAGATAAAGAAGTCATTATCTCACTTTACTCAGTGCTGTTCAGACCACACCTTGAGTACCGCATTCGGTTTCGGTCCCCACTGTACAAAAAAAGATGTGGACAAGCTGGGAAGGGTCCAGAGAAGGGCCATGAAGAAGATCAGAGGGCTTGAAGACCTGCCATATGAAGAAAGTCTGAGAAAACTGGGTTTGTTCAGCCTTGAGAAAAGAAGGCTTAGGGGAGACCTTATTACCAGGTACCAGTACATAAAGAGTGGCTACCAAGAAAATGAAGACTCCCTTTTACGAGGAGTCATATGGAAAAGACAAGGAGTAATGGATAGAAGTTACACCTGGGGAGATTCTAATTGGACTCCAGAAGAAACTTCTTCACCATGAGGACAATTAGACGTTGGAATAATCTCCCAAGGGAAGCAGTGGATTTCCCTACTTTGGACAGTTTTAAGACTCAGCTTGACAGGGTGCAGAGTCATATCATTTAAACTATATTTTTACCTTGAAAGGCTGGACTAGATGATCCTTGAGGTCCCTTCAACACCAGTATTCTATGAGTCTATGATTCTATGAGTCTATGATTCTATGAAGAAAGTTAGAGGGCTGGAGCATCTCTCCTATGAAGACAGGCTGAGGGAGTTGGGGTTGTTCAGCCTGAAGAAGAGAAGGCTCCAGGGAGACCTTATAGTGACCTTCCAGTACTTAAAGGGGGCCTACAGGAAAGATGGGCAGGGACTCTTTATCAGGGAGTACAGCGATAGGACAAGCAGTAATGATTTCAAACTGAAGGAGGTAGAAGTAGGTTAGATATAAGGAAGAAATTCTTCACTGTGAGGGTGGTGAGGCACTGGAACAGGTCTTTCAGAGAGGTTATGGATGCCCCATCCCTGGAAGTATTCAAGGACAGGTTGGATGGGGCTTCAAGCAACCTGGTCTACTGGAAGGTTTACCTGCCCATGGCAGGGAGGGTTGGAACTAGATGACCTTTAAGGTCCTTTCCAACCCAAACCATTCTGTGATTCCATGGAAGATCATTAATAGAGAAGGTTCAACAGATACAGTATTGTAATTTTAGTGTTATGTTTTGAGAAGAATTTGTCACTGTATTGACCTTTAACATTTATTCCTGTCCTGTTATGCTCTGTTCTAGATAAAGCTGGCCTGCTGCCAACCTCATGAATGCTGGCAGAGACAGAAGAATTTTAAGAATGGAAAATAAGGAGGTCAGGACACCAGCGAGTTACCTTCATTAGTTTTCACACAGTTGAAGAATTTATCACTTTCAAAAAATTTTGAATTTGCACCTCAGCATCCAGGAGAAACCATGAGCAGCATACAGTCTCACATACATACACCTTTGAGTCTGGGAAGCATTGTCTACTCTACTCCAAGGGTATCTGAGCAAACCCAGGTTACATGCTCAGCATCTCCTTGCACTCTATTGACTCTCTGCTGACTACATGGTAACTCAGAGTCCTAAAATAAATACCTGGAAAACCCTTCCTGCTTTGTAATAAAGGAAAATATTTTGGATAAGTATAATTGTCTAAACGGGACTTTTCACAGAGCAAATCTTCCATTCAATTTTGCCTGCACAAGAGAATACCCATTTTTGGACATTATTGGCCAAAATTCATGATGACAATCTTCTGTTTAGACACTCATCTCACTTCTCGTATATCTAGAATTATTTTTCATAAAGGTTTTCTTTCTGTTAAATGACTGTGTGGAGATTCATCTTCTCTCAGCATTGTGTCAAAATAGCTATATGCAAACACAGGGCAGGAATAGCTTACAGTTGATGTTTCCCTCCTCTTCCTATTAAAAATATTATTTTAAAAAAAGCTTTCTCTCCGCAAATAAATAAATAAACAAATAAGCAAACAGAAACCCAAATTAACTAACTCTTGTAAATTAGAAGATATATGCAGCATCAAAATGCAACATTCATAAATTTGACATGCAGAAGAACAGCAAGAACAGAGCAAGCTGATATTATACTTCCTCTGAGTGCTCTCTCAAGCCCCACCAGTTTTCAGCTCAGTATTTTCCGCCTACATGTGTTTCTGTGTCTATTTATACACTCCAGATAGATCTGTCTTCTGAAAGTGTCCAGTTTTCCTTGAAAGCCATGTAAATTCTCTGTATCCACTGCATCCTGTGATAAGGAGTTCTACATGTGGAAGACCTATTGTGTGAGGTAGATTTGGTTTTAAGAAAGTTCTACCTGTTAATTTCATACGATGCTCTTAGATCTTGCACTCAAAGTCAATGTATGGTTTCACACACAATCCCTGTCTACCCTCTCAGGGTCAATAACATTTTTGCAGTGTTATAACATACCTTTAGTAAACCAACTCTTTTTCAAAACTTCCTTATACAGAAGTTTTTCTGTGAATTTGAGCGTCTTTCTCACCCTTTTCTGCACCCCACTCTGTTCTACTGTATCTTCTTAAGAACCAGAAATCTATGCTGTTTTTAAGGTGCAAATCAAATATAGGTTTATACAGAAATATGTTTCACGGTTTGGGTTTTGGTTTTGTTTGTTGGTTCTTTTTTGGTTTGGTGTCAGTGTTTCTTTTTATTTTCTTCCTATTCTTTTCAATTTTACATTCTATGAAGCTAATAAACCATTCTTTGTCTGCATGCAGAGAAACAGACATCATAAACATGTGGAGAAGAGCTTCATTGATCCCCGGCATACATGGCAGACATATTATTCCTCTTTGGTATGGTAAAATACTGAAGAAAAAAGGAAAATTTATAAAGTGTTTAGCACCTTTTTTCCTTTTTAGTCAATCCCGTCTTGTTGAATAAGCATGAAATCATCTCTGGTTTCGTAATACTTTTCACTAAAACTAAACTCTAATCTGCTGTGCTATCGACACAGACACACATACACTGGAAAAGGTCTGTAAACTATTTAAAAATCTATATTAAATGTTATACCTGTGGACTTCTAGAGTGATGAAAGGGCTACTTAAGGTAATGTATATTACCGTATGTTTCATCAGAAAAGTGACGAGCGCACCCTGGAGAGGCCCATGTCAATCTTCGCCATCCAATATTTGATAAAAGCAGCTGGAATCTAAATGTGTATTTTTATAAAGTTGCCATGCATTTCCTGAGCACGGTACATATCAACAAAGGGTAATATTACACAGATTGTCTACACAAATGAACTGGAAACAAAGTTGGTAATGAAAGCTTCCTATTTTTCTTATAAACAGAAAAATCCTAATGTGATAGAGGGAAGATATAACTGACATGAAAGACTGAACGTTTACCTTTGTGTAGAATTGAAGCTAATTCGCAGTACACAAATACTAAAAATGATTCAAAAGCTAACAGAAAATACAGAAAATACACATTGGAACATATACTGAAATGTATATTAATTGAATATATGTATTTACAGCTTAATTTTTCTCTTTCAAATACACAAGGTACCCTGAGATTCTTGTTTTAAAAAAAGAAGCCAAGAAAAAAAAAAGACCAAAGGACAGTGAACAAATTGGGAGACTAAAGGTCTCATTTATCTTATTCTACAATTAAAATAATGTGCAACTGATAAACTGCTTAAATTTTTATTTTTTTAAAGAATGCTACCATCACAGGCCCACATCTTTGTGGTTTCAAATGGGCTAAGTTAACTTTTCCCACTAGAAAGTGTGACTGACTTCTACATGGAGAAGACGCTTTATTTATGTATTTACCCTGGGAAGCTTCAATGTATGTGACTAAAAAGCTTCAGTCATGCATACCTTAAAAAGGCGAATTGTTATGAATTTCTCTTGTTTTGTACCAGCACAACCTACGATCAGTGAGATAATAGAGCTACATAGTGAATTCTAAACACATTCTCTCTCCTTCTTTTATTTTACTTGGCCCTCCTCCCCCATTTTATCAGAATGACAGTCAAATTGTAACATATTTTTTAACAGATTTTATTTCTCTATAAGTTTAAAAATAGATATGTATTTGAAAAGCATTGTCCAAGATACATGCAACACAATGCATCAATAGGCTATTCAAAATATATGTAAAACATGGAAGTAAATTTACATTAATAGGAATAAAAGTGAAGTATTTTTGGACACAAATATACTGAGAGTTTCAATCCCTGTCTAGTACCGAGTAAAATAATAAAATAAAAGTCTTTTCCTTGGTCCTCAAAATCATGACTGAGAAAAAGGAATGGTTGGTTAGTAACAAAGTTAGACCCTTAGTAAATTTTTACTTAAACCTAAAAATACTAAACCTTTATTACTCAATCCATATGATGTTCCACATGTAACTGATCTCTCAAAGCACAAAAATTTTCTGGACTTGTGTGTGTGTAGAACAACTTTGGCAAAGAGAGGCTGCTTTCAAAATATCTTCTTTAACTAAGTTTCTTGTGAGAATATAAAATTCACCGAAGTTCTATGAGAAGAAACTAAGATATTTAAAATGATATTTTTTGTATAATTCTAGAACTTTAAGAAAAAAGCATGATGTTTATAGAACATTAGCATCTATACATTTTTTTAAAAAAGTTTTTGCTATCAATTAATGAGGTTTACACACTGAAAAACCTTCTTCCACTGTTTCCCTAATACGCGATGACCTGATGATCTCAGACATCTTTCCCAACCTAATGATTCTATGATTCGATGATAAAACAGAACGGCTGGTCTGATATCTCGTAATATGTATTCAAGTACAGAAAACAAGTCTACTTTTAAAGTATTAGCTGAGAAAGTTACACAGTCTGTACATACAAAATGGAATCCCTTTTATATGTAGATCCTGTCTAGATTACTTGATCTGAGAAAACCATGTATGCTGAGAAATCTTTATATTGCAGCATATTTTCACATTGCATGTATCATGCTAGATGTTTGAAACTAGTAGCTAATATGATGAAAAAATTGAGCATGACTGTCTCAATATCAAAACAATCCTTAACTCTGTATCAAGCATGTGCTGCATGATATTTGTTTTTTCTTCCATTCTTTCAGAGAAAATTTTTCACCTTGTGTCTCAACTATTTTAATTTTTTACTTTAAAGAAATGCTAAAATACGATTTTCTCATCATATTCTAATATCTTGACTTCAGGAGAAATCATTTGACTCTCATAATATCTAGCAGTAAAGAATGTAGTGAAGTGATACCATTCAGAACATGTTTTTGTAGGATAAAAAGAAGAATGGCTGTATTAGGACAGTGGCTTGCAAGTGAAAAACAGAGCTGGAATTAATCTCCTGGTAGAGTTCTAACAGGCTCATTTATTCTATATTCATTATATTTGAAAACAAGCCCTGACCTAGCAAAATGCGTAAGTCTCCGAAAATCACTGATGATTTCACAAAAAAAAAAAAAAACAAAACACTTACAAAACCCATTTTTAGTCACTTACACAACCCATTTTTAGTCACTTACACTCAGTCCTCACAGAATCACAGAATCCCAGAACACTAGACATTCGAAGAGACCTCTGAAGATCATCTGATCAGCCTCCCCTGCTAAAGCAGGTTCACGTCCAGCAGGTTGCACAGGACTGCATCCAGGAGGGTTTTGAATATCTCCAAAGAAGGAGAATCCACAACCTCTCTGGGCAGCCTGTTCCAGTGCTCTGTCACCCTTAATGTAAAGAAACTTTTCCTCATGTTGAGCTAGAAATTCTTGTGCTCCAGTTTGTGCCCATTGACCCTTGTCCTGTCACTGGACACCGCTGAATAGAGCCTGGCCCCATCCTCTTGACACCCACCCTTTACATATTTATAAGTGTTGATAAGGTCCCCTCTCAGTCTTCTCCAGACTAAAGATCCCCAGGTCTCTCAGCTTTTCCTCGTAGGAGAGATGCTCCAGTTCCCTCATCATCTTAGTAGCCCTCTGCTGGACTCTTTCCAATAGTACCCTGTCCCTCTTGAACTGGGGAGCCCAGAACTGGACACAGTACTCCAGATGTGGCCTCACCGGGGCAGAGTAGAGGAAAATAACCTCCCTCGACCTGCTGGCCACACTCTTTTTAATACATCCCAGGATTTGATTGGTCTTCTTGGCCACAAGGGCACATTGACAGCTTATGGTTGACTTTCTGTCCACCAGCACTCCCAGGTCCTTCTCCACAGAGCTACTCTCCAGCAGATTGACTCCCAGCTTGTACTGGTGCATGGGGCTATTCCTCCCCAAGTTCAGGACCCTACACTTGCCCTTCTTGAACCTCATCATATTCCTCTCTGTCCAGCTCTCCAGCATGTCCAGACCTTGCTGAATGGCAGCACAGCCTTCTGGCATCGCAGCCTCTCCTCCCAGTTTTGTGTCATCAGTAATCTTGCTGAGGGTGCACTCTGTCCCTTCATCCAGGTTATTGATGATTATGTTGAATAAGACTGGACCCAGTACCAAACCCTGGGGAACACTGCTAGTCACAGGCCTCCAACTAGACTCAGCACCACTGATCACAATCCTCTGAGCTCTGTCCTTCAGCCGGTTCTTAATCCACCTCACTATCCACTCATCTATCCCACAATTCTTGAGCTTACCTAAGAGGATGTTGTGGGAGACACTGTCAAAAGCTTTGCTAAAGTCAAGGTAAACAACATCCGCTGTTTTCCCCTCATCTACCCAGCCAGTCATGCCACCATAGAAGGCTACCATGTTGGTCAGACATGACTTCCACTTGGGGAATCCATACAGACTACTCCTGATAATCTTCTTTTCCTCCACCTGTTTAGAGATAACAGCAAGAATGAGCAGTTCCATCACCTTTCCAGGGATGGAGGTGAGGCTGACTGGTCTGTAGCTACCCAGATCCTCCTTCTTGCCCTTTTTGAAGACTGGAGTGACCTTGGCTTTCCTCCGTTCCTCAGGTACTTCTCCTGTCCTCCATGACCTACCAAAGATGATGCAGAGTGGCTTAGCAGTAACATCTGCCAGCTCCCTCAGCTCTCATGGGTGCATCTCATCAAGCCCATGGCCTTGTGAGTGTCCAGGCTGGCTAAGTGATCCCTAACCCAATCCTCCTCGACCAAGGGGCAGTCTTCCTTCCTTCAGATTTCCTTTCCTACCTCCAGGGTCTGGAATTCCTCAGGACCAGCCTTAGCAGTAAAGACTGAGGTGAAAGCAGCATTCAGTAACTGCCTTCTCCATATCCTCCATCACCAGGGCACCTGCCTCCTTTAGCAGGGGCCCACATTTTCCCTGGTCCTCCTTTTGCTAGTGATTTATTCCTCTGCAGATGTTCTGTAGGACAAATGGTCTTTGCCATGCAGAAAAGAAACCTAGTTAAAACATTTAGCTTCTTGTCAAATACTGTGAATGCTTCTATGAAGCAACACCAACTGATCTTGGCATGCTCATTTAGCTCAGGAAGATCACAAAGTGCAAGGTAACATCAGAGAAGTGGACCTAGTCATGAAGAAGAATTACAGTCTTTATCGTCCCAGAGAATATTTTTCATTGACCGTTAAGCCCTCCTCCAGCTTTTAGCCTTGTTTATTTGCTGAATTGGAATCCTAGAAGCTCTGATATTTTTGTTGCAACTATTTTATTTTTACAAAAGGTTTTCCTACCTGAATGCAGTGCTTCACCTGAAGGTATCTCAGCAGTTGAACAAAATTCTTAAGAAATGGAACTCTGCCAAGGAGTGCACTAGAGTGACAGAAGTGCGACTGCAGCATATCTCCATTTTATACTTTACTGTATGCTGAATAATGTTAAAACTGGATAAACAGAATAGCTACAAGTTCTACCAAATAAATATAGCAAAAATTAGTAACGCTTAAAACAGAACTAACATTTATGAAGAAAGTGTTAACATAAACGAATACATATAAGAACATATTGAAATACATATGCTCTTATGGAGAAAGTGCTGAAGACTACATTAAGAAACCTCAGAGGTCTGTTCATGATAACTAAGCAGTTAAAGAATATAGTCAAGATAAGGAAACACTGATCAAGTAGTTATAGGGAAAGAATTTGTATGGATTATCTTTGATCTATTTGTCTGCTCTGAATCGAGATTATTTTGAAGGTCTGACTTGAATTTAGAAAAAAGGAAGAAAAGGTTTGTGTGAAATGTACTCTCCTGTTTTTAGGATTTATTCCTCTCAAAGACCAGCCTGCATTCAGGGTACATTAGTTCTAATTTGAGAGGAAAAGGAAAAAAAAAAAAAAAAAAAAAAAAGAAGGAAAAATAAAAAATAAAAAATATGCCTGAAGGGAGTTAAAAGTATAAAAATTTTTTTTGAGTCATGTGTCTCCTGCTCTTACCACCCTCAGACAATTTACTTTACTTGTATTCTAGAATAAGATATGAAAAAGAAAGTGCATTTCTGATATGTTACTGCATTATTTGCAGCGGAAGTGATCTGAAGATCCTGTAAACTCAGTCAGAGTAAGTGTAGTGGTTAAAATTTGACCAAACTTTATAAAACAAAACTATGCACTCCTTGTCTGCCATTATGTTACCATTCTGCCCCTAGTAATCCTATTAAATTTGTTACATTACATAGTAGAGCAAGTATGCTATTCCTGCCACACACACAAAACACCTAGACTTCACACTTCAAGGTAAACTATGAGTTTATACATACTCATAACAGTGCAAAGGGACAGAAGAGATTTGTTCATAGATTACATCTTGCAGACAAAGACAGACAGAGGTCAATTACATGTTTGCAAATGTACAGTCTCTGATTTAGGTATACTTGCAGGTTTTTCTGCTTTTTTTTCTTAGTGAGAGGCACAGAGGTGAAATATTATAATTAACAATGAATGAAGTGAACACAATCTGATTTTATTCTGGCACTGACCTTGATCTGGTTATTGTATACTATAAAACACATAAGGGATAATCAGTCTGTGATAATCACTATACAGAGAATGAGATAGTGTAATGTCACTCACTACAGAGGGGTTCACATCACAGAAGGCTTATACCTCCTGCAAAATTAGAAGTCTGTCTGACTGCCAAACGCTGTTGCAGGTGCATTGCCTGGCATAGAGATTGCTTTCATAACTCAGCAATGCACAAAGACTGTGATCTTTGTGAAAAACTGTCCACTTGGCCTGACCACAACTGCGTAATGGAAATTTACGCACACCCCGAACTTTAGTAGATACTACATATTATAGGCACAGGAGCAATAGATCTCCATATTGTAAAACATACTATATGCATTACAGAGATTCTGTTAAAGTTCCTTTTTTTTTTTTCCTATTTGCAATTAATTAAATTAAATAACAACTGTGTCATGTAGCATTTATCATTATCTCAACACTAGAATTGTGAATGTTGAGAAAGCTGATTACTAATCTATCCGAAGTATGTCCATACAATAGTATATCATTTGAAGTACAAATAAAAAAAAAAAAAAATCCAAAAAGGTAGAAAAACATAAACTGAAAAGAAAACATAAACATGGCTATTGTCTAATTCCTAATCTCTTGAACAACCTGCTCAAAGATGGACTAAAAATATTACATTTATTATACTACTACTGTTTAAAGTACATGTTATTCAAACAGCTCTACTGATTTCACTTCATGACATTATAAATATTGCTCACACTAGAGTTTGCAAGAACATTTTTTCAGTAACTTCCACATATTCCTTCAGGTCCCACAGTGGCAGACAAACGTTATCTCCCACAGAGTTACATGGTCTCTATTTCTGAATAAATGTTGTTTTTCTTTTACCTGTGCATAAATGTCTAATTCCTTGTTTTCCCACAGGGTTATGTTAACCAAATATGAAACTGGGTCAGCTTAAAATAATTCTGTGTGGTGATGCAGGGGTGGAGATAGTTTGATTCTTTTTTTTTTTACAAAAGCAAGAACAATGTTTCTTATAGATTGCTGGCATTTGTGTGCAGCTCAACTGTTCAAAGGACTTAATCATGTAGTCTTCACTGACTCTGATACTGGCAAATATTTTTAGGCACAATTGTAGGTAGAAAAGGAAATTAAAGTGGGGGCATATATCAGCAGTCATTGCTTGTGACAATGAGCTAAACTGCTGAAGTTCTACAAGAACTGATTATTCCAGTTTGCTCCAATCACCACTGCTAAACTGTTAACCAGTACCCTGCCTATCAGTATTTGCACTTAGTAATTGTAAAGACATAAAATTTATTCTGATATTTCTGACACAAATTTTAGCGATACCACCAATGTCATACTATTGGCAATTGGAACACTGTCCAAACAAGAATCAAAACTGAAAATCTTACAGCTGTTAATCCTCGCCACATAGTAAGAGGACATCAGCCTTATATGATGACATAATATATGTTGCATATATATATATACATTGTATACATTGTATAATATGCATCATACCTCAAATAAACATCAACAACTTTTGATTCTTTTTGACTGTATGAATATTTGTAGTCAACAAATACTGTCTCATTAATTTAGTATTTCTTAGGATAAAACATTAACTAAAGGGAACTTCACTTAATGTAAAGAATTATTATTGGTCATTATGAATTCTACTCTAGTTGTTCTTTTATATATTTCAATAAATGCGTAGAATCAAATAATGGAAAAATTGTTTAGCAATATTTAGATCACTACATGTATTTATATGACTTTTCATGCAGCACCAGAATTAAAAGCCCTTGGAAGGTGAAAATTAAGATCTACTGAAAATGTAAAATGTAATTTCATAGCTGCTAGGAGTTTTGAAAATTAAAAAAAACAAACAAACAAACACATTCTCAGGGCCTTTGACCGTTTTCCCTAATTTAATCCAAACCCTTAATTTTTGATGCTTTCCCTGTTTCAGTCTCAGTAATGTTTGAAATGAAGAACATTCAAAGATGTGTGAAAGTGTCTATATCTTTTTGCTGAGTCCCAGCCGTGTTCAGCCATGAAGTTACAATATCAACAGTATCAAAATAATAAACACACATATGATGGTATCTGCTCACAACTATATTCCATAATAACTGTTTTCATAAAACAATGAAATGAACACCTGATGACTAAAAGGGGGAGGGGAGTGGTGGGGGGAGATAACACACAGTAAGTATTAATAGAAAAAAAACACAAACACACATGTATACACTTTGAACAAATCTTATTTCAAACTGTAGTTAACATACAGTGCCTCTTAATATGGGAAAAAAAAAGATGTGTAAATTTTGGGATTAAATGGAAATCCTAGAACAAAAATTAAGGAGAAGACAAGAGATATGGACTGAAATTTTATTTTTCCTGCACCCAAGGATGAACCTTAAAATAACCAGCTGTCTATAAATGCAAAGAACAATAACAGAGATTAAGAGAAACAAGCAGGCAAAAATCATAGAAATCATTCAAAATGAACAGCTCTTTCTTGGTAAGAGGAAAAAGATGATGAGTTGAAAAATTATAATTATTAAAAATCTTCTTGTGCAATTATGAATTATTTAAAAATTTTAAACCCACCTAGTGAATCAGAAGTGGGCAATTACCTAGAAGATAAAATCTGTAGAGATGTAGCTACTTTTTCCACTGACTTCTATGAAAGTAAATTTGTTGCCCTAAATCTTAGTTTCAACAGCACAAAAAAATGGAAAAATTTAACCAGAATAAATTAATCTATATATTGTAGATGTTACATTAAAAGTCCCCAAAAAAAAGAATTGCTGAAATTGCAATGTCAAGTACTTTGAAAATAATGCTGGATAAGAAATAGCTCTCTGCTGCTCAACAAGCTTTAATGATGAGTTACCGACAGTTTTAGTGAAAACAAAAAAAACCTTAAGGATATTCTAAAATAAACACCTAGGAAAATTCATGAGGATTACAGAGAATGAAATGAAAGCCTCAGACATGCTTAAACTCTAGAATATCTCATCTACTGATCTTGAGATAATTTGGCTACAGGGACTTCCCACGTCTGCTGGGTTCAGGTAACAAATTTAAACCTGACTGACATTTTGGGTTTTCAGTTACTAGCATATTACACGAGGTGTCCTTGCATGCTTGCACACAGCTTCTTACTCTTCAACGCTCAGTCTTCACTGTTTCCCTTTCTGTTTTATAAATGGGGGCTCAACAAAATAGGAATAACAGCCTGCTCCTGAATATCTAGGTTGAAATACACTTGTCTTGACTGGTTGTTCATAAATTAGTTGCTACATAGCAATAAACTTCTATTAAGAAATTTTAGGTTTATTTATATTAAGGATTGCTATTTTTTTATTTGGCAAGAAGTATTACAACACTGTAAGAACATTCTTTGATTAATTTTTTCCCCTAAGCTAATAGTGTTAAGTAAATTACTTACTTTTTATTGTGAACTTGAAAAAACAGTGGTGATTCAAACATGTGACATGGATGACTCTGTCCAGGCTGTTTAAACCTCATGAAGCTTTAGCATAGCTATAAATAACAGAGAGTGTCACACACAGTCTTATCAATATAAGCCAGAACTGCTCAACTGTCTACAAGTTGGTAGATAAAATCTGACCATGCTACAAAAAAAGAAGCCAAACCGAAACAAAACCAGACAACCAAAGTGGGAGAATAGAACACAGGAATAAAAATATTGATAAGCTAAAACAAAAAATGTAGAAAAGATGTGAATGAGACAGAAATACACAAATAACTAATCACAGAGTTATAAAAACCATCTTTTTGAAGTGTAAAAAAACCAATTTTCATCATGAAAGAAAACTCATAATGTACAGAAAAGGTGTCTCAAGAGTTTCCTCCCCCTGAAATGTTCTGCATATTGTCAGACAAAGAAATAAAGATAGGCTTTCTGTAGTAAGAATAACCAGACTACTTATCTTCTAGTATCTTCTTACTTTATACAGTTTTGCTAACTGGGACCCTCTTGAGATAAAAAGAGTCATTAGTTGTATAAATTATACAGTATCTGCTATTTTAGAAGGTGTTACTAAGAGGAAAAGCTCTTGAGAAACTTCTTAACATAATTCTTAAGTTCAACAGAAGTCATAAAAGGTGGTAGAGTGGTAAAATATGTTCAAATAATTCTCACAAAAAGCATCCTTAAGGCTAATCACTTTTTATATGGCTAAGACATTTGTAAGCCATCTGTTAAGTGCAAGAGTAATAGCCTGCTTTTCCAGTTTGTAGCAGCAGTAACTGTAAGAGCCTAAATAGAAAAAACACAAGGAAACCTCACGAAATGCTAAAACTGCATAAAATATAACTGCTTGTAACATAGCAGCGTCCCTTGTGCTGTACCCACCACAGTTTTAGTAGAAAACCTTTCATTCCATCATCTACTGAAGAAAATGGGCAAATGAAATATGAAATCTATAATACCCTCACTTTGACTGTTAAGACATATGCAGCTCATAAGATGAGCCCAGCAGGAACAGCATACCTTAAAATATTTCTGCAGAAATGTTGGGAATAAGAGTAAAGAATCTGAACTAAGTTTAGCAAACACATTATGTTCTTGCTGAAAGAAATAAGAAGTAGTTAAATTGTGATTGACTCCTTCGGGAATGCAAAACTGGTTTGGAGAGCAGTAAGCAAAAATAACCCTTCTACAGATCAATTTCACATTTCCTCTCTTTTAGGCAAAAAAAAAAAAAAAATCAAAACAAACAAGAAAAGATGGGAATTGACTCAGTCTTGGTGTGTACATTTAAATCTCAACAGTCCCTCATTCTTTGGGAGCAGGAAATACAGACTCTTCTAGTGACTCCCAGGGAAAAGATTTAAGTGTCTCTTCCAGTGTTGCATATATATTCATCTTCAGAAAAAGACAAAAGTGATCTGAGGAAGGTACATAATCTACATATAATCACAATTATTATTCCATGACTGCATAGTGGGACTGCCTCACAGCTCTGCTATTGATTAGCCACAATTGGTTAAATTTTGTTGTCTAGGATAGGTATATAAAAGTAATGCCTCCATTCTATATGACAGAAAAATCTGTTCTTCGACTAGGTAGGACACCTGTGATGGTGTAAAGAATAAGCAATGGAAAGCAGAGCAAAGCATTGCTTTATGCTCTTCTGATAGCTGAAATCTTATAGTTCTTTGTATTACAGCTTGCATGATAATACTATTCGCCCTTTTAAAGATCTTGAATTCAGGGATGCACTTACCTGATGGCACAAGAAAAGATCGTAAGCGTTTTCTTTCTGTATTTCTCTAATTATCTGCTTGCATTTCAAGATTTCCTCAGTAAAGTGCTGGTTTTTTCTGCCTCTCTTTCTCCAGCAGAATAATAGAAAAGGAAACTCAGAAATCTGAATCCTGTTAAGTGCCCTAACCTTTATGCAAGTTCTTTTAGAACTGGGCTGTTAAGCATCATTTTCAGGAGCAAAAATATGCACTGTTATCCAAATGAATTAACTCAGCTGTGTTAGTTCTCACTTGGTTGTAGTGCAACCAGATGACAAGGTTTCAAATGTGTTAACTTGTGTCATAAAAAGTGTTGAAGAGATTTTCAGTCCCAAACGAGCTAACAAAACTACTCCTTTTGCCAACATTTTGCCCAAAATATGGACCTTAACAATACAAAATGTCCCAGTATATTAATATTTGTCTGAACAAGGGCTCTATACATGCAGACTAACCTGGGAACATTCTCTGCAAGTGCTCAAAATCTAGTCAGGGGAATTGCTCACAGGTTTCTCATTGTGAAAAGACTGGTGAAAATTATAGAATACACTAATATATGCAAATATCAGGTTGTAAAAGCCTATTTTTGCAAGCTACAGTCCCACTTTTCATTTTTTATAAAACAAATAAGCATATTCCAGAGTTATTTTCTTAAGTGATGAGTGAAATACAAGAGGTAATGTAGGGGACAGTTTAAGCTGTTGGAAATATTATCATAAATTGAAGCCAAAAGTCTTTGTAATCCCTGTGTATGCAAGATCTCATCATCAACAAACGAACACAGAATCAGTATTAAAATATGCTCAGAGAAGGTAACAGGTAAAACCTAACCAGTTATTTTGAAATGTGAAAAAATGACAAATAAATTACTAACCCAGTTTCCTTTGTTTCAGAAAAAAACAGTTCTGACTCTTCTCAAGGGTACAAGTACTTATTGTTCATAACAATGTATTTAGCAGGTTAGTTATTTTATCCTCTATATTTCAGTAATAGCTCAACATTGTTTGCAAAAGAAAAAAAAAAGTTGATGTCAAAGTTGTAAATACACTTTCAGATTTAGTAAAGAAGTTCTTTCTGAAACCAGTAAATAAGGGCTTTCATCTCCAATACTCTTTTCATACTGTTACTCAAGTCATGAGAAAGCCTGAATGCATGATTATATGCATTACTATTCATGGTATCCCCATTCATTAGATAATTTAGAGTCCTAATTTTTCACTATTAAATTTCGAACAATCCATTTGGATAAAGGGCAATAAAGAGAGAGTATATATTTTTTGTGTAAATTGTTAGAAAAGACCCAAAACTAAAGAATGATCACCAGTGGCCAAACTTGGACAAATGAGTCTTTTCTCTTTTTTTTTTTTTTTTTGTGGTACTGGCCATAGAAAGACAAATATATTAATCTAAAACAAAAATAATTGTCTGAGGTATCTTTCAAAGGTAGAAATAGATTATGGTGCTTACATTTCCATTAAAGACAGAATGGGAACAATGTGATGTATTTTAAGTTCTGAACATACATAGCTGACTTAAAGTTGTGAGTTGCAACTGAGGCAAATGCAATTCCTGAGGCTGTATTTCAAAACACAAATCTAAGGAGAATAAAATTAATCTCAATACATGTGTTTAGTTTGCTGTTATTTGCCAGTAAGTGTAGGAAAATTGAAAAGGAAATATGAAAATTGAACAAGGAAATTCACTTACATGAAACACAGTCTACTGTTTGATCTTAAATTCATTGGGAAACAACTATCATATACTTTGAATTGACTGTGTACTGCTCATATATTTTCACATAAACACAAAATAACCTACTTTTTCATAAATATATAATAAAATGCTTCACTTTCAAGCAAAAAAAAAAAAATAAAAAGGTGGTTTAAAAATTGTTTTCCCAATACTGAAGTCCAGTGGAACTGGCTGGCTTCTGTGCCTTCAGACAAGATCACCCCCCTCAGTCTTCAGCTGAAAATTCCTAATTAGACTAATGTATGATATAGGGAGTGATTTTTTTTTACTAATTTTATGAAGCAGTACAAATCAACTATAGAATAAGTAAGAATTAGGCCAACATCTATTTATAGGTAGTTTTCTTTGGGAGTCTGCTTTTTATCCTTTCAGCATCTCCTTCACACCGTTTCAATTTCAGCCAAACAGCTAAAAATCTGTGATTTTTTTTTTTCTTCAAGTTTATATATTTTATTCTTGTGACATTTGCAAGAATTAATTGCTGATGACACCTTTCTCATCTCTTGGCATAACAAAACTATCAAGAAAGAATGTTTCAACTTACAGGTACTATAATATTAGCAAGAACAGGAGAAAACAGACTTGTTTTCATCACTAGTTACTGGAATATACTTTTGTCTATGGCTACATTTTTAAAAAACAGAAAGTAGTTCTTCATTTGACAGCTGGACAGCAATAAAGGTTAACAATTACATTCCAAACATGAATTATCCTACCTCTGTTTACTAATCTCTGTGAAATTTACCTTCATTCTGTTGGCTAAACAACACATTACATTTTGTAAAGAAACTCACAAAGTGGGCTTATATTTCTGTTCCATGAAAATATGTACTCTTTTATTTCACTGTCTTGGTTAAAAAAAAAAAAAAAAAAAAAGAAAGAAAGAAAAAAAAAAATTCTAAAAACTCCAAAATGTTCGTAGAACTTGAGTAGAATTTGATGTGCATATTACTAAGAAAAAAAAAAAAGAAAGAAAGAAAAAAAGAGGGGGAAAATTAAGAGGAAAAAAGCTGTTCTAGAAAGCCTGTTTAAGGATAACATTCAGAAATTTTCTCTAGAGATTATATTTGTTGTAGAAGCAATTTCAGCTGTAAGTGATCGTCCCAGAACTACAGATCAATGCAGAATGCAATCTGCGAATTTTAATGAGGGTCCTATAAAAACATTCTAAATCCGGACTTCTTCAAGGGAGCATGGTATCTTATGCCAAAGCTTTCTCCTGAAGTTGTTCATTCTCAGAGCAAAAGTTCTATTTATCAAAAAATGTAGATGGAAATATTCACATGCTACAAAGGTGATCCTGTGTTCTACGAGCGCTGAGTCATTGATTTGACACGTAGAAGGCCAAAACTGCAAATTTAAAATATAAAGGATAACTAAAACCTGCAAAAGATTGCCTAAAGGCAATCAGGACTTGCATTAACATGAATGCTATGTCTACATTTCAAATGTTCATTTTAAGGTCAAAATAAAGCTGTTTATGTAAATGTAAAAAGTGAAATATTGTAACTGTTCTATATAAACCCTCCAACAGAAATCTTTGTCATTTTTACTGCCTTGGCTCTTACAGGTCTTTAGACCCTAAGGTAGGAAAAACATTTGCGTGGTTTATAACAAGGCAAAAAAAAGAGAAAGCCAATTTTCTCAAGAATAAACACAACAACTGTTGGAAATTATGGTTAATTTTACCGGTCTGGAAGAAAAGAAAAGAAAAGCAAAAAGAAAAAGGAAATTATGAGAATTCAGTGGAGAAATAACACCAGCAAATTAGGCAAAGTAGTCAGCTTCCCATTCCAATAATTATTTGACATTCTCATGATTAACAATTGCATGCTGATGTATGTAATTTCAGAATCTGATGTGAAGCTCATACACTCTTGGAAGACATTCCACAGCAAAGTTTATATGGCTTCAGATATGTGCAATTTCACCATCACTTTAAACACTGAAAACATAAAAAAAAAATTTTTTAAAAAATGGATGAAATAGATTTACTCCTGTGTTTTAGAGCACCGTACCAAATAAGGAGAAGCTTTTACATGTCATTGATAAAAGGTACTGTAAAAAATGCTTAAATTAACAGGACATGTGATACCAGCTATGTAAGATCTTGAACAATATAGCTCCTAATCTCCAGGATTTTGTGAGGTCACTTACTATTATTTCTACATAAAATTCAATACTTATCTTAAGATACTTCAACAATTCAAAACCTTGCATGTCAATGAATAGACCTCTGCAAATTAAAAAATAATTCAGTCTCCAAAAATTTACCCAAATTTGTCAGTGCTATCTCCCTATTTGTCTAGAAAAGAAAACATTAATTTATTCAAGATTTCATTTGCAATAAATTTCTAGAGACATTTTCAGGATGTGTTACTAATTAAGTTTTGTGCTTGGGCATTCAAGGTGTGGTGAAGGTGGATGAGAAGAAACATTTTGCAGAGGCTTTGAAAAAACCTCTCAGACTATATTTTGGTGTCATGTAATTTCTTTTGGACAAGGCTAATGGATTCTCTCATACCAAGTCAGGCATGCCAATATTTCCCTTGGCATATACAGTTTACTGCTGATCAGATTATAGCTTTTAAAGGATCAAAAGCTGTCAGATGGCACAGATGAATATTTCATCAAAAGCAGCTGTTCTGGAAAACCTGATGGAGGTAGAGTGATTCAAAATTTAAAAGATGCACACTGCTCCAACTACCATGCTCTAGTGGTGTAGAATGCAACAAAACCATAAATCAGAAAATATTTCTTTTTCAGGTTTTCACTATTTTGTTTCACCTGGAGTATCAATGAACAAACTTATCATTGCTGAATTCTTTCACCTTGTAGAGCAGCCCTGACACTGCAGGCAGTGAAATTCTATAATCTGTTGCCATAAGAAGTTGTGTATGCAGATAGTACAAGCACGTTTAAAAAGATGGGAAAATCATGTACAAGATGTCTGCAAACAGATCTTAAATGGAATAGGCAGAGATATCCCTTTAGCAACTCTAACAAAATCCTGTGGCTGTTGTGGCATTACAAGGTGGATGGGCTGCAGATATTGATCAGGTGTTATTTGAGGAGCATCTCCTTTTGCCACTGTCAGACATAGAGCTTGTTCAGATACAGAGGTGGGTCAGACATAGTAGAACTTTTACTGAGGTTATTATAAGACAAAATCTGTCCCAAAATATCAAATTGAATATTTTATTGTGATAATATCACTTCCAATACTAAAAGACACAGAGCAGATGGCAAGTAACATCAGGGTCCACTCTTGTACACAGAAAGAAAAAGTATGGGAGGGAGAGCCTAAGGAAGGGAAGAATATGTCAGAGAGCACTTGCAAAAGTGGAGATGTACCTTTCTCTTCTGAGTTGGGGTTGACTGATCCAGCTGATTAGCTCTGTCAACCATGTTACCACCTTGCATATGTTTGTTTTCTTTTCCTTTTCAGTTGTCCTGGCCTTCCTACCTTCTGTCGTGATTAAGCAATCTAACAAACTGGATTTGATCAGCTACATATAAGGAATCAGGAAGTTTTCCTTTTGGACTAAAGAAGTCCTGTGGGTGTCTTACAAGTGACAGTTTCAGCTAGGTAAAGTTATTTCCTTTTTACTAAAGTTTAGTACTGACCTATGGGATTATAAATGGCATTGTTGCAGTTTATGGCTAGAGTTCAATGCAGATGAAAGAATGAGAAGATCAGCTCCCAGAGATATGGACTCCTCTGAACCATTAGCTTCTGTAGAAGATGAGAGCAAAAGGTCTGCAAAAATAACACTTTTTTGTCTTTAACCCTTTCTGGCTCCAATTCACAGAGGAAAAGAAATAGTGAGGGATGAAGGACTAAGCCAAAAGCCTTGTCTGTAAACTGCACACTTTAGAACTGTCACTGGAGCAAGTTCAAAAGCCTGTTGTAAACGAATGCTGATTCTCTTTAGTATTTCCATAAGTGAAATCGCTCCCTCTTTTTGAAAACTGACTTTGGGCTAGACAGCAACATATATAACAAACACTCACATACGTCCAGATCTTACTTGGGATATGAGCTCTAGGCATTGATATTTAACAGAGTGATATTCTCAGTGTTGCAGATCGTTTCCATGTACTCATTTCCACATGCTATTTTTGCTGACCTTCCACTTTTTTTTTTCTTTTTTTAATTTATTACCTTATTTTTTTCTTTTCTTCCTGACTGAATTAGGACAACCACTAAATAGAGGTTTGGGGTTGGTTCTTTTGTTGTTGTTGTTGTTTTTGTGGGTTTTTTCCCCAGATTTTTTTATGCATTGGAAACTATTGCAATAGTTTTGTAAGACTTGTAATTGTAATTTGTAAGACTTTTCACATTTAAGGTTAATGCAACTACTTACACCTAAAGGCACAAAATAATTTTATATATGTCGTAATAATGCCATTTGAATAAAATACATTTTCTGAAAAAAACCTGTTTTATTCTAAATTATACTGCTTAGCTGTTGCCAAAATATCAGAAAATGAAAGGGAACAGATTCTTATTTTTATTTGATGAAATTTGCTAATATAGAAAGAAGCTTTCTTCCTTGCACAAAGTTTTTATGCTCAGAAATAACTAGCAAATATTCATAAAGTCAAAAAAAATCTTCAAAATTTTTAAAATTTTGAGGATCTAATAAAACAACGCTGATTCATTCTACTGAGGTCACATGGGCACAATTGAATCCATTGGTTCAAAACAATGTCATCATTTTTGTCAAATTTAATGAATGACACTATTTGCGGCATGTTATAGGAATTAAATACCATGGCTTAGTTACTGTAAACTGCAGTTTAGTAAAAAGTAGGACACTGAGAAAAAATAGCTTTAAAGGAGGAGTAGAGAGATGAAATTTCTTAAAAAGCATTTTATTTAACATGCACTTACAATAGTTGAAGGGTAAATCTGATGTAATCCCAACTGTATTTTAGACTTCACAAATTGACAAAATTTAGTTTCAGCTACTCATAAGCCATACGTATGCAACAAGCTTTCTTTTTATATTTTTATGGTGCTGTCCTTTCATGACATTGTGCGTTAAAATGACCGCAGTTGTCACAGGAAAACCAAGCTCACTTAAATCTTAAAAAACATGTTCAGCAATAGACGAAAACCACAGCGGCACTTTCAGGAAAATTCAGATAGAAAAATAATGAATTTTTTTTCTCTTAACATGATGAATGGACTAAATCTTTTAATCAAGAATCATGGTGTTTGAATGCTTTGTCCTGTATTTTCATAAGGTGACCATTTTATTCTGTGGTCAAAATAAAAATAGGAAGACTTATTAGATGCTTAAATCCTTTTTGAAATAGAGATTTGTTCTCTACACTTTATTTACAAGCATTTTATCAAGTGTAGCATTAAATGAAGCTATTCCTACATCCTCAGTGAGGAGATTTTCCTACCTCCAATAGATTTTGCCAACAGAAAAATATTGCAAATATTGAGCTTAAATTTTTCATTTGTGGTATTGAATCATGTTACTAGTAATTAAAATTTAAGTAATTGCAAAACTCTCCACACTCCTCTCCTCACTCCTTAATCACCATGCCTTGAAATGCTTGAAAAATGACATCACCTTTCACTCAGTAGTCTTCCAACTAAACCACATTAGTTTCCAATCTTACCAGAAAGTAGTTTAGCACTTCCTCCCCATACTTTGTCACTATATTAATTTCCTCTTCTGTTTTGACATAATTCTATGCTGTTTCAGATTAAAAAAAAATAAAAAAACCCACCCTCTGACAAAATTTGCACAACCTTCTTGTAGGCTGCTCTTTTCCTGTAAGTTACTCTCACAGTGAGACAGAGTTCTTTATGCAGTGTTTGGCACTTCTCTTTTCATTTAATCTGGTTCCCAACTTAGCCTAGTAACATGATTTTAAAAGTGTAACCTGTCTTGAACCATCCACGTATGTTTCTATACTTAGACCTGCTTAAGACAACTTGTAGCTTCTCAGGTATTTTGAAATATATTTTGATAGTCATTAGGTGAACACTTGAAAAAAATACTAAAGAGAAATATACAAAAGGTATCTTTACTCATTCTTACATCACTTTTTTTCTGGCAATTGATACAAATCATACCTTTTGTTAAGTATTTCATGTCAACTTGCCTTAGTCTTTGCTAAAATGACTACACAAAACCTGATAAATGGAGAAAATTAAAAAAAAAAAAAATCTGTGAGGAAAACTGTAATTTTTTTCTTGGCAGAAGGAGAACAAAACCAAATCTAAATCTGCAATTGTCCGATACTGAAAAACAATTATCAGTTCTACAAAATCCACAATGAAAATTCACAACATCCATACTCATAAAGACTTCATTTATTTCAGTATTCTCCATACTGGACCTGCTAATAAGCAAATCCAGAAGGCAACAGAAAGTTGTTATCAAAGTAAGCGATCTACCTCTTTAACAAAAAATTCCAGAGGAGTTTCTTATGCGGTAAAATAAGAGGTTCATAAATAACAGCTAGCAAATACTTGAAGATTTTTGACAGTATTGATGTTCAGGTTGGTTAATAAAGACACTTCTGTAAGTCACAAGGGAGAATTGCAGGAATTAATGGATTAATCTCCCTTCTGTAGCAAAATGTAGATGAAAGACATTAGTCTGATAAAAAAACAAACTCAAACATTCCCCTTCACCTCAAATCACACTAAATCAAATTAATAACACCTTAGATTAAAGTCTCCTTTCAATTAATTAATAAAACACACAAAATAGCTTGCGTACAGAACTGATGTGAAGGCAAGGATCTAAAAGGTGGCTATGTAAAACAATCAAAGTGACCACTTTATGGTTACTTTTTCCTTTTATTTAACTGTAGTTGATTTTGTAATATCTGGTTTTAATCTGGATAATGGGATCATGACTATATTTTTGTAGTTTTCTTCTATCCCTTCTTCACTCCCAACCCAAATACAAGAACTAAGAAACTTTAACGCCTGACTGAAAATACAAGTATGCCAAGTGGAAAAATAAGACTTTAATAATGAACTAGTGTTAGTAAGACAATTCAGAAGACACAGTCTCTAGAAGGCTGTTAAATCTTTCCTCCTCTTCACGTTGCAGTTAGGAAAAGACTTCATGCTTTTCCAAACGCTACTTAGAATTTAGATGATTTCCTATCATCATGGTTAAATACACCACATTTTCTTAAATATTTCCCCTTGCATCTCCTATCCTCATGCTATGCTTAACCATGAGGATAGGAGATGCAGTAAGAAATATTCAAGAAAACAGAAATCTTCCTCATCTAAGAAAAGATATTAAAAACAAAACCATACATTGTCTGATTCTTTCTCTAATATACATCCAGATAATTGTCACCTCAACTCTTGTATTCTTTCATTCTTTAAATCATTATCATTGTAAACTTGCAAGCATTAGCAAACTGCAACACTTTAAAAATTATGAAAGCTGAGTTCACAAAATTACGAGATAAACAGAAAATATGTATATACAGCAAGCAAGTAGAGACGAATTCTCTTGAGTGGAGCTTGTTAAAAGTATCACAAAATGAGATCCCTGGCATAAAAATAGGATGATGGTGATCAAAACTCTCACTACAATTCCTTGAGTCTTGCAAGCCAATAATGCTTACGACCCTTTGCTATCTATCACATTCTTTGCAATTCTATGTGAAGGTTTTTTTTTCATTTTAAATATTTTATCACTTAAGAGATACTGTATCACAAGTGTGAGATGTGATTGAATGTAAACTAAGATTTAAATCAGATTTTGCCTTATGGAACGTACAATTTAATATTTTGAAGCTCACAGGTGTTGATGGTGAAAGACCTGTTACTTAGTAGAGAAGTTTATTTGCCACATACATTTTGCTGAGCCCTAACAACAGTATATTCACTGAATTTCTTTGTATCACTTTTGAGAAATGATGAAACTAGACAGCTACATTTGTAAATTCATATAAACAGCAAGTCTGAAATATCCCTGGGTCTAAGATAAACCTTTTTTTTTAAAAAAACACAAAACTGTATGAGGTCTTAAGGTTGTACAGGCTCAATTGTTCAGTAGCAAATAAGAGTAAACTAGGAATTAACCTGCAAAGAACGTGTCCCTCATGAATGATGTAAGAAGTGAAATGAAAATTTGGTACATGGCAGGAAAATAAATAAATAGGTGGACGTATGTACAATATGATGTGTCAGTTTTAGAAGTTCCCTAGGGAAGTGAGACTGGCAACATTTAAACAGATGAAACAGGAAGCCACAGATAAAGAAAAAATGAATGAAAACTGGAGAAAGAGTGAGTAAGCCTGCAAAGCAACTGCTTTTCACAATACTTCAGTTCTGTATAATAAATATTCTCATAGATGACTACATCAGTGAAGATGACTAGACTGACACTGCAGAATTTCATCTGGTCCTTCAGTCCTCTGTGTTCAGCACACTGTGGTCCCTCATTACCTACCTCACTGCCATAGAAAGAAGTATCCTGTTGGAAAACTCTGCTATGAGGCAAATTTTCCCTTTGCCAGTAAGAATTATTAACAGTACTCTGCTGTTCGGGGGATTTGGTGGCCACAGAATAAGAAGGCACTCTGGGGGAAAGGGATTGAAACTGAGAATGACTAACAAGAGGTAATCAGTAAAAGTGAAAAAAGCACTCTTTGAAGAAACAAAAGTGTGCGAACGAAGTAATTCAGTGAGGAAATTAAAAAAAAATCCTTGAAATTTCTCTTCAATGATCTTTCAAACAGGCTGCCTTGATATTACCAAGTCTAAAGCAGACCTTCTTTCTCTTCTGGGGTGGAAGGAATATTTTAAGTTATTCTTCTGTGGAAATTCTTCTGTAAATTCTCCTCTTGAAGAGGAGTCACGTGGAAAAGATGAGGGGTAATGGGTACAAGTTACTCCTGGGGAGACTCTGATTAGACACAAGAGGAAAATTTTTCACAAGACAAAAAATCAGCCGTTGGAATAATCTCCCCAGGGAAGTGGTGGATTCCTCAACATTGGACACTTTTAACATACAGCTGGACAGGGTGCTGGTCCATCTTACCTTGACTGTGCTATTGCCAAGAAAGGCTCGACCAGCTGGCCCTTGAGGTCCCTTCCAACCTGGTGTTCTGTGATTCCACAATTCTATGATATAAGTGGCATCCTGTACATACAGTGTTAGAGTTATTAAGATAGCCTTTGTCACTGACTCCTCTAGACTTAAGTCAATAGAATTTTTTGTTTTATTTTTGTTTCTAACATCTATTGCCCTACAAATGAATGTCTTCTGGATGCAACATGTTTGACTCCATAGTCATCATCTGTTTTAGCTAATTACATGATCCAAATTACTGACAGTGATTTACTGTACAGACACACAGAACCCAAATGGTTAATGTTCATTATCATATATTAATTTAAGGCTACAGAGGTAGTTCAGAGACTTTCCTTAAGCAAGCTCTGAGCACCACTGGAGAAGACACTTACAAAATAATAATGGCCTTCCATGTATGTAAGGTAAAGATGATCATGGAAGAGGATGAATAATGTTTCCTGGCACCAATAATTCTGCCTCCTGAGAATTTACTTGTAATTATTGTGAAAGTAACTATCTGATTTACAGTCAAACTGTCACAACATTTGCAAATTTCATTTTTATTTCCATTCCTTTCCAACACACCATAGGTATATTTGGACTTATCAGAAGACTTAATCATTCTGTTAGATAACCATTTTTTGATAGTTTTATGCAGCTGCATGTTTATGTGACTGTATTTTTATATAATGTGACAGTAAAAGTATCGAAGGAAAATTTGTAACACACAAACATAAGGTGAAATGACAAGTGCCACAAATTGCCAAACAACCAATTGAGTAATTTCATATTCTGCTAATCATGTTCAGTATTTTATGGTACTATTATAGCTGTGAAGATTTTTTGTTATTAATTTATATTCTTGATGTGATAAATCTTTAATAGCCTTCTAATACACAACAGTGATAAGTATTTGTTTGAACTGAAGCAGCAGATCAAACGCCAGTTTGAACTATCAAACTATATGTTTTCATCATTTTCCCAAATCAATTGTCTTTTTAGCCCTAAACAATAAGTAACACACATACTACACTAAAGCAAAATACTTAAATTTTCTTCAGTGTACAAAAGCCATCTTAGAGATACAGATGGAATATATCCTTTGTTGGCAAAACAACACTGTAGCAAAAGCAATTTTTGTACTGTGAAATAGTAGGTAGACATTCCCTTTAATTTTTTCCCTGCTTCTCACTGATTGAAATATCCCATCAATACTCTCTTTTACCTTCTCTTTGAACATATTCTCTCTGAACACTAGAGAATGAGTGCACTCATGTATGGAAAATCTCAGGTTTAAACCTGCTTACTCTAGGGAAATCCATGCACATCTACTTAAATAGTTTGGGGGAAAAAATACATACCCAAGGGATTTGTTTTCCAGATGAAATTATAAGAGAGTTCTACATTTTTATATGTAAGAAGGACCTATTCAAACAGGCTGGTGACAAAAAGAAATCCTAGATTCTTACAAAACTTAGCATATAACATAATCAGCAGTGCCATTCATTACAAATCATTTAACTGGTTAATAATTTCCAGAAAAAAGTTGAAAGACATTAGGCTTAAAAACACCATTCTAGCCCAAATATGTCTGATGTTGATGTAATAGTTTGATTATAGAAAAACTCTACTTACAATTTCAGTGGAACTTATATAGCATTGCATTCATCATATTAGAAAGGATGTTTGCCATATCAAGGAATCTGTTATTTTGGGGAATGCAGAAAAGGAGCATTAAGTTCCTTGAATATTAATGACTGAGAAAAAAAAAACAGAGAAATAAGCTGCAGTGAAGTAATGCATTGTACAAGTTCTATGTACAAAAACCTGAAGTATTAAAGAGTGTTATGGTTTCATTCAAACATTCATAATTTAGGGCACCATTCTTGCCAGTCAGATAGGATATATATCCAACATTTGTAGCACTACGTTGTCTTCAGCTGTATGTCCTTGTCTTCTTAACCCTATTCTCCCCATGTCTTCCACTCCTGCAGATTGATTCCTTCCCCAAATCCACACCTTTTTTAACAATAAAGCTATGTTTGCCTATTCCTTCATTAGCTGGGTCAAAGAAAAAGGAATAAAGAAGGAAGATGGCTCCCAGCTTGTCCTTACAATTTTTACAGAAGATTTTGCCTTGGTGCTAGGCTTGGTGGCTGGGGTGCACTTTACTCTCCAAGGGTACAGTTATCAGTAGTAAGGAGGTTTCAGATATGTAGCAATTTCACTGACTTCTGATTCATTCCCAAAGGCACAGGAAAAAAAAACAAAGCATGCTGACATTATTATGTCACCTTTAAAGTATGGAAGCAGTGTCGGTGCTCAGTGGAATAGCTATTTTGACATGTTAGCATCAGAAAAAGTCCAAATTTTTGTGGAGGGAAGGTTGATTTAAATTCATTCGGTAACAATTTTGGAAGACAGTGGGGGGAAACTGAATTTCCTCCTTCACTGATGCTATACAACAGACTGCATAATACAAACACAGATGGGAAAATTTGCCAGACTTCCAAGCTTGCTAAGCCAGAAATATAGCCTGGAAACAATTTTCTTGAAAAGGTTACAGAGTTTGGCAAAACTGTGAATAGAGTAAATAAGGAAAGGGAGTCTTGCAAGTTTGGTACAATGGACCTGCAGAGATAATCTGTTTTAAAGTAGAAACAGCTTTGAATGGACAATTCCCCTGTTGTGTCCAGCTAACAGGCAACGAGCAAGTTGTTGAATATCATTATTAATAAAAAGAAAAGTGCTTCAAATCACACACTCCACCCAAGTTGATTCACCTCTTCAACTCCTACACTGTCATTAGAGGGCAGGTAACCTCTGTCACATTTACTCTTTCATGTGTGGTGAAAGGAATAGTGACATTTCTTCACTGGGGGACTCAAGTCACTAGTAGCTGCAAAGTATGGTGATATCTGCTAATGGAATGTAGTATGGCAATACAAAGTGGTGTTATAATGGGAAATGCAATATGATTTTCACACTTAAGAGCACTTTTGTATGTGTACTTTAGACAGACAATTTTGAAAACTGGTCCATTGTATCTACTAGTGAACTGCTGTTTATGATTCCACAAAACTGGCAGAGTAAGTTTAATAAGTCACAAAATGCAGTTATAAAACCAGAGTCAACTGTGTCACAGCTTCTAAATACTTTATTAATTTTCCTGTTCCATTCCAATTTTCTAATAGAGCTAATAGACACAATCACCAATTTTTACAGTCATATAGAATAACTGGTTCTGTGGCAATAAATATTTGCAATGCATTTTTATGAGTCGTCAAATCTGAAGTGTTTTATCTTGCCAACAAAAACTACATTTGTTTGCTCAGTAAATGGGAAAAATAATTTTTAAAAAATTGCTTTAAAAAAAATCAAATTGGTAAAAGTTATGTGTGCAACCCATAGTATAAATATATCAGGAAAAGGACTAACACAAATGTAAAAAAATGCTTTTCCAAAGGAGTTACCCTAAAAATGGTTTTTGCCTAAATAAAATGATCATCACTGTGCAATTTGGATGCAAGGGCATCTTCATCATTAACTTAAAAATTAAGATGTAATTAAAAGTTCAGGTGTTTTTTTCATACAGTGCCTTCTATTCAGAGGGTAGGAGGAAATAGTTACCAATTTTTTCTTGTCATAGCAATATAGCCACCTGAAATCCCTCTACAGGTGAGCACAGTAATAACAAACAATTTTCAGCTGAGTTTATGGTATGCCTACACATTACCTGAGCTAATATATACTTAATAGCTGTGGACACTTACTGTGTTTCACACTTATCACCAACTTAGACTGTTTATAGCTGAAGATGTAATTTTGCTCAACAAATTTTATTTCCCAGATGGTTCAGCCTAGCTTGGTGAATCAACTCTTCTTCTCAAAACATTACACAGTTAAATTTCTGGGATGCAGTGCATTGCATGTTGCTGGATCCATTTCATGCATGTTTCTTTGAAGATTCAGATTCTTTCTGAGGCAGTATTAGATTCACTGCCCTAATCTGTCCCTGAGTACATTGAAGTAAGTAGAAAAGCTGTGATAAAACACTCTTGGCATATCCTTAAGTCACAAATAATTTCTTCTGTGGACAAAAGGTATTTATGTTCATTCATGACTACTTAGGTTTGTAGAAGGATTACTCAATAATTTCCTAATTAATTTACTTGACACAATAAAAAAGACATATAAGAAACCTTTATACCCTTAATTGTGCCTTCTTGTTCAACAGGAAACAAAAGATAAGAACTTCCAAATAATACAGATTAAAAATTTACATCAAAAATCTGTGTCGAATTTCCAATTGCCATCTCAACTCACAAATAAAACAAAAGCCAGCCAAGAACTAGAAACAAAAATAAAGAAAAAAAACCCAAAAAAACCCAACAACAATAAAACAAACAGTCCACTGGCATGGAGTTAACAGGTTAACAAGACAACATGCCAAAAGGAAAATGTCACACAAATCTTCTCTCGTGATTTTCATGGTAAATTTTTGGGATATTTTACTGTTAAACCTGTTTTCCCCCTCCTTTGGGACACACACTTCTGCATCACTTTATTCTTAAGTTTTGGTTCTAGCTCTTTCATTGCTTCAATCAGACAATTGAGAAATTACTTAATCTTTAAACCATTTATTTTTCTATCAAGTGGTTTTACTATTCCCTGCATTATGGTATTTATCTAAAACCTTTTAAGATTGTACCCAAATTATTATAGACATTTTCATGAAAATGATAGCAACTATTCCAAATACAGTAATGGAAGACTACAGTTCATGTCTTTGAATATTTTAAGCTACATTTTTCCTTCACTTGTTGGTAAATAATGAATAAAGAAGAATTTTATGAAATTCTAAGCTGAAGTTTTGGAGAGTTGAATTTTCTATAAGATATTGAATGTGGGCACTACCCCACCTAGTTTCATCCTCAGAGTCAGTGTAATCGTGATGTAGCTTCCCAGACTTTAAGCTCACTTCAGCCTAAGTATCTTCTACAAAAATGTTATCCAGCTTTGAGGCCTCACCTTGACTGCTTGACTGTTACAATAAATTTTGCAGTCTAACACCATATAAAACAATTTATCAAAAACTATACAATATTCCTATTAAAAGTGAGTATTTCACAGGTCTCCACATTCTGGTATGGCTTGTATTGATTTAGTGTGTAAAATTAATCTCTGATTAAAAAACCCAAGGTATACAAATATATCTGTACGTGGGGCAAAAAATATATTGTGTTTTCCCTACCAATGGGGTTTTGGCTCCAGTGCTTTGCCTGCTGCATAACGGTCTTTTTAGCATAGTAGTCAAGAGCCACTTATAATCTAGGAACCACTTTCTAGCACATAATTAAAGTCCAGATCAGTAAAAAAATAATGTTTGACATGGTGCTTAGGGACATGGTTTAGTGGTGGACTTGGTAGTGTTAGGTTAACTGTTGGACTCAATGATCTTACAAGTCTTTTCCAACCTAAATGATTCTACAATCCTATGTTTCTAGCAGCCAGCGCCATCCTATTGCATTTCTAGTATATGGATTATTTCTGGAAATATCCTATCGAAGGTTGAGAAGGGTTTGTATTTAATATTTTTTTTTTTACTTTTCGGTAAAGTATGTTCATTTTCTTAAGAAATATGTTTTCCTTATCCAAAACCTCCTCCTTTCATTAAGGATAAAAGTTCCAAGCATCTAGCTTTGTGTACTAGCAGAATCTGGAAAATTAACTGTATTCTTCTTCCCGATGTCTCAGGTCCATAAAGGCTTTCTGGTTTAGAATCAGAAAATGAAATCTGGAGCACCAAGAAGAATCATTTACACTGCATAGGACTTTTTGTGTAAAAAGAGATAAGACACACTGAAAAGGCCAGACTTATTAACTAAATGAGCTGGAATGCACAGTTCATTTCCACAGGAGAGTCAGCAGCTTCCAGTGAAAAATCAAACCCACTAGTGTATATGAAGGCAAAGCAGGGCTACATAACACCATCAGAACCTATAAAAATTCCACATTTGGAGTAAATTTTGTTCCCACCTACAGTATTATGAAAAATAACTGCACTTATAACCCAGCCTTCAAAGCAACATTGGAACCTGTGTTAAAGTTCCAAGCACAATAGCAAGAAATAAAGAGTTTAACTTCTCAATTTTCAGTAAAATTCTAAATCAAAAACTGTTTTTCAAAAAGTCATCAAATTCTTATGAATACGATACCATGAGAGTGAAATCTTAATTTAAAAATGGTTGAAGAGAAAAGCAATGCAAAGCTGAGTGAAGTCCCCATCATTAATTTAATACACTGCACCTAATTCCGCCTTTAAAATAATATCTCCTTTAAAATAAAATATGATACCAATGGTTTGAATATCTCCTCACTTGGTCTTAGATTAAAGATACTGACCAGCACCAGGTGACTGTCCACTTAGAATACATCAACAAAAGCATGACTCAAATAGAGAATAAAAATTAGTCTGTTCAGCTCATTTGGAAGACAAAAAAGAATACATATTCCTCTAAGTACAGTAAGCAAACTTGAGAATAGAAAAGAAATTTTAGAGGAATTCCATTGATAAATTATACTATTATGAACTGCCCTGCTAGTAACAGCCATTTAAATCCAGACATAATTGTCAAAATTGGGCATTGTACATGAAAGGAAACTATTTGGAAAGCAGATGTTAGGTTAAAAAAATCAGGTTTTTTCCCTTAAGTTTGGTGATCATCACACAAAAGCTGTCAGATCTTTGGAATTACAAACCGGCTCAAAATTCACTTGCCTAGGTATTCAGAGTGAACAAATTGGTAAGCATGTTCTACGAGAATAGTTATAGTGCTTTTTTGGAGGTTATAAATCTCTCCTCATTAGATTTCAGAGCATTGGGGTACTTTAAAGAATATGCGTGTGGACTATTCATTAGTTTCAACTTTTGGTTATTTTCTTCAGAATGCAACTCTTTCAAGCCACATCTGTTTCTAGTACTTCTCTTTGTTGGAGTCTTGGTCTTTTAGTGAAGGGCAAACATGACAACCCACTTTGAAAGAACTAGATATATTTACAGTCTTTTCTAGCCCTCCTACTAAGATAGTGAAATATCTACTTACAAGTTTAAAATAGACCTGAAAAAGACATTCTGGAATACAGCAGAACGAGTTCAGGTGTATTGATATCCTGAAATACATGCAAGCAAAAATAAATAGCAGCCAGCCATAATTCCACTGAAGAATACAGAATTGAAAAAGATGCTATGCTTTCAGGTAACTTTTTCCATACTTTGTACATCCAAGCTGACAAAGCCCTGGAACGATTCAGTGTGAGTAGTGTTCATAACTTCTGAACATGAACTATATTCTAGAAACTTAAATTCTAAATCCATTTTCTTGATAAAAAAAAAAAAAAAAAAAAGCTGTTGGTTAGTTTAATCACACTTGCATTGCTGTGTTCTGAACATCACTGAGGAATAAGAGTTATTACAGCACTCAATGGACATACTAGAATTCCATTTCCTTGCTATCTAATTAAATTAAAAGCACTTTTAAAATTAATATCAGAGTATGTAGATTTTACAGAACTGAGAAATAATGTTGTTAGATCAGAAGTGCTGGTCTCAGGGAAAAAAAATACAAAAACCCAAAACCAACCAAAAAAAACCTCTTCTAAGCTTCTGAAATCTGGTATAAACACAACACACATTCATAGAGAACTGCCATTGATGAACTTCACTGAACAGAATGGTCTTGGAAAATTAAGAATACTGATGACAGTGGAGTCTAAACAAATTTCAGAGAGAACTTGCCCAGAACTTGGAACAGTTTGTCCTCTAGAGAGGATTTTAACTAGAGAGGATTCATAGGACTACCAGCTATCTGTTTATGAGCAAATAGCCCTGATAAGAAGGTCTTCAAACCCATGTTTCTACCCTAAGAGGGCTGAAAGTAAACAAATGAGCCAGGAACTGCAACAGAAAGAAACCTAAGTGAGCTGGAAGGAACACCTATGTTTTCTGTTAGCAAATCACACATATAGGCTAGATTACCCCATTTAAAGATATTTTTTTTTACAGTGAACTTGTAACATTTTCAGTTTGCAACGCCACATTTCAAAGACTGGTGAGTCACACTAGTCACATTGTATCACATTAATGCTTGAGACCAAGAAAAAAACAACCCCAAAACTGTTACTTTATAATAAAACATCATGTATTACTGAAAGTACAGCTGAAACATATACTATATAATTTTCATTATACGACAGTAATAATTGAAGCATGTTTGCTAGTCATGATGTCTGTTGGTCACTTATGTGCTATGTATTTCATAGTTGTGAACGGAAAGATGCCTTAGCAAAGGCAAAAAGCACTTTTCACATCAGAATTTGACACTCAGGTAATTTCTCCACACCTTAAATTACTGCTGAAAATACTCGTCCCTATTTATGAAGTGATCATTAACACCTACATGAACACAGAAGATTTTTTTCATAACCATAAACATTATTGTCAAAATTCCTATAGGAATGAATGTTTTTGGCTGGCTGGTCACTGCAAATGGTAGTACAATTAAAAAAGATGTCATCAGTCCAACTTAATTGCTGAAGTCTCTCCTCTTCAATCTACTATTTTCCTGGAATCAATATACCTTAATGAGTCTCTCATTATTCTTTGATGGTTTTTTAATTTTCTTGTACAACTCCTTAGAAAGCATGTTGCCTTACCCTGATAACACATATGACTTGTGAAGCTAGATTCTTGAGCAATTAAGCATTTTAGCATTTAGTGTCCTACATTTCTGAAATTATGCTATTTCTAACTTCAAGCTGGAGGGGAATGTAACAAATTTCCACCCTGAAGAACACAAAAATACATATCATTAAAATATGAGCCATGAAATAATACTAAAAGAAAGCCACAATCTTAATATTTGCTTACTAACTGACTCCAGATTACCTCTGTACCCTCATTTCCTACACATACAATCAATTGTATCTCATTTGTGCTATCCCATTCAGATAAGAACAGGAAACTTTTTCTGAATCCACGGTACAAAATTACCATAATTCCTGCACTTTGTGCCCCAAAGACCACCTTCTGGAATATTCTATACACAGTTCAGAGAAATCTAAAGGGAACATGACAAACAGAAGAGATTGTTTCCCTGAGAGATTCAATGGATCTATTTAGTTGTAATTTAGTCCAGAATTCATGAGGGATTAATTAAATTATAGACCACAGGGGTAACAGGCTCTTTGTTGCATTACAGATTAAGTTTATTTTTTAAATGCTGCATTGTGCACTCTTGGTACATTCAGTTGCAAAAATCCATCCTCCGAATGTATAACAAAATATGTTTCACTTGGAGCAACTCAGTGTCTTAAATGAGTTTCTTGACATAACAGTGGTTCAGCTTTTCAGATGGAGTGGGGTATATATCCTCTTATGACAGCACTAAAAGGTTGTTCCATCTCTTCCCCAGTCAGAATTGCATTCATCAGGGGTCTAAAAATACAGGAATTATCTGAAATGTGGTATGTGCATGTATGCTTCTATTAGGCCAAAATCTGCAGTTTGTGTGCGCGTGGATTGGGTCAGTTTCAGAAAAGGCAGGAGATTACCCACAGAAAGTGAAAGAAGTTTGTACTATGATTTATCTTGTCCTATGGCATTTTTTAAGGATCGGGGAAAGGGAGTGGAGAGAAGTCATCCAAGAATACTAGTGATACAAAATTGCAACAATTAAGGAGACTCACAAAATTATTCAATATTGTATAGTGATGGAGTGAAAAAACGCTAAATTAAATTCGCTGTCAGTACACACCAAAAGAAGTATACCGGAGAAGACAACACAAGTGTACATCCACAGTCATGGATTTTATGCGGTATATAATCACACAGGGATGATTTGAGAAGGAGTTTTGAAAGTGTGCTCAGAGTTCAGAGATGGCTGACCAAATGGAAGACAATTTTATAGTATTCTGTACCTTGAATACTGTGCACAGTTCTGGTACTCCCCATTATTGAACACAATACAGCAGAACAAAAAGGTGGCAATCGTAATCAGAGGTACAAAACAACATCTGAGAAAGCAGAGATTCTTTGTCATAGTCTTAATACAAAATTCCCTTAGAGATTTCTGCTATTATTCATCTTAGAAAACAGAAAACAGAAGGGTGATGTGACAAAATGCAATTAACTTATGAGTAGCAAGAAGAGGTAAAAAAGGAATAATTATTGACTCTTGTTTGTTACTCAAGAATAGAAGGTGCTCAACAAAGTTATGAAGCAGTACAGCAGCATAGCAACAAACAGAAGGAAGTACTTTTTTCATACTACATGTAATGCAATGGTGGACTTTTTTGCCTTAGGATGCTGAAAAGTTATAAAAGAATTCAGGTAAGGATTAAATAGGTATAGGCGCCACAACAGCAATTAAATACGATGCTCTAGATGAAACTGACAGTTTATGAAGTCCTCACATTTGTAATACCTGGAACAGTGTGCCATTTTATACTTGTCTCATTTCTTGTGCTTTTTCACCTGAGCATCTTTTATTTGCAACAGTAATTGAGACCTGTTGAGGATTCATCATTTTCATGTTCACTACTATTTGGCCCTACAAAGAACAAAGGGATTTGAAATAGGAAGATGATCGAATCTGATTTAAGCCTTAGACAAATCTGTCTGCTCATATAACCTAGAAAATGTAAAAGAGGACTTATTAATCTAAGCAAAATGAGGATTTTAGGCCTTCTACACTATGTTAAGTTTCCTGGAAAAATAATTCATACTGTCAGATGTTTCAAACATCCTAACAGAGACAACTCCTGCTGTGCTCCAGTCATCTGGAAATGGAACAGAATTAATTACTCTTTCACTGTATTTTTGCAAGATTTTATACTCTTCATAAGCTTCCTTAAGACAGTCTAATTTTTTTAAAAAAATGTTAAAAGTAAACAGCTGAGTAGCAGGAAGAAATGGCATTGGAACTCAGACTACTTACAGGTGCCTTCCTATATCTTGGGGTTTTGTGATTTAAATTATCTTCCATTTCTTCCTTGCAGTGAAAAAGGAAAAATGCTGTCCAAGATGCACCACACTGAGGACAAAAAATACATAATGGCTCTATGCCTTGTAATTTTTTTTTGCTTGCAGCTATTGTTCTATTTCCTGCCGACACTGCATTTTAAATGCTCTAATGATACAATTGTTCTTGAAAACTGCAGAGAAACAGACACCACAAACAGCTAATTGGTGCCTCTGATGAAGCTAGCAACATATTTGAACTTTTTTCTTGTTCTTGTTAAAAAGTGAGTGAGAGGGATTTGTTGCTAGTAGGTCGTATGAAATACTTAGGAGCTGGCAAGATTTAATTAATGTCTGTAATATACCTGTCACTCATCAAGTATCCTGCGTAGTTATTGCACCATAGTTACTGTTATGTATCACCCAATTTTGTACATCCTGAGGGCAAATGAGTTTAGGGTTTCTGCACAATTTTTGTCACATTTACTTGCAGGTTCGTTGCCATTCAAAATGTATCACAACAAAATATAACTCCATTATCAAAGTCCTTTTCCTCTCTGACAGTTTTGTATTTTTCTGGCTGCTTGGTTTCTCATGAAAATGGGTATATAATCACCTTCTGCAGCTGTGCAGCCTGTTTGTTTCTTGCCATCTTTCCAAGGTTTCTTTAATAAATGTAATGAAAATAATTCCATTTGCGTTATCACTGTGGTGCTCTCATCCCAGTCATCTATTTGCACTAGATTTATACATAACTAAACCCCTAAGTTTTCTACTTTCCCTTCTCTTATGAGCTTTACTAAAACTAAATGCTTGTAGTCACCTAATACTGAGCTCTTACTTCCAGCTAAGAGTCTGTAGAATCAAATCTTTTTTTCCCATGGTTTTATTATGTATCACTTCTCCAAGGTTTAGCCAATCCTTCCTCTCATCTCATCTGTACTCGTCCATTCTCCCTACCCCTCATAATTTTCCCATGCACAAAACAAGAGGAGGATTTCCTAGTTCTGTGTCCACTCTCTTAGTGCTACAGACCCCTTCAAAATAATGTTCTGATTTTTGAACCAAGAACTAGCATTTTTGACACCCTAGTTAAAAAGTTAGTGGTATAACAGAAAAGATTAAATTTCCATTAGGAGATTACAAAGAAATGAAGCTGTGAAAATACCACATTGCTATCTTGATGTAGCCTTTTATCATATAAAGCATAAGAGCATATACAATATCTACAGACAACCTTAAAAAGTTTGATTCCAGAGAGATAATTTTTTTTATTATCTAATCCATTTCAATAAATTACTTCAAAATCCTACTACATCTTTTCACTAAAACCGCACAGTTTTGAATCACAGGTAATTTAGTTAACTGTACATGTCATTAAGAATGCATGATAACATTGCTTTAAGTAAGTATCTGAAGGTATGATTAAAAACAAAGCATGAAAGCAAGGATTTCTTTTTCAAAATACTTTAAAAATAACCTAACAGAGTATGTTATTGTGTATCTTGATGTCAAAATATCCACTTAACACAGCATGGTTCTATTTAGAGTCTTTAAATTTTATCAAATGAGGCCAGAATTCTTTTGCCTTAGTATTAGAACTTTTGTAGAGTGAACAGGAACGCACCTTAGGGAAGAAAGATGTTAGACACAATGTCTGCTTCTTCGATGGTCACCCTGACCTACTGGGAAAAAAGTAGTCTTCCACGTATTTATTTTGTTACTTTTTTAATGGACTTAATAAAGAACAAATATTCTGTCCTACAGAGATATTTAATGGTCTCTCACTTCAAGAAATGTACCTGTTACCTCCTTGGGACAAAGAAGATTCAGAAAGATAAAAGACAAAAAATAGCATTAAATGGGAATAATGGAAAGTGACAACTTTTTGAAGGCAGGTAGATAGAAAGGGCTGTACATATGAAAGGCACACACAGGGGGTGAAGTTAGGGTGACATTCCCCCGTTATGAAGCTGCCTAAAGAGGTCATAACATTGCTTTATCACTTAAGAATGGCTGCTTTACCTAGTTTGAAAATTTGTGCATTCAAATACGTTTTGATTTTTCCATCACAAGCAAAGCATGACACAAGGATCTGTCTTTTTTTCAGAGGCTTTATGCAAATCTTTCACATTATAGCAAGTGGAAGTGCAAGAAAAGTGTGTGTGAGAAAGCTCAACTCTAAATTTGACATGTTAAAAGAAAATTACAGATTTTCATTACTCAACTTTTCTGTCATGGTATGCATTTTTAAGGAATAATTATTTGTGAGTTTCAGGTAGGAAACATTATTTCTACTTTCAAAGAGCAAGTGAAATCTCCTTCCTACAATATGTAAATAAAATTTCCTGCACAGAATCACAGTAAAAAAGGAACAGATATTAACATCAAGGTATTAGGAAAAACAATACAGCCACAAGCATATCAGAATTCATATTTTGGTCCTGTCATTTCAGATTCTTCAGAGGAGTTTTGATCTAGGATGTGTGTGATGAAATTAATGATTTATTTTAAGAAGGGAGATCATAATGCTAGAAAGAGTACTTGATGTTAACAACAGATGTTCCCATTTCAATAATGCTAATTATTGCATCAAAACCAAATCCTTAGTAAAATAAACGTAGCCATGTCTCAAATAAATGTATATATAGCTGCTTACATACACACACATTTATACAGATATATATGGATGTATATATATGTACATAAATAGAAATAATTCACAAGAGGATAACCTACATAGCTGCTAAAGAAATTAAAAATAATCTGTCTTATAAACACCTTGAATTGTTAGTAGTGTTAAAACTCCTGCCATGCAAATTTACAAAAAAATAGGTGTTTTAGACAGCTAGATAATCTGATGCTAACAGCAATAGGGTAGGTAACCTTCGCCCTGAGTACCTAGCTTTTAATCTACAGAAGATACACAAAATTCTCATTTTTAATACAGGTAAAAAATAGGCCAGCACAGCAAGATCTTTCCGACTATCATAATTGTCTTTTGTATTAAAATCTCATGCAGCCCACTAGAACACTACAACAGCGTTCATTACACAGAGGCAAATGAAGATAGCTTCCTATATCTCACTGAACATCATATATATTTTCATCCTTCTGTTAAAACCTGTATTCCATTGGACTGCTACTAAGTTCATACAATATCTTGCACAGAAAGTTGAAATTTTACATTACCTGTAAAGCCAAACCTGACTTTGTAATACAAACAGACATTTATTTTGCCAAAAGACTGAAATAGTGACATATGCAACATCTGTCACTATGAAAATACTTCAGTGTTTGAATTATACTTTTATGATGTTTCAATGTGAAATTTCAAACATGGATTGTTGACTTCAACAAAGTGAAGACATAAGCACTCGATTGCCAAATCGAGGAGTTTTGGTGCCAGCATGGTCTGCAGCAGACCACTCTAGTGTGATGCACAGGTGGGTTCCCAAACTGGGGGAACCTTAGGGGGAGTGGAGAGACCTGCCAGGAGCCCACAGCTCCACAGACAGGACCTGAGCAGAGCCAGGAGCACCGGTGGCCAAGCCCCCGCATCTATAAAAGAAGCCCTTAGGGAGCACTAGTGACCAGGAGAGCTGTGAACAGGGTGGGTAAACAGGGCATGGAGCATCAGTCAGGGTTTGGTGTGGCAGTTTGCATGGCAGTTGGTGTGGGAGGGTGCACAGGGAGGGCACGCAGATAGGGCGCTGAAGCTCTGCCAGATCACCTGGGCTCACCCAGACTCACCCACCCAGCAGAAAGCCATACCCTCTCTGAGCTCTGCACCCACCACGACCAACGCAGCTTTGCAGCCAGAGCCCAGTAAGAACATGCTGCCACCCCAACATCCAGCTGCAGGCCATGCCCTGCTCTCATGAGTACAGGCAGCAGCAGCGAGGACCCCTGCGGAAGGTACGCCCAGGGAGAGGAACTCCCCTGCTTAGCAACAGAGCTTTGGGAGGAGATGAGTAGGTTGAGGAGTATCAGGGAGTGCGAGACGGAGACATACCACTGGAATCACACCCACCTTCCCTGAGACAGGCTCGACAGGCAGCCAGGATGCATGGCACGGAGGATCCCTCATCTTCTCCCTGGCTGGCAGAACACAGTGACTCAAGGGACAGGGGGCAACGGCGACAAGTTCTTGCCCAGTGCATCAGGGGCTTCTCCGCTGTGGCCATGTCACCTTCCCAGATGCCCTGGCATAACAGGTATGAGGCTCTGCAAGTGGAATCAAACAATGGCAAGGACAATGTTTCATCGAGCTTGGAGTTGTCACCAAGATTAAGTTGGCCTACGCTCTGTGTCAAAACCGCTTCCATAAGATAAAAAGATGGGTCATTGTCACAGAAGACTTCTGAAGGGAGCAGAAGGCCCAATATGCACACCAGACCCACTTCTTAGGGAAGCCTGCTGCCTCCCTGGAGCCTGGGCTACAGGTGTGAAGAGAAAGCTTCCTACCATTCGTTATTGATTTTTCAGGTAGGCAGCAATTATGTTGCAACAAGAAGTCTGAGGGCAATCAAGAGAGACTTCAAGGCCTTGGGATGACTGGTTAAGGGATCAGAAGCACAAGTAGTGTTCTCCTCTATCATTCCAGTTGCAGCAAATGATGAGGGAAGAAACAGGAAGAGCCAGCAGATCAATACCTTGCTCCAAGCCTGGTGTTACAAGCAGGATTTTGGGGTTTTTGATCATGGGTCAGTTTACATGACACCATACCTGCTGGCAACAGATGTGGTACGCTATTACAAGAACAAGGGATAAATCTCACCATCGCTAGCCCTTGTTCTTGTGGGAGACTTCAACTTACCAGATGTCTGCTGAAAATTGGACATAGCAAAAGAGAAACAGTCCAGGAGGTTCCTGGACTATGTGGAAGAAAACTTCCTGACATTAGGGAACGTGTACCCACTGGACCTGTTTTTTGTGAACAGAAAAGAACTTGTGGGTGATGTGATGGCTGGAGGCTGTCTTAGACATAATGATCAGTTTTCAGTTCTCAGAGGAGTAAGGAGGGGGGTCAGCAGAACAGCTGCCTTGGAACTCCAGAGGCCAGACTTTGGCCTGTTTAGGAGCCTGGTTGACAAGTGCCTTGGGAGGCAGTCCTGAAGGGCAAAGGAGTCCAAGAAGGCTGGATATTCTTCATGAGGGAAATCTTAAAGGCGCAGGAGTAAGCCATCCCCATGTACCAAAAGACGAGCTGGCAGGGAAGAAGACTGGCCTGACTGAACAGAGAGCTTTGGCTGGAACTTGGGGGAAAAAAAAGAGATTATGACCTTTGAAAGAAGGGGCAGGAAACTCAGGAGGACTACAAGGATGTCATGAGGTTATGCAAGGAGAAAATGAGAAGGGACAAAGCCCAGTAAAAACTAAATCTGGCTACTGCTGTAAAATACAATAAAAAAGGTTTCTGAAAATATGTTCACAATAAAAGGATTGCTAAGGACAATCTCTATACTTTATTGAATGTGGGGGGAAACATACTGACAAAGGATGAGAAAAAGGCTGACATACTTAATGTCAAGTAACAAGAGACAAGACAAGAGGAAATGGACTCAACTTGTGCCAGGGGAAGTTTAGATCAGATATTAGGAAAAATGGGTTCATTGAAAGGGTTGTCAAGAATTGGAACAGGCTGCCCAGGGAAGTGGTGATGTCACCATCCCTGGAGGTATTTAAAAAACATGTAAATGTGGTGCTTACTGTCATGGTTTAGTGGTGGACTTGGCAGTGTTAGGTTGATGGTGGCACTTGATCTTAAGGGTCTTTTCCAACCTAAAGGATTCTAGGATTCTAGGATTCTATGACTAACCATTTCAATGGTCACAAAACACTAATATGAAGAGAGTCATCACTGCATATTTATTATATATTATTATTGTATTGTATTGCATTATGTTTCATTGCATTGTACAATATGATATGATAGGATGATATTATATTTATTATACTGTTGGACAGATAAATGCTGCCATAATTACCTATCCAGTCACTGTAAAACCAGTTTCCACACTATCTTCTGAAAATCTGCTTGGGAAACAACCAGTGCCATAGAACTACCAGCTACCAGTACATCATTCTCCATATATTAAAAAAAAAAAAAAAAAAAGGATAGCATTGAGGAAATTAGCATATTCAGCAGTTAACTACTGTCTATGTATTACCAGTTTCTTTGATGGGTTTAGTAGAAGATCTTAGGAAAGAAAGCTATTAAAAGCTAACATGCAAACCATCCTAAATATTTTTTAGGCTATAAATACAGAAACAGATTAATTTAGATATTTTATATAAATCTTTATGTTTTTTATCCATGTATATTTTATGAATGTTATACATATATGAAATTACGAGATAATCATGCTTGCTTACAATGATTAAACTGAAATGTCAAAGCTTGGACTGAAGAAAGTAGTAATTTTTTACTGTATGTCTGATACTAGTGTAAAATATATGGTATATAGAAAATGTAGACATTGTAAATTGTGGTCAGATCAATTCACTCATTCATTTTTGGAGATTAAAAACTTTGAGAAATTTGAAATTTCATGCCTATGTTTTGTTTTTATAACTTTTCATCTCCAGCACTTTCAGACTTTTGCAGGGCTAAAATCCAAGCAGTTCCAGTGGATATCAGCCTCGATTTTTAGTATGTATTTTAACTCGTTATGTACACTTCTGTCGTAATACAATACATATTTTCTTCTTTGCATGTGTGTTTTTTGGTGGGGTTTTTTGTGGGGTTTTTTGTATAATATGCTGTCTTTTGGCCATTGGTCAACACAAATGCATGGGATATGGATCACACAATAGATTTTGTGTTACATGTTCAGAAAATGGCTTTCTCAATCACACTTTTCCTAAGAAAAACAAGTAAAAAACCCCCACCAGTATGTCTTCTGTAAAATAAAAGGAGTAGTATAGAAAAAAAGAATAATCAGACCCTGTGACCAGTCTCAGAACACTGCTCTAAGCTGCTCTAATGGATAGCTCAGTTGGCTGATCAAAACTGTTACTATGTGCGGTGGTAGCTGATATCATGTCTTGATTCCAAGAAAGGGTGGAAAAATTAACACATATATCAAATTATAGAGCACTGAGAGGAAAATATCTTCGAAACCAAATATGTTCTCTAAGCAACAATTTCCATGCAAAATACAGTTTAAAATTAAATTAGAAACACTTGGTGTCCATTTTGAGTATACATAAGTAACCCTTCTCTCTCTTCCCAAGCAAATACCTCTTCTAAGTGAGGAGGACTGTTCTGGTGACTTTTGCTTCATTAGACAGCTCCTCCAAAAGGCCTTCCATAGTATGTATGCAAGAGTCTACACTAGTAGGTAATAATGAATAGTGGTCAGAATATCAGGAAGACATTTAAAATTCCTTGAAAATAAAATTTATGCTATCACATGTAATAAAATAGTGGTATGAATACAAGTGTGGGTCACTCTTATTTGCCTTCTACTCCTTTCTTGTCTCAAATAAGCTATTAAACACTTTCGAAATTGCTTTCTCTTTTTAACCGAATGCTACACCAAATGCTAATGGGGAAAAAGGATACATGAACCTGAATGCTGGAAAACTATTTAGAAGTTCTACAGTCATCAAGGCCTTTTTTCAGAAAATAAACCAAGAAAATAAAACCAGCAACCAAACAAAAATACAAAAGAGCGAAAGCTAAGTATCAGCTCGAGCATAAGTTGGAAAAAAAAATAATCAGAGAGCCCCCATTGATTTGTCACAGCAGGTTGGACTATTAGACTCATGTAACTACCTTAGTCGCAGACACAAACATCCACATACAGAAACACCAGTGCTGATATGCAGGAAAAAAGCCAGAGGTCCAGAGGAAAGAAAGGACTCTCACCTTCCACTGGAGAAATGATAGTGCAATATCCAAGTTCTTGGTATCAGTCTACCACTGCTAGTATCAATAAAGGATGACATAAACAAGAGCGGTAAATTAATGACACAACAGATCCTAGAAGTAAGTTTCAAATCCAGCTTTACGCAGTCTGTAGAAAAATGTATGAAGGAAGTAAATGGCAGAACTTAGCTGAAATCGAAGTGCATAATGTTGTGTAAGCAATGACAAATTGGTTCAGCTAAGCAAAAATTCTGCTGATACAAATGAGTTAGAGAAAATGAGTACATTATATCTACCTTATATTTCCGCTGTAGAAAAGCAGAAGACACCACAGAATTGAACACAGACTAACAGCACCTTGTTTCCTTAAATTCACTCTTTATCAAGACTATTAACTATTGCACTATGCTTACCTTTTGAATGGATGAAATTGCTCTTTATGACCATTTTTTTTCATGCTTTACTGTTTGCAAATTTTAACATTACAGAAGTTTACAAAACTTCTTAGAGAATAGATTTTGCCTGTGAAATGCTGTGCTCGCTTGAGATACTACATAAACAAAGGTATAATGATCTACAACACAGAGTAAATTCTTGTACCTTTAATTTACTATAGAGGACTGGTATTACTTTCTTGCTCTGAGACAATGAAACTATAATAGCTTTATTACAAGATAGTGCCTAATGACACAGTAAGCGTCTTATATGAATTTAGAAAATATCTTAAGCAGATTTTTTTTCTCTCTTCCCCCTCTCTAAGAAGTAGTTTCATAAAGTTTCATATCTCGGGCGTTTTTTGTCTTCATTGTGACTACGTTTTCCTGTAAAAAGACTCTTCAGAGAAAAAAAAGAAGCAGTATTTGTCCATACTTTTACTTACATATCTTGGAGTGTTTTTTTGGGGTAAAATCAATTACTCCAAATACATTCATAATAAAACATGCTTTTTTGTTTTATGGCCAGCTTATCGATGGAATTCTATTGCATAGCCTTAAAAAGGGAGCTATGATGAAATACATATGGTCATATGACTGAGCAGGCAGGTAAAAGGAGGGTGAATTCTCTCCATAGCACCTTTGAAATATTTATCAGAAAATATCAGAAAATTACACGAAAATCTGTATGCATGTCAGAAATTAATACAAATTAGAAATTATCAAAAACATTTAGGGAATAATTTTCTGTCAAATAATACTGTCAAAGTTAATATTTTTATAGGAATGTATTCAGAGTAATTACCTTTTTTCCTTAAGTATGATGATCCAAAATATTTCATTGATGTGTCTTTTTTTCACTTAATTGTTTTATCAAATATGACAAAAATTGTTTTACCTACTATTAAATGAATAGCATAATAAAATACAGAAATGCAACAGCTAATAAGTGATGGAAGATTTTGTGTACTCTAAACATATAACAGTATTTCTATCCATTAAGTTCATGTTCAGAAACACCCTGGTGCCAAATTCTTACTCAGTCCACTCTATCATGTATTTTTACAGCATTCTCATTTGAACAGTCTTCATTCTGCAGCAAAACAATCCTGAAAAAAGACCTTGTTCCATAAAAGCCAGGAATAATTCTGAAATTTCAGGGTTGCTTTGGGTAGAATAGAGGATGACAAAATACACAAACAAAAAAAAAGCAAAAATAAGACAGAAAAATGCAGCAACTAGAGAACTTAGAAGATCATTTAAAAAAAGTGGAGACAAGACCTAAAAATAATCCTTTGAAAAATGCCTGCTAAAAACATGATACTTTAAAACAATCAGTTAAAAAAATGTGTAGAGGAGAACCACATGAATTTGTAATACAATAATTTAAATACAATAATTGTATTTAAATATAAATAAAATCCAGGATTAAAATGCAAAGAAACCCACAGTAAGTAAATTTTGTATGCAGAGATGTCATACAAATTACTTTGAAAAGCAAAGGATGAAAACCTACAGATAAACTCTGTCTGATCTTTCACCTGTCAGAGGACATCTCAGGTCACCCACTGATGGATGTAAATATAGCCATTTACAAACTTTTCAAATATTTCATTTAATACACAATAGAAAGTCAGAATTTCTGGAGAGGACATAGGACCTAATCTATGGGTTTGAACTCACCAGTGTGCTATCTAAACGACACCATTAAAGCAAAAAAAATCATTCTAGAATATTTCAGTTCTCTGAAGAGATGAAATTAATGCAATTCAAGCAATTTAAAAAATAATTAAAAAAGACAAATATAATTAGTCCCAAAGATCAAAGAATTTTTTTCACCTAGAAATGCTGAGATTGATTTGGATTTTGTTTTCCAGAGAAGTACACAATTATAAGCATTTTGTCTCCAAAATTATTCCATATAGTTTTCACACAATAAAAGACAATGGCAGACACACTACTCTCAAGGACCACTGATGTACAGGCTTTGGTACTTTTTCTTCTAAAATCAGTATGAGTTTTTTATCAGCTGAGTTATATTAGAATTACACTGTTGGAGGTTCTTTTAGACTTATCTCCACCATGAAAAAGAAATTAATTGTGAAAGTTTTGACACCAGGGTTTTACATTTTTTTTTCATTCTTTTTTTAACAATTATTTATTACGGCATCTGCACCTTCCACATGTACTTTCAGAGAATTTAGAGGTTTCAGAAGGAAAGTGGTCTTCAGAGATGCTTCAATCAGTCCTACAGATTTCGTTATGATCATTTCACTGCAAAGGACAAAGACATCCTTTAATATGCATGGCACTTGCAACTCTGTTGAAGCCTTATTTTTACCATTATTTTTTCTTCCAAAAGGCTAACACTTCATTGCAGTGAATTAAATCGCTTCTGCTAATAAGAGTTTCTTGCTGAGTCCAGAGAGATGATGCCAATATCTACCCTGATTTGACTGGTGGAGCTAAATTAACTTTCATTATAAACAATTTCTGACAGATAATTTCATCGTTTTTATGTGAACATTTCATGGACACTGCATTTGGAATTTTTACACCTGTATATGAATAGCTTACACCATTAACCAGGGAATATAGCACCATGTGATTTGCATGAGTAACCAAAACAGTGTGAATATTAATGACTAGTTCATGCACTTTTAATACTTTGAGTTTTATGCGCTTGATGTTTGATCTTCTCATATAAAATTCGACAGGCAAGGAAGCTCATCACCTATGTGATCCAAAGGTAAGTGAATAACACATTTTGAATTAATAATTTTAAAGTAGGTCCATGTGAACTATGTTGTGGACCTCAAAGACCTTGTAATATATTAAAAGTATTATCGAGTAAATTAATGTGAAGTGTTTATTAAGTCTTCTTTTATCCATTCCAGACTATTTCTCTTTTGCTATGAGCATCTGGACACAATGAAGGCAAGACACTGCGTGAGTTAACAGCTAGTATACATAGTTCTTTGCTGACAAACATGCAAAATAAATGTTATAGCAGGTTTTGTGTCCTCTAGTTATGTATGCCTCTCCCATTCCAAAACAAACAAAAAACCCCACAACCTCAGTTGGTCTAGCTTATGTAGGGTGCCAATCCGCCAGCTCAAGAGACCGCTTGCTTTTTTACCTGGTCACACATGTCGCAGCAAAACTAGAACTTCTTTAATTTTCAGAAGTTACTTTCTCATTTTGATGGTTTACCAAACTCCACTTCACTGCCTTTGCTGCCATTAAGTTCACCTTTCCTATGCTGGTATATTGTATAGTACTGACTACAGACAAAATAATAAGGACTTCAACCTGTACAGTATATATGTATGGACTACCAAAATTTGAGCTTCTGTAAATTTGTTCTAATTTTTTGACCTACATTTCTACAATACCATTCAAGTTCAAATTTAATTGTAGTCTCAAGATAAAAATATTTATAATTAATATAATTATTTGTTGCTATTAATTAGCAATTAGAAGGTATAGAAAAAAGGTAGAAGGAATAGCAACTGTAGTTAGGTATTGACAATTTGAATACCAGCTTAACTATGAATTTTACTAGAGCTTAAATGCAAAAGAATTAAATAAAAGTAAATTACAATTTGCAGAAACTACTTAGATATGTGTCTGAGAACATGAAATAGAGATGAAGTTTATAATCATATAAAGCGGCCAATCAAATACCTTAAATTTACATGCTTACACAGAATGTTTGCAACTAGATAATCTTTTACATAAATTGCATGTAACCATATAAAACAGTACCTCTTATCTCTCATAACCTTAGAAAACTTGAAACTGAAAAATTGTCTGGTTTTCTGTTTTATTAACAAAGTTATTTTTAAAATCTTGGTGTCAAAAGAAAATACTATCTTTCATCCTAGCTGGTGTCAAACAAATCTCAAAAATCTGTTTTATAATTTAAAATAACTGGGTATATTGTATTGAAGTCAGTTTTATACAGTAATTAAATGTCTTTAACATAAATTAACTTATAACTTATTTGCATAAATTGTGCTGTTAAGTTATTTCAATGTACACAAGGGACACACTGTTATTACAACAAAAACTTAGTGTGCTCTATACACAGAGTTAAGGCTTATAACATTAACACTGCTATCATGCCAAATACTGTAATATAGATGAGATTATTTCAGTTGAGGGCAGCTCTACAAATTGTGTCAAGTCATAAGTGTAATATAACTGTGACGTGGTAATAGCAGTTCAGAGAATGAGTATCAAAATGGAAGCCCTGATTTCTTTCTCCAAATTCTCCCTTTATATTTAAAACATGTGAGAAATATTTCACATTTTTTCCTAGAATTAAGTTCTTAATTTTGCCTCAAAATTGGATTTCCATTCATTTTATTATGTCTACATGCTCAAAAGAATCAGCACTATCAGCACTGGCATTGTTCTGTCACCTTCAAGGCTAAATCATAGAGTAAGTGCTGTTAAAAAAAATAAACCACTGTCTCAATTTTCTGACTGAAAAGGCACATAATTCTTGGCTTAAAAATATGAATTTTTCAATGTGCCACTTGGAATAACTGAGTATATTTTAAAATACTAGAAGCTTTCAGCTTACTAATGGCATCAGTAGAAATAAAGATAAACTTTGGTTGATTTCAATTAAATTGATTTTGTTCAGTAGCAAAATACTGATTTGGTTACAGAGTTTTTAACAGTCATTCAGAAGTTTGTTCTATTGCTCTTGGAACAAATAAGTATTTCTTATAAACTTCACACTGTAAATTTTTTTCCTTTCTACATTTCACAGAATCATCAAATCGCAGAATGGTTGAGGTTCTCTGGAGAGAGAGACCTCTTCAGGACCTCTGGAGATCACGTAGTCCAACCCCCCCTGCTAAAGTAGGTTCATCTACAGCAGGTTGCACAGGACTGCATCCAGGAGGGTTTTCAGTATCTCTAGGGAAGGAGACTCCAAAACCTCCCTGGGCAGCCTGTTGCAGTGCTCTGTCATCCTTACTGTAAGAAGTTTTTCCTAACATTGAGGTAGAACTTCCTGTGCTCCAGTTTGTGCCTGTTGCCCCTTATCCTGTCACTGGGCACCATTGAAAAGAGCCTGACCCCATCCTCTTGACAACTGCCCTTCAGATATTTATAAGTGTTAATAAGGTCCCCTCTCAGTCTTCTCCAGGCTAAAGAGTTCCAGGTCTCTCAGCCTTTCCCCATAAAAGATATGCTCCATTCCCCTGATCATCTTAGTAGCCCTCTGCTGGACTCTTTCCAGTAGTTCCCTGTCCCTCTTGAAGTGGTGAGCCCAGAACTCGACACAGCACTCCAGATGTGGCCTCACCGGGGCAGAGTACAGGAAGAGAATAACCTCCCTCGACCTGCGGGCCACACTTTTCTTAATTTACCCCAGGACACCATTGGCCTTCTTGGCCACAAGAGCACATTGACAGCTTATGGTTAACTTTCTGTCCATCAGCACTCCCAGGTCTTCTCCACAGAGCTGATTTCCAGCAGGTCGACTCCCAGCTTGTACTGGTGCATGGGGCTATTCCTCCCCAAGTTCAGGACCCTACACTTGCCCTTTTTGAACCTCATCACACTCCTCTCCGTCCAGCTCTGTCCAGACCTTGCTGAATGGCAGCACAGCCTTCTGGCATTGCAGCCTCTCCTCCCAGTTTTGTGTCATCAGTAATCTTGCTGAGGGTGCACGCTATCTCTTCATCCAGGTTGTTGATGAATATGTCGAATAGACTGGACCCAGTACCAAACCCTGGAGAGCACTGCTAGTCACAGGCCTCCAACTAGACTCAGCACCACTGATCACAATCCTCTGAGCTCTGTCCTTCAGCCAGTTCTCAATCCCCCTCATGTCCACTCATCTATCCCACACTTCTTGAGCTTACCTAAGAGGATGTTGTGGGAGACACTGTCAAAAGCTTTGCTAAAGTCAAGGTGGACAACATCCACTGCTTTCCCCTCATCCACCCAGCCAGTCATGCCATCATAGAAGGCTATCAGGTTGATCAGGCATGACTTCCCCTTGGTGAATCCATACAGACTACTCCTGATGATCTTATTTTCCTCCACCTGTTTAGAGATAACAGCCAGAATGAGCAGTTCCATCATCTTTCCAGGGATGGAGGTGAGACTGACTGGTCTCAGATCCACTGGTACTTGGATCATCCTTCTTGCCCTTTTTGAAGACTGGAGTAACCTTGGCTTTCCTCCAGTCCTCAGGCACCTCTCCTGTCCTCCATGACCTGTCAAAATGTAACGGATCTGTATGGCAAGGTTTTGGTAGCAGAGGATGGTTACAGGGGTGGCTTCTGTATGAAGTTGCTAGAAATTTCCCCTATGTCAGATACAGCCAATGCCAGCCGGCTTTAAGATGGACCCGCTGCTGGCCAAGGCCGAGCCAATCAGCGACAGCATTTTTCGCCTCTGTGATAACGTATTTAAGAGATTGAAAAAAGTTGTTGCGCAGCAGTAATTGCAGTGAGTGAGAAGAGTAAGAATATGTGAGAGAAACATTCTGCAGACACCAAGGTCAGTGAAGAAGGTGGGGGAGGAGATGCTCCAGGTGCCGGAGCAGCGATTTCCTTGCAGCCTGTGGTGAAGACCATGGTGAAGCAGGTTGTGCCCCTGCAGTCCATGGGCGGTGGAGCAGATGACTGCCTACACCCCGTGGAGGGCTCCCATGCTGGAGTAGGTGGATACCTGAAGGAAGCTGTGAACTCGTGGGAAGCCTGCACCGGAGCAGGCTCCCGACAGGACCTGTGGCCCGTGGAGAGAGAGAAGCCCACGCTGGAGCAGGTTTGCTGCTAAAGACCCCGTGAGGTGGGCTCACCCTGGAGCAGTCGGTACCTGAAGGATTGCACTCCATGAAGGAGACCCATGCTGGAGCAGTTCATGAAGAACTGAACCCGTGGGAAGACTCACGCTGGAGAAGTCATGAAGGACTTTCTCCCATGAGGGGGACCCCACATTGGAGCAGGGGAAACGTGTGAGGAGTCCTCCCCCTGAGGAGGAAGGAGCGGCAGAAAACAACAGTGTGATGAACTGACCCTAACTCCCATTCCCTGTTTTTACCCCTATGCTGCTGGAGGGTAGGAGGGAGAAAATCGGGATCAAAGTTAAGCCCGGGAAAGGAGGGAGGGGTGGGGGGAAGGTGTTTTAAGATTTGGTTTTATTTCTCATTACTCTTCTCTGAGTTAATTGGCAATAAACTACATTTTTCCTTTAATCGAGTCTGTTTTGCCCCTGACGGTAAATGCTGAGTGATCTCCCTGTCCTTATCTCAACCCCACAAGCCTGTTGTTATTTTTTTTCTCTCCTCTCTCCTGTCCAGTTAAGGAGGGGGAGTGATAGAGTGGCTTTGGTTGGCACCTGGCATTTTGGCCATGGTCATCCCACCACAGTCTTTTTGGCGCCCAATGTGGGGCCCGAAGAATATGAGATAAGGATAATAAATGGGAGAAGTGACGGGCAAAACATGGAAGTAACAATGTTAGAAAGCAAAATGATTATGGAAAATTTGTGTTGTAATTGTGGTGAAGGGTCAAGGGGTGGATTGTATGTGAATTGTCCACCTTCGTTTGGTGATGTGATAAAGTTAATTTAATTTTGGTGTGGGGAATTTTTTTCTTGTTGAAGTTTCTGTGATAAATGTAGATTTTAATGGTAATTCTTAAATACGTGATTCACAGAGGTGAGGGGTGGAATGTAACGGATCTGCATGAGAAAGGAAAAAAAGTAATTCAAATTCTTTTGAAGGCTGGCTTTGCCATAAAGAAAAACAAAGTTAAGGGACCTGCACAGGAGATTCAGTTCTTAGGAATAAAATGGCAGGATGGATGCCGTCATGTGCCTATGGAGGTGGTCAACAAGATAGCAACTATGTCTCCACCAGCTAACAAAAAGGAAACGCAAGCTTTCCTAGGCCTTGTGGGGTTCTGGAGAATGCATATTCCAGATTATAGTCAGCTTGTGAGTCCTCTCTATCGAGTGACATGGAAGAAGAACTGTTTTGAGTGGGGCTCTGAGCAACAACAAGCCTTTGAGCATATCAAACAGGAAATAGCTCGTGCGGTAGCTATTGGGCCTGCCCGGACAGGACCAACTGTGCAAAATGTACTCTATACTGCAGCTGGGGAGCATGGTCTCACCTGAAGCCTCTGGCAGAAAACATCAGGAGAAACCCAAGGTCAGCCATTAGGGTTTTGGAGCCGAGGATATCGAGGATCAGAAGCCCACTACACCCCGACTGAAAAAGAATACTAGCAGCATATGAGAGGGACATTTGTTTCTCGTTTGTCGTCCAGAGCAACCACTACGCGTACCGGAGCACTACTTCCCCAAAAGTGGTTGGACATCGCCTGCTGATGGGAAGTAGAGAATAAGATCTTTTGGTTTTCTTTTGCTTCCGCGCGTGGCTTTTGCTTCATTAAACTGTCTTTATCTGACCCAGGAGCCTGGTTTATAATCTCTCCCCTGTCCAGCTGAGGGGGTGAGAGTGATAGAGTGGCTTTGGTGGGTACCTGCCAGCTGGCCAGGACCAAACCACCACACAAAGATGATGGAGAGCTGCTTAGCAGCAGCATCTGCCAGCTCCCTCAGTATTCGCGGGTGCATCCCATCAGGGCCCATGGATTTTTGAGTGTTCAGACCGGCTAAGTGATCCCTAACCCAATCCTCCTCAACCAAGGGGCAGTCTTTCTTTCTCCAGACTTCCTCTCCTCCTTCCAAGGTCTGGGATTACTGAGGACCAGCTTTAGCAGTAAAGACTAAGGCAAAGAAGGCATTCAGTAACTCTGTCTTTTCCATGTCCTCTGTCACCATGGCACCCACCTTGTTCAGTAGGGGGCCCACATTTTCCCAGGTCTTCCTTTTGTTACCGATGTATTTGAAGAATCCTTTCTTAACGCCTTTGACGTCCCTAGCCAGACTTAATTCCAAACAGGCCTTAGCCTTCCTCGCTGCATTCCTGCATACTCTGACAATATTCCTATATTCCTTCCAAGTGGCCTTATTTCCAAAACAAGATGTCCTAGGTTACAGTGTAAAATGTGCCAAAAGGAAAAAAAAAAAAAAGTATTCTATTACCATCTTCAGGAGCTGTTGAGACCAGGTGGGGCGGTGCTCCCTGCCTCCCCCCTCTGGACTATCTCCTGTTAATGGGCACAACAATGCCTTATGGCCTGACCCATCGATAACTCGCTCCTGGGCTATCTCCTGTTAATGGCCCATCAAGGAACTGCCTCACGACTCTCCATCCCATTGTGAGATGCTCCGCCTGGGGGGAAGGAGCCAAGCAGTCCATGCTAAATAAAAACTGAGATCTCGAACTCCCTAGCAGCCTTCTTCCACTGGATTCCCAGAGGAGTTTTTCCCCCACTGGAGTTCCAGAGGACAAGAGCTACCTACCTACCACTGGACTTTCGGAGGAAGACCAGACTCTTTTACCTGATTGCTGCTTCTACAGAACTACATCCATCGCTTCAGGAGGACTGCAGCCAGCATCTTATCGGACTGCTACTGACACCCTAACAGGGTGTCAGGTTGTATTTCTGACTCTGTCAGTGTAAACCAGTGGGTTGTTTGTTTTTTCCCTGCCTTGTGTTATATACATATATATATTAGTAAAGAACTGTTATTCCTATTCCCCATATCTTTGCCTGAAGGCCCGTTAATTTCAAAATTATAATAATTTGGAGGGAAGGGGGTTGCACTTTCCATTTCAAGGGAGGCTCCCGCCTTCCTCCACAGACACCTGTCTTTCAAACCAAGACAGATGTTCAATATAAAAAAAGAACTGCTTAGATCACATCTGCTTATTCTCAGTCAGTATCCCTTGACATGTTCTACCCTTCCAGATTCTTACCTGTCTTTGTATACCCATACAAATTTCTCTTTCAAGGTGGCTTTACTTTACACTTCCCAACTGTACTTCACATTATTATAATAAGATTAGGTTTGGATATCTCAGAGGATAGTAGACATCGGTTGGAAATTTTCTTTACCCTTGCATTTGTGTTCATGGGATTAGAAAGTCTATTACAAACTTTGTGAATGAACAGACTGTCAGTCATAATTATACGCTATTAACCTATGTGAAAATCAAATGTCTGACTCATTAAAAAAAATAATGATCTATTTTGCGAAAAGGTTTGCAGTACAGTTCTTGTAGGTCTAGGCCAGCAGTATCATCAACTCTGAAATAATAATGTCATTTCTACTCATCCTAATGTTGCTAAAATCTTGAATTAGGTTTATTAGATTAAAAAAGCCCATCCTTTTGAAATTATTACTGCAACAGGGGTAGTAACAACAAAAACTTTGTTCATGAGTGTGAGAACAGATGGAATAAGATTATTATGGCATAGTAGGCTTGCAGAAATGTGCTTGAGATAAATTTGCTAACAGAGCACACAAAAACTTTTATTTTTAACCATTATGACAAAAACTACAAGATGAATATAGCAGAAAAAATCATATAAATTGTTGTTATCTAATTAGTGTGTAGTGTCTTAGAATCAGAAAACAATTTTTCAAAGGAAGAAATTATATCTTCACATTACAATCATCAAAAGTATCCAGTGCATCCCTGCTGACTGGGACCATCCTGGTAGTCCTCTACCAAGAGGGAGTCCAGCTGCAAAGTTCTTCTTCTCCCACTGCTCATTAACATTTTCTTCTGCATTAGCCTATGGACAGATATGATGTCTACATTATCGAGGATGTGCAGTAGAGAGAGAGAACAAATTTTCCAAATTAATCAAATAATACTTCTGTTCGGTGAACACTTCATAATGTCACCTATTAAAAATTAAAACCTTGTCCCCACATTTTGCAGATTTTCTCAGTTAACATTGTGCATAGCCATGGTCATCTGTTGTGCCTGTTCCGAGAACCTAAAATGTCTTTTTAGCAGGTGATAGAAAATCAAAGTTTTTCTTGGGCTTCTGGGTGGATTATATGAATGACCTAGCAGTATGTTTTATATTCCTAGCATTTTATCCTTACCACACACAAAAATAAAAGATTAAATAAAAAAATCCAATTGCACAACATAATGCTTATTTATATTGTTCAGTTAACATGAGCTATACAAGATACAGCTTTTTGTGCTGAATGCATATCTAACAGATAAACACAAACCAAACCAAAACCAAACCAAAACACAAAAAAAAATCAGTTAAAGAGGAAATTATTTTTTCCACTGTTCATTCTACTTATTCTTTCTAAGTTTTGTTTAATCCTGTAACTCCTACAATTACATAATCACATAGGTCTACTGAATCTACTGTAACTCACTCTAGAGGTATCATGTAACATGAAAAAGTATAGAAAAATAAATTGCAAATTATCAGGCCACTGCTGAATACAAAAAAAAGGGGCAGTGTTAATGTATGAACGGCAGATATTGATGATTGTCCTCAACGATCCAAACAACCTATGTCCAGGTACAGAAAAATGCTTATTGAACTCAAGATATGAAAGCCTTGGATATCTCACTTCATTTCATTCAAACATTTCAAATAACTATTCAATTCTAACTTTTTTATCTATGTTTATTTAATATTAGGCCAGATACCTGAATGATTTGAAGACAAAATTCTTAAGTGTGCTTCATCTTTAGTCTATTTCACTTACAATCCTGTGTATCTGCTCTTCTAGGAAATTCAGTTGCTTCACATCTCAGCCTATAGATAAACATTCTAGCATCTTCCTTAATCAGCCTGAAAGAGTCGTTTCTTCACTCCAGTTTAGAAAATATGTGATTATCTACAAGTAATAACATTAATACTGTAGTATAATTAATCAATGATTGTTAAAATTAAGTCTCAACCATACATTGGTATGAAAGGTTTACAAAGATGAATTAAGCAGCTGGCAGAACTGTACAATGTTGTTTATCTGAAATATGATCAAGTCTGTACAAATCTTGCTTTACAAATTCAAAGATAGTTTGAACAATTTTCTTTTCATCCTCCTTTCTGCTTGCACGTTTTTTTCCTGTTTGTATTACAGATATGCTTCAAAAGATTTACTTCGACTTTGGATATAATTCTGAGGAGGCTACCTCAAGCTATACAAGTGGAAACTTTACCCATTGTGACCTGTTACTACTCTTTGCCTATTCAGAAACATGTCTGGGTGATGATGGTTCCCCATGTCTTTATATCAATTTTTTTAGTAATTTTTCTTTTCAGGATTGAACATAAACTCAATCCAAAACAATATGAAAGAATATTTTTCTTAGTAGTTGGAAATCAGCAGTGGTAGCAACCCATTATCTCTGAAGTCATATGTAATTACGATGTTCCTTTCACCAGCAAAAGGACAGTTTGGTTATTTGATGCAATGTTAAGAAAAATCTGATGTATGACAGTTAAAATAATGCCCTGTAAGTAATCTCTGTTTTGAAGACAAAATGTTCATATTAAGTTTGACTTAATATGTTTGCTCAGTGGTTGTGTGCAGGCTGGCCAAAACTGTCCTATACAATATCACTTACACACACAGTTATTTGCTATGCAAAAACTTGTATGAAGGAAAAATACGGTTCTAAAATTTAGTTATTCTTTAAGCCTTTCTAGTTTGCCATGTAAGAATATGATGTATTTGCTCTGATCTCTGTTTACCATTTTCATCCTCTGCAAATCTACGTATCAATAGTGTCTTCCTTTTTCTCACTGTTAGAAAAATTGTTTCAGAGTTCTCACAGAAGCAGCAAAATAGAAGGCCAGAAGTTTCTACAGTTCATCACATTCACTTCTTAAGATAATATACAAATATAGTCATTATGATCACATAGACTATATTACTATCTGAGAAATACGGACAAAAAATGAAGTAATACATAGAAAGCTTTTTTTTTTTTTTTTTTTCCCATTAATGTATGAATTTAATGAATTCTTGAGCAAAAACAAAGAATTTATAAAGCCTAACTTAGTTTTAAGGAAGCTTTTTAAGGATGTTGAAATGGCATCAATGTAAAAGGCAGATTATGGGCTATTAAAAAAAAAAGTAAATAATGTAAATTATATCATTATTAGTGGGCAGATAGCACTGTTACTGAGCACTACTTAAATACAGTCTTCCTAAGAGTGATTTTGTGATCTCTAGGTATCAGTGTATCTCTACCAGAAGATTTTAAACCCCATGATTATTTCAGATATGTCTATCCTTTACACATAGGTATGACCATATAAATATGGTAAACCCAGGCCAGATAAACATTAGACTTAATTTGAAATTCTAATAATATGGCAAGATGAAAAATTATGCTACAGAAATGTATAGATTTTGGACCTTTCATCAGCTTTAAAATCCTTAATTAAATTAGTTAATTTCTTCTGCTTAAAAGGATTAAATAACCAGGGGGTATAACCAAATAATAAAGCTCAACAGGGTTTGTTATCATAAACTTAAAGTAAGCTTAATGTTATGATGTACTGCACCTGTTATAGGAAAACATGTATTTCTATACATTTTAGAGAAACATGAAACTGAGCATTTTAGAACTCTTAATAGGTGTTTCACATAAGCTGTTCAGTTGACAAGAATACAGATACTATATTTTCAAAATTTGGTAGCATGCTAGAATACCTACTCCACTGATAGCTTGTTAGGATTAGTAGGATAGTATCTTAAATATACAATGTCATGCAAATAAGTATGTTAACAACGGTTGGTATATTACAGCAACTGACAAAATCAACTTCCTTGGAAAAAACCCAACCAAACAAAATGAAACAAAACACTTCTGTAAAGCCCAGAAACTTCACCTTCTCAAGGACATCCAGCAACCTATAAAGCAATCTAAAGCATTGCACTCTGCAGATTTCACAGTTCTCTTCATTCTCTGCTTTTTGAAGATTAAAAATCTTTATGTCTTGTGCAGCACAGGGAACACTGACTATGCATAAAACAGATTTAATTAAAAAATAGCTGGTTTTGGTGTCCATGCAAATCTGAAACTTCATCTCATTCACTGCTTTTCTCATAATTTAATTGTCAGAAATACTCAATATCTTTTAATGGTATGGACTAGTTTTGCCCTTACCATTTCTCCAGTATGAAGGTCATACCGAATCCTGGCTCTCCCTTTACTAGCAAAGACTTCAAAATTCCCCTGGTGCGTCTGTTCTCTCAACACGCTCTACCCTTAGCAGTTAACATCATCATATAGAATACTCAGCAATAGAACTCTCAGAAACATAGTGCAATAATTAATCAGTCAAGTATCACAGACAAATTTTCCTTTGACTACCTCACCTGGTTTAGCAGGCCTTCATACCAGAGAAACTAGCTGTAGCTACAACTGTAGCTATGTATAGCTGTAGCTACAGACTGTTCAGTGGACAAGGAATTGGATGAATGGTTGCATCCAGAGAGTACTGTCAATGGCTCAATGTCTGGATGGAGATCAGTAACAAGTGGTGTCCCTCAGGAGTATGTATTTGCTCCGGTACTGTTTAATGACTTCATCAATGACATAGACAGTGGGATTGAGTGCACTCTCAGCAGATTTGCAGACAACATGAAGCTGAGTGGTGCAGTTGACACACTTGACAGATGGAATGGCATTCAGAGAGACCTGGACAAGTTTGAGAAGTGGACCCATGTGAACTTCATGAGGTTCAACAAGGCCAAGTGCAAAGTTCTTCTTCTGTGTTGCGGGAACCCTCAGCATCAATACAGGCTGGGGGACGAAGGGATTGAGAGCAGCCCTGCTGAAAAGGACTTGGGGGTACTGGTGGACATAAAGCTCGACATGAACCAGCAATGTGTGCTCACAGCCCAGAAAGCCAACTGTATCCTGGACTCATTCAAAAGAAGTGTGGCCAGCAGGTCGAGGGAGGTGATTCTCTCCCTCTACTCCACTCTCCTGAGACCCCACCTGGAGTACTGTGTCCAGCTCTGGAGCCCTCAGTACAAGAAAGACATGGACCTATTGGAGTGGGTCCAAAGGAGGGCCACAAAGATGACCACAGGGATGGAGTATCTCCTCTACGAGGAAAGGCTGAGAGAGTTGGGGTTGTTCAGCCTGGAGAAGTCTCTGGGGAAACCTTATTGCAGCCTTTCAGTACTTAAAGGGGGCCTGTGAGAAAGATGAGTACAGACTTTTTAGTAGGGCCTGCCTGTTGCAATAGGACAAAGGGCAATGGTTCTAAACTAAAAGAGGGTAGATTCAGACTAGATAGAAGGATTTCTGCAAAAAAATTTTGCAATGAATGTGGTGAAACGCTGGGACGGGCTGCCCAGATAGGTGATAGATGCCCCATTCCTGCATACGGGCTCTTGAGCAACCTCATGTAGCTAAAGATGTCCCTGCTCACTGCAGGGGGTTTGGACTAGATGACTTTTAAAGGTCACTTCCAACCCAAACTATTCTATGATTCTATGATAATGCAACATCCTTTTGAAGCTCTACAGTGGCATCTCAACTTGTACGTATTTTTATGGAGCTTGTATTAAGCTGACATCTATTCTTCTGAAGACAGTAGGAATTTATAAGTTTTCCACGACTTGTAGGAAGAAAGTGAACTCAAAGACTATATACGTATTACACTCCCTTTTTTGTCAAATATTCTGCTTGAATAATCAAATACTCCTCCTTCTCCACGGTGTAGAAGGAACTCTTCACAAGTTGCCTGTGGCCAAGCCAGAAGAGCAAATAATAGGACAGTACAGAACCCAGCCCAAAAGGACAAAGTTAGCTCTTTTTATTTCTTTTTAAAGGGAACCTAGGAATTTTAGGCCTGAAAGGGTGATTTGGATATACAGATACTAAATCCAATAATTAGTAAGCAGATTTAGTAGTAGTAGTTCAGGGATAATAATGAGACATACAAGAATAAATAGCATCAGATTTATCACTTTCTTGATAGGCTATCTGGCCTATTGTATAACTATAAATAATTAAATAAGTCTGTGATTCAGATGATACAGTTTGACTTCAGCAAGGCTTTATGAATTGTCCCATATGGCAAATACTTTAATAACAGATAAATTAATTCCTTATGAAGAAAAGTGAAAAACAAGCTAAAAATAAAAATCCTACGTTCTGTTTTTTAACTTTAGTTAAAATATGCAGAAAGCACTGAGCTCAGAGATTTGAGTACAGGCTCCAAATTCAGTATGACCTTAATATACTCTAATATACTGGGGGAAAGGTTGTAATCCCACCAAAACAAGTGTAAAGACAAGAATACAAAGTACCTCATTTAGCAAGAAGAAATCATAAGCAAAATGGAAGATCAACAATTACATAGCAGATCTACAAAATCCTTTTGTTATACGGATCCCAGTCTGAATGCCTCACTGTTCCAAAACGTGAAATTACTTTCTGACAGTGTCCTCTAGCAAGTGTCTTCTATGTGAAAAGTAGACAATAGCTATTCAATGTAATTCTGCATTGGAAAAAAATCATATGAGATTTTTCTTTACCATTTTTTAAGAAAAAGTTTTTAAGTAAAAACAGAGCAGGGCTGAAAGCAAGGCAATGCAAAATTTCATTGAGGGATTATGTATAGGCTTACCTAATTTACAAAGTTCTGAATGAATAAACTAATTTAATGAACTTTTGATTTATAAAGACAGCGACATTTAGTTCAATCTATTTATATAAGAACTGTTTGTGTGCAAGATGTGAAAAACCCAGCAATCCCATCCACTGTGGAAAAATTTCTCTGAAATATTTTCCCTGTGCATAATTGCAGTTAGAGCCACTAGAATTCTATTTAGCAAATCACTAAGCCTAATTCAGTCATTGAAATACCATAAACTTTGCCTATCCTAAGAAAGGGCAAATATCTCTTCTCAAGTGCTATGGTTCCGAAAATAGAAGTGTATTATGAATAATGATGAAAATTAGTATTCTCAATTATGTTTCAGAAGTAAAGTGAGAACCTCTAGAAATCGATTCTATCCAAAACAGTTTAGAGACACTGGAAGATACTACTCCACCCTGACAGAATTTATTTGCAATTGCATTCTGTGCTAGTTCTGAGACAGAACAAGAAAAAAAAAAAGTATGCAGGTATTATGCGTGTAAATATATTAATAGCCACAAAAATCTTCTCCTATTCCTGATGTCATAAAGCATAAGTTAGAAAACTATGTCTATAGCATACCCAAATTTTACAGGATAGTATGCAATATTGCAATATGGTATGCTGCAAAATAACATCTCGTTAAGTGAAAATGAAATCTCTAACTCATTGCTAGGTGGAGGAATACAAAATTCCAATTTATGAACTAACATCTTCTCCTTGCAATTGTAGCCTTAACTACCAGTAATGCTACTAGAAAGCTACACAGAAGTTGCAAAGAAATAATTTCTTCCTTATACTTCTGACAATAGAATTTCTACTGTATTGGTTACACCAGAGTAAATGTAAAACTGAATAAGAACATGGAGTTTTAAGTTCTCACTTTCTCATATGGATGATTAAATCTCAGAGCTGTTTTCAAAACAATTATTAGAAATGGTATGAATTGTTAGGCTTGCTTTCTGCTGCTGTACCATAAGCAATATGGGCTTGGTATGTCTGAATTTCAGACTACCCTTATCTTCTATAGGTACTCACTTTAAAGAGTCGTAAGCAGTGCAAGCAGCGTAGCCTCAGAAGTTTGTTCTTGGAGGAGACAATGAAGTCCATAAAGAAATTCTTTTATGAAAAGACAGTCTGACAAATAGTATATACAACTCAGAATTTCATCAAATAGCCCTATGCATGTAATACATTAAGGAAATTGATGTAGTTACAACACAGAGGTGAACATTGCTGTTCAGCCTAAAACACTAGTATTTAAGACTAGTTTAAAAGTTCCACTTAGCAGGCAAATCTCAAATGAAGGAAATCAGTGTCACTTGTTTGTCAGAGGTAATGAGAAGTAATAAAGCAAGATTTTTGAATTCCTGCCAACTTAACCCTCAAAAAAAAAAAAAAAAAATCGTCTGCATTTTAATCACTGCAGACACAGTGTTAAAACAGCTGAGTAAAAAGGAGGTCATTACTCTGGTTTCAGTGAACACCGTAAATAAAATGTTTCCACTGAAGATTCACAAAGAACTACATTAATATGGTAACTTTCTTCTTTGTCTTTGTCTTTAGCTCCTTAGAGTGCAAGAGAAAATAGCAACTGTCTTGGGTGTATCACCTTTGAATGTCAGGAAAGGATACATAGCAGAGCTCAATTAACCATATCAGGGCTGCAAATAAACTGAGCCTAACAATTACATTGGTGTAAAACAGAATCAGAAACCGTCTTTCTCAGCTATGCTAACTTGAAACATAGTGTTGCTGAGAAAAGAACAATCCTTTCTCATTCAAAGCCTCTCTACCTCTGGATCTGCTTCAGTGCAGAGATCTTATTTTCCTTCATGGTCTACAAACAAGTTGTTTTTTTCTGGTACTTCATGAATACAGTTAGTGAACTTATCTGGGTGTTCATTTCCATAATACTTTAAAGCTTTCATTCTTTTCAAATATTTTCACTTCCTTGCCTTCTCCCCAAGGCACTTATAGTTTACCTGAAAAGAGTGTTTCCATGGAATTTAAAAAACTTAAAAAAAAATCTAACTGAAATTAAAAAACCATAATTTTAAATTAAAATTAAGTTTTTGATCATATAAGTACTTATTATGAATAAATAAACCATTTTATTATACAAAAATGTCTTATACAGAAATGCATTGAAGAAATTTCTTCGGTCAGGTCAAACCGATAGGAATCACAGAATCACAGAACGGTAGATGTTGGAAGGGACTTCTGGAGAATATGTAGTCCAGTCCCCCTGCTAAAGCAGGTTCACCTAGAATAGGTTGCACAGGACTGCATCCAGGCGGGTTTTCAATATCTCCAGAGAAGGAGAGTCCACAGCCTCTCTGGGCAGCCTGTTCCAGTGCTCTGTCATCCTTAATGTAAAGAAGTTTTTCCTCATGTTGAGCTAGAATTTCCCGTGCTCCAGCTTGTGCCCATTGCCCCTTGTCCTGTCACTGGGCACCACTGAAAAGAGCCTGGCCCCATCCTCTTGACACCCACTCTTTAGATACTTTAAAATGTTGACAAGGTCCCCTCTCAGTCTTCTCCAGACTAAAGATCTCCAGGTCTCTCAGCCCTTCCTTGTAGGAGAGATGTTCCAGTCCCCTCATCATCTTAGTAGCCCTCTGCTGGACTCTCTCCAGTAGTTCCCTGTCCCTCTTGAATTGGGGGGCCCAGAACTGGACACAATAGTTCTATAATGAAGAAAATAATGATTCAGTAGGGTTTGATAAACACAAAAATGCTGAAAATCTCCCATTAAGTTGGAGGTGACACATCATTTCCCCTTTCTTTGGTATCACAATTGGTACAAAGACTACCTTAAATCTAAACCGCATCTCATGGCAACAGTACATTTTACATGTACCTTGCAGTGTACTTCAGGAGAAAATCAAACAGGTGATCTTTTGCTGTACATATTAAGCACATTAAATCTTAAAATAGAAAAGAGTAGATCATAAACTAAGCTGAACATAAGCTACATAATTTCTGAAATAAGTTTTCAGTTCTCAAACTGAAAGAGGTTAGATTTAGCTTAGATATGAGGAAGAAATTCTTTGCCCTGAGGGCAGTGAGACACTGGAACAGGTTGCCCAGAGAAGCTGTGGCTGCCCCCTCCCTGGAAGTGTTCAAGGCCAGGTTGGATGGGGCGTTGAGCAACCTGGTCTGGTGGAAGGTGTCTGTGCCCATGGCAGGGGAGGTTGGAACTAGATGATTTTAAGGTCCCTTCCAACCCAAACCATTCTATGATTTAATGATTTTTGAAGGCTTACATTCATGAATAGGAATTATTTTGTAACCAACACTGCAGACAACAATTTCTACCAATTTGGTTTTGATCAAGCTTCTGTCAAATAAGTTCTTTAACATTTTGCTTTTGTATACAAACATTTTTCTGAATATCAGAAAACTAAATTGATTTTTTAATTAAGTATATTTTTCAACAGAGCCGTTTGCACAGTAGTCATCGATGTAATGTTTATGATCTTCTGCCTGAGGGGACACATATTTTATGTAGCCAATAAAGAAGTCCTCTTAGTAGCTTCTTCAAAACTAGTGATTATATATGACCCTTTCAAAAAGGACTAAATATATATATATATTATAAAAAATATTATATATCTATATATATTAAAAAAAAAAAAACCCAAACCCACACTTCTTTTGTCACTGCCAGGAGCAGAAACAGCCTGCTAAAGCTGGGATGCATATTGTTTACTAATTGTCAGTATCATTACATTTAAATGTAATAATTATGTTTTCGTACGTAAGTTATAAATAATTTTTAAGCATTAAAATGCTCGTCCAACACCACTTTTTAAAGAAATTTATAATCTCACTTGTACAACTCAGACTGCTAAAGAGCTTTTAGAAAGAGCTTCCTTTGTCTGTTCTTTAGCTCTTGTGACATGAATAGAAGCTTATTCAGCAAAAACTCAGTTACCTGAGGTTGTGATCTAAGATTAAATTCTTAGAATGTTAGTTAGTGAAGTTAATTAGATTCAGAAGGATAACTGTTATCAATCACCTCGTAATACAGCATATAAATACATTTTGCTTATTCATAACCCCTGATGTCATGTTTGATTCCTTTTATTCTTTAAAATAAAATAATAATAAAATAAAATAAAATAATATAAATTCAATTCTGCACTAATTTTAAATTCAGAGAGTGTCGTGGTTGATGTCTGGCAGGGGTTTGGTAGCAGGGTAGGGGGCTACAGAGATGACTCCTGTAAGAGGCTTCGAGAAGCTCCCCCAGCTCCGATTTCGGACCCGCCTCTCGCCAAGGCGAGACCAATGGCGCCTCTTCGAATAACTGTTTAAGAGTTAGAGAAGGGGTTGATTGTGTCTCTTTGTTCTGTTTGTGTTGGTGACCGAAGGGGGATGGGAGAGAGCCAGCCCTGCGGACCCCCGGATCAGTGAGGCAGGAGAGGGGGAGCTGTGCCGGAGCAGAGGTTCCCCTGCGGCCCGCGGGGGGGTGGCGGCTGAGCCCCTGCAGCCCCTGGAGCCCAGCGGTGGCCCAGAGGTCGCCCTGCAGCCCGCGGAGGGCCCCGGGCCGGAGGGGCAGGGACCGGGCCCGGAGCAGCCGCGACTCCGCCCGCGCTGGAGCCGCCCGTCGGTGGGAGGGCGGCAGCCCCGGGAGGGACCCGCCCCGGGGGGTTCTGGGGAGCTGCGGCCCCGCGAGAAGGACTCCCGTTGGGGCGGTGGGTGGAGGGCTGTCTGCCGGGAGAGGGACCCCGCGGTGGGGCAGGGGAGGGCTGCGAGGGCCCCTCTGCCTGAGGGGGAAGGAGCCGCGGGGACACCTTGTGCTGACGGGCTGTGACCCCCATTCCCTGCCCCTGCGCTGCTGGGGGGGGAGAGGGAGCAGAGCTGAGCCCGGGAGGACTGGGGGGGTGGGGGTGGGGGTGGGGGTGGGGGTGGGGGTGGGGGGGGTGGTTTTAAGACCTGGTTGTATCTCGCATTCTCCTTGATAGTGGTGGTTGTTTTGTATTAAATGTATGTTGTTATCCCCAAGTGAGTGTGTCTGTTCCCGGTGACCATAAAAGGTGAGTGAGCCCTCCCTATCCTTTGTTTCGACCCTCAAGCCTTTTTGGTTGCGTTTTCTCCTCCCCATCCCTCAGGGAACGGGGCAGGGGTGAGAGAGCCGGCTGCATGGTGCTTTTGGAGCCAGCTGGGTGGGCTCAAACCACTTACATTTAAGTTGAAATTTTATACTCAGTTCAGTGTACACCAGTATAATTTACTAAACCGTTTAAGGAATTTCTTATACAAATTATGTAAGACATACATGGAAATGAAAGAACTTCAATAACATTTGCATAATTCTTGTTTGTTCTGTTGTCAACAGGAAAAAAGAACCTTTCTGGAAAGCTTTAAGAAATCACATGACTAAACCAGAACCAACTCTTGAGGTTCTCAGTTTTTAATTAGTTTAAAAGTTACTGCACTTGCACCATGTTCTCTTTCTACTGCACACATTTAGCTTATCTCTATTCTTTCATCTCACTGGTTCAGAATAATAACAGAATAAAGAAGCTGTGCCACACTTAATACTGTCTTCTTCACCCTTCACAACTCAATGCCAAAGACCAGATGCCAATGTTTCATGTACTTTATACTAGTTCAGTCTGTGGGGCACTTAAACTGTTTTTCTTAATATTGACATAGTAAAATCCAACATGATCCTTTGTGCCATTCCTTGAAAACCAGCACCACACAAACAGCAGACAATACAGAAGTTTTCCATAATAAATTTTCCAATTTACTTATATCTCAGGGCAAAGTTCTGTTTAACCAGTGTGAAACACAGATATATTTCAAACATTCCTCACAAGAGGTTATACCTGTCAAGGTCATGCCTTTACAATGACTTCAAACAGATGCCATTTATAGCAAATCTACTTCTCTACACATACATTCTTTTATGTACACTAGCATTAAGGAAAAAAAAAAAGGGAAAAAATAGGAGACAAAGAAATGCAGTTACAGAAATACAGTCCTGCCTTTCTACAGATTATGTTTTTTGAAATACACCCTGACATATGTACAACAAAACATTATTCTAATATTCTAAGAAATTATATGATGACATCTCAAAAGGTCAGATGAAGGACGTATTGAGCAAACATGAGGTTTTATTGTTTAAGTCATACAACACTGGGACACATTTGCATTTATAATTGTGTACTGTCTGAGAAACACCAGTTATACTAACAATTAACAAGTACTGTGTAGCTGAACATAATCATTGAAATCTAGACTAGGTTCTTAAGGAATGAAAAGATTTTTGAGGAAAATATACAGCCTATGGTTAACGGTTTGAGTTTGTTCCTCCTATGAGTGGCATTCCTCAAATGCTGGTGTTGGGACCAGTGCTGTTTAACATCTTTGTTGGCGACGTAGACAGTGTGATTGAGTACACCCTCAGCACATTTGTCAACAACACCAAGCTGTGTGGTGTGTTCAACACGCTGGAGGGAAGGGAGGCCATCCAGAGGGACCTGGACAGGCTTGAGCGGTGGGCCTGTGCAAACCTCATGAAGTTCAACAAGGCCAAGTGCAAAGTCCTGCACCTGGGTCAGCGCAATCCCAAGCACAAATACAGGCTGGGTGAGAAGTGGATGGAGAGCAGCCCTGGGGAGAAGGACTTGGGGGTGCTGGCAGAGGAAAGACTGAAGATGAGCCAGCAATGTGCGCTCGCAGACCAGAAAGCCAGTCACATCGTGGGCTGCATCAAGAGAAGTGTGGCCAGCAGAATGAGGGAGGGGATTCTCCCTGTCTACTCTGCCCTGCTAAGACCCCAAATACAGTGCTACATTCAGCTCTGGGGCCCCCAGCACATGGGCCTGCTCAAGGGGGGTCCAGAGGAGGGCCACAAAAATGATCAGGGGGCTGGAGCACCTTTCCTGTGAGGACAGGCTGAGAGAACTGCAGTTGTTCAGCCTGGAGAAGAGAAGGGTCCAGGGAGACCTTCCAGCAGCCTCCCAGTACATAAAGGGGGCCTACAGGAAAGATGGGCAGGGACTCTTGATCAGGGAGTGCAGTGACAGGACGAGAGGTAACCGTTTCAAACTGAAAGAGGATAGATTTAGATTAGCTATTAGGAAGAAATTCTTTCCTGTGAGGGTGGTGAGACACTGGAACAGGTTGCCCAGAGAAGCTGTGGCTGCCCCCTCCTTGAAAGTGTTCAAGGCCCGGTTGGATGGGGCTTTGAACAACGTGGTCTAGTGTCTCTGCCCATGGCAAGGGGGTGGTGGAACTAGATGATCTTTAAGGTCCTTCCCAACCCAAACCATTGTTTGATTCTATAACTAACAGTTTCTATGGGAAGTAACTTGTGAGTTAACTCTGCCTATTAATGTAGCACATTAAGTACCATGAGGGTGATCTCATAAAACTGGCCCTTTTCCCCACATTTGTCATATACCTGTTAATTCAAACCCCATTCTTCAAAGTCAAATCCAAATACCATGAGCATTTCTGGCAGCCATTCACTTAGAAGACAAGAGTAAACAATTCGAAAAGTAAAAGAGTAGTTAATTTCTTATAAATATCTTGAATACTAATTATTATGACTTAATTTCCTGCACAATATAAGCCTGTCAGCTAATTTTCCGTTTTAACAGTTTTCCTGTTAAATTTGGGTAGGTGTGTTTAGCAGAGGAACCCACCTGAGATCTCTGACGAAAATAGGAAAAAAAATTGACCTAATTTGATAACCATAAAATAAACATTAATTCTTCTCATATCCTTTCCTGCAGTATGATATGGAAATATAAATTAACATACTTTAGAAATACTTGGTGATACTTATTTATGAGCATAGCTCTTGCATCATTGCCATTTACTTGCTTGTCAGTGATGAAAGAAAAATTATTGTGTCCTGGACAATTATAGGTTTAGGACAGAATAATTAAAACATTTTAAAATTTGTAACCAAAATAGCACGTCATGAGTTCTCTTTTTCAGCATTGAGAATAAATATTTTTCCCGGTGCTCTTACAAGCATAATTGTTACTGTTGTCTCAGCAAATATTCTTATGTCTTCTTCAATAGAGTTTATTTTTTACCATATTTGTGAGACTTAGCCTCAATTCCTCACACTGTTTTGCTAATAATGATACATTGAATCAAGTTAATTCACTGTATTTTAAATTGTTTGAGCGAAAACTTATAGGACCTTTTGCAGAACTATATTTTTCTTCTCCCAAAGAAAACTTCACACGTATTTTGAATAAGTAGTCAATGAAAGATATGATTGGTATTTAAAAATATTACTGCATTTTGACTACTGGATGAATTTGTTAAAAGAAAGGTGAGTTTAACTCTAATATACTGTCATAGCCCAAGAGAGTGTTTCTACATTTCTTGGGATTGTACCTTAGGACTGTTGATTTTTGGCTGATTTTATTTTTCTCCAGTTTTAGACTCTGCTATATACTGAAAGTCAGGTAGGAATAACAAACAGGGACAAGCAATAATAACAATAGAAATGTTACACATTAAGCTTTCCCCTCTTAAGCATGTCAATAGGAATATCATCTTAGCCTACGGTGTGAGAGAATCTGTTAAATATAACTGATTATTTTGGAGCAGATCACCCTGAGTGCTGTTACGAGTCATTTACAGAACAACCAGGTGATCAGGCCCAGTCAGCATGGGTTTATGAAAACCAAGTCCTGCTCAATGAACCTGATCTTCTATAACAAGATGATCTGCCTAATGGATGAGGGAAAGGCTGTGGGTATTGTTTACCTCTATCTCCAGAAAGCCTTCGACACTGTTTCCCATGGAATTCTAGTGAAGAAACTGGCTGCTCATGGCTTGGATGAGCATACACTCTGCAGGGTAAAACACTGGCTGGACGGCTGAGCCCAGAGAGTGGTGATCAATGGAGTTAAATCCAACTGGTCGCCAGTCACAAGTGGTGTTCCTCAAGGGTCAGTACTAGGGCCACTTCTGTTTAACATATTTAGCAACGATCTAAACGAAGGGATAGAATGCACCCTTAGTAAGTTTGCAGACAACACGAAGTTAGGTGGGAGTGTTCGTCTGCTTGAGGGTAGGGAGGACAGGCTGGATCGATGGGCCGAGGCCAACTGTATAAGCTTCAACAAGGCCAAGTGCCACGTCCTGCACTTGGGCCACAACAATCCCATGCAGCTCTACAGGCTTGGGGAGGAGCAGCTGGAAAGCTGCCAGGCAGAATAGGACCTGGGGGTGCTGATTGACAAGTGGCCGAACATGAGCCAGCAATGTGCCCAGGTGACAAAAAAAGCCAGTGGCATGCTGGCTTATGTTAGAAATGATGTGGCCAACAGGAGTAGGGAGGTGATTGTTCCCCTGTACTCGCCATTGGTGAGGCCACACCTCGAGTACTGTGTTCAGTTTTGGGCACCTCAATACAAGAAAGACATTGAGGTGCTGGAGAGAGCACAGAGAAGGGCAACAAAAATGGGGAAGGTCCTAGAGAATAAGTCCTGTGAACAGTGTCTAAGGGAACCTGTGCTATTTAGTCTTAAGAAAAGGAGGCTGCAGGGAGACCTTAATTGCTCTCTAAAACTACCTGAAAGGACGTAGTAGAGAGATAGGTGCTGGTCTCTTCTCACGGGTAATTAACGATAGAACAAGAGGGAATGGACTGAAGCTGACCCAGGGTAAGTTTAGACTAGATATTAGGAAAAAAATTTTCACTGAAAGGATTGTCAGACGTTGGAATAGGCTGCCCAGGGAGGTGGTTGAGTCACCATCCCTTAATGTGTTTAAAGGTCATTTAGCTGTGGTGCTTGTTGATATGGTTTAGGGGTGTACTTGGTAGAGTAGGTTGATGTTTGGACTTAATGGTCTCTCAGGTCTTTTCCAACCTGAATGTTTCTATGCTTCTATGATTATTCGTTTTTCTCAGATGGCACAAAGCTTTATCTCATTTTCCTCTACACTATGCTGAAGGCCTCCTTCTAATCAATTACATTAAAAACAAAAGCAAAAAGATGTTTTCAAAGGAAGATGAAAATAAGGCCTAATTTATAGGTCTTATCAAAAGAAGTAGAAACTCATCATCAGTAAATGGAGAGTATGGTCCATATTTATAAACACAAAGAATAATTTCATTTATCATAAAAGAGATATTGAAAACTTTCCTTGAAGACCTTGATCCGATGCTTTTAATCTACTGCAGATGCGTTCTCTCACACACTTTAACAAGGCTCTGCCTGCAAACAGGACATGCATTGAGATGAATAGCTGCAACGCTGTTCAATCTGTCTTTGTATCCTAGAAACCCCTGGAGACAGCACTGCACTCTGTAAAGGGCAAAAAGTAATTGCAGTGCAAGTCCACTCAAATAAACTTTTGGAGACAAGAATCTAATCTTTTTTATGACCTAGACAATGATGGTGTGTGTAGCAACTAGAAAAAAGAAGGCTGTATGTTAAGCATAGACTGTTTTCTCTTGAATATAAATTCCGAGTAAGTAGGAAACAATGTTCAGGTCCATCTTTAACTTAAAGGGTAAAAGCTTATTTTTTGCTTCTCCATTCCTTTATTGTTTCTTTGTTTAAAGTATATTAAAAGAATGACATGCCTACAGTATTTTTTTACAGAATATTTTAGAAATAATTGTTCTTCCTCCATCTTAGGCATGTGATAAACAGACATCTCTTACTGTTAGAAAGTATGCATATTTCAGCTGTTGGGATAGGGGTGAGGAAGAAAGGAGATATATTTACTTCAGTTTTAATTTAAAAGAATTCTAAAGCATACCCTTTGAACATAATAAGAAAATAGTCTGGTTTTATATGGAAGGTGTGAAAGTTCAGAGTTTAAAATAAAATTGTATTTCAGTGAGATTTGTCAGAGTTCCATTCAACACAGAGAATCTGTAGCTAGATTCAATATCAGTAGATGCATACATGGTTTGTCAAAACTGTATTATTAGGCCACTCCAGCATACAGGGGAGTGAAGCTGAAATTTGACGAGTGAAATGCCATTTTACTAAGAGATTAGTATGACAAATAGAAGTGGCAGACAGGAGCCATTTCGTTGGCTTCTGATTTGATGCATATGTATGTCTCCCTTTTCTTTAAGGAATTTAGATTAAAAAAACACATTGTTTTCCTTAATGAACATGTGTTTTTTCCTGAAATGAAAGCATTCATGTCAGCCTGCTTCATACAAGAGAAAATTTTGTTTTACTATGGCATATGGAAATTCTATGACTATTATTTTTCTCCACATCTGCTAAAAAATATATGAAACGCATAGCAATGCACCACTTTCCTATATACCTCTCCATTGGGGTAGATACGCCTTTCTATATTTAAGGGTAAATATTGACCAGTTAAATTTATTCATCTTCTCATCACCAACTGATTTTCAAAGAAGCATTTATCTATCATCTGAGAAGGGATTCCATGCCTCCTTGGAGAAAATCTAAGAGTAAAATCTCTGTTATCATCTTACACTTCCCAAAAATCATATGACAACACACATTGAACTGCAAAGTCACTGAGAGAAAAGAGCATTTAAGAAATTATTTTTATCCTTCAGGGCAGATAACACACAGTTTTTTCTGTATAGTATCTGTCTTGATAATTGAAATAAATTGACACTGTATGTTACATTTCAGTGTAATTCATTCCATCAAACAAAGTAGATTTGGCTCAAAATGTTCGTCTCCAGAGTGCCTAAAGGGGATAGTTACAACTTTTCTGCCAAACCAATTTACGCAGTGCTCAAATATTAATAATTTTCAAATGACAGCATATGCTTATAAACTCTAAATTAAAACACTGTTATGTATTACTTCTAAAGAGCTTTATCAAGCAATTGATTTTGACTGACTGCATTTTCTTGTCTTTTTTTTTTTTTTCTGTTTCCTTGATTATCCTCTTATTAAGTTTCCTGCAGATGTGCATTGTGCCAAAAGGGTGAACAGCAATTACAGTAAAGTTTTCTATAAACATCATTTTATAAGCTGGCAGAGAAATATTTTTGATGTGATAAACAAATCCATACCGTTACAAATAGTTTTGAAGAGCTGTTCTCATTTGGACCACCTTACATAGCATTGCTAAGAAAAAAAAAAAAAAAAAAGGTGTGGTTTTGGAAATCAAATTCAAATTATTAACTACTGAAAAAAAGAATTTGAGTAACAGTATATGGAAACCCTCGAGATGTGTCATGTGACTGCTTATTTATAGACTAACAGGAGTCTTACACATACTTTCAACAAAACTCTATATAGTGCTCAGTATTACGAACTTGTACTTGGAAGAGGTGCAAAGTTCATGTCCCCTGAGGTTATGGGTGCTCATAAAAATAACCAAGAATGCTTTCCTCACCTCTGCTTCATCCATTAATAATTTTACAAATCCAACCACTTCCTATCAGCTTTCTGTCTATTTTTTTCTGAAACATTAAGAAAAAGGTCATGCAGTGTTCCCTTATTCACTGTCAATATCTCTTGCAACAGAGGCTATAGAAGGCATGGCAGAAACAAAATATTTTTTCATAAACCATTGTTGAATACTGGGAAGAGAGGCCAAGTCCTTTTCCATGAAAATTTAATGCCATATTATTATGGCAACAGAAATTCAGGTGATAAACATACTACCTTTTTAAAAAAAGATGTAATTTTAGGCATTCTGGAATTCAGTAGTTGATGATATTGCTTTTTTGATGCCAATATTGTAAAAAAGAGCACTAGAAGGCTTTTCATTTAATATGCAACAGTTCTGGTGTCAGTGTGGTTTGAGCTAATTTCCTTCTTGATCTTTTTCCATGGGAAGAGGAATTTGTTTTCATTCCTTTAAGCATTTCAGGTGCAATTTTAACTGCAGATACAAGATAAACAGGTATATGATTGCATTTAAAGAATATGAAATACTTCAGGTCACACACTCGCCTGTCTCCTGTAAGAAGGTATGTTGTTTGTAGAGAAGGCTATTGTTGGTTCTATTATGTGACCATAAAATGCTAACTTTTTCATACAGTTAAGAGCCTGTGGTATTAAAAGCCTTTGATAACTTACAGTTGGCTTCTGGAAAACAACAAGGAAAAAAGTCTGACCTATTCATATCACTGTACCAGGATGTCTTTTTTCATTTGATCTCTTAAGAAAAGGATTCTCTGTTTCAGACTCCACAAACAGAAAGGTGGGACATTACTCATAAAACTTGCTGTTTAAGAGTATCCAAGATGTCCCCAAATAAATGTCAGCTATGTGCATGCTAGTCACATGACAGCATTTTATCACATTCAGATGAATTTCTGTGACAGAAGAGGTTTCCTGGTGAAACTAATTCTCTGATAATGAGTTTCATTTTTAAAAGATTTAGAGGCCAAAAAAAATGTTCTGCAAGCCCAAGCATTTAAAAATCTGGTTTCTATTTAAACCATGGTGCATTAGCTCTGAATCTTTAATCTCTCCATCTAGTCCATCAGCTCTTTCTCACCAACGTGTTGTAACTAAAGAGGAAAGTTTTTTGGAGTATTCTCTGTTTATGACAGTCTCAGTAAGTTGCTGAGATTGAGCGATGGAACTATGGCATCACACGTGCTCACTATTACAGCTATTAACAAGTGTACCAAAACCGGTATGAAAGCCATAAAAGAGTAGCAGACTGGGAAACATGAGTGTGGAATCTCCCATGTAAATAAAGTGAAAGTGTTTTCTATATAGGACCTATGCTGAGTAGTGAATTTATGTGAAGGCATTTTGCTTTGTTCTGGTTTTTGTAAAGAACTAGGACCTTTACTTACCATACTAAACTGGAAGATTTTTTAGGTGCCTTTTTTTCTCAGTATTAATCTTTGACCAGATACCATTGTTTCTTATATAAATGTTGCAGATTGTAGCACAGGATTATTGAACAAATGGAAATACACAAAGAGAATAATTTCTCATCTGGCAGGCAGAGACTGAATGAATTCAGCTTAGTATTTTGAGTATACATACTAAATCTTTTGTAAAACTTATAGTCTCTCTCTACACCACACACAGTTTCCTTTAAAAAAATTCATGAAAAAAGAAAAAGATAGCTAGAGACATTAAATGTCCTAATTATTGGAAAATGTTCTCATTTTACTAAATAAATAATTCTACAGAATGTAGAATATTAGAAAGTCATAGAACAGTTTGTAAATATAAAAATGTACAGTTGTGCTAATTAATACCCAGAAACTCTACTGTGTTACAGCTTGTGAATAGATAAGTTGTCATAGCTCACACCCATCTCATGAGGAGGCTTTGCCTCCCACTCTCAACCTCATCTGGCACCTCACAGTAACATAGAATGCCAGTTTTTACAGTTGTTTGTCTTCTTCTGTGGTTCATTGGCATCACTAAAATGAGTCAAATATTTTTCAGGTGTGCACAGAATTTCTCAGCTTCTTTCCTGGTCCCCAAGAAATCCCAGACAAGTGCTCTGCAGCCCATCATAGTTTCTCAGCGCTATGCTGTGCTTTGACTCCTTCACTCTGACTTATACTTTTCTCCCTAGGGTTCTCAGCAGCAATCTCTTCAAGAAAACTCCAAATAAACCAAATGTAATTGACGACTGCATACCCAAACATTCCAGTCCCTCTTAAACTACACTTGGGGAATGTTAGGTAGAAAAATCACTTCCCTGGGCACAGTACAAGGTGAGTGACAGCCTACGGACTTTTCCATCTTCTCTTTTTCCAGCACAGGACTTGAGCCAGAACTTTCCAAACTCTGAGGAGAGAAACCTGGATTCTCCCCCAGGCTGACATGATAATTACAGTCATTCAATAAACATCAAGTGTATTCAGGAATTCAGATTCTGCTCCATGGTCCCTGCTTAGGTCTCTCTCTGACATCATAAATCCCATGCATCTGATCAAAAGATTTTTTTCAAAACTGCCACTGTGAAACACATTGCATACAATGAACCAGATCTTCAAAAAGGTCAAGCATGCATTGGCAGAACTTTGAGTGATATCCTTGTACTGCAGTCAAGCTACCTAAGCTTGCATGTTCTGCTAGTGGTATGTATTCTCATTAACTTCAGAGGAACTATGAACTAGTGAAAAAGGCTAAGATCCAGAGTCAATGCTAACAAAATTACTTTTTGTTTTAAATAACTAAAGCTCCCAAACTCATCACATTTTTTAAGTAATGTCCTAAGTAATTTTTTTTTCAAAGCCAAAAAACCAGCTTTATTTCTAATAACAGTATTTCATGAAAATATTTTCAGCTAAACTCCAGTTCCTCATAAATCCACAACAAACTAAAGTGTATTTGGTCATTTTTTTTAACACAGTTGTGATGACATGTAAGAAATGGAACAGTAGCTAATAAAGTGTTTGTTATTGTATTCACTTTTTTCCAAAAACACAAATTAATTTAATGATGTTTATGATATGAAAGTCAATATTCTGATATTGAGGCAGAATTAAAAATTATTGAAGATAAATATAAATGGAATCTTCTACTATTCCCTCATGAATACAAGAAATAAAACAAAATATGAGTGATTTAGATTGAAAAGGTAATGAGATACCACAGTCTAGCAAAAATCAACATTCTCAGAGGGCTGAAAAAACATTCAGAAAAACTTTGACTAATTAATTTCATATTAACGGGATCATTTACAATATCTGTAACAGTTAGATGCTGATCACTAAAAATGTTTTAATGAGATCAACATGTTTAGAAGTTTCAGTACTCTCTGTGGCATAAAAGCTATTTTTGAAAAGTTGTGCATGACAAAATACCATGAGCAATTTTTTGATTCAAAATAAAATAGTGTGTATATTAAATTATGCCAAATATGGCTGACATGCTGAGAGTATTTGTCACCAAAAAGGCTAAATAAAAAGTGGAATTTTATAAATCAAATATTCTTCTTTTTAAGATAATAATTATCTGAAAGTTATAATAAAAATATGATATTATTGCTCTTTATTTCAGTAAATAACTGTCCTGGGTTACAGTGTAAAATGTGCCAAAAGGAAAAAAAAAATATTCTATTACCATCTTCAGGAGCTGTTGAGACCAGGTGGGGCGGTGCTCCCTGCCTCCCCCCTCTGGACTATCTCCTGTTACTGGGCACAACAAGGCCTTATCGCCTGACCCATCGATAACTCGCTTCTGGGCTATCTCCTGTTAATGGCCCATCAAGGAACTGCCTCACGACTCCCCATCCCATTGTGAGATGCTCCGCCCGGGGAGGGGGGGGAAGGAGCCAAGCAGTCCATGCCAAATAAAAACGGAGATTTTGAACACCCTAGCAGCCTTTCTTCCACTGGATTCCCAGAGGAGCTTTTCCCCCCACTGGAGTTCCAGAGGACAGGAGCTACCTACCTACCACTGGACCTTCGGAGGAAGACCAGACTCTTTTACCTGATCGCTGCTTCCACAGAACTACATCCATCACTTCAGGAGGACTGCAGCCAGCATCTTATCGGACTGCTACTGCCACCCTAACAGGGTGTCAGGTTGTATTCCTGACTCTGTCAGTGTAAACCAGTGGGTTGTTTGTTTTTCCCTGCCTTGTGTTATATATATATATATTAGTAAAGAACTGTTATTCCTATTCCCCATATCTTTGCCTGAAGGCCCGTTAATTTCAAAATTATAATAATTTGGAGGGAAGGGGGTTGCACTTTCCATTTCAAGGGAGGCTTCTGCCTTCCTCCACAGACACCTGTCTTTACAAACCAAGACAATAACAGAATGCCAGAGAGTGGTTTTCTTCTTGGGTACCAGCAGGTGTAAATTTACACTTCATACATAGTTCATAAACCAAACAAACAAGGGTAAGAGGGTTACACAAGCCCCGAGTGCTTAGTGAGTTTTGTTCTTTTACAAATCATAGAGGGTAATGTACAAGATAAAAAAAACACTACTCGACTTAGCTGTGGCTCTAATTGTTAAATATCATTAAATTTCTTTTGAGAGAGTGCAGAGATTTTGAAAGTACTATAGTATAACATACTTCATCTTTATTTCCAATGCTAAAATTAAGTATAAACTGCACTTAACTTGATTATTCTGGGATCCCCAAAACAATATTGATCAGTCTAGTTATGACCAGTCATTCCATAACTCCTATCTTTTTCAACATTTTAATCATGAGACGTGTGGCTAAGACTGGAATCCACTTTTTCTTCTTGAAAATAAGTGGTCTCACTGGATCATTTTTACTTTGCTTGACATAAGTTTTAGTTAACACAGCTAAGTAAGTTATGGTGGATTTGAAATCAGGCAAAATAGAAGTAATGTATAGCAGACTCTCTAGCAGATATTATGTGAGACTGTTGGCACAGTCAAAATCTCATTTTTCATCTGTAACTTGAGGAAAACGTTAGTTTTCTAAAATTACAGATCAGTAGGATTGCAACCCTGGACTTCAAGAAAGCTAAATTTAGCAACTTCAAAAACCTACTTGGAGGAATCCCGTGGGCTAGGGTTCTAGAAGGTAGGGGGGGCCAAGAGAGCTGGTTGCTATTCAAGCACCACTTCCTCCAAGCTCCAAACCGATGCATCCCTATGAGGAAGAAATCAAGCAAAGGAGGCTGAAGGCCAGCTTGGATGAGCAAGGAACTTCTAGAAAAACTCAAGGGGAAGAAGGAAGTTTACATGTGGAAAAAGGGAATGGTCACTTGGAATATAGGAATATTCCCAGAGTGTTCAGGGATGCAACAGGGAAGGATAAGGACCATTTGGAATTAAGTCTGGCTAGGGACATCAAAGACAGTGAGAAGGACTGCTTCAAATATATCAGTAGCAAAAGGAAGACCAGGGAAAATGTGGCCTCCTGAATGAGGCAGGTGCCCTGGTAACAGAGGACATGGAAAAGGCAGAGTTACTGGATGCCTTCTTTGCCTCAGTCTTTACTGCTAAGGCTGGTCCTCAGGAATCCCAGGTAGGATCCTAGGATCCCAGAATCCCTGGAGGTAGGAGAGGAAGTCTGGAGGAAGGAAGACTGTGCCTTGGTCGAGGAGGGTTGGATTAGGTATCTCTTAACCAGACTGGACTGGAGGAGCTGGCAGATGCTACTGCTAAGCTGCTCTCCATCATCGTTGACAGATCATGGAGGACAGAAGAAGGGCCTGAGGACTGGAGGAAAGCCAAGGTTACTCCAGTCTTCAAAAAGGGCAAGAAGGATGATCCAGGTAACTACAGATGAGTCAGTCTTACCTTCATCCCTGGGAAGATGATGGAACTGCTCATTCTGGCTGTTATCTCTAAATAGGTGGAGGAAAATAAGATCATCAGGAGTAGTCCATATGGATTCACCAAGGGGAAGTCATGCCTGACCAACCTGATAGCCTTCTATGATGGCATGACTGGCTGGGTAGATGAGGGGAAAGCAGTGGATGTTGTCCGCCTTGACTTTAGCAAAGCTTTTGACAGTGTCTCCCACAACATCCTCTTAGGTAAGCTCAAGAAGTGTGGGATAGATGAGTGGACATGAGGGGGATTGAGAACTGGCTGAAGGACAGAGCTCAGAGGATTGTGATCAGTGGTGCTGAGTCTAGTTGGAGGCATAGAGGAACAGAAAAAGTCTTTAATTCAGCATAAAGAAAATAACAGACTGAAGTCTTGCTAAATGAAAACTATGCCTTGTTACAATTACTTTCTTCACCACCTAGACTTGTATCTGTAGTGGTTTTTCAATATTGGATTTGAAAGCTGTTGCTCGTTAGCATAAGCTAACTAAAAAAGACTTTCTAATTTATCTTCAATTCTTGTGTTTAGCATCTTGACACCTCTGTGACAATAGTTCTTTCCACAATGAAGGCTGTGTACTATCCCTACCAAACAGTCCATATAGCGCTTATTGATGTTTAGACTGGATGAACGGTTGTTTTGTCTCCCTTTGGTCTATATTCTGTTCATTCTTAACTCTTCTATTAATAGGTCATTTACTACCTTCTTTTCCCCTTGCTGAAATTGTTCAACAGATGCCAGATTTCTCAGAAACACCAGCCAGGCATTTCAAACTGTCTTCACTATCACACTATAATACTATCATACTGTAAGATAATAATCATTAACATATCTAATATGCCTGAGTAGTATCATTTCTTAATAATTTCAAATATACCAGAAAACTCTATTGCCTGTGGAACAGAAAATATTTCTCTGAAGAACTTCTTCAGTGAGTCAATCACTGTTTCTCTTCATATTCAGCACATAGTCTCATTTCATTTCTTCTTCCAGTACTTGAAGGGGGCCTACAGGAATGATGGGAGGGACTCTTGATCAGGGAACATAGTGGTAGGATGAGGTGTAATGGTTTCAAAGTGAAAGAGGGGAGATTTAGATTAGACAGTACGAAGAAATTGTTTACTGTCAGGGTGGTGAGAAAATGGAACAGGTTGCCCAGAGAAGCTGTGGCTGCCCCCTCCCTGGCAGTGTTCAAGGCCGGGTTGGATGGGGCGTTGAGCAACCTGGTCTGGTGGAAGGTGTCTGTGCCCGTGGCAGGGGGGGTTGAAACTAGATGATTTTTGAGGTCCCTTCCCAACCCCAACCATTCTATGATTTAATGATTATATGATTATTGGATAGATATTGCTGAAATTAAACTTTTAGAAAGGTGAACCCAAAAATTTGAACTAAGTAAACAAGATCTAACAACTGCTACCATGTCACATTTAGCTATCATGTTACACTAAGATGAATTTCATTTCCGTCTCATTCCATGATTACAACTGTTATTTACTTCATGGAGCATAGAGACCGAATGAATATGTTGGTGAAGGAAGTGAAAACTTGCTGTCATACTGCTAAAAATAAGTAATAATTAAAGGACATGAGTTCAACTACAAATAGTCTGCAAAAGAACTATAAAATAGATATAACAGAAAAAAATAAAACAGTAGAATTTTTTTGTTTGTTTGTTTCTGGCTAATGAAGTCTCTAACTTGTGCCTAACTGCTACAGTTAAGAGCAAATATATTAGGAAATTATAACCTAAAATTTAGCTTCTGTTTCCTTTTTTTAAATAGCCAAATGCTTCCATCTTCATCTCTCACACAGTGACATGTTCCCAAATGGACTTTCCAAGTTAGAAGTGAGAGCTATATCTTACAACTGGACACATTTTTTCGTTAAGAACTTTCTTGTCACCCTTACTTCGCAATAATGCAGATCTGTTGACTTTCAGGACGTGATGAAAAGTTTGTATTTAGAAACGATGCAGAGGAAAAAGATATTGCCTAAGCGGTGGTGGTTTGTGGGAAGTGTGATTGTTGTTGTTGCACTTGCCCTACATAGTTTTAAGTTACTCTTTTTTGTTGGGTTTAATAGGCTATTTTTTTCCTTATTTAAACAGATTTTAATCATAGGCGAAGAAATGCTCAAAAATAATCAGAATGTAACTATCGCATTTGTTTATAAACTTAATATATGTTCCACGAATACAATGATTTTTCCAGTCATTAGGAAACTTGCAATGAAAATCAGAAAAGTATTTTGGGAATCATGAACACGTGTAAACTTAAAGTAGAAAAGACTCAAGGTATTTGTTCTGTTTTTCAGAGAACAATCAATATCTTATCATAAACAAAGCCTCATTAAAATACTTCAAATATAGAAAGAACTATTGCTTCAAAATTACTTGTGTTTTCCATTAACAAAAATAAGACAACCTCATGAAGTTGGACAAGGAGACCCACAGTCATTCACCTCGGGAGGAACAACCCCAGGAACCAATACATTCTTAGGTTCACCCCGCTGGAAAACAACTTCACAGAAAATGATCTAGGCTTCCTGGTGGACACAAAGTTGCATATGAGCCAGCAATGTCCCCTTTCCACAAAGAATGCCAATGGGATCTTAGGATGCATTAGGCAAAGTAATGTCAGCAAGCTGAGGGACTTGATCGTTCCTCTCTACTCAGCACTGGTGAGGCCAGTGGAGTTCTGTGTCCAGTTCTGGGCTTCCCAATAAAAGAGAGAGATGAAGTTACTGAAGCAAGTCCAGTGAAGAGCCACTAAGATGATGAAGAGACTGGAGTTTCTGTCTTATGAGGAAAGGCTGAGACAGCTGGGACTGTTTAGCCTGGAGAACAGAGGGTGATCTTATCAATGTATATAAACACCTGAAGGGAAGGTATAGAGAAAACAGAGCCAGGCTGTTTCCATAGTGACCAGTGACAGGACAATGGGCACAAACTGAAACACAGGAAAGTCTCTCTGAACATCAGAAAACACTTCATAACAGTAAGCATGACTGATCACTAGCATAGGTTGCCCAGAGATGTAGTAGTCTCTATCCTTGGAGATATTCAAAAGCTGTGTGGACACAGTCCTGGGCAATCATCTACAGGTGACCCTGCTGGAGCTAGGGTGTTGGACCAGAAGACCTTGGAGGTCTCTTCCAACCTCAACCAGTCTGTGATTCTGTGATTCTGTGAAAGAGACAAAAGCCCCTTCTGTTTTCCCTGATTTGAATTGCTGTCATATGGATTTTCATATTCTCTGGACAGAGATTTTAAGATGACATCAGTAAAGTTTTCAATCAATTTTTGAAAATTATAGTCCTGTTTTACAGTGAATTTTAATTTAAATCATTAGAAAATCATATGTGAAAGCCAGGTCTCAAATCCCGTAGTGTTGCTATGGGAGAAAGCAAACCTATTTCCCGAATAATGCAAAGGTTCTTGGAGCCCAGTGCTAACAGTATAATATGGACAAACCCTCAGTTTCTGAATCACAGTCAGGCTTCTTGCCAGTTGAAATTCTCAAATATATATGAGAAAGGGAGCATGGGGAGGGAAGGACAGAGAGAAAGAAAGACAGAGAGACAGACAAGAAAGGATTAGCTATTAGTATTAACACATGACAGTAAATAGAGTATATTAGACTATAAAGAATGACATTTGGGCTACTTCTTGAATGGTGCTGGGGTGTGATGAGGTACGATCAAGGTGGCTTGAACGATAATGAATTTGCCAGGGATATTTTTTTATGCATTTATCTGCTCTACTTCAATGAATAAGCTTTTTTATTTAACAGTCATTATTATTTTCAATATTATTCCTTAGAAATTAAAATAATTTTCTACTAAAAATTAATAAATTATTGAGACTTAAATTCATTCATACTTATAAATAAACTAAACTAAACCCCTCATCACTGAATGGTTTATTTTTAAAGAAAAAAAAAAATAAGGAAAAAAGATCTAGTACTGCTTGAAGTGGAGATCTGTTTTTGTAAACATACTTGACAGTTCCTTGTATCATGAGCTGCCTCAAATGATTAACCCCTTTGAGAAACAAAGTATGAATTAAACACTGCACATATCAATGTTGTACAATGACAATCAGTGCTACAGAAAGACAAAGACATTTCAACTTGGCCTTTTCTGCATTGCAAAAATGATGTTTTTAGCATGGCAATTTGATATAAATATTATGATCAGGTCTTTCAGGATATGAAATAGATATGTCATTATCATGTAACAGTATTTTTAGAACTAATAGACAAACTTCTTTATTCAAATATATAGCAAATGCACCCAAACCCAATACTAAAGTATTAATATCCCTGAAATCAGTAAAAAGAAAATTCTGTTAGCATTTTCTTTTGAAACACTAGTAATGACTTCTGCTTCTTGAATAACTTTAAGCATACATTTAGCCTGTTGTATATTGAATGTTGCAGTTTTTCATTTTGTTTTTAAAAGCTCAGTGAATGTTATATTGTCCTGGCTGAATATAACTGCTATTATTTTAATAACTTCTTTTATATTGTCGACAAAGTATAATTTATTAGTTGTACTGTCTGTGCAGTGCTTTCGCTGTTAATGCATTTAAGAAAAAAGATCACACTCTTTTAAATGGCCTATATTAGTTCATATGGCTGCAGTTGCTTCTATGCTCAATATCAAAACATAAGCAAAAGCTCAGTAAGAGAAAAGAAAAAAGAACAGTGGCTGACAGAATAAAGCATGCATTTTTAAAACTAGATTTTTAAGATATCATTCTTGCACAGTTGCTGTCAATCTTAATGTTAAAAGAATCTATCATTTGAATTAACAGGCACGGCATCACTCATTCATCAGAAAAATCTAATAAGAACACAGTACCATGCTCCTAAAAGAAATATCACAAAAAGCTGAGAATAACAGCTATAAATGCAGCTTACATTCATTTAATCCTAATTATAACAGCACTTTCCACTCTTTGCTATTTGAATATTCAGAGCTACTATCAATTTGCCAGGAGCAGTTTTCATTTTCCACATAACTTCAGGACTCAATTAAATTATTCCAGATACATTTTTTAGAGTTTTAAAACATTTACACTCTGAATATATAATTTTACTTATTCATGGGGTTTAAGACATTCATTAATGACACCTTCTAAAGGCGAAAAGGAGAGCTGATTAAGTAATAGGGTTGTTTTTCACTCAAATTATGAGACAAAGTAGAATACGATGCATTACTTAATTTATACAGCTTTTATTATACAATATGTGAGTAGAGCATAATAATGGTATGCTTGCTAGCTTTCAAGTCTTTTACCAGCTGAAGCATTCTAACTAGTAACACAGACTCTCATTCAGAAGAAGATAGTGTATAATTAGTTCTTTCATCTTCAGAACACTCTATAATCATTAAATAATTAATACCTACAATATACATCAGAAAACCTCTGCTGTACTGTAGGTCCAATGTGTTCACTCAATGCAAAAACCATTCCCAGGTTTAGTGATTTATAACAAAAGTCTTGTACTTACCTCCCATATCAACACACATTTCACATTTCATGAAAGATAAATCACCCAATCACAGCAAGGCTACAGCTAGCCCGCACCTCTAGGTGCCCAGTCCCACCCTAGTGCAAAGAAGGGTCAGACAGAAAAGACTGACCAGATGGGTTTGGATAACTCCAGTGACAGATACTTCTCAACCTCTGTGGGCAAGTTATTCCAGCTTTTGATCACCATTACTGTATAAAAATTTTTAAAAAGGCGGGTTTCCTCATATCTAGGCAGAATTTCTTGTGTTTCCCTTTGTGCCCATTGCCTCTAGCCTCGTTACTGGGCCACACTTCAAGTGCCTGGCTCCATCTTCTGTACCATACCCTATCAGATATTCAAACACATAGATAAGAGCCCTCCTGAGACTTCCATTCTCCAAGCTAAACACTTACAGGTCTTTCAGACTCTACCCATATGTCAGATGCACCAGTCCCTTGATTATCATTGTGGTCCTTCGCTGTAATTGCTTCAGGATGTCTATGTCTCTCATCTACTGGGGAGCCCAGCAGCCCAGATGTGTCGCATCAGTGCTGAGGAGAAGGATCACCTGTTACAGCCTGTAGGTGATGCTCTGCCTAATGCAGCCCAGGAAGCTGTTGGCTGCCTTTGCCACAAGGAAATACTGCTGGCTCATGGTTAACTTGGTGTCCACAAGGACCCCCAGGGCCACTTCTGCAGAGCTCCTTTCCTGTTCCTCATCCCCCAGCCTGTGCTGGTGCGTGGTGTTATTTAAGAAGGAATTGGCACTTTCTTTTCTTGAACATCATTAGGTTGTTGTCAGTCTGTTTCTCCAGTTCACCAAGGTTCCTCTGAATGGCAATATACACGTATGGTATATCAGCCTCTTCTCTCGGTTTGGTCTGTACTGCAACCTTACTGAGGGTGCACTCTGTCCTACTGCCCTTGTCGATAATGAAGATGATAAACAGCATTGGACCCACTACTGACCCCTGGGGTGCAACAGTAGTGACTGTCCTCCAACTGGACTTCGTGCTACTGATCAAAACCCTCTGGGCCTGGCCATTCAGCCAGTTTTCAATCCAACTCACTGTCAATTTGTCAAGCCACAAAAGGTTCACGGGTCTATGGGGCCTGATATTATTTATTCCTGAGTACTGAAGGAACTAGCAGATGTTATGACAGGACCACTTTCAATCATCTATCAAAAGCCTTGGGAGTTTGGGCAGGTCCCTGCTGACAGGAAGCTGGACAACTTTGTTCCAGTCTAAATAAAGGGTGTGAGGGAAGACCCAGGAAACTACAGACCTGTTAGTCTAACCTCAGTTCCTGGAAAAATTATGGAGAAGATCACACCGAGTACTACTGAAAGACATTTAAAGAATAATGAAGTCATCGGGCACAGTCAACACAGGCTCACAAAGGGAAAGTCCTGTTCAACTAATTTTATATTCTTCTGTGATAAGGAGGTCACCTGCACAGTAGATGAAATGAAGGTCGTGAATGTAATTTTTCTGGATTTTAGTAAGGCTTTTGATACTGTCCCTCACAGCATCCTTCTGGACAAGTTGTCCAGCTGTGGGATGAGCTGGTTCACAGTGCGCTGAGTGAAGAACTGGCTGAAGGGCAGGGCTCAAAGGGTTGTTGTGAATGGGGCTACATCTGGATGGCAACCAGTCACTAGCAGTGTTCCTCCACGTTCAATTCTAGGGCCAGTTCTGTTCAATATTTTTACCAAGCATCTGGATGCAGAAGTTGAATACATCATTAGCAAGTTTGCTGAGGATACCAAACTGGAAGGTGCTGTTGACTCCCCTGAGGGACTTTGCAGAGGGGTCTAAACAGATTGGAACACTGTGCAATCATCAACGGCATGAAATTTAACAAGAATAAAAGCTGGACTGTGCACCTGGGACACAGTAACACTGGACATGACTATAAAGTGGGAGAGGAGTGTCGGGAGAGCAGCCCTGCAGAAAGGAGTCTGGAGGTGCTGGTTGACAGCAGGCTCAGTAGGAGTCAGCAGTGTGCCCTGACAGCCCGGCCGGCAAACCGCATCCTGGGGTGCATCAAACGCAGCGTAACCAGTGGGTCAACAGAGGGGATTATCCTGTTGTATTTAGCGTTGGTGTGGCCTCATCGTGAGTACTGAGGGCAGCTCTGGACCCCACAATTTAAGAAGGATGTGAAGGTCCTTGAATGCAACCAGAGAAGGGCAACAAAGCTGGTGAAAGGGCTGGAAGGAATGTCCTGTGAGAAATGGCTAAGGACTTTGAGTTTGTCTAGTTTGGAGAAAAGGAGGCTGAGGTGCAACGTCATTGCTCTCTACAGCTTCCTGAGGAGGGGAGGTGGAGAGGTAGGTACTGATCTGTTCTCCCTGGGATCCTGTCATAGGACATGTGGGAATTGTTCTAAGCTGCATCAGGGGAGGAGCAGACTTGACATTAGGAAACATTTCTTTACTGAGAGGGTGGTCAAACACTGGCACAGGCTTGCTAGAGAGGTGGTCAATGCCCCAAGCCTCTCAGTGTTTAAGACGCATTTGGACAGTACACTTAACAACGTGCTTTAACATTTAGTCAGTCCTGAATTGGTCAGGTAGTTGGACTAGGTGATGGTTGTAGGTGCCTTCCAATCAAAATATAATATAATATAATATTCTAGTCTAGTCTAGTTTAGTCTAGCCCATACTTCACCAGCTTATTTATGAGGATGTGGTAGGAGATGGTGTCAAAACTGTTGCTAACATCGAGATAAATATCCACTGTTCTCTCCTCATCCACTGAGCCAGTCAGCTTATCATAGCAGGTTATCAGATTGATCAGACATGTCTTACTCTTCATAAATCAGTGATGACTACTCCTGTCCTCAGTGTGTTTGGAAATTATTTCCAGGAGGATTTACTCCACAGCCTTCCCAGGGATTGGGGTGAGGCTAACTGGTCTGTAGTTCCCCAGATCTTCCTGCCTTCCCTTCTTGACAGCAGCAGTGGTATTTCCTTTCTTCCAGTCATCAGGAACCCCCTGTAACATCAAGGCCTTTCAAAGATAACTGAGTGGCTTCGCAACGTCATCATCCAGCTCCCTCAGTGCTCATAAATGCATCGTGTCAGGTCCCAGTGACGTGTATGTCCAGTTTATATAAATGTTCCCTAACCTGATCCTCCTCAACCAATGGTAAGTCTTCCTTCTTTCAGATTTTCCCACTGGTCTCAGGCACCTGGGGTTGCTGAAAACAGGTCTTACTAGTGAAGACCGACGTGAAGAAGGCATTCAGTACCTCAGCTTTTTCTAGGACCATTACCACCAGGTCCTACCCCTATTCTTCCTTTTGCTGCTGCTGAACCTGGATATACACCTGCATGTTCCTATTGTATCGATTGTAATGTAGACCGACTAAGAGACATACTCTAGCTGACAGAGAAAATCAGAATTTTTCCGTTCTAGTGATTGTAAAGCTGTTCTTGGAGCTCATTAGTCAACACTGCTGTTTCTCTGAATAAAATCTTAATTTAGTATGTATAATCAATGAAAAAAAGGCATTAGCAAAAAAGTGGTTTTTGTGTCCTTAATAACAGCAAAGCCTGTTCAAATGAAGTGACAACCATCAAAGAGAACAAAATCAATGCAAATGAAATTATTTCTGTGACTCAAAAATATTTTTTTTCTTATCTTTTCACCTTTTAAAGCAGATGTAACCAGATTCACAGACTGAAATGAAAACAGATACTGTTTTCAAAGTAATTTCCTTTTTCCATGCACTTTTGTCCTTTTAGTCTTGCTTAGACTGGAAATCAAAATGTTGAATGTTGTAAGAAAGATTCTTAGTAAGTACATTTTGTGTGCTACATCTATTTGCCAAAATAGAAACCAGCCACTGTGGATAGTGATCTTTTAAAGCAGAAAGGGAAAAGGTCACTTTAGGCTTTATTCTCTAGGGTGCTATGTGGCTAAGTATATGCTTTAAAGCTTTGTTGTATAAGTGACACTATCCTCAGCACCTTGCAGAGTTGATCCTTAGCAAAGCAATAAAAATGATTTACTGATGCCGTCATTTCAAAGTATTTAAGCCAAGACTACATTTTTGAGGACCAAAACTCCTTGTAGCTAGGATTCATTCAATTACAGGAATTCATTGCAAAACCCTTTGAGTACTTAATTTTCATTTTCAGATTATGCTTGAGAATCTTGGTAGCTCAGTGAAGAACAGGGTCCAGGAGCCCCAGTTATTATTATAACATCTCCACCTACAACTATCTGGGTCTTTTTTGCCAAAAAGCTGTACTTGCCATAGGTCTGAATTTTGCATTCCGAAAAACATCATGTTTTCTCCATTAAAAGTCTTGGTGATTATATTCCATTTAAGTAGTTTTGCCATGCATTTCTTTCTGAAATACTGATATTTATTTATTTATTAATTTATATAGACCTATATTACTTCTGACCAAAGGATACTCATATCACAGACTAAAATACAACTTAATAGCAGCATATTCACAGCTGAAGGGCTAGATTTCAAATATAAAATTTTACATTGCATATGACAACAATTAACACTTTCCCATTAGTATCTTTTATGGATAGAAAATACAAAGTAGCTCTACAACTAATTAAATATCATAATAGTTGATTATCTCTAATTAATAATAACGAGGAATGAATGATATCTCTAGAGCCTTGGATGCTTTTCTATGATTGTTACAATTGACTTTTAATTGTTCCATGTAAAAATTAATTTCCTGTCCTCATGATTATCTTCTTTGAAATACTTATGAATAGGATCCAGCTAACAGCTATTTTGACTAATTTCCCTGAAGATGGTCTGAAATTTTTCGTATCACTACAGTTGTCTTTGAAGAACTTTTCCTTGCTTTTAATAAAAACTGTCATTCATAGATTTGCTTTCCGACATATTTAATATCCATTTACCATGTTTTCAAGTAATACAGAAAGTATATAGGTAGTTTCTTCTAATCTATGTAGGCTACAAAGATTGTTAATGCACTTTTAACAAAATGACTGTGATATCCACATTCTGTCTAAAGGGCTGAACAGAATGAAGTCAAACCAGTTATGATGTGGCTGTCTCAGACGCATTACGAAAGTTTGAAAGATGCTGTAATTTATGTCAACTGGTATAGCCTCTCAGTAGTTGTGTCTTCTGCCATACAAACACTCTGGCCACGTTTTATTGCACTTTGCTTCAGCATCTTGTTTCACGGGGCTTCTTAGGGAGGAGGTAAAGGGGACAATTCTTTTCACTTTCTGTTGCCAGGTATTTTGTTCTTCTCCTTAATAACCACTCAGCCCTAGGTAGGACATCAGAAAAACAGTAGCAAGAAAAAGCTGCTATATGTATTGGTCATACATTGTCGCAGCAGGGCTGAGGAATAGACAATCTGCCTTTAATTCTATCAAAAAAATCAAACCCCAAACAAACAAAAAAATGAGCAACCTAAAACTAAGTTAGTTATAAAGACTTTCAAGTAGATTGCACCAGATCCATAACAGCGGAGGAGAGAGATACTGAGGGAAAACATCTCTATACACCCTTTTTCAGCCATTGCAAGTGTTACCTGCAATGCTACTCGAATTTAGGACACATTTCAGTTTCATCAAGATTACAGCTCAGTGTGAAATGCTAACAGTTACATTATTTTTATAACTTTTGTACCGACAAATCAACCCATACATCTTGTACATAACTCAGCCATTTGGGGCATATTCTGAGCTGATACAAGTCATAGATGTAACAAAATACGTTTTCTTGAATTTGAAAGACAGTTTCTCTTTGTTTCAGCGTTTTCTTTCATTGACCTTCAAAGGAAGCAAATGAAGGAGACAATTCCTCTTATTAACTGATGCTGCCTGAATTTTAATTGTTTTACTCACATACCAGTGAGAATAAATGCCACTTGATAAACCTGTTCTTATATTTGTAATTTGGAACACTGTTTAATACTTTTTGTTTTTTACAATGCGAAGTAAATATTTATTGAAAATTAGAAAATGTTTATCAAAAATTAAAATATTTGATTTATTGTTGTTAAAATAAGTAAGGCTTACTAAACCAATATTGGAGATATTTTTCTCAGGTTACTTCCACGGGAACTCCATAAGAATTAGAGTAAGACAAAGAAGTTGGTTATGGGGTTTATTTTGTTTTCTTTTTTTTTTTTTTTTCACATAAATTAAAAGATTTCTGTAAGTGCATATTACAAAGTATGAATATGTATTTATACTCAGACATCCACTTAACAAGATAAGAAGAAAAACAAAACCCAAACTAATTATAGTATCTTACATTTTAAAGATATTTAAAATGCACTGCCCATTTAATAGCATGTAGTGAGTATTTAAGTCCATTCTTTTACTTTCGTTTACTTCAGTCTTTTATCTGTTTTGTGTTTCAAATATGCAGCAAGCATGAATGTAAAAAAGATTACTTTTTGTTCCAGAAATATAGATTATACAGACATAGTTAAAAAATCTAGCCAAATTGGTAGTGTCATAAGCTTTGGCTGTAACACGGTTCCTGTTTTGAGAGTGGTACAATACCTTGAGCAAAAATCTGCTTATTCATTTATTGCAGAACCAAGAGAAATAGAGTTTTATTTGAAAAGAGTGGACTAGAAATAGAGAAACTGTTAAGCAACTAAGAAAAGGCAATGCAAAAATATTCTAAAAGGTTAACACCACTTTAGAAATTGGCTGTGCTGGTTACTTTGGTTTTGTCACTGCTTCAGCGGTGCAGTAAGGAAGGGCAAACAGTACTTAATTTTTAATTCAGAAATCAGTTAGCTAGTGATCTTACTCTGAGCTTCAAACTTTCACAGTATGAGGTACACCTGATAGATCATAATTGCACAAGCCTAAGAAAAAATACAAATATTTTGTGTTATCCTTTACTACCAGAGAAGTCCCTGTGAGCAGTTTTCTGTGGGAATAAAAAGTAAGACTGGGGGCTTTGGGGACTTTGCGCATGATAACCAGATTTGTTTGTGACCATTTTTGCAATAGACACAATCTGCATGTAAACCAGTTGCCCTTTTGGCTGGAGCAGGGGCTGGAAGTATTATAGTGTCAATTCCATAAGCTACTGGACTTTTCTCTGCAAGTTATATGTCTAAACAGTCTTTTTCAGATATACATGAATTTATTCTGCTTGAATTCAGTGACTGCAGGGCAGAAGTTACTTCCCTTCCAGAAGCAGTGTGACTTACTAGGATAGGACAGTCAGAATAAAACACTTTGCTGAGAGACTGGGCTTATTTACATTAACAGAGTACAATGCTAAAATGATCAACTTTTGCATCCATGAAATCTCTACATTTCTCAGGTCGTGAACTGTTTAGTCACAGGATACTCAGGCCCACTTATCTAAATTACTTTAATACAGACTGCTTCACAATATTGAATAAATTAATTTTGATACACTTCTATGAGATAGACCAATGCCATGTGATATGACCAAAGTTATCTACTGTGGTGCAGTATACTCAAGCTCACTGTGTCTAAGTCAGCTTTTGAACTAGAAGCAGTGAGCTGCCTCAGTGCAACTCTAAGATTGATTGAATTAGTCATGGCTATTACTTCTCAAATGCAGCTATACTGCATTTGGGACCCAGGCATATATTCCTATATGGTTTTGTACTGAGTCACATAGACATTAAAAGCCAATCAGACCTTGACAGAACTCTTTTATTTGTGTTCTATTAGCACTATGAAGCTGCCCCAAGACAGACATCTAAGAAAAGAAGTTAAGCATAGAAACATTCAGTGTTGTCACAACTAATCTCTAGGTACTCTTGGGAGGATAAAATGAAACTAAAGCCGTATACCTACATTAAGCATTTGTAAGTGGCATTGATAGTGGCACCCTTCAGTATGAACAAGAAAAAAATACCAGATTCCTAAATAAAATTAATAACAAAATGGAAGTACCTAACTTAATTGCTCCTTAGGTACATAAGCATACAGCAGGAGTTATGAAGCTGATGGAAAAGGGAAAAGATAACGAACACTGAACTCCCAAACTCAGATTTCTTTGCCCAAGAAGTAAAAGTTATGACTTTTTACTGTTCATTTTAGAGTTTCTCTTCACTGAGTTAGACCAAAAGGTGTCACTGAGAAAGCCTGAATATCAGTACTATAACTAAATGAATTAACTTCTTTTTTGTTCTCTCATTTTCTGAAAGCTGACTCCAAAAACTTAAGCCACAAGCTGAGTATTTTATTCTTCATTCTGCCTCCAGTTGGATACACGCACTTTGCACTTTGTCTGTTTTCTGCTTGTAGAAAAACTCTTGTTCTGGCTTTATTGCTTACTAGTCAGCTCAATCAATCTCAGTGACAACATGAGAAACAAAAATAAAATCATAAAAGAGAGAAGCAAGTGCATTGCTTTGGTTTTCTCTCCTGAGAGAGTCCATATGCCTCAATTTGGAACTCCAACTTTGTAATTTCATCCATATTATATGTTTTCTGTAGTCATAAGAATTAATACCTGTTTTTCAGCTTATGCATTGAAGTAGTTATATCAATATACCAATGAATACACTGTTTCGTCCACTTTTGGTATGTATGGCCAATCTGTGGCCTAAAATTAAGTATTGCTACTATATACAAAAAAAAGTTAACTTCATTTTATGTGTTGAACATTTCAGAGTCAGGGGTGATACAATGTATTTCACTTATTCATAGGTCATAATTACTGATAGCTAAATTTCATAAAATATAAAGTGATAGACCTAATTACTAATATCATTATTTCATACAGACATTGCTATATTATTCCAGCTTCCAAACATGTAGAGACCTAACAAATTCAAACCTAACAAATTCAAACCTAACAAATTCAAGTAAGATTTTCCTAATTTCGTTAAATCCCTGTCCTTAGAATAATGCAAACAAAAAACTACATAACATTGTTTGCTTGTCATGTTAACCATGAAAGCACAGGCTCTTACTTGTTAAAGGTAGAGAGGTAAATGCACATGAATACAACACCAGCACCATGGAAGCAGGTTCCTTTCCCTAAACCTTTGCCAAAATCAATCACAGATACACGATAAATTGGACAGCTCGAGCAAATAGGTCTCAGTGTTCACTAAGTGTAAAAAACTTCCAGACTATGGATGATCTCTGTGTCTGATGAGGAGAGTCAATTGTATGCTGTATCTTACATTTTTATTGTCTCCTCAGGTATTTTATAAAGCACCCTAAATAAATGTAAGTATTCTGCCTTACACTGAAATGCTAAGTTGCAGGCAACTGAAGTTAAAAAAAAACTGTAATAGTCTAAGACTGCAAGAAATACATAAGAGTAAATCAAATTATATCCACCACATTTACATTCATATACTATTCTTTTTTTTAATCTTTGCGTTTACTTTTTCATACATTTGAAGTGAGAGCCGGAGAATCCAAAATCTCTCATTTTCTAACTATAAGATGCCTTTTTAATTAACATTTTTCATGAGCATTTTTTTTATTTTTTATTTTTAAAAGAGAGATTATTCTTATACTTAGTTTGCATTCTTTAATCTGTATCCATATAACGTACAGAATGCAACATGGTCTGTTATTCAAGAAAACATTACTATAGGCAAAATTTACTTGGCTATACAATACATGTAACTCGATTAATGATATTTTTAACAGAAAATTTACTAAAACTGCATAATCACCTGAAAAAGACATATTTTATTTCTTTTTTATAACAGAACCATAAAGGATGGGCTTGACAAAACATACACAAGACTATACTGACTGAACTGTGTTCACGGATAGATAGAAAGTGATTTTCATCACCTGGAGAGTTTTAAATTTTGAAACTTCTGTTCCCTTTTAGTAGAAGGGGAAAACAAAACTTTGATAAGTTTTGATATCCAAAACTTTTAAAATGAATAAATTATGTGGAGTCATCTTTCTCAATTTATTTTTTATTATTTTTAAAGGTAGGAATTCACATAAATAACTTCATAAAAAGTGCTGAGAGGCACACATGTATTTTTAAAGAAAATAATGAATTGAAATAGATAAAAGCTTCAGGAGAAAGTACACCTAAATCCATAGGCTACATTATAATATTTCGGCCCTTTAACTATTAGCAGCATAGTTTAGTGAAATGCCACTGAAATTGATTTTGAAATCACATCAAGCAATTTGACATCAAAACCACACAAAACCCACTTACTGTTTCAGCAGTAATATCATATGGACCAGAGAAATTTTCAACACCAGATTTATTTAATTATAATAAATCTTACAGACCAGAAACAATCTGTTTCAGGAGGCAGAGACAGTGCTGAAAGACATACAGATGTGCTGTACAGCTCTTAGAGAGCATTTTAAGCACTGATAAACACCAGTTTTCAGAAATTACTCACAACAGGCTAATCCAGCAAAACTTCAAGTAATTTAAAATATACAGTACCCTAACTAATAATAAAACAGGGTCAAATCTTGATGACAAGTTTGCCATTTCTCTCTTATGTGACTTTTATATACTGCAGCAGAACATCTTTAAAAGCTTCATGATATTTCAAAGATTCCTAAAATAGATGCAACAGCTAAACTGTGAGCATCACTATAACATTTTATGCAAGATTACTATGCATGTGTGAATATACTACATAACTCAAAAAAAAACCCCTTTAGTGTTAAAGCTTGAATATGGTATGAATTTGCTCATGTATCATATAAAAATAACTATTTAATGCTGTTGAATGTAATAATTAAGAAGGAGATTACTGAATTTAAAACACTTTATAACTTGAATATTCTGTAATATATTCTCATTCTTACTCAAGATGTATCTGAAAAGAGATGCTATCTGAACTTGTAATTCCCAGATTGATTAGGATGGCATTTTTCTTCAAAGTAACTAGGAAAAAATGGAGCAGTTTCTGTGTCTACAAACCTGTATAATTAATAACTTCATTTGTTGTATTATCTCTAATAATGCTATTTTCTATTTCTACTAGTCTTCTATACGGTAAAACCCAACAGACTTACTAAATAAAGCACATACAAAAAGTTCAGAAATATCAGTGGACTTCAGTTATTTGCATATCTTGTCAAGACAGAATTTAGATCATTATTAGATTACTCTTTGTCACTGAAATGGAATTAATCAAAATCAATTATAACTTTTATTTTCTGTATGTACAACAGTAGATGTATTACACTTTTAACATAACTGTCGTTGATTACAGCATACAAAAACAAATCTGTTGTTGACTTTCACCAAATGATTGATTATTATCAGCATTCTCAGTAACTCATTCACGGCAACATTAGCAAGAAAATGCAAAAAAACACAGTGCAGATCCAGAGGAACAAATCAATTCATAAAATTCCCTTCCATCAGTAAGTGGAGCTAATTGCTAGGAAATTACAAGTTTAACTTCTTGTGTAAATCAAAGATCTCCGAGTGTAATTGTGAGGCCTGGAGAGGCTCCTGCAACCTAGTGCAAGTCTCTGCCCTCCCTGCAGAAGAGGGTAACTCTCTCTCCGAATTGCCTGTTTATTCGCCTCCTGGCGCCTTCCCTGCATCAGTCAAAATCAATACGGATGAAGGTCCACACTGATGCTGTCAAAACTAACCCTTCTCATTTTTTATTAAGGTGGATCATCAGATTTTCTGCACTATTGGACATTAATAATTAATTAATTTCATGGTTGAGTTTCTGACACTGTCCAGGAAGAAACAGTTTGGGAGAAGACAAATATAGTAGCTGATAATGATAGTTCTTAGTTGTTATGTCTTAAGGCCTCAGATGACTTTTTACTTAACTCCTTCACCCCCTCCAAAAAGCAGCAGTTTACAGCAATTGTGAGTATTGCCATAGTCCATGAAAACATCTAATCACACCTTAGTCTGTGCTAACTTGTCAGTCTTTCAGCAATCAGTCCCATGGATTAATCATAACCTGTTTTAAAAACAATATATCACTTAACCATTTTGCATGTCCTCTTTCAAGTCTTCTAGCGTGAAAAAGCCTGAAGATTAAGTTCTGATTTAGCCTCTTTTTACTGTTCATTCGTTTCTATACTTACACCTTTTACTTCTCTCTGAGACAGCTCAGTCTTCTAAACCTTTCTAAAGTTCTGTTAATTTCTTGTCAACCCGAACATCCAATTATTGCTACTTTTGATCTCTCATTACCAGAAAATAACACGAATGTTTCAGCCCATTCACCCATCGATATCTCAACAGGAAAAGTAATCTGATTCTGCCTTCCACATTTTCTCAATAGCAAAATTCTTTACTAAAGCACTGAAATTTCAATTTTAATTCAAAGCTCATGCCTAGAAAATCCATTATTAAGCTTAGTTTTCTTAATTACATTTGCTTATTCTGTTGCTTTAATCCAAATTCACAAGGAGTGTACAACTGAGAAATAAATTTTATGCTTCATCTCATAAATATGCCAATGTCTACTTCAGTCACACTTTACAAAATATCTTTTGAACAACCCATCCCTTCCTCTATACTTTCCTCTATGATTATCGATACCGTCACTGAAGCAGGTTTAAAAGAAGAAATTTTGTCTCTTTCACGACAAAAATTATGCAACCTTCATAGCAGCACAATTATTGCAGCATCTTTACCTATTTACAACCATAATCTGTAGTTATATTTTCTTTATCAGCAAGCATTCTTATTGATTCAGCAGCAGGTTTTGGTGAGGAAAAACCTACAGGATTCAAACCCTAAATCAGAATTTGTATGTGACAAGGAAATGGGAAATATATTTAACAGATGTGTGCTTTATAAATCCTGCATTAATATATACAGGAATCTTCTTAGTAAGAGCTTGAGACCACAATGAATCAACCATGACAGTTTTAATTATCAGTTGTTATTTTCATTTATATCCTTATCAATCAAATATTCATGAAACAGCAAATGGTGTTAAGTGCTCAAGAGGACTGAGAGTGAAAAGAATTCTCAAAGGACATCAAACCATTTCTCCTTCAGAAAGTGGTTATGATAGAATTTAATGTAATTTGGTAGTATTAAACTATAAATAAAATCACACCGGAGAAAATTTGGGAAACTTTGAGATGTAACAAGAATTTATGGCACATATTTGAAGGAAATTTTCTATTATTGAGGGAGAATTTTTGCATTCGGCTTTTTAAATATGAACTGTTTGTGACCCCACTTAAGGAAGATTTCACAAGAGATACTATCCTTGTCAGGATGAATTTGATTCAAATGACAGTTGGTGTACACTGCAGTGACTTTAGCTTCTTTGTTGAAAGAAGCTAGCTTTGGAGATTTACAGCCAAAGATTGAATCTAGCAGTTCACCATAAACTCAATTTATCATCAGACATTACCTTATCAGATAGTTCCACACAGTACAAAAAATACATGGAAGGTTTCATTAATTCTTTGGTCTATGTGGCTCGATTCTAACGATATATGGCTTCAACATGAACATTTCACCATGGACTGACTTTATTACCTACAGTTCATGTGAACATAAGCCTATAACTCATACAAAAGACAGAAACAGCATTATAAAGCAGTTTTAACTGTGAAGGTTCTTGCCTAATACAGGAACTACTCTCCTGTCTCATTAATTTAAAAGCAACTTTGCATTATAATAAAAAATGACAAAGTATTACATATGATTCAAAAATTTTCACAGTTTATTGAATTAGCTAAGCTGCTAAGCAATCATAGGACCAGAAATCTCTTCATATTTGAACAGACTAAAGAGGAGACATCTATAGTCTGAGGATGGCCCTTGAGTTTGCATAAGCCCATAAGTAAAAATCCAGACCAGGCTTTGAAGCTCTCTCAGTATTCTAAGTCTCTGTGATTTGTTTCAGTTTCACACATTGCTCCTAACAAATTGGTCAAGCTCCTTCTATTGTACACAGCAAACACAGAACTTACAGAAGCTGCAAAGATCTGTGGATCTGGCATCCCATCTGATAGTACTGTAAGGTACTTTAACAGGTCAAGTCCCGATGAGTCAACACTCAGATTTCAGAACACAGAACTGGTCTTGAAAATAACTCATTTAGCTATTTATTTATTCTATAAAAACTGAGTAATGTGGTTTTTTCTAGAATATTTACAGACTGTTTTGTTAAAATACATATGAAATTTCCTTTTCTTAGTGTTATAAATTTATCTGTTAATTTTAGAAGGTTTTTTGTGTCCATAACCAGTAAATGTTGGAGATTCTCAGAAGTCTATTATGCTACTGTATATATTTAGGTTTTTACTGTCTCCAATTTCCAATGAAAACTTGGTGGCAGGAACTGAGTATTCAAGAATCTTTCATGAACAGCAGTAACATCTCCTGGGTGTTCTGAAGCAAGAATCCGTGCTAGGTGTTTTTCATTTAGTTGGTTTTGTCTTGCTTTAATATTCTCTAATAGAGTTGTAGCGGCTGTAAAATGGAAATAAGGATGTTATTCCCAAAAACTAAGAAAGGGGTTTCTTAGTTTAGCTGTGTTTAAAGATTAAAGAACAAGCACACCCACAAACCTGTGCAAAGCTTATGATACAAAGTGATACAAACTAACTAAAACTCAAATAAATATTCAGGCAGAAATAATGCTGTGTTTTAATTATTTAAAACAAGCACACAAAAAACTAAGAGACTTTTTATTTTTATTTCAAAATCTTAAACTCCAGTACTGAACTGAAAAAATCAAAATTCAGAATTGGATTATTCATGCATAGCATTCTTATTTAAACAATTTCAAACTGTAAAGAAGTTTCTGCTTTGTTCTATAAAGATGCATCAAGCCCAAAATATTACAGTAATTTTGTTAATTTGTAACTTTGTGAGAAACTATGTTCCATCAGAAAAATTCTGATCAGTATCACCTACTTAAAGAAATTTAAGTCAAGTAGGACTAGGATATAATAAAACCTGCATTTCATAAATTATGTACAAGATAAGAGAGAGATTATGCTATTTTCTGGAAAACAAACAGAGACTTACTATAAAACCAGAAGGGCTGATAAATTGCTGATATGTAAAATAGCTCCAATTTTTAAAGAAACCTCAGGTAATTAGGCATTAAAACTTCACTGATCTTCAATGAAATTTGGGTTCTTCTGTAAAAATCCCACCCCAAACTCTCTGGTGATTAAGCACCTGTTTCAACCCGTATTTTTCAATACAAAAAAAAGTTTGATTACCCTCATATTTTCTGTAGATGTTCACAAAAATTACAAATCTCATCTGTTTTCTGCTAGGAAAGAGTATAAGTGAAGACTATTACTCCAGTTATAAACTTTTACTGAACTAGGTGATAGCACTATGTTTCCAAATTTTGAAAGGATCTCAACAGTGAAGCCCACCATGCAAGTCTATTCACCCAAATGGAAAGATCATATATGTTGAGGTTTTTTTCTCCAGATACTATAGAAACTTTTTCCTATGATCAAAATATCAATATTGCAGCAAATCACTCTGTTTCCAAAATGTATATTTATCCTCTGCTAAACTGAGACCATATGGCTTTTCATCGGTTATAATTGTCAGTGGGCAATGGAAGTCACAAATACTGCACACCAACAAAAGCTATTATTTGAACTCACCATTTCATTCAGTAGTAAAAATACATTTGACACGTAATTTTCACGTTAAGTGCACCTATTACGTCTGTGTTAGTACACTCAGAATTAGAGCCCTATAACCATGTAAAGTCTTTCACAAAACAGATAAATGACGTGCCTGCATTGAAGGGTTTTTAAAAGGAAGAAGAGTGAAATAAATATAGTGACAATTTAAATGAAAGCTGATACTTATAATGAACAATGTTTTGCAAAATATGGTGTGTCTGAATCACACTAGAGATGTTTAGTAATTTTCTCTTTTCTAAGAATGAAAGCATGAAAATGAAAGGGCATTTTTCAGATTACTTTAATCTTGAGCAACATATGAATTAAGTTTTTTTTCTCTTTTCCCTCACTTCTGCAGGCCTCAGCATCAGAAAACAACTGTCTACCACTGTACTGCTTTTTGACTGTTCAGATAAGTGCAGTGTGCAGAAGCTACCTCCATATGAATATTACAGCATGCTTATTTCAAGAAATCCTTTTGCATCAGTTGCTAAAACACTGATCATTATAGTAGTCTATTATTTGTTATGAAATCAGTTGGTTAAAAGCAGAAGCACCATGATTACTAACAACAAGAATCTGATTTATAGATTTATCAATTATTTGCTGTCCTCTCTCCATTGATTATGACTGCCTAAATAATACATTTTCAGAGCTTCATATAATCTTCCTGCTCTAAAACTACAAATACAAATATTCAAATGTACAGCACTGAGACTGTAAAACTCTATGTAAGGCAATAAGTAAGATATTGAGAGTAGTTATAGGAACCAAAGCAAGTGCTGGTTCTTTCCTCCTACTACCAGAGGAAAGTAGCTCTCCATTTCACATCCTTTATGTTGTTTTTAGGACACGAGTCATAGCAAAGCAAGGAAAATATTAGTTTTCCCAAATTGGCAATTAAATGATAATGATGGATGGTCTTGCAGCTGAAGGGGTACATTGGGATTCATGAATCATGAGTTGAATTCATGTTTATATCACATTTTAACTTGATAGGAAAATTAAACCTATTTGTAAAAAAAAAAATCATCCTATTTGAAGTATTTAGGTTGTTATTTCTTCAGTCACTGACAGTTACTGAATTGGAATCCTCGTCTTTCCTCTCACATAAAATAATAATGAAAATAGTAATTTTGTTGTAGTTCATAGGCTTATAAGCTCAAAATAAGGATGGTTGGTTAAAATACCCTAATACTTGTTACTACTTTCTCTCATATACTGCAGTATGCACTGACCATGACAGCAATATTAAAGCATTATGCAAATCTAAGTGTATAAACAAACACCCTAATTAAATATCAGCCCTACAATAGATAAACCAAGCATTCCCAGGCTCCTTACATATACTTTATAAAAAAGCATGGATATTCTTCCCACAATATTATTATAAAGAGGAAATATAAATCAGTCATGTGAGAACTACAGATAGTTACTCTTCAGAATAAGCTTAGTCTCTTTGCACAATACACTTTTCTGTTGGCCTCATGAAACGTCTGAGCTCTAGTTACTGTTATCTTCAGACAATACTGTCAGACTTCAAGATCCTTCAAAGAAATTTCCCTTCCTTCTTTACATGAACTAGTGTTGTATGATTTTTTTTTAATTTTTTTTTTTTCTTTCAGCCCTCTCTAGGCTGCAAATTGCTCACCTCTAGGTTACATTCAAATGCTTCCATCATCAAGTGAAAAGAGAAGCATGAAGCTTTTTTCTGCTCCTTGTCTCTTAAGTCAAGGAAAGGTGAGTATCACAATCTCTTCCTTATCTGCTTCCTCCACACAGGCAAGAGAAACCAGGGGCAAAGTTAGTTAGATTTTAGTCATGAGTTTGAAAGTGCAGAAGGGGAGACTAGAGAGGGAAAGCAGCTTATCTGCCCCTGCTTCTCTTGAAGCACGAAAAGGAGAATATCCCTCATGGTGCCTTTCACTTTCAGCAATAAGGAAAAGTGAAAGGGAGGAGATTTACACATTTATCAGGTACCATCTCACCGTATATCATGTGAATTGGAAACATTGTATAAGCTTCTCTAGTTATGGGTGACTACCAGAACAATTTACAAAGTGCAACTTGTATTAGAATAATTAATTCCTCTTTGCACATGTGCAGGTTCTTCTGGAGTCCTATTTGGTTTTGTGCTCTTAAGTCTTACCTCACTGATTTTTACACAATTTATGATGTGAGGATGTTTACTAGGCTTTAGTTAATATAAATCTCAAAAAGATTTAACTTTGTGTCAGTGATGTAGAGCAGTACAACACCACATTTTTTTCAGATTTCAGGATCTAGTTAATTCATCCATAATGTCACTTCCTCTGGTGGGACCATTATCTTTTTAAGAGTGGTCAGCTGCTTTAAAATTGTATCATCAATGAAGAAGTGTTCCCAGGAAAATTTGATTGGTTCAATAAGATTTATTTGCAGCAGATGAAGACAACTTTTGAAACCATAAAGCCCCACATACATCACTGATGATTTCAGAGGGCAAGCATACAGGGATGCCATCAGCAACAGAGGAAACACTTTTCTTAAACTAGTATATCTAATTTCAAGCACTGACAAGACTATTTTCTTCCAAAGCCAGATGAGTGCATAAGAAGCAAAGGGCAGAATACATACAAGCCTGTAATACTGTCTAAAGTCTGCAGCTACTGTATTTTTCTTTCACAAGAAGCCCATAAATTTCCAAAGCTGTCTACAGTAATAGCTGACTTACACTTTAAAGATGCAACGGATGTCTCAAACTTTGGATGACAGACCATTTACAAAAATTGCTCTTAGTGATATTATACAACTACTCTGGAAACTTAGAGGCATTTGTCTGGAAAAGCCAATCCATTTCTGATGATTTTTGACACTCTAATATGTACAAGGTTTTTTTTAAAAAATAAAAGAAATAAAGAAATCAGGTGAAAAATAAAGGTTTCAATGTTCCATTTAAGCAAGGAAACCAGGACCATATAATCCCAGATAGTTTTTCAACTTCACAGGAGGCCTAAAATGTTAAAGTTGCTTGTTTAGGCATCCAGTTTGAACAGTTACATTAGCTCAGAACAATGTTCTAATGAAAATACAAGCTTCTTGGTAATGCCCAAAACTTAAGAAAATCTTTAAATTCTCAGCTTACTTCTCAATTTGAAGCTTCCACAGTACTAGGCAGGAAAGTGTACACTTGCCAAAAGCATTCTTCTTGCTATTGAATTAAACCAACACTTCTGCAACCAGTTTATGAATTAAACACACTCACATGTAAAGGAGGTTCAAGTAGGTTTCAATTCTTTATATGATCTTCATTCTCATAATAGGACCTTTGGAAAAGGATCGATTGTTTGTTTCATCTGCAATGAATGGAACTTAGTGTTGCCATTCCCAACGCAAGTAATCAAATATTTTGGCCTTTTAAAATACATAGATACTTCATATTTCTGTCCCTTTAAGCTTATATTTCTCATAATTGGATTTCTGACAAGGAAAAAAATTGTAAAAGCACAAATTCTTGGGAGTCAGCATTATCTCTGTGGAAATTAAATAGGTAATTCCAACTAATGGTGGAAACTTTCTCAGTTCTATGAACCATAGTGACAACATAATTCAAATAGTCACTGTTGTAGTTCCAATGGGTTGTAACAAACCTTGGCATGTCAATCTAATTTTCCTACTTACAATAGAAAATGCAAATTAACTAAATTTCTTCCCCCAACGAAAACATTCAAGTTTCCAGAGGAAAGCTGTTTTTTGAAAAAAAGAAAATTGTTAAGAAGGAAGATTTCATAAGAGGTATTATATGACTGTTACATTGTCAACAATTTATAGGAAGACATATTTATGACATTACTGGTTTTGGTTGGGATAGGGTTAATTTTCTCCATAGTATCTTGTATGAGACTATGTTTGGGATTTGTGCTGAAAATAGTGTTAATAACAGAGACTTGCAATCATGATGTGGTGGAATTCAGGGTCTTGCATGGTAGGAACAGAATACCAAGCAGGATTGCAACCCTGGACTTCAGCAGGGCCAACTTTGGCCTTTTCAAGCAATCGCTAGGGGAAATCCCATGGGACAGGGTACTAGATGGTAAAGGGGCCCAAGAGAGTTGGTTTATATTCAAGGACCACTTTTTCCAAGCTCTAGATCGGACCATCCCAGTGGGTAGGAAATCAAGAAAGGGAGCCAGGAGACCTGCGAGGTTCAACAGGGAACTAATGGGCAAACTCAAGGGGAAGAAGAGAGTCTATAGATCTTGGAAGCAGGGGATGGCCACGTGGGAGGACTATAAGACTGTTGTCAGAGGATGCAGGGAGGCAACTAGGAAAGCTAAGGCCTCCTTGGAGTTAAGCCTTGCAAAGGAGGTCAAGGACAGCAGAAAGGGCTTCTTCAAATACATTGCAGACTAAACTAACACGAGAGGCAATGTAGGCCCACTGTTGAATGAGGCGGGTGCTCTGGTGACAGAGGATACACAGAAGGCGGAGTTACTGAATGCCTTCTTTGCCTCTGTCTGTACTACTGGAGACTGTTCTCAGGAGTTCCAGACCACTGAGGCCCCAGAATAAGCCAGGATAAAGGAGGAGTTTGACTTGGTTGATGAGGACTGGGTTAGGGATCAGTTAAGCAATCTGGACATACATAAATCCATGGGCCCTGATGGGATGCACCCACAGGTGCTGAGGGAGCTGGTGGAAGTCATTGCTAGACCATTCTCCATCATCTTTGGTAAGTCGTGGGGAACAGGAGAGGTGCCTGAGGAATGGAGGAAAGCAAATGCTACTCCAGTCTTCAGAAAAGGCAAGAAGGAGGATCTGAGTAACTACAGACCAGTCAGCCTCACTTCCATCCCTGGAAAGGTGATGGAACTATTTATCCTTGGTGCTGTCCCTGGGCATATCAAGGATAAGACAGTCATTGGGAGCAGTCAACATGGTTTTACCAAGGGGAAGTCATGTTTGACCAACCTGATATCCTTTTATGAAGACCTAACCAGGTGGATAGATGATGGAAATGCAGTGGATGTGGTTTATCTTGATTTCAGTAAAGCATTTGACACCGTCTCCCACAGCATCCTCGCAGCTAAACTGAGGAAGTGTGGTCTGGACGATCTGGTAGCGAGGTGGATTGTAATTGGTTGAAGGAAAGAAGTCAGAGATTTGTGGTCAATGGGACAGTCGAGTTGGAGGCCTGTATCTAGTGAAGTCCCTCAGGGGTCAGTACTGGAACCAGTACTATTCAATATATTCATCAGTGACCTGGACGAGGGAACAGAGTGCACTGTCAGCAAGTTTGCTGATGACACAAGGGGGAGGAGTGTCTGACACACCAGAAGACTGTGCTACCATTCAGAGAGGCCTGGACAGGCTGGAGAGCTGGGTGGGGAGAAATTTAACCACATACAACAAGGACAAGTGTCTTGCATCTGGGAAGGAACAACCCCATGTACCAGTACAGGTTGGGGACTGAGCTGTTAAAGAGTAGAGTAGGGGAAAGGGACCTGGAGGTCCTGGTGGACAACAGGAAGACTATGACCCAGCAAGGTGCCCTCGTGGCCAAGAAGGCCAATACACAATAGGGTGTATTAGAAGGGGTGTGCTCAGTAGATAGTTCTCCTCCCCCTCGACTCTGCCCTGATGAGATTGCATCTGGCATAGTGTGTCCTATTCTGGGCCACTCAGCAGAAGAAGGACAGGGAACTACTTGAAAGAGTCCAGCACAGAGCCACAAAGATGATTAAGGGGGTGGAGCATCTCCCTTATGATGAAAGGCTGAGGGAGCTGGGTCTCTTTAGCTTGGAGAAGAGGAGACTGAGGGGTGACCCCATTAATGTTTATAAATACATCAACGGTGAGTGTCAGGAGGATGCAGCCAGGTTCTTCTCGGTGATGTCCAATGACAGGACAAGGGGCAAAGGGTGCAAGCTGGAACATAGGAGGTTCCACAATAAAAAAAAAAGGAAAAACTTTTTCACTGTAAGGGTGACAGAGCCCTGGAACAGGCTGCCCAGATGGGTTGTGGAGTCTCCTTCTCTGGAGACATTCAAAACCCTCCTGGACTCGTTCCTGTGTGATCTACTGTAGGTGGTCCTGCTCTGGCAGGGGGGTTGGACTAGAAGATCTTTCAAGGTCCTTTCCAGCCCCTAACATTCTGTGATCCTGTGAGATGTTTTAGTTACTGCTGAGTGGTACTTACACAGCATCAAGGCTTTTTCTGCTTCTTATGCTGCCCAACCAGCAAGTAGGTTGCAGATGCACAAGAAATTGGGAGGGGACAGAGTTGGGACAGCTGACCTCAACTGACCAAGGGGATGTCCCATACCATATGATGTCATGTTCACAATAAAACTGAGGAGGAGTGCGGCAGGGCATTCACTGCTCAGGGACTGGCTGGGTATGGGTCAGTTGATGGTGAGAAATTATTTTCATTTGCATCACTTGTCTTTCCTGAGTTTTATTTTTCTCTCTGTTGTGTTGTTGTTCTTTTTTCTCTTTTCCTTGAAATAAAAAAAAAAATATTTTTAATTATTAAATTGTTATCTCAAGACACAAGTTCATTTCTCACTTTTACCTTTCCAATTCTTATCCCATCCCAATGGGGGCAGGGCTGGAGTGAGCGAGCAGCTGTGTGGTGCTTAGTTGCCAAATGCGGTTAAAACACAACAGTGATCAAATTCAAAAGTGGGAAGCACTAATGTTTCAAACCTGTAGAAATGAAAGAACGTTAGTGTGTTCTAGCATTTGATGAAGTAATATATGAAACTTAACAAACATATTTTCCAGTCTACAGAGTACAAAGCTCTCCAGGTTCCAGATAACAATAAGTATGTACACCCAGTACATGCTGAAAGTTTATCAATGGAAGTAATTAACAAACATTCCTACGCTTGTATCTTCTAAAACGAATGTGATAACAAGGGATAAAACTGTCACAGTTTTGCCAGACCATTCAGAAAGAGATTTATGACCTATTGAGAGACTCACAGAATTGAAAACTCCTGCAGAGGTTTTAAATAGATACTTTTAATTATTTTAATGCATTTTATACTTCTTATTAATTGTATCTTCAAGATAAGATTGAGAAAGAAGCGTTTGGTTTATCTTCAAGAGAGCCTTAGCACTATTATGTTATTTTAAAGAAATAGCTTGCAACCAGGATGGCATGAAGAGTATGTTTTGTTGTTGCAAGAGAATTCTTGTATGTTTGATCATGAAACTGTGGAATTAGTGGGAGGTGACAGATAATAATTTCAATTGATATTGTCATATGGATGCCCAAGAGAAAAGAAATGTCAATAAATTATTGTGGGACATTTAATACTAATTTACTTCTTAAATAGTAAAAGTAAGTACAACTTCAATACAATTTATTAACAGGAATGAGCTCCTTCTATGACTAAAATTGTTCACATGAAAGAATCTCGAGTTAATAGCTGTTTAAAATAATTTCCATTAAGACTGTAACCAAAACCTGAACTAAATGTTTAATTAACTACAGAAGCAGTCAATTAAAATATGAAATGAAAGAAAGAGTTACCCTCTCCCATAACTGTGATCCTGTTTCTATAGGCTACATGATGGAGTTAATGATTTTAATCTGCTCTTGCTCTAGCCATGACATTTATAAAGTATGTTTGAGATCACATGTAATACATATTAACTAGTAATATTCACAGTTATTGTTTGATATCTTAGTTATCCAATTTAATTTAAAACCATAATTGTTTATCTTTATGGACTTATTTTGCATGGTTTATCGTTCATGGTACAGAAATAAGTTTTGCTAAGCATGAGCACAATTTATTTGTAATTGTGTTTGTTGCAATTTATTCTCTGATCTCAGAAATTGTGTTTCAAAAAAAAACCCCAAAAAACCCAACAACCAATAACCCTGGATTTCTTGCCAGGATACGCTGTTATAGTAAAACAAACAAACAAAAAACTCAACAAAAAAACTTTCTGAGAAGTGTCTTTTTAGAAATGAAGTTTTTTGTTCGTATAACTGGACTTCTTAAAAAAAAAAAAAAAAAGCCATGTATGTGTCTGTCTCTTAGCCAGAAGCAAAAGAACAAAAGAAATAGTTTAGTCATAATCAGTTCCTGTTTTTCACATGCAAAGATGGCAAAGAAATCTAGGAAAATGGAGGTCTTTTTAGATTAAATCATAGCATTGGAACAGCATGTCTAATAGAAATCTGTGAGAAGACCTGTTATTCATAGGCTTATTATTGGGAAAGGACTGTAAGTACATATCATTAATGTTCAGCAATGTGCTCTAACTCCTCTATTAAACACTGGACTTAAAATTTTTAAGTCCTTCAGTGTTATAATTGCCTTTCAGTACTTAAATCTTTAAGGATCAAATACTACTCTCGATCTTTAATTCATAAATCCTTGGTGGACTAGCTCTGTTTTGTCTCTCAGACGGTTTCTTTCATATGCCCAACATAGAATCATAGAATCATTAAGGTTGGAAAAGACCTCTAGGATCATCAAGTCCAACTATCAACCCAACACCACCATGCCCACTGAAACATGTCCCAAAGTGCCACATCTATGCATTTTTGAACACCTCCAGGGATGGTGACCACCATTTCCCTAGGCGCCTCATCCAATGCTTGACCACTCTTTCAGTGAAGACATTTTTCCTAATATCCAATCTAAACCTCCGCTGGTACAACTTGAGGCCATTTCCTTTTGTCCTATCACTTGCTACTTGGGAGAAGAGACCAACCCCCAATTCACTACAACCTCCTTTCAGGTAATTGTAGGTAGCGAAAAGGTCTCCCCTCAGCCTCGTCCTCTCCACAGATTAAACAACACCAGTTCCCTCAGCCTGCTTATAAGACCTGTTCTCCAGACCCTTCATCAGCCTTGTTGTCCTTCTCTGGACATGCTCCAGCACCTCAGTGCCTTTCTTGTAGTGAGAGGCCCAAAACTGCACACAGTGTTCGAGGTGCGGCCTCATCAGTGCCCAGTGCAGGGCCATGATCACCTCCCTGCTCCTGCTGGCCACACTATTGCTGATACAGGTCAGGATGCTGTTGGCCTTCTCAGCCACCTGGGCACACTGCTGGCTCGTGTTCAGCTGACCAACACTCCCAGGTCTTTTCCTGCTGGGCGGCTTTCCAGCCACTCATCCCCAAGCCTGTAGGTAACTTCAGTAAGGGTGGCAAAAATCCCAGGAGCCAGCGTTTCACTGACCAAGAATTAACAACAGGGCAATTTCTTAGCACTATAAAGTCTCAGCAGCTCACTTCACTTCCCCATAAAGCATAGCCTAGGATAAGTCCATGAAGCTCTTAGTTCAAAAACGATTCTTCCGTATTTTCCAAAAAGCCAAGCATTTGCTGAAACATCATTTTTTTTGGATGTATCACTTCTGATAATAGTCAGAGGTCAAAGGAAATATAACTACAAATATAAATAATGTTAACACAAACAGGTCTTAGCTGCTGGATTGGTGAAGACACTATAAATGTTAAAAAGAAATCACAGGCATTTGCAGTAGAATGTTCTAAATAGTGACTCATTAACGGTCTTCAACTACAGTTTTGTGGGAATATGATATAATCTGTTCTCCTTGCTCACACAGAATGACAACAAATGACCTAAATTCATTATTTTATTTTGCTTATTTATTTTTAATACACAATCCCTAAATAATGGAACATAGGAGTTCTATCTTCCTGTCAGCAGCATGGTTGAAGGACAGAATTTTTAAGAGAAAACCAAGCTATTTTAAACTGGAGTCTAAAAAGCATTGGTTTTCACAGGAGACACAGACGGGCTCCTCACATAACACCAGGAAAATAACAGTGGATCATAGTGCAGTATAACTGCTTTCATGTAGTTGTAGTTCTGTGTGAATATTCTATATGTAAATTATAATAATACTTAGTATTGATGCTATTACTACGGCTATGAATCAAATTTTAAGGTAGTGCAAAAGTCTTATATGAAATAAAAGATTGCAAGCACATGTACTACATATACTTTAATGCATTCTTGAATAATTAAGTCAGTCTTCCATTAGTTTAACTACACTTTTACACCTTCCTGTTTAGAAAGCTAGTTTAATGACTTTTTCCACACTTTGAGCTGTGAAGTGTGTTCATATTAAGATACTGTAATGAGAAATAAAAAATAAATCTGAAGATTTATCTGTCTTTCAGGGAGAAGAAAGGATGAGTTGCCAGGTTTAACCTCTAAAAGGAAAACAAAACAAAAATCCACAGAGCAAGCAATTGCAGCTTTGCATAAATCATACTTGGCATAAGAGTAATGGAATCATTATAAATTGTGCAATTCCATGATGAAAAAAAGATCAAAGAAATATTGTATAAATCAGTCTTCAAGCAGCTATATTTAAAATAATTAATGAAGTATGTTCTTTTTTGTGTACATGTTAATAAGACTGTTAGTACAAAATGATACAGCCCGATAAAGTGATATCCTGATGCGTGTGAAGATGAATTTTTAATTGTTATCAGAAATCAAATTTACCTCTGGGTGTAAAATGAACATCTATGGAGAGAAGCTACTATCATGAAACATCATGTCAGATATTCATCTAGAGAAAAAATTTTTTATGACATAAATGACAGCTACAAATGTATCCTCAACAGACTGAAAAAAACAAAACAAAACAAAACAAAAACAAAAGACGCAAGTCCAGTTTTACTAAAAGTGGCAGTTTTGAATGCCCTATTGAAGTTGCATGTGATAAAATGAGGACAACAAAAGACAGGTTCTGTAAAGGAAATGCATGCCTCACTAATTTAATAGACTTCTCTTAAAGGCTCAATATACACGTAGATAAGAGAGAGATCCAGTCAATACAGCTTGTTTGGGTTTCCAAGAATTATTCAACAGGATCTTTAACTAAGAAGTCTTGGAGAAAGTTGTCACATAAAAAGATGGAAGGCCCTTACATAAATAAACAACCAGTTAAGGAACAGGAGACACAATACAAGAACAAATGATCATTTTTTACTTTGCCATTGATGATTGTGTTGGTACTGTTCTGTTTAATAGTTTCACAAAAGACACACAAAAATGTGTGAATTACCCAGTGATGACATTTAATGATTGTATTCAAGTATACTGAGTACTATATTTAAGACATGAGTTGCACAAGAGCCTTATGTGGCTGCATGATAAAAAAAAAAAATCAAGAAATTAAATTCAACATACATAAATGTAAAATGGCACACATGGAGAAAAAAAATACATTTGTACAAACAATGCATTAACTACTGCCACCCAGAAATTTTCTGTGGAAATATCATCTCATTAGTTATCAAGAATATAGATTGAACAGTAAGAATTACTAAGGAAGGAAGACTGAATAAAATACGCAACTGAACTAGCATTCAATTTTCATCACAGCCTTCTCAAAGGGAATACAATTGGCCTTGGAAATATAAAGAGGATGGTGACAAAGATACATGATGAAGTGAAATGCCTTCTGTACAAGAAACAAATAAGCAGAACAGGACTTGAAAAGTGAGACTGCCTAGCAGATTAAAAGTTAATAAGATTGACAATTAAGAGGGAAAATGTTTTCTGTCTAGAATAAGAAGGCTTCATATAAAATGACCCATTAGATGAGGAAAATTAGCTGCAAATAGTGAAAAGGTCAGGATATTCTTAAGAAGTGCCAGCAGAAGCCTGGATTTTTCTCACAGTCTTTCTCAGGTAGCAATACTGTATACTGGCTTCACTGATTTTACTGAAAGCAAGGTGCTAGCCTGATCATACCAAAACCTCACAGTCTTCAGTGGAAAGGGAGTAATACTCTAAGGGAAAACAAAACAGGATAAATTTAATTATTGTGGAACTACTAAAGAAATTAAGGGAGGAAGTATAAAAGAGTGAAGAAACAAGAGCTTGCGTCTGAGGTCTTTTATTTGGTTGACAAGATATGAAATGTGAATCCTGTCCTTTTTCTAGGTCCAGGAAACAATTATTTTTCAGGACATTTTTAATTTCCAAGAATGCACAAAACAACAAAATCACCTTTCTTTTGGTTTTGTCAGTGAAGCAAATCCATCTTATCTGCACCATTCTGCAGAACCTGAGTTCATGTCTGTTTCATGTATTTATTGTATGTGAGGGGCGAATGGCTGCTTCAGGGACAGAACCACCCAATCAAGCAGTACGCACTGTCTTCCAAGATGAACACCAGGACCTCAGCTGAAAAAAACAGTAATCGTTCAAAAAATAATAGGAAAGCTGGAAACTTGAAACTCTTCAAGCTATTTTAAAATAACAGAAATCCCAGTAAGCTTACAAAAAGTTATTTCATTTTCATAGAAGAACAAGAAAAAAAATCTCATTATTTAACTGCTCTTATTTTTCAGAAAACACTCTAGAAACAACGTTCCTGTTACCTTTTACAGCAGACTTTCCCAACTGAGGAAAAACAATTAGCCAATCTGGTCATTGACATTTTTCTTCATTTCTTTCATGACACTTCTATTTTTGTTATTCCTTTTTGTTTAGTGTTTTTAATATTTAGAAGAATGAACAAATGTAGTACGTATTAGTATTATCTGAGTGAATATATACAGGACACTTCTCGGATAACTACTTGGGTAGCTCCATCTCTACTATACGGCACTGCTGTAGATCTTCATCAGTGGTCTCATCTCTCTCAGAGAAACCTTTCACTAGCTCCATTATATTTTGCCAAATGCCTTTACATTCAACAGCTCTGTATTTTCTGATGAAAAAAACCCCTACCTCACTAAAAAATTTTCCAGGTTCTACTTGTAAAGAACACAAGCACAACTGCAATGACCATCTACTGTGCAGTCAGAGAAAAAACTAATTCTGTCTTCAAATAGGGTTTAACAAGTACGCGGAAAATACAGCAGGGGGTGCATTCTTTGAATAACAAATGAAAAACATATCAAACAACTGCTCATTAAGCAAGTACTGCCAATTTAATGAATCAAATGAGGCAGGAACTTACAGGAAAAATACCCGCAGCATATAATTAGAAAATAAAATGATGACATAGTGCACACAAACAAGAAGACCAAATTAAAATATTGCAGGGACTCCCATGTTTCATTTGTTTGTTTAAATTTTCTGAATTGGCAGCTTAATCTTTCAATCCTAACAGTATTGTCTAAAGATAGACTGGCTTGTTCTTTTCAGCACACTATAATCTTCGCACCATTTTCTATTAACCAGCATTTACAAACTAGCTCAAGTACACTAGAGAAAAATATAGAGAAAAGCACATTACTACTACACTACTACTTACATTACACACTACTGCAACTACTCCACTCAGTAGCTTCATTAACCAAGAATTTCTTGCATTAATGGGAGCTCTAACCGTTAACCGACTGAACCTGTGGGTGCGAACTGAAATCAGTTATGCACTGCCATGCTGCATGCTGTAGATCATCTGAGAGACCTATACTGGTCTCAGAGCTATGGCATAGATCTGTGGGAGACCCATGTCTTCCTGGTGTGGCAGCACATTCTTAGGTCCTCTACAACAACCTATTTACTTATGTTTAAACAATAAAATCCAACTCTGCCTGTACAAAGCTAAACCCATGTATCCTTCTTCCTGCTTAAATTAACAATCAGGAATGCATTGTGTTAGTTGGTATACACCATAAACACCTGCTGTTTAAGTCTGTTGATGTGCTGTCTTTCTTTATGGAAAACTCACAATCATTAGTCCCTCCTTCCTACTTCTGTGTACTTCTTCACATTGCCGTCTGGCCTTTCAAAGGTGAGATATGTAGCAAGCACTGTTCTGGAAAGGGACAACACTTACTGTTTGCTGAATAACCTAACATTCTCATAAAACCTGATAAAATCACCACAGGCAAAGAAAAACAAACCAACTGTCAAGTGGAAATAAACTGCATTTATTTTTGATTTTGAAAATTTAATTTTCAGCTAAAGACGTTGCCTACAGTTCATTTTCTACAAAACATGTAGAGTGACTGAAAATGCCCTCTTAGGTTACTTGCTTCTCTTCAATTAACAGCTAACAGCTCAACAGGTGTAAGTAGAACCAAGCATTTAAGAAAAGGGCTGGCAGCATATCCATCTGGTTTTACATTTGGATCTACCACTAATTTAAAATTCCTAAATGAAATTAAATAATTTATAAACTGGTGTCTCTAGGGAGAGGAAAAAAAAAAAAAACCAAAAAAACCCCAAAAACAAACGAACAAACAAAAATAAATAGAACAAAACCGTAAGAACAATAATACGTCTAACATTTACTTTGACATCTGTGAATCAAAGTTGTCATTAATATCAGTGCAATATTCAAGACAATCTATTTCTATACTTTTCTAGATAACACCTATTTTGGTATTTACTAGAGATATTACCATTATAGAGACAATCCAGTCCAAACTCAGTATAAACCAGGTCTACAAAAGTGGGACAAGTTTTCCATGAAAAGCCACAATTCTACGTTTATATTCTTTCAGGAAACTTGACTCACACCTGTGTCATGAAAGAATTCTGAAACTCCTGTAATGTAACCTCCTGGAGAAGAAGACAGTCTCTTCAGAAGATCTTCACTATGTAGCCTTAAGAAATTTCCCAAACTGTCATTTAAGCTTTTGGTGTTTTGTGCCACAGCTACTTGGACTGTCACATTATTAGTTCAGTGCCTGTATTCTTTGAATCAGCAAGCAGGCAGTCTTCATCCCCTGATACAATATAATCCTCTTCCTCTAGTGCCTGCAGGATGTCATCTGCAATATTTGGGTTTGGTTTTATTGCTATAGCATGCACTACTCTCTGCTTTCTCTTTTACACATCTGTTCTCAATCCCTCAGGAATGCTGAATACTTCTAGTCTGACACCGAACTGACAGTTTTTCCATACTCCTCTGCAAACCAGCCATGCTTCCAAACAGAGGAAGTACACGAATGCAGACAGCAGAGAGGCTTTGAACCTAAGGCAATGCTCAGGACAGAAATTGGACTCCTCCCCTATAACTGAGTCACTGCAATTTCCCAGGATGAGCCAAACAGACTGCCAACTATTTCTTTGAAAGATTGCTAGCTCAGCGTCACTAAATATATCTGGATTATGTAGCTCTCTGATGTTTAAATATTGGATTACAACCTTGGTGATCAGAAACCTTTAATATTGCAATAAACTTTTTTGGTTAAGCAAATGCAAGTTTATTTGATCTTGTGATTGCATTCTACAGTGGTTTTCCAACCATATATGGTTTCAAGGATAAAAATTTGCACATTTACAGTGAGAAATTTGATTTTTAATCCAGGGCAGGTTCATTAAGATTACTCAAGGTAGAAACATGTAGGGACCAGCATGATCCTTATCAGATGTCATACACAGTTTAGAGTCATCTGAAGTCAAAATTATGGAGTATTATTTTTCCTTGATTGTGAATGAGCACAAAGTCTTGAGTTTATACAATTACTCGCTATGCCTGAAAAGGTACAGTATGAACCATCTACCAAGCTTTCAAGTCAGGCCGTTTTCTAATATTGATTTCTGTCATATGGATGATACAGTTAGTCTGAAGTAGTAAAGCGTTCATTTTGGTCCTCGGGCAAAGAGGAGTTACTAATTCATGCAGTTCTTCTGACAGGTGAAAAATCTGAGTTTTTATGTTATAGAAGTCCTCATTGTCTCTACAGGCAACCTAGAACAGAACTGGACATTGAATGGCTATTGAGGGTATTTCAGTTTTGAAAGTGTAAATGCCCAAGATTTAACTAATTTTTATTTTTACTGCATAATATCCCTTCTTAAAGGTTGACAAGGCAATTACTTAGACAGCTCTGTTTGGGTTACCCCAAATAGTACCACATTGTTCATAAAAAGTCTTAAAGCGTATCATAGTCTACTGTCATGACATAGCATCCAACAGAAATGACTGGCTCCATTGTTTGTCCTTTTAACACAAAAACAGTGAAAAACACCTGTACTGTGTTAGGATTAAAGGTCATAGAAACTATATTTTAACAAGTTAATGAATTTCTGAATTTTTCTATCCAGCCTACGTGTGAGTATATTATAAAAAGGGGAAACCAAACTTGCTTCAGGTGCAAATGACTAGCTCATTTAGCCTTTCTCAACTGTCTTTACCCACCTCCCCTTTCAGCTTACACCACTTTTCTAGCTGCGGGCAGTTTAGATCACAGACACTTCACAGTCACATGATTTTAAGTTTCCCTGTGATGACTGTAGGTTTTAGACACTAAGCCCACCTAGGCATACTCTATTTTAGTCTGAACATTTCTTAGCTCGGCATAAATTTGTATACCAGATGCCGCCTTATAATTAACATATTGGGATTTGGGAGCTGTAGATTTTTCTGGTTACAAACTTTCCATCAAACCGACATCTGTGATTTATGCTTCCAACTTGCTTTCAATACATTTACATAATCTGTTCGATATAAGGAGAGATCATAAACTCTCCTTACATATTTATAAATAGATTCTACAGAGAGAGTTAAAACCAAATCAAGGAACAGTTTAAGTTTCTCTTTTACACTGTTAGTTATTTTAAAAACCCTATAATCAAACCTTCACAGAACAAAAGTAAATTTTAGAATCAAAGAATCATAGAATAATTTAGCTTGGAAAAGACCATTAAGATCATCGAGTCCAACCATAAACCTAGTACTGCCAAGTCCACCGCTAAACCATGTCACATAAGCACCACATCTACACAGCTTTTAAAAACCTCCAGAGATGGTGATTCAACCAGTTCCCTGGGCCTGGTCCGATGTTTGACAACCCTTTCAGTGAAGACATTTTTCCTAATATCCAATCTAAACCTCCCCTGGCACAACTTGAGGCCATTTCCTCTTGTCCTATCATTTGCTACTTGGGAGAAGATTCCGACCCCGATCTCACTACAACCTCCTTTCAGGTAATTGTAGGTAGCAATAAGGTCTCCCCTCAGCCTCGTCCTCTCCAGACTAAACAACCCCAGTTCCTTCAGCCACTGGTCATAAGACCTGTTCTCCAGACCCTTCATCAGCCTTGTTGTCCTTCTCTGGACATGCTCCAGCACCTCAATGCCTTTCTTGTAGTGAGAGGCCCAAAACCGCACACAGTGTTCGAGGTGCGGCCTCACCAGTGCCCAGTACAGGGCCACGATCACCTCCCTGCTCCTGCTGGCCACACTATTGCTGATACAGGCCAGGATGCTGTTGGCCTTCTCAGCCACCTGGGCACATTGCTGGCTCGTGTTCAGCTGACCAACACTCCCAGGTCTTTTCCTGCTGGGCAGCTTTCCAGCCACTCTTACCTGAGCCTGTAGCGTTAAATTGCGTTGTTGTGATCCAAGTGCAGCACCCAGGACTTGGCCTTGTTGAACCTCACACAATCGGCCTCAGCCCATCAATCAAGCCTGTCCAGATCTCTCTGCAGAGCCTTCCTACCCTCGAGCAGATCAACACTCCCACCCGATTTAGTGTCATCAGCAAACTTACTGAGGGAGCACTAACCCCCTCGTCCAGACCTTTGATAAAGGTACTAAACAGAACTGGCCCAAATGCTGAGTTGTGGGGAAAATTTTATTTCTTCCCAAGGCAGAAGGTGAAAAAAAATTATTATTTGCTCAGGAAATATGGTACACGAAAAAGGAGGTTCAGAAACTGAAATTTATAACCTTTCTCTGACACTTGAACATTGTTTTGTATTTTGGATTTCCCTGTTTTGGTTAGCATTTCAGGAAATAGGCTCTGTTTCAAGAAGACTGGTTAACCAGAGAACACCTGTGTGTGGGTCTGCAAGTATGAACTTCATACTGACCTCAGTGCTGTAGTTCTTTCCTCTGGCCCACAAAACTGCTGTTAGCATATGGGCAGTTTCAGTGTCTTCTCTCTGGAGGACACATGTAACTCTCCGTCTCTGTCCAAAAACACCTGCCAGGGCCATCCAGTAAATCATCATATCGAGGGGAAAGGTTGTTTCGTGCTCTGAAGGATCTCAGGAAGTAGAGCAAAGCAGCAATTGCTCAGGAAGGTAATATAGCCTGAAGCTCTTTCTCTCCTGGTAAATGCAGGAACAGCAGTAGACTTGCTGCCCTTGTGCTCCACATGGAACTCCTTTCTTCCTATGCTCCTTGAATCACTGCTAATTAATCAACACTCCAATTTCTGCCAGACTCTGCTGATTAAACAGCCACAACACATTTGTGCGAGTACTTTAAAGTATATATTATGATATTAAGGTTCATTCTATGGGGTGAACATTGACATAAGAACTGAATCCTCACTGACTGCTAAGGAGGTATCTTCACATCTTAACTCTGTACTACTTGCAATATCTTAGAAATTTTCTGCCAGATGTGTTAGGAAAGATTCAAATATTAGGAGAACATTACCATATTCAAGGGGATTGCAGACTATTAAAAATTAAAATTGTCAAACGCAATAAGAGAAAATTTGAAGTATTACAATGAAAAGTGTGCGTACATGGCTATCAAATATTAATGGAAATTAATACTTTCACAAGCGTAAGCATGTTGTCTTTAATTAAAATAAGGTAATTAATTTTAAAAAACACAAAGAAAAAAGAGTATTGAAGATGCTTTTATATTCTGCTCAAAGCCAAATAATTCAATAAAAAAGACAGACATAAACTGAATCTGTTACATGAGATAAAAATATAAACAACACTGGTTTTCAGTCTGAAAACCACTGTAAAATTGCCCTCCAATATTTCTTTTCAAAATATATCTTGATTAAAGTTTCCCAGCTGCCTGATAGAATTCTTTACTCTGAGCATTATTGATTAACATAAAAAAAAAGCCCCGCATAACCACAGGTTATTCTTAATGTTTCTGGTAAGCTGTCAGCAAATTAAAAAAACAAGGCAAAAGAAAACCCATAATAAATCTTTTTCTAATGTCTTTGTAATTTCATATCTAGTAGTTTCATCAGGAAAATAAATCACAGAGTATGTACAGATAGATTAATAGATATATACAATATACATTAAAAGATGTATATGTATTTGCCTCACTCAAACATGTACCTAGTTTCTGACTAGACGTGGAAAGTGGAAAGATGCAGAGGTCAATATTTATTTACATCTGTAATAGCAAATTACTGTCGTAATGTAATGACAGGTGAATTGCAAAACAGATTGATACTTCTGGATAACCTTAATTCACAGGGACTATTCTGACTAATACCATAAAGAAAAATAATATTAAGATGAAGACGAGTCACTTCTAATATATAGATTAGATACCACTTTCTACAGCTAAAATCCAATACCTTTAAGAAAGACTGATTGCACAGATATTAATATATATCAATATTTTATTGAAAGTTAAAGGCAGTATCTTGATACAATTTCCTTAGAAAAATCTTGTGGCTTACTGCTTATAGTCACCACCATGAATAGAACCACTTAGAAAATCGGTTACAGAGTCATAGCATGATGTTCACTTGGAGAACTGAAATTCAGAAGACATACAAATGGAGAGAGACACAAGCCTCTTTGGGAGTTGTGTTGCCACGGGAAGGCTACCGACACCCCCTGGAACCTTCTGTCCATGAGAAAGCCAGAGTAAGGCAGGGGTTGAGATTTAAACATTGAGATATAAACTCATGGAGAAAGGACAGAGGACACAGATATAAAATGCTCTGTAATCCTAACCCTGCTGTGCTTGCTATCTTTAAGCTCCAACACCTTCCGTCTGTGCCAATTATGATTACCTAGCACTTCAACAGATTTTTTTCCCTCTAACTGATGTAAAATAGAAGTCTGAGAAGTTAGCAGCAGTTTGATCAGACACCTTTTTGAGTTTGTCCTCAAATGCTCACAATCCATATTGTCTGCTGACTCATGCACAGTTTTTCTTGACTTAGCACTATCTAGTGAAGTCTCTGGGCAAAATGACAGCTAGTTTAAGAACACTGGAATTCAGTGTAACTGTTCTTAGACTTTTAGATTTTTTTTTGGCCTTGGGAGTATTAGTTTTACAGTTGTGGACTCGATGGTCTTAAGAGTCTTTTCCAACCTAAACCGTTCTATGATTCTATTCTATGATTATATGATTTTACATTACAATCAACATAGATTGAAAATATACTAAGAATCATCAAGCAATACAGGCCAGCTAGTACCTTAGCTCAGTATTTCTGGGATTATACAGACTTGTGTAGACAATTCTACTCCCTAGAATTCTATAAGACCAAGATTGTGAAGAAGACTCAGCTTAGGAACAGTCAGCTTTCCTTATTCAGGGGTTTTCTTGGGTAGAAAGGTGGTGACATTACACATTTCAGATATTTGATCTTCAGCTTCAACATTCTTTATTTGTATTTTATCTGTCTCCAGGAACTCTGCAGGATTCCTGTCCATGTTTTTTATATATATTGCTTTGGTTTCAGTTGTATGGGATTAAAAGCTGTGTGGTCAAAAACCCTCTTGAAAACTCAATACAATTAAAGTGAACCAGCTACCTCTGATTTTGAAAGTGCTAAATGTGTTTGGGGAAATATCTTCACAAATGTGTGTCAAAGCTGTTTGCCCACTTTCAGATGTCGCCAGTTTCCACATTTCTATACCATACCGCCTGCAGACCTGGAAAAGCCGCCCACGCTGAAATCCATGCGTGTAAAGCTCAAGCTGTAGACATGGAAATTTTGCCTTGCTCTGGTTTTCAGAACCTAATATTGCTCAGAGACCTCCAGAGATCGTTAATGAAAGCAGCATGGCTTGCTGTTACAACCACCAGTAAAAAAGGATATACTTCAGATTATTCACCTCCAATTTACAGTTAAAAAAATTCAGGAAGGATTAGCTCCGAGTTTCCTGCAGAAGAAACACAATTATGTGATCCGTGAATTAAGAAGGCTTATTATTTTTTCATGGGAGGGCACTGTAATCCAGGGAGAAAAAGAAGGATAAAAGCATTTATGTTATTTTTTTCTCTCATCTAAGTTTGATATCATTCACCATTTTCTTTTTTTTTTTTTTTAAATCAGTTTTGACAAAGTGATGACTTGTTTGCAGGTAAATGTGCCTGAGACTAAAACCTTAAATATCTAACAAACCCTAAAAATCCATCTATGACTCAAGCACTACAGTGCACATACACACACAAACACACTAACTGGTGCTTGCAAACATGGATCCTACACAGCTCAGTGTCCCTCACCACAGTTGTCAATTCACACTTTAAAGAATGGAAATGGAAACTTGAGTAAATAAAGGCTGAATGACTCTCGGACTTCAAGAAAAATGATCACTCCAAAGTAAAACCTCTGATGGTATAGAAAAAAATGGTTGTGTGGTTGGGTGCAATCACATATACTTTGCAGGGGCTACACAAGTAGTATTAATGACTATCAGGTGTTTGTAGATGTCACCAAGAATATTTTTGTAATTTTGTTTGATTTTTGTAGTATAATGAAGAAAGACATCATTAGCTATGAATATATGAATACGTAAAGGGCTTATAAGAAAGATGGAGGGAGACTTTTTACCAGGCCCTGTAATGACAGGACAAGGGGCAAAGGTTTTATACTGAAAGAGGGTATATTTAGATTGGACATAAGGAAGAAATTCTTTATGATGAGGATGGTGAGACATTGGAAGAGGTTGCCTAGAGAAATTGTGGATGCCCTGTCACTGGAAGTGTTTGACGTCAGGCTGAATGGGGCTTCGGGGAACCTGATCTAGTGAAAAATGTCCCTGCCCATGACAGTGGGGGTGGACTAGATAATCTTTAAAAGTCCCTTCCAACCCAAACCATTCTATGATTCTATGATAATACATCCATATGCAGCTATAGAACATTTAGAATGACACAAAATAAATTTGAACTTGTGTAGGTATATAAGGTTGATTGATTACTTAAGAACACAGGAATATTCCATGCAATAAATCTGCATAATATGTTTTGCTTGTGTAAAGGCCTGAGTACATGATGACCAAACTGATAGAGAGCTGCCTTATATATGGAAAAAGAAAATACACACACAATGTACCTTCTGAGAGCAGCACTTAATAATGTTTGGATGCAGTGGCTTGCAATCGTGTTTTCAGCTTTCATAGAATTTACTACTTCGGTAAAATTATTTTAGTCTGTAAAACTAAATGTCAACACAGAAAAATTTCTTGGAGAAAAATGTGGAAACTGGGAAGACGAAAATTAGCTCAGCCAGAACAGTGTTATTCAGACATTCAATCAACTGAGATATATCCTATTGGGCCATTCAGTTTCTACAGTGATGTAACCCTTTCAAGTAGTAAAATATATTAAAAGATAACAAAAAAGTATATTTTACATACAGTTGTGATCGCATATGTGAGTGTTTGGTAGAGAATGAAATGAGTGAAATATAAGTAGTTCTTATATCTGAAACAGCTATTTACAAGAGGGAAGAAATGAATCACTTGTAAAAATCTGGTTTTGCTTTTAAGTTCTCTGAAAAAGCAAGTTCATTAGCCTAGTGACCATATGTCACATGGTGAAATCAACTTAAGTGACTGTTTCCTTATATGTTCCTCTGGTTTGTGGACTGACACCAAATCAAGGTATGATTAGGAAACCAGTGTGATTCCCTCTGTTAATTGGTTGTGAATAGACACATATGTTTTATTAAATCACATAGGATTAGCACAGATTTTTTCTAGTACTCTGAACGTAAGCAGAACATTTCCCCTGTAATTAAGCAAGTGATTTTCCCAGCAGTTTGCAGAACAAATACAGTCAACTAACAGTTTCTTACATGAATGTCTGAAAGTAGTTGAAAAGTCACATTTTTCAGATTCTTAAAATTACCCTTTTACATTAGGACATGCTTTTTTGGGGTATGCATAGAAGATTTTAGACTTCCATGCTCAAAAAGCAGTATTTGAATTAAATAGTTAGATACAAACTCACAAGAAATTTAAATATATATGAGCCTGCTCAGAATTTTTAACTTTATCAAAGGCATTTGGAATTCTGTTCTTGCTTAGACTCTGATACCATGGCTGGCTCTTTATTCCTTCTTCTCTCTTTGTGTACTAGGCCTCATTGCGTGTAGAAAAAGCAATACCTGCAATCATGGGATGCTTCTTTAATTGGTTCTTCTAAAACAAAAAATAAATCTGTAACAGACTATTCTTGACTAGATACTGTAAGCGGGTTTGTTTGTTTCTTTGTTTGTTTTCTCTGAGGGAGAAAAGAAACAAAAACTGTGAAACAATGTCCTTTCGAACACCCGATATAAGCATGACACTCCAGATTGTGCTCTAAAGTGGAATATGCATCCTGCCCTTCTGTTAGCAATATGCAATTAATTGATATGAAAATCCAAATTAGATCTGAGTTGCTAAACTTTTTGAATTGTCTGCACTGGCTTTGTTTCTTTTACCTTTGAAGGTGTTGAAGTTAGTGTTTCATGTATATTCTGAAATATTTTCCCTCAACCATTCATTCATGATGAATCTTGCTGATAATCAGCACAAAACAGGATGATGTTTTCTTCCACACAAGTGCAGCATGTAAGAAAAAAAAAAAAATTAAAAAATTCAAACTTCCTTCCACTCCAACTGAAATGTGAACTTTTTGTTTGAAGGTCCAAAACACAATGCGCAGTCCCAAGGAACAATGCAGCCTGGACAGTCACCAGTTAGCAACAGTTCTGCAGACACCAGAGGACACCAAGTTGGCCATGAGGCAGCAGTGTCCCCTGAACACCAATGAAGCCTCCCATGTCCAGGGCTACACAGGCAGAGTACAATCAGAAGGTCCAGACAGAGATCCTGCCCCACTGTCTGGGAGTCATGAGACGCGCTTGAAGGCTATACCCAAACTGGAGCTCTCCTGTATGGGACACACAGTGATGTACTAGTGCGAGTGCAACAGAGGCCACAAAGGCGGTTGGGATCTCGAGCACTGATTGTCCAAAGAGAGGCTATGGAAGCTGGGTCTGTTCTCCCCTGGCTTTGGGGGATCTTATTGGCATCTACAGATACCAAATAGAAAATAAAATATGGAGGCAGACTCAGTCATTCACAGTTACAGGATGACAGGCAACAAATACAAGTTGAAATAAAAAAATTCTGTTTAAAGTTACATAGTTTTTGCACTGTGAAAGTGCAAAATGATGGTGAAGCACTGGGACAGGCTCCCCAGAGAGGTTTTGAGAACTCCATTCCTGGAGATACTCAAAACTTTACTAAATTCATGAGCAACGCAGGCTAATTGAGTTACTTTGGCCTAGATGACTTCCAGAAGTCATTGCCAACTTAAATTATTCTACGATTTTATTATATGTATTGTCTATGTAAATATTTTTCAGCATTAAGGGTACAGTTCTTATGTTACTTACTGTACAAGCTATTATAAGAAAACACATTGAAAACTGCCAAATGATAAACCAGGAGAAGTCTGGTCCTTTGGTACTACCTCGGTACTAGTGAAACATCCTGTGGACAATTTTCCTCCCTACTAAAATAAAAGAGTTAGTTGTGGCACCTACATAGTCAAATATATGATGGAAGAGATTCAATTTTTTATGTTTTTAACTGTGAAAAGTGCAAAGTTTTCAAAGCATGCATATTATTATTATTATTATTATTATTATTATTATTATTATTGTCATTAATTATTATTATTACTAATATTATTATATTCAGGAATATAGTGGATTATACTTCTTGAGTCAAAAAGATCAATGTAACCATAGAAACACTGATTTACTGTTCAATCAGTACAAAAATAGGTGTTATGATAGATGTGTTAGGACGATCAAGGATCAAGGAGATCAAGACTGTCCCTACATCATGTGTGGTTGCATAGTCTTTTGATGTAAACCATGCTACGAAGAGTATAGGTAACTGAAAACTGCAAAATAAAATACTGTGTATTACATTTGCAACCTTTTATTAGAGGTCATGTTCAAGTACACCTGTTGACCCTCTCTATATATAATTATTTTTATTGTTTGCATTGTATCTTACATTTAGCCATAACTGGAAAATATTTATTTATATACAGATATAATGCAGAATTTATACTACATTGAAGCGAATTAAATAGTTCAATGACAGTCCTGATTAAGCATGAATGAATGATGCAATCCAATTAAATTTTTTCTTAACAAGTATTTGCAAAGTGGATGATATGAGTACAGAGTTTTCGGGTTTTTTCATTTTTATGCACAGTAATGAAAACATAAAAGCTTTTTTTAGAATCAATGAGGAAATAGTGTAAATTTTAGACTGGTATTAACACTTTCCATAGCATTGACAGAGACTACCAGCTACAGAAAAGCAACTAGGAGTTCTATCATATTCAGAAAAAACATCCAGCAATGTCAATTGGGTTCAAATTAAAGAGGACAACAGGTGATATCATAATCTAATTTTCCATTGTACTGTGCACTTTTACACCTGCTATATAGACCAAGAATGATTGTCTGCCCAATCAAAATGGTAATATTTTATATCTGGTTTGCATGAAGATGAAAAGATTGCAGAGAACAAAAGAGGTACAGAAGAGGCTTTGGGGACAATTTAAAAGCTGTATGATGTAGGCCAAGACAGCCCAGTTAAATAGAATGAGGGCAACGGTTGTAAAGGAAAAATACATAATAAAAAAGTAACTTGTTGAAATGCCATACATCCATATTGCAGCAGTTTATGCAGACAGAAATTAAATCTATACTTTGAAAATATTTTTAATGCTTTGTGTCCATAAATTACATCACATCATGAACAACAAGTCTACAATCTCCTTTTTTTAGTAAATATCCCCTCCTAGTGAGAAGCACTGCCTGTACAGATCATGAACAATTAAAGAAATATAATGTAGTTTATCAAAATCTCTCTGTAAGGTGAAAAGACAGGAAAAAAATTGTGTTACTTAATTTAATATAGCTATAAATAGTCCTATTAGTATTATATATGATATATAAACTTGTGTTCTTCACTACATGAGGCGTTACAACCAAACAACTGTATCACCTCTCATGGATCATGCTGTAATTGCTACTTTACCACTGCACACTAACAATTGGATTTACTTTGTTAACACCTGCCTTTTCTGCTAGGATTCTCCAGAAAGCATGCATGTTTCCTGCTTGCTACGATATATTAGGTATCAATGACAAATCAGCTGTCCAAGCAGCGCTTGAGCCTCTTAGCTCAGCAACTCTGTGACTGTTGCCACTTCAATGCTTCTTTTTCTCAGTCATGCACTGCAGTCATAATGAAGTCATCCATCGTTCTGACAACAAAGACAACCTTAACCCTTTGATACAAGTGTTGACTACAGAATCTTTAAATCCAGGAAAGGTAGAATTATAAGAAAAATATTTAATGCTACAAAAGATATGGGTTTTGTCAGGTAGACAGAATTTGCATGCATGCACAAGCACCCCCTATACATACACACTTGCATATCTACTATAATTTGTTTGTAGAGAGCATCTGATAACACTACATAATAAAGCTTTTTGGTTTTTTAAGCATAAGTCAGGGATGGCTGCACTGTTGAAAAGAGGTGAAACTTTTACTGCAGAAGGTCATCAGAGAAGTGCTCCAGCAAGACCTTTCAGTCATGCTTCTAAGTACACTCTGTGTATGGCCAAGAGAAAAGGAAGGTAAAATGTTAGCATTTAAAATGGACAAAACCTCTCTGTTTTTCCACCCGAGAGATGCCTTAGTTCCTCCAAGTACAATAACTTAGGGTTCAGATGATCATGAAAATAAGTATATATACTTTTTTTCATTACCACACACATTCTATGAGAAGACAGCAAGGTGACCAAAGTCAGGTCACATTTTGCCTATGAAATACTATTATAACAAACTTTCTTTGGGGCAAGTAAGTGTACATGGATATAGTGGAAATATCTTTCATAATTTTTTATTATTAACCAGAAAGTAGATGAAAAAGCAGTTGTAAAATGTGTTAACTTGAGTAAGCTAGTGATAGAGCTGGACAACAGAAAACAATCCAAGAACTTTTGTTTTGTTTTGTTCTGTTTTTTTTTTTGTCTGAAGATTAAATGAGATTCTAATGTGTATTTATGTTACAGAAGTGATAAGAATGATGTCTCATTTTACTGGGTATCATAGAAGCATGTCATGAGATTGAGTCTTTCCCCACTATTGCCACAATCCTACAATGCAAACAGATTCAAGCGGTATTTTATTTCAGTGCAAGGCAGAGAGTTTGCATATCTGAGTTTAAGCACCTTATATCACATTACACAAAATTTTTTCTGAAATTTTGCAGCTGAATCAAGGTATTCTGATTTCCCATCCCATGCTTCAGCTACACGACCGTTGTTTTCCTTGTCTAGCTAGATGCCAACATCTTCCTAAATTGACGGCAAAACAAACTGTTTGGGTTTACGTTTATGTCACCTTCCCTGAATCTAAATAAACAGCATTCACTCTGAGTATCATGACCCCTCCTTTTTTATGTAGTAGGTGTTCTTGGAGAATTCTACCACAGCTTTTAATTTCATTTCATTTTACCTCAGTCTCCCTAGGGAGAGACAAGTAGTACTGTTCATCTCAATTTCTTGAAGCCAGAAATTCCCTTATTCCCATGTTCTTTGTACCTGGTGTCACAGTTTAAGCTCAGCTGGCAACTAAGCACCACGTGGCTGGTCAGTACAAACTGCCCCCAGTGAGAATCAGAAGAAAAAGTTAAAACCCCACGGGTTGAGATAGGAGCAGTTTAATAGGAGAATACAAAGTGAGAAGAAATAATAATAATAACAATAATGTTAATAACAGACAATATGAAGCACGTGATGCACAATGCAATTGCTTGTCACCCAGAAGCTGATGCCCAGCCCAATCCCTCCTCCATCTGGCCAGCTCCCCCAGTTTATATACTGAGCATGACAGCCATATATTATTGTTTGGGTCAGCTGTCCTGGCTGTGTCCCCTCCCAGCTTCTTGTGAAAATTAACTCTATCCGAACCAAACCCAGTATGCCTGTGAAGAGACAAATCCTTTTTTTTTACAATTTCTTTAATAATTAAAATATTTAAGTATCATTTATTTCTAGTAGATAGTAAATATTGTTTATTACTAACAAATGTTGTACCCATCTAGGTATGTTTTTCAATTTAATTAAACCAAAAAGGATGATTCACATCATGGTAACCACCATAAAGTGTATTCATTGCTTTTATCTACACTTGAAATAAAAAACTTCATCAAAATTCTGTGCTTGGAAAAGAGGAACACACTTCAGTCTACAATGTTTTCATGGCAGATTAAAATTCTTGGGTATGCTCCCTGAAGATTTTTGTTAAGCAAGACCTTTAATGTGCTCAACAAAAGTTCAGGTTTTGTAACAGCTCTTCATTAAGGCTGAGTTCAAAGCAGCCAGCCTTTTGCCTTATTACCAGAAAATGCTGGTCAGGGAGCATTGAGCTTAACACTGTGTTATCAAAATCAGTCAGGATTAAGCCCTGGGATATCCCTATAATTATTTTACCTACAATAAACCTAGTTTAATTGGAGAAATAGTCTGTCAGACTTCCAATTTTTATAATATGGCTACTCAAGTAACAGGAAAAGATAATCCCATTCTCCATTTTCTCCCCATTTTCCTTTGACATTGACAAGTTTGTAGCTTCTGAACTGATCAATAAAAAATGGATGTTTCCAGGTGTCCATTGCATTCTCGTGTGATTCGCTGCTTCCTCAGTGATGTGAGAATCTGGTATTATTCAAAATAAATTAAATATACTTTTTTTATGTGAAAGTGCTGAGTGTCAGAAAACACTATCAGCAAAATGAGGAATAATCATTTGGGGAAACTCCTTCAAGATTTTGACATAACAGGGCGGAAATGTAGGGCATATTGAGCTGATTTTAAAAAATCAGAGCTTATGGATAAGAAATCACAAGAACTTTCTAGATTTGGGATACACCTATATCTCTTCTGTTTGTTTTAAACTGTAGATGTCATGCCTCACTTATTTGGCTTTCCATTAATTAACATTTTTCAAAGGAAAGATCTACTTCAAGAATAAGAAAGTCAGTGTGTATTTTCTTAATAATCAAAGAAACTTCTGAGCCTTATGACAAGAAGAAAAAATACTGTGACTACAACAGTGAATTTTGTGGGAATTAATACTTCTGTTCTAAACTGACAAGTCTTAACATTAGGGAGATATAGTAAAAATCTCCTACCCCTTATCAGTAGCAAACTTTTATTTTCTCACTGTAATAAAATTACATGAATTATAACAATAGTGCAGATTAAAGAAATGAAGACGTGTTAATATAATCAAAACTTATCTCTAGGGGCTACTGTCATTACCCATTAAAAAGTAACTGACAAGTTCTTCTTAATTTGCTATTAATCTTCCACATTTCCCTCACAATTTAATACAGGAACATTTTATTTAATTAGTATGCTCATTAGAATTGTTTGTCATAGTGGTTTGTTTAGTTGACACAAGTTGTCTAACACTGACTGTACAGATGGCAGAGTACCAGAGTCTAGTCTCAGAGGAACTATTTGACCACTGCAGTAAAAGAGCAATAAACAAAATAACAACCTTGCAGCCCACTCCAGTTTATGTAGGCAGTCAGCCTTTTATCGCTGTAAAACCTTGAAATGGATGTATGAGTGCTGCTCCTATAAACAAAGAGTTGTTTACAGCTTTGGGATGGCAGATACTAGTACTGGCCTAGAAGCTTCAGCAGCCTGAATGTCAGAAACTGACTAATGTGGAGAAACATACTGTGGCTGATTTTATAGAGAATATGTTTTATAAACCTCAAAGGACAATTTATCATAAATTCATCCACTCTGCTGCAGGTTGCTGCTTTAATGTTGAATACTGGATTTGAGTCTACACATCAGCTCAAGCAAAGAAGGAAGGGGAATCAAAGGATATATACTAGTTTCCCTTCACTTCATCATGATAATTCTTTAATTTCTTCGTTTAAAATCTGTTTTAGATGCCTATTTTCCTATTTGTACAAAGAAAATATCCTGTGATTTATGGGTAGTTTATTAGAAAAAGTCAAACATAGTTGCTGCTATATCCTGTTTCAATTCTTCTTATTTATTTATATGCTGTTGTTCAAACTGGATGTATGCTGCTTAATTATAATAAAAAACATGTTTTATGCTACTAATAGGCAGACAAAAATACATCTGTACTCCCATATTGAAAAAAAAAAGTATTTCAAGAGCAGAGAAAGGAAAGGGACTCTTCACACACGGATTTTTTTTATTGCTTTGTTAAATATCAATGTCAGTGGCCAATAAGTAGTCATTGTTTTCCTCCATCACCTGACTATAATGAGATTGGAGGTAACTATTACATTTATCAGTGTATTTCCTTTACCTTTTCTCTTTGCGTAATATGTAACACGTAATTCAGATCAGCAATGTAAAATCAGATACTGAGCATTGCAAGGAAATTTTACATTTAATTTTTGTGACTAAAACCTTGTTTCTTTCAATTATACGATTTTATACTAACATAACTCCACAAAGTTACACAAAATTTATACTGATGGAAAACATGAGATACAAACAAAGATCTAACACTAATGTCACTTACGTCTTGCTTCCAAAGTAATATTTTCAAAAGCAGTTAAGGCAAGATTCAAATCTGCAAAACATTTCTTTCCTTACTATACTGATACTCTAAACCTTGACTCTTGTGGAAAGTCACTCCAGTTCTTTTGTTTGTTTGTTTTTTGGATTTTTTTGTGAAGACGTCTGTTAAAGCATTTACACAAGTTGCACAATTTCAATAGCATAACTTCCTTCACATTATATATTTTGCTAGAAACATTACATAGCTCTTTTTACTCTTCCAAATTTGTATCAGAGGGATTATTTGAGCATCGCTTCCAAAGGAATTTGAATTTTCAGTGAGAGTTTAGGCTGGTAAACCATGTGTAGGCCCACTGTATCCACATGCTTGCCCAGCACTTCTCAAGCTTTTACCTATTTCTGAATCTTTGCCTCTTTGAATCTGAAACTTTGGCTTTCCCAAATAAGGGAAAATTATGCTCTCATAATCAGTAAGGTTTTGGAAACAGTTCTAAACAAAATTGGATTGACCAAATCATATGTTTCTTATAATGGAATATAAGATTAACTTTTACAAAATGACCACACGGGGCTTTTTCACCACATTAGGCATAAAGAGACATTTGTGAAGGGATACACTTTCAGATAACTTTTGTACTGGTTTGATACCTTACTCCTGCAAAGAAAGTAGAACTTAAAATGTCATCGAGGCTTAACAGGAGCTTTTGAGACAGAATAATTCTTGAATGAAAACTTTAGAGAGATATTGAATTATTTTTCTCTGATTGCCCAGGAAGAATAGAAAACAGATAGTCAGTCTCCCTAAATTTAATGCTGACAGTATACCTGATGAGATGAAACACAGTATAAAATGCATAACAGCATACGATTATTAAATACTTAAAAGCTAAGTGGAAAAAAAGACCCTTTAATGTGATTTTAACGTACATCAAAATTATAAGTTGTATGATATAATAATAAAAATATTTTAATGCATATTCTATTTTCTCATTAGAAGGTGCATTTCATGGTCAAAAAGAAAAGCTCCAAAATGGGAAAAGTAAGAAACATAAAATGAGCCCCCAAATAATGTAAATTTTCATTCAAAATACCAGCCAAGCATAAAGCTGAAATGGCATTTTAATAAAAAAGGTATTTTGAGAAAAAATATATTTTTTGGAGTAAGTGATATGTATCCAAGGGTAATGTTAATTTGATATTTAAATTATGAGTGAGTCTGTATCTTACTTACTAGACATATACACACTTACTGACAGTAACCCCGAGAAATACGTTGTTTGTCAAACTCTGTATTTCATTATCTTTAGAGAACCACACCATAAATCAGTTTAGGGCTCTTTTCCATTTAAGAAAAAGGAATACATTCCCTTGATCTTATCCCCTATACTTTATTTTTAATTAAGAATCAATTTTTTGAGGTGTTTTGTTTTTTCTTTCATTCTAAGTAAACATAACTAATGGGAAAATTTGAATTTTGAAGCCCAGAATAGGTTGGGATTTTTTAATAACAAGACATTCAACACCAGTACAAGATCTCTTATTTTCTGCTTGGACAGTGTTCACTTCAGCATCAGTAAACAATCTTCAAAGTCAACACACCAGTAGTGCTCAAAGTGCTGGTTTGAACTTGTCAGCTGAAGGCTAAAATAGGAACAAGAATCAGTCCCACCGGCAAAAGGAACACAGATGGACTGGCAAAAAATACTACTAACAAGACACCACCTTCATTTAATGCCAAGTAATGCACACACATGAGACAACGCCTGAACGAACATAAACCGGAGGTACTGCATGGGAATAACGGCATTTCTACATTCCTTGAAGCCACCTTATTTTGAAAACCTATTACCATGCTCTGTGCCATCCCAGGAAGGAAACCTAGAACTCATCTGTTCTTGCTTTCATTAGTCAACCACTTAACATACCTAAAATTGTTGGAAAAAGAAAACTGGTAATGTTTTTTTCTGACTTCAAGGGCAAAGGCACACATACCACCTGAAAAGAGTTCTTCAGCTTGAGACATACATGGAAGTGGCAGGTTCTCTCAGTCGCTTTATTATGGTGTGCAGCTTCTCATTGTTAAAGAAAAAATGTTCATGAAAATTAGAAAATGCAAATAGTGATGCACCCTGTCCAGATATATTTCTGCTGACCAGATACATCATACAATGGGTAATGACTCAAAAGCTAGATTTTTGCAATTCAATGGAAGGAGAAGTTATCCTGTCTGTGACTGACAGTCTGGCCTGGCACCAGCTGCATATCTCTGAGCATATGGGGGGGTGGAGGACTTAGAAAAAAATAAAAGGAGTAGTTTGCAAGAAGGCTTTCTTGGAAGCATGTGATTACTCAGCAGTAGCATGGAAATACAGGATACGGAAACAACTTCCCTTGTAGGAGTCTAGTTCTGTGCTGCAAAAGTAAACACTAATATCTGCCAATAAAGCAATAAGAACAAAGAAACTGACAACCCTCTGCTACTCGTATACCCCAGGGCACTACCCTGTCAGATAAAAATATTGTCCTGTCTTCCATAAGTGATGTGTATGTAACCATAAAGCACGTACTGGGCCCACATTTTCTGTCCCTCAAGACGTGTTCACATAATCCAGGACTTTGACAGATAAATACTACATGTTTATCCCAATTAATTTCTTATTCATCCCACCAAGTATCATGTGAACTTGACGTGGCAGTTTACTGAAAAATGGTCTGCATTACACAAGGATTTTCTTCACCTCATATTTTGTTTTCGTCAAAAACGATTACTGGGTCCAATAACATCAGAGTATGGACATCAATACTAACAGCTTGTGAAGTACAACTATCCACTTTCCACTGCCATCATCCTGAACATGACAAGGAGCTAGTTTTTATCAGCTGAACAGCTGAAGAAAAATGACTGGACACTCTGATGGGAAACTGAAAGCCAAGTGAAAAAAACAGAGCTTGGAGAAATTAAGGTTTGGATGTACCCTGCAGCATGTTACCCAACTTAAGAGGGAACAACAACCAAGGGCTTAGCCAGGTTTTGAAGTTAGAGGTCAGAAGACTATCTCTACATATTTAGCTAGTGTAGTCATTATACCTTCACCTACTCTGTTGCCTGACCCCCGTGCTCATCACCAGCACACTCATTACAACTGGAGAGCAAGTTCTTGTATTCTGAGTACAAGCATGAAACCCAAATTCCAGAATTTTCAAAAGTGACAGGCTCTTAGGCAACGCTTTCAAGATTATTTAGATTTATAGACCATTTTCACAGGAAGAATTCATGGCCTTTAAGACACTTTAAGATGCATGGTTATATATTGTTGGCTATATTATGTTGGCTATTATCCCTTCAGCCAGCCTCCTCAGATGTAACAATGTTCCATCCCTCTTTTTTTTCTCCACTTTTGTTTTCCTGGATATGATAGACAGATTTAATCCTGATTTATTGGAATTTTTCCATCTTTAATTCACTATTTCTTCTTCTTTAAGGAAATCAATTTGTATGGTTTTAACTCAGCTCACGGATTCCTTTTCATCCACAAACCAGACTAAGAACCTTGCCAATGTCATGCTTGACCTCAAGTCCATCATTTTTCCTCTATATTTCCATTCTCAGATCTTTTAATTTCTCAGAAAGTCCCCACTACATTTTTTCTGAGTCAAGTTGTCATGAATTTCCCGTTCATTCTTTTTTCTCTTTCTTGGCAACTGCCAGATTCTCTCTTTTCCTTGCTCCATTAGTTTCTGTTAAGCATAATAACAAGGAAAAAAACAAAACAAAACAAAACCCCACAAACATAAATACATTTATATTTGTATTAAACCAGTTAAAAAGAACAGTTAATTCACTAGCTGCAAGCAGAATCATAGAATGGTTTGAGTTGGAAGGGACCTTAAAGACCATCTAGTTCCAACCCCCTGCCATGGGCAGGGACACCTCCCACTAGACCAGATTGCTTAAAGGCCCATCCAACGTGACTCTGAACAGAATTAGCTTTCTATTCTTTAAAAACCTAGATTTAAGCCTAGTGACTTCATTTACTTTGTTTGCAACTGAAATGAAATAAGTTAGCTGGGTAGTCTCCCACCAGCATTTAGCAGATCCTTTCTCACATCACAAAAACACTACACAATTTGGCACTGTTCTGAATGATTGGCAGCTTCTACTCAGGAGAGGCTAAGGAATGAAATGCCAAGGAAAGAAATGCCAAGAGTTTTGCAGGTCAGTTCTTCAGCAGAACTATATGGGAAAGTTTGTTTCAGTCTTTGGAAATTCTATAAGTTCCTTATATTCATGAAAAATGAAGTGCAACCAAATCAAAAAAGCTAAAAGAAAAAAAAAAAAAAAAAAAAGGAAAGAAAACAGCAGCAAGATGCTCATTGGCCAAAGTTGATGGGAGAAGGAAAGAGAAGTATTCTGACTATATTCTTCCTACTTCTTCCAGAAATATAATAGTTTTGAAAGCTTCATGATGGGGAAAATATTCCCATTGCTGAAATGATAATGTGTTGGCTGCATAATTTTCTAATCTGCTTATCATGAAATAACGTTACAGAGTAGTGAATCAGCAGATGTGTAAGTACAGCCTCAGACAATCATAGTATTACACTATTTCTTAAGTATTGAGCGTGGAAATGCTCTTATCATAAAAATGACAAATTCCTAAACTCCAATTAGTGATATTAGGTAGGAAAAACCGACAGGTATAAGGACAGTTAGTATTTTATATACTTGAGATATTTGGAAACTGAGAGATTCTGTGGCTATCTTGGGTCTCTACTTCTGACACTGACCTGTTATTTCTATGATAGGAAGGCAATTTACATGTCAGTTTTTATGATCTGTATAGCTAGAACAATAATAACTCTCTCTCTGAACCCTGTCGATTGACAGAAAGCAAGGACTACAACAATAATGTGAATAATGGGTAAGAATATTCATCTATTTTAAAGGGATTATGTTCAGTTCGAGTACCCAGTATCATAGATTCAGGGGTGTGTTGATCTTTGGTTAATGTGTTCATCAGGTATGTGTAGCCATATAGCCCAATAAATATGTTGTTGCCATTGTTGCCATAAGAAGTCCCTATGCTTTCTGTTAAACTAAATTAAACACAAGCCTCAGGATTTGTAAGGCTTTGTCTAAACTTGTTCTGCACTGCTTTGACCTCTGTTTTATATTGTTTAGCAGTAATGGCAATTGTCTAACCACCAGATAACTACTAAACACTTTCTTTTAGCTTTTGCTGAGCTTTGTACAGTTGTACTATGCAACTCTAATAATTAGTTCTATATCTTTAACTAATAGTAATAACAAGCAGAATTCTGTGTTGGATGAAATATTTATCACGTATCAATGCAGCGTAGAAGAGGCATAGATGGATAGCAGAGGCTTTGAAAGTACAGGTACATGACAACATGGGAGGATGAAAGCTGTAAGCAACTCAAAAATAGTCAATTAGCAGGCATTAAACAAATGCAACCTTGGGAACTGGATAAAAATGGTTTTAGAGCAACAAAGTGCACAAAAGCACATATCCAGCTTAAGAAAAACATGTCATATATAGCCAATCATTCACATACAGCAAATGGAAGATATAATACAGAATTGCAAAACAATAAAAAGCAAGTTAGTGGTTTGCAAGACCAAACATACAAAAATTACTCCAAGTGGATCCAAGAGCAAGAAGACAAAACTCCCAAGTTGGTAGTATCTAACTACTTTTATTCTTCCATATTTCTTCCAGTCAAGGAAGATGTCATGCTTACAGTTCACTGTGTTCTTGGCACCTCAAGATTGAAATCATTGGCCTTAATACCTAGGAGCAGTGGAGAAATGAGCATCACATCCAAGATACTACAAAGTTTGTTTGTACTATTTGTGATCGTACAATTAATGCAAATGAGCTATAATAATTAGATGATCTGATTAATAATTATTAATTTTATTATGCCTGGAGGAACAATAGCTCTTCCATTAGACTGTTAAGACTTTAATTAGTCTAATAATAAATTATTGGCCTACATATATTCCACAAGCAGTAATCCACTAGTTAGTGAAGAATGCAGACAACCCACCAATTTGGAAAGAATAATTTGGTAGCAAGGTGGAGTTGTTGGTAGCAGCTGGCACCATTACAATTTGCAGCAACATACTAAAAAATTGCGGTAAGAGAATTTTAAACATCTAGAGTTTTAAACACCTAGTGTTTCTAATTAATCCACCTAACATTATACAATATCTATATAATGGTTATGGTGGAATATTTTAAGAGAATGTTAATTTGATGTGTCACTATCTAAGCACATGATATAGATAATGCTACACATACTCTTTTTTTAGCCACAATTCAGATCTCATCTAGGAATCCAAGTAAAAATAATAAAGGATAGAAAACAAGACATCATGACCATGAAAAAAATTAGTATTGCGTTCATTCAACTAACAACAAATGGCAGCATTTAAAGGGGGTTCAGAAGTGGAAGCAAGGGTGCCCAGTCCCAGGAAAAAAATAATTTATAAGAACAGTATCTTGGTAATAGGGAATAGTGGAAGAACACATATCAGAAAACAAAACAAAACAAAACAAAAAAAAAACAACCATGAAAAAATATTTAAGTTTTTAAAATATTTTTTAAAGCCATTTGCAGTTGCCTGTGCTGAAGAGATCTAAAATCCCATTAACTTTCATAAAGTGGAAACATCTTTCTTTCTTATCTATCATATATAATTACATATATATGTATGTAAAAATCTTTCTAGAAGGTTCTAGATTTATTTCAAAAGCAGCTATTAATTGGTAAATTATCATATCTTAATATCACTTTAAAATTCAGCAGTCTGCTGTGATGCTTTTTTTAATACTGAAAGACCAGCATATAATACTTCTGATCTATATAAAACAGTGTAAACTATACTTGCTGATATAATGACAAAATTTGCTTTATAAACACAGATGCTCTGTACTAAGAATAACATCCTACTTCCAATCCCTTGTAACCCTGCATCAGCTCATGCTGTATTATAAAATGGCATAAATTTTTTATTAGTTCACTGAAAGGATATGAAATACACTTTTCTACTTACTCCCCCATCATTGCTTTGCTTTAATTGCTATGTAACGATTTAAAGAAAAGGGAAACACATAAATCTCAAGGTTTGGGGTTTGGAGTTTTTTAGTTGAAGGAAGTATATTGTATATTAAAATGCTGTTTGCTAGACAGTGATCCTCAGTAGAATAGATACGAGTACAATATAGAAGCATTGACTTTCTGAAGGGTAAAATCTCTGATCATGAGCCCACTGAAGTCAGTGCAAGCTGTCCCAGTAACTGCAGTCACAGCAGTTCTGCCCTCTCTAACTCCCTGCGGTGGAACCAGGTTAAATAATGTATGGTAACATTTGTACGAGCATCCTTTTTGATTTTATGTAAGCCTATAATAAACAAAATCCAATCAATGATATATACCCATCTGCAGAAAGAATTTTAAAGAAATCAAAGAGGGACATGAGTTTCTACAGATTTACAATAGTATAATAGGTGGAAGAATTTATTCCACATAGTCCATACTGTATATCTGCCTGCCATATGTTTTTTGTGCTATTTAGCAATCACAAACAGACTCTGTAAATGTCTTTCAGTAGGGTCTGCAAAAGAAACTGTATTATGTATTTTTACCATACATTCCTAACAGGCTAAGAATAAAAATAAAAACAAAGCAAAAAATACCAGGCAAGTTACTGTATCATTTCTGATACTGATACGGATGGGAAAAAAAAAAAAAAAAGAGAGAGAGAAATAAAAATCCTTCCAAAAACAAAGTAGAAAAATACACAAAAATGTACTGTTAAATAGCTTATAAATTTACTACTTGTAATGTAAAGCCCTTTAATTTTCTCTGAAGTACCTCACTTAAAAAAACATTTTGGCTAATAATGACTTAAATCTCTTCCAATCAAAGTATAGAGCATTCCACTTCTGTGATTTGTACTGCAACTGAAGGAAAAAAAAAAAAAATACACTCACCATTCTACCAGGGGAACCCAACATTAAAAAGTAGAGTATACCTCTTCCCCCTCCCAGAAACTCATCATACAAGACCATGACGCTAAATTTCCCAATTTCAGATAGGAAAAATTTCTTTACTGAAAGAGTGGTCAAACATTGGAACAGGTTGCCCAAGGAACTGGTGGTGTCACTGTCCCTGAAGGTGTTCAAGAAACATGTAGATGTGGCACTTTGGGACATGGTTTAGTGGGCACAGTGGTGTTAGGTCAACGGTTGGTCTTGATGATCTCAGATGTCTGTTCCAACCTAATGATTCTATGATTCTATTGTATGATCTGATATTACACTCTTATGGAAGGCATTTTTTCTAGTTTTGTACATTAGAAAGAGGGGGGGAATCCTGAAGTAAAAAATGTATCTTTCTACAAACGTAATATTGAAAAACCGAAAGGCCCACTCACTCATGCTGTATACAAAACATAGAGCAGAACAACAAACACTCGGAAAATTACAAACATCCTCTAGTCACTATTTCACTGTTAATGATGGATGAGGAGAATCCTATTAGATTCCACTAGACTGAATCAAACAAATAAAGAGATCATTACAGCCGACTATCCAGTAAAATCACTATAGGTGTCAGAATTACTGAAAGGAGGTCTTCTAAGAACTTGTAGAAATTTTTCCACAAATTATAGAATTAAAAGGAAATAAATTACTCAGTAGGTTAAGAAGTAAAGAAATAAGTAAGTTCTCAATTCCTGAGTGTGTTGTACATACTGGACAAGCAAGTATTTTGGTTCTTTTTTCGAGCCAGTTCTGTTCCTACCTATCTTTCTGTCACAAATGCCCTACTGACATTCTGCCACATCAATGTACTTTATGTCTGAGAGTATATATATATATATGTATCTCTCTCTATATAGTATATATATCACCATCATAATTGCCATATTTATTTTGGAGCATTTACAAAAATGTCTGTTATTTTTATGTACTACAGGTCATCTGCCAATGTTTGAAACAATATGATTAGAGAATCTCTATAGGGGCTAAGAAGGCAAAACAACTCACTGGAATAATGTAAATGATCTTTAGGACACTGCCAACATATATCAGTTCATATCAATGTACATTAGATGGCCACCAACCACGAATCTGTAACTTTTACATCACTTTACATCACAGCATAGAAAGGAAAAAAAGATGTGCCTGTTACTGGATGTTTCAGAAAACTGGCTTTTACCTACCAAGTATTATGAATTTACCACAAAAGAAGACAGAATGCAATAAATTTTGTCATTCCCTCCAGTCATCTGAACTAATTTTTATATAGTAAGGTCTCTATTCCCTACCACTTGGATCAAGAGGTTTCATCTTTTTGAAGCAGTTAACAGACACTTCAGCATACAGGTGAAAACATATTTTTGAACTTACCATGAGCTCCTGATAATCAAGATATTTCACCTCAGTAACGGTCATAAAGATCACTCAGATTTTGAATCAAAACCTGTGCTGTAATGGGAAAAAAAAAATGTACAAAAGCTCTTTTGTTGGGTTGTTTTTTTATTCTGTCAGCCTTTGAGGAGATAGGAGCTGCAGCTACAAGTCAGTTGCAGAAAAAAAAAAAAAAAGATGTAAAAAAGGCATTATTTTCAGCTAAGGAATTTTAAAAAAAAATAAGAAAAGAAAGAAGCATTAATATCTAAACTTTGATTCAGTGATGTAACATTGCTTGACGAAAAAGGATAGGTATTATCATTTCTATTTCATAGGCGTTGACTTGTCCACAAATAGTGAATGCAGATATTCTCAAAAGGCACAGTTAGTACCCAGTGTTCATAGTCCAAGTCCCTGTAATGGATTTGTATGGCAGTGTCACTGATAGAAACACACTTATCTGGATATTAAGACCTTTATTTGAACACCTAAACAACACCAGAATGAAAATCCTCATCTAAGATATTAGTTACATACATTGTACTCTGTGTAGCCTATTTATTTTGTCTTAGACTGTTTGCAAAATGTTTGCCTAGACAGAGACATGGTTATCCTGTGAGAAGTCTGATCAGTCTATCTGATTACATTTCTGAACAAGTCAAGTTTAAGCACAATGTAGGAATTCTTAATTTATTCTTAGTCCATGTTACCATCTATTTTCATAGCAGTTTTCCCAGAGCATAATAAGCTTTTCTTTCTGATACAAAGTAATACAACAGTCTTCTAGACTTTTAGAGTGCAATAAAAAGAAAAATAATTAATAGTTCTCTGCACATCTTTAGTGAAACTTACGTACAATTTTAATTCTTTGGCAGCAGTTGCAATGAAAATAATGCAATATTTCTGTTGATAAGTAAGGTGGAGAATGACATTTTTTTTGGTTTAATTCTAAGCAAAGACCAAGTAAAAGATTACAAAAGACCACTTTGCCCTCAACGAATGAGAAAAAAACATTTGAATGCTATCCATTTTCCAAGTAAAATACTGCTACCCAGGCCACCTTTATAGACAAGCTGTAGACAGAAGGCCATTTAAGAAATTGATAAGAGATCAGTCAGATATTTCAGCTCCAAATTAAAAAGTAAGGTTTGTCTTAAAAACAACTTGGCTTCCCACATGTTAGCAGATTCATATAAATTTGCACCCAAATGAGACTGTATTATAAACATATCTAACTCCTAGTAAAGTCTGATGATTCAGGCTTCCAACCTGAGTGCTCTTCTTTTTCCCAAATCTCTCTCTCTTACAAAACTGTAAGAAAAGAACATATTCAAACAGGCTATACAAAAGACAGTTCTTGTCCTACATCTTAGCTGTAAACCTCACATTTTGCTGTGTGAGTTCTTTATGATAAACACAAACTAAGCATCCTCCATTAGTTATACCAATAGCTTTCATTCAGCTGAGATTGACAACCTACTAAATGTATTTTTATTTGTCCTTCCAAAATAAATAAATAAATAAATGTCATCCTTCCTTTTTGTTACTCTTAGTGCCAGATCTTCCTCCTGAAGACTTGTTCTTTCTTTTCCATTTTTCTCCTACTGAAACTTTTTGTGGTAGACAGCGTATCTGATCAGTACTCCACTTACCACAGACTCACATAAATACCTCGTAACAAAATTACAGTCTTGACCACAAAATCTGCCCTATTTCGAAACTATGAATAATGTTTGGTATTTGTACTTGCCCTTTGTTTTTTCTCTCTTACAGTGAATTCTGTCACTAGAATTCAGGACAACAAATTCTCTCTTTGTCTAATGATGACAAAATGCCTTCTATGGATAATGATTCTGAAAAATCTCATGAACACCAACAAACTTGTGTAATATAAACAGAGAATCTAAAATTGTATCACAATTGTGGTAAACATTCTTAAAATTTGTAGCTGGGCTTGAAGTTTCTCTTTTGTTTTCAGACAGGAGATTTTGCATTATTGAAAGCAGACTTTTTCTGATTTTTCTAAAATTTCAGTCTTATTTGTACATTGCAGTTCAAAGGATGTAACCAAGCAAGAAAGTGCAAATGCTACCAGTCCGCCTTACTGTTGATGCAGGAAATATTTTTCCATCATCACCTCTGTGCAAGTTATCAAAACTCTTTAGAATCTCTAATTAAAAATTAAGGACCATATACATCTTGTTCTGGGTTTGATCCCTACTGCTTAATATTGACAACATAAGAAATGTGTCATGATTTAACCCCAGCCAGCAACTAAGCAAGACACTTGCTCACTCTCCCCCAGCTGGATGAGGGGAAAATCGAAAGGGTAAAAGTGAGAAAACTCATGAGTTGAGATAAAGACAGTTTAATAATAATCTTTAAAAAGTAAGGGGGAAATAAAAGAAAAAACAAAACCAAACGAAGAGAGAGGAAAATAAATCCCAAGAAAAACAAGTGATGCACAAGAAAACAATTGCTTATCACCAAGCTTCCAATGCCCAGCCAGTCCCCAGGCATTGGCAGACCTCGCCAAACTCCGCTCGTTGCCAGTTTTATTGCTGAGCATGTCACATATATGGGATATCCCTCTGGTCAGTTGGGGTCAGCCGTCCCAGCTCTGTCCCCTCCCAACTTCTTGTGCACCTCCAACCTACCTGCTGGTGGGGCAGTGTGAAAAAAAGAAAAGGCCTTGATGCTGTGTAAGCACTACTCAGCAGTAACTAAAACATCCATGTTTTCAACACTACTTTCAGCACAAATCACAAACATAGCCCCATACAAGCTACTATGAAGAAATTTAACTCTATGCCAGTCAAAGCCAGTACAGATACCAGAATACTATCTCATCATTTGTACATAAACATTTTATGACAATAATACAGGATTTATTTTACAAATATTGAATAGTTTGCAGTGTTGAAATGTGTCAATGCAAAATTATTCTTTTGAACTCATGATCTTAATAGGACAAGCATATTACTTTTGCCTCTAGTACTACGTGTTTGTCACAAATTAGTAGGGAAATTATTGGTAATTTGAAAAAAGAACAGTGAGACTAAGTTCTTGTGAAAATCTGCAGGAAGTAAAAAGGGACAGAGCAATTCAGCACAGTCCTCAAGAAAACATTGCCTTCCAGCTTGAAATATAAATACTGAATGAAGTTGAAACAACTACAATTCAGGCTTACTAGAACACTATTATAAAACAGTCACCCCTTATTTCCATGGGAGATAAATGCAATCAGCTGGGTGCTATAGAACAAGACATCTATCAACAAAGCCTACACCTAGAATCAAATATGATTTTTTTTTTTCAGAATAGATACTGCTAGAATGTAGTATCATTAAAAGAAATTGTCAACATTTTTCAGGATTGATTGATAAAAAAAGCAGCAGTTTTTCATTAATTTCTGCATGCTTTGGAGAATTTTTCAATAGAGCAGATATACTTTGGAGAATTTTTCAAAAGAGTAGATATAGCATCTTAAAATTTTACTCTAACATCAAACAAAAAAAAATTTCATAATAGGTCTTTTTTGTCACCATGTCTAGAAATTTGCTGAACAACTATAGCACCCTGAGGCACTCAAGAGTAAATGATAACTGAGTTTGGTGAAGTCTAATGTTCCTGTGAGGGATAAGTGTGGAGTTAGGAAGAGGACACATTTATAGGCATGTTCTACAAAACAAATCTTTAGCAGAAGCAGGCTTCTGTGATATATGTTTATTCTGATATTGTGATTGCTTTTGGTTCTTGTTTACATTTACACATTTCTGTTCCTTCTTTTTTTTTTTTTTTATTTAGCCTGCACAAAATGTAAATAAAGATTGATACAAAAATACATAGTGAACTATATAGCGACAATCAATACCATTTCGATTCTGACATTGAAACAACTGTTACATCATTAAACATATGAATGTTATAAAATCTTTCTTTTGGAAAGGGTCCAGTGGGACCTGGGGATATAGGAGATCGTTCTCCCTTCAGTGCCATCCTGTTCCTCAGATACCTGGCTGTAGACTCCATAGGGGAAAGCTGATGCATGGAGGTGAGCTCCTGCAAAGCTAGCGCAGTGCCCTGCACAACCAGTCCTGTCCCCACAGACTCTCACTACTTCTAGCTGTGTGTCCAGTCTCCTCTACGCCTACTCTTTCAGGTGAAAGAGCAGGGTGAGGGAAGAGAAAAGGGAAAGAACAAAGGAAGGAGTAGGAGAGCAGAGGGGAAGGGAACATAGGAGCAGAAGGGGAACAGAAACAGAAATGGGAAGGAATGGCAGGAGTGTCATAGCCCTGTATTCATCCTCTTAGGACTTGGCTCCTGTGCTCAGGGACAGCTATGACACAGCTGTCCAGCTCTGCATCAAACAGCCTCAATGAAGGAGTGCCCCATATTCATTTAGGAGCTGCTTTTAAGCGTGGGCTCATCCCCTTGTCCTTGCCTGATCTTGTAGCCCTGGCTGTGCCTGGTCACACACCCCACGAGGATTTTGACCCTGGCTCACAGGCTTGACTTCCAGACTTGATCATGGACAGCTGGCTGACCCCAGCCACCATCACAGACATGTTCTCTTCACCTGGTTCAGGTATAGTGGGGCAGCACCCTTTTCTGTGCCCTGCTGCGATGCTCATCTCCCAACTCCTCTTCTCTCACAGGCCACTGTGTTCCCTTGCTGCTCCCTCATTCCCAGTTTTAGACCCTCCCCAATGCAGGCATAACCGATTAATAGGCTTTAGGGGCATGGAAAGGAAAAAAAAAATATTCAAAGGCATACAAGACTGCTCAGCATACAGTATGATTTTTATAGTAAATATATCGATGACATTGATAGGGGTTGCAACAGCTACATTCAGAATTATGTCATTATCACAGCATCCTAGTGGTGCCTGTCACTGGGCTACAAAAATAAAAAAGGAAAGTAAGAACTGCATCGTGTTTATTTGTCTTCACCTTTCCCCTTCTAGTTCAGAATAGTATACTGAATAAGGAGAAAAAAGAAGTGATTCAGAAATTAACATGTGGTTAAAATGCCAAGCACCATATGTATTAATAAAATATATACAGCTGTAGATAAGACAACCTGTTACAATATAATAAGCACATAAAAATGAATTGTTGAACAGGTGCAGTGAAAGGAAACATCAATTAGAAAGTCAATTGGAAGGTCAAGATATCAATTAAATGGTTAATGAGCTGTTTCTGGAAAAATCAAAGACAACTGCATTATACAGAATCTCTTCAGAATATGAACTAGAAAATATTTCACAAAGATAAAGAAGCAAAAGGGTGAACATGATTTATGAATTCTAAAAATCACAGTCAATCATAGTATTAATTGTTTGCTTTTTACATAAGCTGCAACTTAACTGGCAACTATACTGTATCATAAATGTCAGCAATTAAAGTCAGCTAGCCATTTCTGGCATATAACAGCCAGAAAGATGCAAAGCTAACCCTAAAGCAATTAGTCAAACTGTGGTGAGAATCCTAATGTGACATTAAGCCACATTACCTCCTATGCCTTCCTCTCTTATTGTCTCCAGGATAACTGATGAAACTACAAGAAAAATTAAAGCAAACTTCTCTACTACAGTGCCAGGTAAAGAAAACCTCAGAACAGTTTTTGCTTTGCTTCTGTAAAATGTTCAGGTAATTGGTCAGACTTTTTGCATCAAAACCTGGAAACTGCTCTCCATTCCCTTAGATGGGATCTTTGGGCTGCAGCCTGCAATTCCCCAGTTGTGTTTAGTTAACTCTCCAAACACTTGTGATATATACTTGTTTCTTCTTGAAAACTATGATGGAATGATTAGTGACTAAAGAGAAACTTCTTCAGAATAGAGCATGTTTTGTTCTATGAATTTTCAAGAACGGTAATATTCAATCAGACCAAGATGGATGAAGAGTGCAACTAGCATAGTACACACTTTAGCAACAGCCATAAAAGTATTCCTTGGAAAGAGTAAGAATAGCACATTTCTGACACTATCTCACAATGTTTTGCTGGCCCACAAATATTTTCAGTTCATAAGATATCCCGACTGTGATGTGAATTATGCAGTAAACTCTCATTAATCTCGTCTCCAAGTTCTTGTTCCATATCTACTCAAATATATGTAAAAAATTTGCACTCACAGCGTCAATCTACATACAAAGACTTCCAGAAGTCTGTTACCTTTTGCATGAGGAACTACATCTTTCTGTTTTAAACCAGTTCCCACATACTTTGTATTTAACAAACATGCTTGTTGCAATGAAAAGACTGTGACCGGTCTACTCTCTTTTGCTCATGATTCTGCAGACCTTTTCTTTCCCTTTTAGTCATCTATTTTCCAAGCTGATAAGTCGTAGCATCTCCAGCTATACCAAAAATACAAAATACTACTATAGTATAGTGCATACTTTTGACTGTCCATGTTGCTTTTCCTTGAATCTTTTTTCCAATTCTTACAAGCTGTGGAAAACCATGGATTTATGCAGTGGTATAAATCATATTTGCTGTTGTGTTCTTTGTTCCTTTTTGAATATGTCACTTGTTTCTTAGACTGCTGCCAAACATAGATACTTCATGGGAACAAGAAGACCAATCTCAACTTCAAGGCCATTTTCATGAGCAGTAATGACGCACTGAATCGTTCATCTAATATGTGAAACTATTATCATCATTATGCCTCAGGTCATATTTGACAGCACTCTATTTTACCTGCCATATTAGTGCCCAGTCACTCAATTTTGTAGGGTTCTTCTGTTGTTCTTCACAGTCATCCCTCACTCTTTTAACACGCAGTATCTTCATACTATCGGAAAACTTTCTTACATCACTGGGTCAATCTTCTTTTGGTTTTATGAATGAGTATGTTAAGATACCAGAAGAGATACCTGCAGGACTACCATGGTGGCTTCTCACACTGCAAGAATCTATCCTTTGTGCCATGAATTATTCATCCATACCGGAACTTCCCTTTTAATCTATGGAACAGAGTAATACCCTTTTGGGAACCCAGGTAGTCTACAGCAACTTAGTTACATATTCCCTGACTCCTTCAAAACACTCAAAAGGAAGTTGAAGTAAGATTCCTCTTTAAGGCAATCTTATTCCTTTTCAGATAGATTACACTTACCCATGTTCAACAATTGGACCCTTCACAATACTGTTCAGTCCTTTGCCCAGTAGAGATGTTAGGCATACAGATCCATAGGTCTCTCCCTGGCACTTCTTTCTGAAGACTGGCAACACACTCACCATTCTCAAGCATCAAGGAAGTTTTATACACCCTTGTTAGCAATTAAGTTGTTTCAACCCTGTGCTAGAATTTTTAGGCACATACCATCCTATCCCAGTGATCTAACTGGTGTTGACACTATTTCTTCAATAGCATCGGCATTGGTATGACAACACAACATACATGTTATGTCTATTAGTACTGTTACATCTTCACTGTTACTTGTACCAGTCTTCAGGTGGTCTTTACCTAAGTCCATATGTTCTTGTCTGTGAGCCAACAGAGCAGTCTCCCTCACCCTGCTGAAGGATCTTTTTACAGTTTTAAGACCTTCTTTGATTCCAAGGCATTGTTTTTGGAAAGGGCAAACCTGTAGATAGTTTCTTACCATTACTATATTAAGTCTTTTGAAATTTATCATACCAGATGTCTTCTCTTTCCACAGATGCACTCTTCTTTGATCTCTTATAGCTTCCTCTTCAGTTAATCCCTTCACATTAAAAATGGCACAATAATTACATATTAGAGTGATTCAACTTGGCAAGAGTTTAAGATCAAAATATACACTGAAGAATAAGGTTCATGTTGTCATAACTATAGATTTCTATAGGATCCACATCGCTAGTCTCTGTAGGCTCCCTTTTGTTGGAACCAAATACATACTTCAAAAATGCAACTTATTTGACCAGTTTCAGACATTTCTTCATATGAATCAGGTACAAATCATAATATAGAAGATAGTATTTCTCTCCCCTATAAAGTGAAAAACTGCTATAGGCTAACCACTTTAAGTTAGCGAAAATTAGCTCACACATACACTCGCTCCTTTTAAAAGAAATCCAAACAAAGTATACACAGCTGATTTTTATTCCAGCAAATTGTACAGTGACTCAGAAAAGCAGCGTATAGAAACCTCCAGCAATAAACTCACAAGTCTCTTGACCTCACTTTCAAACTAATACTCAAATATAAGATCTTGGCAGATGTTCTAGCCCACTTCACAGTCGCAAACACAAAAAGCCATCAAGAACCAACGGGGTTCACCAAAGTACAAAAAGTACATTTGCTTTCTGATTGCTGGGGAAAAAAAAATTAACTCTTAAAATAATTCATAAAAAACCATCAAAGGCTGTTATTCAGCCATTGGATCATCCATCATCCAACTACGGATGAATAGGCATTTCTATGCTCTTCACACTCTTAGCTTAGATTGGAGATCTTTGACTTTAACACCACTTTATCAATGACATTAATTAAAGCTTTTGCTTATATAGTCTCAGAAATACACAATCTTGAAGGTTTTTTGGTAGGAATACGAAAGTCCTTCAAGACAAGCGGAGACGAGTAACTTAAACACATCTGTAAGATCCACATAGTCAAGAGACTTAATTTTACTGAGTCTTATCATGATTTAAATCCACAAATACAAGGTTTTCTTAAAATTGTTAGTTTTACGATGTCTATGAAGTAGACAGATTCTTAAGACAGAGGAGTCTTTTCTGCACCTGCAGTTGCTTTTTGTTTTCTCTTTTGTTCACACAGTTTATTTTACTAATTATTTTTGCATATGTGTTATTAGGCAGCCTTTTGAAGATCAGAGAACAGATGGAAAGTTAGGTTCAGAAAATAAATATTTCAACCATATAAAATATTACAATCGTTATAAAAACTGCTTTAATCCCCACTCCTTTTAAGGATTGTAACGGTACTGATCTCTTGGAAGCAGAATTTGCCTGGTGCCATCCACCTTCAGAGCTAATTAGTTTCAAAGGTTAAAAAAAACCAAATACAAGCGTCTTCAGTGACCGATCTTTCCCAACAGCTCAGTTGAATTTGGAAAATTTTCTGTGGTAATGCTCCTGTCTGCTACACTCCTACGTATTCAGTTCACTCAAAGTCTATCTTTCACACGACTTCAAGTGACTTCACAGTTCTAATAGTTCTTATTCTCATTGTCAAAACAGTTACTTTGTAGCCCTGGAGAAAGAAATAGAGAAAAGAGCCCAGCTGCTATTTCTGGCTCTTTCACAGAATCACTGATATTCCACATAGGTATTTTCACGTCCTAGATAAGAGATGGTTGTATGAAACAGCTGTTCCACGTATATGCCATGTTTGTCATCTGTTCAATTAGGAAACTTTTGTGTATGTCTTTGAGAGCTGTTAAAACTCCCAGATTTTTATGGGCTTTGTGGTTTCTAACAAAAGCCAGTAAATAACAGCAAAGTATTAATACTACTCCTAGTGGTAGGAAATGGATGCTTTTCTGACAGGAGTTGTAGATAAGATATATCAACAACAGCCAGTTTCTGGCTTACTCTGATCTTACTTTGTCCACACTCTTTTTCTGATAAGAAAAAACAACAACAAAAAAACCCGAGAATGACAAGTTTCAGGTTTGTGTTGTTGGGGGGGAGGGGTTTAACATCAAGAAACAGAAAACTACATTACAAATCTAAAGAAATATTTGAAGCGCTATCCCAGTACCTGTATTCCTTATCTGTACAGTAGAAACTGCCTTTGTTCTGAAAACATTTGGACATTACCACCAAAAGAGGTAGTGAAATGGTTTGTTTTCATGATAAATCAATGAATGGAAATTTTCTAAGCTGCCACTTTCTTCTCAGCATTTAAGCTTGCAGTCATTTTTTTTCTCCTAAATCTCGAGGAAAGTTTCACTAGGAAACTCTGAACACAAAAAAAAATTGGTGACATAGGAAAAAAACAGAAACAACTAAAGTTATGTACTGCTACTGGGTAATACTTTTTATACTGTACAATGGTAGAGACTCCTCACCTTCCTCCTAGTGGTAATTTGGGGGGGATATCATGAGGACTTAGTAGATGGGACAATGTCTGATTTTACTGAAGCGGACCTGTAGATCAAAGAAAAACTGAAATCTTGGGAGGCCTTTAAGCTTAACCTAGGACAAGAAAATACTTCAGGACACCAGGAGGCATTCAAAGTCTGTATCTCAATATTCTCTTACTGAAAAAGTGATCCCCTTAGGTCATATCAATCCCGGTGATAGGTGGGACAGGAAGACATTACTAGTTATTACACCTAATGCACTGCGTACACTGAAGTCCTGTTAGACTGACTGCACTCTGATCACACTTCTGATTATTTTTTTTTTTTTTAATTTTCCTCTTAAGGGCTGATCACATAACTTTTCATACTAGGTTTAAATTCCTACGTACATGATTACTGTGCCCATGAAGTGAACAAAACTAGGGAAAGCAGAGCCCAAGAAGTCCACCAAGATCTGTACAATCACAGATTGTATTTATACAGTGTCTTCTGCAGCTTTTCTGTGTGTAAATGTTGGGATTTGTGATTGCCATATACTTCTTTCTTAAACTCCTTTACTTTCAACTAAGTATTCTAGGAAAAAAGAAGATGTACCAGTGACACACATTTTACATTTAGGTAGCAACAATTTTTTTATATATTGCTGAAGCACATAAAGAAATAACTTAATGAAATACATTTAATAAAGTTGTTATATCTAATAAACTAGTAAAGAATCAACAGAAAAGTAGTAAGAATTGAAGTTTCAGGAATAAAGAAAATCTCTGTGTTGCTTGTATTTATTTTTTTAGTTTTAACTACGTGAGTCAGTTTTTAGCAGATATTTTATTAGTAAGAGTTACCTGAAATTGAAAAATAAAAATTATAATATACTAAAGGCATGTGCCTAATAAAAGATGCTCAGTTAATCTTTGATGGACACTAATACACTGAGGTCATAATAAATGAGTTATAATGTCTACTGTGCGCAACCCAGGAAAAGAAGTTAGAAACATAAAAAAAGACAATTTAATATTACACAAAAAAGTCTTTCTGTCCACAAATGAAAATATATTTGCACAGCGAAGTAACTATTACTGAACTATTTCAGTTACATTATCTACATGATGGTTTTTCACTTTTTGAAGTAATGCATTTTGATTTTTATTAATACTCTTTCCTAGTACATAGCTATTTTCAGTGACACTAGTACAACAAATGATTTAGGACCTAATCATTTTATCACTGGAAACAAGATTTCTTGATGGTTTTAAAAGGATTCAATCCACAGTGTTCGTTAGGTCAATTGTCATTATATTTCCAAGAGGTGAAGTATGAGACAAACAAGGACTTGATTTTTGTTCCTCAGCAATGTAAAAGCTTCAAGTGTGCAATTCTGCCATTATTTCCCAACAGTTTTGCCATGCTTATTGTCAAATTCACACTGAAACGCACCACAGAGAAAAGACTCAGTGCGTGTATCATGAACATTACTGAAGAATGCTGAAGACTGACATTCTGAGACATTAAATGCGGGTGGTAAAATGCACCTCACAGTGTTTTCCTGCAAATAAATGCAAGCCTCATGAGTATTAGTGATGAAAGTAAGTCTCTCATAGCTATTTACTTTTATGATACCAATTTACAGCATAATACAAATCAGAAATCCTCAACAAATGTATATTATACATTAGCTCTAGACTGTTTACTGATGTAGCCCAATGCTGATATTCATTGGATTCTGTGGGCCTCTCACTAGATATTTCAGCTAACGTTACCTATCTGAGAAACAGTTTGACATCAGTATACATCTATTTGGATTCACCAATATAGAACCCTTTAAACAAACTATTAACCAACTGTGGTCTACTAATCTGTCCCAGCATAGTCGTTAGTTCCTACTGTAATGGCCTGTTTAGCAGTTATCAGTGAGAACTCAACAGATAATCTTCTTAACATTTATTGGGTATTTACCTTCACATGCAAGGTTCTATATCAACAAAGTTGCTATTGAGCTGCTCTTTTACTCACTTTATCAGAAAGATAGGCACTATACATGTAGTATCTTATTCAACCTTTTCCCATTTTGAAATAACAGCTTACATGTAGAAAACAGTGGCACGAAGATCACTAGATTAAAAAAGTTCATTACCTAACTTCTGGCTAACCCCTCAGCTTGCATATTGAATTCAGGAGTCCATCATCTCTCAGAAGATGGCCTACAGCTGCTGCTTCTTTGACCACTATCGCGAAATGGCACCTATAGGTTCTTACTGGAATCAGTATATCTAAATGTTTAATATTATATCAACAGACGGATGCCTGAATTACTGTAATTTTCAATTCAAATTAAATTTATTGTTTCAGCTTCTAAGATTTCTCCCTACCTTATCTTTTTTTCTAGCACTAGAGAGAAGCAAAACTTTTTGCAGACTGATTTTACATATAATAATTTATAATGATTGGGTAAGCAATATCAGATATGTCACAGCTTAAATAAATTTAAACCACTTAAAACCCACCAAATAAAACTGCAATTATAAGTCAAGAGTAGCAAGTAAGGTAACACAAGATTATTGGGATGAACAAGCCCTCCTCACTGCACGTGGGTCGGACTAGATGACCTTTAAAGGTCCCTTCCAACCCAAACTATGATTCTGTGATATTTTCTGTAGATATTATGAGCTGTTGCAGAAAGACTAGACATTTCATAATCAGAAATGTTAAAATACTTAACATGGGATGATCTTTCATAAGATCTAGATTTTCTGTGGTGCTGTGGAGGTATTTACTGATTCTCAAATAAACCCTCAGCTGTGCATGGCTCTAAAGCAACCTCAACGTACACTGAGCTCAAGAAACTTCATATTCTCAAGCCAGGAGCTCAGTATTTGCCTGAAAAGCATTCTCATGGGGAACTGAACAGAGCAAATGCTATACCAAAAATCTTACCATTTTAAACTAAGCACATTTCAACAGTATTAATACAGTGCAGTTGGGACACATGAGGGATGGGATGCCATCCAGAGGGACCTGGACAAGCTTGAGAAGTGGGCCCGTGTGAACCTCATGAGGTTCAACAAGGCCAAGTGCAAGGTTCTGCACCCGGGTCAGGGCAAACCCCAATAACAATACAGGCTGGGGGATGAAGGGATTGAGAGCAGCCCTCCCGAGGAGGACCTGGGGACACTGGTGGATTGAAAAGCTGGACGTGAGCTGGCAATATGTGCTCACAGACCAAAAGGCCAACCGTATCTTGGGCTGCATCAAAAGAAGTGTGACAAGCAGGTTGAGGGAGGTGATTCTCCCGCTCTACTCCGCTATCCTGAGACCCCACCTGCAGTGCTGTGTCCAGCTCTGGAGCCCTCAATACAAGAAACAAATGGACCTGCTTGTGAACGTCCAGAAGAGGGCCACAAAAATGATCAGAGGGCTGGAACACCTCACCCTATGAGGACTGGCTGAGAGACCTGGCGTTGTTTAGCCTGGAGAACAGAAGGCTCCAGAGAGACCTTATTGTAGCCTTTCAGTATTTAAAGGGGGCCTACAGGAAAGATGGGGACAGCCTTTTTAGCAGGGTCTGTAGCAATAGGACAAGGAGTAAAGGTTTTAAATTAAAAGAGGTTAGATTTAGGGTAGATGTAAGGAAGAAATTTTTTACAATGAAGTTGTTGAAACACTGAAACAGGCTGCTCAGAGAGGTAGTAGAAGCCCCATCCCTGGAAACAGGCTCTGAGCAACCTGATCTAGCTAAAGATGTCCCTGCTCACTGCAGGGTGCTTGGAAGTAGATGACTTTTAAAAGGTGCCTTCCAACCTAAACCATTCCACGATTCTATATTGCAGTAGTAACAATTAAATTATACAATATATGAATATTCTAACTCATAAATGAATATACTAACAGTGAAAGGGTACAGGGAAGGGAATAACACATGGCTTGTTATGTAATATTCAGCTTGGTCTACTGTTACAACTGTCACTATTATTATTAATAGTGATTAGCATTACAATAATGAGTGCACAATAGAAGGTTTTGCCACCCATTCAAAGATGTTGTTAATGTCTTAAAGAGCTTTCCTATTTAATGAAATTAATCCTGGTTATAAATACATATTAACAGACCAGTTTGTCTCTTATACCAAAAATCTGTTCCAGAGAATATTTTTCAGGGAAATTCTGCATGGCTTACTCATAGAGGATATTAGCTCCTCTGTGAGTGCAGAACCAGCCCCATGGAGGTTCAAGACCTTCAGCTGCATACCTTTTCTCACCTCCCCTTAGCAGAGAAGCTATAGTAAATTGTAAATGTGGAAATAGCCGTCTCCACCAGACTGCTTCTGAGGTTAACAAGCACCAGGTTTGGTTTTGTTTATGTTTTTAATAAAACACAGCCATACATTACCCATGTAATAGTCCATAAAGCAGAGGAAGGATGACATCTCCTACTTTAACCTATTTGCCACTGAAGCAACTAATAAGATTCATTCTAGGAAGATAATTGTGGTGGGATACACAATTAATACTTTGGGGAAACTGATCTACCCTTATAGAGGAAAGCAGAAATGTCACAGAGAGAGTTTCTAAAATCCATGTTCCTCCCCCTGAAGGAAGTTGATTTATATAGATTATTTCTGATTTATGATAAGGATTTGCCTTTAAATTTAAACCAGAAACATTTGGGTTTTAATTTAAACCAGAATATAAATCTTTGCCTGCAAGTTTAAAGCAGAAAAGATTTCTGTTCTGGATGCACTGCTCACAGCACATGTGCATGACATTCTTCTTTTGTCATAACAAACACAAGTAAGACTTTCATCACATCTGGCAAAAATCACCATTCAGTACATTTCTCTTATTTTCCATTACCCATTTTCATTTCTTTGGTGAGGTGGTCAGCTACTCAGTTAGCCTATCACACTTGGGCTTGCATGGAATCTGGACAACCACTACAAAATATTCTGTGTAAATGAGATACTGGTTTCTAAACAGGCATCTTTCCTGGTGCCTTAATACTCTAAATAGATTTGGACTTCAATGTGTAGCATAAAAGAAGACTTAGTTTTAGTTAGCCTTGGAGGTTGCCAACTAATGTTTTTTTTCTATATACTACACAAAAGAGATTTGGGAGACTTCTTTTTAATACATGTTGTTACATGACAATGTCTGGAAGTTATTAATTAATACACACACAAAAAATAACACATTTTGATCTCTACTTGCTGACTGAAATAGATCTGTTCAAAAATATAGATTTAAACAAGCTCAAAAAATTATTTCTTAAAAGTTAGCCACAAGAGATCTTATCAACTACCAGAATTATCAAGATCATTCATTCTTTTAAACCTACACATGCATAGTAATGAGCTTTCTATTTTTGGTCCTTCAAAGAAATGCAATGTTTTAAGCTACCAGTAATAACTTATTTGGTTTTATTTGGGTCTTTTGTTTGTTTGTTTGTTATGTGTGTGCTTTTTTTTAATTTGTCATACTTCTGTTAAAAAAAAGATACAAAACAACAAAAAAATTATGTAAGGTCATATTAGGCCTTGCTAAAGCAAAGCAATACATTTTAGTCTGACCATCAGAAAACAAAGTTCCAGGAAGAAAAGTGGTTTTATCACAGTTTTTAGAGTCTCTGGGTATATATAAGACATAAATATACATTTCCAAACATATTATGCACACACATGTTATATAAATATATGCACATGTTTCTTTCATGTAAACATAATTATGTGTACAGGTATGTGTAAATCCTCTCCCAGACAATATAGCTACTACCTAGGCCAGAGAGGTTGTGTAAATGTAAAGCAACTAGCTGCTGAATGATGTTTACTCAGCTTTTAAGGATCTTCCTGAAACAGATTAATCATATTCATGTGTTCAATTTATGAATGACTCATCATTTCAAATATTAAAAAACATAATCATGTCTTACTAAGAATGTAAATGCATTTGTTCTAATGATAGAGAAGACCACCATTGTCTTCTGAGTTTGATTCTGACTGCTACAGATTTTTGTACCTATAAATTCTGTATAAACAAATTATTGTATGAAATAAAAAACAGTTAAGAATGTTTTCCTTACTTTAAAGCAGTGAACCCAAAGTACAGACTTCAGGGATTTTTATTGTTTTTTAATTTTTAAACCTGTAATTGCCATGTGTGTCAGTTTGTGTTTGCCATATCTGTATGCCAGCAAGAGACAGTGACCACTTACAGTGATTACAAAGTACGCCAAATGTAGTATATATGTCACTTCTCCACAAGAGCTTGTTGGCAGCTTTGATCGACTTCTTTTTGATTACACCACAATCACCTCATTCCACTTTAGCTACTCTCACTCTCAGTCTCTCTCCAGGGGTTCAGATGTCAGTGCTGTATACCTTAGCAGATGAATCAGTTTTCCTTCTGTTAAATCCTCTTCCTGGGAAGATGAATCTACTCATTGATTTTGACCAAAGACTGGTTTTTAAAAAGGGTAGAAGAGACTTCTGACCTTTCAAATGATGAGATTAAGGTGGTTATTTTCACATTATTAAGTAATCAGGGAAGAAATACATTAAGCAAGAGTTTAGTTCACAGGCTGCTTTGTTGGCTTCTAAAAATTGTTGTGCACTGACAGCTAACCTAGATTCCATTTCTTCCTTTTCCTCTGAACCACAAGGGAAGCTGAAATGCATTTTCACATTGCATTTTGCCTAAAGGCTCTCAGTAAAATTTAATTTTCTTACTGCATTGATTTTTCCATTATAAGTTGTAACAGTCTAATGATATCTCATAAGAATTTTTACTGTCGAGAAAAAGGGATGTGAATGATTTAGCAGTAGTAACTGCAAGTGCTAGAGGATTTATTCTTATTTTCTTAAGAACTTTCCATCTATCTTTTTGATGGGCAATTGTCGAAAAAGTCTATGCCATGCCACCATCCACTGGATGGCCTGAAGATAGTTCTTTAGCCTGTTTCTTAAGGGCAATATGTGATCCAGTTTCCTCAAAACCTCTTCTTCCACTGCTAACTTCTAAAAATCAAAATAAAGCTTTCTAATTTTGGAGCTTAAAACGATGCTTAAAAATTAATGGGCCACATGGAAACAATGCAATGGGAGACCTAAAAAGCACAACTATTTGTGTCTTGAAAGCTACATTACACTCAGGGAAGACAGACACCTTATCCTTATTATCCCAAATACTTCAAGTTTGTCATGTTTTTTTCCTTATTCTCGAAAAAGAACATATCAAAGAAATATGGAACGCTCCCTAGAAAAAGAAAACCTGCAGGCTGACTCTTTCCTTCAAAACAATTGTATCATCACCAAAGCTGTAGAAATCATGTCTGAAAACAGCTGGTATGATTGACTATGAAACATAAAGGCAGTGCCAGGCCAAGTACAGCTGAGGGTTGCAAGCTCCTGTGTTCCACAGCTACTAGAGAGTTTCTTACCTGTTTCACTTTGTGAAGGATTTGATAAAGACAGATACAGATGGAAAAAAATGTATAAATGTACAAAGTATTACTGAGTTAAACAGAGTAAAACCTGAAGTCTGTTTTTCTTGGCAAACAGTAGCTTGATTGGTATCTTCCTCTAGCTTTTCTACAAATTTGCAGGAAGCTGGAAGAGTGGCCAGTTTCCTGTTTTCTGTATTTTTCTTTCACAGCTAGTGTTCACAAAAGTAACAAGATGAGCATTATTACACATGCTGGAAGCAAATTAAGGCACACCTCACATCCTGTCAAGTCATCTGGTTTCTTCAGGGGCACGTTTTCCTTTTTTGAATCCTGGAAAACAAATTGAGCTGAAGTACATACCTTAAAGAAAAATGTGTCTGAAGGGCCCCCACTACAATTCTCGTGAAGCACCTGAACAACTTTTTCGGGTTTTATCATCATTGTTGTAGTTAGCTTATTTTTCCTGGAAAAGTGTTGGGGTTGTTTTGGTTGGGTTTTTTTCCTAATTTGTTTTCATATAGAAAGCGGGTATTTTTCATAACACAATCACAATTTTCTGAGAAAATATAATTTTCACAGTAAATGCTTGACCAGCCCACATTATACATTATATCTGGAACGAAAATTCTATCAAGTGTACTAAAATACTTACTTAACTGAAGCTTAACTAAACTTCTGTAGCACTTGGGACTATCCACTCTTACCTGTCATAAAAATAAATTAACATAAATTCCAAAAGAGGAGGTTTACATAACATTTTAAATTCTGTTCTTTGCAACTATAGGATTTTAAACACAACCAGCTGCCATAAAATCATACATTGAATGCAATATCCTAATTAGACAGAACCTGTTCGCTATCCTATATTACGAATGGACCTAACACAATTTTTTTATACTTCATTGGACTGACAAGTCTTGTTTGGAAAAGAAAGTAAGATATGACCATGACTTTATTATAGGAAATATGCATCAAGGTTAGGTTCTTTATGGCTCAATTACTATGGAAATACGTCTAATATAATAATTTAGAAGATAGATTTTGCCTGCTTCCATGATCTGTGGAGTTGGTTTTGGTTTTGTTTGTTTGTTTTTTTTTTAGCCAGCGCTATCACTGCTGTTCAGTAAAACTGTACATCAATACACCTACTCAATCAGAGAAGCTGATGCTGACATTCCAGACACTTTATTTTTAAAACTGCCAGAACTTTAACCTCTTTATAAATAATGGGCATGCCAATGTATTAAAGGGGGAAAACACTCACCCCTTCTTGGCTAGTACCACTTCAAGAGTACAAATCAACCCTGTATTTTTTAAAATGAAACATAACACTTTAAATTTAGCCCAGATTTAATAATTTTCTACTTCTGCCTCTGCTGGGGTTTAGAGTCATTCTGTTGATGCAGAACAGACTTTCTGCTAACAATAGACATCTTGAGAGAGTGGGGAAATTCTCACTTCTCCTTTCCACTTGAATCTAGCTTCTAGGACAAAACCAAATCAGTGTGTTAGCTCCTAACACAGGGGAAGATTCCCTGTCAACACAGTCTCACCACAAGCAACAACACTAAAACCCAGCAGCTGCAATGTAACACTCCTACCTCCTCAAGTCTCCCATCAATACCCAGAAAATTAGATCTTCTCAAATAAGAGATTATCTCACATAGCTCAGGACATCCATAGTGCCTGTAACCAAAGGCCAGATTGGGACAGTCAGAGTCAGACCCTTCAATATTCAGTATTTGCCATTCTCTCAAAATCTGTCAATAAAAATAAAATAAATTTTAAAAGTAGACTAGGGGGTCTCACAGTTTTTGCCATAATGCTGGCAATGAGAAATAAGTCTGAGATTTGATGCTGTTTAAACACAGTCAGTCATCTCAGAAGAGAATATATGGCAGGTTATGATCTTTAAACTTGGAAAGAGACATCACTTCTTCATGTCCACACAGCACATTTAAGGACAGGCATAATGTATCTGACTAAGAAAACTTTGCTAGCAAGTATGTAATGTTTCTGGGTTGTACAAGGTGGTGACGTACTACTCCTCTTTCCAAAATAAGAAGCCGGGGGTTGGTGGCAGGATGGGAAGAGAAGAAAAGATTAGCAACTACAGAACTGAATTAAAAGAAAAAAAAGTAAAAAATTGATTTCCTGACAGATTATACTGAAGTCCCCATAACAAAAAAGGATGGAGTCTAAGGAGCCAAAACATGCAATGCAAATCTGTTTTATATAGAAAAATATTTTCTATAAACTATAAGCTATAAACAGAAGTTAGGTTAAGATTACAGCATGTATTTGTTTTTTATATAATGATCGGTTGCAGCTGAGGAATCAACAGTTTGAAGAACATCACAGAAAATTTTTCTTGCAAATATCTAATTTGATGCTAGAGAATTTCAAACATTAAGAAGCCCAGTCTCATTTATAGGTCAAGACATGGAAGGTTATATATAATACTGTAACATTGTATTAATAGTATACTATTGCGTATGTATTATAAGTATTAATAATATACTAATACTTTATATATTATAGTTTTATAGAAGTTATATTAAACTATACAAAAACAGGAAAAATATAGTAAAAACTATATACATTTAAAAGGAAGCTAATTATCAGATAAAACAATCATCTGAAAGCTACAAGTACGTACAGAAATATTCACTTAAAAAGGAAGAAAAAATTAAGGGGCTTCCTATTGAAGTCATCTAGCTTTTCTGAATACCATATCATTCCTTTGTGACTTGCTCAAATATCCAGTTCTAGTCATTCAGGTTCATAAAAGTTTTCTGAAGGACACTGGTAAACAAGCTATAAGCCATCAATTTAGTTAATGTGTCAGAAAAAAGAAACCATTGAAAAATTAATATGTGGTTCTGTACAAATTGAACTCTCAAACTATAATTTAGAAAAAATTAAAAATACATCTTTGAGCTGTTAACTGCTTTTAGATATGATAAAACTCATGTCGTAAAATTAAGAAACGCAAGATTACATTAGGTGTGTCAATCATTCGAAAATCACAATTAGATTTCTTTATATACAGAAGTTGAGTCCAGTTTCTTAAGGTGTTCTGAAATGTGTTTAGAACTATAAAAAAATGCTGTGTTCACACACAGAATTGCTTAATGCAGAGTACCTAGTGGGGTTTTACTAAGGTCATCTCTGCTAAGACTTCTGCTGGTTTTTAATTTTTACAAATGACCTAGATTGTTACATTTGCTGATAATATAAAATTTGGAGGAAAACTGCATACTTACCAAGTAGTAAGACAAGTTTAAATGAATTCTGATTTTCTCTGTAACTAAGTTGACAAGCAGAAACTGGAATTTAATGTTGACAAATGTAAAGCAATAAAAGCTGAATATAAAAATAATAAACATCAACATTTTATGAACAGATTTGTACCAAAACAAGAAAACTGCCCCCTCTCCCCCCAAAAAAAGATAGAAAGATGGTGAATATTCCTTTAAATATGTCAAAGCAAGATATGGAAGCAATTTAAAATTCTTTAAAATTGGCAGGTTGCAAATTTGAATATTTGAGAATTTGAAATAAATCCAAAAAATAAACAACAAAAATCCCTGAAGTTTTGTGTAAGGATAAGGAAGAGATTTAGCACACCAAAATGATTAATCAAACAGCCTAACTTCAGAAATGTTCAGGGTGGGGGCGGGGGTGGTGGTGGTGGGGTTTGTGGGCAAGTACTTTGAATAAGACTTTAAATGATGAGTTTCCAGTGAAGTACTGGAAAACAAAAGTCATCCTCCTAGATTATTTCTTCTCCTCCTTTTGCCAACAGGGGGGTGGGGAGTAGCTCAGCTATAAACTGGCCTCTTACTTGTTAACATTCTCATCAAAGAATAAATGTTACATGGAGATTACATGATCTTTCACTTTGTTTTCAGTATGTTTTTCCTCATTCATGTTGGGCAGGAACAAAAAAAGAACTAAACAAATGGTGGTATTAAAAAAAAAAAAAAAAAAAAAAAAAAAAAATGAAGAAATACTTTTCTGTTACCTGTAAGAAACCTCCAGACTTTCAGGCACCAGACTGCACCCGCAACAGACAGATCTAAACCACACACACTTGGTTTAGACAGTTTACTTAACCTAACTGTCTACCATTTTGGAAAAACCTATTTTGGTATTTAAAGTAATAATAGTCCACAACAAGAAATCGCAGACAAGAAGAGATTTCACACAGACTAGGCATAGAGTGTTCTTAAGTATTTCATCTTCTGCTCCAGTAGTCTTAAAGACTTGTAGCAAGTCTGTTGTTATACAAATTACAGAGTCCTCTGGCTGTGGCAGGACCTCCGTGTTGCTGTATGAGGAGAAAAACATGTAACTAACAATGCAGGTGAAAAAAAAAAAAAAAAAAATTACATAATAAAAATATATATTTCACTGTTTTTCTTTGTAAGACAGCAGCAAGAAACCGAAAGTATTATGTACCTGAAGGGGTTTGTCACTACATGCAGATGAGGGAGTAGGAACCTACTTACACGCATGTGCACAACTGTTCTTACATTCACATGCACAAACACACACAATTTCAGGAATGGTCCTGTGTTAAATTAACCTCTCTTCTTCACATATCTCAGTCTTCTGAACGACTCTTCTTTGGAAAGAACTGTCAACAAGATCTTCATTTCAACTTTCCTTTTCCCATTTAATTTGTGGCATTTTAGAATAGAGATAAATGTAAAGAATTAATTATTATGAAATATGTCCTTTTAACAGAAAGCCGCACTTAAGACTGCTGGCTCTATTCCTCATCAATCTTCCATTCTATTTTGGTTCCACTCACATTTGCATGGTAATAGCTTCATAAGAAATGTCTACCTCCAACACAACAAGTTGCTGAAATTCTACAGTGAACATAATTTTGTATTTTACACTACCAAGACAGAAAGAAAGCTGTTTCTTGACGATGCAAATATGTTTGTTAGCTTTTTTTTTTTTAACTTATTTTACCCATTTCCATTCTGCTATCAAACATGTTCCTGATATTTTTCTAAATACACACGAACAAAGGGAAAATTAATTCAGACATGCTCTGAAAAAACCCATGTCCAACATATGTAACAATGTTACATTTATTTCTTCATTTCAGAAAAACAACACATTCTAACTGAAGTTAACAAAGCCTATACTTTGTTACATATGACAGGGTTCTCTTGGATGAAGGGAGTAACATGAATGTACCATCAGGGACTCCAAAATTGCAACTCTCTTATTCTCAGCGCTTCAACCAGGAATCAATACTGTAGTTGAGGGTCATTAAGTCAAAAGTGATCTCAGATGTCATTTTCAACTGAAGGTAAGTGCATTAAGATCATTATCTTTTGGCTTCTACTTTAGCAGTTAAATCCCGCTCCTGAATACCAAACACTCTGAAACACACACACAAAAAAAACAAACCAAAACCAGACAAACAAACAAAAAACGCCACAAATTTTCCCAGTTGAATTTGTGTTACTTCCTATACCTCCCACACCCCAAAAAAGCCCTACCACTTTCTTCTTTTACGCACAGATGATTTGTATCAGTAATACTGTGCTTTGTATTACTTCATCTTTACATTTTTTTATTTGGCTGTATAAACATCTTTACATATAAGTAGGCCATAAGGGAGGCTTGAATACAGAATCCTGCCACTGTCTCCCTTATTTAAGAGAGATGCTTGCCATTGAAAATTGTTTATTTTGGGGATGACATAACACAAGATTACTTATTTGAGACTGGAAAATTCTTTCCAGTCAGAAAGTATTTTTAAATTGACAGATGTTTATTCTAAACTGTTTTTCTCAAGCCGTTTGATATCTGATTGAAGTTCACTGGCTAACAGCATAAGTTGAATAAATGGCTTACAATTTTCTGAGCTTTACCTATTTAATGGATCAAACCACTGAATGGAAGAGCTCAGTACTACAAGGTCACACCACTGCCACAGCTATTCATCTAATGAGGTATCAGAAATGTTCCACCAGTTCCGAAGTCTTGGAAACTAATGCCTGGGATACAATAGTCTGGTGTCCCCATACTGATAAATAAACTTTATTTTGAAGAACAATTTAAATGTCATCAAATTGAAAGAAATAAGCTATTTCCTTACTTTGCCATTTATACTTCAAAGAGGTAAATATGTAAAGATTTTACTTCTGCATTGTCAGGGAAAAGAAAAAACATCGTGTAGACTTCTCTTTCAGTGTCTCAGAACAGCTTGGCTTAATTACTTAAATAATACTGGTTTTCATAATTTATAATTCACACCATATGTCAACCTCAATGGAAAAAAAAAAAAATATCAATTTAATCATGTTCTTCAGTTCTCATCATACATTTTTAAAAGTTATCTTTGAAAACCAGCATAGGAATTTCAACTTAAACTAAAGTCTTAATTAACACCTTAATTCCTATATATAAATCAATTGAATCTGTGTTCCTAAACTATGAGCCAATGTAACTGCTAACTAGAAATTAATGAGTAAGGCTTTAATATTTTTGATAGGTAAGCGATTTTTCAAAGTTCAATAAAACTTTTCTCTAAACAAGGCATTTTAACCGTAGAAGTTAAAAATAGATAATACTCATGCAAATAAATACCTTTCAAAGAAAGAGAGATAATGGAACAAAATACCACCACCACCAAAAAAAAAAAAAAAAAAAAAAAAAAAAAAAAAAAAGAAAAAAGAGTAAACATCACTTTGTTCAAAAAACATACAAGTCCAGAATTTGTCTTTTAAGGTGTTGTTCTGAGTTCTATGTAACTTTCATCGAAGTCAACAGGATTTTTTTCTGTAGAATTAAATGTGTTTGGAACCAGAACCTTGGTGCTTTATTACAAAGGCGTTTCAAGTATTTTGAAGGTTTCATAGTTATAACAATCTGAGACACAGAAGAGCAAAAGGTTCTTTTCGTAGTCTTACTATAAAAGTGACATGTTTCTTGAATAGTCAGCCTCATTTTTATCTGTCTACAATATACTTCCGTGTCCTACAGGAATGACTAGCAGCATAAAAAGAAAATCTGCACCTTAAACTGAATTGCAAACCCACTGAATTGCTGTTGGTTTGCACGACACTGTCTCATGAGCATGTAACAAGCATTCACTCATAAACAACAAATAAATATTTCAGTTAAAATATGTGAGATGTAACAACATTTGATCTATTTTGACAGGGAAAAAAAAAATAAATCAATGTAGTTTCTCAGTCTCTCTAATCATCATTCCAGCATATTTCCAAGAATCTAATTATAATGCAGAATCACTGAAGGTTTTTCATCAGCAGGACCTGGGAATGGCACTCATTTCTGCTGAGTACAAAGCCCAAGGACTCCTTAGATCATGCTGATTTCATAGTCTCTACGCTTGAAGAGCACTTAGCATGCTTTATAATGTAGATCCAGGAACTGCAAAAACTGGCCTATCCCCATCCACCAGAAAAAAATTTCACTTTTCTCCACAAGTCAGATTTCTAAGCAGGCAATTGAGACTAGAGGATCCACTATTAAGCCAGGTAGTTATCACTGAAATTAAGTTTGTAGGAGGAACTGTTATTCTATTCAAACATTATAAGAGGTTTCTAGTAGCAATTTCCATAATGAAGATTATCCTCTTTTTATGGCCACCCTAAAATTGAGCTGATGAGAGAGTATATCCAAGGAAGACTTTATTCTCCTTCAGTCTTCTACTATTTTCTGTTCATCCTCCTTCGTGGCTTTGCAAGTTGATGGGGAAGATTTAATATATCTAACTGTACATCTGAAATCTAGCTCCTTTCCCAGTACGCAGTTTCTGATTCATATTTCCATTATAGAAAGTTTGTATGGCTTTACAATCACATTTTCCTATCTAAATGGAACAGATTTTCCCTCTTCTATATTCTCTCCTGCTACTGCCTAAAGGCAGTAAATAGATTGGATAAAGATTCAAACCTAAATGTACCCATGTAGGTATTTCTTAGTACTCATTATTATTCATTCTTTTATTATTTCTGTGACTCTCCTCTAGTACTTCAAGTTCAGATATTCTCACACACCACTATTTGTAGTACCAAAACAATAATACTCAAATGTAGTAACCTGGGGACACTGGTGGATTGAAAAGCTGGACATGAGCCGGCAATGTGCACTCAGAGCCCAGGCAGCCAACCGTATCCTGGCCTGTGTCAAAAGAAGTGTGACTGCTTTTAAACTGAAAGAGATCTATGATAGATGTAAGGAAGACATTTTTTGCAATGAGATTGTTGAAACCCTGGAACAGATGTCCCAGAGAGGTGGTAGAAGCCCCATCCCTGGAAACATTCAAAGACAGGTCGGATGGTGCTCCAAGCAACCTAATTTAGCTAAAGATGTCCCAGCTTACTGCAGGGGGTTTGGTCTAGGTGACCTTTAAAGGTCCCTTCCAGCCCAAACTATTCTATGATTCTCTGAATTCTACAGTAGCTGAAACATATATTCACAGATAAAAATATTTTCTATTTAAATATTCCTCTCATTGATCAAATGACTTTAAATGAACTAGTAAGTATTGACGTCTTAAATTTTCCATCATAAGCCAAAAATATATAAATAGATAAAAAATAGTAAAGTTACATTCGAAACATCACATGAAGTACACATTACTGTAGTGTACTGGATATGTACGGTACTCTGTCTTACAGCACTTCAGGCCAAATATAGAACTTTACAAAATTTTGTAAATTTCCATCAGAGTATGTATCTATGATAAACTCTTGCAGAATTTTGCTTAAGTAACTACCTAACAAGAAAAGCCTTCCTTCTTGAAAAACATAGTCAAATAACTAAGTCTGTAACAGTGAGCCAGACAACAGGGTTTGGAGTAATCTGAGATGCTGCCAGAAAACAAAACAGTCTGCAATTTACAACATACCTACAACCGTACTGTCATCTTCAAGAAGTGTAAAAAAATACTCCTTTCTTTTTTAAAATGTTTGGAATGGCTATTTCTGCCATAGGTAGTAGATTTGGCTGTTTCTGTTTACAGTCTTGACAATACATGCACCATATACTCGTGAAGAAGAGGAAATCACTTGCTCAAACAGTGTAAATTTTGACTAACTACTTCTAGGGGGTGATGAACTTGTATAAAAGAAGCACATGAAAAAGTATTCTTGCTAGTAATGCGTTAACAATGCCAGCTGATCTCAGGTGTCCTATGATTAACATGGAGGCTATTATCCTGTAAGATCCACGTTTGCATATACAATAGCAGCTTATGACATGAGTATTGTCGGCTCTTCTTATTTTATATATCATCTGTACTTGCCACTACAACTATTTAGTTAGTATAACACAATGAAATTAATTAGTTCACACTGCTATAATTAATAATGATGTGAGTGTTTCTAGTTCATATATGTTTTAATTACCATGTTTTTAAATCCTTCCAATGATTACATAGCGGCAGGGGGGGAAAAGGAGCATGCTATGTGTCAGTCTTTCCTGGGAAGCGTATATAAAAATCATGTTACAGCCTTCTCCAAACAAAAACCGACTACTGATCACCATGAGAATATACAAATTAAATGAGCAATTAGTACTTAAAATAATATACACTTACTGGAAAGGCTTGAACAGTTTCAGTTTCGAATATGCATCTCTGGAATTACGGAGATTTCCTCTGTGTTTTCACTAATTCTAACACTACAACGATGAGAATGTTGTTTTCAAAATCCACCATGAATGTAAGTAGCAAGGACAATAATATCTCACTTTACAAGAGTTACTCTAACACTGATACTTAGTTGAATTAATAGTCCAGTTTTGGGGAAAAATACTCTGTTTCTCCATGACTTTACTCATGGTATGTATTACAATAACATTCTTTTTCAACGCAGTTTTGGGAATAAGATTGGCCTGCAGCTACTGGGTTATACTAGCCACATTAATTTGTATATTTATAATCAAGCTAGAGTTTAAAACACATTGCAAAACTTGTAAGAGGAAGGGGGGAAAGCCTGCTGGAACTACCTTGTAAAAAAGATGAGACAAAGACTTGATGCCTGATCCCAAGGGAAGGGAAAAAATTGTATCCTTTCCTTCAGGTTCCTGTCCTGCCTTCCTTGTGAAGTCTTTCCTGATGGAAGGCACAAACGGATACTTGTTAGAAACAATTTAACAGCCTAGCAGTGCCACACTCTTCTTGAGTGGCTATCTTTGCTTCAGAAAACTGCCCAATCTAATACTTCCTACTACTCCTGTTTTCTTATTTACAGCTTAAAATACACAGTAGTTCCTCTGTGGGCCAGTAAAGGGCTACAGGGATTAAGAGAGATATTCAGGGAAATACAATCCAATTAACACCTCAGCCACTCTTCCACTAATGTCTGAACACACCTGTCACAGTCGATTTTTTTTTTTTTCCTGTAACAAAGAATAGACACTAATAATACTGTTTAAACAGCTTGTTTTCATTTCTCATTCCTACAGGGCTTCACTGGATAAAAATCAAATTACACGTATATGACATCTTTTTCTACTTATGTATTACAACAGGAACATGTTTTACAAATGGAAAAAAATAGGAAAGATTTCTGTATAAGGATGTTGAGAGAAAAAGTTACACTCACTTTAAGTATGGTCAAAATAACGGGGGGACACACACACTCTTAATTCTTTAATTGGTTTGCTCTTCTCAAAGTTCAAGAAAGGAAAACTCTTTGAGCTACTTCCCACCTCATTACCAACATTGAACGCAAGATAAACAAGCTGGACAAGATAGCCTTCACAAATTCTCACCAAGATATGACTTATTTTACCTGACTAGTTACAAACAGCTCTAGTCAAATAATTATAATATTTTAAAATTTACTAGGAAAGAGGCATTTTTCACCTACATTCTTAGCACAGACTCTCAGGACATTTCACTCCACTTGAGCAGTCACCATAGAACGGGGCACAGGCTTGTCCCCAACATACAAGCGGCAACCAATCCCTTGAACCTGAAAGCAGTGTGCATTTTTAAATCAGCTCTGGTTTCTCTAACTACTTGTTCCTAACCACTAAAGAATCTTTTGTAGCTTTCATCTTGTAAAGACAGGAAGCAGAAAGGGATGGACCGGTGTGATCAAACTATTTCCACAGAAAATTCTTCCTGAGTGCAGAGGGAATGTATGCCTCTAGCCTCATCACAAGCCAAGCAGAACACAAGCATCATAGTGGTTCTTGTTTCTCTCCTCTTTTCATCCTCTGATGGCATAAAGAAAGGCTAAAAACTTTCCGTCCAATTGCATGTGGTATTAACTAACTCAGACATTTAGCTTTTTTAAATCAGCAGTATAACACCATACTCCTAGAGAGAATTATTAAGAACTATCTTCCTAATAAAATATAACAGATTTCACAACTATGTATTTTTCTACTTTAAGAAAGTGTGTAGATGGTGTTCAAGCCACATACTACCAAGAATTACTGCTATTTCTTCCTGACAAAAAAATTCAAAGTTACTAACAGAAAGTGATGGACAAGGAGAAGACGAAGGTGACACTGTACTTTGAAGTAACTTAAAATGTACATTTAGCAATTCAAAATGAATACAGCAGACATGATGAGACAGTACAATCACTAGACGTTCCCACAGGTACCAACTCCCCTGCCCCCTTGCCCCCCCAAAAATCCCTAGTGCATCGCACAAGAAAATAAGAAGCAGAACTCAAGCTGCAACCAGTTACACAATACTTCCTCAAAGAAACTTTGGTGAAATAAGTTTCATTGTTGACATTATTTTAGCCATTATCACATAACAACCCTTTGGAAATTATTTTATCTGCTTATGTGAGATTTGATTGTATTTCTAGTTAATGCTGAGATTTAGCTGCTACAAATAAGTAAGAAAGTTACTATCACAGAAAAGTCACTGCAAATAGCAGTGCATAGTTCTGCAAGGTAGCCTTCCAATCTTAGTTCCCTCCTAATACTGCTAAAAACACAACATAAAGGCAAAGCACACAAAAAAGAAGCATTACTTTGTTCACTCTGTTGCTACATTTTTTCCTTGAATACTGAGAAAAAAAATAAAATCAAAAATCTACTTCCTCTGAACCATACAGTGTGGTCTTGTTCTCACTCAAACATAAGGCATCACCATAATTATTATTATTATAATTATTAGCCATCCGCTTTATTACCCCCTAAGTTCCATCTGGATCACAACTACTATATGATTCAGACAAACGACAACAAATGACACTGTACTACTTTTAGAGACACAGAGTGATGTTAAGTTATTAAAATCTCAACTTGGCATAATTTATTTCATTTTTGGGTGTTTTTTTTTTCCCAAGTTAGCAAAATGTAGACAGCCAGTGAAACATCATAAACAGAAGTTACAGTTTGCATGAGCTGGGATACCATCCTACAGAGATGGAATATTGCTTAGGGCCATATATATTTATAAATCAGATTAAACGATGCAGACTAAGGTTTTCTTGGATTTTTTTTCTGCTCATAAAACCTCTCTATTCTTTGTGATTATTAGAGCAACTTGTGAAGATCACTTCATATTTTGTTTAAAGAAGAAGTTTCTGGCTCACAAACAAGATCTATTCTCTTGTCTTTCTAAAACCTTGACAGACAGATTACAGACAGACCTCCATCTCTAAGAGCAGTCTCTCATGCATGCTATTCTCAAAACCCTTTATCAAACACAACACATAGAACGTCTTTTGCGACAATTCAATGAACTTAATATCCAAATAACTCCAGTAAATGCATAGTCATGTATCTCAGACTTTTTGTCCAAAACAAATGATGTTAAAACTCAAATCCAAGTAGAATTATTACCATAAAATTTATCGTATCAGCTCTGCTTATACTCCAAAATAAATAGGCCTAACCTCAGAAGAAAATATTACTGACAGTAATCTTCACTGGTTGCATAATGGTCAAGATGTCAATAATATAAGAACAGAAAACACACCTCACCTCAGCTTAATCATATTACACTGATCCCTAGGTCCATCTTTCCTTTCCAAGAAACAGAAAAAGGTGACCTACCTAACCAGCAAATAAGAAAAAGGCAGTGACCTCATGCAGTTCATCACCTTTGCAGTGCCCCTGTGCCTTGTCTCAGAGACACCAGCATGGTGTCAGAGCAAGAAAGCACACAAGTTGATCCTGTGGATAGAATATAGTTTTCACATAAGCTCTGTATCCTCTATGAAAAGGGGAAAAAAGAATGAAAACAAACTGAGAAACAACAGATAAACTCATTTTAGATTACAAAGACAAGTATGATGTCACTTCCAACACACGGAGATGCATATATGCATGACAGGATTACTAGGATGTCTCCAAAACATATTTAATCTAATTACATTGATAGTTAAGCACATGTTGATTAAGGAGGCTCTCTCTGTTGGCTTCAGATATAGTTACTGTAACATGAAAAAAACACTTGCCTTTGCAAAAGGAGGAAGGTTGAAGTTCTAGATACAACATCAGAATATAGACATGAGCAATTCATAACCCTAAACAGATAAATATACAATTGTATATGTTCCTGGTTTTCTGAAATACCTGTATGGGACTGGCAGATATGGCACAGGAGAACAGTAGCTTGGGGCTCAGCAGAAACCTCAGGGCATCTAAAAACACATGAGCCGTCTATGGTTAGGCAATTAAATCTCACCCCCACTGACTAAAGAAAGTGTCATCTGACTTGACACTACACAGAGACCTGAATAACAGGACTCCTTTCATTGTTGAGGATTTCTTCCATTCGCATTACTTACCCATTTTCTACCCTCACTTTCCTTTCCTTCCTTCTCATATATCTTCTAATTCCTTTTTTAAATATACAATGGGACACACATTGCACTTTTTTTTTTTTTTTTCACAAAACCCTGTTTTAAGTAACCAGGAAATGTTGAAATAAATGTCACAATTTATGCCTTCTTTAATTTGTTCAGCACTGATGATTAATAAAATCAACAGAGCACTGAACAGATAGGAATATTCACAGGCTTCCTTCTCCCTCACCTTTAAGCTCTCAAGCCAACAAACACCTGTTGGAATAGGGGGTGGGAGAAGAGAAAGATGTAATCTGTATAAATGCACTTGAGTATTGCCCCAAGATATTGATACACCTAACTCACTCCAACATTCATAAATGTCTACTTTATTAATTCCATAACTCCAGCAGAACACTGTCAGTTACCACTTCATCTCTCAACCTACATTAGGAAACATCTGATATTTACATAAGCTGGTGTGCTTTCTTTCTCATTATTATCAATTCTAGGAAAAACAAAGTAAGGAAGTTAAGGACAGTACCCTACTTAAAAGTGAATTCTTACCCAAGGAGAAAGTGTCACTATCCTTAGGATCAGTGAGAAGGGACAGAAATCTGAGTTATGAGCTAACTTCAAAGTAATCAGACATTTTAACCATGTTCCAGCCTTCTGCAGAGGAAGGGTATGAAAAACAGGAAGATGAGGAAGGGTGGGAAAGGCTGGCTTCCATGCTGAGAAAAAAAAAAAAAAAAACCCAAACCAAAACAAAACAAAAAAAAAAACGATTCTGAGCACAAATACACTTAGATATTTCTAATTTATGATCCTATACAGAATGTGATAATGACAACATTCATGTACTTCATTTCCACACCTATAGTAACCTCTGAAAATCTACATTTGAGGTAAAACAGGTGCTGCAAAGCAACTTACTACTGTTGCGCCAAATATAAATATCATTTTCTCTAACAATGCTAGAATAGAAAACAAATAACATATAGGGGATTCTCAAAGGAAAGAGATTTTAAAATAGGAGAAATCATACATTCTGATTAGGTTGTCAGAGCACCACAAGCTATATGGAAGCTGGTAAAGAAATTATTCAATTCTAGAATATTTTTTATTACAGATTGCACAGAAGAAACACACTTCCTGTCCACTTTATTCCACCTAGTGGCCTCTGGTAGCTAACATGATTTGTGCATTACTTTGCTTCCTTTCTCATACTTCCATTAGAATGGAAAATCAAAAACCAAACTGCACAGGAAGCCTGTTGCACTTGGTTCTCAAAATGCAGAAGAAAATAATTTGACCTTGCTTTCAAATTATTTCTCAGTTCTTCCAAGTAACACCCATTGTATGCTGCTGAGCCAATTCTCACTGAATAAATTAATTTTGCAGAAGACCATACCATAGATATAGGGAGCACAGTTAATAGTATTTGGTTACCCAGGTTTGGTCACCTATACACCTTTCATCTGCTCTTAAAACTTTGCAGTCCATTATACGCTTCCTAGCTGAGGTATTTGACAGAAGAATCTCCAGCCTCACTAAGTGATCTCAGCTTCACTAAATTGCCAGAGGACACTGGATGCACTGGGAAAAAAAGGAGTCAAATGAACCACATGGCCCATTTCAAAGTCTATGCTTTGGAAAAACAGGTAAATGCACTTGTGCATCTTTTGAAGTCTAGCTGCCCCGCCCACATTCTTAAAAAAAAAAAAAAAAGAAAAAAAAAAAGGATTAGAACTTAAGTTGTGTGAAAAAAGCCATTAGTATATCTTTTATTCATATGGAGAAAGGAAAATTTCACAGAATAATTGGGCTTAACACTGAAGAAGTGGCTAAATTATCCAAAAGAGAACATAGGTTATCACTATATTAATGCATCCGTTCTTTTTTTCATTTTTTTTTTTTTAAAGTTCTCCAGTTGGTATATTAATGATGCCAGCCCAAATCTACTAATGTCAAAATTGAAATTAATGTCACGCTTCACTGGGCAGACTTCTGTTTCTGAAGGAATACCAATGTTTAATACAACTTTTCATTAGGAATATTTCTGTGAACAGTAGGCACACAAATCATATTACAGGTTATACGCAATATATTATTTGAAATTCCCTTCTGTTATTTATCCATACCTACAGATTTGTAAAGGATTACAGGAGTATAAAAAAAGTTAACTAAATTTACTCTTAAAGAGAAATTTTTGTATATTCCTCCAATACTTCTACTAGCATATGTAGAATATCTGAGTAATAAAGATTTAATGTTGATCAAGCCTCTCCCAGCACATTCCTCCCACTACAGGAATTATACAGGTCTCAAAACAGTTTTCGAGTCTGACTTCTTATGGTATGAACTCTAATATACTAGCTATACTGACAGTTAAGGAGTTGGTTTGTACTAATGCATGTGCATGATAAAGGATTTCTGTTATGGTCAAAACTCACAACAATTAACTGCAAAAAAACCATACACTTCCTTAAGGAAAACCTAGATAAAGAGAAGTATCAACTGTAATTTCATGATACTTTTGTGATTTCTGATGAAGACACCACTCCTTATGGTTTTCTAGCTCTCTGAAGAAGTCTGAGGATGTCATCTGGCAACTTCATGGTTGCAGTAAGAAAAGGAAAGCAATTCACACAGACATGGACAGCTCATGGATTCTCCTGTTTGAACCCTTACCATTGAGAACTGATGTTGCTATTGAGCTTTGCCTAGCACTACATCACATTTCTTTCAATATAAAAGAAAATCTTTCAAGATTGAGCCAACGCACTATCCTGTAGGATTTCTTTTTCTGTCATTTTTAAATGGATGTGATGGATATCCTTATGTCCTTCTACCCAAACAAATAGCAATTCAGACATCATTTTGGCTTATCTTTTGTTATTATCAGCAATTCTGTAGCCACCCAAGTAAGAGTAAGGTCATTGCTCCCCCTTATGCTTCTGTACAGGTACGGAAAGTATAGTGTCCTTCATCAGAAGCTGAATACAAAACCAGTCTTCAAAGTTAAAATGAATGCTTTCAGTGTAGATTTGAGAATTGTACTGTAAACATGCATCTTTAACTACTGTTTGGAAAAAAAAAAATCTTTAGACTTTAAATTAATGTGATATGTTAGACCTAGTTACAACATGGAGGACTACCTTTTTGCTAAAGACAGAAGAAAACCACTTTTGGTTAAAAGAGTGAGAATACAGAGCTGAATATGAACTACTTTAGATGCTGTTCTATGTAGTACATAGCCTGCTGAGACTATGTCTCACACCACAAGGAAGGACACATTTTAAGAGTGTAGCTGGGGGCTGGGGGGGTGTGGGGGCAGAGAGGAGAGAGACAATGCATCAAAGCTAGAGCAAAGTTACTTTGCCTGACATATTCCCACATTGACTGTTAAACTGCTGCATGAGAGTCTAAAACCCACTTTATTTCCAGACTACAGTAGATGTAATTGTTCTTATGCAGTTACTTCTGCTGCAATAACCTTAGGAATTACAGCTCCCAAAAGACTGACTGGTGTACACTTCCAACCTGCTGCCACCAGAGGACCTTTATTCAGGTTGCTCACCTTAAATCAATCATCATAAAGCAATTGTTCTGTCACTTGTGAGAAGCTCACCAGCCGGGAGGTTTCTTGAGCACACTGGAAACAGGAGTTTACCTTACCCACAGTTTCAGTAGTAACTAGAACAGCTAAATAGTCCCACATCCCATTAAACCACGAGCCCTCATGCTTACAGACTAGGCAATCACCCTTGCTGAAGCTGTTTCCTCTCCAACCCATCCTTCCACTGTGAAGAAAAAGCATAAGCACTGAACATTTCACTTCTGAGTAGTGTTACACATACTTTGCACATTAGCTAGGTAAACTAAAACCAAATAAAGAGCAGCAGCTCGGAGAAAAAGTAATTTCTTGATAGCCATTTTGTACAGCTCTTATTTTTTTTTTTTAATCACAAGAGCAGAATGCAACGTATGCACCAAAAATGTCCACCTTATCTTTGAAAAGCCATCCTGAAACATACTGAAGAATTCAGCTGAAACACCCTTTCAGCTTTTCACAACAAGATGAGGCTCAAACATGGGACTGACTGCTGTAGAGAGTGTTTTTCTAGACACGGTGTTTAAAGAAAGCACAAGACTGGGCCTATATGCATCTGTCTTTTAACTGGTAAGTACATGAGCTCATGCTGCTTACAGCTGGAACAAATTCCACACAACATTCTTAGGAAAAAATCATCAGACTATTCGGAGCCTTCTTCATATTGCAAACATACACATCAAGAAATCTCTTTCTCCAAATACATCTCTAAAACTTTAGTTTTAGACTTCAGCACAATGTAAGTGCATAATCTGAGAAGTGTAACAGTAGTTCAAACAATGTTAAAGGCATTTTAAAACATGCCTGTATTCAGCATAAATTTAAAACATTTGTATTTTGATAAATTTTACAGTACTGACAGAAATCTTGTAAAATTGATTTTATAAACCAGATTCTGCAGTTTCCACTCAGTTAAAATCCTATTCAACTAAAGCTTATGCACTGACAAAAAAAAATCCACTTTTTAGAAGTAGTTATAAAGTTGACAGTAGAGAAATACAGAATGTAAAAAATGAGATTTTTTTGCACTACAGTCTTCACTTCAAGCATATTTAACAAAACAGAAATATAAAAGAAATAGGACTGTTTCTGCAACTATTGATAACAAATGAAAATAGATGTGTAATTCAATCCTCGTATTGAACATAAAAGTAGTAATCTCTCTGCAATTTTCTGTTTATTGCTAGCTATTCTGTTATTGTTTTATACTGAATCTTATTAGAGAAGCTACTAGAACAGATAACTGAAAATCAGGCAGCATCTAATAGTGTTAAGAATTCTAAAACCTCCTCCCATTATGCATTCCTTTTGCCTAACCTTGTGTGCAGGTTTCCTTCTCTTAGTCTTCAGTATTACACACATTTAATTCTTATTTGAGAATTAATTCATCCATGCCTACTACTTATTTCCTATTGGAATTTTAAATCCATCTGTTTGCTAACAAATATTTTCATTGCAATCAATTATGTCCAAAAAAAATTACAGACCAAATGCACTCCTTGTCAATACTTTGTGACCCTATTGTCATCACTTTGCGACCCTATTCTCATCATTCTGTAATCGCTGTGACATAGACCCCCTTGTTAACTTTTATCAGCATTTCTGTTATGATTATAGATGCAAAATTGCAAGATGGAAAGTCTAGAATAAGGAGGGATAACATAAAAGCTCCTTAAGAAACTTCTAGCACTAATGAGCTTTTAACATATGTGTGGCAAAAAAATCTGAAAATACACGTTCTCCAGCCCAAATACTTTTGAATCTGAGATATTTCTATGGCCTTTTTTCCTTCGTCATCTTTTTTTTTTTTTTTTCCTTTTTTAAAGAATACCCTGAATGCTTTCTTCTCCCCAGCTGGTTTCCCTTGAATCCCTCTGGCTACTCATGAAGGAAAAAAAATACTTTTCTTGAGTACAGATTTCAAAATCCAACCCTACGTTACAGATCATCTGCATAAATGCCACTGTTAAATTTATATTTGATGCCAAGAACATTTGACGCTTACAAGGTCTTCAAAGAGATACTAAATCAATTAAGCTTACTCTAAATATGCGGGATTCAGGTACCAATCTGTTTTCACACTAAACAAGCTTTGGGCTGATGAAAACTATCAGTAACCTTTCCCAAAATGCTGAACTGGTCTGTTTTCCAATTTAGCCAATGATATCTTAGTTTCTCTGACTTGTTATAGTACTTGGAACCTGTAGAATTAGCATCCATACACATAAAAATTATTAATGCTGTGTAAGCCATTAAAATAAGACACACAAACCAAGTTGATTAAAACATCTGTGTATTATTTGATATGGATCATATCCACCATTTCGAAATAGTTTGTGCTACCAAGCATCGTTTTTGTTTGTGTACTGTCAGCTTCTTCAGTAAAGCCACATGTAACAAAGAATGAATAATCTGTCATAATTTTTCCATCACAGTTTATCACCATAAAGTTTGGTAGTACATTGGTATACTAAGTGATTAGTATTAATACAGGCAACGCTATTTGACTTTATCTACTGCAAACTAATGCAGGTATGTAGGATTTTATTAGTAAGAGTTCCTACAATAAGCACATGTTAAAAGAATTAATCATTTACTCCCTACAGACTGCTTATATATTTCATCAGGCCATTATCGGATCTGAATAACAAGAACAATTGCATAATAAAACACATTGCTGCTGACACATGCAACTTTATTCTATCAACTTTATAGCTTCACAGCATGAGGTCTTTGTTAAGTCTTCTGTTGTTTCCTCTGAATTAGATTGACCTGATTTGACATTTTCCTATATCAACATTTACGATCAACATCGTACATACATATATGATCAAATATAATATGTATCAAACTTAATTGCCAGGTCAATTCCCACAGTAGCATGCAATAATTACAGCAAAAGTGTAGTACGCATCAAGTCATTTTTCATATAGATACTGAAGTATTGCCAGAAGATATCCTAGATTTAAAGAAACTCCAAAAGACAAATAATGAAGAGTATGCTGCAAACTAATAAAGCCATTAAGTATGATATGACTTAATCTAAACTAAACAGTGCAGTTCCTATCTGATTAGTTAACTATATTTTAATATTTTTTCTTTTACTGTAAAAATAGACATTTCATTAGGCATCTGACATTGCATACTGCATATTTGGGACCACCTTGCAGAACTGAAAGCTTAACCTAATAAAGTGCTCTGTATGCAGTCTCAAAACAGTTCATGCGAATTATCTGTATATGTTATTTTAATGCTTTGCCCACGGGGAGTACAAACAGCAATGAGCCATACCAAATGTTACCTACCCCCCCCCCCCCAAAAAAAGGAAAAAAAAGCTTTGTTTTTTACTGAAAGAGAAATTGAAAGATAAATTCATACTACTAAAGCAGTAACAGTAGGATTCCTTACTAAGCCAGGAGATGTGTTATCCTTTTCTTTCAAGTTCACAAGTTCATCGGTTATTTTTTCTGTCAAATGTTACTGTCAATTACCCAAAGAGTACTGTGATGAAAGTCACCCTGATTCACTATCTCAGAACTTCTACTGTGTGCTTTATAATTATTCCTAGCTTTAAGATTATAAATACCTGAAGGCAACTCTGAATGTCATCCTTCTGTTACTGCAGATTTAGCCTTTCCTGCTTATGTCACATTAATTTCTTAAACAAATTTTGTCTAATTACCTTTACTGTTGTGACAAACTAATTTCTTTACTTCACAAAGAAAAGCATTTAATTTGACCTTAATAAACTTCTAGTCCTGGCAACATTTATTAGTTCTGATTGATTTTGAATTACACCTGAAAATGCAACATTAATTTCACATTGAGTTGCTTAATAAAATGCACTTGTAAATGCATGTTTAACAGCTTCTAATGACACAAGTTAATTCTGCTTAGGTGAACAGTAAACACATAATACACAAGATATGAGTTGTACAGTTTATTTACAGTACCCATTTATTATACTGAATTTGTACTGTAAAATAACCCAAATTTGTCAAGATTTTGTGGAGAACTAAGTTTATTTTATTCAAATTCAAATCTGTATTGTTCCTACAATAGATACAATAACACATAAAGAATTTCAATCCAAGTCCATTTGGCAGGAATAGAGAAAAAATACTGGAACACTATTGATTCCTTCTAGTACATTCAAAATACCTGACTCAACTATATTTCTACTGACATAACACAAAGGTTTTATTTAGATATTAGCAAACATAAGCAAATATTTTCATTGACATACTTTTCATTCTCATTTCTTTCCTCTACCTAGGAAACAGTTAACCCTCAACTACTAGTAGTAGTTGTTTCCTCTACCAGAGATGCAGCAAATGTCGATAATGGGTCCACTGTCCCAAGAGAAATAATGCCTGCAAAAGTTCTCCTCCCCAGATGCAGATATATTTAGTGCTGAACAACACCTAACAGCAGACTCTTCGTGACATACATTTATTTGATCTTTTGATCTGTGTACCTGCTGTCGACTCTACAGCTCAGCCAGCAAACCTCAAACTTACTGTTCATGAAGCCCTCTTAAATGAGTTTAGCTTTTTGTTTCTCCTAGATCTTTCTCACCTATTTAAAAAAGTGTCATCAATACTTTTGAATATGTCCCGTGAAAGCACTTGGAAAGCAAAGCTGTCATCCTCATCAGAAGAAAAAAATACACGTACATTCTATACATATAAAACTCATGAAAAATCTGGCAACTTCAGATATGTGGACTAAAAATGCTTACAATTGAATGCAGAAAAAAACACTCAGTATCTATAATCCATGCACGTTTTACATTAAACTGAATGCCCCGTCACCTGGCTTACTTAGCAGGTCATACCGTGCTGTAGAACCCTCCTGAGGGACCATTTCTTTGTCTAGATTTTGTCTGTGATCTTCCACATACCTACACTCAGATTAAGGTAGACATTACACAATACTTGACATACTCAGCTTCTTTACACAAGTAGTCACCCGCAATTTTCTTTTCTCATAAAAGATGAGCAAACCACTTCACGCACTCCTCCCACTGAAAACAGCTCAAGTTACCACAGCCAAGTTCCTCTCTGACCAGAATGGTGTGACTTAGTAGCACAAATACACACACATACAGACACACACACATATACATACACATAAAGATGCATGTGTGTGCATATGTGTGTATATGCTAAGAAAAGGTTTGGAGGAGCAGGAGAGCATAGGGACAGAAACGAAGCATGCAGTATTTACTTACTAATGCAGTCCATTCGGACCTCTTTGGAAACCTGAAGGAGTCTCCGCTTTCCCCTCCTACCAGTCAGGCGCCACGTTGTGCCCCTAGTCCACACAGGCCCCGAAGGAACTGCAAAGAGAGAGAAGCACATGCCACATCAGGCAGTTCTGTTTTGGTGGGATCCAGTGCCGCTGCCGCTAGCTCCTTGGGGGTATCCCTGCTTTCAGAGCAGACTGCTGCGATAGAGTCATCCTTCCAAAGATTTTTTTTTTTTTTTTAACCAGTGATTTAGGGGAAAAAAAAAAAAAAAAAAAAAAAAAAGCCCGCCCGAGGCTCCTACACCCTAAATTTGCGGGGGGGAGGAGGGGGGGGCTGGTGGGGAGGGGAGAGGAAGAGTACCTGCAACTCTCTCCGATGAGGCTGGCAGAGAGAGAGAGAGAGAGAGAGAGAGAAAGAGAGAGAGAGAGAGAGGGAGAGGGAGGGAGGGAGGGAGGGAGGAGAGGGAGGAGAGGGAGGAGAGAGGGAACGAGCGCGGGGGGGGGGGGGGGGGGGGGGGGGGGGGGGTGCGTGTACGTGTGTGTGTGTGTTTTTGTGTGTGCGGGGCGGGGAGGCGGCTCTCGCCCGGGGCGCGGCAGCCGCCAGCTCTCCGGCCCAGGCACCGCCGGCTGCAGGCGGGCGGCCCGCGGGGACGGGGAGGGCAGGACCAGGGGGCGCGCTCCCCGCCGGGCCCAGCGCAGCCACCCGCCGCCGCTCAGCCCGCTCACCTGCATTTCCCTAACGAGCCACTTGATGGCTGGCAGCAGCGGCGGCGGCGGACCCCCGGCCCCGCCGCAACTTTGGCGGCCGCCGAGCCGCGCCGCCTCCGCGGAGCTGAGGGTGTGGAGGTGACGGCCTCAGAGTGCCGCTCCGGGAGGGGACCTCGCCGGCCGCTGCCCACGGAACTTTTCGCCCGGCGGCGGGTGACAGGGACTGGGGGGTGTGGGGGGCAGGGAGGGAGCGGCGGGGGGCCGCGCCGAGCCCCTCGTGTGCGCGCAGCGAGCCCGGTAGCGGGGCGCGCCCCGCCGCCCACCCCCCCTCCCGGCGCTGCCTCCTCCTACCGCGCTCCCGGGCGCGTGCCAAAGCAGCGACCGAGCTCCTTGCTATTAATAATAATAAGCCCTATCCCCACCTTCCTCCTCTCCCTGGGAAAACAATTAATAATGCATTAAAATAATGCACCTTTAAAGCCACCGGCTGGCAACAATAAAATAATATTAGCACCACTTAAGAGAGCGCTGCTGTGGATGTGGTGGCGAGGCACGTTTTCCTACCATACACACCCAAGTGTGAGCACAAATTATGCTTCTGGTATTCCTAAGTCCCTTTCCCCTACCAGAGCAACTATCATTGTCACCATCAAAGAGCAAGTCTCTCTCCAAAGCTGAGTGGAGACATTGAGTCCCCGGGTGGCTGCTGTGGCTGGGCTGCAAGGAGGGCACCCCCCCTTCCGTTCGCCCCAAACCAATCTCATCGCTTCTCTTCCTCTTTTGCTTATACGGTTGGGTTAAGCGTTGCGTTTGGCCCTTTTAGTGTTTTCCTTTCCGTTCCTCCCCTGACGATAGTTTGTGTATTTTAAATAAAGATTTCATTCTGCCAACCCGCAGGAAGCTTTTAACAAGATGCAGCTGAGCGTGTCGATATCTTATATCTTTTTACTGCTGCTCCGGCGTGTACATCAACTCCAAACTCATTTCTTTTCTTCTCCGCCTGGTTCTGTAGCATCTCAGAGACGGCGGCGGCGGCGGCAGCAGAGCGCTGCTCCCGGGGGGCACTTCTACTTTGCCCTCAAAGTATATCCCAGCAACGAGAGCCGTCGGAGCTTCCCCCCAGCCCCCCTCCCCCCCCCCCCCCGGCCTTCTTCTCTACAGCAAAACGCTGGGGTGACTGCTGTAAGATTTCCAGTTCCACTGGTAACACTACACAGTCTGAGAGCAGACGGGGTGGGGGGTGGTGATTTTCTTTTTGTTTAGAATACAGTTCTGTGTGTGCGCTATTTCTAATTAAGATTTTTCCAGAAATAGATCCCATAGAGATTTAATTTACGAAGGTACTTCTAACGCTGGTCAATACTGTCTTCCAAGAGGAACATTTGCAATCATTTGCCTCCCCACAGCGATGCGCAATTCTCTTCACAAACCTTAAAGCGTTTACGAAAGACTAAAAAAAGGGATTTTGTTGTTGTTTTGGTTTTTTGCGTTGTGAGGGGTTTGGGGGTGGGGGTTTGCTGGGTTTTTTTAGATTTGCACCTCATCTGCATTAGAATAAAACTTTGTTCAGCATGCCGGCTACCTCGTATTGATTTCTGTTTTTTAAAAGGCGATTTTTTTTTTTTTTTTCTCCAGCGGAACATTTTGAATCAAGGTGATTCCTTCCCGTGATAGGCGTTTCCTAACCCCTAGCTTGCTGGTCGCCTGCTACTCCGCGACAGCTGAGCCGTAACCACCTCCGGATGCTCAGGCTCGAGCACCAGGTTAAATCAAAGCAGAGGCACCGCGAGGGCCTAAGGCTCTCCGAAACCTCAGCGCAGCCCGAGGGGCCTCTGGCGAAGGCTGCGAGGTGAAACATCGCTACCGGCTGCCGAGGGAGCGTGACCAGGGACGCCCCCGCGCCCCGCGGGGCGGCGGAGCGGGCGCTCGGGCCGCCTCATCCCCGCTGCCCGGCGCGGCAGAGCAAGGGGAACCGCGCTGCAGCCGGGGCGGGCGGGGGCTCCGCGGCCGCGGCCGGCCGGGCTCGCCCCGTGGTCACCGCACGGCAGCAGGGCAGGGGAAACACCCAGCCTTCACCCCGAAAAGGGAGGGGTAGGAGCTTCCACCCCTAAAAGTGACAGAGGGCGCATCGTCCCCTTGCAGGTAGTACTTCAGCCTCCGAGGTTTGCCCTACACAAGCAAAAGTACGACCTTTAAAAGTGCACAGGCGATGGAGAGCTCCTGGTACATCTGGTACTAAGAATTGCTGATTTTTCTTTAAGGTTTACTACAACTCAATTTGACGTGGTCTGAAGCATGAAGATTCAGAGTTTGAAGGGGAAAAAGGAGAAAAAAAAAAAAGTATGCGAGGATATTTGTTTTTTAAAAAAGGAGGCTGAAATTGTGGTATTGTAGAGTGCACCTTTATTGAGACAGGGCAACAGAGTAAGTTAAATATTTCCTTCCAGTGGTATTTTTCCTTTTGGTAGGTCACTTGTGAGTATTGCTTTAATTTACAACTAAATATGGCATCACTAGTGTTTCTAAAACTGATTTTATCTATACAGTAAAACACTGCTAAATGCAGTAGAAAATTAAGTATTCTAACATCTTAACAGTCCTTATCAAATCAGAACTATACATCTTTCATTCCTATGTTCCTTTTGATCTTCAGACTTTCCCTTTATTTTTTCTCTGACAGGTTTTTCCATCTTGCTGTGTCTTATTCCCAGATTTCACTGCAAATTTCTTCACAAGAATAAAATATATTTATATGTATATATTACTTTTCATGAGTATGAAAGTTTTGTGCAGTATAGTATGTTAAGAGATCACTTTGCTGTAATTTATGTGAAGCCCCAATGAAGCACCCATTCTGCAACCTGAGCATTACACTATGGTTTTTAAAGTTTGTGAAGGCTGGGATGAATTCAACATTAGAAAGCATTGCAAAGTTAGTCACTTGAGAGCAACGGGGAGAAAATCTGTGGGGATGCAAAATCATGCAGAAGTAAACAAGAAATAAAAATAAAATTCTCCAAACATTAATTCATAAATAAAAATACATCATTCTTAAGAAAATCTCTGAGCTGTAATACCTGCCAGATCTTGAGAGGTATCATCTGAAATAACTAAGTTTAACATAGAGCCAGTACTGCTGCACCTATACCCAACTGAGACACAGTAGGAAAGATGATTAGCATATCTGCTTTTTCAGAAATTATTTGTAGTAGTAAATATGCTGTTTTATATATCACTGGCACTTCTTTTGGGGCATAATCTGTTTCTTTTTTGCAAGCCATCCCTGAAAAGTATGGCTGAGGTAGAGCATTTAAAAAAAATTATAATGAAGCTTGTGCAAAGGGAAAGGCAAGCCTGGGAAAACTGCAAACCTGACAGTTTTAAGATGCAAAATACAATTTTGCTTTCACCTTTAGGTATCTGTGGGCACACATGCTTTTTTTTTTTTTTTTCCCAACCAACTTCAGCCCTCAGACTTTTGCTTTTCCTGGACTAACATCTCCAAAGAAAAGCAGTAGACATTTTGGTATGTAACGTATTTGTAACTGCAATGAATAAAAAGAGGTTGAATCGTTCCATCCCAAATTAAAAGTTATGAAATAAGGGCAACAGAAATTACATGGGAAAGAACACAGCAAGAAATGCTTTGTGAAATTCCTCATGAGTGTTTTTTTCCTACGACAGAGTATAATAACTTCTGCAAAAATCTGAGAAGATGACTCAGCAATTTGTAACGACCTGGAAGTCAAAAAGGACCATTCCTGCAAAGACCAGGTGCCTGCAAGCAGCTCTAAATCCTTGATATTGTCACATCATTAATTTATGTGATATGGCTTCATCAGCACAAGCACCCCATAGTTGTACCTTCCTTCTTCACACTGGTCAGAGCTAAACATTTTATTCTAAGGAAGAAGGAAAACATTCAAATGAAAAATTATACAGTACCAGTATTAATATACTTTCTCAATAATCATATCTTAAAACAGACAGATGAAAAGGTGGCAGGGAAAAGTTGATAACGTATTTATCTTCTCACTGTGCATAAAATATAATTGCCCATTGTTCAAAGTCCATGTCTGTATGCTACACATACTCCAAACCAGCTTATGATGAGTGAAATTAAGAAAGAATTACATGCATATCCACAAATTAGCTTGCTTACAAAATCAATTTGAGAAATTTCTCTTTGAGAAGGTGTTTCCTAGCTTTGGATCACAAGGTGCCTAAAAATGTACTTGCTGAAATAGTCTTTCTTTTTCAGGTTGCTGGAATGGAGTTCCTTTCCATACAGAGGACTAGGTATGCACCCAAGAGCCAAACATCTCGTGTCATAATAGGAATTTTTGCTGGGGAAGGACTATAACACAGGGACCATGACAGAAAGTATTAATGAGAAAAAAATATCGTTTTATCATAGGACAGTCATATTTATGTATTAACTACATTCATTATTAGAACAACAATAACAACCACATCTCCAAGTATATGTACTTTACACTATTTTGGTAGTACTACTTGTATCTGGTAGTATTTTTGTTTAAAAAGTTTAAAAAGAAAAATAAGTGGTTCAAACTAAGATGTTATACAAGATGTTCCTAATTGTCTTTTTTCTTTTGATCAAGGGACTAAATGAATCTTTGGATCCCCATTACTGAGTAGGTATTTTTTTCTGTATGACTGAATGCCATAATTTTTCTTCATTATTCCTGACCTCTTATGTGTTAACAGTCTCACACTGCATGAAAGAATTGCGTCTATTTTTAATAACATCAGATGGAATTACTGAACATATAAACTCTAGAGTCTAGGTCACAGTGTTTTGATACGGTAGTCTAATGCTATTTCCCCTTGTGTCCCTCTCCCTAAACCTCTATTTAGGCACCTATATTTGAATTCTTAGAACTGCTCTCTTGTTATTTCATTAGGGCAGCAAGCATTAAATAAGGAACAAAACTCTTTACTGTGATTCTACAGAACATGCTTAGCTCTGGCTAGGCACCTGCTCAACTTTAGTCAAGGAGACAAAAAAAACGAAAACCAGCTTCGTATTTTTGGGTCAAAGTAGATTTCTGTCAGAGATCAACCTGAGAATAAGTATGAAGGACTGTGTATCCAATATCTGTATATGTTTGCACTGTTATCATTCCTTTCACTGGAACAGGTGGTGCTACATGTGAAAGTCTGACTGAACCACATATCTGACCAGTATATCAATATCGATGTTCATGTAGGCCTTGAAAAATTCTAGGGATTTCAGTGTGCGTTAAAACATGCGTTGAAGTTTTATCAGATCTTAGTCCATTATGGATTTAGATTTTGGTCTGAAGTACTGAAGATAAAACAAGATTTTGCCATTTAATTTAGCGAAAACAGTATTGGTCTTCAAATGAGTAACCTCATTTCTGTTCTTAAGTGGAGAACCTGGTAAGAGCTTGACAAGTGTTTCATTAATCCACGCACTGATATTTTGAGTTTCTTATACACTTCGAGTACAGATTGAAGATAACTTAAGGTTTCTGAAATGAAAGGAAAAAACCAATGTTGTTCTCACCTTAAAGCCTCTTTTTTCACTAATTCCTACAAGAAATGTCTTGAGCATATGTTTTATATCCTTGACTAAAAAGAAGTGAACTGTTAAAAATAAAGTAAAACTATGAAGATGAGAGAATAAGGTGATACTTTAGGGAAAAAAAGATGACTGATGGCAGAACTTCTTAAGGCAGATAATGATGTACCTTGTGATAAAAAACAGTAGTTCTCTTTGTGGTCTTTTAATAATGACCTTCATCTCTATTATACTAATGGTTTAAATACAAAAAAGTCTTCAATTATGTCCCTGATGGAATGTGTGTCAGATAAGCATGTTATTTTTAATTCATGGACCAATGTAATATATGTTGAATTTTTTTATACATCAAACCATGTCTTCATAGAATCTTTTCCTCCTTCTTGGGTTACTCATCTGATTACTTTTACCTTTTCATTTTAGTGTTTAATGGGTATCTCTTTAATTCCTCCACAAATTAAACCCAAAAGTTTTATACCTTTGGAATCAATAGACTAAGCCTATGCAACTTAAAATGTTCTGTATACAGCTTTTTAATTTATTTTTTTAAATACAAACTAAGTGAAGAATAAAATCTTCAGAGAAAATTATTATTTTAGAGAAAGGGATGTTTGTCAGAAGTATTTCATAGTGTCTGGAAAATAGGAATGCTTATTCTGTATAATTCAATTTTTGGTGAAAAGCTAATTTATTTTCAGGTTTTTTCCTAAGGTCCAATTAGGTTTCAATAGCCTATTTAAATTAAGATTTATCCTCATTTTGGTGTTTTCTATTACCTCTTGCAACTATAATTGGAGGCAGGACTGTTTATTATGCTCTAGCTTCTGTTATACATTTCATTGCAGAAATACGTGGATACCTTGCACATATGACACTACTCTTAAAATGTAACATACTTCAGGTACAAGGTGTATTTAAACTTGGAGTTCTCAGTTTCCACTGAAACTCCATACTTATAACATTCTTATAACTCATAATATTGTCAGGAAGGTTTCCATATAATTCTATATAATATCAGCTAAACTATTCACAGAAAAGAGTATGTAAGATGAATAGGAATGCAAAAGTTATGATGTTCTTGGGGTTATCCTTCCAGATGTGGAGAAGTAAACATGCTGAGGTGCTGAGCAGGGGTTGGTTAGCTACAATGCTTATATTTACCTAACATAACTTAAAAACCAAAAGAAATTTTTGGCATTTCCAGAGGCTTGTGCATACAAACTGTACAAAATCCTCTACAAATTATTGCATAGATCTGTAGAAAACTAACTATGAGTAGGAATTATCTCACATTTCTTCTAAAACTAGATCATCAATAAAGTTACTAGCAAAAATTTGACACATATAATGCATATTTTTGAACATGACCAAGAACTGTGAGATGCAAAAGACAGGAAAACATCAGAGGAAGAAAGAAAAATAAAGGAAAAGAGTGGAAAATAGTGGATGTACCCACGGATTAATGTAACAGCCATTTCTTGTTTATGGAAAACACCTTCCTACAAACCTGTTTTCATGATTCAGCAGTCTAGAAGTCTATGATTTGCAATACTAGATCTATCAGCAGTGAAGGGAAATTTGGGTCAAAGTGAAACTTTATTGTAGAGAGGATAGATGAGAGGAATTGCACAATCTGGGTCTGAATGATCAGTATTTTCAGCAATTTGCTATGACATTAGGTAAGTGATACAGTTTCACACAGCAATATAGTGCCAGTACTGGTGTTGGCAAGCATAATGACGGTGAAGCAACATTAAAGCCTATGGATGAACAAAATTAAATCTAAACTGACACTGCTGTTGGGAAAATATTGCCTGAGAAAGCAATATCTTAAGATGTGATGCAGACTTTGCATACTCAATAGAGCGCCTTGGAAGTTTTATGGGAAAAATACTATAATGATGTGCCAAAGGAAAAAAAAAGATTTTAAAACATTTTAAAGTTAAAATTCATTAAGCATTTTGGAAGATGAAAATGCTTACTTTTCTGAACAAACTTCCACACTAAAATTTCCTATCAACAATTCTCTCTGTAAGTGTAATCTCAAACAAACACTGATACTCTTCCAAAAGATAAAACTCACAATCAGGAAATAACTCACCCGACCCACCCATTGCAATATTTTTCTTGATTGCTTAGAGTGAAATGTTTCTAAAACTATAGATTCATAAATTCTAAGTGCAAAACCAGCAAAAGTTGGAATTTAAATGATGTGTAGCACTGGATATACCAAGAGGAAACTGATGTGAAGGACATGTCAGTGCCTCACAGATTTGATTGCTCTTACATATTATTGACCAGGCATATTAATCATTGTCCATGTAATACAAAACCACACACAGAAGATCAGACAGAGTCTATTTTCTTTCTGATAGATCATAACACAATAAATACTGTTATTGTTATAAGATTCCTTACATATTTCAAGTTACTTTGATAAACCAAGATGTAGTATTTTGTTTTTGTCTTTCCACTGCTGTATTTAGAACAGCATACTATTCAGAAATTCCAATATTCTTTTTCAGATTCCAAAGTCACAGATAAACTTGATTCCTCTGTGACAAAAATCTGAGTATAAAAAGCAAACTGAAGCTGAAAAGAGCAGGAGTGGCTTAATGTAAAAAATAATCACTTCTGCTCTTATTTTCTCTAAATATCTACTTGCATTTGACACTAGAAAAATCTTCTCTGTACACACTCTCTTGGTCTGTCTTACTCATTTAGAATGTCTCCTACAAATGTTCGTAAAATGTCCAACACAATGACTCTAAGAAAACAAGGGTATGTGCAAGGGTACAAAAAACCCTTAACTTAGGAAATGAGATTAGAACCATAAATTGCAGAGATATACAATGCTTTCCATGTTCTGCCAGATTACAACACTTAAACTTCTCTTAATAAATTGCTGGAGAAAGAACCTAGTAAGTGTATGTTCCAACACCGCTCTACATAGGATAGAGGCTAATGGGCTCCACAGTGCTATACAGAAAAATTCACACCTACAGTGAGACCACTAGACTGCAACTAAACCACCAGATTCTAAGCCATTCATTTTAAGTCTTAAACTTTAAGGTATAATAAAGACAAAAGTGTTTTTTGTCTTTTAAGTCCCTAATTATAGTCTCGTTTACACTAGCTTCGTTAGTCCTAAACCAGAGGTAAACAGTTTTATGAATTCGGAATAAGGCCCATAAGTATTTCCAGATGAGCTCCCTCAATATCATTGTCTGACCTTCAGCAGACCAAGTACTAACAGAAGAAACTTTTTCTTTAAACTATATCATGAGAATAAAGCACAATAACATGGCTGCTTAAAAGAAACCAGAATCTCTAGAATATTTAATGACCACCTTGTTCAATTACAAAGAATCAATAGCAAATAAAACCCTTCCAATTCCAGCTAACTAACATTATTAAAATAAATTAAGTTTTGAAAAGTTTACAGTGTGAAAGAAGTTTAATCTAGTGTTGTAGAGTTCTGGGAGCTGAGTCTTAAATATTCCCAATATAACGCTAAAGATGTGGTGATCAAGGAGCTGTTTCTTTCAGAAGCTTACATAATAATGAATACCTTCTTCCATCATGATCCATTATTTAGTTTGCCGTTAAAAACTTCAGCTCAGTCTCTTCTTACTGCCTCAGGTAAGTAACAGAACACTTGGCACAGTCCCAGAGAAGTTTTCCCCATCCAGTATGGCCAGGACAAGACTCTTTGCCCTTCTCAGGCTGGCACTGGGACTACTAGGCCCATGGCATCTCTGCATTCCAGCTCAACTAAAGTAAGAAGAAAAATATGACCTCTGATATTGCTCACATGCAGTTGCAGCGTATGTAAACATAATAATTTATTACAGCAATGCCAAGTAAAGAAGTTATGATCATCACAAAACAGATGTGCTTTGCACTTTGCAGCAGTATATAGAAAATCAGTAGATTTATCTTTCATAGAAGGTGAATTTTCAGCTGCAGCTCACAGAGAAGCAGTTAGTCCCTCAGAATAATGGTGAAATGAAGTAAAATAATTACCAGGGCTGTATCTTGCAGCTAGTTGTTTTGTAGATAATACAAATCTTGTAAATCTGGGCACTTCCTACAGGTTTACAGAACCTTGCCAGCCTAATTCAGGAATCAAGTCCATGTATTTGGGATTCATGTGTTCCATTCCTTCAGGATGTCCCGTATTTCACTTGCTGGTATCTCTCAGCTGTCAATTAATTAGTTAACTCCCAATCTCTTGTAGAGGAAAGCAATGATTATAAGTGTATTTTCCTACAGTAGCTTCTCAATGAGGCTGTTATGTAAGTCAGCCACTGACTGAAAATATACAATATACAACATACAATGCAAAATATTTGCCAAGAGCTGTTTCTCTAACCATTTCAAGAAGTTTGACAGAATTGGATTCCAGGCCTTCTGGAATGCAAATAACTTCATTCACTTTAATCACACTCACCTTTCTGTTTGTTTGACATTGAAAGGATTTATCTTCATACATCAATATAGTCCCCATCTCATCTGGTGTGGATTATATATTTTCGAGCATTTTGGGTCTCAAATCAATTTGGAAAATCCCGTAACATATAACTTAAATCCTCTAATTTATGCTTGAAACAGCTTCTAGAGAGACTAGATGATCTCCAGAGATCCCTTCCTTACCATTCTGTGATTCTGTGATTCTGTGTTTCTTGAAAAACTGTCTAACAAGTATTGAGAAATCTGTGTTTGCTGTCAACTTTTGTTTCAGTCTCATGATCTCTGTTCTCACAGTGGAGAGCATACAGGTAAACACAAGGATGATGACTTGGGAACACTGACTAATATTCAGTGACAATTTCAAAATTGATACTAAAGATCTAGCTTTGATTCTGTGAAGCATTTAAATTCCAGAAACATTAGTATGGGGTTTAAAAGTAGTCAAGCTGGTCCTTAAAACACATCAAAATCAGCTGCTTGAAGCTTTGTGTATTAGTTGCATTAAATGACATTTACAAGCTAGATAAACCACTAGTCTTTCTTGTGGTTTGTTGGGTTTTGGGGCTTTGCTTGTTTGTTTGTTTGTTGTTTTTTTAATATGTCCATAAATCAGAAATAATAAAAAATCCAATGAGTGCTTAACTGTGTCTCCTTTTTTGGATTCCCTTTAACCTGAATGTAAGTTACAAGTGTAATCATCTACTAGAAACACTTCTTGATTAGAAGACTACTGGAGGGTGATATAAGTACTGAATGGTCCAACCAAGTTGGCACACAGATGGATCTGCTCACGGTTAGCTTTACCAATACAGAAAAACCTGCTGAATATGTAACAATCAATGGTTGTCTTGGATGTAGTAGTGGCATTCAAAATCTGGTTCAGGAGGGGAGGGCTTTAGGTTCAAATCTACTTTCAGAGCAAATTTCAACTCATTCAGTGAATTGACATGGGAGGCAGCTCTCAAAGGCAGGGAGGGGGGTCAGGAACACCAGCTAGTCTGATGCAAGAATGGTCCATCTCAGGAAAACAGGTAGATGTATCAACAGACAAGCTTGACTAAACAGGAAACTCGTGCCAGAGCTCCAACGCATAAATGGAGGATACAGGAAGTGACTCACTTTGGTCACTGGGAAAATGATGGAGTGAGTCCACTTGACTCAGAGGATAGTGGATAATGGGTCAGTCTGGAAGCTGGCAACAAGACGGGTGTGTCCTGGGACCTGCAGTAGTACAAAATTTCTGTCATGGACCTGGAGAAAGGGACAGAAGGCACCTGTCTGGGAGAAGCCTGGAGCATTCTGGTCTTACCCCATGACTGAGCCTGCTCTGGGCAGGTGCCTCCCCAGGTCCTTGCTAGTCCACGTTGTCCTGTGACCTCTATGAACTTCACTTTAAGCAAAAATTTTATGTCAAATAGAGGGAAACATGGACATACACTTACATTTTTACTTACTTCTGATAGTAACATACACTACAAGCCAGGGGAATTACAAATTCAAACAGACCTATAGAATTTATTTAACTATTTACTAAAACAAAAAAGAAAATATCTGTACTAGATGATTTCTTAATATATATAAACAAATAGAAAGATGGTATTTTTTTTCAAATTTCATCTTAAATATTTTAGTATTAGAGTTAATAATATTACTGAAATACATAAATCTTTAAAAAAATCTTAAACCACTGGATGACCATTTTTTTACACAGAAAAACATTATTGCTCAAACCACAAACATGAAAATGCATATGTTTCAGAAATACTTTTTTCTAGAGTAAGCAAAAAAAATTTCAAAACCAACCTTATACTGTTAGTCTAACTAAGAATTTGTAAGATTTCTGGGTGAAAAAGAATGCATATGAAAATTACATGAAAACTTGCTTTTTGTTACACAAAAATAGGGTTTTTTTAAAGCATCTTTTTTTAGAAATTCTAATGTTTCAATTACATTTACAATATATCAGAGCACAGGTGTATTTGCACTTGATGGGAGGAAAAACACCAACAAATGTGGATGCTACTTCTGCAAAACTTTTCTTATATGGTCATATTTTCATCACAGGATTTGGACGTTTTCTTCTGTGCTTCTTATTGTTACCAGAAATCTTATCTCATACACTGTCCCTTTACTCAGAAATAGCAGATCTGTAAAGACACAATTTACGTCTTTGTCACTTTTAAACTTCCAAGGGTGCTCAAACCTTAGCAGAATTTGGGAACTTTTTAGAATCTGCAGTTTATTTAGTGAGTTAGTTAACTCAACTGCCTCGTCTTGAAAGCTGAGTGTTTAATGTCTCTACCAAGTAAAAAACTTTCTTGGGGTCTTTCAAAAAAGGAATATCTGATTGGTTTTAGAACTCCATTTAGATAGGAATCTTCACTCAAACTACTCACCAGTAAAGAATTCCTGTTTGTCAGCATTCAGTTCTTCTGTGTAGAATGACTTTAAAATCTTGATCTCAAATTGGTTTGGGAGAGAGAAGAACTCTCTATTCCTATGTGTCAGTTTACACTTAAAAGTAAAGATAAGCTCATTGCTTCCTAAACATCCCCTTTGGCAATGAAAGCTCAGCAGTCCAAACTGCAATCTCACTAGAATGTGGCAATCTCCTTCAGTTTATGCTATCACGGCTGCATTGAAACAGATGACTAGGGTGCTTTCCCAGTACTGCTGAACATTTATTCTTAGAGATTTACCCTACTAAAAATCAGCAGGACTATGCATGTGTACATCATACCTAGCCTCTATCAAAGTACTCTACTGGTAATGCACAAACCCAATGCTATTCATATCATTTTCTTTCATGTATGGTTGCTCTGTAATATTACTAGAGGTAAAGAGGGACGGTCGGTTTTGTCACAAAACCATATACTCATATGGCAATAGCTTTCTCTTTACATACTTACTTATCAGAGCCCAGAGCAGTTGGAGTGTTGCTGTGCTGCTTAGAAGCTACCAGCACATGACTAGAAAAGTCTCAGTCATATGAATAAAAAAGTCTCAGCAACAGTAAAGGAGCTAATCTGAACACACACTAAGAACACAAGGGATGTTCTAATGAGGAAGAGATTGTCACATGCGTACCTTTCCTTAAAAGCTTGGCCACCATTAAGGGTCTATGGACCTGTTTATGCCCATGAAATTTTCCACTGGCTTCAGAACCAGCAGATCATTTTCACTGTGCTTATGAAGTTGTCTGGAATCATGGAGTATATAAAGATCAGTCAATATGAAATACCTATATTCAGCTGCCCCATATTTTTCAAATACAACATAATTACCTGCAGGCTTGTAGTGTTCCTGCCAGCCAAAATGAGTGCCACAGACATTCTGTCCCCAAACTTCCTACAGACCCTTTTATTTTTACCCCAACAGAAAAAGAACAGTTCTACTCAATTAATGACAAAAAAAGAAAACTCTTCTTTACAGCAGAAACCACAATTTTCTGTCCTGTGAGATGAACATCTCCTTTTTTCTTGGGGTCCTGCCTACCTCTCTGCCTGCCTCTGCTGAGATCTCCCTACCTCAGAACCATTCACCACTCATAACACTCCCTCCCTTTCAGGGTGCAAGATTTTATAATTCCATCTTCAGGGTATGAGGGCTCTGAGCTGATTCCTAACATTATGCCTTGTTTTCTGGTTTTGTTTGTTGCCTTATGGAGTGTAGGTAGCCACCTTCCTGGGCCTTCAGACAGCCTACAATCTCAAAGGAGTGAGATGTTCTTTGGTGGAGTGAGCAATGGAGACCTGATATTTCACTACCACTGCTGCACCTCTCTGGACCCCAAGAATGCCATTTGCGAAGCGTTCATGCTCTTTGTAAATATTTTCAGTTGTATCTTCAGGTGTTTAATTATGATGTCAAGCTCCACAGATCCTCCAATAGGGACTTGGGTAGAGAGGGTAATGGAACTTTATAAATAAAATTAGTACTAATTACTACCCTGATCATCTTTCATCTTTAGTCTCTCCCACCCCAGCCCTTTTGGCTGTATGCCTGATTGTTCTTTTGAGTATCTGAACAGGTGTTTTAGAACCTTTATCTTCTATTAAAATAATCTAAATAAAACTTGTCCTTTTTTAATTATGAAAAAGGAAGGTAAAAGCAAAGCTAAACAAACAAACAAATAAAAATAAATTGAAATCTCATCTATTAATTGCCATTATTACTTATATTGCAGTAAGAAAATTTCAGTATTGATATAAAAAGCTTTATATGCTATTAATCCATTTAAATTATTTTTACACTATTAGTTTATAACAAGCATGATTTTGACTTTTTCCTACATTTAGGATGGACTTACAGCTTACTGAGTTATTTATGTTGTTGATGTTGCTGTATTTTTCCACGTATCATATGGAATACAATAATTTACATGCCTATGTTTTAATTGCTTATCTAATGTGATTAATTGTTTTCAGTAATCAAGGAAAAATGGAAATTTTTTTCATTTTGTCAATACATAAGGTCTTCAGATGTCAACAGAGATAATACAGCTATCTCAAAGCAGTTCTTTTTTGCACTTCTAATTTCATTTTATTTGTATGTGGTGCTATTTCATACTTGTAAAGCTTATTGGGATCTTCGAAATTTAGGCACTTCAAGATCCTGTTGTATACCAGAGAATCAAAGATCATATGCCTTTTCATACAGATAGCGATGTTATCAGTTACTGAACTGGCCCTTTCTAAAAAACGAAAGTCCATTCCGGGTGCAGAATTTATGTTTTCCAGATTAGTAATTCTATCTGAATGTCCTGAAGCCGTATACTGGGATGGTGATCTCTGCAAAACAGTTCACTACTCCTGCTTTAAAAATTGCAACTTTGAAGAAATTGAATAGCTTAGTGTTGTCTGTTCAGTTCAAGTTAGCTTCAGGTAAAACCAAGTAAAATTTTTACAAAATTTAACCTACTCAAAACAATGGCTGAGAATTTTAAGAAACTTGTAGTTTATGCCAGTTGGTACATAAATATTGCAAGTAAAATGTGACTAATATCTAATACTCCCAGGTGTGTAATATGTACTAAGCTTTTTCTAAATATGGGTATCTAGTTTTGGGCATCAGAGGACTCTTTTGACTAAAGAGAGGACACTAACATAGTTAACATTTTGGTTTATAGGTTAGTTTTTGGTTTTTGGGTTTTTTTCTAAATTGAGTGCTAAAGTCCAAATGAGAAACATAGAACTGCACATATCTGTAGACACTGGGCAATTTGAAAATCTGATAATATTTATTTCCTTCTCTTGACAAAAAAGGGAAATCATGCTGTGTCAGCAATTGTAGATTAATTTCTACATATAGATGTTACACACCTTGGGCTCCAGGTTCTCCCTTCAAGGTGCTTCTTTAGGCATGTCTCCTTTGACTCTGAATCTTCCATAGAACACTACCCACAGTATAGCGTATTTGAGCTAAAACTTCAGCAACAGGATAAACCTAGTCTTCTCACCATTTTGGTTGCAAAATTCTTGGGCACAAACTTGATATAGGGATAATGGATCCTTGATCTTAAAAACATTGAGATCAACCAAATAAAATCGATTTCAATGAGTCATCCAAGGTCAAAACTGCATGCATGACAGTCAGCTCTAATTTCCTTTTTTCTGGTTTTGTGACTTTACAGCAAAACCTTTCTTCTTTTTTTAACACTTTCTCATTCTTGAAATTTTAAAATTATTAGGTAGTTTGGAGAAACATGTTGTCACTGACTTCCCACAACTTCCATGGGCTAAAACAAAAAGACATTTTAATTAGAACACTTGATTTATTTTGTGCTATGAATCTCTAGATTCATTTGGTAGTGAATCACAAATTAACATAATCTTTTTTTTTTAGAACTTCACCACAGGTTTTCTGTTGTTATTTTTTAAACCCACAAATTTTGCATTCCTCCCACTGCCTGCCCCCACATATGGTCCCTGAAGATTCTAAAATTGTACAAATCTCCCTGACATGCATTACAACCCAGCTGTATTTAAACAGCTATGCCTTCTACTGACTGTTGTTTTATATTATTCTGTGATTTTTTTTTTAAATTTCGTATAATGCGTTGTCTATTCATATCTGAGGAAAATTCTGTCTTGTCAGAAAGACGGCTTGATGGGAACACTACCCCTTAAGTAGTCAAACTTCAAAACGTTAACTATCTAGATGTTGTCACCGAATCAGTTCTCTGAATATATCCCAAATCTGTGTCTTCATATTACAGTATTTCCCATTTTATTTTCTGTGTTGTACATGCAACAATAAGCACTCTAACCGATTTCTTTCCCCTTGATTTCAGAATACTACTTGTTATTGGTTGGACCAATAAAACACCCTCAGAAATGTAATATTAACATGTAATATTAACAACAAAAAGAGATGGAAAACAGACCCTACAGTTAGACAGAAAACCCTGACAGGAGTTAGCAATTCTTTTCTAATTATATATGCAGCGTCAAAAAGCACTGCTAGCACTTTACCACCACAGTGTTCATGCAGTCACATGTCAGAGCAAGTGTCGGTTTTAATGAATTTACAATTAACATGCAATTTTACTATTCCAACTCATGCCGATATTAGTAATTTTAATTGTGTAAGTTTAAAACATAATACTAGGTTACTGTCAAGGAGATGAAGTCTAGCCTCTTCCAAATGTAGAAAGATTTATAATCCCAATTAACATTTTAAATATATAGGGATAAACTTACAAAATGTGAAGTGTCAGTTACTAAAATCTGTGATCTGTTTCCCTAGATCTCGTGATACCATTTCTATAGCATACTGCCAGAGGCAATATGTCTATGAGTCAATTATATATCAACATTTATTTTTCAGTGACTCCCTTAAAGGACTAAGGAATTAACTATGTAGATACATATATAGCCTCAGCACCATAGAATCAAAGTTCTTCTGGAGTATTTAAAAATAGAAGAAACAGACATACTTGTTCTTCTCATTCTCTCTCATTCTTGCCCTGTACACAGATATAGCTTAATTAATTGTGGGGTTTCGGGTTTTTTTACAGTGAGGGGAAGGAAGAGGGTGCATATATCTATGGTAGAAGAAAAGGCTCTGTGGATGTCTTCTAGTGAAAATACCTTACCAGAGGAAAGCTAAATAAAAACATGTTTCATACTTAGTTCTGTAAAATGCCAAGCCTGTGGGAATTCTCAGTGTCTGTGGGAGTGAGTGCTACAGGCTAGGTCCCAAACTTGTGAAATTTCTGTCTTCTTCACTCACGAGTCTCCCTAAATTGATCATTGATGGCATGATTCTGTTGGAAGACACCTGTAACAAAGGCCAAGTGGGAGTGAAGTGCATGATTACTCTGGGACCTAACAATCAAACTCAGTCTGATTTCGGGATAGAAAGTTTGAGTATTCAGTGGGGAAAAAATTCTAAGATTATGTAGTCATAATGGTACTTGCTGCTAGAAGGTCTCTGTCCTTCTCTTTGTGAATAAGCTGGAAATTTGAAGATATGTTATTTCTTTTTGTTTTGTTTTGTTTTACCTGGTGATTTTGAAATATGTAGAATTAATGTTGGAAACACAGAAATTATCTTGCTGAAGACTATGAGAAATGCATTAATACAAAGACTGTTGTCTGGCCATGGATAAAGGAGTAATTTTTCTCTCTAAAACTACGTCAATTTGCAATACCATCAAGAGGTCTCCAACAGGCTATCTGACACACATTATTATCAGAGAAAGATGCTGAAAAGAAGCAAGTTCTTCCAAGGAGGCCATTCTCTCTCGAATATCATGCTCTTCTTTTACCTCCTGTCGGCTTCGTTTAACAGTTTTTCTCTGATGTAGCAGTGCCAAATACACATTAGTAAAGCGGGATGTGGATAGAAAGGAGATCCAAATACAGGTGCTCGGTCGCTTGTTGCTGCCACTTAGCTATTAGGCGATAAACACCTCACCATCCCTTCCAAACTAATTTCTATATAATAAATATTAATTCCATTAATATTAGGAATTATACTGTGCTAGAATTACAGAAAACATTTAACCATATATTTATAATCATAGTATGCTAGAAACATGAGATATACTATTCTAAATGAGATACTGACGTTGTACTAAATAAACACTAATGTTTATATAGCAGCATGTATTAAATTAAGAGTAAAAATGTAAGTGCAATACATCAGATATTTGAGCTGTTATTATGTTCAGCAATCTATCAGTAAAAAATGCAACTCGATCTCTGAGTAAGACAAAACTCATATACGACATGCATTTCTTTGGAAATGCAACTTTTTGTTATCATATTATGAGGGACAAATTGGTCACCTTAATGACAATAATCATCTTCCAAACCATGTTTAGTATAGAGTGTCTACCTTCAGAACACAGTATGATAATAGCAAACATTGGGCATGGCTAGGAAAAGAAAAAAACACCTTCCTAAAACTTGCAAATAATGCATCAGGGAATAAAACAAAGTCTGTTTATGACAGTCACCTTACATATTCAAAGTCTTCTCCTTGGTCTGCTGATAAACAAGCTTAAAGCCTGAAAACTGTCCCACACTTTATTACTAAATATCTGCAAGCTTCCTGTTTGTCCAAAAAGCCAGTTTGTCCTAGAGATAAGTGGAAGGGAAGAGTCAAAACCAAAGCATTGTGCATCAGCATTGAGTTTCCACATAAGTTGGAAACCTGCAGCAGTTGCTGCTGAAAAGTATTGTATGTTTTCATACGAAAACCAGTTTGTTGTCATAAATGCTTTGTGGATGTTGGACGACCCATTCATGACTGGTGCAATTAGGATATAGCAAAAACCACATAACAGCTAAAGGGTAACCTCTCTTCACACATCTCTCAAGCTGCTGAACCTCAAGGTAGGAACTTGGGGAATGCAGTCCCTTTTTGTAGGAGAAAAGCATTGAGACCATCTGAGTAACCTGAACATACACAAGTCCATGGGAACTGAAGAGATGCATTCCAGGGTCTGATGGATTCAATGGTTGATGTGGTTGTGTCATGGTTTGAGCCCACCCAGCTGGCAACAAAGCACCCAGAAGCTGCTCGCTTACTCCTACCCCATCCCCTAAGGATGAGGACAAAAATGCAACCAAGAAGGCTTGAGGATCGAGACAAAGGACAGGGAGGGCTCACTCACCAGTTACGGTCACGGGCAAAAGACAGACTCAACTTGGGGTTAACAACATACATTTAATGAACAACCACCACCATCAAAGAATCAAAGATAATGAGAAATACAACCAGGTCTTAAAAACACACCTTCCCCCCCCTGCCCCTCCCATCTTCCCAGGCTCAGCTCTGCTACCTCTTCACCTCCCCAGCTCCACAGAGGGGCAAGGAGTGAGGGTTACAGTCAGTCCATCAAAAGCTGCCTCTTCTGCTCCTTCCTCTTCAGGGAGAGGGGCCCTCACAGTCCTCCCTTGCTCCAGCGTAGGGTCCCTCTCAGTGCAGTCAGTCCTTTGTGAATTTTTCCAACATGAGTCCTTTCCCACGGGGCCACAGCTCCCCATAAATCGCCGCCTCAGAGCCACGGCCTGCTTTGGGCCCAGGCCCCTTCTTTGGACAGGGGCCCTCCACGGGCTGCAGGCCAACCTTTGGGCCACTGCTGACCTCCAGGGGCTGCAGGGGCTCAGCCGCCACCCCACCACCAGCAGCAGGGGAACCTCTGCTCGGGCACAGCTCCCTCTCTCCTGCCTCACTGACCCAGGGGTCCGCAGGGTTGTTTCTCTCCCATCCCACTTCTCTCTCCTGCTCACCAACAAAGAGATAGGAAAGAAAGAACTCGCTCAACAGGTTCTTTCGCTTTTAAACGGAGTTATTTCCAGAGGTGTGGACGGGCCTAGCCTTGGCCAGAGGTGTGTCTAAAATTGGAGCCGAGGGAGCTTCTCAAAGCCTCTTTTACAGGAGCCACCTCTGTAACCCCCTCCCCTGCTACCAAAACCCCGCCAGGCACCGAACCACCACAGGTTGCCAAGCCACTCCCCGTAGTATTTGAAAAGTCATGTCAGTCCAGCAAAGTCCCCAGTGACTGGAAAAAGGAAAATATCACCCTCATTTTTAAAAAGGGTAAAAAGGAAGACCCTGGGAACTGCTGACTAGTCAGCCTCTCCTCTCTACCTGGTAAGATCGTGGAAAAGCTCTTCCTGGAAGATATGTTAAGGCACGTAGATGACAGGGAGGTGATTTGAGACAGCCAACATGGCTTCATAAAGGGCAAATTGTGCCTAACCTGGTGGGCTTCTATGATGGAGTGATTGCATTAGCGGATAAGCGAAGAGCGACTGATGTCATCTACCTTGACTTCTGCAAGGCCTTTCACATGGCCCCACACAACATCCTTGTCTCTAAATTGGCGAGATATGTGTTTGATGGGGAGACTAGTCTATGGGTAAGGAACTTTCTGGATGGCCACATCCAAAGCGTTGCAGTCAATGGCTTAATGTCCAAATGGAGATCAGTAACAAGTGGTGTCCCTCAGGTGAACATTGTGCTGGGACCAGTACTATTAAATATCTTTATTAATGACCTAGAGAGTGGGACTGAGTGCATCTCAGCAGCTGTGCAGGTGACACCAAGCTGAGTGGTGCAGTTGACACACTTGAGGAAAGGGATGCCATCCAGGGGGACCTTCACAGGCTTGAGGAATGGACCCATGCAAACATCATGAAATTCCCCAAGGCCAAGGACTGGAACACCTCTCCTATAAGGAAAGTCAGAAATAGTTTGTGTTCTTCAGCCTGAAGACAAGGCTCCAGGAAGAATTTATTGTGGCCTTTAAATATAATAAAGGGAGCTTACAGGAAAGACACAGAAAGACTTTTTACCAAGGCCTGTAGCAACACAACCGGGGCAATGTTTTTAAACTGAAAGATATAGTTTGGATATAAAGAATATTTTTTTTTTTTACAACAAGGATTGTGAGACAGTGGAATAGGGTGCCCAGAGACACTGTGGATGTCCCCATCCTTGGAAGTGTCAAAGGTCAGATTGAATGGGTCTTTGGGCAACGTGATTTGGTGAAAGGTGTTCCTGCCCATGGCAGGGGGGTGGGCTGTATGGTCTTTAACGTTCCCTTCCAACCCAAACCATTCTATGATTCCATGAATAACACTCAGGTGCTGGATGGCTTAGTCATTTCAACTCATCATCCTTTTCACTGTACTTAACAGGGTATGTAAGCAACGGTGAAATGTGAGTAGAAACAGTTTATGGGTGATAGGATCTGGTAGCATCTGATGTACACATGATGATAGTAACCAGTTCACAGGAATTAAAGGTTAATTTGCCATAATAGTAAAATCCCTGATGATAGTAGTAATGTCCTTATATGTGCAGGTAGTCTTATCCTAACTGGAGCTGTGAAGATGAAGGTGAAATATTGTACTATTTGAGAGACTACTCTAAATGTATACATCAGGCAGAGTCGTCCTAGGATGTTGAATAGTGCTGTAAAACCTTCAAACTCCTCCTCAAGTCCACAACACATCTGACAGCACACCTTGTAACATTGCAGCAAAATATATCTTCTTTCAATACCTGGTTATGTATTTATATGGATTTAATGCATAAATGAAACAGTGAATCCCTGTTCTCCACTTTGGGAAATTTTATTCCCCTCAGTTTTGTTTTTCTACACTATTTAATGGCAATAGATATTTTTCACATAAAATTGTATAAAATACACTTTTGACTTTATTATGTTTGGTAAAATGACATTTTCACTTTGGAAAAATTTCAAGGATAAGTAGCTATATTATAATGGTGATTTAAGATTTTATTCATTTGTTTACTTATTTTGGCCAAGATCTTTTGTTCTGACTTTCTTCAGCACATGGTGTGGGCACAGACAATGGAGCATCCTGAAGGAAAACTGTGTAACTTCTACCTTAGAATAAAAGCCAACAAAGTAAACTAAAAAGCAAGTATTCACCACCAAAACTAGTATTGAAATCTTGGCTGAAATCCAGGAAAAATAAGTCTTCACCACTAGTGTACAAAGTTTTATATGATACATTGCCATTTCTGAGGAAGCTGAAAAAATTGAAAGACAGTTGAATGTGAGAATGTTTTACATTTTGTAACTAATGCTTCATCTAGTTCTAATGTAAATCTGGGCCACTCTGTTTTAGCTGGATGTATTCATGCATTACTGCAGATCACTTGTCTCACATGGTTTATAAAATAATCAGTATTAATCTTATTTTCTCTACTCTCTAGATCTCCACAGGACATGTTATCTAACACAAACCGTGCTTTACTGAAGAAGACCTTGACAAATCTTAATAAATATGAAATAAAATGTGTCCATACTTTCCTGATCCCACAGCATCCTTTCCCCTGTATACTGATGGTTATATATTGTTGGTACAGAACATGGCCATTTATTAAGGAGCATTAGTGTTGGCTGATCTCACTCTCTGTGTTTGTTACATAGCCAGTACAATATAGCATTCACAGTACAAGTACCTAACTGCCAACTATTTTCATGGAGAACACCTTTTTTGGGGCACATTAAAGATAAATTGCCTAATCAAAGGACAGCCTGCCAAAGAGACACACTGAACAGCCAGATTTATCACTGAAGCTTGATTTAGAGGGAATAGAACAAAAAAGAGAGACACAATATCAGGAAAATTTTGCATTCAAAATGAGCATACCTACTTCTGTCCCTAGCGAGTTTTAGCATGACTGGGTTATAATGTAGGAATGAATAAAGTCATGGCTTTTGCATATATTTCTACTAGATTCATGTTTTGTTAGTGAAAGCATATGGATTATCTTAACATCACAGTTTTAGGTGTAACAAAGGTGACCTCATGGTCCTGTAGTAAGGGGTGTCCTCAATCATCAGGACATTTTTGAATGCCCTTGTCATCTTTATAAAGCAGATAGGTGTACTTTGTTTTGTGCTTTGTTCTGCAGTAGTAAATCACTGATGATTTATTGGAGGAAACAGCCATGGAAAACTCAAGCCAATAAAACTACTGACTGACAAAGAACAGGTCCTCCTTGACCATTGTTTTTGCATTTCACCACCCTGCCTTTTCAGTAGCTGTATACTTGAATATTAACTTCATCAATCAAGTGACATCTTACTTGAAAAAGGATACCTTGCTAGATACAGTAAATGTGATTTTGGAAGTCCTTAAAAAATATTGTACTAACTGATGACATTGCAGTTTCTGATAATCTGTACTATTACAAGTTTAGAATTCCTCTTCACATGGTGTTGAAAACCAGTAAAAAATAGCCTTAGTACTCAGATTTTGAAGAAATATCTTTTACATGTACAGATACTGTTTTTCATTTAGTTTTGATCAAACATATGCTATATGCAAGGACATTATAAATGACTCACTCTTGCCTCAAAACAGGCTGCATAAAACTTTCATATGAACCTGAGCCTATTATCCTCAATATGAAATTACAATATGTACGCATTGTTTTTTCTGGAATTTCCATTCACTCAATTTCCATTTGGTTTAGTATCTTGTTTCCAAGAACAGTTAGTGCCATCTACCACATAAAATGCAAGATACCTAACTACCAGCCAGCTTAGTCATCTACGTTTTTTCACCCTAGAAGAACTCACCTGATTACCAGGAGTGTTAAGGACTGAAACTGTATGTATCACACTGCTCTATTTTTGGTGTCTCAAATCCTAAGAAAGTGAACAAGTTATGAGATCTTGATATATAGCACACATGCTGCTTGGTTTATTGTTCTCTTTTTCTAAAAATAAAAAGCAAGTGATTGTTTCAGGGTCAAAAGATATTGCACTGTGCAGGTGTCCCCAAGCTGAGTGGTGCAGCTGACATGCTTGAGGGAAGGAACGCCACCCAGGGGGACCTTGACAAGCTTGAGGAGTGGACCCATGCAAGCATCATGAAGTTTAACAAGGCCAAGTACAAGATTCTGCGGTGGAGTTGGGGCAATCCCCACTGTAAATACAGACTGGGGGATCAATGGATTCAGAGCAGCTCTGCAGAGAAGAACTTGAGGGTACCGGTGGATAAAAAATTGGACATGAGCTCACAGCTTAGAAAGGCAATCATATCCTGGGCTGCATCAAATAAGCAAAGCCAGCAGGTTGAAGGAGGTGATTCTTCCCCTCTATTTCACTCTTGTGAGAACTAGCCTGGAGTTCTGCATCTAGGTCTGGGATCCTTAGCACAAGAACACATGGACCTGTTGGAGCCAGTCCAGAAGAGGGCCATGATTCTACGATTCCATGATTTTGTGATTCTACTTTCAACTACAAACAAAGATGTGTATAGCTGCCCATTGTCTTTTAAGTACCCACAAGTTTCTAAGCAAATAGAACTATTTTAATCTTGTTAGAAGGGTAAGTGACAACATATCATTTGACAAGAAATGGGGAAACAAAATAATATAATTCAATTTTAAGAAATAACTCAGTTTTTTATAAGGGTTCCCAAAAGAGTTATGAAACATTAAAAGAGCTGCAGTCTTCCTTAATAGTATGAGGTAGACAAAGCTTAGTAAATGCAACAGCCACATTAGATTTCCAAGTTCCTTTTGTCCTCTGATCCACATATCTCCAAACTGATGTAACAGAAGATACCAAAAGCAGTACCAACTATCTGTGCTGTCTCTTCAGGAAAAAAATTGAGTTTAAACAAAATAACCCTACAGTTACTATGTTTGAAGTTCTGATGGTAAAAGAATCTGGATGTAACCATAAAAAATTTTGTTACTGACCTATAAAAATACCTTCTTCTAAAACTACCAAATTATTTGATGCAGTTCAAGCTATTCAAAAGAATCTCTGCTGAAAAAAATCCAATACCCAAACAAAAAAAAAACCCCAACAAACCAAAAAAAGCCTACCAAAAAAATCCTTTGTAATACTGTATATCATGGTGTAGTACACACTCTCTGCTCCTCTGTACACAGGCAGCGCTGTTTTGTCAGTATGAGAGCATTCCGGTAGAAAAACCCCTTGCTATAGTAGTTTTGTCAGTGTACATATGTGCTTTTGTTTAACAGAATTTAAGACTTTATGAAAAACTTTCAAAAATTACTCAGTGGCAAAGGGTCTTGTTACAGTATCATTCATTTAGATGTAATAGCAAATGCAACACTTTTTTCAATAGTTACTGTGGACTTCAAAAGTTAGAGGAATATTTATTCAAGAAAGGCTTAAATTTCCCAGCTTGGAAAATGGGAGAAAAAACAAAGAAGCAGTGTTCATTACAAGTTTTTTTACAGAGAAAGACTTTTAGTAAACTAAACATTATGTTCTTTCTTTGAAAACGGAGAGATTCAACAGTATAATGAAACAGATTTAAGCTTTTTTTTTTTTTTTTTTTTTTTTTTTGTCATAATGATTTTAAAATTAGCCATTCCAATGTAAGATTATCTTTTATCAATAGATCCACATTAAGGCTTCCACAGATTGGAGGATGCAATTACTGAATACACTACACATGGCAGATTTACAGGACATTTGCGCAAATATCTGCCAGAGGTTACCAGAGATCATCTAGAAACTATGCACAGTATATGAATTGAAACAAACATGAAATTAAAAACAAACAAAGGAACAAACTCCAAATGCCCAAACCAGATGCACCATGTTTAACAAAGATCTACTGTAATAAAGAATTTAATTTAGTAAAGCAACAGTGAAGAAATAAAACCTACTACACATTTTAGAGATTGCTCCTTATCTAACTAAAAAAACATCTCATGGCCTCATTTCTGAAAAGGCAACTTGGGGAAAGTAAGAGTTTTCCATTTTTAAAAAAAATCAGGTCATCGTCTTTCATCTTTTTATTTCCACACCTGGACACTGTTAACAAGATAGGTGACATTATCCCAGCAAAATATATTTAAACTTAAGTAGCTGATAATCAGCTAATAAGCTGATTACTATCAGCTGTTTCACACTGCCTTTTTATTTTCTTACTCTCTTGAAATGGGCTTGTGTGGCATTATCTATCTTCTTAGTATACTAGATTAGTTTGTGAGCATTCACTTTACATTCTTTAATAATCAGTCTATGATATATATACATAAAAGAATAAAACATATATAAATGTAAATAAATGAGTCGTGAAATGATATTAGTCTGACCAATGGTAACACATTTCTTTGTAGACCCTTACTTTCTCCTAGTCCAGAACAACTGAATTTTCTGGAGTTGTTTTCCAGTTTTAATTCAGGAAATGTCCCGAAGTCCTTAAGTACAATTTATCCTGATCAACATTTCGCAGAAACTAGGGAAATCAATGTTTGTAGAAAGAGTTAAGTCCTGATCATAATTTTGCAGTAATTCATGTATATCTTCACTGCACATAAAATTATTTTAGCCAGACCATAGCTGTTCCTATTCTTTTACCCTCTGTCTGTACTTTATACTTCCATATGTGAATATAAGTGTAATAAATGCATGCAGAAGCACCAAACCAACTCTTCTTTTTTCATAGAAGGGATGCGTTAAATGCAATGTTAACACATAAAATAATGTATTATAATATTCTACATCTTGAGAGAGGACTCCTTTGTTTTTTAACTCCACTGGCTGGAATTCAGAGATCCTGACTTAATACATGTTGATAAGACTGAGAGGATAATTCTCTCTGTTTTTATCCTCTGTTACTCAGTTTTGTACTAGCTGATAACAATCTGCCTTTATAGCAAATAAAGCTGTTAGAGGAATGTTGCTGCAGGTGAACACTAATTTCTTAATATCACCTGAATAGCAAAATGAAGAGAGAGAGAGTGATATTTAAAAGAACACTTGCTCCTTACTCACTGATCCCTTAAACTTAAATATAAAGAATTTGGTTTAATACTGTAATTTTGGATATGTAGAAAAAAGGAATGAGCTAATTTAATCCTATCTTACTGTAACACAAAATTGGCAGACAAGTTATATGATTACTCAGGGACTGTATTTCCTGTAGCTGTTTGAAACCCACACAAATGCCTTACTGCATATATGACTGAGATAATGATGGTATTTACTTGCTTTGAAATCTTGCCACTGATGTCTTATTCTCTGTTCATAATCAAACATGTCTTCATGAGAATCTAACACCAATCATTTTAATCTATACTTCTAATAATCCTTTTTATGTAAATTTAATTGCTAAAAATCTAGTAAATAAGACTGATGACCTACTATGGTGTTTGTTTTTGCAATCTGGTGGCCTCATGCCTCTGATAATTGCCTAGAAAATCCTTCTTCCTTTTCTGCCTCCCAGGGAACAGCTTTTTGGAACTGTTGTTCTGGATGTCTTGCAAGAACATCTGAAATCTAGCATGATAAAAACAATTAATGAACTGCCTTCCACCTAAAGATAAGGTCATTTTTTTCCATGTTAGAATTCGAAACATATCAAGAAATCACATTTCAAGATTCCTATTCCATAGGCAGCATCATACGTTACTTAAAGGGCCTCCATCTTCACATATATACACACATTTGTAATTATTTATACAAATGTATGAACACAAAGTTCGCAATGTTGTAGCAAACTGTCGTAGACACTTCTATATCCTCTATCTAATACTTCTGCTTCTCTTTATTTAAATGCTTTTGAACATAACAAAGAGATAATTTTATTATGATCATCAACTACTTTTAGAGGAAATACAGCTCAAGTTTATTAAAGAAATTGTCCCAATTCAGGAAAAGAGCTAAGGAAGAGTTCCACTTTGAACTGGTGATTAAATTCCAGGTACTCAACTGAGATGGTCATCAAATCTGCACCAGAGATGCAGGTAATCCTATTAATATCTGTAACCAAAAATCTATGATATATCTGCACTTTTACCTATGCATGCTTATTAAATTTGTGGAAATTTGAAAAGTGTGGAAATACTACTTTGCAAAGTTTAATATTCTTAAATTCGTAAGAAAAATAACTTACAGAAAAGAACTTAGAATAATCATTCCAATTTAAATTCAAGGACTGACTCTGAAGGCAGGATAATAAAAAAGAACTAGAAATTAAATAGAACACAGAAGGAAACAAATTCAGCACAATATCCCAAAACCAAAGAAAGATCGGCAAATTTGCTGAGGAGAATAACAACAGATAGCATCTCTAAAGAAATGAAAAAATTAAAATTCTCCTGAATGGCATGGCACAAGAAGCCTATCAGGGCTTCCTGAGTAAACAAGGAAAGCAGACAATCAAGATTCACTTTCCCAAAGCTAGATTTAATGCTGCACTCGTACTTGTCTTATAAACACAACCTGCCATAGCAGGATATTACATCTGTGTACAACAGTAACTCCAGAAGACAGAGAGAGGTAAGTATGAAAGGATGTGTAGGATATAGAACAAGCTACTGTCCTCCAGTAAATTTATTGAAGGTATTCATGGCAGATGGAATTCACTAGCAGATAACTAATTCAATAGGACTGAGGTTTCATGCTGTTATGCGATCACAAGAGCATATAGCCTAAGTTTACAGGTTCAGATGCCTATTTTCCCCACATATAGATATAACCTCAGGGCTACAGCATATCCCTGGTAATTCCGGGGTGTATTACCTTTCAGTTCAATTAAAACAGTCTCTTTGGTATTCTGTATGTACAATAAACCCTGAAAGTTAAATTGAAGTATAGAGCTTGAATCTTCATGGACAGATGTGCTTCGCTGTCCTGTTGTGATGCTGAGTATCAGATTGCATTCGCATTTAACAACTGCGTAGTGAAGAACACTATTCAAAGGATTCATTGACCCCACCAGAACACAGACCTTGTCCTCAGATCACCAGAATCATAACAACTTTTCCATTGAAGAAATTTCATCCTCAACTAGTTGATCACTGAAATTACCTCTATCATTAAGCTATATTATTTGGGATTTAAAAAGTGGAAAGTAGAGTGATACTGATTTTTTGAGAGGCAAGTTTTGGTGCTTTAGATAATGATAACTCGTTTGGTCAAAAGAGATCACTTGTCAGGCACTGCTACAGATTTTGTAGGATTATTTGTGCCACTGATAGGTTATGCTCAGCAATTATGAGTTCTTTTGAACCTGCAACAGGAAGACTACATGAAGGATACAAAAGCATCTGCCCAGGACATTTCCCAATAAGGAAAAACTAAGAATGCAAAATTGATGGAATGGCATAATTAAAAGAAAAAAAAAAACAACAAACACAACATCACCTCAACCACTCTAAAACAACACTCCTCCCAACCCAAATTTACTTTCATTTTAATAGTTAGTTAGTTTGCAAACAAATGACTGCAAAAAAATTTCATCTGAAGTCTGATCAAATTTAAAAAGTGGGAACTTCTAACAGAACATGCTAAACCAGCAAAAGCAAGCAAACTTTATGAAGAAATCCAAATAGCTAAGATATGTGAAGGATGAAGATGGAATAAGAAGTAGCATTTGGTGTACAGCAACCTTAAAGGTTGTCATGACTAGCATACTTTATAAGTACAAGCATGATTAAAACTCTACATGAACCTGAAAAATAAAAAAATGGTTTACGAAAGAAGTGGAATGTAAGTGGGTGTTGCATCTTAGAATAAAATGACTATGTCCTGTGATTTAGAGAATGAATGTCTAAATTTTCACATAGAAGGCTTTCTTTTTTAATTCAAATTTGTCAGAATAGAATGCTCTTAAAGAAATTGTCGACTTCTTTTGATAAAATAACTGTTATATTGAATAAGTGATTCACTTCGTTCTTTTCCTTTCATTAAAAACCACTTCTGACAGTTTCTTTTCCTGGAAACTCAATTTTTCTACATACTTGCCCTACACATTTGTATGCAGACATCATTTTTCATGAAATGCAAATAAATGCCCCTTTTTCTTTGTTAGTCTGAGTTTTAATTCTGTACACTGAGTTATTTAATGAAGTGGTAATGAAGACTTGTAGTTTTCTTTCCTTACCCATTTAATGCACATGCATAGGTCTTTCTACAATATTTGACTGCCCCATACAGGTCCTATTAAGTACTTTTCTAGCCATTAAACTGGTAAAGAACACATTATGTGTATTTGTTGTTAGATAGATTTATTTAACTTCTCCTCAGATTATTCCTTATTCCAAAGATTTCTAAAATAAACAGAATAATGGATAGTCTGACTTAAGATTTTTTGGCACAGTGTGTAACATAGTTGAAAAATAATGGCCAATATGTTTAGAACTCGTCATAATTTCCTTAGATTAGAAAGGATAACTATAATTCAGTCTCATGCAAAAGGGTACAGAATCTCTTTTAGACCATCATCTGAGGATTAGTAATAGTGCAGCCATATACTTCTGGATGTTCAGATCTAGTAAATCATATGTGATATACCACTTCAAGGCATAAATTACCTAATCATGTAACAATCATTTTTTGTAGCATGAGATAGTGTTTTATGAAATAGGGCCTGTTGCCAAGCCATCCTCTCTACCAGAGGAAATAACACACCTGTTACACACTGGAAGCCTTTTGTCTTTTCGATCTTAGGCTGTAAAAGGTAGTGGGTGGTCACCATGGGTGACCACACTAGCAGGAGGGTTTTTTAAAATATCCCAGGTGTCCCACTCTTGTAAAAGCCCCTTGTACCCATAGTGGGCTGTTCGGTTTGACAGACTACATAGAGGGTAGGCAGCACACATGGAAACAGTCCAGGACAGGCTTGTCACCTGCCTCGTCACACGCTGTCACAATCTGTTCACGAGAAGAATGATAACTTACAGTATAAGTTTATGCTATACCTTTTAGGAAGATTACCATGAATGGAGATCTTTAACATGGGAAAGGAGATTTTCGAAAGGATCTGTGCAGAGCTTATCTCAATAATTCATGTGTTAGATGATCAACATAAAAGAGCCATCAAGTATTGAGCAGAAGACTGCCTTCATAGTTTACAAATTGCAACTCTGTCATTCACCTTTGCACTTCTGCTGCATCTGGGATTAGAGAGATGCCTGTCTTCTGTAAGATTTAAGAACTATCCAGTATACACGAAATTCTCAGCCCATGGGTATGCTAGGTGGTACCTGACTGGTAGTTAAGCGATTTCCCTGCATCAAAGTTACTACCTTGACAAGGAAGTGTTCTTCATTAAGGGGTGAATAAATTTTTATGACGCGATTTTTGACTTTAACTGCCTGCTAGAACCCCATCCAGCCACTCTTTCACTCCCCCTCCTCAACAAGAAAAGGGAGAAAATAAGGTGGAAAAGCTCATGAGTTGACAGGGAGATGACTCACTGATTACCGTCACAAGTAAAACAGACCCAGCTCGGGGAAGATTAATTTAATTTATTGCCAATTAAAAATAGAGTAGATGGTAAGAAATAAAGACAAAACTAAAAACATTTCCCCCCACTCCCATCTTCTTCCCAGGCTTAACTTTGCTCCTGACTTTTCTACCCTCTTCCTTCCCCAAGCAGCACAAGGGGGACAGGGAATGGGGCTTGCAGTCAGTTCACAATACTTGGTCTCTGACACTCCTTTCTAACACTCCCCTGATCCAGTGTGAGGTCTCTCCCACGGGCTGCATTTCTTCAAGAGCTGCTCCAGCACAGGGCCTTTCCATGGGGTACAGCCCTTCAGGAACAGACTACTACAGCATGCATCCCCAATGAGCCTCCATTCCTGCCAGAAAACCTGACCCTGTCTGGGCTGTCCAGGGGCTGCAGCTTCCTTCAGGGCACATCCAACTTCTGGCATGAGTCCTCGATAGGCTGCGTGAGAACAACCTGCTTCACAATGATCTTCTCCATGGGCTGTCAAGGAATCTCTTCTCTGGCACCTGGAGCACCTCACCCCCTTCCTTCTCTGGCTTTGGTGTCTGCAGGGTTGTTTCTCTCATATTTTTCTCACTCCTTTCTCTCAGAGATGCTGCACAGCTCTTTTTACCCTTTATTAAGTAGGTTTTCCTAGAGGTGCCACCAACTTGGCTGAGGGGCTTAGCTGTGCCCTGCGATGGGTCCGCTGGAGCTGGCTGGAACCTGCTGTGTCTGGCACGGAGCAGCCCCAGCCTCCCCTCACAGAGGCTACCCTACAGCTCCCTCCTCCACTACCAACACCTGGCCACATAAACCAAATGCATTTGCAAACCCATGGAGTGTGACACCAGCTTTTACAATGTAGGCTAATGCCTTATAAGCTGACCAGCTAATATTTTGTACCTCAGTCATTAGGACCAATGAAATCATTAGGACAACAATTCATAATCTGCATTCGTGCATCCTCTACTTTTTATGAAGCATTATTTTTTGACACATCTTCAGTTATTGAATTAGCAGCATAACTTTGGAACATATCTCTGGATAACTGAAGGGTAGAGATCACTCGTCTCAGGCTAGAGGCCTATTATTAAGATGCTTCTTTGTTAAGATACTGTTTGCCTCCTGTATCCTCTGTAATTTTTACAGGAGCAGATGGGAGTAGGATGGCAGTGTGACTCTCAAACTATACCAGTGGCTGCAGCATTGGCTGGAGTTTGCTCAGATGCCTACAAGAGCTGAGAGCACCAAATCATGAGGGGTGCTCTGGCAAAGTACTGTACACAAGCTTTTAATATCAGCTTCTGTAACTTGCCATAGGCTGTATATGGGAAATAAGAGTAAACTATATCATTTTATTAGTCACAGCTTTTTCTGTGCTTGCCCATTGCACTCCAGTCCTTGATCAAGTGCAGGGTAGCTGTCAGGGAGTTTCCCTGCTATAGAGGTAAGTCCAGAATCTTTGCTTATCTGTTTTCCATAACAGTGCACGAATGAGTGGAAGATCTGTTACAAAAAGGATGCTGAGACTGACTGACACACGCAAAGCTTTACTCAGATGGATCATCGTTGGTGACATATATCAGCAATCCTCAGTGTGAAAGCTACTTCTAGGGGAAAAAATAATAAAATAAAATAAAAGTGAAAAGGATGTTTCTCAATGACAAGTTGGCAAAAGCACTGATGTTGTCTGTTCCCTGTGCATCCTCTCCAGCGCAGCAGGTGGTGAAGCCGAAGGTGATGAGAATGTTGACTTTTTCCTAGTACTGTATGGTTTTCTTTGGGACCCACTCAATTGGATTGATCCTGCTTATGATGATATTAGTGTGGATTACAGCATGCTTAATCAGTCATGAGCATTATGTGCTGATTGCTAAGCTCTCTTGCATATGTATTATTAGGTACTGTTTACTACATATTTAAATGACAACTATGTTGCTATTCACTAAGTTTTGAGTTTCTTTAACATTAACTAAACCCTGTAAAATTGGACATAGGATGTTTTACTCTTTCTAAGGTGTACAAACAAAAGTACACTGTTACCATTATTACATATATTTAGGACAGATCCTAGTCTATATGTATAAATGAACTGTGACACAAACAAGTAACATAGTGCCAGCTCATAGTCTATTGGATGGTAATATAGGACACTTAAAAGTTTTTCAGCGCACAGCCACCATTAAAGCACAGCATTGTTATAGAAGATATATTACACAAGCAGGTTTTGCTGAGATAAAATATTTTTTATTTCCTTAGGAAGCATACCTTTATAAAGTCCTTTCCTGTGAGGATTTCCAATCTGCAGATCCAGCAATGTAGTGCATGAAAATGTACTGCTCTGCCTGCCTGAACCCCTACTGACTCAATTGAGACACTGTTTGGGAGTACAGATATTTTTGCATGTGTCTTCTTTGAAGGTCAAATGTGAAGCAAGGCACAAATAGTAAAGACAAACACTGAAGGGTTTTTTTATGGCATAGCATGGCAGGAAGGACATCAACAGTGCAATAAAATACTAAGCCAGCTTGTGGTGTGGACTCATTTCTCCTGAGAGTGAAAACATTTTTATTGTTCTTGACAATTATTTTATTCACTTTCATCTTCACTGCACTGAAGCAAGTATGTGGGTAAGCACACAGAAACTATAGAAGATGCAAAACTCCCAACATATGGTGAAGCTGGGAAACTGCTATTTGTATTGCACTGTTCACATAACAAGCCAGTGTTGGAAGCAAAAGGTGGAAGCAAGAAAGTGAAAACCTAATCGTCTGTGATAGTTGCTGGCATCATTCCTGAAATCACACCAGATCTTTTCAGGGTAAGAAAACTGGTCAAAGGAGATCAGTTCCTTAGAGATGACTTTGAAGCTTCTTCTGAGCATCCACAGAGGAGCTCAGCTAAGAGTAGACTACTCTTGTCAGGAGAGAAAAACAAAAAGAAGACATGAAGTCACACTTCAGCATTGGTTTTCTGCTGCCATGGAGCCAAAACTATCTTACTGACATTTGAAACTTATCATTAATTCCTCTCATTTCTGAATGCTGCAAAACCTTTTGTCCTTTGTCTCATTGATCTTGCCTTTACATTTACCCCAATTAGCTTGAAATGTTTCATATTTAATTTGAGTAACTAAATCAAACTCTTTTTAACATATTTGTATGTTCACACAATAAATTATTTTTGCTTTATTTTCACATATGAAGTATCTTCCATTAACCTGATAAATTAAAATATTCAGAAAAGATTTCAAATTGAAACTTGATCATATCTGCAAGTAATCAAACAACAAAGGAAAAAAAGTTGTGACAGGAAAATGCAAAAAATTGCCATCCTTGCAAAGTTTCCCAACACCATTTGGATGGCAGGCCACATGCCACAGCATAAAAAATAACAGATATGCATTTTTCTGATCAGGAACTATAGACAATAAAGCAAATAAACAAATTCCTAAAGGAATACAAATGCGCAAAAGAAAAAGACAGTGTTACTAAAAAACCCGGGAGAATAAAACACTCAGATCACAAAGTTCAGTCAAGAAAAATACAAATTTAGACCAAAAAGCCCATGAACTGCAAGAAAACATGGTCTGAGGTTATGAGAAAGCATACTAGTATTATTCACTTACAGTGTCATATTTATAGGATTCTGTCTTGTCTTCTTGAGGACTAATGCAAACAAATCCATATCCACAGCCCCACAGGATCTTTCCAGAGAGGTTCAATAATTTAGCTGATAACTTTACTTGTCAGACCACTAATCTTGAGGACAATAATTTATGGAAAAAGGATTATTTTACATCCTCTGGATGGCTTTTCCTCTAAAATACAAATATGAAGAAGACTGCTCATCAAGCGAAGAAAATACCAAAGTCAGCATACATTTCTGCCATAATGGCAGATCAATGAGTGTCAGCACAGGGTTACTCACAGAATGGGAAACACAGAGAAGGATTATTTTTATTGTAAGGATATCTTGGAGAGGTTGATCAGATTCAATTGTGTGTGCTGAGATCTGCTCACAGGTGAAGAGTGTTTGGTAAACTGAGTAATGCAATATAGAGTCTCCCATTACTACTAGGTCAACAGGTCTGATCTTGCTTTGGCTATTAATGACTGAAAATATTTTAATAAGGGTGCTGCACAATGTCTTATGTGAACAAAGCTGATACTGTCAGTCCTGCTGCTTGAAGACAGAAATCTGTGTTAAAGAAAAAACACCTTCACAATACCTCTTAGCTGTCATCCTTATTAGTAGTGTCAGCAGTGAAACATATGTGTGAGGACACAGGGATTGAACTATCTCAGAAATAGTATTTTTGGTTCCTGGTGGGTGCACATTGGTGTGAGAGGCCCATGGTGGTAACTTGGAGATTAATCTGTCTCATTGTTAAAGCAGTAGCTAGTGTAAAACACTAATTTTATTTTATGAAAGGGAAGAAGGGAAAATATCACTACTTTACAAGCATATTTTCATGTGTAAATTTTTCATTTGCTTAACTATTAAAGCTATATATGACCATGACACCTGGAAACAGATCTGAGAAAACTGTAGGACTTTTCATCACAGAAGTCATCAATAAGCAACTCCAGTTAATACAGAGGAGGTCATAATTACATGTATGCCAGATGATGAGTTTCTAAAGACAATTTGAGGTGCTGGAATTTAATATCAAATAGCATTTGGGATACATAAGAATCTTTGTTACTAGTCTCTGAGGACTGAAAACAAATATGTATGTACTAATAGATTTCAACAGCATTTGGTAAACTGTCAGGATGTCTTTGATATTAGCACTCTCACTTATGTTCAAGACAGTGATGGTGCAAATGCATGTAGCATGGGGAACAAACAAGAGTAGTTAGAGACATGTGCACACCTGCAGTGCTATGACCTTATTGGCATCACAGAGATGTGGTGGGATAGCTTCTATGATTGGAATGGAAGGACACAGGCTCTTTAGGAGGTACAGGCAGGACAGATGAGGAGAGGGTATTGCCGTCTGTGTCAATGACCAGCTGGGGTGCATGGAGCACTGCCTGGGGATGGATGAGGAACTAACAGAGATCTTATGGGTCAGAATTAAAGGGAACACAGGGGCAGGTGACATAATAGTGGGGGTCTGCTACAGGCTGCCTGACCAGGAAGACTGAGTGGATGAGAGCCTCTGTAGACAGATAGGAATAGCCTCATGTTCACAAGCCCTGGTCCTCATGAGGGACTTCAGCCATCCCAATTATCTGTTGGAGGGATAACACAGCAGGGCATAGGCAATCCAGGAGGTTCCTTATCCAAGTGGTAGAGGAGTCAATGAGGAAGGGTGCTATGCTGGACCTTGTTCTCACCAACAAGGAGAGGCGGATGGAGAATGTGAAGCTCAAGGGCAACCTTGGCTACAGTGACCACGAAATGTTGGAGTTCAAGATCTTTAGGACAGTGGGTAGGATGCACAGCAAGTTCACTACCCTGAACTTCAGGAGAGCAGACTCTGACCTCTTCAGGGAAATGGTTGATAGAGTACCATGGGATAAAGTCCTGGAGGGAAGAGGGGACAAAGGTGGCTGGTTAATATTCAACACAAACCATTCTATGATTCTATGATTCTATGGTGTCCGTGCCTTGGCCTTCTGCCTCACGGAACCATTCTGTCTTAGAATTACTCTTCCATATCTACAAGACATTCAGGGTGGAAGTAATGGCTGTAGCCTTCTTGTTAACAATCTTACTTCAAAACCTTATGGCTTTATCTCATTTGTCAGTTGAGAACCAGGGTATCATTAAACATCGTGTCTCTTCGGTGTCTTCTCACTCTAGATTTGCAAAAATTATTCCCTTCAAACTTCTACCAAGCACTGTTGCCTGAAGTGTTAAATCCTGCATGTTACATAATAAATTGTGACATATAGTTGTGTCACCTGAAGTCAATAACCCACTGAATTTCATATTAAGTAGTCTTGTATTGTGCTAGGATGTCAAATATGAAGCTTCCATCAAAAAGTCTAAGAGCAGTGTTGTTGACATTCCTCTGAGTCAGAAGTGAACTGAGGTTTTACAGGGCATTGTGGTAGCAAAGAGGCTGTCTTTTTGAACAGTATATAAAACTGACTTTTTGCTTGTCCATGACAAGGAAGAATTCCTTGGAGCTCTTCACCAAAAAGGTAACATCAGTCATGTAGTCCCAACAAAATATAGAATGGGAATTTCCCCTCTGCTTTCCTGAACTATCCAACACAATAGTTTCTACTTTGGACTGCATAGTACTCTGCTCTGAACACAATTAAATAGTTGCTTTGTTTCAGTCTAGAGGTATCTGGTAATAAATTCCTGCTTTTATAGACAATTAAGACAAGATAATTACATGTGTCCCCTTGGCTTAATTTAAAAAATATAAATTATTTGTTGCTAAATAGATTTTAGGTATTTAGAAAGGTGAGATTTGCATGAAATAAACTATTTGTTAAAGTAGAATATAATGCTACAGAAAACTCCTCACTCAACAGACTTGGCACTAATGGAAGGGCAGGCTTTTCAATAGGAAGAGAACTGAGAAGCAAGGCAATGATGAGAGAGATAGAAGTAGCAATAATAGTGTGATACTCAGTTTCAGCACACAGAGTTTTTTTGATGTCAGTCCTTTAATCAGAAATTTTTGCACCATTACACCACAAACTTAGACTCTGTTTCACAAAGCAGTAAGGGTGGAGATGATGTCTTCCCTCTTAGCCCTTTCCGGTTATCTGAGACAAATATATAGAAAAGTAGGTTGCTTTTTATAATTTTCAAAGAAGACCTTATACTGCGTTTCTAACTGTCATTGGCATTACTTGATCCTTCTTAAATGACCTCACCTGTTAGATGAAACAGCTTCTAAGCAGTCACATACATCACCAGTTTTTGTGGTTTTCCAAAGATCATGGTGTTCCCTTTAATATGGTGACCTTAAACAACTAAATCCTTTAGAAGCAGTTCTCTATCAAGTCAAAGAGCCTCAATACATGGACTACTGATCAGATAAAAAAAATCCAGATCCCTATTAATCCATTCTCAGCTTGGGATTGGAGCCATCTGAGAGTGGGGAGAGGGCTCGCTCATGTGTCATTCATAAAAGCTCCACGAAACATTTTAAGTGAAAAGAAAACAAAATAGAAAGAAATCTAACCAAAGTCCCTTTTCACCTTTTCTTCTCTTGGCTATGTCTTGTGCCTATGCTTTTTTATAATATATTTTACAAAATAATCTCATTTTCTTAAGAAGATAAATCTCAAATCTTGGACCAGAAGCCTCCCTAACTGTTATCGTTACTTCAGGGAGAACATGAAGCTACTGTTGTTTCCCATTTTATAAATGTCAAGCAGTTTAAGAGTCACCTAACTCACTGAAGATTTTGCAAAGCCATTTTCTTCTGGTACGTTTTTCTCCATTAAGTGATTCACTTAGCAATATAATCTGTTTTTCTAGGCAAAAGAAATGTAGCTTGATTTCACATTAGGTATAAAATCATCTAGTTTCCTTATTTATCAAATACACATGGAAAAGCAACTAGTATTCACACCAGTGAATAACATTTTTTTAATCTATAAAAATGAACACAAGCAAAGAGGTGCTAAGAAATAAACAAATAATTTTGTATCTCTTTACAAAATGGATTCATAGGTGGTAGGCAATTTTTCATATCACATCAAGCTATAATCCAGCAGTGTTGTTCTTAAGGGTTTTTTAGTGCTATGTAGTGAACTAAGGAGGAATGCAAAAGCAAAAGAAAAAAAAAACGAAATGAACAATTCACTCAATGTGTCAGTATATGTATATCCCATGCAGGTATTTCTATTGCTACTTTTTTCTTGTTCTGCTTGTATGTATTTCTTCTGTGCTATATTTTATTTAGAACTCTTCATTTTTTATAATTTTTATTATTATACTACAAATGATTAGTCAATAGAATTCTCTTGCCAGATCCATATTTACATTAATACCCATATAGTGAACTTAATTGAGCAACAGAAGAACTGTTATTCCATTATTGATGTCTTTGCTGCATCATGAAGGCTGCAATTTAGCACTAAGCTATAAATAGAAACATACAGTGGATGGAACTGGCTGGTCTTGTGTTTTTAATATTCCCTTCAGGGTAAAGTATGACATAACCTAATTACAGTGGTAGAGATTTCACTGCAGGGAAAACTGTTGTTATTCCATTTGACAATCAAGTAATTATCTTCTCTACTGGATGTTTTACTGGATGTTACTAATTAAGTCATCCACAATAATTTGTTTAACATTTAGGAAATGGTGAAACCCTTATAAAAAGCTGGCCTTCAATAATGCTAATAATTTTTGAAAACCATTTTTTTGGGAGGCAGTTTTTTAACAGTTACCTGTCAGGGTGCTTACTGAAAGCAGAAAGAAGATGTTCTTTCTGACTACACTCCTGCTCCTTATTTCAGGGCATGAACCCAGCCTGCAGTTCCTCCATCCTCCTTGCAACCAAAGGGCTTCTGCTGAGTGGTGGCAGGAAGTTCTTAAAAACTGTAATAAAAAGTGATGACAGACCTATGTAATCAGCAGGGTTAGTGGGGAGATAACGGGACTCACAATTTCAAGTAATTGTCCAGGTGCTTCAGGAAAGAGGAAACGAGTTAGCACACTATCTCTCCTTATGAGACAATCTGTATGCAATCCTAATCTGCATCTCTCCTTACAGCAGAATCAGAAAGCAACCCTGTCCTAATCCTAGTTTAGGAGTTCGAACTGTGTAATTACATATCCATCCTCAGCTATTTTTGGTTTGGTTTTGTTTTGGTTTTTGAGTTTTCCCTTATATGTGTATACGATTTGAACATCCTTTCATGATCATATAATCTGTAAGAAAAGATAACCATCTGATTCTATGAAAAGGTATAGTAGGCCAAACCTTTTGCTCTTCTTCGTGAAATGCAGATCTTCCCGCTCATGAACTTCACAGAATCACAGAATCACAGAATGTTAGGGATTGGAAGATCACCCAGTCCAACCCCCATGCCAGAGCAGAACCACCTAGAGTCGATCACACAGGAACGTCTCCAGGTGGGTTTTGAATGTCTCCAGAGAAGGAGGCTCCACAACCTCTCTGGGCAGCCTGTTCCAGGGCTCTGTCACCCTCCCAGTGAAAAAGTTTTTCCTTATGTTAATGTGGAACCTCCTGTGCTCCAGCTTGCACCCGTTGCCCCTTGTCCTGTCATTGGCCATCACCGGGAAAAGCCTGGCTCCATCCTCCTGACATTGACCCTTTACGTATTTATAAACGTTGATGAGGTCACCCCTCTGTCTCCTCTTCTCCAAGCTAAAGTGACCCAGCTCCTTCAGCCTTTCATTATAAGGGAGATGTTCCACCCCCTTAATCATCTTTGTGGCTCTGCGGTGGCCTCTTTCAAGCAGTTCCCTGTCCTTCTTGAACTGAGGGGCCCAGAACTGGACACTATGCCAGATGGGGTCTCACCAGGGCAGAGTAGAGGGGGAGGAGAACCTCTCTCGACCTACTGACCACACCCCCTAGTTTATCAATGCTGTCCTCACCCATAATCGTCCCCAAGAATGGAATTAACTTGTAGACAATACTTTTAAAAAATTATATAAAGTTCAATATTACCAATGATAGAATTTGCCATTTATTTTGCTGTAGCAGTTTCCTGAAACTCTACTGGTAAAAAATTAGAAAGTATCTTTATAAAAGCATAAGCTATAGTTTAACAAATATTATCTCCATATTTAAGCATATTTTAACACACATTTCTTAATTTTATTTTTCCTTAACTATATTTTATTATCTTTAAACTACCTTCTCTGTGATCACACTGATGGAAATATAAATCATCAAACTTGTCATTGTATAGAATTAAAGAAAAAAATGAAAGGATTAAAGAGAAACATGATAATATTTGAAAATTAAGGTGCCTGAAACATTTCTGCACCTGTTTTCTCAGCATGAGAGAGCTAAAGAAAGGAAACATTATTCCCTGAAAGTAAACACTGGAAAGGGTTCTACTAAATTCCTGAGACATGTCCACATAAGTTACATATTTTTTCTCATCTAATGTGCTACATATGCACATAGCATACTGATTCATTTTGTTGAACAAACATAAAACACTTTAAGCCATATGAAAAAATGTAAAGACATATTCACACTTTAGGCATTTCTCATTATTTTAGCACAATCTACATTACAGCTTGTAGAAAGCTATGTAATGTTAGGTGTATTCAAAGTTGTAGGTAACGACTATTTCTGTTTTTATCACTGTTCTGTTTAAATCTAGTAAACACAAATTATACCTGAGCTGAGTTTGCAGTATTTGGAACACTTGAGTATATCATTCCTTTGATAGTTAGATTACACTTGTCTTGCTACTTCAGTGTAAATATAATTGGCCTTGTTGCTTGTTTCTAGTAAGAGTTGTGACTTAAAGATGAAAATAAGCCATGCTAGCTTCTTGGTTCTCCTTGAAAAAGACATAGAACTGTCACTGCCAAAAAAGAAGAAAATGTTTCATCATCCCTATTAAACTCCAAGGGCTTAAGAGATATGCTGTATTTATAAAGTTTTGAGTACTTTTTCTTCAGCAACTATGTACAACTTCAAAGCAAGGATAATACTATATCCCATTTAAAAAAAAAAAAATAATAATACAGCATTGGAGAATCTTTGTATCAAACCAAAGAGATTTTTCTCAGATACAATAAAATCTTTTAAAATCTCATATTAACAAGAAAAATCTAACTATACCAGCTGTAAAAGAGATGGTGAAAAGAAATGCATTATGATTCAACTTCTTCCTAAAAACAAACAAGCTTTCCCTTCCTCAACTTTTTAAAAGATAGCTTTGAACTTTGCACACGGGAGAGAATCTAGGATGGTACTAAAAAGAAAACATCCACTCAAAAGGCCTATCAAGTTAAACCAGAGATGCTCATGTCAGACTGTGGCTGCTGCTTCTGAATCTGTAGCTAGTGAATCTATTTCTTTCATGTATGTGTTATTTCATAAAAAATAATACAAAAGAGAAACAAAACCCCCTGTGCTCATCTGGGATGTATTGCCTAATTCAGTAATGAAGGGAAGTTTCATAGCAGCTCCCATCTGCATCCCTTTATTTAAGATCTGTCTTATTTCTATTCAAAACTATAAGCACGGCTGTATTGTGGAGTAGTTTAGTAACCGGTTGACTCCCATTTTTACTCCCCCCCTAACATGTTTGTGGATATAAAAATGGCACTAATTATCTTTAGTAGTATGCTGGACTACAAATCCTCCACTACAGACCTGGTAGATGGAGCCTTCGTTAAGCAAGTTAACAGACTCTGGAAAAAAAAAAATAAGGTAAAAATCCATTTAACTGTGAGAAAATTAAAGTTCTTTTAACCCTTGCATTGAGATCCCAAGTACTCTTTGTTCTTAGTAGGAAAGCTAGAAATTAGTACCAAATAATAGCTAAAATGTGCCTATTATTTCTGCTGGAATGATGAGAGATTATTTCAATGTATCAGGATGGAAAAGCCAAATGGTACCTTACTGCCTTGAAGAAGTACTTTTCACGTAGATCATGTTGCAACAGTCCAGTGTGAGGACTTGATATAGCAGTGGCAACCATCCCAAGTGCAGGATCCTAATCCATTGTTTACTAAATTCTGTAAGGCAGCTGCCATTTCAAAGGCTGTTTGGGACTGACCCTTCAACTCAAAAGCTGTAAGCAGAAGCCTTTCCTGCTAAACTGTAAAAGGCGGCGGAGAATAGTAATAAAATTATTTGCTCAGTAGTAAATTATTTTATGGACGAGATTAATGCCTCACAAACACCATGTTGTAATCACACGTTCAGCAGAATTGAAAATTTGGGGTGGTGATAGGGGAAGAGAAACAGAAGAGAACGAATTTTTCCAACCCTTTCTCTACATACCATGACAGTGTCAGGCAGCATTATACTACCAATGTTTATATCTCTAGTTCATTCTTGAAATTTGTAGAAGTTAATGTCTTTTTTATCTGATCAGTTTCTGCTGAAATTAGCTACAGCATCTTTAAGTCGTATATATTTAAACAATATAACAAAATAATCTTGAATTCAGTGGAATTTTCTATTTACTTATCTATATTTTTTCCAATATATAAAATGGACAATGCTGAATTTAGTGACAACCATGCCTAGGCAAACACATCTTTAAAGGGAGGCTAGTATTAATTACTTTTATTTCTAATGCATTCATTTATCGCTCATGTAACATTTTTGTAGTGATAGTTACTGTACTAAATTTGTATGATAAAGCACTTTCTATCAAATGCAAGATGTGTATTGTATGTCAAAGGTATGCTAGCACTGTTCTGACTTATTTTGCAGCAGTGAGAAGGTTTTAAATAAAAAGAGATTGAGTGTTTCCCACTGCTTCTGGTGCATAAATTCATGGGGTCAGTATTACCTTTTCTTAATAGTATGTCATTTACATACATTTTCTGTGGCTTCCCAAGCTTATTATCTAACTGTGGAACATGGATAAATGATAGTGTCCAAATAGTTTCATTTCAGTTACTGAATAGCTTTGGAATGTAACACAAAAGGCTCTGCCTACTTATTTCTGACCCATCTATTTTCACATTTCAAAAAATTAAGTAAAAGTGTTGTTTAAGGTATTTCTCTACTCTCAAACAGCATCAGAAATATCTACTGAGGTCATCAGAGTAAATTGAGTAGTAAATATAATACAGAAATACATGGTGCTTTATTTGAGAATCAAAGACATTCTTTCCCTTTTTTAAAAAAATATAGTTTAAACATGTACTTCTAAAGGTGATAAAACACGAGAAAAAAAAAAAGTATTTGGTAAGAATTCAGGGGGAATTCAGAGATAATTCAAAGGGAATTTCCTCACACCCCCCTCAGGGTTTTTGAATTTTTTCCCTTCATCATTAGCCAGCAACTCTTGCAAGTTAAGCCCTAATAAGAAATTAGGTACTATCGTTCCTGCATGCTTCATAACAAGAGTTTGATGAAACTAAGGACAAAATCCTCAAAAAATCTGAGCAAAAAACTTGTGTATTACTTAGGTGGCCTGTTTTGCCTGTTCTTGTTGCTTTTTTTGTCATCTTAATTCTTCTGTAGGAACCGCTGAAGATGAATGACATAGAATCTTTTAAAGGATCTAATACGAAAAGAAAAATATATAAAATGTATATATAGCTTTAAGCATGAAGAATAGTGTAAAAAAAATCTCCTAAGCAAGCAGATCTCAGATAGAATGCATGATAAACACAGTGTACTTTGTTTTAAGAAAAGATGATGACAAGTCATTTGTTGACACTGACTAGAAGCAACTTTAGAACAAACAGGAAGCCTTGCTTTTCCACAAACAGTGAAAATAGACAGTGGAATGCACTGCCAAAGAATCCTGTGGAAACTAAAAGTGCTCTGACCTAAAGACTGAACAATATGGCCATGTTCATCCTACTGAGATATACAAGCATTGTTGTCATCATGAAACCTCCAGCTTAAAAAGTCGTTAAACTGTTCATTGCTATAAACTATACCATGAAAAAATTAGCTCTTTTCTTCAATATCTGCATTTTGATTGCCATCACTGATAGTATACCACACTGCTCTGCATTACAGTGCTAGTTTTCTTTTCTTAACCTGCTTTTAGGGAGGATCAAAGTCTGGCTGCTCCCAATGGGGAGGGAGCCAGGAGCTGCAGGTGAATGCAAAGTAGGCAGCATGATGGCCTCATCCAACAAAGAGCCAGTGCATTGAGGCAGCAACTCAAGGGCATGACCAGGCCTAGAGACACTGGCCAGGGCCAGCCTTGGTGCAGTGATTGTCTGACAAGTCCATTGAGGCAAGTCACGTCCAAGGCCAAGCTGGCAAGACACATGCATGGGTCCAGGTTGGGTCAGGATTGAGGTGGTATGAGCCTGGGCACAGACACGGCTGCTGAGCAGCTACAACACAGCCCAGGCAGGGGCAGCAGCTACAGGGTCTAGGACAACTCTCCACGGGGACAAATCTGCAGGGACAATTCTCTGCGGATTGGCAGATCTCACCTGTCCTCTCTGCTGCAGGACACTGTGCCAGTCCTCCCCAGCGTTCAGTGCCGTGCTCGTCCTCCCTGACACATGGCAAGTTCCGCAAAGCCCCTCATTGCCAGGCACCTGGGGCTCTATGAAGTGCCGCAGGGAGCCCTGAGTACCTGGCAATGAGCCACGAGTGCCTGGCAATGAGCAGTGTCTCATGAGAGGTGGAAGTGGGACCACCCATGAGCTCGTTTCCCCCTCACCCTCCCGTGAGAGACTGCTTGGGACTCCCCGCTGCACCCTGCACCCTGCAGAGCCCCTGCTGATGTTCAGGGGCTTTGCGGACCTTGCCCTGTGGAAGGGAAGACCAGTGCAGTGCCCTGCAGTGGAGAGGACAGGCAGAATCTGCCAGTCTGTGGAGAGACGTCCACCTGTGCAGTTGTCTGTTCAGAGTTGTCCCATTCCAGCAGGGACAGCCTCTGCTGCAAAGTAGCTCCCAAGGGAAGGAGGGCAGCCTGAGCTTCTGGCTTCTAATGAACAGTGGGGTTGACCTCCAACTCATCCAACTGAGTCTCTCATCAACTCATCTCACTGCACCCCTTAGCTCAACCCACTGAAGTCATAGAGGAGTAAAAAGGACTCAGTGTGTTGACACATCCTCCAAAGGTTGAAATGGTCCTTTTCTCTCTTTCTTCCTACCTAAAGCAGCTGTTAACCAAATCATGTTTTGCCAGTGACTTACTTTTCATAGATTTATATTTATAAAGGGTATGTGAAAACAGGCAGTCAAGTTAATAATTATTTTAGTGACTTCAAGGGGTTACCTACATTTTTGATCAAATAGGTGGACTTTTTTTCCATCAAGGTGTCATTACAGCTGAACACATTTGAGTTCAGGGGATTTTCTGCAATGTTCCTTACTGCACATAATAAAACTATCACCCATATTTAAAATCAATTAATAATATTTAATTAGAAAACAACTGTCAAATCTCACATTAAAAAAAAAAAAGAAAATTAAAAGAGTTGATAAAACATGATTAAATTCATGCACATGAAGAGACAAAGACTTCTTAAGTCCGTCAGGAAAGTTAGAAGAGCTTAAACAAAATTTATTAAGATTTTACATTTTAGGATACCAGCCTTTCTAAACTAAGCGTATCTTTATATAAACTACACAGAAATAATAATCTAGTACTTTTAAGTTTGTTGCTTTTTTTAGTGGGCTTATGCATCAGGAAAGATCATATACTTTATGTAAGGATACAATAAGCAGTGACAGAAAGAATGGAATTAAAAAGATGCCAAGACTCCCCATGACTTACATTTTATCTACACTCTGTGTCCGTCTTTGCCTGAACTACTGGAATTCAAGCCATAATCAGTAAACATGTACACATTTAAAACAAGCATACTTTTTTTTTCCACCAAAGGTGCAATTTCATTCTTTTTTATGAAACCTAGCTAATAGTATAAATTATTCACATAATATGATTGCATAGACCTAAGAAATTCTGAATATGAGATTTGTACATCACAACCCTGTATTCAAAAAGCTGTTCTAGTGAGCTAGGAAAAACTCTCAAACAACCTTCATAGAAACATGTCAGAGAAGCTAAGTAGAACTGTCTTTTCCAGGAAAATCTTCTTTCGGACTAAGGACTTCCAATACAGGTGCAATGTGACTCTCAGCTTAAACTCTTTTTACCTGTTTTACAGCTCTGCTTTAATGACCTACTAAGCACATGATACATACTGTAGTGCAAGAAATTATATTCAGGCTAAAATGGTAATAACTGGTAACTTTCACTTTAAAATAACTGATTTAAATTAATTATGTCAAATTCTTTCAAGAAATACTAGTGCTACCAATACCTCCATTCTTATTTCACTTATACCAGATCTACACTGAATTGACAAACCTTTTTTTCTGGTAAAAAATATACAAAAAATGGCTTTTCCTCCACACTGAAATGTATTTGATGTTCAAACATATTCCCTCCATCAGCTAAGTTATGCTGGACACTGCCTGTAATGTTATTTTACAACTTGAGTATCACTGTCTGTTCAATTTGTATGTGATATACTTGGTAACATGATAGAGCACAAAAAAAATGGTGTTTCTAGCTTTCTTGTGATTATTGAAGTAATCACCTCACAAGTGTAGACACAACCCTGGCTTCAGTGTTGGGTTGCATCACAAGGGATCACTAGAAGGCTTTTTTGTATTGTTTCAATGTTACATATAATCATTACCAAGTTGTGCTTCTAGAGATTCTCTGAATCCCAAACATCAAGACTCAGAGTGAAATCAATGCCCAGAGTGAGTTTCAGAATAATAATTTGCAAATAGCAGAAAAAACTGAGAAGCTAAGATTCACACTGACTTTAAGAATAACCAGATTGACATGGCTTGAAATCTGTATTACAAAGGGTCAATGTGGTGGCTGACATTCTGATACTAATTCCTGTACTGATGCTAGAACAAATTTTAAGGAGGTGGTCTGGAAAAGAAAAAGGATTTTTTAGAAGAAAGAGGTGAAAATGGAGAACCTAACATATTATTCTTCAAGTTAGAACACGCTAGGAGTGTGTATGTGACAAAAAATATTGGTTTTTTCCTTCCTAGAGATGGAGATCAAGAGTACGCCAAGCTAATTAAAATAATATATTTCTCATGAACTGGACTTACATGCATAGTTGGGGATATTTGTTGTTTAGAGACATTCACAGAGAAGGAATGCCTGTTGAAAGATGAATTATCTTCAAGGATAGAGTTTGGTGTAGTGGTCCGACAAATAAAAAAAAAATCTCAAACACATGGTTTACATTTTGAAAATCTAAAAAAAAAAAAAAAAAAAGTTAAGAAGTTTTGGATTTCCTTGCATGTTTTCTGTGTCGAACTTCAATATACCAGAAAACTTAAACACATTTCATAAAAATAGAACATTAAAAGGTGGGGTGAAAGTGATGAGAGCAATAATAAATACTAATTCTGAAAGAAACAGTAGACAAAAATGTGATATAGTGAAAGGACTGTGTTTTAAACCAGCCAGGAATATGAGACTGTGACTGTTGAGCAGTGCTTACACGGCATTAAGGCCTTTTTTCTTTTCAAACTGCCCCACCAGCAAAGAGGTTGGGGGTGCAGAAGAAGTTTGGAGGAGACACAGCCAGGACAGGTGACCTAAATGACCAGAGGGCTATCCCAGGTCATATGATATAACGCTCAGCAATGAAACTGGGCGAAAAAGAAGGAAAGAGGGGGACATTCAAAGCTATGGAATTTGTCTTCCCACACAACCGTGGTGTGTGATGCAGCCCTGCTTTTCCAGAGAAGGCTGAACACCTGCCTGCCAACAGGAAGCGATGAATGAACTCCTTGTTTCGCTTTGCTTGTACAAACAGCTTTTGCTTTCCCTATTAAACTGTCTTTATCTCACCCTACGTTTTCTCACTTTTGCCCTTCTGATTGCCTTCCCTATCCCACTGTGAGGGAGTGAGGGAGTGGCTGGGTGAGCCTCAGCTGCTGGCTGGGTTTAATCCACAGCACTTGTTAAAGTCTTTTTTTTTTTTTTCCATTTTCTGTACATGTGTCCAACTGACTTCTGGTTTGCTATTTCTTTCCTCTGCATGTGTTTGTTTATTTTTGTACTTTTTCACTTCACAAAAAATCACTAAAAAGCCATACAAAGCAAATTTAAATCTTCCCTTCGAAGATACTATTTCTTACTCCAAGTCCAGGGAAAGAGAAACATAACAAGAGCTGCTGTTAAGAGAGCATATCAGTGGATTTCATTCTTCCTTCAAATTCTGTACCTTAAAGGAAGTTTAATACCCAGAATTCCAGAAAAATACAGGAATGAGTTCTTTACCTGGATTTGCTGTGTTTTTCTGTTACTGTTTCTTAATCAACCACCCCATCAAGACTTTTGTTGTATAATGGAAATCTGTTACTGGATACATACTGTTTCTTCATATGTTGCATTTTAAGGTTGTGCATGCCTTAGCCACTTATGGGACTCCATGTACTCTCATTTTTTGATGGGAAGTCAGTAGGAAAATAGTGGAAATAAAAGAGAAACGGGTGTCCAAATCCCAAACCTCTATTTCAATGTGTAGCAAAGATTTTCAAATCCATCTTTGATTTTCTAGGCTTTGTAAGAATTTTGAATTTTCTCCCGAAATGCCATTTTTGAAAATTACTTCATCATTTTACATAAAGGTCTTGCATAATTTCTATCAAATGATGCAAAAATTATGAGATGATGCAGTTAAACTAAGACCATATGTTCCCTATCAATCTCATTGTTAAAAAGATCACAGAAATGCAAAACCATTAACTTACAAATATTTTAAAATGAAGTTTTGTATAAATCCCACAGATTTATCACCAGGAGAATCACAATTCTGTTTTCCATGAACAATTTTTTTTTAAAAAAGTCTTTCAGGGTCAGTCTGGCCTGGTATAGAGTAAATATTTGGTACCTGAGGATGCATTCTGCATGTGTAGGTCCTCCATTTTCAGGGGCTGACAAAGGAGGTGTCACTGGGAAGCTAGTGTAAAGCTTAGTACTTCACTGAAATTAATAACATTTTCCAGTTACAAAGTTTAAAAGACAGGAGATTTTAATTTTTTAAAAAAATTGTATTACTTTAATGATACTAGCACTAAAATTAACTGTACATATTTCATAAGACTTTACAATTTCCTAATTCTTGCAGCCATACATTTCTCCTATATCTTTTACTTCCATTTAACTATGTTCTAAATTATTACCTCTATTTTCAGGTTCTGTTATTTTGTTATGACTTTGGTTGGTTTTGTCTATTTGTGATAAAACATATTTAGTAAAATTCAGGAATCACTTAAGTGCTGATGGTTTGGGTTGTTTTTTTTTTTTTGAAGGAAGGTCTGAGTTTTTCCTGTTCTACTATAGTGTTATGCCCATGGTCCACAACATTTTTCCCCCAGCCATTCTGCTTCTTCACTGTACTGATAAGATCTGCTTCATGCTGTTTTAGTTTCCCAAGCATGTTGATTTTTGTGTGTGTATGTTAATGATTTAATTTTGTGTATTTTTCATGCAAGATATATTGATAATTTTCTTCTTTAACAAATCAGTTCTTGAATTTGCTACAACTTTTTTTTTTTTTTTTACTCTTGCTTTTTCTTATTGTCTAATCTAGTTCAGTCATAGCTCTCTTGGAGACATCCTGAATAAAGGTCAAAACCTTTGCTCTAGCCACTGTATCTCGCAAACTTTAAAAGGAAAATGTTTTTTGTCTGTTGATAATTATAGTATTTGATGACACCAAGCTAAGTAGTGCAGCTGACGCTCTTGATAGATGGAATGCCATCCAGAGGAACCTGGACAAGCTTGAGAAGTGGGCCTGTGTGAACCTCATGAAGTTCAACACAGCCAAGTACAAAGTCCTGCATCTGTGTCAGGGCAACCCTTGGTATCAATACAGGCTGGGGGATGAGTGAATCGAGAGCAGCCCTGTCAAGAAGGACTTGGGGGTGTGGGTGGATGAACAGCTGGACATAAGCCGACAATGTGCACTCACAGCTCAGAAGGCCAACTGTATCCTGGGCCACAGCAAAAGAAGAGTGGCCAGCAGATCGAGAGAGGCAATTCTGCCCCCTACTCTTCTCTGGTGAGAACTCAGCTGGAGTACTGTGTCCAACTCTGGAGTCCTCAGTACAAGTAAGACATGGACATTTCAGATCAGGTCCAGAAGAGGGCCATGGAAACGATCAGAGGGCTGGAACACCTCTCCTATGAGGAGAGGCTGAGTGAGATGGGGTTGTTTACTCTGGAGAAAATAATGCTCTGGGGAAACCTTATTGCAGCCTTCCAGTACATAAATGGGGCTTCTAAGAAAGATGGGGACAGACTTTTTAGTAGGGTCTGTAGCGATAGGAGAAGGGGAGTGGTTTTAAACTAAAAAAAAGGTAGATTTAAACAAGATGATAGAAGGAAGAATTTTTTCACAATGAGGGCGCTGAGACACTAGAACATATTGCCCAGAGATGTTGTAGATGCCTCATGCTTGGAAGTGTTTAAGGCCAGGTTGGATGGGGCCCTAAGCAAACTGATCTAGTGCAAGATGTCGCTCCTTACTGCAGGGGGGTTGGACAAGATGACCTTTAAAGATCCCTTCCAACTCAAATCGTTCTATGAGGAGTCTATAAGTCTATGATTCAATTCTATGATTCCACGATTCTACCATTCTAGGATTCTATGATAATAGAACAGGACAAGCTACGCAATTAAATTTATGCAAGGCTGCAATCTAGAGATGTTTCCCTGCCTGAATTAGAGAACTCACATAATTTTTGGGTCAACTGAACAAAGCCATAATGGTTAAATGTTAGTTTTGTGTAGGTACAAATAAGCTAATAAGAAGACAAACCTGAGTGTTCTATGCACAGGAATCCTGTTTCAGTAATATTTTTGTTGCTAATGTGTTTCTCAAAATTCCCAGGAAGGCATGTCTTCAATGATTAATTTTTTTACTCCCTGTGACTGCAGTTTTCTTATAGCATTGTAATATTGATGGAGGTATTTCATTTCAAAATCCTTAAAATTATTTTAATTTTTGCTTCAGTATTAAGAAAAAGAAGCTGTTTCTTTTTTTTTAAAAAAAAATAATCATATACCCTCTGTCAGGCTTGGAAGCTAATTTTGATAAATCTTGGAACATTTGTCACACAATAATAGAAAAGTAATTATACTTTTCTGTGATGGTATCAGTTAATAGTGTAAATGATACCCACTAAGATCCATAAGAAGGCTTTCACTTTGATCTAATCTGATATTGTTTATACAATTGTGTCACTTCCTTTCAACCTGTATTTATATTTGAGGAAGATGTTACTGTAGAGTGTTAAAAATCAGTGAAACAAACATGAAAGGATGAAATATTTCTCACTGGTATTGGGCAATAATCTAGTGCTTCAAGGTCAGACATGACAAAAGTCAGGGGCACTGTATGATTATCTTTATTATTGATCTACTAATGCAAAAGCAACCCTGACCTTAGATCTTTCACTGAAGACCAAGAGACACTTTTTTTGCAAAGATGGATTGAAGTTTAGACATTTCACTCTGATGTGAGATTAAAGATACCTGAATGGCTTAGGTATACTGAAAATTTTGCTAAAAGAAAGAGTCTAGATGCCAATGAAATCAAAGTGGAAGGTGCTGCTCTAGTCTATTAGCAAAAAATGACCTGTGATGAAAGAAGGAACTAGTTATTACTTTTTTTTTAAGCTATTCAGGGTATAATTTTAATACTGATTCCTAGAGTTGCTGCTGTATACTGCCCCCAAGTCTATTACTACAGATGACAGGTGACCTTCACATATTATTCATATTTTTCACCCCATTTCTTTGTGAAAAAAAAAATTCATTACCATCTCTTCCTGTTGAGACTTTTTTAAGTAATGCTAAAGAAGCACATTTGTAAATGAATGCACTTTGTGGATATAAGGAAAAAGCCTTAAGTCTCTTTCTCCAAACCAAAAATGTTATGGTCTGAAAATCCCTCAGAAAGCCATAGAGTTTATCTTCACTCTGATTTTAAACATACAAAATCTTCAATAGCTTCAAAAGTAGAGGATAAGAAAATCGAATGCATATTATAAAATAATATCTTATCTTTCTTGCAGTTTTGTTTTTCAAAAATGGACATAACTTTCAGCCCTGTGGGTAGGAACCACTAGTCTCAGTGTGGCTCTGTCTCTGGTGCATCTAATGATGTATGGAGGCAACCTGGATTCAGTGCCCTCCTCTGTTGCAAATACTGCACTATCTTATGAAAGTAAATGAGGAACTGACTATCGTCTGATGCCAAAGACTGTCAAACTCCAGATCCAGGGTGGAGCCTGGGGAACCTTTTAGAGGTTATGAGAGTTGTCCCACACCAGTTCCAGTCTTGGTGATTCCTAGAGAGGCTAAGGTCTAGTACTAATACAGAGTGTCAGCCTTACTTATGTGAAGCCCTTAATCCTTTTCAGTTTAAATTGTGTGCATTTTTAAACTGAACAGTAGCACCTTCTCCCTTTATCTCCCATGTCTACTTATCCCCATGTATTTTGACATGGTTGTACGGTGCTTCACACAACAGGATTCCTTAATTGGTTTCAATGGGGATACAGAGACATCATGCAGTGGAGCGGTACAGAAATACACAAACTATTAAGAAAAAACTGTCTCCTCATAACCACAGATGCTTGGTCCTGTATACGGGTGAAAGTCAGAACACTGCTTTCTGGGCTTGCTACCAAATTAACAAGGCCTAAATAAAGGCAAAGCCTATTAGCTTGGGCTAGGAGCTGAATTAACAAGGCCGCATTTCCAGTTTGAATAATGGGCAGAAACCAGTTACTTCCGTATTTGGTGGCCAAGAACTTCAGAATATTGTGTACTGCATGAAGCAGACATATCCTGAACATTGCCATAACAAAAGTACTAAAAGCATTACATAATCATGTAAGCTTAGAAATACACATTTTACTCACAACCCTATAACTTTTTCTCCTGGATATTTTCTTTTCATTGTTTCAATTTACTTCTGGGAACAAAATCAATCATCTTGTCAAAATCACTAGTTGGTTTTTTTTTTAAAGGTTACTCCATCTGCTTATCTGAGAAGTATAATCTTTCTGGTATGACTTACAGAAAGGTAAGTATTATACCAAATCCTGTATCAGCATTATTGTAATATTTTTACATATACATTTCCTTCTAACTACGTGCTTTCTGATGAGACAAAATTCTGTTCAGAAGTTAAAGCCATTTTCAAATCAATATTTGTTTAAGTGTTCTTCTCCCACTTATTTTGGGATCTTTTTTTAACCAGAGAATTTGTTTGCCCTGGTATGTAAGAATTCATGGGAACCTATTTGAAACTAAACCATTTGGCTAACATTAGCATATTTTGTTTTCTTTTGTTTTGACGGGGGACTTACTTGCTTTGAGCCTCAAATGACTTTGCGTATTGTTTGGTCCTTTCTCACAGTTTCATGTAAAAAACATGTAATGCTTTATTTTTTAAATTAAATTTTAAAATAAGGAATGAAAGAGAAAACCTGGCATTTTGAGGGGAACAAAAAACAATTATAATGACTAGATGGATTTTATTCTTTTAGACATTTTCATTACTTGATTGGATTTCATAATTTTTCATACACATGCATGGTCTCTTCCCTACGTATGTTTTTCAAAATGAACTCTTAATTACATGGCTAAGTTACAAGAAACAGAGGAACTGTTACAGGAGGAAATGTGACAACAAATAAACTTCCAGAGGCTTACTGTAAACAGAAGATTGTTTCCTTTCTACTCTCTGTGAAAGTATATAAAACCACAGGGAAATATGTAAATTTGAGTAGAATTTCTTTCATAGTGACCTTACTTCAGCGCAACTTATTTTTTCCAGTGGGATTTTTTTCTACCTGTTTACCAGCATGATATCAAGACTGTGTTCTAGTTTGGGGGTTTCATTATGTAAGACAAAGTGACAAAGTTTGCATCTTCTGAAGATTTTAATAAAAATTGTCTAATTCAGCACAGCAGGAATAATAGAAATTTATGTTATAAACAGAACTGTCTGCTATTTTTTAAAAGATATTTTTCTAGTAAAAATTAGTGACTGACCTAATTGCCATGCTTATGTCCATTTTTACCCTCATTCTTTTATGTGAGTGAAACTGGCATTAGAAGGATGGATCACTTTGAGTGTCTCAGGCCTCAGAGATCAAGTCCAATGTTTCCACAAGTTAGTCAAAGAGACTACCCTTCAAAGTTTAAAAATGTTTCTCAAAACAGAATTCCACTTTTCCAGACAGATATAATTTTTAGTTATTCTGCAGATAGGGATAGCTGAAGCAAACTGGATGTGATTTCTTCCATTTCACTAGTTAGGAGACTGCTTCTAATTCATTACATGAACGTCCTATATTATGTTGAAAGTATTTTTTTTTTCCTCAATCCCAAACCTGCATCTTTCTTGGGATTTGATGTTTCTAAAAGTTTTGCTATGGAAGAAGTCCAATATTAATCTCACCCCTTTTTCACCTCCCATAGTGTACTAAAATATTCCTGTGGTCAGTAAGTACACATAAATGGTGCTGGATGCTTGGAGCTGACCAAAAAGAACATTGATTTTTTTTTCTCCCTTCCAGCTACAACATACTGGACAGGGGTTGGACATTTCTAATGAATCCGTTAAAGTAAAAAAACTTTCTATAGCAACAAATTTCATGGGTCATTCTGATTAGAAAAACAATCTTACTAAATTTTGCATGATTAATTTTCGTTATAGGAGAACAGTATTTCTGTTCCAAAATGGTTAAGATTAATTCCATAAAGCTTAAGCTACTTCAATGTTGAGTGTGGTTTGGTTTTTTTAATTAAGCTCCTTAACTGACTAAAGTATAAGTTCCCAAACTGGTCAATAAGTAATGGATACATCATACTCATAACTTGTTAAATTACTCATGTAAATAAGTTAAAAGCAAAAACTATACCTTGTTTTTAAAGATCCTGGTGGATTACCAGCAGAAAGGCTGGTGTAGCTGTAAAGAGTCTCAGTGAATAGGCAGTATGACAAAGCTGAAGTTGTTAATAATTTAATCTGACCTCTTCCCCTCAAGAACATAATGTAAAGAGCAAAAAGACAGCAGTGGTGTGTAAATAGACTCAATCAATAAGACTCAAGTTTTTAGGATGTTTAGTCATAAAAAACGTGATCAGTAAGTCAAAATGTACTAAATCCAGTTTCCAGCAAATTATTTCAATTTCATAAGAAAATTTTCCAATACATAATGTTACAGAAAAAATGTTGACGTTAATTGGTTAACAATAAATAATGTGATGGGTAGACAGAAGATTTTAAATTCAAAGAATCCGTACATATCTGTATTTCTGTTAGATCAAGGATTAGCATTAAAAGTAACCAAGGTTCTGGGTATATCCCTCTGCCTTGCAATTCACCTTTAATGTCAGAGACAATTTACTTTTTCAGTTATTCTATCTGGGCAAAGATTCTCTCATACTCTGTAAAAATTCATGAAGAATCTAGTCTTCCTGGCAAGGTAAGCTCTGATTACTTCGATGTCACCAGGAAGAATTTCTTTACCTAGTAATGGAACAGGTAAAACAAAAGAATGACAGAAACAGCTGGATCCTCTCTCTCTCTTTCTCTCCAGCACCTGCAGGAAGTCCTCTAAACTGACATAATTCAAAACACAGACTGCCAAGAGTGTGTTTTCTAACAAAGGTGAATCCTGTATAGTTACGTAAATACAGTGGCATTTCAGAAGATATATTTGCATAGGCCAGCAACTATTTCAGATGGTATGCACACAAGATAAGAGACTAGCTGAAGTACTTTTGTTCACTTTTTTTCATTCAAAAGACACTACACATATATGTACGCATACAGTGTTGCATAAGGTATTTCTTTTGCCTTTAAGAGCCTAGTACTTACCAGATGGTTTTGCCTAATGTGTATGGAGAAAAAAGTGTACTCATTTATATTAAGCTATTGAAAAATACTGAAAAATATTAAATGAAATAAAACAAATACTATGCTTTAATTGCAAATACTTGGGACAGATCTTAGATTTCTTTCACAGTTTGCGAAGTGATAGGATGCTTGCAACATGGACTGTGACTGCCACCGCTGTATCAATTCTTTAATGTCTTTAACAGTGATCTCACATATGGCACTGTAAAACCCAGAAGCCCACATAAAAGAAGTGAGAAATATTAACTCTCTACATGTAGCTACGCCTCTCGTGAAAAAATAGTTCTGTACTACATGTGACAATCCAGTCTTGAGAGGAACAGATGCTCTGCATTTTCCAGACCTTACATGCCTATAAGTTATACCATGCCGTAATAATGTATCCGAAAACCCACAGAGCAAATGTTGTCTCTGTTGCGTTCAGGTTCTACAGACAATCGAGCTCTATACCACCTCAGGGTGACTCCATGGATACAAGACAATCTTCCATCCTGAAAGCAAGGCCAAGTTTTCACTTTGCTTTTCAGCCCACAATATGAGTACTAATATATAAAAAAAGCTTTTGTGGCAAAAGGACATTAAATCTACCCAAAAGGCTGCTAAAGCAAAATAAATGGATTGTAGCATCTCTTTCAAGGTCCAGAATCAAAGAAAGTTTTGCTAGCTTCTTGATTGTTTTTAAGTTCTTCTGAGAATATTAAAAAAAAATCATCCCAAAAGTGTGTACCAGTTGCACTACCTAAACTTACTTATGCTCTTGAGCACTGATCTTCAAAAAGCTATCCCAAACTCCATTCCTCTGAATATATGCAATTGCACTAAAACACGGAAGTGGACCACTCAGATGTTCGCAGCCTTGATCTTATCTACAAAACCCCCAAAACTATCGATGTCAAAGTTAGAATACTATTAGACTAAAATTATGGGGCAGAAATGGTAGCAAAGCTAATGACAAATCTACTATTGAACTTCATTTTCAGAGTCCCATAATCACTGACAATTATGATAATCCTTGATTATAGCCTCTGCTGAATCAACTCACAAGTGATTTATAAAAGTGGAGATCACTGTTACAGAGCCTCATGGAAGATGAGAAGGGCAGCAAGTCACTAATTTTTAACTCCTTCTTTGAAGAAAGGAACACCAAAAATAGGAGAAAAAAAAAAACAAAAACAAAACCCCAGAGAAACTGAGTTGCTCTTAAATGCATTGACCACCCTCTCACTAATTAAGTCTCCTAAAGTCCCTCTGTTATTTCTATCCCATTCATCAGTGTTAGTCTTTTAATTATCAAATGGCATCTAAGCCTTTCGTAAAGAATTTTTAAGCTCTCAGAGAGCGCTGCCAAGCTATATCATGCATCTTTTCCTTAAGCAAAGATAAAGATCTCTTATAACAGACCTGTTAGTCCTGCTAATTAGTCTACAGCTGATGCTTTTGACACTCTCTCTCCTGCCTAAACAGTTGTAAAAGACGTTAGATCTTCCTCCTGCATTCTAACTTACATTCCATCTGCATGGCCACTGGCCCAAACCAAAGTAAAGCACCTATATTGTTCTTTGAACATTTTCAAAGTACTGAGGGAGTAAGATGAAAGGTGAGTACATCTATATGCAAGCTGCTGTACTCTAAGCTAAGGCATATAACTATCTTAATGAGAAAAATATCCTGAACAGGATGGTGAAATTTGAACTCTGAAAAATTAAGGTAAGAATCTGTGGAATCCAGTGAGGAAGTAATTTTCTTTACCTTTCACACCTTTTAATCAGGCTGAGAAAATCTTTAAAGGTATATTTACAGAGTGGGAGTGATGTGCTAAATAAAAGAAATAGCATTACCCTAGATGACATGCAATATATGTTCATGCTTGTAAATAAAAGCTGCAGCCTACATTTGATCCACTTAGGTATCCATGTCATTAATTCATCAGAGTCAATACAACAGTGTTTCTGCCCAAGATAGTTTGAACTATTCAAATTAGATTGTCTGTGACAATACACAAAAACCCCAAAAAAATAAATCAGGAGATGACTGGGAACTTACACAGTTCACCTGAAGTCAGAATCATGCAGAGATGTACTAGTTGAGGTTATTGTCTTACACGTTGATTTTGAAAAAAGAAAAACTAACATAATGTGAAAGTCAGTGGCAAGAACAACAAGAGGACAGGGTAGGAAGGACACTGGTTGCAATAAAAATATCTTTGCATTTCTATATGCATTTTCATCCCTGAACTAATTTACATAAATAAATATAACTGGCTCTGTAGTTTATTCAGAAGAAGCATATCTAGGGAAAAAATTTCAGAGGACATGGAGATTTTGTAGGCAGGCAGAAGGGAAAAGAAGACAGCAGCATTTAATAAACGATGTTTTCTTAATATTGTCTTTTCTCTAACTTCATCTTTCGATACACATGCTAAACACAAGGTCTCCACTCTAACTCCCATTCCCAGAATTATATGAAAAGGGGATTAATCTTAATAAGCATAACAGTTTTGTAAAACTTTAAATATGTCCTTAAAGTTCTCTGTGACTTCTGGAGCTCTGTGGATATAAGTATATTGGGGAGAAAAATCAGCTTAATTCTCAATTCATGGAAAAAGTTTCAGAGGAAAAGCAGGAAAGTTACTATGACAGCTATCATTTTTCTAAGCTTTTTAGCAAATGTGCTGCATTTGGTGGCTGATTCTTCTAAATTCCACTCTTTATGGCAAATTTATCATTGACTTCTAGAACCTGAATTCACACAAGGAAGGTCACATAATATATCTTCCCTGAAGAGGCTTTCCTTTAAGAAAATTTTTCTCTTACTAGAATGTACCATCTTACTAGGTTTCTATGTTTCAGTGTATTCAACACATATGATGACAGCAGACTTCTGTGTACTGAAAATAAGTCTTTAAGAAAACCTGTTTCTGCAAAGATTTTCAGAAGTCTAGACTTTTTACAAGTTTCTTTGATCCATGACTTCTTCTGTGGAAGACTCTGACATAAGATTAAATATGAAAACTTGCTGGTATATACATTCATAATGCTGACATATATGACAAGGACACACATGGACATACAAAGTATATGTGCATTTGTATCAAAAGGACCAAAACACAGACTTTGAAAACTGCAGTGGTGCCTGAAAACAGGCCTTTTTAGTATGCCTCGAAAGTCCCAGAAAGAGCAGAAGGTAGTAATTGCAGGACTGTGGAGATTTTTTTGGCCAAGGATTCATTGAGTATTCAGATAATCTTCCAGGTGACAGTACAAAACTGCACTAACCAAAATGACAGTTCGTGCTGATACACAGAGTAATATATATTAGTGTCCATCAAATGATCTAATGAATGAGACTTAAACATCTACAATAGCAGTCCAGAGCTATGAGCAATAAAATATGCTTCAATTATATAAATACTAGATACTGTTAGTACTGCTCTCTGTGATACTATTGATCCCAAATTTACATCAAAATCTTCCATTAGTCAGGTGTTTAAGTATAAAGGAAAAAAAATCCAGTTATCTTGTTCAGTTGTCTCCTGTTTTCATCCCAAGCCTTGTCACCTCTTCTGCCTCTATGTCCTATATTATTTCATTTGATTCTGGTTATTAAATAGTTTCACTAATTGTTCTCTTTTCAATGGATTCTTTGTTGCCTACATTCCTCACATATGTATATGTGATAGCTATTTCAGTCATTTGTCTGTTCTCAATGAAACGTCAATCTAATCATATATCAATAAGAAGAACAAACTATCTGTCCAGCTGTCTCCTCAATGCAGCTGACAACTTCATACATTATTGTCATACCAAAACTGCCCGATTACTTCTTTCCCAGAATAAAAAATTCTACTTTACTTTGTCACCCTTGACATGATAATCTACTTTACCTCTCTCAAAACAACTTTTTCTGTTTTAGTACAAGGTTTTTGAGACAAGGAGGATTGCAGTGGCATATGATATGTAAGATATGGACAAATGTGTGCAAGGACATGGTGATATTACTGTTTCCTCAGAAAAATTCACTAGCTTTTACCATAGGTTTCAAGAAGAAAGGACAAAAAGTATACAGGTGATGTTACACTTAAGGTATCCTCTCTGCTACTCATCATTTTTTGGCCCTCTCTAATATCTTGAGATTGACTGATAAACATTTTGCTCAAATGAGATCTGGCACCAAATAGATGGCTGACTGGCAAGGCGTGTGCCAAACATGATCAAAGGCAAATATTCTCTAACACTTGCGCTTGATGGGTCTCCTTTCTCACCACGTGACATGGTCTCCAGACAGAAGCTTTTATGTAACATTCAGAGGAAAAAAAGTAAAAAACTTATCCATCAGGAAAAAAGGATTCATCTGTTTCTCCCCAGAGGTAAATCCTGTTTGCTGATAGATTAGATCTCATCTATGTTTTCTGTCTCCTCTGAAATATAATTTATCAATTAAACTGAAAAGTTGTGAAATACAAGATGCTGCAATGATGCTACATTTTATTTTCTACTAACCTTGTAAACTAAAAATTAACAGATTCTTGCAAGATTACTTCCGGTCTACGAGATTCAGAATTCTCACAAAATTATTCTGCAATACACAAAATCACAGTAAGCCCTGAGTAGGCTGTCCTTAGAGTTTTCGGAATACACGGCCAAGTTCAGAAGCATTAGCCACCCTACTGACCTTGGGAGTACAAAAAAAAAAAAAAACCCAAACAGGGAAGAACTGTGTGTGTATGTCAGTAGATTAGTTTGCTTAAAATTAGCATTTTGTACTACTGATGGGGTAATAGATTTCTGTCTCCCATAAGAAATGAACTGACTTCAAGACTTAGCATTTCTGCAGGGTGGTTGTGACCAACAGTTACATTTAGTCTTCTCAGAAGGTCAGGCACTTGAAGCAAGTGCTCTTCAATTAGACAGATACACCCTGAGGGCTTGAGATCGTTTTTGTTACAGTCTTCCATGTACCTATGCTGTAAGCTTCAGAGTCTGCAGCTGTTTTACTGGGTGAAGAGATAATACAACTCTCTTTGGTCCCTCTGGTTCCATGTCTTTGTACTTTATGGCAATATATTAAAAGAAAGGCAGGGGAAGGGGGGAAGCGGGAAGGGGGAAGCGGGCACACAAATTTTCATCATTTGAAAGTTAAGCAACTCCAGGAAAGTTGTTTTAGAAATGTTAACATTTAAGTGACCAAAATAAAGTCCAGGATAACATTTACCAGTAACAGGAAAAATTTCTGAGTAGAGAGGAAAAAATCATATTTAGAGACAAAGGCATAAACATTGCACTTGGTCTTAATTGTACATTAATAATTTACTAAGATACATGCTATTGACCAAGTTCTTTCAAATTGGCAGTTGTTTCTTACTTTTGTTTATGGACTCAAATGTGAGCAGTCCTTGCTGGACTCATACAAACAGTGTTACCACTAAGAGAATATGAAACTGCCATTTTACTTCACCAAGTTAAATGTCATGGAGTCAAACTGTCCTTTCAGTTTTTGTTATTAAACATACGTTACTGCTAATAAAATATCCTGGTTAAACTTCTAAACAAAAAATTTCTTTGAGAAACATTACTAGAAGTGGTGCTTTATGACGCTTGGGATAATTTATCATATAACCATTTTCAAGTGCTGGCTGCTTGCAAGACTGATTTCTGGATGTAAAAATAAGTAAGTTACTGAGTTCAAGCACTTAAGTAATTCAGTTGAAATTATAATCAAATAGACATTTGAACATACATAGTTTTGGGTGCAACATTGCAGCATTTCTCAACTGGCAGAGTGAAAAATGCTTCTATATACAAAACCATAACATCAGATATAAAATGAAGAATATATACAAGTGGTATTTTTGCTATTTGAGTTCTTATTAATGGTCAACAAATTCTTCTTCTACTATAACTAAAACAGTAAAAACACCTGTGGTGGTTTGACCCTGGCTGGATGCCAGGTGCCCACCAAAGTCACTTTATCACTCTCCCCCTCCTGAACTGGACAGGGGAGAGAAAAATATAACAGGCTTGTGGGGGCAACATAAGGACAGAGAGATCCCTCAGCATTTACTGTCACAGGCAAAAGAGACTCAAGGTGGGAAAAAATGTAATTTATTACCAATTAACTGAGAGGAGTAATAAGAAAAAACCTCAAATCTTAAAATACCTTCCCCCCACCCCTGCCTTCTTTCCCAGGCTTAACTTTAGTCCTGATTTCTCTCCCTCCTCCCCCCAAGCAGCACAGGGGGACAGGAACAGGGGTTGCAGTCAGTTCAACACACTGTTGTTTTCTGCTGCTCCTCCCTCCTCAGGGGGAGGACTCCTCACACCCTTCCTCTGCTACAGTGTGGGGTCCCTCTCGCAGGAGACAGTCCTCCATGACTTCTCCAGCATGAGTCCTCTCACGGGCTACTGTTCTTCATGAACTGCTCCAGCGTGGGTCTCCTTCATGGGGTGCAATCCTTCAGGAAACGACTGCTCCAGCATGGGCCCCCCCATGGGGTCACTAGCAGTAAACCTGCTCCAGCGTGGGCTTCTCACTCCACGGGTCCACAGGTCCTGCCAGGAGCCTGCTCCGGTGCAGGCTTCTCATGGGTTTGCAGCCTTCTTCAGGTATCCACCTACTCCAGTGTCCAGTCCTCCACGGGGTGTAGGCAGTCATCTGCTCCACCACACATGGGCTGCAGGGGGACAGCCTGCCTCACCATGGTCTTCACGACAGGTTGCAGGGGAATCTCTGCTGTGGCATCTGGAGCACCTCCTCCCCCTCCTTCTGCACTGACCTTGGTGTCTGCAGAAATGTTTCTCTCACATATTCTCAGTCCTGTCTCTCGCTGTAATTACTGCTGTGCAGTAACTTTTTTTTCCTCTCTTAAGTACGTTATCACAGAGGTGCAACCACCTTTGCTGATTGGCTTGGCCTTGGCCAGAGGCGGGTCCATCTTAAAGCCGGCTGGCATTGGCTGCATCGAACATAGGGGAAACTTCTAACAGCTTCTCACAGAAGCCATCCCTGCACCACCACTGCCACCCCACCCCACCCCACCCCACCCCGCTACCAAAACCTTGCCACGCAAACCCATTACAACACCCTCAGAAAGAAGTATTTGGAATTTAAATATTAAAAATGAATGCACATACACCACATAGCCTCTACAGAATTAATAAATATGAATCAGGTACATATATAAGAATAATGTACATTAAGCTTACAGTGTTCAGTGTTTTGTTTTACAATTCAAGGCTCTGAATACCTGTATCATGAATGCTATATGACTTTGGAAGCCATAGTTAATGTTTTCAGATCCTAACAAGAAACCAAAACCAACCCTTTTTTTTTTTTTATTTCACAAGAAACACTAAGTAGCATGATATTTTACATGATAAGGAATTTTGCAGACTACAGTTTACACAGTCCATGAGTTAGAAAGAGCTTGGGGATGCTTGACTCACTTAGTTTGCTGTTGTTATTTAGTAATGGAAACACAAGTTTTTATTTTATTTTTGAGGTGTGATTTATAATCAAAATTACTTTTCATTTCATAGCAGAGTATTGTTCTTTTGCTTAAATGAATTTTACAGAATCATTATTAAAGCACCATACATAGCTAGCTTGTCCTTTTAGCACAGAGTTCTGTTCTAAACACATGCAGTCAAGTAAATCTAAACTTTAAGATAAAATAAAATGCATTCCCAAGAAGTAGAACAAACTAGTTATTTTCATATGGCTTATAGTAAATTCGTTACAAAATCTAAGCTGAAAATTAACTAAGCAAATAAGAGTTAAAATTCCACCCCTGGAAACATGAGAAGCATAAGTTAATATGCACTATAGACTTCCTTTTACACTCAATTCATATATACTACAACAAAACTAATCAAGACAGTTGTCTTTTTCTAATACACTTATGTTTGTATGGAATTAACGCACCAAAATTTCTGTGCACCTTATGAAATGTGGCATTTACTAGGCCACAGAAATGGTACCAAAAATCTAAACAGAAAAATGTTTTAATCATGACAGAGAATGAAGAACAGAGAACTATGCGACAGTTTAACTTCGCATTATTTCATTTGAACACAAATAGTATTTTCATTTAATATAAGGTTTTGAAATCCAAGACAAATCATTTCAGTGAAACAGTTTTATCTTTTGCTGAATGATCTAAGTTTTTTCATCTTTGTAAAAAAAAAATCTTTTTGTATTGCTCTGATATTTATCTAACACTGGGAAACCATTAACCAATAACAAGATCACACTGCATTGACATTATCTCTTAAATAGATATCAAAGCACGAAAATACTATTTTTAATTTTGTGATGGATTTTCTGTCATGGATCCAGGGTTCTGCTTGTGTAGTTTGTTACTTATAAAACCTGCTAATCACTTTTCCTTATGGCACAATTTCACTGTTATGTGTTGGCTATACGTTTCATTTAGACATATCTTAGTGATGGCATGGGATGTTCGTAATAAAAGAATACTTTGATCAAATGGTCTGATCACTGACAAGCTGAAAAAAGAAAAAGTCTTCGGAGGCAAGTGACAAAGAGAAAGGATAGGAAAATATTCTAAATGGGGAGTGATGGGGTAAGAAGAAAAGGAAGACATTTTAGCCTATTTACTGTTACAGTCATAGTATATGATTTTGGCTAGAGAAAAGATATAAAAGTAATCATTCAGTTTTAATCTGGTTATTCAAAGAAAACAGCTGCAGCTATAAATTGCTCTTTAGCCTGAAAATGGGATACTGAATTTCGTATGAAACTTATTGCTGGAGGGTCAGATATAAAGAAGCCCTTTGCCATTTTTCTGCCGCTTGAAATAAAGAATCAACATATGCTCATGTCTTGAACCAGTTAAAATACTTAAAAAGAGTAATGTTTTATGCACTGCTCTCCACATAAAATCCGAACAAGTAAGTTTTGATAGGAGTAGAGGGGAGAAAGCTTAACAGCATCTGCATACTTGGCATAACCACAGCCCCTGATAGTCTTCAAGCTTTTTTGGAAGTCTGAATAATTTAACACGTATCACAATGAATTCATACACTTGCAAAACACACTTCTAAAACTAGTATGCTAATGGCTGCACCCTTCATATTTCTGCTTTCTGCCTTTCTAGTTGGAAGTAATGGATGTAGGAGCACATGCTGACTTTGAACCTCACATTTACCCAGACTGTCTCAGCCATAATTATCAGCTGGGAAGGACATGAATGCACAGATTTACCCCTGGTTGTTTATATTCCCTTCATTGTGAGGGTGGCGCTAATGAGCTCCTAGAAAGTTTTCTCTCCTGCCTCTCTCCCTTACTACTGTCTCTCCCTCTCATTTAACATGTTACAAAGAAATTATGTATCTGATTATAGCAACCAAATTCACAGAAAGTTGTAGTGTGTAATTTATATAGATCATTAGTAACCACTGCAGCTGTTAATAAAGGACATGATTAATTCTCTAATACCATGTCATATCATGAAAGTGCTGTGAAATGTAAATAATCAGAAGATCTTTGCAAATTACATCCTGCTCATACGTTTTAGAATCTGCTGTATATGTTCAAGGGTCCTGACATGTACTCCTTTTCTGGGGACTGTCATCTGAATGTATTCATTTTCATGATATTAAAAATAGCATAATATCCACAAAAGCACAAGGACAGTAGATAAAAGTACAGTGAGTTGCTTTAATTAATGTTAGGCTAACCTTGGGAAAAGTAAGAAATGTTAATTTTCTCTGTGCACCACAAAGATGAGCCTGAGTTTAATCTCCAGATCCAGAGACAAGCAATGATGATTTCTTTCTTAGGAACAGGGAAATTTATAAAAAAGTGGGCCTTCTTCCATCAACATCTGTGAAACATAAGCTGATAACGAGTTTCACTGACACTCATAGTAATAAAAGTCCTGATCCTAAATCCATAGAAATCAATAATAGGATTGATTCAGGCACTGCACGTCAGCTTGCATAATCATAAAAGTTATGCCAGTTGCCCCTTCCCGCCAAAGTAAGATTTTGAAGTCATAAGACACAAACTCTGAGTGGATGACCATATGACAGGCTACAAATATTTTCACTTGTGTGTGGAAAGAGATTCCTTTTAATACTAGCAAAACCTACTTTGCCGGCTTTCCTTTCCTTTCTTAAATACTCCTTTCTTTGTCTAACAATGAGTAGACAAATAAATCTGATAGCAATTTCTTTAAGATAATTGGCTCACATTTAACCAGCTTACTTTTCTGCTTTTATACATCATTTTAGTATGTCAAACTTAATTTTATTCATTGCATGCAAAGTACCTTTGACTGGACTGGGCTATTGAGCTTTTATGAGAAAGTTATTATTTAGGTTGGAATGTGATCTTTTCTATAAAACTCCAGAACATGTACATCAGATCTGAACTGTTGTCTGCTCAAAATAATTTTCCTAACAGTCTGTGTACAGACCTTTGTAACATTCTTTCTACTGCTACTGTAGCAATTTTCATTATCCGTATTTCACATTGCAATGGCACCAGGCCACTGTTGTTTTACACAGTGTAAAACAGAGGGATGTTAGTAAGTAGCAGGGGGAAAGGTAACAGTAGGACAGGAATGTCTTGGTGGCATCAGCAGTCAAAAATAGCTCAGTAAAAGGTAGGAATATGTCCATGGCTGGACAGTAGCTGATGCTTTTATCTTGCTGCTATTCAGGTATGTTCATTCTGTGCTGCTAGGGTAATAAATAATTGTTATTCAGGTGACATTTTGAACTCATGTATCAAGGCACTTTCTGAAATCTGTTATTCATACTCATTCACATCCCTAATGTCTACTGTTGCATATGGGACCTTACAAAGCTGCAGAATCACCATCTGAAACTAAGAAACTATTCACTGCCCAGTAATTATTTCTTCGGAAGTTTTAACTGATTCTTTTTCAACTTCCCTATAAATCATTTGTAAGACATTGAATAGAATGGTAAAAACTAAGTTGCCTTTTAGTCTGCAATAAAACTGCTGTAGTCACTAGCAATTAATCTATGATCTCCTAATGTGCTACATATAATTAGTTTTAATCTTCAAGCATTTAAACTATTACAAACTGCTCAGACTGTATAGTCATAACCAGCTATTAATCCATAAAGACTGCTGCTGGCAGGGAAATGGTTGTATTCTCAACTAGAACCTTCTAGATAGGGTGACTGAAAAAATTCAGCAGACTATCCCATCATTAGAGAAGATAATATTATTTCTGGGAAAAAGGAAAGGAGTTACAATACAGAAGCGAGGAAACTTTTTTTGGCATCTATGTTTCTTTGATCCTTTCTATTTTAGCAATAAAATACATCTGGCTACTTTCTGTTCCTGTCATCCCTGCTGACCATGTATGGCAAAACTAGAACTCTAGCCTGTACTAGTTTATCCATCACCCCAAAAATGGTTAATTTAAATTACAGTTATAATACACTTCCCAGAAACGAAAACTTAAGTTTCATATCCTTTCAAAATTCTAAGTATTAAAATGAGGACAATTTGATAACCTTTCATTTGCAAATCAATCAACATGACAAAAAAAAAGAGTCAAGGTATGTCTACTGTGTATTGTCTCCACTCATCTCCTCTCCCAAATCTGAATTCAGTCTTCCCTTAGTGACTACCACATGGGACCTTGTTTGCATGACTTTTTCACAAGCACAACTCCCAAATTAAACACAAGAAATAATAGATGAATCGTCTACCAACAGTAAGAAACATCGAGGGTTTTGTGAAAATTCTGTTGTTACCTTGTGGAGATATCCTCATTTCTACAATTTCTGACATAAAACCCCTACAAATCTTTTTCTAAATAATAACAGCAAATAGCCTATATAAGTTCTCAGTGCAGCCTGTATAGGCCTGCTTCTGCTAGCTGGTCCACATGCACAAATTGATAAGGCCACTATTATAAGCAGGTCACCCTGTAGGAAGAAAAAAAACCCAAACAGCTGGTGTTTTATTGTAAAGTCTTACAACAGTAATTCAGTTTACTCCTGTTTATCACACACTAATGCAAGACTTAAAAATATGCATAAAGACATTGAAAAACATTAATTTCATTGCCGGAGAGGCAGGCACATTATGCTGGATTTGTCCAAATCCATGGAGACATAGGTCCAAGCCAATGCTGACACAACAACAGACCTTAAGAAAGTCCCTTCACAACAGTTACTTTAGGTAAGCATGTTAAAGAAAAATGTTAAGAATCTAAGATAAGGATGAAAGCTCCTTCGAAAATCACTGGAGATGTGTATTGCAGTACCATTAGTTCAGAATGCTTTAGTTAACTGTCAGTGGTATATAATATGAATTACTTCTATTTTGCTAAATTTTGCTTTGCTTGAGGAAATTATTAAAATGTGTCTGTCAGAACAAACCCTAAAATTATAGATATTATGTACCATTGATTTCCAGGGCATAAAATATGCAAAGAGATATTTTATATATATGTGTTACACATTTAAAATTAATATATACGCAAGTATATATATAATATATACACTAGTTACATGCACATACACACACATATACATATATGCATACATATTATTTGATAAAATATTTTGAAACCTAGAAAAGAATTTGTCAATGTGAAATTTAGAAATACAGGCATTGACTGTTTTCATAACATGGTCATTTCTTCACAGTCAGTGCAACTGGAACAGCAGTGACCTTGAAGCCCAGACATTATCCAACATCTTAATTCAGAGGATTTCCTGTTTTAAATTTTTTTTTAAATAGTTAGTATTTTTGTGATGACACCTGGTCTCTGATTTCATTAGGGTGATGCTACATAAACATAGTTGAAAAATACCCAACAGAAGAAGTGGTCATCATCCTCCTTTAGAGCTTGTAAACATATTTGCCCTGTTGTATTCTTGATGTTTTTCAGGCATCTCATATGAAATTTTTTCATATTTTGTCAAACACCTCTGCACCACTTAGTTTATCTGAACTAGACTTTCAAAGCTAATGTACTAATAACTCTAGTCCTGTAAAGATACATATGCTTACTAAATCTAATTACTATGAATTATTATTAACAGCTCCATTGACTGATCAGTGAAATCTGCAGAACTAGGACTATGGATCGCAAGTTTATGAGTAGCTTCAACTCTGCAGTGCAGCAGTTAGCCCAGTGATGCATAGACCTTGTAAAGGATTCTAAGCAGAAGAATGCATTAACTCACAACATAAAACATAATCTTTGTTTCAGTGTATGCATTGTAAGTTCTTCAATGTACTAGGATACAGATACATGAAAGCAAAATGCTTACACAAATAGTTTTCTTCTGATTTCACAGTTTGGCTAGTGCTCAACACTAATATAATATAATACAGATATTCAAAGTAATTTTACACTGTGTTCTATCATGCACAGTAAATTAAAATATTCCATTAACTAAACAAATTTGTGGTGCCACAAATCAAAAGACACTAAATAAATCACAGTTAGTGAAAACAGAATTGTAATTCCATCACAGTGATGAAGCAGAGACTAGAAATAGTAAGATTTATCATATTTAGTGGGCAGAGTATGATTATGAAACATACATTTTGGGGGTTTGGGGGTTTTTCTTTTTCTGAATTGAATGTATAGTTCTTTTTCAAATTTTTCATGCTACTTCAAAGGCATTACCAAAATTAAGGAAGATCTTTTTTTTAAGTCTGTATTTTTGCAGACTTATCACAAAACAGGTTATTGTGCAATGTTGAAAACAGATAACAGTGTAACAGAATTATATTCACGTCCTGGAAATGAAAGAAGACTGATTAAACAAGTGATGTTTACATTTACTATGTTGTCCCCATATTCCAGTTAGGATTTACTTTGTGTTCCATAAAACAGGCACAATACAATAGGCAGACAAGAGAACACACCATATATAAGCATATGAAACAAACCAATATCCCACAAGGTACTTTTTTCTGTTGGTTTCAATTCAAGGAGATGACAGCCTTTTGCACTTGACTACATACTGATATGACTTGCAGAACCATTTTAGTTGTCTCTATTGAGGGTGTGTTAATAATGGAGAGCTCATACAAATGAACCAGACAAGTTGAACATTACAGTTGGACAACCCAACAGTATTCTTATTCATCACAGTATTTTTAATGTAATTTAAATTAGGATACTTAAATAGGCAAATAGGCTAAACATGGAGTTCTTGCTGCAATTTTTTATCATTTTTTTCAGTACAAAAATTTTCTGTCATAGGGGACTGAGGAAAACTGGAGAATTGAGGTATACCTATTGTAATGCAAAAATATGAATCCTGACATGTTGACATATTAAATTATGACATCCCATGCTTTTATTCTCAAACTTGCTAAAATGGAACAGACAGAAAATCTGCTTGCTTGGCAGGTTGGCTTCAGTCAGTCTCAGGAGTCATGTGTTAAAATTTTGGTTTGAAGTGTTCAGAAAGACATTACTTTTAAGTTTTCTGAGTTGTCCAATTGAAATCTGATTCAGGTAAGCATTTTATTATAGTCTTAATTATTGGATACTTTTAAATTGCTACAAGCTGTTCATCTGCTTAAAACAGTTAGATGTGTGTTTCAAGATCTTCCTGAAAAGTTTTAGGGCTGAAACTCCTCATTATTTTCTGTAATTCCTTCATATTTTATTTGTCTCATATGTGTACCCCGCTCACACAGCTGGAGAATGTCCAGTCTTTCTTTGTTTAAAAGCTGTTTTCACCTGCATAGAATTGTGCCACACTAATTATTATAATTAAACTATTCATTGTCAGGTACCAGTCTTATAGAGAATTACATTTAGTCAATAAAACCTTGCTGGTTTTTTAGAGCATGATTAAAGGAAGCAACCTTACTTTCTTACATGATTGCTAACATTTAGTTAATTTAAATATCATTAGGATTAAGACTTCAAATTTGGCATATGGAGAGGAAGTTGCCTTTCAGTAGTTCCCCCCTGTGAAAAATCTGTTGACATTTGTAAATTATAAGACTCTGAATATTCTGTTTGCAAATACCCATTAGAAATTTGTCATGGCTGCACAGCTGAGTTCTCAAAAAAAATAATAATCTACAATGAATACACCTTACTAACTTCCAAATCCAGTATGTGAAAACCATTTCTGCAAGGTGACTAAGTCTTCTTCCCTGTAAGGCAGTAGTTAAATGAACTTCTCTCCCAAGTTCTAATTTTGCCAGCCAGGAGCAACTGACACAACAGGTGCAGTAATGCAGTCATGCAAATCACTCTCCTAAGAAGGCTAGGCTTTTGTCTGGCTTACAATCACATCAGGAAAAAGAGAAAGACACCTGGCTGGAATACAGAAGGGTGGTGAGCTGGCCTTGGCACAGTAGAGCCAGAAGAAGCTTGGACGTTATGAGTGATGGAATAAGAGGACATATTTTATGAAGAAAAACTGGTGAACATGGAAGCAAGAGTCCAACTAACTACACAAATTCACAGAATCACAGAATTGCTGAAACTGGAATGACCCCTAGAGATCATCCAGGGATTATATAATCTTTATTACATGATCTTTATAATAGTATATAATTTTCATATAACCCATTATAATCTTCATGGCTTTTTGCTGGACTTGTTCCAGGATGTACTCATCTCTTTTGTACTGGGAACAATACAAGACTGTTGTAAGTAAAGACTTAGGCACAGCACCCAGGTGTGTCTTACCAATGCTGAGCAGAGGGCAAGGATCTCTTTCCTTGACCTGCTGGCAACACTCTGACTAATGCAGCCCAGCAAGCTGTTGGCCTTATTTGCTACAAGGGTGCTTTTCTGCCTAATGGTCAAGTCGGTGCCCATCAGGACCTGTTCCCATGCTCTTCTGCTAGTCTGCCTTCTAGGCATTTCGTCCCCAATCTGTACTGGTGCAGGGATTATTCCTCCCCATGTTAGCATTTCTCTGCCTTCAGGAAACAGCTGCAAAACTTACTGGCGTATGACTGACAAAGATGGTGTTAACCCAGAATCTCTAACAGCTAATTTTTAGTATGAGAAAAAGTTAATTTCTCCTTAAAGTGACAGTTATTATAAAAACTTATATTTTCTATATAACAAATCTGAACTTTGATTCATGCTCCAACTGAAATGTACAAGTTTGAAACCGTAAGTGATTTACTGGCACAAAAACGTGCAAATCTAACACTTAAAGTTTTTGTCTAATTACTTTGCCATTACGTGTGTTGAAAGTTAAGCGTCATCAGTTCACCTGCTCCCTCATTTTTTAAATGTCCTGTCTGCTCCTTTGTCATGCTCACCAGTGTGTTCTTGCCCTGGCACCCCCTTCAACCTTCATAGTTAAATTGATATTTCCAAGGAAGTTGGAATTAAAAGGCAAATTACAAGGAAAGTTGTCTATCATTTTCAAATACAGACCTCTGCATGATTCTAGTGTAATCCTCAAATTGCAAAAGGGGATCACAAGGGAAGAAAGCTTATCGCATCCTTCACTGTCACGATTCAGATTGTTTCACATACTCATTTTCCATAGCATTTAAAAAAAAAAAAAAAAGAAAAAGAAAGAAAAAGAAAAAAAGAAAAAAATTTGAAAAGAAATCATTGAATGATCATTGAATGATAAATAGTGAATATCCTTTAAGATGATGGAGGATTCTATCTTAAAAAAAAGCAAAACAAAACAAAACAAAACCAAACAAAAAGGGCCTTTAAAATTACATATTATTTAAATAGAAGAGATTAGAATTTAAACTTTCTCATAAAACAATCAGTTTTCATCTTGCAAATATTCCATTGCACAACCTTTTTCTTGCACAGAGGATCTGTCTATGCTTACAAGCAGTTTATAGGAAAACACTTTCAAAATATGAACAAGAGGGATACTTTTCAAAACTATGCTACAATGTAATACTGTACGCAGCTGAAATAGCTACATAGAATAGTTTGCCAAAAAGCACACAGTAGGTCAGAGTAAAGATGTGTGAGCTGAGAGGAGAAAAGTTTCCCTTAATACGCATACAGAGATTAGTATTCTATAGGTTAGGCAAAGTGAATAGTTATGAAGTGTTCATGATCACAACCCCTTGGACACATGTGAGAAACAGCTCTCTTGGTCACAAATCAGACTGAGTGTCAGTTGGATTACCAAACAAGGAAACTGCATATTCGTTTTTATTCTGTTTGGGAACTAAGGTTTTTGCTATTTATAAGTAAGTAAGAACACATTAAGTAATATACGTAATATTTATAATCAGTTTCTCTCTCTAACAGAAACAATCCTGCAGAGTTCAAATTACTTTGTAGCAGAGTGTGACAGATGCACTCCTACTGTTTGAACTGACTGAACTTTGGTCCAGGCAGATGCTCAGCAAGTAGGCCTAACCAAAGTTAATCCTACTGCCTGAGGCTATCATTGAAAACACAGCACCAAAACCAAAAAAACTGTTTTGACTGGAGACTGGTCTGATAATCAGCTGAGCTTGCATGAACACAACAGAAAATCTGACTACAAATCAACCACTTTGCACTATAAATATCTGCAGCCATCAGGGCCTGTTGAGCTCTCCCTCCACAGCTGGCTGCCTGGTTGTGATCTCTCCTTGAGCAGGGTCACCTGTCAAGGTTACTCCTTACCTGACACCAGACATCAATGGGTTGGTAAGTGACATTTTTTGCATGCATGTAACATTTAAGATAAGTATGGTAAGCTTACGTGAAAATCTTTGTACACCATACTAACTTTAAGTGTACTAAACTGCGAAGTATTGACCACTAATCCACCTGTATTTATCAAATATTTTACATACCTAAATTTACTGACGAAAACTCAGTAAACTAACTAATAGTTCAGATCTGCCCGAACGGTCTCTGACTTTTCTCCTGAGACACAGTGTGATTTAAAAGACCAGCTGTTGTAACTACTACTATGACTTCTACAGGAGCAATGTAAAAAACGCAGAGAACCTCTGTGCTCCCCAACACTAGTTCAAGTTTATATCCTATTCGAAACTGAAATCTGTATGTTGGCATGTGCTATGTTGATGCAATTTTGAGAAACTGCATATGAAACAATTTGGGAGGGCGGGGGAGACAAGTCAGTAGAGATGTCTTAAAAGGAAAGTGGTTTGCAGATACTGCTATCTCACCTTCAGCTGAAAACAATGTTTCTACAGGGAGAGAAAAGACAGACGGATGTTTCTTGGCTGAATTTGAAAATGGAACGGCTAGGGATTATAGCAATGATACTGTGTCATGTGAAGTATCCTATGCATCCTCCCTACTTAACTAGGTGGAATGTTTAAATAATGGACAGACCTCCATGTCTTATATGGAATTGTTTCTAGATATCGGTTTATGTGTAGGCTATATATTATGACAATGACCCCTTTCACCAGCAGAATAGAGAATTTTCTCATTCTTTTGAAAGATAAGTAGCATGCTTTCTTTTGAAAAGTATTGTTATGCTTTCCTTAAATATTTTTGCATCCTTTCTGCTGTTACTACATTCAGCGTGCAACTATCTAAATACATGACAGAATGTAAAAAATATGATCTGCAGAAACAGTCTAGAAGTTCATACCATAGCTCACTATTTTTGTAGTTGTTACAAGTAAAATATATGAATGCAAACTTTTTTCTTTAAATTAATTTTATCCTTTAGCGAGAGCAAAGATGTAGTAGGCATAGCACTTGGCTTAAAAATCCCCTAAACCATCTTTTAAAATTTTCTACCCATGCTAACCACTGCCAGATACTTGAATTAGGCTACTATACTTCATCACATTCTTGTAATTTTTATGATTGTGAGATACATATGATGCTGAGATCATATAATATAGCTCAGAAATGCTAAGAATATTATCCAAAAAAATACAAGATTCTGGACTTTGTCATAGAGAATCTTGCAGGTAATTTTAATTAATTTGGATTTCCAGAAAACACATGTACATTATTTATATTACAAAGAACAATCTTTTTTCTTTTTTCTTTTTTCTTTTTTCATTTTTCTTTTTTCTTTTTTTCATTTTTCTTTTTTGTTTTTCGTTTTTTTTTTCTTTTTTCTTTCCTTTCCCTTTCCCTTCCCTTTCCCTTCCCTTTCCCTTCCCTTTCCCTTCCCTTTCCCTTCCCTTTCCCTTCCCTTTCCCTTCCTTTTCCCTTCCCTTTCCCTTCCCTTTCCCTTCCCTTTCTTTCCCTTCCCTTTCCCTTCCCTTTCCCTTCCCTTCCCTTCCCTTCCCTTTCCCTTCCCTTTCCCTTCCCTTTCCCTTCCCTTCCCTTCCCTTCCCTTGTTTCTTTGCTTCTCTTCACTTCGCTTTGCTTTTCACTTTGCTTTTTTGCTTTGCCTTTCTTTTTACTGTTTTTATTTTGCTTTTTTTCTTTTCCTTTTTCTTTTTATTTCATTTTTTCTTTTTCCTTTTCATTTTCCTTTTTTTCTTTCTTGATTCACCTTGCCTTGCCTCACTACCCCCCACCACACCTCGCCCTGCCACTGCTCCTCTCCCCTTCTGTGCTTGTTTTGGCTAGGATAATTTCCTCCATAGTAGCTGGTATGGAGCTATGCTTTGAATTTGTGGTGAAAAAAATGTTGATAATACAGAGATCTTTTGTTGAGCAGCACTTACATAACAGTCAAGGCATTTTCTGCTTCTCACGCTGCCCCACCAGTGAGAAGGATGGTGATGCACAAGAATTTTGGAGGTCATACAGCTAGAACAGCTGACCCCAACTGACCAAAGGGATATCCATTACCATATGATGTCATGGTAAGCATATAAACCTGGAGGAAGAAGAAAGAAGGCGGAGACATTCGGAGTTATGGCATTTGTCTTCCTAAGTCACCGTTACATGTGATGGAGCTCTGCTTCCCTGGAGATGACTGAATACCTGCCTGCACATGAGAAGTGGTGAATTAATTCCTTGTTTTGCTTCGCTTGTGTGTACAGATTTTGCTTTACATATTAAACTGTCTTTACCACAATCCATGAGTTTTCTCACTTTTACTCTTCTGATTCTCTCCCCGATCCCACTGGGAGGGGAGTGAAGGAGCAGTTGTGTGGTGCTTAGTTGCCAGCTGGAGCTAAATCTTGACACCTCCTCTCCTCTCCTCTCCTCTCCTCTCCTCTCCTCTCCTCTCCTCTCCTCTCCTCTCCTCTCCTCTCCTCTCCTCTCCTCTCCTCTCCTCTCCTCTCCTCTCCTCTCCTCTCCTCTCCTCTCCTCTCCTCTCCTCTCCTCTCCTCTCCTCTCCTCTCCTCTCCTCTCCTCTCCTCTCCTCTCCTCTCCTCTCCTCTCCTCTCCTCTCCTCTCCTCTCCTCTCCTCTCCTCTCCTCTCCTCTCCTTTTATGCTTCTGTAAAGCAATATAGTTAGAGAATAATTCATTGCTCTATACACAGAGACAAAGTTGAGAATACTTTATTAATTTTAAAGTAGTCTTATTTTCACATAGATCTTCATCCTGAAAAATACCCATCTCTCATTCTGCACTTTTGAAAGTCTTTATGTGCATCCTAATTTCAAGCATGTGTTTTCCTATTTCACTGTAACAGAACCAGTGTTTTCACACCCTGCAGGACTGAACTTCAAACACTTTTTCTGGACAGTGTTGACAAAAGTTAACACCTTTGCCGAAAATAGCTATTTGGAAAGCTATGTTGGAGCTTATCTATGTAAATTCTGCTAATCCTCCAATGACATCCTTGAATGTTTTGGATATGAATGCAAATTATGCCTAGACTTTATATTATAAGCTCTCTGTTTCAAGCTTCCCTCAAAAATATTAAAAGGATATTTCCCCTTTTCTTTGTATTGCTGTGCAATTGATGTAGGTAGAATATATAAGGAAAGGCCAACCAAAAGTCCAGGTACAATAATTTCGTCCATGAAGAATAATGTTCTAACTGTCGATTCACAGTTGGGAGTCTTCTAGATTACTGACTAGGAAGGATTACATACAAATAAAACATACTCACCCACAAAATTATTTAGAGAAATAATGTTTTGCACAATTGAGACCATTGCACAGCAGTGAAACATGAATGTATGTGCTATGGACTAAACATTCAACCACCCCCACAAAAAGCTAGACGCTTCATATTACCTTTTAAAAAGACAAAAAACAAAACAAAACAAAACAACTATGGAGAACGTGTATGCCAGGCAAATTTGTCATTTCCTCTGAACCCGAAACAATAGCATCAAAACAGCAGGAAGAGTAATCTCCCAGAGCCTCAAGAATGTAACAATTTAACTAGCTAAGGCAGTCCCAGTCTGGTTATCCTGCTCTTTGGGATACTGCAAGCTTTGGACTCAACATGGGTCACAGTTAAGATGAGGTATGAAGATAGTGTGGCTACATACAATCACGTGAATGGGAATCCTCATCTGTCTGTCTGAGCTAGCTTTAAGTACACTGTAAGCCATTGAAACAGCAGAAGAAATTACTGAAAAAATAAAGTACTCATTCAGTGCTTAAGGGGAGGAGATTGATGATGGAAACCATTGCACCACTAAAAGGAGAACAAGAAGACTTTAAATACCAAATGAACAGGAGATTGCAGAAAAAAGTAAGTTCTTATCCACAGCACTCTGATGGGACATAAAGGTAAAACACTAGTAAGGGTAAATAAGTGTTCTGGGGAGGACAGAAAAAATGAATTGACATCAAATATCATAAAGGGTTTTAGGTGACAGAAGATACTACATTTGCAGAAAAGTTAAGTAAACATGGGAAGAAAATTTAAAGGACTGTCTCATATTTTGACAGCTCGAGTATTCCAATAGCATCCTACAAGAAATCAAAATTGTCTATGTATTTCTTGTGTAACTGTCATGCACATATACCAAAATGTCATCGTCTTTGGTACTAAAATAAGGCACAACAATGTCCTAAAATAGCTCATTGATCTAGTATGTACTGTCCAATATTTTCAAAGGTTGCTGGCCAAAAATAAAATTAAGAGCAAGGTATTTCACAGATTAGCTAGGTGATCTGGAGGCAAACAATAAAATCTAGTAAATCTTAAAAATGTTTTGTCTTCTCAGCAGTTGAATATTGTGCCCTGGTATGGGTATGTAATACACAGATATAAATAGAAATATATATAACAATCACCACCACCAGAGTTGTCACCAGGCTGTCAACATAATAGATTTCACAGTTAACAACAGCATTACAGTCAGCTATGCCTGTGGGAAACACATTCCAAACAAGTCTCTTTGCAAAGGTCTACATAATCTCCTTGGAGAGTGTTTTGAGCCCAGCAGACTTCTGTTGCAGTAGACTGAGAGCTCAGCATTTTGAGACACCTTGCTGATGCTTCAAAAAACACCAGAAAAAAACCCAAGGCCTAACCACAGACTCAGAGAAGGCCTACTTAATTTCATCAAGTCAAATAAAGGATGAAATGTCATAATACAGTTATTCATCTGGGATAGAGGCCGGGAAATGCCACGTATAGGTCCTTCTGAACCTTAGCCAGAAGATGAATTGGCCACAAGTGGCTTAATTTTCTGTAGTGGTATCTTCTGTATTGGTATCATGAATCAGAAGGAATCTCAGTTAGGCTTTTTTTTTAGAATGCCAGTGGCACCCCAGTGAGGTAAAGAGAGAATGGTCCTTCAGCTTCATTCATTAGTGTTGTTAAAAATGTGTGGAAAAGCTGGGAAAAATATACTTTATAACAACAAACCAAAAGGACTCCAATGGTAACTCGCTGATTCTGAAGTGCCTATATGTACCACTTACAGAGAGGAGCTCTGCAGTGGACTTCATTTATTCTTCTTATGTCTATGTGCCTTCATAACTTCATTGCTGAGGAAGGTATCATGATCTGGTACATGATTTGAAGGGTGTAATTATTGCTATTTAGCAAATAGAAAATGTACATTTACCGTGCAGGACAGTGGTAAAAAGTACCTTAAAGTTCAGAGCCTTGATGAATATCCACCCTTGATCAAGAGGGCACTGTACACAGATCAAGATACTTCATGAACAAAACGGGGAATGCGATGAAACGACTCTTTTTCAAGAATAATATTTTCACATTTAAATAAAATTAAAATATTTTTACATCAAAATTTGCACCAAAGTTGCCTTCACTTTAGTATATATAATCAGAATAGATGTTTTTTCAAGGAAGCCAAAGTGGATTAATTCTATCAATAGCTTCTTTCACTTAAAATTATCCAAAATCCCATAAAAAAGAATAATTTTTTTGTCATTATTCAAACATTATGAATTACAGTATGATTAAATTCTGAGTAAAGCTGCTTTTAGTATAACCTAATAGATTTCAGGTAAGTGAAGGAACTAAAAAAGAAAACAATTTCTGAGAATTAGATTTTTTGGGGACGGTGCAAACAAAGGGCATTGAACAAACAATGAAATACCAAAAATACACAGTCAAAAATATAGTAATAAAAGAATGGAGAAATTAAAATTCATGGAAAGCAAAATGTTTTCTTAAATGAATTGACAAAAGCTTTGTCACATATATTTCCAGCGTAGATGATTAAATACAAATAGTGCAAAGCACTGTTCAGCAGAGATGTTTCCTTCCTAGGAAATTAAATCAGGTCTTTTCCATCCTTAACCTCTCTGACTCTGTTATAAGATATTAACTGGAGATTTTTAGGTTATGTGATAACAAACTTTTATCCTTTTATCCATCCGCACAAGGAGCACAGAGGGGCAGAGAGGAACAACAATGGATCAGATAATGCCACCACCCCCTTGAAGGACCCCAGAGGCACCATGGGGGAGGGCTGCCAATATCCAGAGATGTGAAGGGAAGGAACCAGAGGCAGGAGAGGTGGGGATCAGGGTGGTCTGAGGAGAAGCAAGCCTGGGAAAACAGAGGGGAAAGGTGACATAAGGGGCTGGGGAGCTGCGAGCAGGGGCTGGCCAGTGTGCTCATGGGGTCATGCCCCACGCCCAATTGGTATGTTCTGCCCTGTTTTCTCTCTGATCTCTATTTCTGTTTCCCAGGCAAGGAGCCCCTTCCCATTTGGCTGTGGGAGAGGACCATGGGTCAGGGTCCACATGACCATGGTTGCAGTCACTGGACCCACTGGTGCGTGTGCCTGTGTATGATCACAAGGGAATACGTAGAACAACTAGACAGGGAGTGGGGCAAGCAGCCCAGGCCTGGGCTGGGGGTGCCTCTGAGGGTGAGGCACCCAGAGGGGTTGGCTCCCCAAAGGGATCAGGGATACAAGCCTAGCACTGAAGGGACTGTGGGAATGGGGGTCAACTGAAACACCCACTGGGAAGTCAAGGAGGGGCAGTGTGTGCATGCATGTGTGTTTGTGGGAGAGAGACAGGAGGATCCAGAGGAAGTTACTGGACAGACTGCGTATGTAAGCCCAGCTGCCAGGGGATTCACACTCATGTGTATGTGTGCCTGCGTCTGTTCAAGGGGTTCTTTGCTAGTGGCAAGCACGAGGTTGTAAGTCCTGTCTGTGTCTGTGAGAGTGCTTTCTGCCTGTGTGGATCTGTGTGGCCTGCTATGTCTATATGCATATTGCAGATGTGTGTTTGTGTACACATTACTGGGACAACATGCTCGGCCTTACCAGCTTTCCTTCTCAGCCTGTTGGGGTTGGAGGCACAGAGCTGTGGCAGCCTTGTCACTGCCAGGCTGCTAGATTCGGCAACTGCCGAAATGTAGGTGTCAAAGAGCTCTCCAAAAGTTCTGTGAGATGGGTAATGATTTTAGAGCTTTGTTAGGCCATATTTTCAGGCTTAAGATGGATAATAATATTTAATCATTAATAGAAAAATAATTGCTAAAGCTGGTGAAGCAGCAAAATAAAACCACTATCTTCCTCTGCTATCTCCAAAACATTAAATATCAGAGTGTAATAACAAGTGGAAAGAAAACAAATAGATCACTGATAATATCTTCCCAGGAACTCATAGGGAAAATGAAGTACTGTCACACCCTTTCTTCCTTCTTTCTCATCTTCTGTCTTTCTGGTTCTCATAGTGACTTTCTTCCCCACAGAACAAGTCTTCTTTTGTTTAGCTTACATAAAATACAGCTTTGACCTTCCCAAGCCCCCAGTGACAATTTGAAAAACGGATACATTTTGTTCCAATGAAGTATCTGATCAGAAAATCCTTAGTGAAGCAAAACTCCAATTGAAGTCAATGAGCTAGAGGAGTGGAGTGACCACCGAAATCAATGCAATCTTCTTTTGGAATGGGCTACGGAGGTACAGTTAGATTTTCTGCACCTATCCCACTAACAACCTACCCTTTTCAGGTTTCAAAATTATTGACTCCTGTCCACAATAATGCTTCTGCAATGGCATTTTCAGGAGCAAGCAGCACCACAGCACATATCAGAGTATGAATAGAAGGGAGAATGGCTGCCAACTTGGAAGAATTCAGATAATCTTATAGGTGAATAAATTGTTAATTTCACTTGTAATCTCATGGTAAAGGAGTGATTTCTTGGGTATTACTCAAAGGAATGTAAATTATGTATAGCAAATATTCATTTCCTTGATTGTAATATAGATGACTATAACTAGGGCAAAGCAAGTGTAAAGATTTGTGTCCTCTTCCTTCCCCACATTATACCAGTACTTCTCTTGCTTGATTTACTCCAGGAGAATGGTTCACAAATACAGCAGCAATCTCTGAGATGTTTTCTCTGTTATATACAATTTAATTTGTTAGTGCTAGACAGGAGTGTTTCAATTTGAAAGGTGTTTAACTTAAGAAAAAATCAGGATTTGCGAAGATAAAAGTCCAGTTTTCTTGTCGTAAGAGTGGCAGGGACACACAGAAAAGCAACCTAAAGAAACAGCTGAAGCTTTATTTCTCTTTACAGAACTGAAATAATGTAGGATTCTAATTTAAGGAACAATTTGCTCTGTGACTGAGTAGTAATTAAGTTAAATAAGATCTGTTGGGTCTGAGTTAAAAAAAAAAAGGCTTAATTAATTACACAAGCAACTGATGGTCCTGTCAAACTGGCAAGTTCATTGATCTTAAAGTTAAGCTGAAAACAAATGAAGAATTGACAAAATAATACACATTCTACAATGGAAAGGACATCAGAGATACGTCATAATTATGAAAGGACAGCAGATACTGTAAAGAAGAGAAAGATTTATTTATGTTCACAATCAGAAGAATGCCGTTTCGAAAAAAAAAAAAAGACACTTTCAGACACCAGCATTTTACTACAGTCAGAGGAAATCATCCTCACGTCTGGGCTTGGCAATATAATGCAACAGATCTTCCTGGAAGCTATGTCAAAGCATATGGATGACAGGGAGGTGATTAGAGACAGCCACACAGCTTCACAAAGGGCAAATTGTGCCTGACTGACCTGGTGGCCTTCTATGATGGGGCAAATGCATTAGTGGATAAGGAAAGAGCAACTAATGTCATCTACCTTGACTTCTGAAAGGCCTTTCATATGGCCCCACACAATATCCTTGTCTCTAAATCGCTGAGATATATTGATGGATCAATATTTAGATGGATAAGGAATTGTCTAGATGGCCACATCCAAAGAGTTGCAGTCAAGAGCTCAATGTCCAAGTAGATGCCAGTTCAAGTGGTGTCCCTCAGGGGAACACTGCACTGGGACCAGTACTATTAAATATCTTTATTAATGACCTAGAGGGTGGGATTGAGTGCACTCTCAGCAGCTGTGCAGGTGACACCAAGCTGAGTGGTGCACTTCCTACACTTGAGGGAAGGGACGCCATCAAGGGAGACCTTGACAGGCTTGAGGAGTGGGCCCATGCAAACATCATGAAGTTTAATAAGGCCAAGTGCACGGTTCTGCATTCTGGGGCAATCAGACTGGGGGATGAATGGATTCAGAGCAGCACTGCAGAGAAGATTTTGGGGATACTGGTGGATAAAAAAATTGGACATGAGACTGCAATGTGCACTTGCTGCCCAGAGAGGCAAGTGTATCTTGGGCTGCATCAACAGAATCATGGCCAACAGGCTGAGGGAAGTAATTCTACACCTGTACTGCACTCTTGTGAGACCCCACTTAGAGGACTGTATCCAGCTCTGGAGTCCTCAGTATAAGAAAGACATGGACATGTTGGAGCCAGTCCATGGGAGGGCCATGAAAATGATCAGAGGGCTGCAAAAAACCTCTCCTGTGAAGAACATCTGAGAGCATTGGGGTTGCTCAGCCTGCAGAAGAGGCTCAAGAGAGTCCTTATTGTGGCCTTTCAGAATATAAAAGGGATTTCTAAGATGGAGAGAGACCACAACCTGTAGTGACAGGACACGGGGCAACATTTTTAAACTAAAAGATGGCAGATCTAGATTGGATCTAAGGATGAATTTTTTTACAATAAGGGTAGTGACACACTGGAGCAGGTTGCCCAGAGAAGTTGTAGATGCCCCATCACTGGAAGCATTCAAGGCTGGCTTGGATGGGACTTTGAGCAAGCTGATCTGGTGAGAGATATCTGTGTCCATGGCAGAGGGGTTGGGCTAGACGACCTTTAAAGATCTCTTCCAACCCAAACCCTTCTATGATTTCATGATTCTACAATACTATGATTCTTTGTTACACAAAGCTTATTGAAATTAAAATATTTTCTTAAGCATTTCACTAAAGGTGCCAGTAGACATGAAGAAGAGACACAAAAGGCAAAAAAATCCGAAACAAACAAAAAAATCACTGTATTTGTATTTCACCCTATTACACTTACATGGTAGTTGATTTTATTCAAGCGAAACAAAAACACTGCCTGCTCCTTAAACTTTGTAAATCTGCCTGGAAAGAAGCCTTCTCCCAAAGAAGAATAGTGTTGTGGATCCCTTTAGTTGCCAAAATGGAGTTGGTTTTAAGCATTTTTAGTTTTTTTTTTTCCAGTGGCATAGTGTCAGATCCAGTTTCTAATACTACTTGAGATTATGAAACACATTGTTTTCTGGGATGTGCTGAAAGTAAAAGTTAAAAAGAATTAAAATATTACTTTTTTTTTTGTCTACTAGTGCATGGATTACCCACACCTTGAGGCAACGTGACTACATGCCATATAATGTGATTTATACCCACAATGCTAGGTAGTTGCAAAAATAATGCAATTATCACGGGATCACAGGACAATTCAGGATGGCAGGGACCTGTAGAGGGGCTGCTCAAGCTTAACCCAATCAGGGTGTGAAACTCCAGGTCAGAGATGGTTCAACCTTTCTGGGCCCCAGCTCCACTGCTGGGCTGTCCTACTGGGGAAAAGGTTTCTCCTACCTCCAGCCTGGGCCTCCCATATTTCAGCTTGTGCTGCTGCCTCTCACCCTCCCAACATGCACTGTTGTGAAGAGCCTGGTTGCATCTTCTCCATCCCCTCCTGCCTCCTTCTGCCAGTGCCAGGGATGTGCCCAAAGCTGTCGCTTCTCCTGGTCGAACCAGCCCTGGTCCTACAGCCTCTCCAGCTGCAACTCCAGATTGTTAATGTCTATATGTATTGCATATACTGTATATCTTCTATATATTCTATATGTCTCCCAAATTCTTCAGGCTTCCTTGAGTGAAACATGCTATTTCTTAAGCCAAATTGTCGTTTTGGTCAGGAAGAAAACTCACGCAGAATTTTAGTTTTTAAGCCCATTGGACATAAGACAATGGTTGAGTAAGCGCCCAGCAGAGATAACATGCTATCCCCGGTGAGCAATAGCTACGTCTGAATAGGTTGACTTAGGCCTTGCTTTGGGTGGTTCATTGTGCTCTTCTCGGTACTATCTAAAATTACATTAAAGTCTAAAGGCCCACAATCTTAAAATCAAGACTGCATAAGAATTCATTCTACACAGAGGTATAAGAAAAATAGCTTCACTGGTCAAAATTATTTAGGATGAAATGGAATATTTAGTTTGATCTAAAACCCAATCAACCTCTTTCAGAAACTCTTATTTAAAAATTAAGTGTAGCTTCAACTCAAAAAGTTTGTATGAAACATGTAGAGTTTTTCAGCTGATTACAAACTCCCTTTTTGTAATGAGAATTATTTGTCTGAACAAGCGTTTGCAAGTCTAATCTGCATGTCCTAACATTTTGAAAATATGAACTCCAATTTCTGCGATTTCTGTATATTTAAATGTCTTTAAAGTGTAGTATTACTTATATTACAAAACAATCATAGTTAGGTTTTCATTTAAACGCAATGAGTAAAAGGTCTGATATAAAGTCAAACTTTCTCTGACAGCAGTTTAAAGATTTGTTCTCTTCCACGGAAAGACTGCAGTTCAAGATCCTTGGTTAGAAGACACTTCAGTATATCTTTTGGCATGAAAGGATTCCCAGCAGCTTCAAGATGAGTGTTATTTTCCCCCTTAAAGACACACAGGGACTGGTTCAGAATCTAAAGAGAGCCACTTAAACTTGTTCTATCAGATGCTAAAAAATAATTTAAAAAATATTTGTGAAATACTCTCTCAAGTATTGTGAGTAGAAGCTGGTAAAAATGAGAACATACATCTCCAAATAACTTTGATAAGAATACTAAATTGCAGTGTGGCACATTGGAGACATTAGGTTCACTGCAAGTAAACCAAACCTGCACTAGTATTATTAATTTCTGACTCTCTTAGTCAGAAAGAAACTTAGTGACGCACTCTGTTAAGCATTACAAACACAGTATTTAGCAACCTAGAAATTTTAAGGAAAAGTAATTTCATATCTGTTAAGAGAAATTATATTAGACTTATACCTCCAAATTAAATAACAGATTTTCTTTTAAATTATATTAAAAGCATTTATAACTATGGTTTTATGGACCATAGACAAAATAGCCTTTGTTGTATTTTCCTCATCAATTTCTCTTATTAAATGAAGTTCAAAGTAGCTGCCCCCCTTCCTTCTGTCTCCTCTTGTTCTTTGAGGAATAATTTATATGCAGGTGATCACATTATGCTAAATTATATAGATTCTTGTACACTGTCTCTTGAATTATGTGGTGCATGTTTAAAATTTTTAATAAATCATTTATATTGTATCCATTCATCCAGAAACTTCCTTGCTATATTAGTGTTAAAGGAAAGGGAGGAGAAGAAGAAACTACCTTTAATATTTTCATTTTGGGGAAAAAAAATCAGTTTTTAGCAAAAAAATTGCAAAAGTGTTTGGAAAAACAAGTGAACAGGCACAAGAAATACTAAATAACTCAGTCTTTCTTCTGGATCTCTTGCTTTGCACTTAGTGATATATACAAGTGTCAATACAGAGAAGCAGCATATGACGTGATCATTGTTTTGAATTCCTTTGACAGAAAAGTTGACTGCTTTCTACTTTCCAGTGTACATCAGGCATTCCGAGGATCACCCTGAAACAGACATGTTTCTGCAAATGAGAAAAAGATTTCTTTTATTTTCTTTTTCTTTAAGAAATTTCTTTTCTTAAATCAGAAAGAAACATGTCTGGACACATGTGTACCTCTGTGTCTTCAAGATAGTTACTCTGGAGACTAAACTAGCATATTAATAGAAAGACTGCAAACATGATAATTACAGGGATTGTTGAAGTAAAGCATTGATTGTTCCCGGTTTACAGGGTAGAAACTTGTTCCAAATGTGGAAAGCAGTTTAATAGAAGCAACAGAACATGAGAGGAGAGGAATAGACAGTAATACAGTGCATGAAGAGAGAGGAAGAAGCTGAGACTAAGACAAAGTGTGTTATAAAACCTCGAGGGTAAAAATTGAAGTTTTGTAGTTGATACACATGTGTATACACACTCAAATGAAGAAATCCATCCACTACTTACCTAACTAGAAATGTTGGAAGGACAAAAGTTGAAAACGATAATAGCAAGGCTAAAAAAAAGGGATGCTTCAGTCATTCAGGAAAGAATTTTAGATCTCTTCTCAGTACAAAGCACTTAGTATGCAAACACACAAATTCATCTGTGTATCTCTTTTTGTGGCTCCAGCTCCCAGTGAAAAATATCTACAACGGAAATGTGTGACACGTATGGTGGTTGCATCAGTTATTTGTATCCATTTGCATTCCCAGTAGGCAACCTTTTTCCATCACTGTTCTTTTCCCAGGAAATAAATAAATATATAGATATAAATCTAAAAAACCCCAAAAAAATCAAACCAAGAAAAAACCCTTACTTTTTTATTTCATCCTGTGCCAAGACACAGGAAAAACTGGTAATAATGCTGTTCTTAGAGGCTTATGAGTTCAGTGATGGGGATTCACACTATGAGATGTGAATATGAAATTACATTTTTGGAGATATTTTTTAAACATGATTTCTTTAAAAGAGAGTTGAAAAGCCTTTAAGCCAGAGTTATATAGAAAAGATTCTTTGTTTATTGAATATGGACTTAACTAATCTCTTTTTAACATCTAGTAGGTAGTAGCTGAAAAATGTTTTTAAAACAAAACCAAACCAAACAAACAAGCAAACAAAAAAACCCCTGATCAGTTCCACTAAAATGTGTGCATAAAGCTTTACCCAGAAGCAATTTAAAAAGTAAAGCACAATGTATTTCTTGCATTCATTACCAGTCCACACTGATGGGAAGAGCAAGAGCCCTGAGGTCTTGCAGGAATCTATGTTTACAGTGTAGATCTATGCAGCACTACTGCCAAATCATTAAGCCACCTTCAAACAGCAGTCCTGGCTGAGACAGGTGTTAGCACAGTGGGTACTGTGGAGAATAAAGGGAGTGTTGGATGCTGTGAAAGACAAATACTTTACAACTCAAATTATGAGCGGACTACTACAGATTTCCCTACAGCTGAGCAAGGCTGATGCCAGCCATTGATTTAATGCTTGCACACACCAATCCTCACTAATTCAAAGAAGCAAGGTCATTTTAATTCACTTTGGCTGTTTTTTCTGTTAAAGCAGCAAGTGCTCCTAGGAAGTCTGAAAGAATGTTAAGTATTGTGGCTACATTTTAGCCTATTTGCAACAATTGGAAGACAGATTTCCTAATAGAACAGATGTTACACGCAAGTCCTTTGACTTAAGAAGTTATTGACATAATTACAAAATTGATTAAGTAAGGATTTGTCCATAATACACTAAGTCATGAAAACAGATTAGTTCATTCATTCTTTTTGTGAGCTAAACTCCGTCTTTAGAATCAAAGATCCTTCAGTTTCTCATTCTATCAGACATTTTCTTAAGCACACACATGGATAAATTTGATTTTCAAAAAAGAAAAGACTAATAGTACTGACAGGACCCAGGCTTGACTGTACTTTCCTGTCCGTAGTATTACTATGCTTATTGAAGCTCCCATCTTCCCCCTCAGATATTAGATAAGAATCCATTCATATATGGAGTCTATATATATCTAAAGTACTATCTGGGAATGTGAATAAGACTAAATGGAGAGAGACTTTTAAAATAATTTGAATGTGTGCTGAAACCAAAATTTCTGTTTTCCTATTTTATGGCATGAAATCATCAGCAAGGGGAGAAGCAGCACATCTCAAGTTCAGGTTTCTAAAATGTGATGCAGCACTAAAAGGCAACATTATAGGGATTAATCATGCAGTGGTAGGATGATGGAGTGTATGACATAACAGCACTTTTTTATCCGTAAAATATCTATGATACATATTGTGGTCTTCTCCAGATGTGTTTAATTGCATTGTATTATGCCCCAAAAGGGGGGTGAATTTGTCAGCTGGACCTATATCTACACGAGGATCAGAGAAGACTACAAAACTAATCTATTTTTGGAACCCATGTAGAGTTTTAACACTTTTTATTAATTATTAAAATTAATTATTAAAAGGCTAAAAGGCAAAGACTAATTCAGTAGACTTCTTTACATTTTGCCCCCTTATCTAGGATTTCACCTTTAGAAGACATGCAAAGAAAGGTACTAAGAGTGTTAAACAGGAGCAAAGGTATTTAGAGTGAATTATTACATTACTTCCTGGGCCAGATCCTGCTTTTCTTTACAGAAATGTATTAACCATGAATCTACAGATAAATAGAAACCCTGCTCATTGTATGGTTGTAAATGTCAGCAGGAATCAGATCATGGAACAAGCAACGTATGGCTACCTTCAAAGGCAACAGTATGGAAGTGCACAGATACCAATCACATGTCAAGCTTCAGCTTCAGGGCCACAAATATAGTCAATATCCCTCTTCCTCCAAGCTGGGGAGCACAATGGCTCACTTTGTTTCTAGGTCAGTGCATATACTTCAGTTTTATACTGTATTTGCAAGTCTATAATATATCTTTTCTTTGTAGGATGTGAATAAAACAGAGTTAGGATCTGTCCCTGAGAATTTTCATCTTGTAGAGAGCAGCTCCCCTGTAGAGTAGGTAGAGGGATATTACCCGAAATGTTAGAAAAGAGGAGAAAAGATAAATTCCACAAAAATATAACAACAACTCTCGCCTCCATAACAATACAGAGAAAAAAAGAATTGTCAAAAAGACCCATCAGCCTACTTCAAGAACTTGCTTATTTTGGCTGGCAAAGGAACACTAACATAGGTTTTTTCAGGTACGTATTTGTATTATCTGAATATGAAAACCATGTCCTTGTAGAAAGGGATCTGGACACTTTTTGTAGGATCTTTTTTATTATTCAAGTTAGAAAATTCAAGTTTTACATGTTGAGTCTGGCAGATTGTAATACATAGACTGTATGTATTAAGGAAGACCTGGAACAGTAGTTAGCATGACAACGCCAGGCAAAATTAACGTTGCATGTGGAAAAACATTTAAGTTTTAAAGAGGGAGATGAGAAGCGGAGTCCACAAAGGTATTTGTGAAAAGACCCTAATAAAGTAATCTGATCACAAGACTTTGTTAGATGATGTATTTGCTAATAACTACTAGTTGCTGATCACACTAGTAAAGAAGCTTATTAAGACAGAAATAAACTTAACTTTGCCCAAGGAAGGAGGTATATGGAAACTTCCTTCCCAAAAAACAACTCTGCTCCCCAAACTAATTTGTGAAACCTGAAGTTTGGATGCCATGGGCTCCATAGACTCAGAAATTGCTACAAGGTGAATTCTGTATCAGGACTTTGATGGAAGCATCTGTAAACTTCAGCAATCACTTTGTCATAGAAAATTCAGTATCAAATTATCAATATTTTCAGCAATTTTCAAACCAAACAGAACAAAATTCTCTGAAATTATCTGCAGATAATACACATCCAATGTTAATCTACAGCACATTTCTAGAAAAGGCTTTTCACAGTATGTCTGTTGCCTATCACAAATTTTTTAGTTCCTGTTTTGCAGAACTCATGATCTGACTGTCCTTATATTTCTGCAGTCTAACACACTTAGGCTTCAGTCATGACAGGATGCCAGTATAGTGTAAATAATTGAACATGAAAATTTTAAATGGTGGAAGCTGAAATACATCAGTGAAAAATGTTAAGACAGCTTATATTTTTTTGCGTAATTTTCCACAAAAAATTACTGGCACCACCTATCTTCACCATTTTAAGCCACATCTTTGAGAGTTTGATACAAACCACATAGAGCTCAAGAGGATTAGGAAATACACTGTCCAATTACCCAATGAAACACAGTTAGACTACAGACAATAAATAATTTCTTTCTTCTTGAAAAAAATTAGAATAGAATAGAATAGAATAGAATAGAATAGAATAGAATAGAATAGAATAGAATAGAATAGAATAGAATAGAATAGAATAGTTCTGAAAGGATTGTTCCCATCTTGTATTTATGGAGTTGATTATGCCTGAGTGTATATCTCTTCACCTTCATCCTTACTGGATTTCATTCAGTATTTTCCGATCTACTAATTTTCCAGCATCCTTCCAAATTTCAGCATTCTTGAAACTTTCCTGCTTAGTATTACCTGCACATTTAGGAATTGTATTCTTTACCATTCAGCGCACTGATGAAAATACCAAGTATTATTAGTCACATGGAAGATCAAACTTCCTTTTTGACATCAAATCATCGATTATGATTCTCCTGTACTCTTTTTCAACATGATTTACACTTGTTCAATGGAAGCTGTATTTTTCATTCTTGACTATAAAACAGAATGATTACCAAACAATAAAGACATGTGACATCTACTGCTGCTACTCATAAGGGCTAACAATTTGTCATACTCTTAATTCATTTTTATTCACCATGTTTGCCTTTAAGTAATTCTCAATTACTACTATGCACTGCCTGTTATCTAATTATTTACAAATAGTTCAAAATTTTACTCTAAGTTTTTTCTAGAAACAAGTCATACAGAACAGGCTGCAACACTAGTGCTGTCCTTTGTGAGAAAGCAGCTAGCCAGGTGTTCCAAGATTACTTCAGCTAATTTTTTAAGAAACTTATGAAGTTCCTAAACCAAATCAATATGTTTTTTTTCCAACTATTCTAGAAACCATTCACTACCACTACTGGTAGCACTTACATAAGACTTCAGATTATATTTGAATGTTTTAGCCTATAGATAATAGCGTCATCATTTGTAGCACCAAGACTCAGGGTTTGAGCCATATCAATTACACAGGCATCAGGAATTGTTAGATGTTGTCTGAACTTGAACTGCAGGAAGATCTGTTTTAACTTGTTCATCTGTAACAGATGTCTAATATCTATGTCACTAGTATATATTTGTGTGATGTAACTCTTTTTGTTATTCATATATCTTTAGGATTCTAATAGCTATAGATACATACAGAAAAAAATGGAGTATAATCATATTAAAAATACCACAAAAGAACACTTGAGTATGGAGCAAGAACCCTTCTCCCCCAAAGTCAATACTAACCTACAAGGGAAAAATGCTGATGACTCACTGTAACACCTCCCTGCTTCAGACCACTGTCATTAACATAAGGACCACACAGGCAGTAAAAGAGTGAGCATAGGTCATTCTACACTCACTAGGAAGTGTTCAATAGGTTGAAACTATTCTTACTGACACTTCTTCTGTAACAGTATTGTTGTTTTTCTCTGTAAGAATTACACCTGGGAAAACAGTAATTCTTTGATTAGACTATTTGGATAACAAATTTTGGCTTTGTGTAGAAAGTGAGTTTCTTGGGCCACAAACTGCAAAACTTGCAGTCCAACAAATTGGTGGACAATGCAGGTAAAAATGTATTTTTAAATTTTTGAGAAACTGAATAGTTGTGGCATTTTTGTACACAGACGTCTGCAGAAGTCTTTTTCAAGCATTACATTACAGTAATCAAAGACCATCAATGCTGGTAAAACGTATGTGTTCAAATCATCCCTCTTTATCAATTTACATATTAAAACCTTCCCAATTCTTCTGTTTCTATGAATATATTTATACAATTCTCATTTATTAGAAGATTAATCACAGATATTTCATTTTATAAGTTGGCATTTCTGATTTTATCCTTACATGCTAACGCTCCTGGTTAATATAACTGTACTGGAGGTATCACTATGCTGACAGAAGCAGATTTTGGATAGCAGGAATGGATTAATATCACTCCATAAATATCTGATAGGTCATATGAGAAATAAAGAATAGCTTAAGACAGGCTGTGATCTATTTAAGAAACCTTGCTTATATCCTCAAATTTTAGAATTCTCTCTTTTGAAGTGTTAATGTTAAATTTCACAGACAGTAGTACCTTTTCTGCAGTAACTAGTAAAGAGCTAATCATCTTCTAGAGTAAATTGTAACCTAATCTCCAGATTGAAGGTATGTTTTCTCCTTTCCTCTGGACTTTCCGGCAGCAAGGGACAATAAAAAGAGAAAATATTTCTGCATTAGTACATTCTGTCATTCAGTGTCTATAAATGGTATTTCTTACTGGCTACTTAATGTTAAGATTACTAAAAGGGCACTTGCAGGACGGAAATAATCACAGCAATGAGACCAAGTAATCTAATTATCCTTTTCATCTCAATAAAACTCCTGTGAAATGCAGAACCTGATTCTCATTTCATAGACTTCCACTGATTCTGTCAGAAACATGCACTAGTTGTAAACAAGAGTGTTCTGGAAAGATCTATCAAAAAAATCTTTAACTCCACTTTAAAGCACAGAAGTTCTTACAGACTGTGCACTAGTGACTTAGACAATGTAATTACAGATTGCCTTCCCCACTGTCTCTGCTTATTTGTTATATTTAATATTTTAAATACAAGGTTTTCTCAAGGTTTTGTTTAACTCCCATGGAATATTATTGTGCTCACACAAATATATAGTAACATAATTATCCAGAGCTTTTTAATAATATCAATAAAAACTTTGGAAAAAAGAGAAAAAGATAGCAAGAACAATGCTATCATTTAAATAGCAAGGCCAAACCACACAAATAAGAATAGTTAATATTCTGAAACATCCTTTAAATATACTTATTATTTCCACATGTTTGTGAACAAATATGCCAGTTTCTTCAAATACTAATATAGACCTTGTAGAGTCCACTGGTTTTAACTTACAGATACGATTAGGATTATGGAAGACAAATACTTGCTTGATGATACTTTCTTAAACAGCCCTATTAGCTTTAAGGAGAATATTGTATGTAATAAATTTAATACTTGTATCTGCATATTAAAGGTTGGGGTTTTTTAAATCTAACAACAGACCTTCTGTAGTGTTTTAAGTCCTTTTAAGACAAGGCATGGAGGGAAGGGGGACAAAATACATCTCTTTAATAACAGAGTCTATTTGCAAAAAAACAACTTACAGAGACTTCCCAGATTCTTGTTTCCAGATATTTTCAGTCCGCTTTAAGGAGTAACTTTAACTAAATCCAAGACAAACAAATTATCAAGGAATAGAAGGCACAGAGGATTGTCTTCACCCATTTATAGCTACAGTATCTGTTAATCCATAATGTAGAATGGAAAGCATCCATTGTGCTCAAAGATGGTCTCTTTAACATAGTGCATTCAATGCTGAGTGTACTGAAAATTTTTTGTATGTGTGTGTGTGTGCATATGTGCAAATACAAGATTTAACACTTTATTACAGTAGGTTTAAATCTCATTTGACTATAGCCAAAATACAGATGTAATACTCCACTGCTACAAAGATATGGCAGAATTTAAAGTTACCCTTCCTGGCAGTGGTGGTCTGTGCTCATTTCGTTCTTTCAGTCACACAGAGATAAGACATAACAAAAAGAATTCCAGAAGGGGGAAAGAAGTAGTTTGGTCCCTTTCAGTCTCATGAGGGAGAACTTTCTTTCTGAGTTGATTAAGGGGCTGGAAGAACTCCCTTATGATGAAAGGCTGAGGGAGCTGGGTCTCTTTGGGTTTGAGGAGACTGAGGGGTGACCCCATTAATGTTTATAAATACGAAAAGGGCAAGTGTCAGGAGGATGGAGCCGGGCTCTTCTCAGTGATGTCCAATGACAGGACAAGGGGCAATGGGTGCAAGCTGGAGCACAGGAGGTTCCACATTAACATAAGGAAAAACTTCTTCACTGTGAGGGTGACAGAGCACTGGAACAGGCTGCCCAGAGAGGTTGTGGAGTCTCCTTCTCTGGACACATTCAAAACCCGCCTAGATGCATTCCTGTGTGACCTACTCTAGGTGGTCCTGCTCTGGCAGGTGGGTTGGACTAGATGATCTTTCGAGGTCCCTTCCAACTCCTAACATTCTGTGATTCTGTGAGTCTGTGATTATGCTAAAAGTATTTATTTGCCTACTTTTTTTGTTCATCTCTCCATAATTTTCTCAAGTAAATGTCATCAGTTACTTCTACATTGTCTACACGCTTAAAAACTTCATCTTTTCAGATATCTCTTCTGCTAAGTGATAATATGGCAGTAAAAACACACACCCGTGTGAATATACATGTTCACACAGATATTTTAGTGCAGGTTCAGTGATCTGCACTGAAGACAAGTTCGTGAAAAGCCTGAGTTTATGTCAGTAACCAATAAGACCCTTACGTAGACATTTCCATTGCTCTCAAGTTGCATAGTTCTGCAAAAAAAAAGCTTTGATATCTCATACTCTTAAATACAGTCCCACAGATATCCTGAGTCAGCATGGAAGGCTAGTTTTTCCAGCTGCACGTTTTTCCAGCTGCACATTTTTCCAGTTAAAGTTCTGTACATCATGCATGGGCTTTAGCAGCATGGTGATATCCTCTGATACAACTTCTAAGGATATAAAGGAACAACAATCAACTACATTGCAGTAGGTTGCCAGTGTCATATTTACCTGTCACCTGCAGAAACAAAATTTGCAAGGAATCTCATAAAGAAATAATTACTAAACTAAATAGTTCTACAGAATATCAACATCTCAAAGCTGTTGTATGTTTCCACTGTGAATCATTAAGTTGGCCATTTGATTAGTTTCATCAAAAAACCTGTCTGCCCACCTATAAATTAAGGCTTAATATACTAAAAACCACAGTGATATGACTAGCACCAATGCTTCTGGTACTATCTTTAATAACTATTACATTTCTATGGTGCTGAAACCTCCATCAGCCTGGAATGTACCTGTTCTTTCTCCTTGTTTCTTGGCTGCATACATTAAGTGTCTTGCTTCAATTGACAACACAAAATCAAAACATGCACCCACAGACATGAAAATGGACCACATTTTTCTTTGGGATGGAGTATTGTTTTAACACACTAATTTGGCTTCCCCTGCCGGTGCCTTGAAAGCACTAGAAAGCATTTTTTTACCTTTTCTACCAAAATCCTACACACACATACCTTTAAAAATAAATTACATTAATTAATATAATTTTTTTTAAAAGAATGTTTTGTCATTCCATGCAAACATATGTATCTGCTCTGTAAGAGGCATCACTTCACAGAAGCTCTGTAAGTAACAAGGTTTTGAAGTGAATCAGGTAAAATACTAACACCGGCAGTTTTCCTTTTGTTTGGGTGAATGAGAAACATCAACACAATTAGCTTTGAAAGATAATTACCTTATCTAGAGAATTATTGATCTGACAGTCCCATCTTTTAGGACCATGCATCATATTTAAAATGAAATGTTTTGTCTAGTGCCTACAAGGAATCAATTAATGTAAATTACCTACACTACATTACTAATGCAAACTTTCCAAGGGAACATATATATCTCAGTTATTTTCCCAGAAGAAAATAATTTTTTTGTGTTTATATGAAATCAAAAAGCCCGAATAGCAAGAGATAAATAAAAAATAAAGTAATAGAAACCTTCTAGAAAATTATCATCCTCCAAATTAAAAGTTGTTTATTATTTACATTATTACACAGGCTTATCCGTATTCTCTTGTTGGTCTTTTTTGTGGCATCTGTCACACAGTCATTATGGGACTCAAACTTTTTAAAGATACATTGTGTTAAAGAATCATCTTTTCACTTTTCTCAGAAGGAAAAACAAAACCACAAAATAAACAAAACCACAAAATAAACTAAACCACCTAGATTTTCAGAAGGATTTGCTTTCAGTTTTTACTTCAACATGTTCAGCACTTTTTCCAGTGACTGGCCCATATGAAATATGTAAACACTAAAGGTAGGAGTCTCAAACCGAAGACTTTATCCTTCTTTCACCTGTAGACGAAGCTTGTCTTAGTCAAAATTTATGCACAATTTATGAGCCTTGATGAGGTTTAGGTAAGAAATAAGCACTGGGTTGTCCAGCACTATCAAGATGCATTTGGGACATGCAAAGAAGACAAAAACACATTTTAAGGTTGGAAACAGAATCTCTGTGGCGGTTTGGTGTCTGGCAGGGTTTGGCGGTGAGGGGGGCTACAGAGGTGGCTCCTGTAAGAGGCTTCGAGAAGCTCCCCTGGCTCCAATTTCGGACCAGCCTATGGGCAAGGCCAGACCAATGGCGCCTCTGCGAAAGAAGCGGTTGATTGCGTCTGTTTGTTCTGTGTTGGTCACCGAAGGGGGATGGGAAAGAGCCAGCCCTGCGGATCCCCGGGTCAGTGAGGCAGGAGAGGGGGAGCTGTGCCGGAGCAGAGGTTCCCTGCGGCCCGCGGGGGGGTGGCGGCTGAGCCCCTGCAGCCCCTGGAGCCCAGCGGTGGCCCAGAGGTCGCCCTGCAGCCCGCGGAGGGCCCCGGGCCGGAGGGGCAGGGACCGGGCCCGGAGCAGCCGCGACACCGCCCGCGCTGGAGCCGCCCGTCGGTGGGAGGGCGGCAGCCCCGGGAGGGACCCGCCCCGGGGGGTTCTGGGGAGCTGCGGCCCCGCGGGAAGGACTCCCGTTGGGGCGGTGGGTGGAGGGCTGTCTGCCGGGAGAGGGACCCCGCGGTGGGGTAGGGGAGGGCGGCGAGGGCCCCTCTCCCTGAGGGGGAAGGAGCCGCGGAGACACCTTGTGCTGACGGGCTGTGACCCCCATTCCCTGCCCCTGCGCTGCTGAGGGGGAAGAGGGAGCAGAGCTGAGCCCGGGGAGACCGGAGGGGTGGGGGGGTGGAACGTGTGTTGTATGTTAAGACCTGATTGTATCTCTCGTTCTCCTTGATGGTGGTGGTTGTTTTGTATTAAATGTGTGCTGTTATCCCCAAGTTGCATCTGTCTTTTTCCTGTGGCCATAACTGGTGAGTGAGCCCTCCCTGTCCTTTGTCTCGACCTCAAACCCCTTTTGGTTGCATTTTCTCCTCTCCATCCCTCAGGGGACGGGGCAGGGGTGAGCAGCGGCTGCGTGTGCTTTTGAAGCCAGCTGGGTGGGCTCAAACCATGACAATCTCCCAATTCTCAAGTGTTGTACATACAACCTTTCTAGCTTAAGATTGTCTTCCTGAGGGAAAAGCTAGGCCTTACTGGAAAAAGCATAGAGATAATTCAAATAATAGAATTTCTGAATTAGTCAATCACTATCTGTTTATTTAATTTACAGTTTCTAGATTATTTTATTGCTTTGATACGTATTCATATTTTTGTATGATTAATTATGAACATAGTATTTACAGTTTCAAATTTTTCCTCAGCATCTAAGAATCTTTACAATGTTAATCTCTTACAACAGTTATACTTTATTCATATAAAGAAAAATTGTTAATGTCTAAAGGAAAATTCCTGCAAATGTAAATTAACTAAATTCAGATTACAAGTAATCACTGTTAGTAAACATTGATCAAGAATCAGCAATTGCTAGTAATCTATCTCATGAAATGGCTAAGGAAATGTTCTCTGTTGTTACTTCAATTAAACATATGTGCAATTTATTCACAATATTGTCTGCATGAAAATAAAACATAGGTGTCTTTAATCTGAGACTATTTATAGTTTATTATTAATAACGAACTTAATGCCAAACAAGCAGAGCATGATGACAAAGTACCAATGGGAAGCTGCAGGTTCTAACAAGAACTTAGGGCAGCTGGCTATGAGTACAAAGATTTAGAGTTCCATCTGTGCTCTGGAATCCTACTGCTGGTTGCTTACCCACACAGAAATATGTATCATCCTATTCTGGCTGGAAAGTGTAAAGCAACTTGATGTGATACTACTGACATCATAATCTGAGTGCTACTTGCTACAGAGATAGATATGTGTTCAATAGACTAGTTCAAGTACTCCATGAGATGATCATGCTTTATTCCTTGCATGGAAAACACAGTTATCTTCTCAGGTTTTTACTTCCACCCTAAGGCCTTATAAAGCTAACATACAGAAATGCATAGTTATAGTTGTCTCCCTATTGCCTGTAACCACCTTTGTTTCAAGGGAGACTGGGCTGGATTTCGTATCAAAAAGTAACAAAACTGGTGCTGATATATAATTGAACATGATTTAATTGCTAAAATAAAAATTCACAAATACATGATTACTACACAGCATATAAGTCTCTTAAAAATTACTAGCATCTGGAAAAAAAAGCTTATAACTGGAGACATTTTTAAATAGTTTGGAAATCAGCAAAAATAAATAAAGTTTATTTTATCACCATGATGAGGAATATTTTATTGAAATGCAATCCTGTTTTTTGAGAATATAATTAAAGACAGATAGCAATAAACCTTTGGATTTCAAACACTTGGTAATACCATATTCAGATGCACATTTTTTTCCCCTGAGAAATTATAAATTAATTCATGGTTCAATATAAGTTATATTTCTTTTTTTGTGATGATACTTGGAGAAGAAGGAAAAAAGAATCGCAATAAAATGTTCCATTTATAAAAGGTAGGTGAAATACGTGTGTTGAAAAAGAATAAAAAATGGTGTCAGTTTCTGAGAAAGCACATTGATGTGTTTTTTATATACAGTACTTCCTACTTTTGTTACAAGAGTTGCACAGACGTTTCACAGTAATCAATAGTAGAATATTGATCTAAATAATAATATGACCTTCCGTCAATGAGAAGGAGTGTATTATGGAACCTATATTTCTGTAAGCACAGTTTTGTTTTGGTTTGGTTTTTGTTATCATAAAATGTGAAGTTAAGTAGTAGTATCTGTGCTCTATACTGTTACTATTAAATAAAAAGAATTCTCTAAAAATAAACATTACAGAATGCAACCTAAATATGCCATCAAGAAACTGTGCCCTAGAGAAGATCTTCAAAGCTCTGTCTGTGTATAATCTAGCTCTTTGTACCAGAAATTGAAGCTTCCTATTAACATTCTTGTGCAGAAGAAGAAAGTTAACAGTTCATTCTCTTTTACATACTATAGTATTCTTATGTTAACTGTTTTGTAAATGAAAGCATTTTAAAAACAATTTCCATAATGGATTTATTTGTCAGGGATTTTTGTCAACATTGGTTGACTCATGATCCATGTGATGCACAGCCCCCATAAATAATATAAGTTATGCCCCTAGCTCACTGTAATTGCATTGAAAATTGACTCTGCTGCGGCTGTATATGCTATTGCATTCATAACAGAGCAACTCACAACATTGTATTCTAGGCAGAGCACTTAGGGGAAAAAAAAAAAAAAAGAAGAAAGAAAAAGCACATGGAAACAGACACACTTCAGACAGGGACTGAGTAATTCACCAGAGGCTGTAGAAGGAAATGGGACAGAATCATGAACAAAATGGAAGACTGCTGATTCCCGCTGCCTCCTGCTAAGTGATACAACATGATGCCACACACTTTTGGTGGATGAAGCAGTGCAAACTATCTTAGTAAGAGATAGAATAATCTGGGATACTATTCCTTCACCTCCTATTATTTACAAATTGTTTATTCATGACACACCAAACCCAGGAAATAAATATTTAATGAAAAGGATTCTTAAAATGTACTGAAAAGTCTTTCAGCTATTGTAAAGCTCCCATGTTTGTTAACTTTCTTGAAAGTGTTCTGAACAGTTAAGTGAGATCTGTTATGCTCAGGGGATTAGCTCTATACCTGTACAACAACTCTTAGTAGCATTATAAGGAATTACCTAATGTAATAGAAGAATACGTATCAAGGTCTTGAAGTCTTGAGAAAAAATGAATCCTCATTACCTCAGTCAATATTGAGGAGAGGGGTACAGAAATAAATTTAGGGAGGGAAGAGGAGAAAAGGCAAAGATAGACAGATACATGAGGAGGAAACAGAGACCTTTAATTAAAAAAAAAAAAAAAAGAAAAAAGCAAAGAGGCTGAAAGACAACCTGATCAAGGAAGATGTGTGAGAAGTGAAAAATGGGATGAACATGAAGAAAACAAAATGTGATGTGAAAAATAACTTGAGAACAAGGTTCAGGCTACTTAATATGTGGTCATAAACTTTTCAACTTGCTGCTGCTAAATGGCATAATACAAATTTACTTTACACCACATATTTATATTGCTTAATAATGTTTGCATATATCCATGGTATGGAGACATTTCTCAATCCCATTCTGTGAACACCTTTTATACAATGGCATCAAGGTGTTACATGATTTTGTGTTGTCTAGTTAGAAAACTATTATTGAATTAAAGATCCTCCAAATTTCCACTGAAATCAAGGACTCCTGAGTAAAGTCAAATCAATTTTAATTGAAAAGTGGCCTTAGGTTATGGAGGAGAGGAGAACATACATTTCATAACATAATTCTACAGCAAATCAGCCTCATGAGTTAAAAAAAAAAATAAAAAATCAGAAATCTTTCCATTGAGTAGTTACACAATACTGTTGTGATTACTTTAGACAGCACTATTTCATTCCTTTATTTCCTTTCTCCCACTATATCTCTATGATATTTGTTGGTAACTAACATTTATAGATCTTTCTCTCTCCTAGTAGAGTCAGAGGCAAAACAGCAGGAGAGAAACCTTCCCTTGAGAGCATAGTCCAACAAAGAACGCCATGGATAGGTAGAACTCAGACCTTGTGCTGCTTAGCAGTACTATGCATCATTTCTCTTCACCTTTCTGATGGTGAGATTGCTGGCTTTATTAGATGCAGTTAATAGGTGTACCATTCTTAAAATATTGGAGCTGTAACGCTTTGATATTTCCTAGACAACATCTGCAATACCATGAACGCAGACTGACACCAGATTTCTCTACTTTGTTTTAATGAAGTTTTATGAACAATAAATTTAAGAAGAAAACCAAATCATTAAAACAGACAAATTAAAAAAAAAGAAAGGAAAAAAAAAAAGTAAAAAAAAGAAGAAAGAAAAAATATTGCCTCTTATATTTCTTAAGAAATTCTCATCCTGAATCCACATCAACAAAGGTATGTTGCCTGTCATCCCTATCTGCCAGCAGTAAACAGTTCTAAACACATTAGGAAGCACTAAGTATAAGATGAGAACATCTGTCCAAGCTGCCCTCAAACCTGTCTGAGTCTTAGCAGTTCCTCTACTGCTAAATCATTTTTCGTCTTAACTATGCTTTCCAAGAAGGCAGTCCTTGATCTAGCAAGCTACTTCCTTGTTACCTCTGAGCCACAACTCATTGATTAAAATGGCCTATAGCCTCCTCCTTTTCCCCATTCTCCTTCCCACAGAGTCTTTCAAATTACCCTAGGAAAAAGCTAAAGGAAGCTGAGCAAGTGCAGTGCTGTCTGAGGCAGACTTGAATCCTAAACCCTAAAAGAGGGTACTAAATTTTCATTGCAGCTTGGATGATTCTGCACTAGAATAAAATAATTCCTGTAAAGATGTCCAGAATTGAGTCTTGGAGCTGCTGTTACTCCCTTGCATATTGCATTCTGGCTAATCAACAGGCTCTGGGGGGATGATGTCAGAGACACCTCATCAACTTTCCTGTTTGGAAGTTCACATTTCCACCATGAGTTTGTCTTGAAAGAATGTGTAGATAAAGAGGGTGACACTGCAAACATTCCCAAAACTAAACAGGGGCAAAAGGTTGACATAAATAAATGATATACGGTAAATTTAAATTTGAAATTTTGAAAGCTAACTCATCCACAGCATGAGCTGAACTTAAAGACAACAAAAAATAGGCTTTAAGCCTCACATACAAATGTGTTTAAATTCTTACTTGATTTGCAAGTTTGGCCATTTACAAGTATATATTTATTTATATAATTTAGATTAGATCTAGCATGTTAAGTACTAAAAGTCAGGTAAGGTTAATCCACACAAAAAACTTTTTAGTCTGCAGAAAGAATACAGAGCCAAGAATAATTTCTGTTTAGATGTGCCTTGTTGTCTCTATATTTATCTATATGAATCAATATTCTAGTCTCCTGTATTTGGAAGAGTTTGAAAATATATCAAATCAAAGGATTAGATAAACAGAATAAAATATGGACTGTCAAATAGATGTAGACAAATAAGTAATTTAGTCTTATAACAGTTTCCATATTATGAATATCAGAGAGTAGTTTAGATGTGATTCAGCCAGGCTTCCATGGGCAGAAGATGGTACACACAAAATTTTTCTGTAGCAGTAGGAAGGCCATGAAAGAAATCCTGAAATAGCACTACTAATCCTGAAGACTTCACAAAGAGAAGAAAGGTATTGCTTAAATCCCACACTATCATTGATTCTCACTGATGACAGATGCAAGCAGCACAAACAGAGCCTTATGTCTGCGTTTCACTCTTATCTATAATTCAGTTCCAGAATATGGGGACACCAAAAGCCCTCCCCACTTGTCCAGTGTCATCAAATGAGAGTCTGAGATGCTGAGTAGTTTGCAAAATTAACTTACTAAATATATTCATGGGTTAACACCTGAAGTCACATGCAAAGGGTAAAATGTATTTATTGTGAGGTCTCACTCTGCCCTCAATCTCAGTTTTAGTTTAATTCATGGGCAAATGTCCTGGTTTAAGCCCATCCATCTGGCAACAAAGCTCCACGCAGCTGCTCGCTCACTCCTGGGTGGGATGAGGCGGAGAAAATATAAACAAAGGCTCAAGGATCAAGACAAAAGACAAGGAGGGCTCACTCACTAGTTGGGGAAAACAACATAAATTTGATTTAAACACCACCACCACCAAGGATGATGAGAAATACAACCAGGTCTTAAAAACACCTTCCCACCCTTCCCTCCTTCCTGGGCTCATCTTTGCTCCTGATTTCTCTACCTCCTCCCCCACAGCAGCACAGGGGAGCAGGGAATGGGGATTAGAGTCACTTCGTCACAAGTTGTCTCTGCTGCTCATTCTGCCTCAGGGAGAAGGATCTTTGCAGTCCTCCCCTGCCCCAGTATGGGTCTGTCCTGTGGGCTGTCATCCTCCCAGCAACGGGCTGCTCCAGTGCAGGCTGCCTCAGAGTCAAGGACTACTTCAGGCACAGTCACCTGCTCCAGCTTGGTGTCCTCCACGGGCTGCAGGCAAACATCTGCACCACTATTATCTCCATGGGCTGTGGGATGTCAGCCCACCATCTCATCACGGGCTGCAGGGGGATTTCTGCTCTGGCACACCTTCCCTTTCCTTCACTGACCTGGGGGTATTCTTGTTTCTCTCACATCCCCCACCTTTCCTCTGCTCCCAAACAAAACCTCACAAACAAAAAAACTTGCAAACATGTTTGCTCCTGATTTCTCTACCTCCTCCCCCACAGCAGCACAGGGGAGCCCCTCTTAACTGTGTTTATTCACAGAGGCACTAGTTGGCTCAACCTTGGCTAGAGGCGGGTCCAAATTGGAGCCGGGAGGCAGCTTCAAGATGCCTCTTAAAAAAGCGATGTCTGTAGCCCCCTCCCCCACTACCAAAACCCTGCCAAACACAAAACCAACACAGCAAACTATCTGCATTAAATAAATGTGTGATAAACATCTCAAGAAGAGACCATGTATGTCTTCTGAGAGCCCAGGCACCACTGTCTCCATGGATGTAATTCACTTTCAAGTGTCATGAGACAGATTTCCAGAAACTTACTTTGGTAGGAAGCTTCTGGATGAGAATTTGAGAACACAGCTGTTGTTGCTGCTGGCCCAGCTGCCTGCTTTTGCATATACTACTGTGAACCACAGGGGGCTTGCAAGTGTAGGTTTTGCAGCCAATGATCCGCAGACATATTGTTGGCATTTTGCAGCTACAAGGCAGAGGGACCGCATGTAGGGATACAACAAAGATTATCATTATATAGGTATACACAGGATTTTCAGACTTGTATGAGGATCTGAGCAGAATTTGCCTGTTATTTACCTTGTGCATAAGTACAGTTCCTCCCTAGACTTGCACAAAACACACACAGCTCAGACAGACTCTGATCTCTACAACCCGTAGCTTCATCCTGGATCTTTTCCAGAGCACTGTTGGTTAGACATTAAGCACACATCATACATTGACCACAAAGAAGAGGACTGAAAGCCCGAAGTTATATTTCACAGATTCAACTAATAAGAGGATAATAATACCCTGTGTTAAAGCCACTTGTAATAATACGAAATATTTTCTTTTTATGTTTGCATCTGATACTTATGCCTAGGAACCAAGAGATTAAGTATTATTATCTACAGAACATCTGCGCCATAGCCACTGACGGAGGGTCACCTATCTTTGCAGCTTAGATTAAATCTTGGTGAATGACAGGATTTATAGAGATGACAAAACTGCTACTAACTTACTCTGGACCAATGTTGTGCCTTCATCTCTAGATTGTAACATCATTACTATAGAGCAGCAACAAAGATACTTCAGTCAGAAGATGACTGAAAATCAGAATACTAAATATGTTGATTAAATATACTCCTTAGAAAAGCATTAACATGTTTGAACTCTACAGTCATGGGTCAACAGAACCTATTGATGTGCTTCATCTGCAGTTTATCTTCATTTCAAACATAATTTAATTACCAACAGTAATATTCTTAGAAAGAATTCATCTCAAAGTATGGGAATGTAGATGTCAATCCTACTGTAACTTTTTATTTGGAGAACCTAGAGAAAGTGCTCGTATTTCCCTGATATTTTCACAGTCTCAGTCCTGACACTTGCTTGTTATATTTTGTGTTACCAAACAACAGCAGCAACAGGAGAAAAGTGTATGAAATCAGACTCACACTCAGATATTGATTAGTGTTTTAGTTATCCATCAAGGTTGTAGCATGCTGACTGATGGGAAATGAGATGCAATTGCTTGATATTGATTGTAATAGGCTTTGCATCAACTTGTAATACCAGGGGGTTTTGGTCAAAATAGTAAGTTATGGCTTTGTCTGAACAGTATGACATGTCACCCTCAGTTACTGATGAAGGGTTTTGAGAGCGTATGTTTGTAATAAAGATTTAAAATAACATAGCAATTTTACCATATGAATACAAATGCTTATTAGGTGATTTTCCACACATTTTTATTAGTATAAGACTACATGCATTTCATTTAGCACATTTACTAATAATTTTATGTACCTTAAGTTACAGTTTTATGAGTGTGAGTACATGCATACACCATATATACAGTATGCTTGCTCATGCATGATTTTATATGTGCTTACAACTACTGTACATTATATACACTTTGTAGTTCAGTAATACATACATAAGTGTTCAGTCCTGTTTATTAGTTATACACATACCCACTAAATAATTGGAAAAAAAAAAACCACAAGAAAATGCAGATTTATCAGTCAATCTCCCTGGCAGAGAACTACATCAAAACCAAAGAAATAAAGGTGTATAGAAATGAAAAAAGAAGAAAGAAAAGGTTAAATAGATATATGGTCCAAACCTTTAAACCCTCTCTCCACTCAGTCCATACTAGACCATTTTTCAAAGTGTGCATTAAATTATTTCCTTAGAGAAAAACTCTTGCATTTGTGTTGCAGTTAATTGTTTAAGATCTATGAAGAGCAAGTGATCTAAGTTACAGAAACTATAGCAGTTTCATATTCTCCTGGTTTTAAAGTGTATCAATTGTTTTAAGTAGTGTAAAAGCAGTTTTTATTCATTCTTTAAGTCCTCAAATTATTTCCAATCTAATTTCAAAGAACCTTACAGAATATGCTCTGCATTTCTGTGAAATATACTCTGTAGCATGCCAGCAACTCTTGGACAGGATGTATGTCGTCCACACAATTTCATCAAGCAGACCTGCAGGCAAGAGTATTTGTGCTGACATAAATACCACAAAGATTTTATTATGATGTGACTCAAGGAAATATGTTTACAAATTTCTTTTAAGCTTAAAACACAAACTTTATTTAATAAAATCATACACAAAAAAGGATTATTTTCAAATATATGCATGTACCTAACAAGTATGTGTGTCTGTATGCAGTTTACCAGGAAAGTTTATGCACAAATTTGTAAGTCTATATTGATGTTAAAATACTGACTCACATTTTGCCTGTAGGTAAGTTACAGTATCCAGACTTATACAGATTTCATATGCTTCAGTTCCCTCATCTGTAGAAATCTTACCTTCCTTACTCAGTATTGTGCAATTGATCAAGCACTTGTGACCTTCTGATAAGTGTATGCATTGTTAAAAGAAATATTTATAGCTGTGAGACATACTTTTTCTCTAGATAATAGACTAATATCAGACAGATTAATAATATAACAGTAAAAACATGTTCATTAGAATTCTGCTCAGGTAGATTTAAAGTGAAACACTTTTTCTACAAGTGGGGGTAAAATGTATTTCAAAACAGTTAGTCCACAGCGAATGGCATAAAAAGGATTTCATATTTTAAGACCTCAAAAAGAAATAACATTTGCAACAAGCACCTTCTGAAGCAAGGACCTCTTTTTAATGAATGTGAGTGGGAAAGATACTCTGTAGATCGCTTTTTTCTGTAATTTTTGGCTTCTGTATTTTACACTGTACAACTGATTTGTAACCAGTCAGAACTGCTGTCTGAGATAAAAACTATGCCAGGTATGCTGCTGGTCTATTCTAGTGTTGCAATGTCTATGTTCCTATGAAATGAAGAAAGTGAAGAAAAAATTCAAGATACTCTGAAATGTAACTTACACTGATGAAAATGTAATTAGCAAGTCAGTAAACTATTCATGAGGAGAACAAAAGAGTGAAGCTATTTAAATATAACCCCTGGTATGACTTTGGAACAGAGAACTAGGTATACCAACAGTAATAGTCACATTTTCCTTAACATCACTGTCAGTAGCAGTGTATCTGTCTAAATGCATGTGGTCAAGTATCCAAACCAAACTGCACAACCACACAGAGATTAGTGAAGCAGTGGAATACTCATTCTTTGACTACCAACATCATTACATTTTCTTTCTGAAAGACCTCATGTGATTTTACAGGATTTTGATTGCTAAGTTGTTTTTTTCCCAACTGCTACTCGAGGTTTTAAGACAAACACCCTTTTTAAGGGACATTGTTTAATCAAAACTAGGTGTAAAGTTTCTTAGTAAATTATGACCTATTTTTTTTTTCCACTACTCACAGTGAAACTGTATTTTGAAGTTCCTTTTCGAGAAACTTAGTAAGTGACATGCCCCAAATCACTCTGTTAATTCTACCTCTCATGTATGGCATGACCACAGCAATAATACATCAAAGGTCTGTATTCTAAAGCTATTTAATGACATATGATTAGCCAAACCAGTCTTGCAGTTGAGGTGAAAGAGAAATCCTTCCATTATGTCAGAGAGACAGAAAATAGAAAAAATTTGTGATTTAACGAAGTCAACTACTGTGTTCAAAATGGACAGAATCTATAAGTTCACAGGGGTTACAGAATGTGGTCCTGCAGCTACTGAGTCTGAATGTTCTTGTATTCAAAAGACTATTTTGAACCGATCCAGTGACAGCTGCGTGGACAAAAACCAAAGGGTCAGTGTTATATGAACAGCACAGATCAGACATTACTTTTTAACACAGTTCAAAGCAGTGAAACCTTCTTGTCTTGCAAATACGGGTAATTTTTGTAATAGCTGTTCTTGAGCTCTGATCTACAGAAAAGTCTACATTTTAGTTGCTCAGAAATGAGTTTAGCAAATCTTTAAAAAAGAAGTATGCCACCAGCTGTTTACAAACTGTATAAATCTACTGGTCTTACTGTCTTTTTTTCACTAATGAAAGAACAGCTATTTCCTGTTTTGGGATAGGTAAGCAGACCTTTTGCCCTCTCCAAAAACACTGACCAATTCCTTACATCTGTCTCTTTAGCCTTATTCATCTATTTTTAGCACTATGTCACTCTCCTTCCTTGATTTTCTCCTAGAATTCAGTCAATAAAAATCATAAGAAATGAAAGCCTGTCTTGTTCAGAAGGTGGCCTCTCTACCACTGAGCAGAGTCTGATTGTGAGACTGCTACCTGATTCTACCTGATTCTTTTTAAGAGAGTACATTGCTCTCAATTTCTCCTCTGAAAGCAAGCTGTTCCTCTTTGTACAGATCATACACTATTATTGAGGTCAAGAGAAAGAAAAGCATGAAAAAAATATCTATCAGCTGGGGCATTTATATGGAAAGGTTGGAATTCAGGCTGCCCAAACCAGTCAGGAAGAGGAAAAAGTTCCATTGTTCCAGGTGAAAACCCTGTTAATGGAGAACACCCCTCTCTCACAGTTTCCCTCTGGCAAACAGCACTCCCCATCATTGAAACACAGTACAATTAATTACAGCAATGCTTAGTATAGTCAATGCTCTCTGCTAATGAAACGATGTATTTTCAGAGCCATGTTGTCTCTTTGATCTCCATAAATTTATTTCCAAATACTTTGCAATTTTGTATGAATTACTTCTCAATGTATGCTAGCTCTTTGTTGCTATCTCACATTAATACTGCAGCATCTCCACAACACAACAAACCTCAATATTAGTGTATTTGAAGATTTTGCTGTCATTCATAGCTAGCTTTAGGACCCCAGATTTTGTAGAGTTATTCGAGGGATGGTTATTTCAAAATCCCTTCTGTCAGAAAAGAAGATTGAGGCTGAATGAGCAAGGTTGCCAACCTTCTGTTACATCTTGTGAGGGTACCACACTTGGAATAATTTACTACCAATTTTCTTGTGTGCCAGATAAACTACATTATGAAATGGTTAGCAACTTGTATTGAAATCATTCTTAGATTTATTTTTCCAGAGTAAGAAACTTGTAGGGGCTGGGGACTAGATTTTAGACGAGAACTATCTTTTTTTTCATACTTGTGCATATATTTCCTGAATGTTTTCCAAATTAAAATGAAATAAGCTTGCTCTTTCTTCTGTGTTCTTGAAAATATCCTGGTACCTCAAATTTAATCTCTCTTTTTTTTTTTTTCACTTTCGAGAAGAAGAGAGAAAAGGAAGGGAAATATCCAACAGTGAAACACCCTGAACACTGTAGATTAAGAAAAATGTTACAGACAATGTTTTGTTTGGAGGTATACATTTATTTGTATGCATTTTTTGAAAAAATTCTAAGTGAAGTTGGACAGAAAATTATTGAATTTGAAAATTTTCTAAAAAGATACTACATTTATAATCTGCATATAAAAATATAAATATATAGCCAAGAAACTTATAAGTGAGATGGTCGATGGTAGGTTGCGGGAGGATTAGAATGTGCACTTTCTGCCTAACACTCACATCAGAGATGAAAAACGTGAAATATTCCAGTGATCTTGTGCAAAGCTGAGCATACAGGGGCCTGCATGCCTTGTGATCATTAAAAATCCATTGGCATTCCTCACAAGACTAAGCAAGGTTAGATCTGGAAAAAATCCAACTTAGTTAATTGCATTCTGTTCACATAAGTTACTCCTGCACTCTCAGGTTTTGTGTTTTTTGGTTGTTATTTTGTGTGTTGATTTTTTTTTTTTTTTTTAAGACTAGCTCATGTGCAAAGTGTATTTAAATAGCCACCCTTCCATTATCCATAGAAAGTACCTCACTGGTTAATACTTTCTGGAAACCTTTCCAACTAAACTTATTCTAGAAATGTAATACATTCTTCTTTGAGAAGTGAATGACGTATTGTATGGGCCAAGCAGAAAGAAAGTGAGTTGGGTTGATGAGTGAGGTTATTCAATTAGGCTATAATCATACAGCCCGAGTAGATATTTCAATAATTTCACCTGGTGAGAGCTGCTATCAGCCTTTGTCAAGACCCTACTGCCTTCCTACTCTTACAAAGGTTAAAGACACAGAGACAGATTTACTCCTTCCTCTACTATGTCTTTGTTTCTGATTTCTTCTCATCAGCTTTCATTCTCTTTTCATTAAGGATTCGTTTTTCCCCAAGCTTATTATGAAGATAAATGTCATGGAAATGGGCAGGTTCTGCCCACAGTTCAGTGTCTGCAGTGAATACCTATCACTGGCTAATAACTGGACCCCACCCAGCCCTTGCAAACTATCAGAGAGGAAAGATTCCCTCCTAGCCTTCAGAAAGTCTGCTGGGAAAGCTGGGTCTTGCTCTGATGCCAGTAATCAATCAGCAAGGCTGAATCTCCTGGCTAGGAGTTTATCTTTCCTTTTCCAAGGGCTTTAAAGATAGGTAATGAACTTGAATCCTGGCAGTTAACCTCTTTGTCAGTTGTCCTGCTTGTCTCATCTCTCACTCTTGCTAGTATGAAGAGATTCAGAAAGGAGCTTGCAAGGCCAGAGTCTTTACCTTTTCTTATCAGAGGACGTTACATAAATATGCTATGATTGTGCTCCATGGAATTACAATCGATTTGCAACTGAAAGTGTAAGTTCATCTTCCTGGAATCACAAATAGTTATGTATTTCATAGCATGACCCACCCCAATAAGAATACAAATAGGAGCTGTATTCTTAGTTTTGTGTTCACTTTTAATTAATAACTGTGTATATCTATATGGATTTCACAGCAGTCATCATATAAAGTTTAGACAAATCTCCTAAACTGTCTAATGGGACACAGGTGGCTTAAACACTTTTCTTTGCAGTAAACCACTAGTAATGTGATGTCCTTTCGTAACTATATTTTGAAAAGAAGGCAGAGAGTCTATTTTCTGTGGGGGCAAGTTAACGAATCAATGCTCTCAGGCTAAATAAAAAACTAAGTATTGTTAGAAGAGTTCAGATGTGAGGTATGCACATAGTAGATCAGCAGATGCAAGAGTGAATGGATGGAGGCACAGTTAGGAACGTGTCTAGGTTTAACCAGCAGCTATGAGGGGCTTTTCCATATCATCATTCAAGGGACGGACTATTCAACTCCTTTCTCTCTGAACCAAAGATATCTCTTTTCACTCTTTGCACTCCCACTAAAATACTGACACTCTCTGCATATTGTGTAAAAGCTAGAGAAGAGACCATCTGTAGGTACTCAGACCCAAGCCCATGATGATCTAAGATCGTCAGGGCATCAGTTGAGACTGGATTGGAGCATCTGCTACCAGAGGTCTCCAAAACAGGATCCATCATATTTCTGTATATATCTGTACTAAAAACAGTGATGCAATGATAAGAGAGCTGCTTACTAAGCCAATATGTTCAAATACCCAGGCTACTGACATTATTCCTTTGAGTTTTTTATTTTATGTTACATAACATGCCTAGTTTCCCAAGAAAATGAGATATCTGTATTCATAGTATTTGTTTGTCTGTCTGTTTATCCATGTCTTATGACAGTTTTGTAATGTGTTGTTTTATTTCAGTCATATATGATGAAGGGATGCAAAGTTTAAAAATGTCAGGTTCCTACACACTTCACAAAAAGTCAGGTACAGGAGTCTGATCCTATTATCATCTCCCTGAAGGAAAAGGCTGAAATATGGGTTTAGCCTTTATTAGACAGAAAAGAATCCATGAAGCAACTCATGGCAGTTGCTCACAAGACAATTTGATAGTGAGTAACAGTAACAAAATGGATTCTACTCTTCCTGCAACTTTTTTTTTTTTTTTTTTTTTTTTTTTTAAGAGAAGTACCCCCTTGTGTATTTCTCAATCTCTAATTTGTAGCCCTGATTAGGTAAGAAACTTCTATGAGGTATAAATATTGTGTATTAGTGTTTCTGGAACAAGACTATAGCTCCTAAGTGAATAATGGCGTAATTATCTGTTGTTTACATTAGAATACAGATTCCTTGCAAATATGAAAAGTTGTTTAACAAGATCTCTTTTTGCCAATTGCACATATATGATTATCTAAGCAAATCCATACTGGTCATTCCATTATTTTTTCCAAAAGAAATACCCTTATGTTGGGCAATACTGTAGGACTCCCAAATGTTTTGGCAAAGATAGCACTAGGTACTTGCCATATCAGAAAGAGTATCATAAATACTCACTTGACATTTTCATGCTTTGACTTTTCTTAGATCATAAAGGACACATCCATTATAAAACATTTGAAGGTTGTATTATAAAATACGTTGAAGATACTGTGAATATGCTTATCCATATTAACAAACACTGCTCTTGTTATTGGCAGCTGAGTAGCACCAAGATAAAGAACAGGGGTTCTAATAGCCTAATTAACAAAGGAGATCACTCATAGCACAGTCACTTTTTCCTGATCCCATTTGCACATTAGTATTGTAAGTGAAATTCAGTTATGGATGAACTCATGTTCTTTGTAATCATCCATACTCAAAGAATTCAGAACCAAGACAATCATTGTAGATTTTTTTTCTCATAAATTAACAGTATTTAAATATCTGAATTTTTACGATGTATTTGTACAGGTAGCCTCTGATTTATCCTCCATGAAGATCTAGAAAAATGATATTAAAAGAATCCCTTGGAAGAAGCTTGATGTCCTTCCTTTCCTCCAAAACCAGGGAGTACTCAATACCACTAGATTTGCTAGTATTTTACAGAACTGGGAGGCTGCTCTCTCTTTCAGAACATTTCAGAACTCTTTCAGATGAAAAGTTTATAGATTAAGGTAATAAGACAGAGAACAGCTCTTTCACAGGATTTCACATTGTAACAGTACAGTTTGTGTAATTTCATGGAAGGAAGTTACGTCTGAGTTAGAAAAAATCGTATCACTCAGAATTCTTAGACTTCTCATATCAATTGTACTTCATTGTATGTTTTGCTTTATAAAACATTTCTAATAAGTTCAAAAAGTGAAATATTTCCACTAAATGCTTTGTAACATATAAGAATAAATCTTCCAAATTACACCATTTTAAATAGAACACAATAAATAATAGGAAAAAAAATAGAAGTTTCTAGGATAGAAATATTGTATCTGTAAAAAGTCTTTCACTTTTTATTTTTCATGAACCTGTGTCTGCAGCCAAGCTAATAGTTTCCAGCATCTCTGGCATTCTCCTTTTGTCCCCTCATATGAAAAATAGAGAGATGGAGGGGTTAAAATAGTGTTCATCAACTGTACATCATCCATACTATCTACTCTAACTATTTTAAAGCACAGCTATTGCTTTTGTTTATTGCTAGGTCACGCTCTAATCTCAGTTAAAACTATTTCAAAGAGAACAGAAGTAGACTTCCTCCATTTTTTTTCAAACAATGACAACAATAAAAAAAATACAAGTGAGGAGAGATTGGAGTGCGCCAAATTTTAAAAAGACATTTGCTTTTTATGTTAATTATGTGTTGAGATTCTCTTCAGTGTCAACTTTCTATTTTTGGTATTTCAATAAGTGTTCATTATCTGTGGGTAAGCTGTCCATGTATAAGCTAATTATAATCATAGCTGTGCTATTTTCAAGGGTGTACTTTACATCTCTTAGTCAAGTGTTATAAGAATTCTGTATCCAGTCCAGAATACCATGGAATTCTGTCATATAGAAGGGAAAAGGAATTACGATAGTTTTCTGAAATTCAGCAAATTATTTTTTTTTCTGATAGTGTAATTTATATAAAAGTTTGGTTTGCTGGAAACAAGGAAATGAACTAAACATTAAGATCAGAGTTCTGTTAATTGTTTATGGTTCATTTAACATGTGGACTGCACTGCATGTGAGCCAAATTTTTCTCTCATTTAAGCCATTATTTTCTTAATGAATCCGATTGATTTGAACAGAATTATTACAGAATTATAGTTATGTAACAGCACATGACTTACGCCAGTCTTATCAATTACATAACTGCTTAAGATATCATTTGTACTTGTCTTGGTTGGGGCAAAAAACTCACTATTGAAGTCACATCTTATTAAATCCATTCACACCTGTTAAGAATTTCTCCTTATGGTCTGTCTAATATGACTTCAAATTTTTGAAAATGTAGCTCAGGCAAAGGCAGGTTTCAACTCAATTAGACATCTGCATGATGATTTCTCAAGGGTATCATTGTCCCATTGTGTGGTAAGACCTCTTATTTTCTGAAAATACTCAAGTACCAGGAAATGGCAAAGCACAACTTAGAAGGCTTAGTGCAGAAGTTTCTCAATTCATATCAGATCTTACATCCTTTCCTGTGAGATAATTTTCTTGACCTATATGATTTTGTCTTATGTTAGTCAGCAGTGCATATCTTTGTATTGCACAAATGAATTTGGTCAATTCCTTTTATGCTTGCAAAATCTGTCCTGAAACAGACAACTCTTCTTTTTTTTTTTCAGAATGAACAAGGATCAAATGTCTAACTTCAGTATAACTTATGACAACAAATGTATTTAGCTCTGTTCAACATCCAAAAGTATGAAATAAATGTATTAAAAGAGAAGTAAAAAGCAAGTCTTTTCATAAACAGATATAGTCTATGCATATTTTATGCTTTTTTTTTTTTCATTTAACATTCCACTGACGTTTTTCTAGCTATAGTGTTTTGAACCATTTACCCTCTTCAGTTATCCTCATTATATCCATCAAATGTGATGCAGTTTAATTAGATTTTAATAGCATGGCAACACCTTCTTTAGCAGCAAGATTAACAGAAATGTAATTTATTGTTGATAAAGTATAAGGTGCCAGATCCAGCTACTAAAAAAGCATTAGATCTGCATTTAAAACCTGTGTCCTAAACAGCATTGATGTTCAGAAGGTAGAGACATCTAAATCAAAGTAGAGGATTGCTTTGGACATGTATAGGATAAGTAAGAACCTGGTATTCAAGTGTTCAATAGGTCCTAATTATGAAAAATGCCTTTTTCCTTTTTTTTTGGTAAAAAAAATTACACGTGCAATTTTCAGATTAATTATCTAAGGAACACAGAGTTTTCAAAGCACCTTTGTGACAGGAAACACACATTCTGAAAAAGAGTATCTGTGAACCATTGAGAAATATATCTTATGAAATGTGTTTAAATTCAGTTGACCAAAGAAAAAAACATTTGTTAAAAAAGCCATCCTAAATATAAATGATTTGTTGACAGAACTTTTAAATTGTAGCAAAAAAGCAATCAGCTGTGCAGTCAGCACTATGTATAACGTAAGAACTATGCCTAATGTTTCTGAGATATCAGTTGGAATGAGAATGCATCTTTACCAAAACATCAGAAGGGCAGATAAAGTGCAACCAAAAGCCACACCACACACACACCACCCTGTGCCCCTACCCTGAAACGACAGAGAAAAATAATAATAAAAAAGAAATAGGAGAGAAAGTTGACTACAAAACTGAAGTTATAGACCTGACTTGCACAACAAATCAGGACAGTTCTAAGCATGTAGTGGAAGTGTCCTGAATATCAGACTAAACCCTACCCATCAGATGATCTGTATTCAAGAGAGAACAACTCAAAGTACATCTGGAACCTTCTGATCAATGAAGCTGTTAAAAAGACAATGTGAGCAACCAAGGTTCTCTTCGGCACTTGATGAGAAGATGTAAGAAATATATTCAAATGGACTGAATTAATATTTTCTTCTTTTTACACTCAAAAAAATGGTGTGTTTTTTTTTTTTTAAAAAAAAAAACAACAATTATTTCCCTTTTAATAGGAAGAAAAATTTAACGTGGCTTGGAATTGAGTAATGTTGGGGGTTTATAGGAAAAGCAAAGCAAGTGAAATTCTCTTTGTGTCCATATATTCTGTGGTGAAGACCAGTCAGTTTCAGCATAAAAGACTGAGATTCAATACTTCTATCGCACTTTGGAGAATACCACCATTTTCAAACTACAACATTTTCTGGAGTATCCAACATGTCTTCATTTTTTTCTGTTTACACTGGGACGAGGAAGAGTACCTAGTTGTTTCACCTGTGGTGTAGCCTTACTGTAGAGCTAATTGTGCTACTCAGCATGGTGATCCTTCCAGTGTAACACATGGAACTGCGCCAAAGAAAAACCATTGACTCAGTTTATAGTCCCTCTATAGCCTAATTACTATGTCGCTGGAGAATTTCTGTTTCATACTCAGATTATTTTTGTAACACATTTCTGTCTGGGATCTGATCCTAGCTCATTGGTACTCTTGGGGGAGACAAGCCATTCTCTTGTTAGCTGCTAAGCCAATAAATAAAGGGTTTGTCAAAATGTTTCCAAAGTTTTTAAATCTGAAAATAGTTAACAAATTTAGAAATGACAGAAACGACATTAGTAGTGAGTGATCAAATAAAAAGAATGGCAATTTTCTTAAAGAAGCCTCAAAACCTAGCAATTGTATTGTGCCGCTAAAATACAATGATTTTAGAATTTCCTAGGAAAGTGAACACCTTGATTACTTTGACTTTGAATTGGACCAAAATCTAATATCAGAAGAACAAAATTTTCGGTGACCCAAGTGAAAAACAGGTCTACAGCAATTATGAATGAGATTCTTTGTACAAGACATATTTACGCATAACCATATTTGGCTGCAATTTTCAAAATTACTCAAGGGCACTGGAAAACTGATTTCAGCAAGCACACTTGAGCATGTTATTTTAATATTTCAGAGGGAAAAAAAGGTATTCTTTATAGTTTCAGGAATATATAAAAACAGAGATTTGGTAAAATATTTGCCATCAGTATATCATGCCAAGTCTGTGTTGGTCAAGTAGATAAAAGCTAAGCAAAGTCTGTCAATCCCATTTCAATCATGCTTTTGCTTATATTAGCATTTCTGTTAGCATTGAGAATTTCCCATTTTTTTTTGCATCGACCTTTATAGCTCTTCTATCATATCTTTTGGAAAATACGTCTGCACTGTTATGAGCATTAATATTATCAAATTCACATTCATCTGTTTAGAATAGTAGTGTGAAATACCACCAAACCTTGCATATTAGCTATTAAACAGGTTTTAAATCATAATTTAATATTCTTGTGACTAGCTTTCACTAGTCTGTGTCACTAACCTAATGGTTAAAGTAGGAGATGTTTTCAGCATAGGTCACTAGCTTCCAATAAAGCTTGTGCTTTACTATTACACTGAACTGCTGTCTTTAAGAGATATCTTGTGTTTATGGAAACTGTTCTAGGCAACTTTCTACTCTGACATCTTTTGATACGCTTAGTGTGAAATGTACATTCTCTGACTCTTTTCCTGTAGAAAGTTTTGTCTGTTCCTCTCAAATAAGATTTGTAATAGTGCTTTCAGTGTTAATTATCAGCATTTATGAAGCTGAAACTGCTTCATTGTTTCTCTGAATTTGAAAGCAAAGTTTATTGTCCCTTATTAATGGGAGGATCTCAAAATCACTGTTGGATATTACAGAATAATCTTCCATTCCTCATACAAGTATTTTTAATAAGAATTTGAGACTATAATTATCTACTAGCCAGCTCTTAATATGTGTTCCTTCCTTTCTGAGACAACAATTGCATAGAAACCTCAACTATTTCATCAAGATTAGTAATACTACTACAGTTGCAAACATGCTAAAAGTGAATTAAAGCCAAAAAAAAATAACATATTCTCAGACAGTGACTGCCTGCTATTAGCAACATGAGAAATATAGAATTTTCTCTGAAAGACAGTGGGAACAAACCCCATCATTTATGGCATATTTTTTTCAGCAAAATGGTCAAGGAATTTCTAGAGAGACAGTAAGTTGTCTTCTTTTCACTGACTGTGTTGGCTGAAATTCATTTCACTGGCGTAAATCTGACATTGCTAGATCAAGAGAACACAACTTGGCAACAGCAAAATTCACTCTTCAGTCTCCACATACCCCTTGGATTAAAGGCTATAGCCTTCAGTGCCATCTGGAAAGTATGCAAGGGCTACATTCCTTGCTCTCAAACTGCATATTAAATTGTGAATGTAGATCCTAGTCCCAACCTTTTGTAGGTGAGCTCAGCTGTATATACTTCAGAAACCAAGGCCAAATCACTCTATTCCTAAACCCAGGTTATGTAATAAAGTCCTCTTTTTCAGAGCAGGTGAGGGCCAACATTCACTCACCCTGAATGGATTAACCTCCTAATGTCCTGATAACTGCCACCACAGTATCATTGTTTTCCATTGTTTTATTACACTTGCTGTATCAATTACTTGTATAATCATTCACTTCAGAGTCTGGAAGTTTGCAGAGAATTAATATAACGTTATTTCAAACCAAATTACATTACAGCAATAACTGTGGTATTTTTTCCCTTTAAGGCTGGGTGAAAACTGAGTACATAATAATAAGAATCAGAACTAGAGGTAATTTCTCCAATTGTCTAAGTTAATTGCGCAACGTAAAAATGTTACATGTTAAAAAACAACCTTCTTTCTTCTTCTCCCTTATTTCTTCCTCTCATGTTTGTTCTTATAAGGAACAAACTTATCTTTTCTCGCTTGACCTCAGCAGGTATATCTGCTTTCTAAAGATATAGATAGGTATACAGGTATATAGGTATATAGATAGGCATAGTGGGAGGGAGATCAATAGATAGATAGATAGATAGATAGATAGATAGATAGATGGATGAAATAAAGTATTTTTTATGTCTAACGTGTAAGAAATAGATCAATCTATCTATCTACCTACCTAGGTAATGGTAAAATACATTTACACGCTCATACTATTTCTTAAATTGTTTTTAAGGTGGAAATTAAAGTAGCATATTCAAGCAGTGTTTTCATACAAGAAAATGCAATTTAGAAAGACTATTTCAAATAACAGTTCTGAGCATAAAAATATTAACACCCTTACAAAGACTTCCAAAGGAGTTTGTCTCAAATGATTTAATATGGTATATCTTTCAAGATAGTTTTTGAGAGATAACTAAGTGAAAAAATAGCACAACAAAAAAATTCATGGAACCCCCCCAAAGCAAAGCAAAAAAAGAAAATAATTCTTTTTCTTTCATCAAGGCACTGGAAATAGACAAATAGCTTCCTAATGCCAGCAATATGTAAAGTTATTAGCTCACAAAAAGTAACATTGATAATGATGGAAGTGACGTGTTGCAGACCTGCCTTATCCACTGTCACAAAAATGTTAGCTTTGTCTCTACAGGAAGCATTGAATCCCCATCTTATTTCACTTCAAAACAGAAGGAAAGATCCTCATACATCTTATTCTGACCTGTGTGGAAAGAAACAGAGAATATACATACGTATGGCTTGCTTCTAGCCAGATATGAGCATTGCCCATTGCCTCTGCTTAAAATAGCTAGGGAGAGAGGATTCAGATCAGACTGAAAGATGCAGTCTCCAGAAGTGAGGCAGCCTGAGCTAATGAAATATCAAGGCCTCTCCTTCACCCTATTCTCTGATTTCAGTCTTTCCAACATAAATGTAGGAAAGCAAGAGCACACAAATACAGAACCTTAGGATAGTCAGAAAAACACTAGTACATTTTTTCTGTGAACAGGTAGAGATGGGGAAAGTACATATATTAATTCGTTAGGGACAGTTTCGAAGAAAAGGGGAGAGGGAGAGGAGAGGGAGAGGAGAGGAGAGGAGAGGAGAGGAGAGGAGAGGAGAGGAGAGGAGAGGAGAGGAGAGGAGAGGAGAGGAGAGGAGAGGAGAGGAGAGGAGAGGAGAGGAGAGGAGAGGAGAGGAGAGGAGAGGAGAGGAGAGGAGAGGAGAGGAGAGGAGAGGAGAGGAGAGGAGAGGAGAGGAGAGGAGAGGAGAGGAGAGGAGAGGAGAGGAGAGGAGAGGAGAGGAGAGAGAGGAGGAGAAGAGAAAGATATGTTGGAAACATAACCGAAAAGGTGTAACATTCACAAAGAAAAGCACAAGCATCTATAAACATGCAGTCAGGTTCAACTACTATTTGTTAGATAGATTTGTAGTGTGGAAGACTAGAGGAATGTAAATTCAACAAAGTCTGTTGAAACAGGTCAAACCTCATAATGAATGTACAATCTAATAGTACAAACTAAAAGGCATATCAAGTAAAGCAATTCATCCTCCCTAAGCTGAGACACTGAGTCTAATAGTGGAAGTTACTTCACTTTAGCTATGTTTTCTGATTATTTTTCTATTCTATGCTGAATTCTCCCTTACATCTTCATAGGAAAACAATTTAGAAGGTTGGGGAGAGTTCTTATGGTATATCTTTAGATGTGAAGAAAGCTTCTGCATGGAGGAATGAAAGCATTTTTTATGTCCAGCATATGTGAAATGAAACAGTACTGCAGCAACAAGACATGGGCAAAACACCTAAATAAGAAAATGCTTCTAATGATAAAGATAGCCGAAGAAATTTCTTGCAGGGGTTAAGAGACTCTAAGAGTAGTTAATATAAATATTTGCATCAGTGAAAGGAGTATAGTTGATCCTGCTTTGGAACACATGCATGTACTCCATCTTTTTCAAAGTTCCTTTCTTAGATATTCCTCCATATTGCTCTTTTATTTTTGCTAAAGGCTTAATATTCCATGGTTTTACCTAAAATGTTATATTTCTATAATACATGTCTCATCTTCATTGTTATCACTGGAAAAAAGGACAAGGTTTAATACACAGATGGACACAGATTCTTCTGTCACCATTCATTCTGAAATCTCCATATGTATTTGCATCCTATGGTAAATTTTTGGTTTTGTGGAACTTAACTTAAGATTCTTACAGGATTTATAATTTTTCTGGGGAATAATAAAATCCCTTACTACCTCTGTTTCATTTCTTAAACTCAACATTTCTGTGAAATATCTGAACATCAGAAAATATCTAAAACCACAGAACTATTTTCTCCATGTCCTGGGAAAATATCCTTTCTATCCAAAATGTCTGTCTCACTTTATTTAGACAAAAGTTCTTGTTGAATACATATTCATATTCAGGAGTTATATTGCTATCTGAAAATTTCATATAAAAAATCCTAATGCATTATTTCAATCTCAGATTACACTGGTTTTGAATATATAGTATAGAGGTAATTTTCAGTGGGTGAAATCGCAAAAGATATTTGTATTAGAATAATTTACTTTCACATTAGTCTTTTGGTGGATTGTAGATTTTTCTGGAGGTCTGTTCCTTTACAACAGGTAGAGAAAAGAGAAAAAGGAAAAAAGGAATCTGGAAGGTATCAGCTGGAGGTTACATTTTGCTCTTGTTTCATGACCACTTACATATAAAAAGATTTTTGAAGAAAATTCCTTCAGAGAATTTTCAGTTTTGAGGTGATATATTCATTTTCTTCCCCACTGTCATTTAAATGGAGCACAGTAACTAACTTGCCTAATACCAAATGTTGAACCTGGAAATTTTAGATTTAAATACATTCTTAATAAAGAATAAGTACTTTGTTGATTTTGTAGAGAGGAAGAGAAGAAACTGCAGGCACTAAACCAGGGAAATGGTAAACATTTATGTAATACTGCACTTTCTGATTTCATTCATTAATGTAGAAAAGATCTCTGGTTCAATTTCTTAAGTATCAAAGATTCATATCAGCAGCTCTATGGAAACATGCATCATCTGAAGAGAAGAGAGATATGCTTGTAACAGCTTATCACTGAGATCTGGATACACAATAAAAAGGTGTACCACATAACCCACAGACTCAGAATTATGCAGAAGTTATGTGATACAACATTTACTTTATTTCTGTCAAAAGAGAAAACACTAGGCAATTTCAAACTGTGTACAGAATGTTAAAATCAGTTAAGTACAACATTATAAACTAAAATAAATGCAACAGTTTATTTTGGATCAACATCATTTTCTGACTACTTTGGCAAGCAGCCTGATGTCATTTTATGCTGCTCTAATGGCAAGTAGAATTTGACTGTAGAGTTTCATATTATGGGAAGTTTCTGTTTTCTTCACACATGTGGATGAACCACTAGAATATTAACAAAAGAAACACCCACAGATGCTTCCCTTTTCATTGGCAGGCAATGTCCATGATAAATGTCAAAGGCCAAGGAATGCATTCTTGTAGGGAGCTGGAGTGAGGAATCTATAATTTTGTTTGCATATTTAAAAAAAGAATGGTTTTTCCTACCCAAGGAAAGCAGAAAAATCATTCTAAAGACAAAAAGTTAACTCTAAAAATATGATATTTTAATTTTGTTTTTAAAAAAAGAGAGTAAACCCATAGTCTCAGGCGGCATTCAAGAGTCTGAAAAGAAGACATTGGAAGGATACACTGCAAAGAATCTGACAGTTAATGCAGCTTACTGCAATTCGAGAAAATGGGGGAAGGGTAAAAATTTTTTTTTACAATCTTCTATTTTTGTGCCTCAGTGATGAATCATGTCTGGCTGAGATAATTAAGCTGTTAGCAGAGAGAGGCTGAACAGCACAAGGCAGCAGAAATTCTCCTGAGCCCTATTCGATTAATAGGTGCAATTCTAATAAATGGTTTCACAAAACTCCAGGTAGGCCACTCCAACATATGGATTTTACAGTCATGACTTGTCATAAGCCTTTGCTTCAAACACTTTGAAGAAATCAATGTAGATACAGGGGTGAACTTATACCACCACATGCCTTTTTTCCTGACCATCTTATCATAAATATCTTTTGAATCATGTCCTAAGTTGAGGTGTAACTTCATTTTGTATTAATGTGGTATTCAGAGCAAAGTCTTGCCCCCCAGGTGTTGTCTTTATGCAGAGGAAAACCAAAAACGCCTTACTTTGGGAAAGCTCTGCTATAGAAAGTAGGAGGGAAAATGATCCCCTGTTGTCCATCCACTTTATTCGCTTTGCTATGCTGTACATGAGATAAGTGAAGTCAAAGCTCAGTCTGTTCCTGCTCCCTTTCTCCAGCCCATTTCTCACTTGATCTCTAGCTGGAAATTACTCCTGCATGGACCTTGCTTTTCCCATTAGATAGGGCCTAATAGTACGTATAGTTGCCTCAGTCTTTCAGATTAATGAAGTAGACTGAGTTTCTCTTTCTGGAAGGATGTTTGTAAACACAGAAATGGACCATGAAGTAGATGTTCAGATCCTTGGATTATGACTTTTAACTGCCCACATTACTCTTCCATAGGCCTGTGGTACTACCATCATCTGAAACAGAGATGGCTTTACCTCAAGTATACATCATTGCATCATATGCATGTGGCAAATACTTTTACAAAATCCCTTCAGTGTGAAATCTTCATTCTGTGAACTCTGAAAAAATGCCACCAAAAGAAGGGGGAAGGCAGAGACATTAGCCTTATAAAACAAACCAAACAAAAGCAATCTATAACACAGGCATAGCACAGAAGCAACAACAGCTCTCAAAACCCTTCACTTAAATCTAACGTGCTGCAAGAAGTGAGAAAGTTATTTTGGAGAAACAAACATAATTTCATTACTATTCCTGGCTGATTGTACAAGTGTCCCAAATTTCAAATTTCAAATTACGGACCTCTTAGCATTTTAATAATCTGCATCAATATTGCCCTGCCATACAACACACTTATCACAGAATCTCTAGGCAAGTACATATGGGAGCTATTTTACCACCATTTGCCTCTGTGCATTATACTTTCATTAAAAAAACTGCAAGTACTAGCACCAGTGAAAGAGACTGAAGATGTTACAGTACTGAAGATATATAAATGCCTTGAAACAGCCATATGTATGTTGCTTTCAAGGAATAATTCTCTTCCTTTGGAAGATGTCCTTGCTATGGCTCTTCTTTTTATTACTTTAAAATCATGGTTTCAAATACATGTTTCTAACATAGGAGTTTTGGATTTGTTTCTTCAGTTTTTTATTTGTTTAGGGTTGAGGGCACGAGTTTGTTGGGTTTGGGTTTGGTGTTGAGGGTTTTTTTGTTGTTTTTTTTTTAGGGGTGGGAGTCATATTAATAGATGTTAAGGCCCAAATCCAGCCTTCAATTATATCTAGCCAATCTCAGACACCAAAATCTTGGCAAGAGTTGGAATACGAAGAGTGGCAGCATCATCGTTCCACTGAACAGACGAAACATATGAAGCAAACAAAACATATCATTCCCTGACATTAGCAAACTGCTACATATCACAGCTTAGATATATTCTTAAGGAACAGCTATTGCCTTGTGCACATTGCACCAAACTCTGAGCAGTCAGTGCAAAAGGTAGGTTGCTCCTCTTGACAAGTTTAGACTGTCCTCTGTTCTTAAGTTAAGGGAAAAAAGGGTAAACCTAGTGTGACAGATCTGAAAAGTCATTTGTGAAATAAATATAACATATTACACGCTTTGAATAAGAAGGATATTGTCATAAATTTGGTTGCTCTGCATCACCACTGTTCACAGACTCAGTGTCCAGGAACATGTAACAATCACAAATGCAGCCCTCAGAAGGAATGCATTCCAGGTTTTACCTTGAGTTTAGTAAAGACTGAGGCTAAAATTTGGGATCAGGACAATGAAGGGATCAATGACCATAGTATAAAACCCAAGCAGTCCAGACTTCATCAATAATATTTATATGATGTACCTTACCATCTTAACGTGATTTTGTTAAATGGAACTTCCAGAAACTAGGAACACATTCGGGGGAAATAAGGAGATAAAATTTGATTCCTAGTTCCTTTCATTTTTTAAAGAATGTCTAGGGCGTGGGGGGGGGGGGGGGGGGGGGGGGGGGCGGACATGGACACACAGACCAAAATTCATTGGGTTTTGTTTTCACAGACAAAAAAAACAGCAAAGAAACAAAACTAAAAATCTTTCTTGCCTATGTCAAAAACTGTCCTTTAAGATTCACAACTGATATGGCTGTCACCTGATTAGACGGATCTCTGTGTACAGAGACACAAAATTTACATTAAGGATGGTTAATAATCATTTCCTTCTCTAAAAAAAAAATAAAAAATCCAAACAGAGTCTGAGGATTCTACATTTTGAAGGTTCTTTTTTAATTTTATCAGCTACACCGATCTGTCACAATATTCTGCTCCCAGATTTTTTTGCCTTAGGAAAAGAAAGGGAAAAATAGGAAGAAAAAAGCAAAAAAAAAGGAAATGAAGAAAGGAAGAAGGAAAGAAGGAAGTAAAGATGGAAAGAAGGAAAGAGAGAGAAAGCAAGAGAGAAAGAACAAAGGAAAGAAAGAAAGAGAAAGAAAAAAAGAAAGAAAGAAAAGAAAGAAAGGAGAAAATTCTGGCTCCACAGCAAGAAATTATGTACTCTTCATTGTTTTCACCTAGCTACTTGGTGTTCAAGTACCTGGTTATACAGCATACAGAGCAAAAAATTATAACATTTTTTGTCATTTAATTGGCAAAAGCCACAACAGCTGTCACTTTTTGTGTGAATCAAATTTCTGCCTCAAAACTTGTGTCAGAGCATTGGCACCTTTGTAGTAGTAGTACTACCATCATCTCTTTTTTTTAATCTACTTGGCTTCCTCCCCCACACCAGCACTTTTTGCTTTTATTGGATCTGCCACAGAAACTTGTCTGGCTATTGATTCTGTAGAGTATGCCAGTTCAGTATTGCAAGGTCACTCATAATTGCATCTAGATTGTTTTCTTTTCTTCTCCCTCCTCCCCTTTTTTTTTCCCCAGTCCCTCCTCCTTTCTCCAAAAAGGTAGCTGTTCTGAAAAACAGCCACGCTGGCATACTGTGAACTGGAATTTTACCAGTAATATAACGAATTGTGAGCATTGAGGGAGAAAATGTGGAAATAGAAATTAAGCCTACTCTGGAGTGGTGGCTTTTTTGCAAATGAGACACTATAAAGAGAGGGGCATAGAAAGGTATTATCTTTCAGAAATAAAAGACGCTCAAACAGAGTTGGTCTGTAGTAAAATAAAAGCCAAGGCAGACAGTGTTTTACAGCATCAAGGGCCTAAAATTTTCTCCCTTTGGGATTTTGTGATGTCAATGTTTTGTACTTCTCTTTCAGCTACAGACAGGGATGGCATTTGCAGCTTCATGCCTTCTAGTCACATTCACACCTAAATGACAAAGTCAGAGTTTATACTTTTCTTCATTTCCTCTTCACAGTCCACAGTAACCTCACCATAGATCTGCAAAGAAGAAGGGACATTTTCTTCCTTTTGCCCTCCAGTAATGTCTTGGGTTAACAAGACAGCACACTGCAGACATACTTAATCCCAGCAGAACCAGCTAACACTTTTGCCTTTAACTTATTTGTATTTTAAGTATTAGAGGAGAAATTCCTGTGGTCTCCAGAATTTTAATACAGTGTGTAGGGGAAAGACTGTCAGGAAAGTGTTTATTGACAATAATCTAATGGCTCCCATGGCAAAGACAGAGTGACCTCCAGGTGCTTTATGTTGGGGCAGTCAAACTCATGATCAAGAGAACGCTATGTGGTGGTGCAGCAAATGACTTCTGGGGTAATTCATATTGAACTAATACTGCCTACCAACTTCCCTGCACAATCCATAACACAGGGCTTTGCTACAAGTGCAATGTGAGCAAGCTGCCATCAAAAGGCCCAAGTGGCTCCCGGGGTTTCTGAAAGGGGGTGATAGTTTTTTCTTCAAGTTACAGTCTTGCAACAGGCACATTTGCTGTGCACTACATATTTGTAGGGATTGCTATAATTAGCTATCCAGTTTGATATACCATTTTTTATACTATAAAAAAATGGTGTGGGGAAAACCCCTCAAAACTCCACTTAGGCTACCAGAATATAATTATTCCTGTTCCTCCTTCAGCACATACTCTCTCACTACCACCTCCTCCTGTGGTAAAATTGTGCTTGGGGAGTAGGTTTCTGCTAATCATCCAGTTCATATAAAATACCTCTCCTTCTGCTCCATAGCAAATGGTTTGGAGTGCACTGAAGTAAAGAGGTATACAAATACTATGTTGGAAGTGCCTTGTTAAGCAGTGGCATTGTAACCATAATGAAACAGGTGATAAAACGTAACAGTCATATTTGGAAAAAGAGATCCTTGCTTCTAAACATTGTGCTTACCCTCTTAATTACATTGCTTAGTGACAGATACACATGTGTTCTGACTGGTCTGTTAAGTGCTTGAACCACCTGCTTGATTCTCTGGGGCAGCTAGCCAAACAACAGGTACGTTGCGGAGACACGAGAGCAAAAAACATTGACTAAGCGCAAGATCTATAGTGCAGTTCAGCAGGCAGCTGCACTTCCTTTTTATATAGGCATATCTGGATACCCAGACCCTTGCATGTTGAGTGCTGTGATCACACCAATTCTGTCACATGGTAATATAGGAGCAACTGAAGTGAAACATATTTTTCTGGCTAAGATTTATCTCCTACATAGCAGTAAAATTTATTGACTACTCAACAGTGAATTCCATAAACATGCAGACACCAGATAGCTAATCAAAATCCATATAGAACTAAACCTTGACATTCATTACAGAGTAAATGTGAATCCATATTTCTGGTACACTTTTAGCTTCTTTATTTTATTCCCCAAGCCAAGGATTTTATCTCAGAACTATTAGTCCTTTGCACCCAAAACCATCATCAAGTAGTTCTGTCAAATGTCATTTCAAGACAAAATCCTCATAAAGCTAAGAAAAGTAAAATGCATGCTATGGACATAAGAACTGTGGCTTCTGATTTAATTTTGACCTTTTACCAAGTCATAGCAAATACTGAGTCTTCACAGCCCAGTGAACAGGAAATCAGTGAGAAGGATGCTTAGCATAGCATAAGGAAAGCTTACTTTAACCCCAGACAAAATCATCCTGGAATAGATGTGATAACAAGGAAGAATCATTACCTGCCAGCCTAGAATTAGTTTCTACTTTTCAAAAACAATCTTTTTTTTTTTTTTTTTTTTCATAATTAGCTTGACTGAGAAACCAGGGTGATAACAAATTCCTTAACTGCTGACATTTTTCCCTGTACAGCTTCTACTTTTATAGCCAAGGACTAAAATCTTGCTCTTACGTTTGCAATATTACATACTCAAAATCTCACCTAGTAATTCTTCCCATAAAAGTATTTAGAACTAGATATTCTCTCAAGCTATTCAAATGAAATCTGAAACTTCAGAACCAAGCATAGGTGGAGATTACACACACTTAAGTAGTTGAAAACACACAGAACACTTTTGTATATTCCCACTCGTGACTTATTTTTGAAGAGGTTATGCAAAACTCAGATTAAAATTTCATATTGAACATCTTGTCATCTAGGATATCAGAAAAAGGACAATCAAATTCCATTGTCTAACCTTTCTAATACAAATTTGTAGAATTTAATCTAGTTCAGTTCATTGGGTTGCTTATCTTACTTTTTCACTGTGCAAAAACTGGACTAAAGATCAGCCTTTGTGAAACAGCTTTGGCTTATTTGGCATCAGACTGAATTCATATGCAGAGTTGTGTGGCTTTTTTTAATTCATTATTTATTTATTAAGTGATCTGAAAAGTCTACTTGACAGAAACATTAAGGTTTTAATTCAGTTGAAAGTTCAGGTAATTTTCTGCATTGACATGTTCATTAAAGATACATTCATCAGTCAGCTTCTATAGAACTATAAAATTTGATGAAAAATAGTGCCAAAATTCAGAGTAAAATAAGACCAATAGCACCTTAAAAAAAAAAATAAAATTAGAATCTACGTTATCTCAAATTTTTCATTTTGGCATCACTTCAATCCACATAACACCATTGTGAGGTATACCAATTTACTGGGTAAGCAGTAAAATACAGGAATTTAAGATGAAAGCAAAGAGATGTCCTGTGTCTGGTTATTGTATATCGCTCAAAGATCCTACATTAAACTAGTTGAAATCATTTCTTTTCTTTCAGACTGTCTTGGCCTCCTGAGATATGAAGAATCCTTGATCTCATGCTTTTATCTCTGCTTTATTTTTTTTCCATCCTGTTTTTCTAAAGTATTTCCTACTGTACTGCTGAATAGTGATGAAGCTTTTCAAGGGTCCTGAAGCTTAATGCACTGCTGACAACAGCTTGCTGCAGTATCAGGGAAGTTGTGAAAGAATTCTTATTGACTTTATATTGGTATGTTTATGAGAAATGGGAGCATTCTAACTGCAGTCTACAAGTTCAGATCCAGGCCACACTAGCAGCCACCTACAGCTCTTAGTATCAAATGAGTTGTTGCATGCTGTAAAAATCCACTTTGTAGTAGTGAGGCCTGGGAGGGGGAGATGAGGGGGGAATCATTTGATGGTAATATTGTGGATTAGAGAAGTCAAATAATTAGCTAGCATAAAGTGTACTTAAACCCTTCATTTTTACCAGTATTCCCTTACGGCAACCCAAACAGTTTACTTTTGAGACTACTTGTGACTTTTATACTGAAATATTAATCCTTATTTTAGTCAGACTAACAGGAGTCTAACTAGTCACACTGGTATGGAAGCACCATTTTGGTTGCTCCAAACCAGTTTCTAATGAGGGCAGAAATTGCAAAATAATTTCTGCTCGTAAGGAATTGTTATAGATACTTTTTTGCTATAAACTTACAACATTTCAACAAGGTATTACTCCTTTAAATCTATAATAAAGTGTGAATCACTTGTGAAGACATCCATTCTTGATTTAAAATTAACAACATTGAAGGTTGGCATGCACTTCCTCAGGACTGAATGGAACTATGCCAGTTTAGAAGCAGGTGAAGAGATCTGGGTTTAGAATATTATGTACCTTATTAACAAAAAAACACTATGAGGCTCTTACACATAAATAGCTGCTCGGCTAACACTGAATACTCCTTTAGAGTCTGATATTGTGAGCTTTTTCATTTCTACTGTAAGGGGTCTTTCTAGTTGTAATGGATATCAAGTCCCAGTGAAGAAGTGAAAACAGATAGTATTTTTCCTGTTAAGGAAGTATATTTTAACTTTTTCAAGATGTGCCCATGCAAACCATTCCTTTTAGCTAAATACCTACAGAATCAATACATAAACACAAAAAATATGCTAAAGGCTCTGTCACATATATTGAGCATTACACTTGCAAATGATTACAACGAAATGTCATTTACCTGGACAGAGACTTTATCTGTTTTTATTTGTTTAGAAAATAATAACTTTTGACAAGGAACATATTTTTTTTTCTGTTCACACAGAGAAGAAATTCAGCAAAATTCTTCTTCAAGTTCTAAGAGTAAGATAATTTCCCAAGCATTTTTGTTTGTTTGATTGTTTTTAAACATATAAAAATATACCTCTACTTCCTCCCAACTTCTTTTATTCTTATGGCCCTGGTAATGTTATAGGACATAAGTTTGCATATGATCATTTAGTTACTTTGTGTGCATCATCATACATCTTTTTAAAATACAGAATTGGAGATATTCAACACACTAGAAATGAAGAGAATTTATCTTCTGACAAGAGAAGCCAAAGTTGTAATTCCTCCTGTGAAATGTTCAATCTTTGAAAGTTTTCTAGCTTAAATATTAACTACACAAAGCTTTTGAAGAATCATGCCTTACTATGGTAAAACTATTGTTGATATCAATGAAAAGATTGTCTGCTGGTGATAACAGAATTTGGACTGCTATTTGCAACATACTCAAAAGTTACCTTAAGTCTGTCTTGAAAATGATTCTCATATTTTCTTTTTCCAATAGCTGAACAGCTGCTATTCACACCAGGGGAATAACAAGTGAGTCTAAGTACTCTTGAAGGGTAAACCAAAGGTCATAACCTTGTAATATGCATTTCACTGAGCTTTCTGGATGTACACTAAACAGTACAAAATAGCTGCATACTTTCTTGGTCATTACCTTTATAAACTTACTTGAGTTCTAATAAAGTAATTTGTATTGAAATAATGGTTAAATTTTGCTTCACTTGTAAAACATTAAAGTCACATGCTGTGCAAACTAAAAGTCTCCATGTTGTTGGAATAAACCAAAATCTTCCATGTTTTTGTTTTAGGTTTTACTGCCTTTTTTTTTTTTTTCAAATTTTCCACAAGAGTTTTATTGTCTATAAACTCATGGAACACCAAGAACAACAAAAAATCTAATTTGCTTTTCTTATTCATAAAACTTTAACATGTTATACAAGCATAGAGGTGAAAATACTTTTTTACTATATTGGGCACTTATTAATTCCATTTTACATTTATATTGATTTATAAGTTTCAATTTTAAAATTAGAAATATTATTAACACATTTAAAAGAAGTAAAAGGTAATTATTTCTTACCATCTTATAAATAAAGATGTTTTTAAGCTAAATATCTTATTAATTTAAAAGTCATTACAAGTATGATTATGTCAACTATTAATGGAGAATAAGTTATGTAAACCTGCGTTAATGTTCATTAAAACTACGCAAATTGGAATAGAAAGGGCCTAAGTTCAAATGCATGTTTATATATGCCTGAAAATGACAGTTCTGTTGCTTTTTCTTGAAGTAAAAGCATTGAGAAGACAGGGTAGGGAAATTAGTAGTGGAATAAAGGGATGAAAAAAAAAAGTCTATTGTGCTGGAATTGAAAAACAAATATCATATTCAGGTCTACCATTTGGCTAAACTGGTGTTAAGGATTTGTGACAGTTTCGAGTCAGCTGTTAACAGCTGTGACAATAACCAAAACAGAGAGTCATTAAAAAAAAAAAAAAAGTTCGCTATTAAAAAAGAGACAATTTTGATAACCTGGTATTCCACGTCACTCACTCTGCAATTTTACTTATACAAGTTTTAAATGTTGTAAATGATGGAACTTTAACAACTTCTGTTGCTCATCATTTCACAGGTCAAGGGGCAAATCACCTCATCTTTGTGCACGTAATGTCTTCTTACTACTCTTGGATTATGGTCATGTTTTTAAAAAACATAATGACAACAATTATTGAAAAATTTATTTAGTATATGAGCAGCTCTATGGGAAAAGAGAGATAAATGGATCTGTGAAATTCAGTGCTCCATTCTGTAAAGAAAACTTGTACTAGGCAAGAAAAGAACTTAGGTTTAAAAGACAAGTTAAGGACAGTAAACAACTTTTATTATCACAGTTTTAAAAAAGTATTCCCTAGTAGTTTTACCCTTGAACCCATGAAAAATCTAACACTGTGGTGATGGCATTTCTACTGACCTCTCCCTTTTTTCATCATTCTTATTTGAGCACAAAGTAAGGTGGTGAGGGGGAAGAGATATCCAATCAGGTATATGTTTTATATGTTTTAAAATATCTCTATTTGAAGAGAAAAAAACCCCTCAAATCAAGAATCCTGCAAAAGTTATTTAGATATCTAAAAATATGGATATAAGAATGTGACATTAATACATTATTTGAAAAGTATTTTCAAAAAATCCAATCAAACCAGATCCGGGTCAATTGGTCATTGAAAATTCTCCATGCTACTGAAAATCATGTGACTCTGTGACAAGCCTTGCTTCAGCTTTGTTGTTTTAAAGTGTCATATCCTACAAATCAGACAGATACATTTGAATGATTTGGAAAAGACATGCAGTTCGTTGTTTTGATAGAAAATTAATTTATTTCAGCTGTGCTTGTGTGTGTTTGGCATTTGGTTTCCACAAATAATTAAGAAACTGGACATTTTTCCCACAGTGATCTACTGGGCTGCTGATTTTTAATCAGCCACTTGCTAGCTCTGAATTGTGAAGTCATGGGAAAAATGATATATTTTACACGAGTTAGGATATTTGATGATAATCATGTAAATCCTAAGAGAGATAAATGAATCTTTGACTATCTCTGTATTTTTAAATGCTGAATGCCTCATAGTAACAAGAGAAATAGATTTCTAATGTCTATTTGGAATAAATACCAGCAGAGGAAAACGTGTTTCTCCCAGCTCTTCATCAAAATCCTGACATAAATAAAAAAGGCTCATAACCACATCTAACTTTTCTACTGATTATTTAAACACAAAATAATTCTTATACTAACTATAATTTTGAGACATATGGCTATCGTGTAAAACAGAATTTGGAAAACTAAGAGTGTCATGTCTAGCAGTTTATCTGCTTCTCTTCCTATACTACTCTTTTCTCTAATAATCCAAACCCACATCTATGCAAGTGGATCCTTCTCACAGTTCATTGTCTGAATCATCTCTATTTGGTGAACAAAAATTGCTATCTGTTGATAACAATGCAAGTCAGCTTATAAGAGACACCAAGATTAGAGGCAGCCTGGGCTGCAGTGACCACACACTGGTGAAGTACACAGTCCTGATGGATCTGGGTTAGGTGAAGAGTAAAGTCAGGATCCTGAATTTTAGGGAAGTAAAATTCCATCTCCTCAGAGTCAGTCAATAGGACCCCCTGCGAAACTGCCCTCAGGGACAAGGGAGCACAACAGAGCTGGCAGATCTTTAAGGGCACTTTGCATAGAGCTCAAGAGCTCTAGGTCCCCAGGTGTAAGGAATCGGGAAAGCAAGGCAGGTGACCAGCATGGCAGAGTCGAGACCTGCTGGGCAACCTAAAAGGCAAGAAAGAAATGCACAGGCAGTGGAAGCAGGGACAGGTGTCCTGGGAAGAGTTTAGTGATGCTGACTGGTTGTGTAAGGATGGGGTCAGGAAGGCCAAGGCGTAGCTGTAGCTGAACATGGTGAGGGCTGTTGTCATGGTTTCAGCCCAGCCAGCAGGCTCCAAAAGCACACCCAGCCGCTGCTCACCCCTGCCCCATCCCCTGAGGGATGGAGAGGAGAAAATGCAATCAAAAGGGCTTGAGGGTCGAGGCAAAGGACAGGGAGGGCTCACTCACCAGTTATGGTCACAGGCAAAAGACAGACGCAACTTGGGGATAACAGCACACATTTAATACAAACAACCACCACCATCCAGGAAAGCAAGAGATACAACCAGGTCTTAAACACAACACACCTTCCGCCGCGCCCCGCCCCCTCCGGTCTCCCCGGGCTCAGCTCTGCTCCCTCTTCCCCCCCAGCAGCGCAGGGGCAGGGAATGGGGGTCACAGTCCGGCCGGCACAAGGTGTCCCCGCGGCTCCTTCCCCCCCAGGGAGAGGGGCCCTCGCAGCCCTCCCCTGCCCCACCGCGGGGTCCCTCTCCCGGCAGACAGCCCTCCACCCACCGCCCCAACGGGCGTCCTTCCCGCGGGGCCGCAGCTCCCCAGAACCCCCCGGGGCGGGTCCCTGCCCCTCCGGCCCGGGGACCTCCGCGGGCTGCAGGGCGACCTCTGGGCCACCGCTGGGCTCCAGGGGCTGCAGGGGCTCAGCCGCCACCCCCCCGCGGGCCGCAGGGCACCCTCTGCTCCGGCACAGCTCCCCTTCTCCTTCCTCAATGACCTGCCTGTCTGCGTGGTTGTCTCTCTCCCATCCCCCTTCTCTCTCCAGCTCACCAACGCAGACAGACAAAACAAAAGCGGATAATCTACGGCTTCTTTCACCCTTAAAGTTATTCGAAGAGGCGCCATTGGTCTGGCCTTGCCCAGAGGCGGGTCTGAAATTGGAGCCGGGGGAGCTTCTCGAAGCCTCTTACAGGAGCCGCCTCTGTAGACCCTCCCCTGCTATCAAAACAACGCCAAAACCCTGCCAGACACCAAACCACCACAGATGTAAAAAATAAGAAGGGCTCCTACTGGTAAGTTAACCAGAAAAGGAAGGTCAAATAAAGCATACCCCCGCAATGAGCAATTCTGGCAAACTGGTAACCATGGACGAGGGAAAGGCTGAGGACTCAATGACATTTTTGCCTCAGTCTTCTTTGGCAACCTCTCTTCCCACACCTCTCAAGTGGATGGGCCACCAGATCAGGACTGGGGGAGCAGAGCCCCTCCCACTGTAAGAGAAGATCGGGTTCAAGACTGCCTGAAGAATGTGAACATGCTTAAGTCTATGGGACCTGATGAGATGCATTGCAGGGTCCTGAGTGAATTGGCTGATGTAGTTGCCAAGCCACTCTCCATGATATTTGAAATATCATGCCAGTCAGGTGAAGTCCTTGGTGACTGGGAAATGGGAAACATTACACCCATTTTTAAAAAGGTAGAAAGCAGGACCCTGGAAACTACCAACCTGTCAGCCTCACCTCTGTACCTGGGAAGATCATGGAATGGATCCTCCTAGAAGGCATACGTTAAGGCTCATGGAGGACAGGGAGGTGATTCAAGAAAGCCAGTGTGGCTTCACCAAGGACAAGTCCTACCTGACCAACTAAGTGGCCTTCTATGATGGAGAGGCTACATCAGTAGACAAGGGAAGAGCCATGGCTACCATCTATCTGGACTTCTGTAAGGCCTTTGACACACTGTCCCCCACAATATCTTTCTCTCTAAATTGGAGAGATATGGATTTGTGGGTAGACTGTTCATTAGATAAGGAATTGGCTCAATGGCCGCATTCAGAGAGTAGTGGTCAATGGTTCGATGTCCAAATGGAAATCGGTGACAAGTGATGTCCTTCAGGGATCCATAAGGGCACCAGTACTATTTAATATCTTCATCAACAACACTTATAGAAGGATTGAGTGAAAATCTGAGCAAATTTGCAGATGACACCAAGCTGGGTGGTGCAGTCGAAACTCCTGAAGGATGGGATGACATCCAGAGGGACCTGGATGAAAAGTGAGCCCATGTGAACTTCATGAGGTTCAGCATGGCCAATTGCAAGATCCTGCACCTGTGTCAGGTATCAATACAAGCTGGGGGATGCAGGGATTGAGACCAACTCTGTGGTGATAGACTTGGAGGTACTGGTGAACAAAAAAGCTGCACCACATTAGCTGGCAATGTGCACTCACAGCCCAGAAGGCCGATCGCATCCTGGGCTGCATCAAAAGAAGCGTAGCCAGCTAGTCAAGGGAGGTGATTCTGTCCCTCTACTCTGC